>NC_143450.1:14209770-15602041 GCF_987193195.1 Phasianus colchicus | reverse complement strand
ACTCCTAAGAAAAACCAAAATCATCACCTTTGTTATCTGAGCTGTATGGCTTTTATGATATCAGTTCTGTACATTGCATTCATTACTTGCATCTTGGGCTTGGCCTCACCATTTTTGTTTCTTTAAAGGGTGCTGGTTAAATACTTCTCAGCTGACAAGTGTTACATGCTTCATTTTTTTTTTAAGCTGTGCTAGATGCTGTACAGATGTGGAAATGAACAAGTACTGTGTGAGAAAGCCATGTCTGAAATTGTTAATGCATTTTTTTGTTTGGGGAGCCAGTCACAGTTAATAAAATTTTTGAAGATATCAGACAATTCTTTTCTGGTCTTGTTTATATGTATTGTTAGTTAGAATATGTTGCCTTACAAGGCATATTTAAAGCAAAGAAGTCTTGTGCTAGTATAAAAGCAGCAATGTTTCAGTCAACTGGATGTCCCCTTAGATACACAAGTCCAGTTGTGGTGGAAATACCACAAGTTCCTTATTGGTATCCTCCAAAAAATCTCTTTTCATCTTTTACTTACCCCAGGGGAGGTGAATTAAACAAATCGTTGATAATATTCTTAATGAGTAAGGTGTCACATAGGGTAATTAAAGGAAAATATTTTGTGTTCCAAAGCTGTGGTGATGGTTGGGAATTATTGCCCAAGTTCTTAAGTGTGACCTGAGGATTAATTTTAACCTCAGTATGCAGGGAAAAAATATGGAGCTAGTGCTTATACCATTTTTGTCTTCAAGAAAGGACTAATTTAATGCCATTGCATTTAAAAGGAAAAAAAAAGGATCTGTCTGAAACCAGGTAGATGTACCATGTGGTAATTTTAGAGAGTTGTAGAAATGTACTCATGGCTGAATATATTGTAACAAGCTGTGATACAGTGTAATTGAGTATTTTGAGTTTCTCTTCCTGCATGTGGGGTGTTAGTATGTGTATGGAGTTCAAATACTGAAGCGTATCAAGTTTGAAGGGGTAATTGGGTTAGGCACAAACTGACTGCAAAACAGTTTGAACTGGCATATCTGAAGCAATTCTAATAAACTACCAATTGTGGGACTGGTTAGAAGGGCTGGTTTGTTTATGTTATGAAATTGAGTCTCCAAGCAGTTTCTAATCATGTGCAGTGAAGTTCAGGTTTCAGACTGAGTATGATGCTACAGGAAGCTTTCTTAATTTGCAAACAAGTAAATTAGGCAGGAAAAGAATAACATTTGTGCACTTGAAATGCACGCTTAGTACTGACAGTAGGAAGGGAAGATATTGTAGTTGTTAACCAATTTATGCTTCTTATGGGGTGATGGACTACTTGATTAATAGTACTTAAAATTCAGATCTTGCAGGTAGGAAATTCTGTGCTTGGAATAGGAGGCAGTAGTCTAAGAGATGCTCAGAAGAACTACCAGTATTTGTGAGTTGTGCTGTTAACTTGCTTTGTTTGTAATTAGTTGGTTTGATGAGGCATTAAGAAAGGATTCACACAACTAGTTCCCTTCCGTTTGCTCTGTTCTTTAGTAGGAAGTATCAGTAATGTCTGACACAAAGTCTTACTGGATGCAGCCCATGCTACCTTTTGTTTCTTTCCATTAAAATCCCCCTCGTGTCATCTCATGCAATACATTACTCTGCAACATGGTTTTCAACTGAGATTCTCATGTAGCTAGGTTAAAATGTTATTTAGTAAAAGAAGGTGATGTGTCCTAGGCCTTCTGCCTCAAAGAAATATAAGAAAGCTTTTCTGCTTCCACTTAAGAAAGTTATTGCCTGCTGATTCTAGAGGTACACCAGTGCGAGCAATTTATGTGACACTGTGGAGGGAAATGTCACTCTTTAAAGCATATTTTTCTGCTCTCATATCTTACAGTGTTGTGCTGCAGTCACAGCTGATAATGCATATGTCTAAAACCTTGGGAGAAATTGGTTGTAAATTGGATGATCTGGTGAAGCTGTATCTTGTAAATGTCATGATTATATAGAAACCTGTCAATCATTAGGTGCTGGGATTACATCAAATGTAAGTAAATATTCTAAATGTGCTTTATGCACTTCATGTAGAAATGTTAAAACTCCTGAAGAAGTTTTGTTCTACATGAAAATGTTTGATTCCTGTGCATTAATGCCCAAACCCATGCTTTGTGACCTTAAATGGCTCCAAAGAAGGGAAGGCTTTAAGTATAAATAATTTATGAATCTTTTTAATACTATTCTGGTATTTTTTTTAATGAAAAAGCTGTAACTCTTCAGTGTGTTTTGTTCCAAAATGAACTTCTCAAAGGCCTATGATGAGATGGATTCAGTGTCACTTATGCTTCTGGAAGCCTGTCAGCAGTTTGTTGCTGGGTTTCTTTTTCCCCATGCTGCTCTAGAGCAGGTAAAAATGCACTTCAGCAGAAGAGACTAGAAAGCAGCGTGGGTGGCTGGTGTGGATTTGCTGCAAGCATTCGTATCATTTACAGCTTCAGCACTGTCATTTTTCAGTGGTTGTATGTAGAATCTTCTTTTTGGTGAGGTTGCTTCAGGAATCCTTGTGCTGCTAGGCTTTGCATTCGGTGATAGGGATTCTGACTAACATAAAGTTTGGAGAGCAGATTTTTTTCTTTAATTATTGTTTATAGAGACAAAGTCATTTCTCAAAATTCCTTGACTTGCACTATAAATACCAGTTACAGTAGAGAATTGCTTTAGTAGAGCTGTTCCAGCTTTCTTTGCTTCCAGTTAGCTTGTTTCTTCTAAGAGTATAGTTGTGCGTAAATGATGTTGAAATGATATACAGCCAGTAAAATTTCATTCCTTGTTATTGCATGTACTACTACGTTTGAAATGCTAAAGGAAAGAAAAAAACACGTGATCACAGAACATGGGGCAGTTGGAATGGAATAGATTAGTTGCAAGAGCTAAGAGGCGTTTATTGAAATCTCTTTTGAGCTTCACTTAACTGCAGGATTTTCTAGTGCATGTTCTGCCTCCGTGCCTACAATTCTTTGAAAGCATACTTAGAAAACAGAAGTTTTTAATTGTCATCTCGTTGGCCTAAGATTCTAGGTGGGTTCATTTCCTTTGTAGGGGTGTGAGCAGCTTCTGAAATCTTACATCTATTGAATGTATCCAAGGCTTGGAAGTAAGTTAATTGTGACTATAAACAGCTTTTACTTTTTAGAACACTAAACTTTTATCCACAGTAAAAGAATAAATTTAGTCTGGTTTTGGCCAAGTTTATCTCCCTTTATGTATTTCCTGTTATTCTGAAGGGTGAAAAGGTTCTCGTGTGGAACTATCCTAGGGAGCTAAACCTGCCTTGGAGATCTGCCATGTCCTTATTTCTTCAGAAAGTCGGTGAAACATAATTGCTTTTTTTCTTTCATTTTTGCAGTACCCCCTTCTAAGGGCCTGGTGGGGCAGTGGGAAACATTAGACTTTTTAATTTCTCTTTGTTTTCATTGTGTTTGTTGATATCTTCCATTTCTTTCTGTATTACTGAAAAGCTGAAGAATTAAATAAGTACAGGTGGGGCTGAGGTAGGAGTGAAATAGGTGCATTGGGTTTTTTTTCCTGTAAAAAGTTGATTATAAAATTTCAAACCTGTGCATTTCATCACAGCTGAGTGTCCTTAGGTCTCTTCCCCACTTCCCTCACCTGGGCATAAAATCTAGAATGGTTGTGTGTGGGACAGCATAAATGCTTTGTCTAGAAGTGTGTGTTGCATCTTTTATTGGAGCTGCTTACTATGTAGTTTGGTGTGGGCTTGAGCTCTTGTCGTGTCAGTGCAATACCAAAGTACAGTAAATGACCAGGGTTAGTTAAAGCCATTTTGTTCTTGTTATTTTGTTAAGGTACCCATCCATGTCTTTAAGTGTGTTTTTAAATGTCTAAATGCTTGGAAAAGCCTTCTCAGAAACTCAGTCAAAGGTGGGAAAAGATAGCCTTAATTAAATGTAGGAATCTAAGGGAACCAGAGTAAAGGTTCATAGACCTTCATGTTACCCTTTTTTCACTTATGTGCACATTTGGTGTTTCAGGGTCCATTAGGTGTTTTAATTCACCGCAGTTTATCAAAAGTTGAGAGACAATGTTGTTTGGCAGTTCTGTAGCAAGAAAGGAAGCATCTTTTGTTATTGACATCCTTTCTCTTAGCTCTGCTCTTGCTTTTTGCCAGCTGCTTATTGTCTATACTTGCTTATTTAGTATTCACAAGAGATTTTACAAGTTCTTATCAGCTCTTTGCCACAGGACATCATTTCCTCTTGTCATCGTTACTCCTTTATTTGGGAGGGGGGATGGTGTGTGAAGGGTTTACAGGAGAGCCGGTGAGTGGCCAAAACACCATTCATGAATCTGCTTGGGGTGCACAGCTTTGTTTTGTTTCTTCTCTCCTTTCTAAGGCAGTTCATAGCAAAGGTCGCATATCCAGTGCTTGCTCTGCCGTGCTCCCCCCTGCTCTTTTCTGGGGAAAGGAAAACAATTTTTTTTTTTTTTTTTTTTTTTTTTTTGCCAAAGGCTAAAAATATCCAGTGCTTCAAATATTCTTCTTAGAAGATATAAGGAAGTGCAGCATAAAAATAGCCATAGCTGAAAAGATTGGCTGCATTTCTGAATGGCTCATAAGGGATTGATTTGGGGGACTTCATGCTCTTTAAAAATGATGGAGTATCTAATTTGAGCTCAAGTATTTGAGCTGTATTGTTTTCTTCTTTTCAGAAATAAAGATCTATTTGTAAGGCTGATTGCTTCTCTGAAGCAACGTCTGTGGAACCTGCTGCTTCCACCATGACTTGTGCTTGTTTCTGATAGCAGCTTTGTATCTTCAGGTGAAGCACTGTGATATAAGACAAATCTTAAAGCATATTTCCCAAGTTTGTTTTCAGCTCCTTCCGGAGTTTCCTTCTGAAGAATTGTTTGGACAGTAATGTTGACAGAATCCACACTGTCCCTTTGATTCTCTGAATGTCTCTTTTCTCACCTATTAGAGATGAATAGATGGGAACTCTGGTAATGTTTTCCTATATTCAGCTTTAGGCAGAGATTCTAAGGTTAGGAGGTTAGTTACGACAATTAGAATTGAAATGAGCGTTCTTTTAATATTATCTTTTTTTTTGTTTTACCTTATTATTTACTTGTTTACTAATTGCTTGTTTACTCATCTTCTTGATAGAGCTAAGTTGGAAGAATTGATTGTTATTTTTGATGTGAAGACTTCATCACTGACGTCTGTATGTTTATTTGTCAGCATCCAAGAAGTAATACAGCTCATCAGTGGCAATAACTGCTTTTGGTATACACTGACATTTATTTGAAAACAAGAACTAACAAAAAAAGACAGGCAAAACCCAACAAATCTTTTGAAGACGTGTGTCAAATGACGTCAATGGCCAGTTTGTTCTCCTTTACTAGCCCAGCTGTAAAGCGTCTGTTGGGCTGGAAACAAGGAGATGAAGAGGAAAAATGGGCAGAAAAAGCTGTTGATGCTTTGGTAAAAAAGCTGAAAAAGAAAAAAGGTGCTATGGAAGAACTGGAGAAAGCTTTGAGCAGTCCAGGACAGCCCAGCAAGTGCGTTACCATCCCTCGTTCTTTAGATGGACGACTTCAGGTTTCTCACAGAAAAGGCCTTCCCCATGTAATTTACTGTCGTGTCTGGCGTTGGCCTGATCTACAAAGCCATCATGAGCTGAAGCCATTGGATATTTGTGAATTTCCTTTTGGATCTAAACAGAAGGAAGTCTGCATCAATCCTTACCACTATAAGAGGGTGGAGAGCCCAGGTATGTTTGAGCGTGGCTGTCAAAAACCAAATAAAATCTCCAGGAGTGCCGTGTTCTTTGCATCAGTACTATATGATTAACTAAACTTGGTGTATGAGGAGGTTTGAAAGAATAATGTGTTCAAAAGTGATTTTTTTCTTCTGAGGTTATGGTGAGACATTGTCCCTTCCATACCAGCTGTTTTTCCTTATGGTAAAACATGGCTTTCCCACAGATCTTTAAAGACTGCTACCTGTGAAGTTAGTGGTAAAGTCCTCATTTGCAATAAAGAAGGAAGACAGTAATCAGAAGTCTCTGCATCTCTGTTGCAACTGACTCTTGTCTGCAAGTGCTTTAGCGCAGCACTTGAATTCTAGACTTCAGTACTCCTGAATTTAATGGTTGAAATCCCAACTTAACAATACTTATCTATTATATTCTATTTTTTTTTGCCTTCAATTAAAATGTCTAGATGTAGCTATGTAGTTTGACTAGTAATATTGGCTGAATTTCCATCTCTACTGCTTTTGTAATACGCAGAGTGGATTTTACACTTATAAACCAGTAGTTTGTTATGCATTACATGTGAACTGTTTTTTTTTTTTAATTTAAAAAGTTGCTTTCAATTGCATGAAATATAAGTGTATTTCTACTCTGTTTTCCTGCAAGACTGAAGTGTTAGCCCTTCATAAAGTGTAACTTTAAACTAAGTGAAGGAGAGAGAGGGGTTGGTGGTACAACAGATGAATCCTTTTCTCCATGCGCATTGGTATTGAAATTTTCATGGTGAGCAAAATTGCACGTTGTTTATATCTTTTTCCTTCTATCTAAGTTAAGTTTATCTGTTCTTGTTTGTTTTTTTGTTCCAGTTCTACCTCCAGTGTTAGTGCCTAGACACAGTGAATTCAATCCACAGCACAGTCTACTAGTTCAGTTCAGGAACCTAAGCCACAATGAACCACATATGCCACATAATGCGACGTTTCCAGATTCCTTCCAGCAACCCAACAGCACTCCATTTTCCATTTCACCAAACAGTCCCTATCCACCTTCTCCAGCCAGCAGCACTTACCCAAGCTCCCCAGCTAGCTCTGGACCATCTAGTCCATTTCAGCTACCTGGTAAGTACAGCCTAAATGTGAACTCAATTGAGAAATTTTATAGCAGTACTAAGCTGCTGTGATACTTACAATAAATTGCTTGCTTTGCATTTTAAGGAATTTTAATCCTAGTTTTGCTGGTCAGAGTTAAATGTTATTGTTTTATCTTTCCAAACGTTCTTTGTCATGTATACTGTAGTAGTAAATTATTTTGCACAGCTTCAATGTAAGATAATTGATGTGTGCTTTAGAAGAACATTTAGCAATGAAAGAAAGCAGATGGAACAGTCAAAGCAGAAAGTTTATTAATATCCTTCTCTGGAGAATACCTAAATATAGTATTTAACTGAAATAAAAAATAATTCTCAATAGAAGAAACTTAAAAACTTTGAAAATAATGGTGGGTGGGAACTAAATGGAAAGAACAAAGGAAAGAAGGTCTTGAAACTGCCTGGTTATTGCTGTGATTTATAGAGCTGAGAAAGTAAAGGATTAAAGAATTCATTTTTCCAGGAGCTCAGAGGCCTTATTAGTGTCCATTCTACATGGTGTCCCTCCTCTTATTGTGTGCAGGTTCCTGCAGACCGAGTGTTTTAACCTCTCTTGTTGAAGGCTGTTTTAATGTTTAAACTCAACTGTAAAGTGCAGAAAGAAATAGTCTACGTTGTTGAGGTTTATTCAGTCTTTTTTTTCTCTTGTGCATAGCTGATACTCCACCTCCTGCATATATGCCCCCTGATGATCAAATGGGGCAGGATAACTCTCAGTCTATGGACACAAGCAATACAATGATCCCTCAAATCATGCCAAATATATCTACCAGAGGTAAGTTGTATAGCATGATGTTTCTTAGTACTCATAACCAAATTGAATGTATAACTTGAAATGGTACAGTAAATCTGTGCTGATAAATTGAAGTAGTCCAATAAAAATAATGGATTTGCAACAGCAAGAACTAAGAAGCAAAAGTTGCCGTGCTCATCTGCCTCTTTTAAAGCCTCAGATGTGTAGTGTGGCTTACTATAAGTTGAACTTTTTCATTTGCTTTTACCTGCTGTCAGAATTGTATATGCACAAAGGCTCTGAAAATTGTGTCCCAAAATACCAATAATAAAAAAAAAAATTGAAAATGAAAATGTGGACAGAAGAATCATGTGTCACCTGATATCACAATCATCTGAATCTTTTGTGTAGGATTTTTTTTTTTTGCTTAATATCTCCCTTAAAACAGGATAACAAAATCAATGGTCTAGCTGAAATGTGTGAAAGTAAGTTAAAAACATTAAGATTGTTCTTGCCCATCATAAATATTGACTACATTGTTACTTACCTGTTGGTATTTTGAAATGTTTACAGTTTTAGATGTAATGTGTTAAATTTTATGTAAACTAACGTTTCCATTTTGCTTATTTTCAGATGTTCAGCCTGTTGCCTATGAAGAACCCAAACACTGGTGTTCGATTGTGTATTATGAATTGAACAATCGTGTTGGAGAGGCCTTTCATGCATCTTCTACAAGTGTCTTAGTAGATGGGTTTACAGATCCCTCCAATAATAAAAACAGGTTCTGCTTAGGTTTGCTCTCAAATGTTAATCGCAACTCAACCATTGAGAACACTAGACGACATATTGGGAAAGGTGAAGTTTCATTCTGTTTTGTACACTTACAAAGTTAATTCTTGTTTTTACTGTTATTGCTTTGATTTATGAGTAGTCATTGCAGCGTAGGGTAGTGCAGAGATATTGAAGTAGTTTGTGATTTATCTTCTTCTCTAATACCTGAAGATATTTTTTTTTCTATCTAGATTGATTTTAATCAACCTAGGAGTTGCATATGTTTTTTCTTTAGCAGTAATGTAAGAAAGTACTCATATTTACAAACTGTTGTAGGGGCTTTTTTGTTACAGTCCGTGATATTTTATATGTAGAAAGTTTTATTTTAGCACAACAAACACACGGCACTTCTGAAATTCTACATCTTCTGCTTAAATACCTCATGCTGCTTTAGAATGTATCAGAGTGGTGGTTCTTCTGTTCATGGAGCATATTACACTGCTGTCTGCAGTATGTTAATATCTTGCATAAGTTGGCAGTGAGACTTTGAAGTGCTAATGTAAAACTGCAAGGGCTCATTTGTCTGAGTGAATCCATGGGTGTGTACGTGTGTGGGAGGGATTCCTGGAGACAGCAGGTTGTGCAGGATCTTCTAGTTTTCCCTTAACGTTTGGCTGATAGCACATAGAGATGCACAGTGTTCATCTTTGATGGAATGTGCTTGAATTATCTTAAAATGCAGTGCTCCTTTTCTGAGTACCTCCTTTATCATAATTAACTAACAAATTCCTTGAGAAGAAAATCTGCTTTCTCTTGCACATGAGACATTTTTTAGGACATAAAATCATTGTTATGTTTGAAATCCTGTTTTCTTGATGCAACTCACTATTACTGACACTGCTGAACTTCAAGGCTTATAATGTCTCTTATAAGGCTTTTAGTTAGAAATTACTATAAACATGGCAAAAAATTACAGTTGTTCTGGAGACCACCAAGTACCTATTAATATTTGTTAGAATATTAAAATAGATGCAGTTCCATTGTCTGAGAAAAGGAAATAGTATCAAGTGAGAACAGCAGACTTTTAGGAGGTGAATGGAGGTAGGGGAAAGTCTTTGTGAGGTTCTTTTGGTTTGAGTTACTGCTGTGGCTGGTACTAGTGGAGAAATGTTACGTATCCACTGGAGAAGATAATAAATCTTACATCTTAGAAAATTAGATCCAAAATCATGTGGAGTAGTATTGATCACAAGGAAATCTGAAGCTTTAAAATGTCTGTGTGTTTAGTACTAGTTATTAAACTAAAACTTTGCTTTACAGTAGCAATTCTGAGTACAATTAAGATGTTTTGGTATACAATATTATTTGTTTATGGCTTTTGTTTGGAGAATCTTGTGATTTTTTTGCTGCCTGAAAGCTACCTGCTAATTTCTCAGCTTTTTCTGCAGAAGTATTGCATTGCAGGAGAAAATGACTTCTAATTGTGCATTGGATTATTTTTGAATTACCAGTGTTCATCTCAGGCTGTTAGATATCTTGCTTCTTTTTAGCTCCCTCAGTAGGCTTATACCCAAAAGAATTTAGCAGCAGGTGGTAGTTGCCCTTGTCTCTTTAAATAAACAGGATTGTGTAGTGAAAATGTGTTTTTTCACATCCCAGATTTTCTGCCAGCTGCTTATAGTAGGTCAAGCCAATGGTTCCTCTACGTGAACTTCATCTCACCTTAGTCCCAAATGGATCTAGCAATGTTCACAACAGTTGTTACTGTCTGAAAGATCAGCTGGCATCTGTTGACTTGCTAGAGTCTCATATGGCAAACCATGGAGCAGTCAGCAGGGCATTTCAGTAAGCATACCAAAGCGAGTCACTTCCCAGGTGTGTGTCTGTGACGGGTAGAAGAAAGGGAGAAGGTCTGGTAGAAAGAAGGCAGGAATCTCAACTGAAGTAACAGTGAGAATCTGTATTTGAACACTGAAGGGATCAGTCAGTGGTTTTTATATGTGTTGAATAAGACATAGTGCTGTAGTATGCCATTCATAACAGAGAAGGAGGAAAACATTTATATGCATAGCTGAATGCAGACAGTTGTGACAAATCTAGGGTCTCCCTTGATTTTTAAGTTCTATAAAACCTGATATTGGTTAAGTTGTCCAGATAGTTGGACTTGCATCTCTTTTTGCTTGATAAAACATGCCAAAAAAGCGAGCAGGCCGCAGATACACTTTCACATTTGTGTCTAACCCTGCTCCTGAGAATTTCATTGGAATTCCCACAGGCAGAAGTTACCAGTTTATAAAACCGCATTTTTAAAATCTGCCTGAGTTCTCTAGGAAACTGGCTTGGAATAACTGTTGATGTGTGGAAGTAGGATTTTTTTTTTCTCTTCTGTAATTGACGAGAGAAGGACATCTAGTGGTTGATGTGTAATGAAGCTTGTATTTTGAAATGAGAAACTATGTTATCCTATGGGCATAAGACAAAACAGCTTTTCTGAAAAGCTCTTGAGACAGAATGAGTTGTCTCTGATTTCAAGGGGATTGTATTAAGTACTGTATTTTTGGAGGAAAAAAAAAATAATGCTTTTCTCAAACTTTGTTTTCAAGGAGTTCATCTCTACTATGTTGGTGGGGAAGTCTATGCTGAATGTTTAAGTGACAGCAGCATATTTGTACAGAGCAGGAACTGCAACTACCACCACGGCTTTCATCCAACAACTGTATGCAAGATTCCTAGTGGATGCAGCCTGAAAATCTTTAACAATCAGGAATTTGCTCAGCTTTTAGCTCAGTCTGTCAACCATGGATTTGAAGCAGTGTATGAGCTCACCAAAATGTGCACCATTCGAATGAGTTTTGTAAAGGTAAACAAATTATTTTGAGAGACATTTAAGCTTACTGTGGATTTGAGTAGTCAGCAAACTGTGCCGATGTAACAAAGCTATTTTGACCTCATGAGTCTTTTCAATTTTAAATACATTGGAAAGGTTAATTAGGGAAAGGGAAATCGATGCAAGATAAGCACAGCTTGTCTTGTTAACTGTTGCCTGTATTTACTTCAGTATTCAGGACATGATTTTAGTCATTGTAGTTACTGTAAAATTACAAAGGGAAGTGTGGACTTGTGCATTAAAGTTGAATGAGCAAAGCTAGCTAAGTACACGACCTCTAAAAAAACAGTGTGGGTAAAGAGGAACATAAGTGATTGCAGAACAGATATTCAAACTTCAGACACTTCATATAAATAAAGATACATAACTGCATTTTTAACATGGAGAAAATACCCTGTTTAACAGGACAGTTTGACATTACAGATTTATTCTCACAGTAGTGTTTCCTCAAAATTGGCTGCCAGTTTCAGATTTAGCTTGAATTCAGGCTTGTGCCATCCAGATTTTTTGTCTGTTGGTTTTCTTCATCTTGTCCAAAAAGAAAGCTTGATATTATGTGTTCAGAGTTAAAATGAAGTGCACTGAGAAGTCTTTGTACCACAGATATAAATAGACTTGTTGAAGTCAGTACAAATCACTAGATCTTGCCTCAGGGTACCCCAGCTGTTGAATATTAAGTATACAATGAGCTGCTTTTCTGAAACTGTTGAAATTTTATCTTGCCAATTGTGATAAATACTGTTCAGATGGAGTGTGTGGAGGAAGAAGCAGAAAAGAACTGTAACTAAATTGAGGAATCTCTTTAGAGTCAGCAGTCTGCTCTCCAAAGGAACTTGGATGGTCATGCTGGGCCTCTAGCAGGGAGGACTTGATTGAGGCTTCTGAGTGCAGCCTCCCTGCTACTCCTTTCTGACCTGCTGATTTTTGCTTTCTTGAGATGATAAGAATTGTTGTTAGATTTTGAGTTAACTTCAGATAAATTTCTTAGGTGATGACTTTCTGCTAGTTGTTAGTTATTTCTAAATGCAAGCACATTCTCTTGATTGATAACATGGTGTTCATTTTTTTTGTAGGGGTGGGGAGCTGAATATCACCGACAAGATGTCACGAGCACCCCGTGCTGGATAGAGATTCATCTTCATGGGCCCCTCCAGTGGCTGGATAAAGTACTTACACAAATGGGTTCTCCTCTTAATCCCATTTCATCTGTTTCATAGTGCTGAAATTCCATCTTCAGCCTTATTTTTAGTGAACTTATTCTAATTCTAGAGAAACTTCCAACGTGGATACTGTGAGCTATATGGAGAATGGATCTTATGGTTTTACTTTCTTTTTTTTAAAAATCCCTTTGTGACCAATTCCATTGTGTATAGCTGAGCAGTTTTACATTTCAATTTGTTCTTGTGATGCTTAAGTGACAGTTGAGCCCTAAGGGAAAAAAAAATATATCTATTGGAAAAATTCAGAACACTTTTCCCCTCCTTGGAGTAGAACTTAAACAGGCATATGTCTTAACTGGAAATTAATTTTTGTCCTGCAGGGACAGAATGATGAAGACTGACTTCAGAAAATAAATACATATCATAGTTTGGGTTTTTTTTAATGTTTATAAAAACGTTTGAACATGTGCAGCTCCAGCTTGCAAGCTGTATTTTTAGTGTAGTTGCTTAACAAATTAAGTTTGACATCTGTCATAAAGAAAATTAGGCTTTATTATGGCTAATTTGCCTAATTGAACAATGTGACTTTTTTTAAAATGTACACATGAAATATACTTTTTACAAATATCGGAGTGGTGTAAAAACACTTTGTCTATTGGAAAATGCTGTCATAAACACATTGTATATGAATGCAGAATAGCAGTTCTTAGTCTTTTCCCACTTCAGTTTTGTACTATTGCTTTTTAATCACCATTTTAAATAGTAACTGATACAAGGTAAACATCTTGCACGTTTCTGGAGTAGTAATTTTTGTATTTCTTTGACTTACACTCATGCCATTTGGATGTGATTGCCAAGGCCTATTTCTTTTTAGGTACCCTTCTCTATTTTAACATAAACACTAGTATTTGTAAATGGCAGTGCCTTGCTACTTTTTCGAAGGAGTAAGTTTTGGTTTTTTTTTTTTTCTTTTTGGTGTTTTAGCTGTTTATTTTGCCTGTCTGGAATTGATCTGTGTTAAGCCTTTTAATCTCTCAGTAGACATTATGCAGTATTAGTGATTACACTGTATTTAATTCACTTTCAGTATGAGTTTGAGTCTCTTTGAAGACTGCGAGTGGCTTAGCAAATTAGTAAATGAATGCAGAAGCTCTTACTTCCAGATCATGTAATTTAATACAGGCCTGTTGTTAATGACCAAAAGTAATCACTTCTTTTGTAGACTGCGTGAAACAGTGATTTTTGAGCCTGTTCTTAGCAACAGGTGTTCGGTCAGAATACTTGTAATCGGCAGCTTTATGGAAATCAAGGACTGCGTTAGTATGAGATTTATCTTTTTGTAAGGAATTATGTTGCCTCTGCTGTTGTATTACTCAAACACTGTACTAAACACTAAAAGAAATCAGCTAAGTAACATATGCGTAGTTTTTTCCCTTTAAAAATAAAAATAAAATTGATTGAAGGAACATTCTAAGAGAATTAGAAGTGAATTATACAAAATCCATTTGCATGCAGAAAATTATTATTAATTTTAACTCCTCCTTTTTCCTGGATATTTTTTCAGGACAGGGTGCAGTGTCTGGGGGAGAGACTGAAATCTCTAAAATGCAGACACTTATTAAAAGATGTGTTGCAGTTAACTACTGCAATCCTGAGACATTGATTGCTTACACAACTTCTTTCGTCTTCTATTGAATGACAGTTTCTGCTCAAATGTGGAAATCGTGCATTATATGGTACCTGAGTAAGAGATCATCTTAAAGGAAAAGAATTGTTTACGTGTCATTAAAATGTTTCTTATGAAATGCCTTAAAGGAATAAAGATAAACTGTAACACTTCTGCAGAACCCTCACGTTCTCTTGTACAGGTATTTCTGTAGTACTTGGTGATTTTATTGTTGGTTTTTTTTGTTGTTCTTGTTGTTTTTTTGTTGTTTTTTTTTTTTAAAGCAGTTTCTTCAGTGTGTGTTAAAGCGAATGTGCATCTTCAGGAGAAGGGAGAAAAACAATATTTGCCACTCGCTTCTGGGGTCTTCTCTTTCATTCTTCGAAACAGCAACCCTGTTGACTGAATAAGATGCAAAGTCATTTGGCCACAGGATCAGGCTTCCCATTTTCCTCTCCCCGGGCCCGACTTCTATCAAGTTGCTGAACATGTATATTTGACACTACAGATATTTTTCTTGACGAGCTTTTAAAATGAATGTCTTGGCACATTGGATCAAAGAAAGATCTCAGTTGTAGGTACAAGCTTCTGCTTTATCCAAAATGTTTTTCACCCGGCTTCACCTCCGTTCACTTGTTTGGATGCGGCTGACTAAAGGACTGAAGAGCGGGTGCTGGAAGTAGGTGTTTGCAAGTCAGAGCTGCTGTATTGTGGTTAGATTGGCTACCCATGCAATGAACCCGTAATTTCTGCAATACTCTCTAGCTAACCCACTTCTGATGCTGTCATTAAGTATTAAAGTACTCTGGCATTTCTGTGCTTGTGTACATATTCTTGATCTGTAATATATGCAGTGCTGAGGTTATCCTTGCGGCTGCTGATTTTGCCAGGACAGGCTTGCAGGAGCAGACCAAGTAAACGATTTGCCTGTGCTCTGCTTTTCTGTTCTTTTTAAGTAGGACTTATTTTTGAGAGCTTCTTAGTTGATGGGCCTACTGGTTCACGGCTTTCCTAATCACATTTGGTTTATCTGTGCTGCCGATAGAAAGGTCAGATATCGCTGCATGGATGAGTTGGATGAGAACCGTTTGACACTAATTACGTTTTAAGTGTAGTGATAACAGAGATCGCTGCTTCTTTTGCAGCATACTTGTGTGTAAGTCACTTTATCTAGATGGAGGGATGGAGAAATGAAATCAGCCAGTAGTGTGGTAGGGGAAGATGAAGCATTATATATAGCCCAGCTTAGACTGAATGTTACTCTTCAGCAAAAACTGTTTTGGCTTTTATAAGTGTAAGTATTTTCTTCTTTTAAGGCCTATTTCTACTTACAATCAAACACAGCACTAATTAACAGCTTTGACAATACCAGCAAGGAGCCTGGAACAGGCATACACTGAAGTTCTTTCTGGGTTTTCTTTCATAGTCACTAAGATAAGATCTTATCTTGGATATTCCTCCTCTGTGGGCATCAGTCTTGCTGGCAGTCAGACCAGCGCCTTGTGGAAGTATTACATTCATTTAATTACATTATACATGAAATAGTTACTCACAGAGGGCTGACGTTGGTTTATCGTATCTATAGGACCAAAATAAAACTTCTAGTATGGCTGACTGATGAGAGACAATTAACAAAACATCCCATTAACTGAAACAGTGACAGAATAGCCTACGCATTGATTCTGTGTAGAGCTGTTTAAAATACTGGAATTCTTTCATTTTTTGCATGAAGCTATGGCTTTTTTCCCCACAGTATTACAGTGTGTAAGTTGTCAACTGAGCAGATACTCTTACAGTGTATGTCTAGACAGACACTGAAATATGTCAAGCTTTTCCTTTAGTTTGAAATGTTTTGGGTTTTTTTGTATATTGTTTTAGTTATCCAAAGTACTGCTAGTGATGGTCTTAAAGAAAACAGCAAAACAGTTTCTAAACATTTTGCTTCAGAAGACAAATGTGACTTTTTTTTTTGTGGTTGTGAAGTTGCTGTTTAGGAAGGAAACCCATTCTGAATTCAAATCAATAGACCAAACCATCAGATTACAACGTAAACTTGCTTTATTGTGCTGCTCCATAAGCCTGCTTCTGTGTTTGTTGCAAGCATAACCTTTATGCTTTTGTTTACATTGTAGGAAACACAGTTCTAGTGATGAGGTTTTTCATTTAACTCTAAACATCTTTTTATTTTGTTAATTTTAAAATTACTAGGTTTTGCTATGTTATGTTTTTAAAGATTTTTTTTTGCATTCTGCTGCTCGTATTTCAATAAACATACAAAAAAAAGAACAGATTTTTTTTCTGATTTCCTTCATCTCTACCTCATTATGTGTTGAAATACTTATTTACAGGTATTGATTTATGTTGAGTTCTTGTAACTCTCTAGCAGAGTTTTTTCCTACAGATGTGCAGCTAATGGTTACATCTCTGTGAGTAGCTAGCTGAAATAACCCATGAAATTGTTCTTCGCTCTGTTTTGGTGTGGAGGATTATGGGGAGGAGGGGGTTAATATTTTTTTTATTTTAAAAACAGAAAAGCTTTGGGCAAATCCCAGCTCATGTAGCCACCTCAGTTTGCATTGTGTGTTAAATGAGTCAGAGGCTGCTTCTGTTCACTACATACAGAGACAAATGCAAATAGCTAGCTGACTTTTAAAGCAGTAAGATGTTGGGTGTCATATGCTGTACCAAGAGAAACGTGCCTGCCTTGCCTAGAGTGCTCTGCCCTGGTGAGCCAACGGCCGTGCCTTCCCTGACATCTTCCCAAGAAATTCTGCTTACCTAGAAGAACTGTTGCAAAGAAACGACTTTTGTTGTAGGTATTCGAGGTGCATTAGTGCTGTCTGCTGATCCATCTGGCGGGACGTTGGTCATAAAGAACATCTCTGAAGTTTTATACGGAAGCCAAGTAACGTGGAATCAATGAATTTTGTTTAGGGAGCTCACCGTTTTAATTACATACTTACTGTCTTGAGGGAGATCACGCGGCAAGTGTGGGACAACCGGGGGATCAGGCCTAGCCAGCATGGGTTCATGAAGGGTAGGTCCTGCTTGACCAACCTGATCTCCTTCTGTGATCTAGTGACCCGCCTGGTGGATGAGGGAAAGGCTGTTGATGTAGTCTACCTAGACTTCAGCAAGGCCTTTGACACTGTCTCCCACAGTATTCTCCTGCAGAAGCTGGCAGTCCGTGGCTTGGACAGGTACACTCTTGGCTGGGTAAGGAACTGGCTGGAGCGCCGGGCCCAGAGAGTGGTGGTCAATGGAGCTAAATGCAGCTGGCGACCGGTCACGAGTGGTGTTCCCCAGGGGTCGGTGCTGGGGCCTGTCCTTTTCAATATCTTTATTGATGACCTGGATGAGGGCATTGAGTGCACCCTCAGTAAGTTTGCAGATGATACCAAGCTGGCTGGAAGTGTGGATCTGCCTGGGGGTAGCGAGGCCCTACAGAGGGATCTGGACAGGCTGGATAGCTGGGCTGAAGCCAATGGGATGAGATTCAACAAAGCCAAAAGCCGGGTCCTGCACTTTGGCCACAAGAACCCCAGGCAACGCTACAGGCTTGGGGCGGAGTGGCTAGAAGACTGTGTAGAGGAAATGGACCTGGGGGTGTTGGTTGACGCTTGGCTAAACGTGAGCCAGAAGTGTGCCTGGGTGGCTAAGAAGGCCAATGGCATCCTGGCTTGTATCAGAAGTAGTGTGACCAGCAGGAGTAGGGAAGTAATTGTTCCCCTGTACTCAGCTCTGGTGAGGCCGCACCTTGAGTTCTGTGTCCAGTTCTGGGCCCCTCACTGCAAGAAAGACATTGAGGCCCTGGAGCGTGTTCAAAGAAGGGCAACAAAGCTGGTGAGGGGTCTGGAGCACAGGCCTTATGAGGAGCGGCTGAAGGAGCTGGGATTGTTCAGTCTGGAGAAGAGGAGGCTCAGGGGAGACCTCATTGCTCTCTATAACTACCTGAAGGGAGGCTGTAGCGAGCTGGGGGTCGGCCTCTTCTCTCGAGTAACTGGTGACAGGACTAGAGGGAATGGTTTCAAGCTGTGCCAGGGAAGATTCCGGCTGGATATTAGGAAATACTACTTCTCTGAAAGGGTGGTCAGGCACTGGAATGGGCTGCCCAGGGAGGTGGTGGAGTCCCTTTCCCCGGAGGTGTTCAAGGAACGTTTGGATGTTGTGCTGAGGGATATGGTTTAGTGAGAACCATTGGTGATAGGTGGATGGTTGGACTGGATGATCTTATAGGTCTTTTCCAATCTTAGTGATTCTGTGATCACTGAATTTTGCCTTTCACACTAGTGATGTGAGCTGTGGAGGGGAAAGGTGTGTGTGTGTGTTTGTGACAGATGATTGTGTGATGGAGTGAGGTGAGTTAGAGCAGAATCAGTGCTAGTTTATTCCACCTGCTGTTGTTAGAAAGCTCTGCTGTCTGTATCTGCTGTGTTTTCCAGATACTGTAGTATAGGAAAAAAAAAAAAAAAAAAAAAAAAAAAAACTTGGACCACATAATGATGACACTGGCTCCAATCCTGAATTCTTAAACACTGTTAATCTTCTGACTTGCAATGCAGAGCCAGCTATCTTCTGTGCACACTAAGGCATTTGTAACAAGTCCCAAAGTACCTGTAAATTGTCAGCCACTCAGTTACATGTACATGCTTTTAGGTACTGCATCATCTTACTGCTCGATTACTATTGGCAGGAGAAGGTGTTTGTGCTGATGGGTGCTCTGCAAGTCAGCCAGCAATAGCACATTTTGGGTTGATAACATTCAACACAAATAATCAACAGAAATCTGAAATTTGGAAAGCGATTGCTCCCCAAAGGGTGTGAGGCCATCACATAAACTACTGAAATCCACTTGGAGCACTGATGTCTTGCTTCTGCTTCCAGGTACTTAAATCAGCCATCCTTTTTTGTGGCTTTCCAGTTCCTGCACGTCATGACCGGTGCCCTTTAGGCTTTTGAAAACAGTGTTTTCCCTTTTCCTCCTTTTATGTTGTCCTCTTGCCAGATGAAGACAACAGCATACCTGTCCACACAGCACAGGATGCTTCTCTGCAGAAAACCCATGTAGTGGAATTGCCGATGCGCTGGGGACAATGGCATATCATGCCTTGAGTATGGGCTAGTTAGTTTCTGCAGGTAGACTGCAATATAGGACAGAAAAAAACAGGCTGCACATTTCTGTATTTAGCCGTATTTTCCTTTTAAACCATCCAGAGAGACCTCCAGAGTGCAGTGCAGAGGAGCTGCTCTCATGGTGCCTGGTAAGAAGGCAGCCTCCAGCTGATCGAGTTCTAGTAGTGCTTTTGTATTAAAAGAGGGAGCAGGCCTTAATAAAAGAAAACTTGGCCTGAGCAGCAACATAAAATACCCGTGTGAGAGACGCTTCAGCATTTTACAACTTCCAGGCAGTTTGCATCAAATTCTTCTTTGAATATATTCTCGTTAACTGCCTTATAGGGCCACATGTTCAAACGTGCTGTAAAAATACTTCTGTAAACAACATATTTTATTTTTTTTTTTTAGCTCTGAGTGCAAGCGCAAGGGAAGGTCTGGATTGCAATCCTATTAGTTCTGCTGTTCTCTGCTTCTCAAGGTATGTTTGAGGCTGCAGACTTGTTGGCTGGTAAATGCTGTTGGAGGACAACAGGGATCCAGGTGAAAGCAGAATATTCCTTCCAAAAATCAGGAGGCAAGAAATCCAGAGTCCACATAGTATGGCAGGCAGCATGCTTTTTTTTGCTGTTTTTCATCTCTTCACTGCTATCTCAAACTTGTTCTCTATTGACAGATGGCCAGAAGCCAGCAGCACAACTGCCCCATGTCCTGATTTGTGGTGAGATGCTTATACCTGATGCAGTGTGTGGCTGGGCAGCTGAGCAGCTCTGCGTGGATGTCTCTGGAAGGAGCTCTAAGCCACTAGAAGTATTCCACGTAACTCAAGAAATGACGATGGTTCCATTAAAAAACAAAACCATGTGAGAAGCACAGTATTCTTATTTATTCAGGATATTTTGATGTGCTAGCTGCAGTGTTACATAGATTTGTATGATGGAAAGACTGCTAATGGGACAGAGCAGGGGTCTGTAGGGCTGGTTTATCACTGGTCTGTCAGTCTGTATTTAATTCTTGGACTCCTTGTGTTGCTTGGCTGCTGTCAGAATGATTTTCAGAGGTGCTGTGCTGGAGGCAGCGAAGCAGAAGGCAGCAGTCAGGGTGCCCATGGACTACCAGGTGTCCATCTGCCTCCTGCTTGAGGTGGGTTTGGCAGGACAAAGCCACTGCTAAAGGAATGCTCTGAGCAGCTCTAGGGCAGGGGGCTGCTTGTGCAGTGATGGTGTCATAAAAATTCTGTGGGTTCCTTATGTGTACTGGCAACATAGGAGGTCTCATACAGCAGCTGGCTTGGATTGCAGTGGTCCTTGCAGGCAGCCATTCTTTGTTTTGTCCCTCTGTAGCCCTTTTCTAAGAGGAGGCAGGTTACACTCCAGTGTTGGCAGTGATATTGAGCAGCAGGTTGGTATCTTTAGAGATGGCGAGGATGAATGGTGTCTCCTCCTCTTTTTTCCCCCCATAAAACATTTTGGGGGAAAAAAAAAACAACAACAAAACAACAAACCTGACAGCTCTGTTATTCTAAGAACAGGAGTTTTCTTCTTTACAGACTTTTTCCATTCTCTTTTTGAAGTTTTACCTCTCCTATTGTAAACAATGTGGTTGTTTCAAGGTCTAAATAAGAAATGCTGTGTAATACAGTCATTCCTGTGAAATCTCATTTTCTGAAGCCTCTTAGCCCCGGAGATGGCTCTCAGCAAACGTACCAGCCTCTCAGAAGCCTCGAGCAGTGGGAGTGAGTTAGACTTCACCTGGAATGGAGAAGTTTTAGGGATAATGCAAGACAAAATAGACCCTTTTCTGTAAGAGACGCACAGAGAATCGTGTCCTGAGACTGGAGAGATTTCAGGTCTCTGAACAGTTGCTCCCTAAAAAGAAATCTGTGGAAAGAGTTCTGAAGTGTTCTGTAAGAGATTGGTATTGCAGCCCTGGAAGGTCAGGAGGGAACAGATTTTGTCCATGGTTGTGCCACAGTGCTGGGCTCAGCCCCATGTGTTGGGATGGGGTGTTGCTGGGAGGCTAAAAAAGGAGAGGGAAGGAAAAAACTTGGAAAAATACAAGTGCAACCTTCTGCTTAAGAGGCTTTCTGTATGGATTAACAGATGTAAAGCAAACTTATCTGCTTATATCTGAAGTATGTGGTATAAGCTCAGGATTTTGAGTTGAGGAGAGGAAGAGAGCGAACTCCTACAGCCAAATGCCCAATCCAAGATATCTTCTTTTCAGTCTGATCTCTGCTCATGTTTTAAATGTTCCAAGTACCTTATGGAAAAGGCTGGGAAATCAAGATTGTGCTCTACCCAACTCTTTGTTGGAATCCCTCTTTATAAGCTTGGAAGGCAAGGAAAAGAAATGCCTTCGTAGATAGGGGTGTAACTGCAAAGCAACTATTAAATTCTCACTGTTCTTGGCATTCGCTCATGGCTTCGTGCCAGTCCCCAGCCTCCATCCTTTTCTCCTCCTAATGAAAAGCTTCATCTTTCCTAATGAAAGCTGAATTGAGGAGCCCTGTGGTGGTGATTCCTGTCTTCAAGTGATGTCCTGGGATGAGAGCTCTTCATTTCTCTTGAAGACGCTACCAGACGCAAACTTATTAGTGCAAGTACCGTTACAAATTGGTGGGACTCTTGTGGTTTGACACCAATTAGGAGAGTGTGGTCATGCAACACAGCCCTGCGTTTTGCTTTGCCATACAGCACCAACCTGAGGCATCCTTAATAGAAGTGAGGTACTTAGCTTTTGTGTTTATTTTTCGCCTGCTGCCTTGTTGCATTGTTTACTTTTATGACAGCCTTGTGAGTCCTGTCAGTGAGTCCTTCCCAGCTGTCAGCAGTGATGGAAGTGCAGAATGTGCTCAACTCCTGGTTTTTGCATAGGGGAAAGGGAAAAGCAGGAGGATGAATATCCATAGAAATGCCCACCCCAGTCCATTCGCACCTAAGAAAAGCAAGAAAAAGGATGGGTCCTTCTGGGCTAACAACATTGGTGTCTAGGCAGAACAACAGGGTAATTAGTAACAATCAGAACCACAGAAAGGTTGTGTTGGGAGGGACCTCACAGCCCACAGCCCCACCCCACATGTGCTGCCTGCCCCCAGCTCAGGCTGCCCATCCATGGCTGTGGGTACCTCCAGGGATGGTGCAGCACAGTCTGGCAGCAGTGCCAGTGCCTCAGTGCCCTCTGAGTGAAGTATTTCCTTGCAGTATCAAACCCTCTGTTACTTTAAAGCCATTCCCCATGCCCTATCGCTATCAGACCCTGTAAAAAGTCAGTCTCCTCCTGTTTATAAGCTCCTTTTAAGCAGAGATGTTTTCTCTGCATCTATTCCATGCGTAGCTTAGAATAGCATTGATGGAGCTTTCTTCTGCAGTAGATGTCACTCTTTTGGGAGCACTGCTCCAAGTATCAGGCTGTGGAGGAAAATATGGTTATTCCAGGGTTATTCTAGAGCATTTTAATAAAGGAAAATGTACAGTATGGTGCAATGCAACATGTGTTCTATCAGGTTCTGAGGGTTTTGCCAGCAGGAATTTTTAGACCAAGCTCGTTATGGCTGATAGATGAAAACAAGCTGTCATTGCTTAAAAATAAATGAGAAATGGCTGATTTGATACAAACTCAATTTATTCAAAATGGGCTGAGATAAACACACTTGACTTTATTCTTTATTTCTGCGTTAGAATAATTGTTTGGAATTACACCAGTGAAATTTGGTTCAGATGAGATAAAAATTGGCCACCTGTCAAGGAATAAAGTATTTCGGGCTGCTCTGTGGTAGGCTGAACTTTTTTGAGCGTAACAAAAGATGATAACCAAGACAATGACTTGAAAGTATATCAACTGTGCAACTTCTCTGTATAAAAGCTCGCTGTCAGGGCCCAGGTATGTTCATGTCTCTGTCCCACGTGCTTGTTTGTGTGTCATTGCATTGTAGAATCTTCTCATTTGGGTGAAATCCTTTACGTACATATATACACACAGCACTTCTGCTGTGCTCTGTGTGATAGGGATGCATTGAGGGCCGCAGTTCTGGCACTGCATGAGCCCCTCTCCTTTGCTTGGAGGTCTGCTTGCAAAAGTGGGAGTAGAAGTTGGTTTTAAGGGTGTATTTCTGGCCGTCTGGGATTCAGATGTGTGTGGAGACACTGTGACTGAGAAAACAACCAGGAAAGAGCCCTTTGCCCGCTGTGGGAACGTGAATACTGTTCTGGGGTTTGTGCTGTATGCTCTATAATTACGGCACTCTAACTGCAAATTTCCTAAAAACTGTCATCTATTTAAATAGCATGTCAGCAAAGGTGAAGCAGGAGTACAGCTTCTAGAACAAAACCGGATTGCTAATTAATCTAAACCAGTGTATGTTACCGTTAATGAGTGGTGAATCAATCATGCTGCTGCCCTTTCCATGAAGCGTGCTCCTAACTGCCGGCCTTACAGCGGCAGCGAGGAGTGGCAGTGCTGCCGTGGAGCAGCTCCTCCTGTAACACAGTGGCTCTCCAAAGTTATCTGCTTCTTGGACGGAGCTCGGAGCGCTCTGCTCTCCCCTTTCATTAGTTTACATACGATTAATGATGTTTATTTTCTCTCCTTCCTTCTCTCGATCCTGATTATTTTGGTTTCGTGCCTTGGCGAGCAATTTCCTTTGCAACTTAAGAAAGTTGAAAACAAGTTACTCAGGTATTCAGTGGTTCCCATAGCTGGCAGCGACTTGAAACCCAACTGAAGATGCAATAAAACACCACTACCACCCCCAGCAGCATCCCAGTCAAAACCTAAACCACAGTTTCTGGTTTTCTCCTGCCAGGCATGGCTCCCATTGCATCACCAAGCGTTTCAGCAGCAGCGGAGAGAAACGGGTCTGGAAAGTAAACTCTGGTCCTCAGAGTGGAGCCATTAGGTAAATACGCCGTGTTTTACATTCAGTGCTATGATTTCATAAACATGGCTAACAAGCTGCACCAGATGCACAAATCAGAGATTGTTGTTAATGCAAATGTCCTTCTATGGGCACTGAATGGGTCGGTGATGACATTTGCATACATATAGCGCTTAATCTGGAATCGGGGGGCAATTTCCTTTTTGCGCCGATCAATTTGCCGAAGTGTGATCTCTTCAGTTCGTCGTACAGCCTTTTATTTACAGCTATTCCCATCTGCACACGGCGTCTCTTTCAGCAACCTTTCCCTGCGGCGCAGCCTATTATTTTAAGGAGGGTCGAAGCCACCCGCTGCCATGCGGACGAGAAAGCTGTGCTGCACAGCGCTGCTGCTCCCTGCTGCTGTTGCTGGAAGACGCTGTTTTCCCCCTCGTGTCACACAGCCTGTGTCCTCCACGGGCTCCTCGCTTCCCGGAGGGATCTGTCGTAAGGAAGAGTAGCAAAAAAAGAATTTTTCAGCTGGCAGTTAATGAAGAGCACGATGAGTGTCACAGTCAAGAGCAGAAAGAAAAAGAGGATGATGTAAGTCACCAGGTCGGGCTTGTTGATCTCGCCTTCTTTTAGCACCCTGGCTGTCGACATGTAGAAGGCGGAGGAGCTGACAGGTCGCTGCGTGCTGCCCAGGTAGGGAGTGTTGGTCTGAAGGATGAGGTGAGCTTCGGTGGCACTGGTTGAGTTTAGCAATTCACTGTACATGTTCTTGCTTAAATTTCCTCCACGGTCGAAGTAAAGAACGAGAGCACACACAGTCACTGTTTGGCATAGGGAAGGAAGAATATTCCCGCTTGTAAAATCCTGACAGCGAGCCACATTTTGCCTAAAAGTAAAACCAAATTACTCCCCGAGCCATGCGAGGGGATTTGCTCTTAAATCTCCGTGGCTCATATTTACAGCATTCATCCACAGACATAAATCACAACCGGCGCGGGTACCTCGATGCCGCTCCCGCCTGCGGGCGCATGGAGTGCGCAGCCCTCGGACCGGGTCCGGGCTGTTGGAGCCCTCGATGCCGTCCAGGGGAGGGCACGGTGGCTCTCCGGGTGCTTTTCCTCACTGGAATGGAGCCGGGGTTAAACGGGATCCGCGGATAGAGGCGGTTGAAGCGTTGGCATCCCGCTGGGTTCGCTATGCTCTCCCCCAGGATCCTGCCGGCTGCCGGAATCCCGGTGCATGAGTTGAGTTTCTTAATCCCGGTTATCGATGCGCTGTGTAGCCCCCGTTCCAAGGCTGGGGTTGCTGCTTTCCAAGCATTTCTTTTCGCTTTGAGGGGGGGGAAAAAAAAAAAGAAAGAAAGAAAAAACAAAATACAACAAACCAAATGAAAAAAAAAATTCTCTCCAAGGTCCCTTTGTTTTTTTAAAAAAATAGAAACAGCAAAATTCCTCCCTTTAGTAAATCAGAGGGGGGAGAAGATCTTTGGAAACCTCCCCTCTGCCCTCACCTCAGCCGCGCTGCGAAGCGGGACTGGGCAGGATTGTGCCAAACGGGACTTTTCCTTCTGCCGGAGCTCCTCCGCAGCGTCACTCTGTGCCGGGAAGGGAGGGAGCGCGGTGTGTCTGCCGGGGGCACCGTGCTGAGCGGCGAGAGATCCTGCGAGCAACCCCAGTGTGAGCCCCAGGCTGCGGGGAGAGGTTTGGAGCTGGGGGAGGGCAGCAGAGAATGGGACGAAAAGAAGGCGATGGCATCGAAACCTCTTCTTTTCCCTTCTTTTTTTTTTTTTTTTTTTCCCCTCTCTCAAATTTCTATTGTTAAAATTGATCTCTCTAGCACAGAGAATGCCTTTTTGTTTCTCTCTCTCTCTCTTTTTTTTTTTTCTCTTTCTTTCACACGGGCCCCGGCACCCTCTCCAGCCTGACAATTAGCATGTTAATTTTTTTCCATCAAACTGCCTTTATGCCGCTATTAGCTGCTGGCTGCTCGCCAGCCTGCGCTCGCCCCGTCTCATCAGATAAGAG
Organism: Phasianus colchicus; assembly: GCF_987193195.1. Lineage (NCBI taxonomy): Eukaryota > Metazoa > Chordata > Aves > Galliformes > Phasianidae > Phasianus > Phasianus colchicus. Next base: position 15,575,938 of record NC_143450.1, on the reverse strand, counting down.
CGGTTAATGCTTCCTTTTAACTCGCCCCAACTTGGGGAAGGGGCGAGGAAGGGGTACAGAAGGGCAGGGGAGAGAGGAGTGCAGGGGAAATCGATGGCAGGAAGCATCCGACGCGTTCTCCATCCCCAGGGTACCCATCCAAGCAAACATTAAAGCTGCTTATGATGAACTATTGCAGCCGGCGGTCCAGGGAGGTTAAACATTTCAATTAGCATAATAAATGTTTCTGCTAGGAAAGAGGGAATGAAAAGAGGAGAAATCCCCGCGTCAGGCAGATTTAAATCAAAGGGAATGAAGGCTCTGCTAGGAGGCAATGCCCTTGTGCAGCCTGTTCCTATCTGCTGAGCTCCAGGTACCTGCTGAGCCCTTGTGCCCTCCTGGTGGCACGGCTGAAGGCCGCCGTCAGCTCACAGCTCCGTTCCCCATCCTGCTCCCATCAGCAGAACAGCCCCTACCTGCTCTTTACCTCCTTGCTTTGGGTCAAGATGTGACTTTGCAGGGCGATGTTCCTCCGAGGCTTTTGCTGGGTTCTATTTCCTTTTTTTCTCCCCCCCCCCTTTTCAGCCAAAAGAGCTGACTTTTCCCCCTGCCCTGGTTTATTTCCCCATCTTTAACCCCAGAAGCAGTGGCTCCTCCTGGGGCCATTCCCCCTGCCCACAGCGCGGCTGTGGTTACCCATATTTACTCTGTATGGGTTCAAAGAGCAGCACGGAGAGGCAGGCAGGCAGCCAGCACAGGGGCTGGAAAAATCAACAGAGCCATAAAAAAGCTGGTGCAGCTCCTAACTGTCCTACCTATGGTGTCTCCTTGCAGCCAGATCAGCACTGAGCGGTGCAGGACGTGGATGGTTGGAGGTCTGCGTGTCTTCCCAGCACCCTGCCCTCTTCCTCCCTGAACTCTGGTTGGCCTTAACCAAACTTTGCATCCTTTGTTTGTTTACTTTATTGGTTTTATTAATCCAGTAGGAAAAGCAGAGAGGCAGCCGGGGGCTGAGTGCTGAAAATAGCAAGGATTGTCTTCGTGTTTCATGTCTTTCAGCCCAAAGCTCATTAAAATGGCTTCTCTGCAGACTTTGCCAACTCCTCAAAAATGCTGTGATGGATGCACAGAAGCGTTGCATTAGAGGAGCACCCCTTTTAACCACTAGAGTTGTCCCAAGGCTGAAGGGACAGCCTGAGCCCCCTCTTTCCACTCCTGCTGGCATACAGGTTCCACATGGAACTGGAATATTTTCCCTTTTCCTCCTGCAAAACGTTATCTCATGCTCTTTCAGGATTTGTTTTCTGCCCTGAGGATACGATAGTTCAGCACCATGGCTTCATGTTCATGGCTTTGGGTTGAGAACCGTTGCTAATGGTCATGGTGTGAGCACTGGAATAAATCCTTGGGTGTTTTACAGCTGCCCTGGGTGCACGCGGGCACTGGGGTGGGAAAAACTCCCCCTGCTTTTGCCTGTCTGTCTGATATACAAAGGGATGAGAAGCCCTGGGAGTAGTAAATCAGATGTGGTTTTGGCAGTACTGTATCCAGGCTTAATATCAAAAAAACCAAATTGCTATAAATAACACTTTAATTGCAAAAAATAAGAGCTGATCCTTTCCCCTTGTTTTCCTTAATTTGGAAGCTCATTTAAAGTCCTCAATTCCTTGTAATTTTTACATGCTAAGTTACTTAGTAGCTTTGTTGTTATTTTTTGCTTGTTTCCTTTTATTTTTCTTGAAGGTTCTCAGCATTTAATGACTTGTTTGGGTGAGATTGTTACACGTGCTGGAAATAGTGCTGCAAGGACACACGTGGATCCTCCAGCAGTGGCTGAGTTAGCAACGTAATGAATCTCTCAGTGCTGTGGCTTCCTGGCTCCCCTGGGATCTGGGTCAGTGTTACTATGGGGATGAGTCCTGAAAGGTCTTCGTTCTGAGGACCATTTAGGTGTTGCTTCCAAACCAAGCCATCTTATGATTCTGTGCTGACTCGGTGGTGGATCTGGCCTCACCATGTTCCACTTTTGCCATAGCATGACCTGTGCTGGCACAAACCACTTGAAAGTCAGTGCTTGGCCCACACACTCCTGGTGACTGGGATCACAGTGTTAGCTTTAACAACCATCAGCCCAGCTGCAAACAAGCAGGATGCAAAACACAGAGAGTGACCAGCGCTTGGGGTTTGGTTGTGCAGCAGATTGCTGGAGCCTTTCCCCTTTTCCAGCCTGGTAAATATTGCATGATTTGTCTCTTACATGCTTACTCAACCCCTACCACGATAAAAATCAACCGAGGGAAATGAGAGTGGAAAGGAGCATTATCTTTCCCAGTAATGCAACCATTTACAATCTGTTACGATCCTTCTGCTGAGGAGTAAGTGGTGGTGGAGGAGTTTGTTTCTATTAGCAGACCAGAAACCATAAATCACGGGCTGTAGTTTTCCAATGTCATGTACAAGCAGCCTTAAAACCTTTATAAAAAAAAAAAAGAGAGAGAGAAAATGGAAATAACCTCTGTGTATATATATATATAAATTACTCTGGAGTAATTTAGTAATTTGTGCCTGAGTATCAAATACCAAAGACTGTATTTTCCAATGCAGAATCTTAAAGCTAAGGAGCAGACACCTAAAGAGAGGGTGCTGCCTTTGGTGCTTAAAAGCAGATCTGGATGCCTGAGGAAATTGGCCGAAGTGCAAAGAAGTGTGGAAAATCTTTTATTTCTTAAGAACGTGTTTGTCATATTTAAAACTGAGCTCTAACGTCATGTTTCTTGGGGTCTGTTCTCACCAGTTGAAACAGAAGCATCTAAAAAGCATCCAGAGAGGTCTGCAGATCCAATGGAAACGGGAGCTTCTGTGCACTTCTGCAATGCTCTGCCTAAATCCTCTACTCTCCAGTGGTGAGGAGCCTCTTGGTTGGCCACAGCACCATTCCAAGGAGGGAAGAATCACCCTGCCTTTCTACCAGCCTGCTCAGCTTTGGCTGCTGTGTTGGGAGTTTTGGTCAGGTGGGACTGTTTTGGGAAAGGGGTGAACCCTCAGCTAGAAATCTTTCCTTGGCATCCTCCTGCTCTCCCCTGTCTTAGTGGGGAATGAGAGGAGAATCATGAGGAAAGCTTTGCAGATCATCGTGGGGTATCTGGCAGAGCTGTCTGTACTGTTATTGTTTCTTGTACAACATTCTGGTGTTGGAAATTGCTCCTCGTGTTCTGCATGGTCTGTTGGTGTTTGCGTCTCTCAGTGAATTACAGCTGGGGTAGGTGGGGTTGCTCTTTCTTCTCTGATTATTGATTTTTGCTTTGCATTTTAAGTTCTTTCTTGTGACCCCAAGTAGTCTGGAAGAACTGATAAACCTGGGTGACCTCCAGACCTGCATGTCTGTTCTGTATGGACAGGAGGCACTGCTATTGCTCTGACCACATTCTGTGCAAGTGGCCTATTCTGCAACCCACTTGTTTGTTTGAAAAGTAGCCTTGATGCTACTTCCTGACACTGCAAAGGTCCTGAGCATTAGTCACAGGGGGTGGCAAGGTGCTCCAATGCAGTAAAATAAGAGCAAGAAACCAGATAAAATAGGATGAATTTTTCCCCGCAACCTCTTAGCAATTGATCTGAAACCTCCATCTCCAATGGTGCTGGTGTTCTTCTGCAAGTTTGACTTGAGAACCATAAACTCTAATGAGTTTGAGCTGTGGGCCCATTGCTCTAACACAGCATCTTTGCCCCAGATAGGAAGTCCTCTCCTCCAGGCACCATCAGGGTTTGCTGGGTGCATGCCTGTCTGCTTGTGTAATTTAGCAAAGCAAATGTATTGCGCAGGGTCGGCTGTTGATTATTGCTCCTGGTGTGAGCTATGGCTGCTGACAGTGCCAGCTCAGAAATACTGTTCACACAAACGGTGCTGCCTCCGTTGGGTACCTTTTGGTGGTAGGAATTAAATAAAGTGAAAGAGCAGCACAGCGCCCTTCTCAGGGCGGGCATAAATTTCAGAGGCTGAGCTAGACTTTATTGTGGGAAGTGCCAGGCTGTGTTGCTGGCTACTGCTGGAAGGTGCACTTCCACCTACGACCCCAAAAAATTAAAGGAAAACCAATCGTGGTGTTCCTCAGCAAGCTGGGGAGGAGCACTGATGTTTAATTGCTTGGGAAAGAAGAACAGCTTTATAGTTTTTGATTTATCATTAATAGCAATCTGACTCAACAGATCACACTGCCGGTTCTGTTCAGCTTAGAGGTCTTCTCAGAGCTAAAATAGAAACCTCTGGCAGCACACAGAGAGCATCCCTGGAAGCAAGTGGGCAGGGATGGGGCTGCCCTGTCTGCTCTCACCTCAAGTTTGCTTTTTCTTTAGTATGTTTGCCCAAGAAGGAGGAAAAAGATTGATGGTCCTCTATGCCAGGTTTCTGTGTCTGGTTATTCCTTCATCTGGGGTAGAATTCTGGTGAAGGACGTGTGACGTCAGCACTCTGTATTTAGGTTCCATTTAATTTTATTGGGAAAAGCAAAGCTCAGCCAGCAGCATCTGATGGAACGGAAAACCCATTTTGGCTTACCTGTGAGTGTGGCTGAGCTTTGTAGATCCCAACTTTTCACCTCTTCATTCTCTCTGGTGACCCGTTGGCTCTCTGTCTCTCATTGCCTGATGCAATTATCATTAATTAAGGCAAGGTTCCTGCCCAAAGCTGAGCAGCTCTGGCAGAGCAGCAGCAATGGAGCAGTGCTCCACAGAGGGCAGAGGTTCCTCCACAAAGCACCGGCCGTGGTTGGAAAAGCTCATTGAATTCACTGGGAAAGAAAATCTATCAGCCCGTGACAAGGATTATTTTAATAACCTAAAATCTTATTGCTTCTGGAACATCTGCTCTTTGGTGGAGCAAACAAATAGGTTTTAATTTCATTGCCTTAACTTCATGGAAATAAATTCGAGAAGCGCAATAACCGATATTAGTTGGGATAACAGCATGATCTTTTTCACATTGGTCACAAAAGGAAAACTGCAGGAAATGCAAAGCTAATAGAAATACCTTCAATCTCAGACCCTTGATATATCTGCATCTTAATAGACCACAACTGGGAAAAGAGAACTTCACCTGACCTTTAAGTTTGCAGAGGAAAGCAGTTACCGCGTTATTCCTTTGGAGGTGATGCGGTAAGGTGGTGTTACTCACTGACATTCCTTGTCTAGATAGAGGCTAATGTATTCCCGTTGTATTTAATTAGTTTTGAACCTATGTATGTGAGAAATGCAGCGCAGTGCCATTATTAAAATTCATGCTTTATAATAATTAGCACAGTTTGTACAGTCCCTGAGAACTGCCAGCAAAAGGACTATTAACTTTGGTTAATGGTGGAACTGTCTCACCCGTGCTATCATTTAACTCTTTGCTGCATTTTTAAGGGGAGAAAAGTTGTGATTGTTCTCAAAGGCTACATCAGGCCAGCCATTAATTACCAAAACTCGTTAATTATAAAAGATCGACTGCTATAAAATCTCTTTAACTGAACTTCTGCAACGATCAGTAGGGAAATGGTGACAAATACAGGCAGAACTGTCCCTTTTAAATTGCTGGTGTTTTATCTCTCATCAAATCCCTATCTGAAATAGAGAAAAATGACCAACAAGGTTCAGAAACTCTTTCTTCAGAAGATCAAAGTCATAAAATTATGTTAATTCCCTTGGAGACAGAAATAGGAATTAAGGTTAAGAGACTTCTCCCCGTGACTTCTTTCATATTAAAACTCTCTAATTGTTCCCCAAATGCATCTCCCATTGTATTCCACTGTAAACTGATTTGCTGAGCTATCAGGAACCCGAGAAAAATCTCTTAGTTAAAAACTGCCTCTCGCAAGAGCAGCTGAAAAGCACAAATTCTGAAGAACCACAGTGATGTCCTATTCCTCATTCCCAGCAAACATGTCTTTGGTCTTGTTTTTTGGTAAACTTCAGCCTTGCCTTACGGTTCAGGACTCATGGCTGAGTGTTCACAGGCAGAATTTCAGCTGAGTTTTCTGAATTTCTTGAAGGCACTTTCACCTTGATTTTTTTTTAAATCTCTTTAGTGTCAGTTTATTTCTAGAGCAACTCTCATTGCTTTGCTTTGTCTCACACTGCCACGTGGCTGCAATGTCACCAATCTATGTGGCATCCACTCCTGCAGGTATGCGCCCTTTCTGACAAAGTTTTTAAGAAAAATCTTGCATGGTGCAAACACTGCATCCATATTCTTAATGGCTATTTAGAAAACGAAGTGTTTGGGTGTGCTTGAAAATAGCCCTGGGCACCTATTTGCTGCATGGAGATCTGAGAAAAAAGACCATCTGGTGACTCCAGACTCAGATCCTCAGAAAATACACGGAATATTGGAATGAAGGGAATTTAGGTATTTCTTTGGATGATTTGTTCAACTCTTTGTGTCTCTCTCAGAGGTGTGAGGAGGAAGGACACACAAAAGAATGGGAAGGGCTGTGTGCTGTCTGCACGTGATATGTTCTGCATGTGATGTTCTGCAGATGATATTAGGGAAGGTCAGCAGGAAAAAAAGAGCCTTTGAAAATGTATTCTACCCTCCAATTTTAAAATACATTTGAGCTCTTACTTTGTAAAAGAAGGAACTGATGACCTGGTGGCTAAATAGTATTGCCTATTCAAAGGCAATCGGTTCTTGGAATAATTTTGAGGCATTTTGAGCCGTTTTCCATATTCTTCTTTCATCTTTTTGTAGTAAAATTTCAGATTTGATCTTTTATTTCCCATATTGGCTACAAGAGAGGATTTGCTTTGCTGTACCAGGGTACAAATCATTTTCATGTTAGAAAACCAAAACCCATTACCTGTGCTTTTACTTGGTGCAGAAGACAAAAGCATTAGTACTGTAACACAGCATGCTTTCTGCTCAGTGCATGGTATGATGGCTGGAAATCCTGAAATTTGGAGCTAAAGAGCACTTCATCCCACATCTGGGAGGGTATTCGCACTGAGATCTGAGCAACTCCCAGAGGGCAACTGCCAGCATTTCGGCTTTTATTTTAGTCACTGATTGAATGGATCCTAAGAAACACTGGGGAAAAAAAAAAACAACAAAACAGTCCTCAGCCTAGAAGAAGTTGCAGATGCTTCAAGCTGACATCTAGGATGGGAAATCAATAGAATTATTATTCATTTCAATGGTGGCTCTTTAAATGTGGGGCAACACATTGATTCTGAGCCTGCTCTGTGATCATTTTCCTTTTTGTTAGTGGTATTTCCTGCCAAAATTTATCAGGCACTCCTTGATGCTGGGCCAATTCCCTGAGTTACACGTAGTCAGTCAGGTGGTGATCCAAATGCTTGCTCACTTCTCCACTGTTTTCTTTCTTTCTGACTCCATCAGAAGCACAAGACACATCCATGGATCATGGGAGAGAAAGCAGGTTTGTTCTCCTTTCTCTTTCTGCTGGGGAAAAAAAAAAGCCTCTCAACTGTATAATCATCTTCCTATAAAATAAATTACTTTATCTGTCTTAATACTGTCACTCTTCAGTCCTCCAGTGATCTACTTCTTCCATCTGTGTGCATAACTGAAATCTTCTCTCCACCTACTCTATGTACTTCCAAGTGTCAAAATCCAGCCTCAATCATTGCTGTCATCAGTCTCTCGTTCCTGATGGGATAGCGGGTGAAACATCACTGTTCCTAGGTCTCTATGGGTAATTTATGTGCTTGATCTGCAGAGTTGAGGCAAACTATCAGGAATATGACCTAAAAGAGTGGTTTTTTGGGTTGTTGTTTTTTTTTTTTTTTGTCAGCTGAAATTTTCCACTTTCTGCTCCTGAAGCAAGTTGGTATTTCTGTTGTTTTCTGGGTCTTGTTTCCATCATGACTCTGCTGCATAATTTCAAGAGATAACCACATTACCCAAAAACTATGAAAGTTGACTTACTGCTTCGTATTGAGTAATTCTGCATGACTCACACTTTGTTCTCTGATATAATTTTTAAGCTCGTTTGCAGAATATTGTTGAGACAATTGAGCTTACTTACCAAAATCACCATCTTTTGTAACGAGACAGTACAATCACTTTCCTCTTTCGCAAAGCCATTCCAAGAACAATGGGCCGACCCATAAATAACAACCATTTGTTTTGCTTAGAATATGGATTCTACTTTGCTAAATGAAATAACAGCAGGGAAAAGAAAGAAACCTTCTTAGAAGCCGTGCATCTTCCCAGATAAATGTGGCAACGCGCCTCTCCTGCTGAGCTGTGACCTACTTTGCTCACAAAATGCTCTCGCTACCTTCCCCCAAATACGAGGCTGTTGAAGCCCCAGGAATTCTTCACCTCGGGTGCAAAACCGTGAAGTGTCAGTCAGCACCGAAGGATCCTCAATGGTTTCCCTGACTGGCGGCACAGCGCTGCTTATCGCATCCCCTGTGAATGCCTCTCTTCTCATCGCATTGCTGTTGGGATCAGTTTTTATCTCTGCTCCAGCATGCACCCCGTGAGTTCGGAGCTGGGTGAATTTTGCCATCTTGTGAGAGGTTTTGGTACTTTTTTTTTTTTTTTTTTTGGACTGGGTTTATTTTTGGGTTAGCTCCATTTAAAATGTTTTGCTCTGCTCTAATCTTTTTTTTTCTTTTCTTCCTTCATATTTTTTACGGCTGAAAAGGGATCCTTTTCCTCTAGCTAATATATTATGTGCATCAGAACTTGGTAGTGTGCCTGTTCACGGAGAAACAGGAGTTGAGATCGAGCATCAACAGCTGTGGGAATGACCTACACCATATGGGACATACGACAATTACCCAGTCTGTGTTACATAAGGAATAAAATCATGTTGCTTTGCTGAGGCATGGAAGGAGAGAGAACTAGAATGTGATGACAAATGGCTGCTCCTGAGGATAAAGGTCCTTAGATGTACTGCCATGTTTTTTCTTTTGGCTTTACAACAAATGTATATGATCTACTTGTTAAATTCAAGTTCATTGCATGGCAAAGGCAGCATCTCTTGGCTTGGTACTTGTCTTAGTTAAGTAGCACAGCACTTAAATATAGAAGCTGAGTTTGTCCATCAAGTTTTGCATTTATGACTCACAACCAAAGGTACTGATCACAGCACACAGACATTATCACCCACTGGGCGATGCTCAGGTTTGTTATTTGGGGCAGATTAGTAGATTCTAATGCCACAAAGCATCGTTACAGTCAGAAGGTAAATAAAGCTTTTGTTAGATGGAAAAATTGATCCTGATTTTTTCAGCAAAAAAGAAGCTTGGGAGATGATGCTATACAACATATGTATGGCCTTATGGGAGATGTGCTGCACTCTGGAGGGCCGCCTGCAAGAGCTGATTGCCCCAACCTGTTGCTATCCCAAAGCAAACCTTTAAATGCTGGGGAATTAGGAACAAGCCAGAAGGAAAATGGCTGATTCCTTAGGTCTTGCTTTCTTTTAGCTACAATTGGGTACCTTCCAGGATGACACACTTGCATTAAACAACTCCTAATGTCATGCAAAAGGCTGGATGTCATCACCTGTGATATTCAGGAGGTTGGATCGCAACTCCTTCCCTCTTCCAGGGGAATTCTTTGAACCATCTCATCTTATGTCTGGCATTCGCTGATATTGTGTAATGGGGTAAGTACTCTATCCACTCTACATTTCTGACTTAATTCTTTATCAGCACTGACTCTCTTATTCCCAGAGGAGAGCTGAGCAGGAGCCCCTTCCCCTCTGCACGGGGATTTCCAGTGCCTGCCTTGGCACAAGGGGAGATGCTAATGGTGTCAAACCTAATACATTAACAAACCAGCTTGCATGCATGGTGATTGAAGTACCTCAGTGTAATTGACAAGCTGCTCTGGGAGCTGATCCCATATGTCATTTCCTCTCTAAATTTGGAACTTCAAGATGCATTGAATGGCCTTATTGCACGTTTTTCTGCTTGATGTTTGGATACCAGTTTCTATGTTTCTGAGGAGTAGAAATATTGTATGTTATACTTCATAGAATCATCTTTACATGTGTATGACTTTGTAATGAAAGAAAATGTATACAGAAGTGGCAGAGTTAAGGTCAGGTTATTTTTAGACATTTTATAAACAATATAACCCCCAAAATAAGTCCTGAAGTATCCTGTTGCAATAAGGTACAGCTTTCCATGCTTTAAATGATCTGAAGTCTCCCTCTGTAATAATTCTCAAGCTCTTTACCAAGCACTTACGATTTCATTTTGCTTTATGCTTTGTCTGCTTGTGATATCACTTTGCTTGCATTTGCAGAACTTGTCCTTGCACGTAGAAAGAAGCTGTCTGCACGCTATCTTCTAGGAATAAAAGCTCTAATCTGCTGCACTGGGTTTAATAAATATTTTATCACTCACTGTTTGGAATATTCTCCTGGTGAACCTCAGCAGCTGCTCTTTGTGAAAATAATGCCTGATTGAAGAATAAGGGTTGTTTCCACGTTCTGGGTAAGAACTGCAGCCCAGGTAACTCCATACTGCTGCCTACTTCTTCCTATTACCACACTTTGGTATTGTGAGAGCTTTGCATTAAAGAAAGAAGGGATACATAACATAGAAATCCTCTTTGCGTTTGCATGAGCTTCAGTGCCTTCCATGGCAGCAGGGCCAGGAGGTGATGCCCTGTGCTGCTCTGGGGCCCACAGGGCTCAGCAAGGATTCTGGCACTGGGCTGCAGCCCCGATCCCAGAAGTGCCACTGGAATTCCACTGTCACTGCTGAGTGACAATGGAGTCACTGGTTCACTGGTGTCACAGAGGCTGCTGTAAGTATGGGGGGAACAAATGAACCCCTCATTCCTAAAACTGTTCCAGACCTCCTTGTCTCTCCCCTAAATTCGGATGCCATCTAGTCGGTGTGAAGTGTGTGAATGGTGTCATAAAGCTTGGGCTTAGCTGAAAGCTGGAAATAATGTGTGTGCGTGTGTCTGAAGTGCCTCTCAAAACACCGCACAGCCACTTTTCTGATGTGCAATTTTCATTCTATTGATATATTTTTTTGACATACAGTTACGTCATTGCAAACTGTACCCATTTACACCTTCCAGGAGGCAGTAACTTCAGGAGTGAACGCAGAGTTATTTTTAGTATGTATTCAAGTTTATTCATGCTGAAAGGTAGTAGTTATCTTTTGTAATTTTAGAGTAGCTCTTTGAATAAAAACATGAGTATAGCTCCGTGTTAACTGCCATGTGACACTTGGGAGCGGGCTAAAACCTCTCCTAGAATGACAAAATCTCTGCTTTTTTGCTTTGCAAAACCCCAGTGGTGCACACGATAGCAGTGTTTGTTGGGACCTGTGTCTTCCAGTGCTTAAAACGTGAGCCAGCTTGTGTGCACTGCGATGGGAGCATCTCTAGGCCAGAAGGAGGTACAGTTTTTCCAGTGTTGGTTTTTGTGTGTGTATGCGTGCGTAGGAAGAGCTTATTGAAATTCAGCTATCCTTTCCAAGTTCAAATTCCATATTCAGCCATCACCAGAGGGGTTGTTAGATAGAAATCTGTTGGTCCTCAGCTGAGCGTTCTCCCCAGAGCTCAGTAAATACCTCTGTGGGCCAAATAGCGGAACCTTTTCTTCAGTTCACAGACAACTGTGCAGAGGTTGCAAGTTTCTCATGTTCAGATAAGTCTTATGTTATTGTTTCTGTTTTCTGATGGAATAATTAAAAACAAGGAGCCTGCAGAAGGAGCGCATAATTTTGGGGGAAGGAGCTCGGTTGTTTGTCCATGAAGGCAGGCAGGGATTTGGCTGGGATAGACTAACACACAGGCACCAGCAAAAGGTCAGCAAAAACGCATTTTGTGAAATTTCCTTTGTTCCAAGTTTGATTTCCAAGAACTTCAATATCAGCCTCTCATTTGGAGATAACTGTGGGTCTGACACTAGAAGAAGCTATGCTGTAAAAATAATAAGTGAGTCACAGTGATAATGAGGCTATCATTATGCAATAACAAGCTATCCTCGTTTCTTTCGCAGGCAGTGCTCAACTGTACATCTTGATATCCCAGATAATCTGGGTTGCTCCTATCTCAGGGCCTGAACTCGTATCTCTGTGCAATGCCATCTTACAGAAGCACTTTGCAGAGTAATGACTCTCACTGTCTCAAACAAATGTATCGTAAAAGCATTTGTACTACCGAGTTCATTGACGACATTGTTCAAGGAGGTATTTTGTGACATATTTGTTCTCCTAATCTATATTTCTATTCAAGGCGTTTTGAAAGTGTTTTCCAGCTTAGGAGTCCTAATGAACCAACCTCTGCTCGTGTTTCCTCAATAACAAACTCATCTAACTCCCTAGCAATGTTTGCCTGCTGGAACACAGCTGCTGTGGAGCAGCGTAAGGGATGCAGAGATGGAGCAGTTCCTCACAACCTGCCCAAGTCACAGGAACAGGAAAGTGACATGTTTTGTATTGTATTCCCACTGCAGCAGCTGAGAGCTGCAGAAGGCCCATTTCCGTGAGCACGTGCTATTTTCTTTGACTGACAGCAGTGCAGAGTGGCAGGGAGGACGTTGGACCCTAGCAGTTCCCAGCTGCATCCCAATGCTGCATGCCTCCTGCCCAGCTCAACGCTCGCCTTTCAGTCTCCGCTGTTCTGACTCCATAAAGGTGATGGGCTGAGCAGTTTCCTAATGTGCAAATGTCAGAACCTGTCAAGGGTTACACGTCTGTAGGCATTTCCCTTGAGGACTCAGTAGAACTCAGTTCCTCTATCCATTTGCATGGAGATAATCTGTTTTTGGTTGTTTGTTTTTTAGCTTTGGCACTGGAGTATGCAAACACTCCTTGTTCTGTTTCAGTGGTGGCTGTGAATAAAAGAGCTTCAGATCAACCTTCCTTACTATCCTCTGCTCTTACACCCCAGAAATATGTGAAGGTGGTTGCTGCCTCCAGGCCCACAGAACCTTGTCCAGGCTGTTAAATCTCTACCACTTTCCTTCCCATAAGCAAGAGATCTGCAGTTGTGTCTGCCAGCAATGCAGCTAGGTAAGCACATCATCATCTTGCTAATCTGTTCATTGAGCTGGTAAGTGATCTGTTGAGGCCAACTCCTTGCTTCCCTCTCTACCTGTATCTTTCCTTTTTCTCAAAGACAGCATCTCCAGCTCTGCGTCACTATTCACAGTAATTGCTGTGCTTTCATTGCTGGTCTCTGCATTCAATTTTTATGCATTTGCGAAACAGAGTTTTGAGAGGAATTACCTAAATTTGGAAAAACATTACTGTGAATCAGACCCATTGACTCTCGGATGCTTTATGCTTTTGTTCAGTTTTTTTCAGAAGTGACATGGTGAGAGAGCTCCAAAAGTAAAAAATCAGAGCTTCTCCAGCTACATGCTTGTTTTCATCCTGGGTGGCACAAAGCACTGGGGAAATCAGCAGGACCTGATTACTCAAGAAAAAATGGGTAGAGTGGTACTTAGTGACATGGTTTTAGTGGGCGTGGTGGTGATGCATTGATGATTGGATTTGATGATGATGTGAGTGGTCTTTTCCCATCTTTATGACTCTATGATCTGCTGGCATAGCTGGATGGCAGCTCTTGGACTTTGGAGAGATGTATTAAGTGATGCTTTGTGTTTGAGATTCAAGAAAGGGAGAGAAAACCCTACTTGTGCTTTCACAGCAAAGATAAGGGGAAGCTCCTGGCAGTGGAGCCAGAATGCTTCTAAGCTGCCTCTTACTCTGTCTTTTAACTTTCATGAGAAATAAATTGCTATAATTTTTTGTGAATTAACATATGGTGGCTATACGTGTATTAAAGTTCTTCTCCAGTCTTCGTCCATTTACAACCTGTGAGCAAATGATATAATTACTGGGAAGCATTTATACTAAGTGCATGCTGGAGTTCTATTTCAGGCTCCGTGTCAGCCCTGGGGACCTCAGCTGGGGCTGGTGTGGGATGCTGGATGGTTGAACTAGGTGATCTTAGTGGTCTTTTCTAACCTCGATGTTTTTTTGAGTCTCTGCTGGGCCTTGTTGAGCCGTTGCTCAGATCCAACTTTAGCCATGTTCCCAACCTGGGGTCTGATTTATTGGCCAAAACTTTTCATCCAGAAGTCAAGGTGAAAAGTGATTGAATATGAGTCTTCATGGCAATGTCTGCAGGAGTAAACTGAAGGCCAGATGGCATCTTTGGTCTTGTTCATGGATGTCCCATCCATGCTCCATAGTCATGAGGTGACTGACTGGTGCTGATGGGGTGGGGGGTCATCCAGCCCCATGCAGCCCCTCCTGCTTCCCATGCGAGGTGCAGAGCAGTTCTTACAGAAAGGACCTGAAAGCAACAAAGCTGTCCTTGTTTAATCCATTCTGGGTGGTGACTTTTCATTCCTCTGTAAAGGACACAACCACCTCAGAAGCTTTGAGGAAAATAGTGCTGATCACAGTATTCACATGTCCCTTTGTTAAAGTAAGAAAAAGGGAGAAAGAAAGCAGCTCTTGGTTATCCTTTATCTCTGTAGCTGGGTTTATTTGAACAATCCATCAAGACGTATCTCACCAACAGCATCATTTAAGCTGAAATAGGAGAGTCACTATTAGTCTTGAAAATTCCTAAGATAAACAGTTCTTGACATTTAATTTTTAGTGGCCAGTGAAGAAATAAATTACCGAGTAAACATCATGCAGAAAATATTTAAGCAAACGAGAAATAGAGATCTTTGTATGGGATCCTGATCCTATACCAGGACCATATATTTTACATTTTCTGTTTATTTTTGTACTTTGCAAGACAGAGAGTGGAGTTTGTATTGCTTCCTTAGGGAATAATTTAAGCATAGCTAAAAACGGAGCATCTGTTGAATGCCTCTTTGGTCAGAAAGCATTAAAAGATATATTTTTATTAAACATTCCCCAACCCTCTCCCTTTACATCCTTGCTGCTGAGAACAGTAGGCTCATGAGTTACTATCAGCAGAACAGACCAGGGTTAGCTGTACAGGAGGATGCAATATTATTTGAGTGAACATGTGAAATAATAGGCCATGTGAGGAGCTTTGCTTTTCTTTGCCTGTTTTGGTGTCCTTTTGCTCTATTTGTCCACTGGTCTGAACGAGTCTGAAGTGCTGAGGTCCTGTGCTTGGCTGGGGTTCCCGCTACTGCTACTGCTCAAATAGTAGATCCAGTGAAGGAAAACATTGTTGAAAGATGCTCTCACTTACAACAGAACTATTTTGATTGTCTCTAGTGATGCATGTGGAGATCTCAAGTTTGGGTACCAATTAATTAATTGTGCTTTTCATTTTATCTGATGGGCGCTGTAGTACAAACAGTGGAGATGAGGCTGGGAGTGAGCATCCCTTGCTGGAAACCAAATATGGAACAGCAGATGCTAGAGATGGTGCTGAGAAATTGGATTTGATTAACTCTTTTGCATTGTGAGCACTGTAGATTTGGGAACTGGGTGGGCCAGGCTGAAAAAGGGAGGTGGCAGATGGGACGAAGGGAGAGTGATTAATAGAAATACAAGCAAACAGCCTTGTATTAGCTTCTGCTGCTTGTTTTGCAAAGTGCAGACTGAAGATGGAAGTAGAGAGAGGTGGCACAAATGGGAAGAGGGCTGAGAACCTTGGGAGCTCCAAATTGAGACAAGTCACAGGGGGTGTGAAGGTGATCAAATCTCACTGGTGGGTCAGGGGCAGAAGCATCAGTTGCAGAGTGCAGGTCAGAACAAACTGCCTTTTTCATGGCTTGGTCTGGAAGGAGTATTTGAAGTGGAGACTGAATAGTTTCTAATGACAACCAAGGAGGAGTTGGCAGTGATGGGATATGGAAAGTGGGTTTTTTTGTTTTTTTTTTCCTCATTTCTTAATTAGTGGAAGAAGCAGAAAGGGTGTTGCGAGGGGCCAGTGTTAGCATTTAGAAGCACTTACTGACACTGCATCACTGGGGAGTGAAGCAGAAAGGGAAATAATAATTAAAAAGGGATAAGCAGGAGCATAAGCTGTAAGCGTGCCCCGTGGAAGTGAAGCTACAGAGAAATGTTAACTAGGCACACAGACAGGCATAATGGCAGTGGCAACCTTTTAGAACAGTAAGAAACCTTGAGCACAAGATTATTCAATAAGGAGCTTACAGCAGGGAACCGCAGGGGTGGTGCTGCCCAAATGACATCATTTACCTCTCCATTTGTTATCATTCATTATACCATGTTGTAGATCTTATTATATGCTTCTTAACTGCAAATCTGGCCCGTGCTGTGTCAGGTACAGCACAAGGACAAAAAAGACCCCAAACCCAATAAAAATACCAAACCACCATTTCTTCTCAAGGAGTTTGTGATGGAAAGAGTGCTCCTGTGAAGAACTGCATTGTCAGCTCTGTGTTGGAAGACAATGACAGGCAGACGGCGCGTTTCTCCAGGTTCACAGCTTTGTAACCAGACAAATTAAATTAAACGTATAAAGTAGAAATGACTGTTGGATGAGTAGGCTGCAAGTAAAACCTGAGGACATGAGATAAATGGAGTGGCTGTAATTTTTCAAGGGCAAAACGTTAGTTTCAGTGGTACAGAAAGGCTGGAGGGGGTTACATTTGGTCTTAGATTTTAGTAAGCACCAAATCTTACACATTCTAACCCAAAGAGGCAAACATCACATGGCCTGGTTGTTTGCATGGATTTCATCTGAAACCCAATGAGATCTGGTAACCACTTTTGCTTTGTCTCAAAAGATTCTTCTAGTGCTGAACCCAAAAATTCAGCATGTGAGAAACCTCAGAAAAGAGAAGGACTCTGCAAAGGCCCTGTGTCTGTCCAGAGCTTCTTGGAGGAGCATTCAAAACCTAGACTCTGCCATTCATATGCAAAAATATGTTGGAGTCATCAATTTCCTCAATTTACTCGAGGTTAATTGGTTTTATTTTGGAGAATGGGCCTTATTCAATAGAACCTGTCACCTTATTTGGTTTCCATAAAGTCCCTGCTAGCTGGAGAGGTTTCCTCCTTTGTTCCATTACGTTTAACAACAGGAGTGAATTTTCCTCTCTCAATTTGCAGATTAACCATTAGAGTTAGTTATATATATATATTGTCCAACAGGGTTAAGTCATTCCACTCAAGATGGACTTGACATTTCCTTGCCAATTATGAATTTTCATGAATTTCAAAATATGTTTTATGCTGATAAAGCTTCTTAAAGCATTTCCTCTAGAACTGTTTTAAAGAAAGTGGCACTTACGTAAGTCCCTCAGAGTACTTTATGTGCCATGGCTTTTCCTATAAATATTCGCCAGTTCATTATTGTCACTGAACTTCAAAGGTGGGTAGGTGTTGATTATTTCTACCAGTTAAAAGAGAAAAGTCTCGGGTACCTGCACACTCTTTGAATAAGCTCACGAAGCATTCTGCAGCTTTCAGGTTGGCCATTATTTCCCCAGGTTTCTGCTTTCTCTTCATTAGACTTCATTTTTTGCAACTTTTATGTCACTGCCTGTAAAAGGCATTGACTGACAGCAGTCCCTATCCTCCTGGCACAGAAGGCTTTTTCACTCCACAGAACTTTAGAAAATGCCACGTTTGGGGTTAACACAGCCCTGGGTGGCTGGGTGAGGGCCGAGCAAATCCACGCTGCTCCATGGGACAGCCCAAATGCAATGGCTCAATCTGCACAATGGACTTCTTGCACAGGTTGCCAACGCTGTCCTCATTCATCATTGTTCTGGCTCCTCTCTCCAAGTGCCTGCAGCTTTGGGGTGACAAGGTCTCATGTTCTGACCAGTGTATAACATCATCTTTCTGTGACACAGAACATCCCAACACATTGCATCATCTCGCCTCGGCCGTGGCTCAGGAGATCCTGGATGTGGCCTCCAGCTAATCCTGAAATTTCAGAGTATCCGTTATTTCTGAATATCACAAATGAGTTTGCTAACTGGGGAAAAACAAGTCTATTGCCACGGGGAATGTTTGAAGAGATCAAAAAAAGGGACATCCTCTATGACAAATGACACTTAGCAATGCCAAGAGCTACAAGAATGTTCATTAGTGGCAGAGGTTACATTCTGCGTGTTGCAGAAGTCCGGAATGTTGAAGGACTGGAAAAGCTTGAACTGCATTTTCAGCTTCATAAGGAAAAAAGGAAAAAAAAAAAAAGACCATAAAACATGTGATTCATTACTTAAAATAAGACAGTGGGTAGGAAGTGAGGGAGGGTGACTCTCATACATTTAATTGGAAACATGTCCAAAGACCCATCTGGCATGGCTGTAGGAGTGGGCAGAGCCAACACTGCTGAGCTGCACCTTGGATCCTCTCCAGCATCACCTGGATGTCGCTGGGCTGAGGCCAGTTTGGGAACTGGGTTAGGCTGAAGTGGAAGCAATCAATTTCTAGTTGGGCACCAAGAGGGCTTTAATAATCACAGCACTGAGAATTCGCACCCTGTGTGGTTTGCGCTGATCTCTCAGTGGATAAACGCCCTGGGGAATCTGACTGTGATTAACTGAAGCAGGCAGCTCCAGATTTTTGGGCTGTCTGGGGTTGCACTGCTTGCAGGCATGGTGTGATCACCCAGCACAGCTGCGGGTGGCTGAGATGGGATCAGCTCCAGGTGGTGGTGGTGAAATCTTGGGGCATTGCGTGGTCTGGCACAAAACCTTGCTGGAGGAGAGACTGGAACAGCAGAATTTGCTCATGATGGATGATCTCTAATTTGTTTCTGCTGGAAAAGGTTGTGGAGACAAGGTTACCCTATAAATAATGTTTAGAGTGTAATTTTGTTAAATATCCTTCTCCTGCAGGAATAAATAATGTGCTCTCTTCTTTCATTATGCCAGGGAGTCAGTAACACATCCTCAGGTCCAACGCTGTCATTTGTTTTATGTTATACGTCTGTGTATCTGAATTCTGTTTGTGTGTGTTTACCAGGAGGAAGAGAACTCACCCAGAGATGCCTGATCCAGCTACCATCCTCACGGAGCTGATAATCCTATCAGAAGCACAGCTTTCAGACTGATGGTTGCCAGCTCCAAAATGTCACCAGGTGATGTGCAGTGGGGCCAACGCAGACCTGGATGGGTTTGGGATTTGTCTCAAGGGATTCATTTGTAACAGATATTTGACAATGCCATCATATTGATTGTGAAAAGAACCCGTTGTGACAAACCTGTGGATGTTTTAGAGTAATTATTCCACCACAGGCCTCTGTGCTCCTTCTGTAGCCATGCTGCTCAGATGTAACTTCTGAATACCCAACAGAATAATCTCTGCTATTGTGTGGCAGCATGAGGTTAGCAACGAGCCCATCCCAGCCCATTGGGCTCTCAGCCAACAGCATCAGTGACGTCTCTGATCCAGGCTTCACCTCTTAAACAAGGAGAAATATCAACCTTCAATCAAGGAGTTAGGGTGTTTGTCATTTAAAAGAGACTCAGGCAGGAGGAAAGAGCCTTTTCTTTAAGTCTGCTTTCCATAGCTTGATAGGCTGGGGATCAATTTCCCACCTTACAGCAGGTTTGCTGTAGTGAGGTCACTGAGGTCCCAAGAAAGCAGCATCATCTGCTCCATGTGTGGTGTGCTGCAAACGCCGTCTGGAAGAGCTGCTCAGAGGGCATCACCCAGAGGTGTTTTGCCCAGGGCAATGCAGTAAAGGTTTAGCAGCAGATCTCAGCAGCCCTGCTGGTTTTACTGAGTGCATCCCAGAGCAAGATGAGTCCCAGTGCTCAGAGCAGGTTGGCCCCATTACCAGCGCTCACCTCAGCACCCCCACAGCATGAAAGATGGGTGAGTCTGCTGTCTGCGGGGTCAGATGCCCTGTGGGATGTTGGCAACTACAGCACAGGGAGCCTCACAGCACAGCAAGTCAGTCTGCTCCAAGAGCTTGGGGTTGTCTCCCCTCTGGGAGCAGACACAGCCAGTGAAAATTGCTTTCCTCTATGCCCTCAGAGATAGAAGTGCTGAAGATCTGTATGGATGTTTCCTGATAACAGCAGGAACTTGCATTAACAACTGCCCAGCTGCAATCCTGGAAGCTAGAAGGACATAAAGGTGCAGGTAACATAACGTGATGCATTCTACATGGGGAAGCAAATAGGCATTCCAACTGCCCATCAGTTGTTAGATCATTGTTTGTCCAGCCAGGAAGGAAATGTTGTGTGATGATATTTATGGAAATTAACTGGATTCTCAGTGTAAAAGCTGACATCTAGCTTGAGCCAAAAACAAATTCCCCTCTTGGACCATTTAAAACCATTATAAGGTAACCAAGGAACTACTGGCATTAAGAAATGATGCAAAGATGAAATGACTGGGTTGGCCCTGCCCAGGAGAGTCAGAGAAGCTTTAGGTTGGGTTCTAATTGATTCTGGTTCTTTAAGGAAATCTGAGGCCCTACCACAGACCAGCAACAGGGGAAGGACTTCAAGCCACTCTAGGACTCTGTGCTGGTTCTGTGACTACCATGAGCACACTGATGTGCCTGCTCTTGGAACTGTGGGCTGAACTCCTGGCATCGCTCCACTTGTCTAATGGGTAGACCAACATGATAGCTGGGAAACTACCTTAATTGCAAAGTCTTTTTGGCTTAAAAATGGATTCTTGCCTCTCTAGAGTGGTGCTGCAGATAAGAGAGACTTGCCGAGGAGCAAAGTGCAGCAGTTCTTGTTCAGCAGGTCATTTCTTGCCAGTTCAGAAGTCTGGAAATCACAGACTGCAGAAGCACGCTGCCTTAACCTTAACCACAGATGTGCTGCCATAATTGCAGGTGTCGTTTAAGCGTGGAGCCAGGTCTGTTGTAAGTGACTCTTTTTCTCTGCTGGAATTAATGAACAAATCCTGCAGCATCGTTGACTGAGCAAATCAGCAGTCAGTTAAGTGCATCCTGTCAGCAGAAGGTAATTTTAATGCTAGGCCAGTGGTCTCTCTAATTAAAAGAAGCATTTATTATTTGTTTTTGGGATTGTTTCCAAGAAGGAAAAGAGTTCAGAAAGGCTTTCAGAGCAGATTGCCTTCTGTGACCTGGTCTGTGCTTGAGGCTGATATGAGGGGGAGAGAGCAGAATGAAGGATGAGGAGGAGCAGAAAGCGTTGAAAAGCTCAGATTAGTCTCTTCAGTAGAAGAGAAACAAATCAGTGCCAATAATTAGAGAAAGAACAGACAAGGAGAGAACAGAAAGAGGAGCAGAACAAAAAAGAAGACAGACAAGACATGACAGATTGGGAAGGAGGTTGGCAAAAGACATTTGAGTGACAGGCAGGGTGCCAATATAGACATGAAGACACCATCATTGGGGTCTCTATGGGAGGCTAGAGAAGCACCCGGTGATGGTGACATTGGTGTGGCTGTTGCTCTTTGCAGTGGAGACTGGGGAGATGGTCCCTGGAGGTTTCCTCCAGCTCTGCTGGCAGTCAAGCACCCCATAGCCCTGTTGTTAGCTTGTATCCCACAGCTGCATTCAGTGCAATGGGAGCACAAGTGGGCAGCATCTCCTCCCTTGTTCCTTGCTGGTCAATGCTGGGAGTTACCCAGCTTAGGGTCAAGCCTGGCCAGCAAAGCAGCTCGTTGCACTGTTTCTGTAGAGAGAGAAAAAAAGGTTCAACTCAGGACACCCATAGAAACTAGAAGATCTATCCTATAGACCACTTCAAGCACTGATATCATCAGTTTGGACATGATGTTGTCGAGTGCATTGCCTGATGCCACCAAGATAAGACCATGTTCAGGCAGCACAACGTTTGTAGGCAGACATCCTCAGATGATCTAGCATTATTGGAAAATTAGGAGAGCTTTTCATCCTAATGCTTGTGAGTAGGAACAGCAGGCTTCAAAGCTAAACAGGAGTTGAGAGGAGCTGTTAAGTGCTCAATTAGGTGTGTGTCCCTTACTCTGTTATGGGCGGACAGATAGCAGGCACTGTGTTCACGAGCAGTCAGGATGAGTTTCCATAGTTTTCCACTGCTGCAGAAAAACTCTCAGGGATCCCCCCAGGATTCCCTGGTGAGTCCATGTGCTGCTCAATAAAAGCTTAGGTAAATTCCTTATTATCATTCAATTCCTGGGGACTTTCTTGTCTTTGACATGGAAGCGAGTGGCCAAGAGTGGCAGAGAGTGACCACAATATACTCAAACCCCAGGCACCATTGCTTGCATACTGCAGAGTACTGACTATTCTTGTATTAGAGCATTTGATTGAATGTCATGTTGATGGGTGTAATGTTTTCCTCCCTCCTGTAACTGGTTTGCTCCAGATGGAAATCAAAATCCACTTTTGAAATTACTCTGGACACTGCCTGTTGTAATGGAGCTGTGTATGGGATGATGCACAGCACCTCTGTGCCTTTCTGCTCCCATGGAGCAGCCAGCACCATGCAGGATGGGGCGCAGTGGTGGCATCAGTTACCGAGGAAACTGCCTCTATAGAAGTGAAACACGTTTCTATTAGCAACAGCAGCTCCAGCATGTGTGTTAGAGCATTTAAACACCTCATTATCAAACTGCATTTGTTTGTGGGCTTTTACATGTCTGCAGGCTGTGCAGTGTGAGGTGAGAAAGTGGGCAGGTGATGGAGCAGGAGGGGAGAGCACGATTCCCACATGCACTGGAGATGGAACTGGGGAGATGCACACACCAGCAGAGCAGGACTGATCTTAGAAAGGCAGGTCTTGGGCACCACATGGCACCTCAAATGGGGAAACAATGACCCATAAGGAGGGATTGGGTGCACGAGGTGCAGTACTATGAAGTGAGCCCATGGCAGTGAGGAGCAGCTCTGTGCTTTCATCCACCGTGAGCAAAGATGAAAGGTATGGCTCTCACCTGAGAAAGCAGTTTCGGAAGGTTTTTCACTATTTACTCTGTGTCCCAAGGAGGCTTTTAAGTTTCCTTTGGAAAATAGGCTGCAATCACACAGGGAAATGGTGTGTGAAAGACTGGGGCAGTAATCGCCCATGAAATGAACATCCAAAGTGAGATACAGACTATAGGAACGTGTTTAATGTGAACGTTGAGTTCCACTGCCAGAAAGGTTGCATCTACAAGCAGGTGTGCTCTCATTAAAGGAAACAAGCCCATGTAGCTCAGAGGGTGCAGGTGGTGAAATTAAATTGCGGTTCATCTCAGGTTCTGACTTCTCCTCGCACGCAGACGTCACTCCCACTAAGCTGAACTGTCGTTTTCTGCAGTAGAGAAACTGACTCCAAAAGTAGAGCTGAGTGCTGACAGCTCATTAGGTGCTGTTGTTTGGTAGCTCTCAGCAAGTCATAAAAGCTGAGCCAAACTTAGGGCAGCTCAGGTAGGGAGATTAACATTGATATCCGAAGCTGTCGTTCCCCCACATTTATGTTGGGCACTTCTGGACACTTTTGGTACATCCTTCCCAGCTGGCATGGCTTGCTTGCTACCAGGCTGACCCAGCGTGACAAACTGTATTTGGTTCTTCACAGAATCATGGAAATGAGTTCAAAGTGACACTTAAAAGCCATCTCATCCCACATCCCTGCAATGAGTAGAGATGCCTGCAGCTCAGGCTTGTGGTTTCGCTTTTTATTTTGTATTTCTTGTGGTTTTATACGTCATTTTGTTTTCCTGAGATGGGTAGAGGCTAAACCCATTTGTGTATTGCCATGGTTGCAACACGTGACTTTCAAATAGCAAATCAGTTCCCTTTGTGTATTATTGGGTCAGCCATAATGAAACAAGGGGCAAGGAATGCATCTGAGCCCTTCTGCTTGTGGATGACAGAAACATCTCCAGGGCAAAGCCAGGAGTGTGATCATGCTGCTGTACCCATCTCTAATCGCTTTCATTCTCTGCAGTGAGAAGGTGCTGGTGCTGCTCAGACCCACCTGCCTGCAAATCTGCTTCTCCTGAGCCACCTAATGTTGATGAATTACTATAAATGCGCTTATAATTACTTGCCTAATGACAAGTGCCTTCATAAATGATTTTGCTAGCACTTAATGGAAATAAAGTGAAACATCTGAAGCTATAGTAATGGAAACATAGAACAACGTGATAGCATGATATTAACAAAACCAAAGCTGACTGGTGTGATATTGGTGTCTCAAGATTCCATCCACAGGTGGTGGGAGGCAGGACACACAGTCTGACTGTGCAGCAGTATAGGGTGTGAAGAGGGAAGGGGCACAGGGAGGAGGCAGAACATGGGGGCATTGCAGAGGAGAAGAACAATGCAGGGCACGAAGCTCTGGGGGCCCCTCTATAGAATCACAAATTACCCCATTTTGGAAGGAATCCATAAGGATCACTGAGTCCAACTCCTGGCTCTGCACAGAAGTGTGGCACCACCAGAAAAAATGCACAAAAGTGGGTGTTTTTTTCCATCTGCTAGCTATTTTTCTGTAACTATTTTTTGTTGT
This sequence comes from Phasianus colchicus, assembly GCF_987193195.1. Classification (NCBI taxonomy): domain Eukaryota; kingdom Metazoa; phylum Chordata; class Aves; order Galliformes; family Phasianidae; genus Phasianus; species Phasianus colchicus. The sequence continues at coordinate 15,551,639 of NC_143450.1, read as the reverse complement.
TCTTATGCTGACAGGTGCTCTGAATAAGGCCTCTGTTTTCTTTGTCTTTTTTTTTTTTTTTTCCTACTATGAAGTGGGAATTGTGTCATTTCTGAATGAAGACATTTCCGTCCAACATTTTGGTTTGCCTGGAGTGCACTGAGTGAAGAGGAGTTGTCCTTGGCCACCTATAAGATATATAATTGGTTAATTTATGTAAGTAACAGAGATTCTTTTATTTTTTAATATATTTTATTATTAAAAAAAAAAAAAAAAGAGGGCAGCAAAACCATAAAACTATCAAGTTGGACATGTGTGGTCTGGTACAGGGGGGTCCTCAGGAAGAAGTGACATGGAGAAGCCATGGAGCAATAGAACTCAGCATTGCTGACAGAGAGCAGAGCGCCTTGCAGTAGCCCAGGCCCAGCAGGTGGGGCAGGAAAACTCTCCTCTGGGGTGGGAAGGGTGGAGGTGATGTTAGCCAGACACTGGGGACCCTCCATGGCCCCGCTGAGAGCACTTCTGTTTATAAATCAGCATCCACTTCCCAGGAAAATGGTTTTGATGTTGACTTCAGACATCCTCTCTCTGGGAACAGCCCAGCCTTTGCCTTGCCCCAGAGACAATAGAAGGAAAACAAGCACAATGGGCGCATGTGCTAAACACTTTAATGAGCACTTCCACACCATTCTCCCGTGTTTCCCCACATCCCATGAGTCAATAAGCACCTCATGCAGCTTTCTAGATAGTGCACAATAAACTGATACGGCTGTGGACTAGTCCAAGCATTTGCCCTCATTCACTGAATAAAAGAATGGAGATGTGAGCTTGTTTTGTTCCCTGTATGTTAACTCCATATAACATTCCTAGCAATTTCTTTGCCTCTGTAAACTTTCCACCATGCAATTATGCTTGAAATATTTTAAGTGAAGTTATACGCATTTGTGCAAAAGGTGCTGTGACAAATTTATCACAAGTATGCTTTGGTGTGCACAAGCAGAGACTTGATTTATCTGCACCTGCAGACAGAGCCCTTGTCTCTCTGGTTCATTTTGAATAGCAAATTAACGAATGTATGTAAATTGCTGGTGATTATACTGCAGTTTCCATTGTTCTCCATGTTTGCAGTGCTGCTCTGCGATGCATGGAGCATTCAGTAAGAAGATCTGCAAGTTCTGTGTAAGAAATTCAGCAGTTAGAATTGTTACTTGGGAGAATTCTATTGTCTGGAGACAGGGCTTTTAAATTATGGCTGATGTTTTGCATTGTATATGGAAATTTTTCATCTCCAGCTATCTCATAGATATTTAGATCAGATAGACTTAGTTATTCCCAGACCACTCAGGCTTTCTCTTCCAATTCACTCTCCTTGGGAATAGTTCTTATGATTTATGTAAATTGCAAATTATCAGGCTTCAGAAAATGTATTCATTTTTAATGATATTTACATACATTGAGGAACCAGCAACAGGTCTTGAAGGAAGGGATGTGGATATCAAAACCCTACAAAGAGAAAAGGGGTGTGAGGAGAGAGGATTTATTTCCCATTCCTTTGGACATTCATAAATTACAAATGCGTTGCTTTGGGGTAAAATAAGTAATTGTGTTCAAGAAATGTGTAGACGTTGTACTAAAGGACACAGCTTAGTGGGGAAATAGTGGTGAATGGCTGGACTTAGATGGTCTTGGAGGTCTTTTCCAATGTTGGTGATTCTGTGACTCTATTATGCAAAGCCACTGAGGCCAGCTACTACAGTATAGTGAAGCTGGCTCTGAGGCATTGATTGTGCTGGCTCAGGAGCTGCTCTGTCCCTTCTGTCCTGCCAACTGTCTTGCTGTCATTTGATGGATTGACACTTGAACTAGGTGATCTTAGTAGCCTTTTCCAACCATAATAATTCTATGATTATGTTTTATTAACAGCTTTGCAATCACCTGAGCCTGTGGAAACCTCATATCTCAACATACATGACCTGATTTTCAACCTCATGGTCTACGTCCATGCTAAGGAACACCAGCACCACTGCCAGCTCTGGGCACTCAGCTCAGCCTTGCCGATTCCCATTCCTGTTGCCTTCTCTCCACTCTGGGAATTGATTTTCCTGCCAAGGCAGCCCAAGATGATGAAGCTATGGCAGCATTGTTCTCATCTTGGTAAATGATGTGATGTCACCTGTGCTCTTCTAAGCAATTTTCCTTCTTTCATTTCTTGGTGGGAAAAAAGTTTTAGGAAATACTTCATCCCTCTGCCTAATCAGTCTTTTCTGAGTTGTTCTGAGGGCCCAAGGTACTTTGTCAGAGCAGGAGTGTTCTCTGTTGCCCTTTGTAGCTTTAATCGTAAATTTCCCTGGTTTGCATGATAAACTCCAAACTGAAACTCAGTTGGCAGCTCAGTATCTCTTTAAATCACTTCCAGTTTCTCGTGTGCCATTAATATTTTATTTATGTTGTATTACATTTTGCAATAGTCTCCATGCCAACAGTTCATGCCAGAAGCAATGTATGCCAGAATAATTTAAATCCCCAGCACTATGAGCACTTTCTCTTTAGGTAGTGTCATTAAGTCAGACTCGGTTTGTCCTTTCAGTGTCAGAGAGCCAAGGCTGGATGTGTTCCTCCTGACACTGCCCTGAAGGGGACAGTGGGAGTGCCAGAGCAGTGTGTCACCTGCCCCGTGTCTGTTCCCATGGAGAACTCCTCCTGGGGCAGGACCAGAGCAGCCATTCAGCACTGCTTTCTGTCGCTTCTCACCTTTGCAGAGGTGAATGAGGACTTGATTCCAAACCAGCCTGCTGGCATATTGTGAGCCTGTCCCAGCAGGGACCAAGGAGCCTGGGCTGTTTGCTGGCTGCTCTTTGGCCCATGGGAGACCTCACAGCATGAAAGAAAGGTGGGAGCATCTTTCTTACACGTGCTGCTCACAGTGTTGTCCACAACTGACCAAAATCCACGGAGAGAGGCAATAGTTTTGCTAGCACAGAGGAAAGATCTTTCCTTGGGATATGCAGAAACTCTTGCTTGTAGCATTGCACCAACCTAGCTACACCACTACTTCTCTCATTCCCATGTAGGTATAATCTATGCACTGATTTTATTGTTTCCCTATTGATGTGGTTTATTTTTACTGTAGCACTCTGTCTACTTCTGCTACTGTTAAACAAATCCTTCTGATGCTGGACCAGAGAAGAAGCCCCTGAGACAAAATACAAAGGTGAGCTTAGCTCCTTCCTAACTGCATGGTCAGTCACTGGCACAGGCTGCCCAGGGAAGTGGTGGAGTCCCCATGCCTGGGGCTGTGTGAGAACCCTGGAGATGTGGCACATGGGGACACGGTCAGTGGGTATGGTGGGGATGGGTTGGTGTTGGACTTGGTGATCTTAGTGGTCTTATTCAACCTTAACGATTCTATATACACAGGGTGATTCTATACACGTCATCAGGATTGATGGCCATATTTGTAAATCTAACCCTTATTAGATGTTCAAAAAAGACTACTGTATGGTTGGTACACAACCCCACAGGTCTTCTAGGAGAGGACTACTCTGCTGAGCCTGCAAGACTTCCATCCTGCCCTCTCTGGGTTGATCACTCCAGCATGGGAGAAATGCAAATACCAGTAAGAAACAAGTGAAAGAGTTAGTAGAAAAAAAATAATTAAAAAAAATGTAAATTACTCAGGTTTATATCGGAGAAGAATCAGCAGAATGAAGTAAAAATGGAGTGTCAGAGGAGAGAGCAGCAGAAATGCATGAGTGTGTTTCTCTGTGTACAACATAAAGAAGTTGCAAGGGACCCTTATAGGACTTTTCTTGGGAATGTGAAGTCTGGACAAAATAATGTAGTAATGAGACTAATCTGATGCCACAGGGGAAACAAGTGGCACTGAAAATCCTTCAGGCTCCTGTGGTCTGGCAGATTCAAGTTTTCAACCACAGCGTTCTTTAAATCCCAAGTCTCTAAGACCAAGAGGTGGTATTAATCACAAGTTTGCCAAGGGCATAGATCCAGGAATCACAACTGCCTTCGTCAGCCCCTGTACCAAAGGGGATTAAAGAAAAATGAGTTTACTGGAGGCACTGTGCAGTTAGCACAAATCGTCCTGGGGAGGAATCTGTCCATAAACGGTACCTCTGTGCAAACAAATAGAATGGAAGAGAAAGAGCCAGGCAAAAACTGCAGCTTGTATACATGGTTTCATTGATCTTTCTGTGTCAATTGATGCCAAGTAAGAATGCTTCCCTGGAGACCATTGAGAGCACTATAGGTAAATTCACCTTACTTGAGATCACAGAGACCTTTGCAGACTCGTGGTATCCACACTACTAATCTTCTTGTTTCTCTTGTTAAAAATCTACAGCAGGGAAGAAATTGCTGTGTCTAAGTGACACTTGCCATTTATGCTGAGAATATCCATCTGTTTCAGCCATCCAAATCTATTCTCTGTCCTGTTATCATTTTTCATTTCTATGCTTTGTGAAATACAATGGGTGATGTTCTCACTTATTTTTCCCAACTAGCAATTGCTTTGCAGATCAAGCTGCAAGCAGTCCTATGATTTTCTGACATGGTAGGGTTATGAAAGTCCTGCCAAAGTATCATGCAGCCTCTGCTGTGAAATCTGACAATTGAAGAGGTTCCATCCCAGTCCTAGTAGTGATGGGTTTTGATCCCCTGTTAAATGCACTTCTATTTTGGCTCTGACAGGTACCGGCAAAATAAATGAAATCTGCAATCCTAATGCCCTCCCATACACACAGAGATGATTCATTGGCTTCGAGTGTGCTAACAGGCATCCTTTGCACATCTTGTGTTGCTTTAACAGGTAGTTTGCAGCTGTGGGATCATTGCTATATTTTGTAGTTTTGTTCTATCATTAGCTGTTAAAGGAATAGAAGACCACAGATAGCTTTGTTTTAAACTACAAGTTCTTGTTTTTATTGGCACCACCTGGGGATTAAAACAGACTCTGCCATGCTGCACAGTTAGCCTCAAAGCAGGGGAGATGTAATGATTATGTGATCAAAGCACCTCGCTTCATTCAATTGTGCAATACTTACAAATGGAAACATTCTAAACAAGCAACATTGGCTATGACACACACAGGAAGGCAAACTCAGCCCCCAAAGCCTTTAGTGAGTGTTTCAGGGATGGAAAACCTTCCACAGCTTCTTCTGAGGAGAAAACCTGGGTAAAAGCTGCTGCAGATGATCCTGCAGTACCTTATGGGCCATGAAAATACCCTGTAGTTACCAAGTGGGTAATACTGTGAATGCCACGTATGACCAGGTCCATATTTACAATAAAACCATTTCAGTGACCTTTTGTGACCATTTCAGCTCATTCTGCTGTGGCTGCTGGGTGTATTCCTGCCTCCCTAAAGGCTGACTGGGACATCTTCATCCAAAGGAAAAAATATTTACTTGGAAGATGAAAGTCAAGGGATGTTTTCCAGCCACTTCAGGCACTGAGCTGTTGGTGCACGGTTTAAGAAGTTGCCCTTGAGGGCTTTTGGACCCTGTCTTCCTTTTCTTCCTGCCACTGCCAGGTAAGTCTTGTACAAATATTAATTGGCATCAACATGAAGTGTGATTCTGTTACCCAGCTGCAGCCCAGTGCAGGTCAACGTGTGCTCTGGTGTGCAAACAGTGGTTGTCGATGGGTGGATTTATGGTGAGATTTATGGTGCTTCTGTTTAAAGTTGGGCAATAAGAGTAACCATGATAAAAGCACTGTGGTTAATGATAAATTTTATCTTCCTCGTTCGAAAGAATGGGAGAAGTGCTAAGATTAAGCTGAGGCTGGAGGCTAATAGAAGAAAGGCAAAGGCACATTGAGGAGTTCCATCCCTGCAGCCCTCATGTTTGCACGGAGCCCTTTTAATAACTGTGAATAAAGCACTGTTCTTCCAGTTCACTTTCTAAAATAAACCATCCAGATGGCTGTAAGACAAAACCTAGGCGTCAAGCTGAGTAATGTGTATTTTGAGCACATTAACAATGGAACGTGTAGAATTGTGCTGAATTATGCTGAATGCCACTCAAAAAGGTGCACACGCAGAAGCAGGAATATCACAACCATCAGACAGCCATGGTTCATGATGTCATTCTGGGCCTAACCAGAAGCCAAATGTGTTTTACAATAAAGGTGGTGAGGCACTGGCATGGGTTGCCCAGAGAAGTGGTATTTGCCCCATCCCTGGAGACATTTAGGATCAGCCTGCATAACCTGAGCACCTGATGGAGCTGTGGGTGTCCCTGCACATTTCAGGTGAGTTGGACCAGATGACCTTTAAGAGTCTCTTCCAACTCAAATGATTGTATGATAAAGTGCTAAGTGAAGATTAATGTTATTTTTTCCTTTCTGAGGGGAGCTGAAGAAGACAGACAGATTTTCTTAGTCAGTGAGAATACAATTATTTGGCTGAGCCAACGCTGGGTTTCTTCTCTGCTGCTTGCCCCCTTGATGTCCAATTCAAACTTGGAAAAAAACCTGAAAATCAAAAAGACTCATTGACAGAGGAAGGCAAAACCCGGACGTTCTGCTGGGACTGCAAATGTGAGGAACATCACTGAGAGATTTTGCAGCCCCCATTGCCCAAACTCATAAAACTTGCAGCAAAGGGAGTGCAGAAATGAATGCCTGATGGCTGCAGGGCACACTCAGTAGGATGTTTGATGTGTTTTAACAGCTTTTACTGCTTGGATGGCAACGAATGGTCACAAGGTCTGTAATCTGAGGGTTGTTGGAAGGGTCTTGCAGGCTCACCCAATGCTTTCTGTTTCCTGACTTCACTCTTTGAGTTTCCCAACTCCCACAAGAATCCAAGCTCTCATTGCCCCGTACTGTGGGGGCTGCTGCGAGGGCACAGCCTGCAAACTGCAGAGCTCCTGCTGAGAAAAACATCACCTGGAACTGTTTGTCCACTGCACGGCAATTTTCGTAAGCAAACTTTGTGCTGAAGTACAGCATGAGTAATTGCTTGCTTTATTTTTCTTTACCCGAATGCAATTTTTATTTGCTGTGAAATCAAGTTCCTTCCCTAGCTGGAAGCAAGCGAGCGACTTTTGTGTGTAGGAAGACTATAGTGGCACAGTGGAAAAATAAAACTATCAGAAGCTCTTGAGGAATAAATTCAAGTCCTCATTAATCCCTGTGGGCTGCATCTCCTATCTGAATTTTATGGAACGTGGGTGGTATTTTCAAAGCAATGGAATTGGTTGGTTTCAAGGGCTGACTTAGAGGATACCAACATGGTTCTGAGCCACAGTCCTCTGCCCAAGGAAGATGCAGGCTGGGGTTTATCCTGGGAATGTGCCCAGAACTCGGGTTTGCTGGAGAGCATTGAGGCTTCAGGGAGTGTTTGAAGTGGGGCCAACGTAGAACTGCTGATGGGCTGGCTTTGGTTTATTGGATATTTGCTCATACAGTTATTGTGTGATTCCTAAATGTTTTATTATTATTATTACTGTTATCATAATTATTGTTCTCCTTATTATTATTATTATTATTATGACTTCCTTATCTGGGAAAACTCAGCTTTTCTGCTGTAAAATTCCAATAATAATCAAAGAAAGCTTTGTGGATGCCATCCCACTAATTCTGTGTCACTCCAGCCTCTCATCCAGCTCTCAGAGGAGTCTCTGATGGTGCATCTTGGAGACCTAAATGTCAGGAATGAGTTTTAACTAGGTTTGGAAGAGGAGGGGTGCACTCAAATCTGGAGCTTTTGTCTGATTCTTAATTGCATCTGGGAGCATAAAATTCACTGGTATAAGCCGTCATAATGCAAAGATTTCTGACTCATCACTGCAAGAAGAACAGCAAGAAATAAATTTCTGGAAGTGTAGTTTATTACTGAAGTGGTGTCTTTTGCTAAGGACAGGCTATGTGCATAGGAAGAATGAAGGCTAATGGCTAAAATCCTTCTCCAGGATGTATGCATGACCGAGGGAGTTCCTATTAGAATTTAGAAAGGGTGCAAGGGAGTGTATTGTAAGGGAGTGGGGGCTGCTGCCACTTGCATTGCTATCCAAGGTATTTTGGTACTTGAAATCACAGAATGGTTGGGAGGGATCCTTTGGAAGGGATCTCAAAGCACACCCAGCCCCACACTCTGCTATGGGCACTGGAATGTGATTTTGTTTTCATTTCAGAATGATTTCTTTTTGGCTTATGTAGGTATGGATTGGAGCATCACCTGATCGTATTGTTCTTATATTAAGTGTAAAACCAAATCATACTGTTTTCAAAGTAAGTACGAACATCTGAACCTTCCCTTCCAGTCAGCAGCAGGTGGTGTTTGACCACAGCTGGTCCTAAAGACAACATGTAGATGAAGTGCAGATTTTGCTGATGGAGATTTTTATCTCCATGCAGGTGGAAATAAGCACCAGACTCTGAAAGATGAGGTCCTGTAGGAGCAAGCAAGGTGTTTTCCATACAAATAAGCAAGGCAAGAAAGAGAAACCCATCTGAGCATGAACCAAATTCAAGCAGGGAAATGCTGAGTTTCCCCTTAACAAGAAAGCTTCAGTTCCACATTCCCCCAGTTTAACGGCACAGTTTACAAAGAGAAGAGGGAAAAAAAGAGAGAGAGAGAGAGAGAGAGAGAGAGAGAAACCAACCTGCAGAAAGAGATTTCTTTGCTCCTCTAGCTGCTGCTTTCCTTAGGAGAACGGGCGCTGCGCATCGCTTGGTGCTGAGCGCTGCCTGCCGGCCCCGACGCGACGTGCAGCTCCGGCCCTGCTTCGTAGTGCTCCGAGAATGGGAGGAAAAAAAGCTCCTGAAACTCTAATCAGTGGTTGCTCTCCTCTCAGACCGCCTGGGGATATGGGGCTTGTGGGGTTATTGCAGGTTGTGGCTGTTGTTTTAACTTGTAGCGTTAAGATTTCTTCCTCTCGTTCCACGTTGCACCTTTCTATCTCTGTTGTTCTCCTCCTTAGGAAGAGCTGCAGGACACGAGCCCTGTAATGCAAGAGGTTGGTGAAACATGATGGAAAATGCAGCTTTGGTGCCATGCCTGGGTAACAGCAAAGGTGTTAATAAGCACACAACGCATGGGTAAGCATCTTTAATACATATAAAACTCTCCCTCAAGTTGTGTCTTTTTACTCTGCAGTGAATATTGCTTCTGAGGAGCTATTATTTGCTGTTCACTTATTGCCATTCTTTAATCTCAATAACACTGCTTTTCAGCAGCCAGATACTGCCAGAGAGCCACGAGCTGGATTGCTTCTCATAAATGCCCTCAGTGTCTGCTCCTCAAACAAAATTGGCAGCCCCTTTTTGGCTGAAGGCTGGCCTGCTTGTCATCCCCAAAAGCTTCAGGTTTGATGATGCTGTGAGGTGTGACAAGGAGATGGTGATGCTCAGGGACCTGGGGAGAAAAGCGACCAGAATGGAAGTCTCAGAGATGTGAGCTCACGTGGCTGTGAGGTTGGGAAGATGAGTGGGGCAGCTCTCTGAAGGATTGTACTTTTGGCCTGGAAGGCTGCAGGTATGATTGATAAAACCAGTCAGTATTGTTTCTAAATGGAGGCACACAGCAAGTTTTGTTGGAGGATGAATGCACTTCTGTTTCTTTTGTCTGGGAATCAGCATGTGGATTTAATCCCTAGTCTGTTTCTGTATTAGAAAAAAAAAAATCTTTTCACAAAATCAGTTTTTAAACTTGGTGGAAGTAAAGTAATGCTTACCATCCAGTTAAAGGGAGCTGAGAGAGGGAGCACAGCAACTGACACATGTAGAAGTTTCCTTTGGGGATTTGTTTCTCTGTTTTCAGATGCAATATGCTATGAAGTCTGCGTGCCATGCTCTTTGATGTACTAAAGGGTGACATTTATCCTCTGGAAGATCTCAGCCTTCAGCCTTTTGCTTCCTCAGTACATGTGGACCAATTGCCCGGGGTGAGGACCAGTGCCTGCAGCAGAGAAATTCATCTCAGCACCAGACCCCTCATCCCTCCTGCTGGGTAAGTCCTAATTAAATCCTTGCATCAATATAATTAATTGTTAATATGAGATTTACATATTAGTCTGCATTATAATCAATATTGCTTAAATATTAACAAACTTGTTAGCTATTCACTAACCTTTTAAGCCCTTTCAAATCCTCTTTATCACGCTGCATGTTTGTGTTAAATCTCTCTCCGGTGACCTTAAGTGAGTATGCTTTTACTTGCTGCTAAATACACTGCAAGCTCTCCATCCAGTTCAGCTACTTGGCTGCTTTGGCTATTATCTCCCTTTCTATTTGCACTGATTTAACTATAGTGAAGACATCTCAGTACTGATACGAAGCCTGCCTGTGGTGCAGTGATGGGCTGTCCTCTCTGTGTCCTCAGTGCCTCCTTTATTCAGTTAGGCCAGCTTCTTTGGCTTGCTGGAAGTGCCAGGAGCCCCCTGGCAGCTCCTCTGGTTCAGTATTTGCATCTCTGGTCTACAGGGATTGGTGGCTGAAAGCTCTGCAGTTCACCTGCTTAAAGGCATGCTAATGCTTTCTGCTGCTGCCTCCTTTCTGTTAGCATGCATTGATGCAAGGAAGGAAACCACATCTGAACACTGGGGCAGTCAGTACATCAGTGCTGGCCGGTTGATGGCTTTGTTCCCATCCCCATCAGTTTGTCCAACTTCCAGTTTGATTGGTCTGCTGGGTTTGCAGAATTAAGTAGATTTGGAGAATGCCCTAACATATTTCCCATAAAATATTGTAACCATTTATACAGTTTGGCCAAAGCAATGTCCCTTTGCACTGTGAATTTGTTCAAGAAATAGAACCCCCATATTTCAAGCCAGCCTGCCACTGGTAATGGGGGATAGCACAGGGGGCTGCACACCCCAGATCTTTCCTTTCTGAGTCCCAGCTGCTCTGATATTTCCTCTCCAAAATTCCTGACTTCTCCTGGGGATCATTTAGTAAGGCTCTTAACTTTAATTTCTTGTAAACAGAGTTTGGAGGATAAAACATGCAATGAATTTAACATCATTTCTGCTCGTAGCACATGAATACATAGCATGCAGCTTTCCTGCTGGTATTCCTGGGACCAAATGAGAAAAGTGCTTTGGAGAAGTGGGATTTTGCTTGTCATGAATTTTAATACAAAAAATCTCAGTGCCTGGATAGTTCACGGAATGTAAATGCATAAAAGGGGAAGAAGCACATCTTTCAAACTGCATTCTTCTCTGTACCTCTTTCAGTGTCCTTTTGAAGTTCTAGAAAACATGATGCTCTTTCATAGCAAATTCCTGTGTGCAGAGCAGAGCTGTGCTGCTTTGCTCACCCCACCATTTGCAGGGCAGCTGCTGGGACATGGCTGTGCCCCCACATCACTCTACAAAGCTCCTCACACTGTGCTGACCCTGCACAGATGTGATACTCAGCACCAGGAGAACACTTCCTTCTGCATCACAGGACCTTAGGAGCACTGCATTGCATCTAAATATGCAAAATGTAAGTGTATCATTGCATTTCCACTTACCTTTCTTATCCGACTCAGTAAGTGGTGCAATGAGAAATGGAAATTATGGTTAATATTATTCCATAGCATTAAGGAATTCTACTTGCATTCCTAGGAGATGTTAGAACTCTGAACGGGAAGGGTGAAGCAATTCCTGGATCAAGAGCCAGCTGTAGAGTTGTAATGAGACAAATCTTTAAGACAGGGCTGTTTTATCAAAGTTGAAATGAGTTTTACACAGTGGTTGGTAGGGAAATCTAGCAGCATTGCCATGAAAGATATTCCATCTTCTCATGGGGAAAGCAGAATAGTTTAAATCAGCACCATTTTCCAATTTAAGCAGAGGAAAACAGGCCAAAGAGATGACAAGTGGGTTACCATTCCCACAAACATTACATGTAGAGACCACCATGTGCCAGCATTTGGTGCTCTGTGATAGATGTTGTCATCTAAGTGGTTCATCATAACACTACGTTGCAAGAGCCATCATGCAAAAGAAGCAGATTTCCCACATTAGTTTTAGAAACGTCTTAATGCTGATAACATTTCAAATAAAGCACCACTGGTAAGGAGTCACGTTTACAGGTTGTTGTCTGAAATTCCCATTCCCTAAGTTCATTCCCTTGAGATATACTTTAAGTTTGCCTTTTGATTCTGTCAAACTTAAGAAGTTTCATGGCAAAATTGCTTCTTTGGATGGTTTCATTGTTAACACAGGAGAAAAACAACAAAATGTTTGGGGTATCCAAAAGATCAGGCAAGTATTTCACCGAATGTACAACAAAATATTATGAGGTAATTTTATTTTTTTTTTCCTGGTTTTAGGTAAAAATATGACAGTATACAAGATAATCTTATTAAAGGTAAAAATACAGTATTCTGCTTTTTCTCTAAACAGATCTACATACAGTACACTTTTTTATTTTGTCTTTTTTTTTTTTTCCTCAACGTTTTTGTACAAATATAACTATGATTCTATTAGGCTATCTGTGTTCTCATCTGGCACTTAAGAACTGATCACGGGTCACCTTCTGCTTCTGCTTGTTTTTCTCAGCTGATACCTAAAACGCAATGGTCATCTCATAGGTGCACCTTGTGAACAAACAGTACAGTTCAGCGGTTCCCAAGTTGTAAGGTGTGCTTTAAATACTGAAATCACGTAGCTAAACGTAGAAACCCAAGCAATCCAAGTCTTCAGTTGCTTTGCATCGACTCGTTGCTCACCCTTTGTAAAAGTGCAGTCTGAGTGTTTGTATTACAACCTTGGAAGTGGTTTTAATTCCTTCCAGGTCCTCCAGAAGAGCCAAACACATAACTCGGAACAATCATCTCTTCAACAATTCATTCTTCTTTTCATTTTTTATTTGTCACCATGTCCTCATTGGAAATGAAGCCTTTTCCTATGCTTTCAAAGATTTGAAGCTCCTGGGGTACATTTTTCATAGTTTACCTCATGCTATGGCTTGCTGTATGAACTCTGGAACCCAAGCAGAGCAGCTGAGTTGAGTTGCTGTCATCAATTAGTGCTGTTCCTTGTCCTGAACACATAAGCACAAAATATGTTATTTCTGCTGTGGATTTTCACTGAATATTTCAGTACACTGTTGTTGTAGCTGGGATCATCTATGGACAAAAGAGAGGCTTGGTATGTGTATAAAGGGACCATATCTGTTAGTGGGTTGGCTAAAACAGCTGGAAAAGGCAGAGGAGTTTTTGGCTTGGAATCCCTTTATCAGGTTCCAGCAAAGAGATGAAGAACGTTTTACCCAACAAGTTTGGTTCCTGGTTCCAACTCTCTCATCCAATCTGAAAAGTATCTGACACTTGGCCTTGCTCATTTCAGCAGATGATTTCTCATATACTTTTCATTAACCACCATGCTGTTCAAAGTTACCTCTGGATGCCCATGTAAACATAAAAGGAGAGTACACACCCAAGGACAGGATTCTTTTAAATTCTCAAGGAATATGCTTGGCACGTTTTTCCTTCAGCCTTCACCAACTCCTGCTCAGTACAGAGTTAAGGTAAATGAGTACAGTTCACTCTGGAGACAGGTGGATGAAGATCTGGCTTTTCTGCCTTTAACTAAAAGGTGCCTTCCCTACAGTTCATTTATTTCTGATGTCGAAGGGTGTATGCTTTTACCAGTAAGTTATTTTGTGTCATAAAAGATTCAACTGGAAATTCACCAAACACAGGAGTAATGCAAAATGCTCCAACTGACACCTGCCAATTCATAGAAGATGAGTCTGGTCCCCATTTTTTGCGTTGTTTTTGTCCTCTTAAGATGCTGGTTGAGACTGAGTAATGTTTAGAAAACTAGTTGCTTTCCTCTGTGCTCACCATCAAATGTCCTTATTTAAGTTCTTCCCGAATTTGTCGCTCAGTTGCTGTATAAGTCTTGCCAGCTCACCAGTCGCCTGGGACTTTTCCTCCAGGAGTTCATATCGGAGACTAGAAATATCTTGCTTAATCTCCTTAAGTTCTCCTAAAGGGAGCAATACATTGTTGTTAACAATATCAAATAAATCATAAACACCTATGGTTTTAAGACAGAAGAGATTATCTATTTACTTGAGCTTAGTCATGGGTGTTTGTGGCACTCTCTATGATGTTACTGTTTTTATGCATTTAATATTTGGCTTATAGGAAATTATCTGTACTTGCAGTAGAGGGACCAACAATAATAACAACTATGTACAGAAAATTCATCTTTTTTCTCGTCTGCTCTCTCTCCATCTATAGACTTTTGCCTACATGGGACGTTGGCAGAAGGATAACAGGGAGAAGGCATTACAAGGAGTGTCTTTTCCATCTGCTTACAAATCCTACAAGATACCGAAGCACTGTATATCCTTATTCAGTTCCAGCAATGTCCTTGTGGTGGGCATGGACAGTACAGTCAATAACTACTTTACTTAGGCCCCAAGACAAGGCTAAGTATGGGTAATGCACTGGGTTTTGCTAAGGAAGGACATATAGAGCTATGAGGCAAAGCAGGACACTGTTCAGACAGACTCTATGATACATGTTTTCTGCTAAGGAACATTTCAGAGCAGAAAGGTGGCTCTGAGTCAGCATCGTTTGCCTTCATGTGAGCCTGAGGCATGCTTCCTCTCCACCAAGGGTTTTCTCTAAGCTCAATCCTTTGACTTGAGGTATCAGTAGCAGTAACATGACATGCTTTAATTTGTGGCAATAATAAAAACCCACTTGCCTTCATTGACTTCATCATTTTCTCGGTCCACCTGAGCCTTCAGCACATAGCGCTTAATCAGGCGTTTCATTATTTTCTGAAAAGAGAACAGAAACACTCAACATGAGTTTATCCACACCTCCTCAATTCTCAACTTATTGTGAGAAATTCAAGCACCTGATTTCTGTATGGATGATGCCTGGCTTCAGAGGAGGCAAAGGGATTTTTATCGTTGACTTTTCATTTATTTTCTACTTTGTATTGAAGTTGTTGATTGATTGCCATTCTATAATAAGTCCACATTTTGTTTGTGGGATACACGAGTGCAGAGTATGTCCCACAGACATAATGAAAACATAGATGACCCAAAAGCAATTTAAGAATTGGGACTCAGATCATTTCTTGAACAAGCTGCTATTTAACGTATCTATAAAATAAACTTTACTGGAAGAAATAAGTCGTTAATTAACGATGATAACAAACTCACTCATGATGATGAATTGAACATCCAACCCAAAGTTAAACAGAAATACTTGCTTTGGAGTTTGGGGTTGAGGAGGGAGAACAGACTTAGGACAGAGAAAGAGAGATCAAAAATGGAGAATGAGAAATTTTGTAGAGAAATGGTGGATCTTATGGGACATAGGTAGGGTAAAAAGAGCATCATGCAGATTTACAGAGCAGGCGATGACTTTTAGTAAGGAACAGCATAAATGGAAAAGTAAGAGGTGATGATGGATACAAGTTTGCCATGTGATATTTTTCCAAAAACACATTATTTATGTAGAAGGAAAGTAATTTGGTCGGTCTCAGGCTGCCCAGTGGCTTACATCAGAATGCCTACATCACTGCCAGCTCCTTGCTACAGAAAAGATCCTCATCAGTGGGAAAAAAGCATTTGAACTGTGAGAAATGTAAAAAGTATTGCTCTATCAGAGATAACAATCAGGAGTCCAAACTAATATACCTAAATTTGCTTATTGGCTGTTTATATCAGTTCTTAGGCATGCAATGCTTGGTGGCCATAGCTCAGTCTCAGGGGGCAGCTAAGGCAGGACATGCTGTCTTGCTTGGGAGCAGCTTCTTAAAACAGGAAAATAGAAGAGCCTTTTCTGTTTGGACTACTTCTAGAATGAGGTCAAAGGGCTCTCTTTGAGACAAAAGAGTGACACATTCAATGAATAGTTCTGTGCCCTCAGGGCTTTCTGCATCCTCTGCAAACAGAGGGGAGCTCGATGAACATCCAAGAGAGGATAAGCAAATGTCTTTTCTTGAGCAGCTGGCCACTATTAAGGGAAAACCTCTCAGCGTGAGCTCACCTATTCGCAAAGCAATCATGTCGCTTTGAACATCACTTAAAATCACTGCAAAGACTGTGAAACTCAAATTAAGGAATCGATACACTTGCTCTTTTTTTTTTTTTTCCCAGTAGCCAGCTATGAATTATAACAGTACAAAATGCACGTGCACATCAAGGAAGGATCCACTCATTTATGTATAGGTCATGTAGTCATGGAATGTGGGATGTTAAAGACTCTGTCCTTGTCTCAAAGAGGCATCTGGCTAACCAGGTGGGTCAGTTAAGGCAACAGAGGTGAGGCACAGCGCACGTACGGTGTGTTGAAGATGGCCAAGGTAGTAGAATCCAGAGGGAGGTAGGGTTGGCACCTGGGAAAACATAAATGAAGTAATGTTTGGGGAAAGTAGGGAAATCCTAGATCCAAAATATATATGATTTTTTTTTGTTCGTTTCAGAACAGGTGACAGGAAATTTAGAATAAAACAAGGAATCGACATAAGCAATGAATATCATTATTATCTGGAAAATATGGTAACATCTGTCTACTCCACTTCCCATGCAGCTGGTATTTTTGATGGCCACTACTCAAATACACTCCTGTATTAACTGCTGCACATGAAAGCCAAAAAGCCTAAAGGTGCCCACCTAATCCATCAAGTACAGAACGCATTCAGATTTGTCTACAAAAACTAAATATTAAAAACATGGCCATCCTAACATGAGACTACTTAGTCACCTAGCAGATATTTCAGCCAGTGGTGTAGGAAAGTAATTCGTTTTTGCCCCAGTATTGCTTTTCTCCTTCTCCCCAGCACTGTTCCTTATAGCGACAATGAATGAAATAGCCTCTCAGCAAAACAATCCTGTTTATCACAGGGAAATGCCGAATAAAGCTTCCAGACAGCACCGTGATAACGAAGATCAAACTTGAAACAGTTTAAATACATTTGGTCTCAAACCCACGCGTTACCCATTGGGCAGTACAAGAGCTCCAGAGTGAGGTGAGCCATCACATGTGCTCATCTCTTAACTTGCAGCTATTTTATCACCCCAAACGTCAAATAAATATATTCCTGAGCTTCTAAAATTACCAACCAGTCCTTCTAATTTCCCTGACAAATCCTTTCCTGACTTTTATAGAGAAAGGTGCTGCTGACAGCATGACAGACTGCCAGTGCTGGGAGTGGGGACAAACACATGAATTTAACACGGCATTTTAGCAGTGCTCCATTCAAAGCCTCATCTGAAGAGGGTTTGATGAGGACATTCTTTTACTCAGACTAGTTTATCCCCGCATCACGGCAGCTGTTTACCCTATTTGTTGAGCTGTTTATCCTATTTCTCAAGCTACTTCATGTTTAGGTTCTGCACATCTTTTGGTATCCCTCGAGAGCACCGTATTGCAGCTACACAAAGCACAGGTCTGCTTCACCTGATAAACCTCACTAAAGGAAACATGCAGAGAAGCCACTACTTCAAACATCTTCCCAGCTGCAGAAGAAAGTTTGCTGTACAGACTATCAAAGTTCTTGTTTTACATTTAGATAATGAAGATTATTACACCTTTCTGGCGTTATTTGACAATTTCTTCCTACAGCAACTGACACTTCCTAAGATCATTTGAAGGCAAGTCCAGTAGGAGCAAAATCAAGTGAAAATAACAAGTATTCATGTCTTTTTTTCTTTGAAAACTCAACTTATTTTCACAGCTGTCTTTGGCTTTCTCAACCCTAGAAATAAGGGCTTAATTTACCACAAACATTAGGAGATCTCATTTAGAAGTTATAGCAGCAGAAGCCAACACATCTTTCTGCTACCTGCGGGTCTGAACGTACAGGAAAATGTCAGAAATGCCAAAGTGCTGCTTTGAGAAGGACAATCATCTCTCTTCCCTTCAATTTTGACGGTGTCACACCAGCTAACTCAGGATGCCAGAATGAACAAATTCCACTTCTGAGTCTTAGAGACACCTTGGTGTCTTGGTATAAAAGCAAGGACAACTTTTAAGGCTAGGAACAAATTATTACCAGTTTGTTATACAGCCCAGGACCCATTGTGCTGGAGGCTGCACCAACATAGAGCTAAGCAGTCCTAGAACTGCCAGTGCACATTTTACCCCATCACACTACTATTTTCCTCAACTCTTTCATGTCAGCCTCTCCAGAGGCAGTAGTTGCCAACTGATTCTTTTTCACTGTATAATTAAAAAAAAGAAATTGCATGGACACATTTTGCTTATTGTGTTGCCCCATTATCTGTTTGCACAAGAAATAAAATTTCTGCTTGCACAAATGCTGTGGTAAAACAGAGCTGTGCTAGTTCTGTGCTGGGGGTTCCTTCTGCCACCACTGCAGCCATAGGTGTTTTTGGACCATACCACGTTGCAGGTTTAGCAGTGTAGGACAAGTTACTGACAGAGAAAGCACGTGCAAATGGCAATGGAAAGGCAGGAGGGATGGCATGGTGTCATGACAATGAAACGCCACCAGTGCAAGATGGGAGATTAAAGCTTGAATGACAGTTCTGCTCTGAAGCTTAATACCCATGAGTGGAATTAATTAGCGTGGCCTATATTAACACCATGTCTATTACCATGGATGATACGCTGCATTTGTCTCTGAGTGCTGTGACCGCATTAAGCCACGGCTCAGCACATCACGGGATGGCACCAACTGGACCCAAGCAATACAGCCCAGCAGAGCAGTACACCAGCACACCTCTGCCCCGCTCTGTGATTACCTGGTATCTTGTGGGCTTGTTGTAAGCATTCTTCACTGAAAAATTTTCCATATGCAGACTGCTAGACTGAAAACGAACTTTCTGAAACGATAAAACATTGTGATGTATGAAGTGATAGGCTTCTCTCATGCGAATAACCCCAAACTTAAGGGAGCTTTATAAATCTGGTAGGAAGTGATTAAATGTGTGGGTATAATAAAAGTCAGCGCATTCTGTTCTAAAAAGGTTCCGAAAGAAAGAAAAGAATTGAAAAACAAAAACTGCTGGGAAAAAGGATTTTAAGTTATCAAGGCAAAAATAGTACTCTCAGACCAGCTTTGGTTAAGGAGGTGCTAAGAGAAGCGAAATGTATTTATCTTGGATTGATGATTACCAACGGAGGGCACAGTTTTTAAAAAATAAATAGGTTTGCAGAGAACAAGTCAATGCAGCTATCAAAAATTCTGAAATGGAATTGATTTTCAGCAGTTCTTTGAAAACAGTTGTACAATTTGCTACTTTTTTTTTTTTTTTAATCTGAACCCTTTTTAAAAATAGAACAGTATAAATATATATATTTTTTATCAGATGATAACAAAGCTATTGCTTTTCCCAACTAGAATCTTCCAGAAGACCAACATTCATTACAGATTTATGTGACACTCATATCCACCTATGAACTTTTTGGTCCAAGCGCTAAAGAAATAAATACTCAAAGGAATTAATTTTCATATTATAGACTGAAAGGAGCTAATATACACAGACCCTTACAACTGCATGTAGAGGGAAGTCCCTATTTAAGGGCTTTTTGTTCCTGACTTCCTCGTTGATCTTGAGAAATAATTATATCATTTTTATTAATCAGGATGCTGACAATGGCTAGACAGATGCTTGCTTTTGACAGGGAACACATGACCCCAGCGCTACCAAAGCACATTTCTATTTCAAGTGGCCAAAGAAGAGATGGAAGAGGCAGGATCTGCCCATCAGTGCTACTCATTACTAGGCAGAAGTAAGCAGAGGAGATGCTAATTACAGCTGTAGGCATTTAGGAGGTGTTATTAAGTAACTGCTTGGAAACTTGTTCCCAAACCTGGAATGGCAGTAAATGTGGTGGTTAACGTAATGGCGCTAAAATTAATTGGGAAATCACTTAAAGGCAAGAGCATGTTTTGAAGAGGCATGAAAGCCTGCTGGGCAGATTAGGAGCCAGATAAGATGGGATATTATTGGTGCCTCTGTCCTTGATCTTTAACTTTGTATATTAGGCTCTGGAAAACCCCATTATAGAAGTGCCTGCTCTGTCACAGGTGTACTGACAGTGCTTGGTACAACGAGCTGCAAGTCTGGGAGGACCCTCTAGGTGCTGATATAAGACAAGTAACAATGCTGAGCAAGAGACTGCACTGTCCCTGATTAACCTGCAAACGATGCAACCCCCACCAGAAGGTCCTTGCAGCCGTGGATCTGTTATTCTACACAGAAGGCAAAAAGCAAAGATGCAACATACCCGTTGTTTGGAGTTCAGCATTCCCATCTCAAGATCATTTTCACAGTTTTTGGCCTTAGATTTGCAGAGTTTTATGAGGCACATTTTTATTCTCAGTATGAGATAATAAAATGATTTAGGGCTTGGCACTAGATTAAAGGGAGCAGGTAAAGTCCTTCCTTCATCAAAGTAGGACAGCCAGAGCTTGGCACGTGCAAACTTCCACTCCACATCTGCATCCTCCTTGGAAAGGGAAGAGAAAATAACACCCAAATGCATAATTAGCACAAAGAAAGGAATTTAGCTACCATAAGAACAAACATACAGGCAGGATTTAACAAGCATCAGCTAAAACGGGACACCTGAAAGGAACGTTATCTTCTTAGGTTTCTCTGTCATCTCAAAAAAAGGAAAAAACAAACAAAGAAATGAATAAACAGAGGGTACAATCCTCCAAATACCAGACTGAACGTCACCTATTTCTGCTTGACAGAAAAATTTCATAAACTGCTTATTAAGAAGTTGGGAACAGGGGAACCATTT
Source organism: Phasianus colchicus (assembly GCF_987193195.1). Lineage (NCBI taxonomy): Eukaryota > Metazoa > Chordata > Aves > Galliformes > Phasianidae > Phasianus > Phasianus colchicus. The sequence goes on along the minus strand of NC_143450.1, from coordinate 15,530,959 downwards.
TTGCCTTCTAAGCCAGGCAAATGCCATAAGCCAGAAAGGTCAGGGTAAGATGGGATACAAATAAGTTCACATTTCTCTCCAGCAAAGGCTGCAGAAACGCAGCACAGTGTCACAAAGAGGCATTTTGGAGGACAGAGCTGGGAGCACAGAAGGCTGGAGCAGAGCTGTGCTGCAATAAAGGAGATAATGAAGAGCAAATCATTTCAGAGTGGTATTTTTTGTCTCATTTGAACATGGGAGCACAGCTGCAGCCAGCTTTATAGTGGTGGCCAGTAACCAGGTTTGTTGAAGGCGTTTTGCACACTAGTGTGGTTTCTTTAAGTCAAACATTACTTTTTTCATTGGACAGCAAAGGGCTTGTCTTTCAGTAACAACCCAGCGCTTGTGCTTTGCTGGTAAGTGTCTGTACTAAAACATACATACAGCCATGGAAAGGAGAAGTTACAAATACAACAACAACGATTCCCTCTGATTAACTGCAGTGCTAATTGCCAGGTAACTGTTATCACTGCACTGGCCAGGAATCACCCATAGAGGAGGCTAGATCACTGATTTCTTCTATCATCAGATTGCTTCTTCATCAATCCTGATTGCGTTCACCACCATAATATTCCCAGATCAGTGCGCCTTATTTCTCCTACCATTCACCACCTGCCACTTAAGCAGCTGTAGGAAAAAACACACCAACATGACTCAGTGCCTGTGAATCTCCTTTATGAACATCAGGCTCACTTCCAAGCTCAAGGACAAGGTTAAGGCTAGCACACCCTTTATGGATCTGCCTGGCATTTACAGAGGGTGATGGTCAGACCCGTCCATCAGGCAAAGAAACAGAGGGATACAGCTGCTATATAGCTGTTGTCTTTGCAGTTTATACAGAGGCCAGCAGCACAGATAGAAACACGGTCTGCTGGTTCCTTATACTCACGTACATCCATGTTCTGCTGAAATTAGTAACCTCTGATTACTACCTACCTCCAAAACCATGTCAAAAACTAGCATACCTCAACTGAGCTTAATTCTGTTGCAGCTACAGTGATGCTTCTGCCAACAGAGCAACATTCACTGCTGTTGCCCAGCCTTCTCATTGCTCGGGGTTGAACCTCACAAAAGTCTAAAGCTGAATTACAGTAGAAATAATTTGTTAATATTTTTAATGCTTTTCTGCTAAATAGCTAAGGAGCTAAGGATGGAAGTGTTTCTGGCTGGCAGAAGGATTTTTTTTTTTTCTTTCCATAAGTAGAAAGTGGTCAGGATGCATTAATACTTGAGGGATAAACAGAAGAAAACCAGAAGTAGCTGAAAAAAGACGGTCAATGGAAAGCACGAGAATACTATTTTGTAATTCTGGCTAACAGAAAAGCATTTTCCCATTGACTGCAATGGAATTTAATTCCTAAGTAATTACCATCCTCTGTATTATGGACACTGCTGTTGCCAGATAAACAGAAAGGACTTTCTATTTAGTCAGTAGGATGACTTTGTCTTTCCTTAATCTCTCTGTTGCTGAGGATTTAAAGGAATTAGTGCAAGATTTACTAGATTTTTCCTAGTTCTCAAGTAGGAGGATCTGGATGGAATAGCTCACATTCATTTCTCTTGCTGATAGTTATAAATATTCTTTAACAAAGTTCTGAAAAGTTCCAGGCAGCCAAGAAGGATGTTAAAGGCTTTTCTAGGAAACTGTTCATCATGGAACATTGAATATAGAGCAGAAAACTAACATAGGCCACCTATTGAGACATTTATTGATATTTTCCTTCTGCAAACTTGCAAGAGCATCTCTACTTACTACAATAAACTAGAAAATGCATTAACAATCTGCTACCCCTTCAGAAGTAGATCTTGTTTCAGTAGAAGGCTGAGGAAGCTGCTTCATCTTAAGGTTTGGGGTTGGAACTCAGGGACCTTTAAGGTCCTTTCCAAACCAAGCCATTCTATGATTCAAAGTGATTAGATAACTTTGGGAAAATACCTTCTGCATACAAGAAAGCATCCAGGGCAGAGAGCACATGTAAGGTCCCTCTGACATTTAGACTCAGTTGCAGCACACATGAGATAGAGCTCTGTTTGCACTACAGTACATGGAGGAATCAGACATTACAGTCAGAAAATAATTTCAGCTGTGGCCTTTTGCAGTGTCAGGTTCTGAGGGAAGATTAGAGCAAATAATTAATACAAACCCAGCGACGGAAACTTGACATTTAGCAAATCAGAAGAAAGAGGTGAATCGGCATTAAAGCTGTCCAAATATTAATCCTTTCTTTTTCTTCTTCTCTTTATGTTAGCAGGGAGTTGTTTTTGTCCAAAGCACTTAGCAAACCCAGCCTGCTTCTACCAATGCTACTGAACAAAGTTGGGTAAACCCTGCAAACGCCTTTCTGCAGATACTTATTCATGTTCTGTAATGGTTGTATTCATATTCTTTACATGCTGGTGGGTTTTTTTTTTGTTTATTTTTTTGTTTTGGTTTGGTTTGTTATTTTTTTTTGTTGATCATGCCATTATGATTTGTGAGCCCAGGGATGCCTCAAAATAAAATAAAAAATATATACCAAAATTTTGTACCTGGTAATTGGAAAACAAGGAATTTTAAGGTGTGTATCTGTGAGCTTCAGCCTTAAATGGGCCTGCGTGTTTAGCCAGTAGAAAATAGGGCAAGAAACAAGTGAAATATTGCTTGATTTCTCATAAGGAAACAACATAGCTAAGGTGGATAAATTATTGCAACCAATGTAGGGAGTAAAAAATATTACAAGCTGCTTTCATTAAATACATGCAAAGGAAATTGAAATTGCTCACAGATGGTCATTAAAAACAAGGAAGTTGAAGTTTTTATAGAAATGATTCATTGTTAATTATTAATTCAGCCCTAATTTGGGACTGATACGGCCTTGACTCTGTGTAAGAATTGTATTTCAATAGTGCTCCAATTTTGCATGTGGAATAAACAACAACTTCCTTGTTCTTTTCACATTTTCATTATCAATAATAATTATGCATATTGTGTTCATAACCCAGTTTCTTGTCTTACCTCAATTTCCTGATAAGAGTTGTTTATCATGGCTATTAGCATATTAAGCAGCACCACCACCATGGTCACGTTGTATACTCCATAGAGTACATATCCAATATTCTCAATGAATTTATGATCGTACTTCAGCACCACGGATATCACTTCAGATAAGCCAAATATTGACCAGAATAAGGTTTTAAAACTTTCTTCTACCCTAAAAATAAAGAATATGAGTTTGGTAGCAAATTAGCCAGAACAAACGCTAATAATAAAAGTGGCGACCCACCAATATAAATATGATGTCTTGACACAGTGATTACAAGCAGTTATCCATCACCCTGGGAGATGCCAGATTAAATTTCCTGATCTGATAAAGAAATACTACTTCTATGGATATCATAAAGTGGCAGCAACCCCTTATTAGCTCCATCTGCTCTTCTCAGGTGTGTTATTCGTCACTTGGCTTTTCTGTCCCTATTAAGGACTCCTCCATGGGCTATTTGCAGTTGGGAACTTTTTGTGAGGGACTCAGAAGTTCTACTCCATCACCTATTCCTCATCTGGGGAAGACAAGCAGAGATTACCTGGGAGAAGGAAGAGGGAACTTATCTTGACTGCCTTATAAGGCATTTCCAGGGCAGAAGAAAAGCATTATTTTCTGCACAAAAGGAATCTGTGAAAAGTTCTGACTTGTGGCATGAGTGTAACCAGTGCACCATGCAAATAAAGTCATCCCATGGTCTGATTTTCTTCCTATCCTTCTTTGGGACAACAGACAATTCAGGCACTCAAAGACTTGTAAAAAATAAAAAATAACAACTTAAGTTCCTAAACAATTTGAAATTAAGGAGTAATAGAAGATGCTGCAGGAGGCATTTAAATTTGATTATTACATTTACTTGGAAGTAGAAAGAAATCAGAGGAAAATAAAATGCTGAAAGACAGGAAAAAGGAGAATAAGGCAATGACAAAGAAATGGAAAGGATGCAGGTAAACTAGTAGATCAAAAACAGAGCTTAGTTCAGAGGAGTCAAGGCTGTACCAGGCAGAAAGAAGGCAGCCCCAGACAGAAATGAAGGAAGGGGGAGGAGGAGGAAGAATGTTGGTATGATTTGTAAGAACTTCGCTTAGTTTTCAAGTTGAAAGCAAATAATGCCTTTACTTGCACCCCAGGAGGTAAATGCCCTCTAAGAAAACAAAGCCATTCATTAACTATTTTCAGGCTCTTTTAATTATTATTATTAGGGTGGCAGACTAATCGTGCAAAATCTGTTTGTAAAAACAGATTATAGACACAAACTAAAACATGTCCTAGGGAAACAATAAACTTTGCAACCACTCTGGTATCTCTTACACTATGCGTGCAGGCAAAAATTAACTCAAACTCTCTGGAGGGCGTATGCAGAGCACTCCACAATTCCTTTCAGCCATAGCAAACTGGCTCTTATCTCCCATCACAACTCCTGGCATCCCCTCCTCCATTTGCATGTCATAGTAGAAAGACTGCAGTAAATATTCAGGCATCATTCTCATCCACCATAACCTCTCTGACTTGTGGGAGATGATCCTGAGCAGTGTTCCAAATAGATGTCACACGACATCAGTTGAAATGGGGCTTTCTACTCAGTCTTCATTTTACACAGAGAAATTGTTCATGCCTCTTTGCAGTTTTGCAATGAGGCTGGGATTTTACACAGAGATTTACCTGTGGGATGCAAAAAAGCACCACCTCTTTTCTTCTTGGTGGGTATTTCCTCTCCTCACTCTGCTCTTGTCTCCTGCCATCACACGCAGCAAAGGACAACTGACATTAACGTGTCAGATATCCTTCACTTTTATGTTAGCAATCTGCTTAGCTCCTATTCTATTCAACACTGTATTTCTAGTTAAAGAACTTGTACAACACCAAAAACCAGTGGCTTTGAAACCTGTCATCAAAGTCACTTATCAAACTAATGAAAACCGTAACCACCAGCCTTGATCCCAGCTGCACCCTGCTATTAACTTCCCTTTTTTAATTTGGAAAGGTTCCCTTAGTTTTCCACCCTGCTGGTGGCTTTTAATCCAACATGTCAACTCCACTCCTTTTCTGCAGCTTAAGCATTAACCTTTGTTCTGGAGAGGTGTCAGGTTCTCCTTGAAAAGTAAATTACTGGCTGGTCCTGGCCTCCCCAAGAAGCTGAGGGCTCCAGCACAGCCGTCGAGCTCCTTTGCAAATGTCCAAGCTCCTTAATCCTAGCATCAAGCAGAAGAAAAGTGGGTATGGGAGTGGGAGGGTGGCAGGAGAAGCGGCATCCCAACACAACGCTCGGCAATGCCTACAGACAGACACAGCACTCTCACTTGTGGAGGAAATGATTCTGAAGGGACCTGGTACTAGGTCATCCCCACCTTCTGACGAGGCTGCATCAGAGAAACACAGAATGGCTTACGTTTGTGGAGACCTTAAAGATCCAAGCCCCCAGCCATGGGCAGGGTTGCCAACCAACAGCTCTCCCCATTTGTGGCCTTGGGCACCTCCACAGATGGGGCATCCACAGCTTCTCTGGGCAGCCTGTACCAAACTTGGATGGTTCCCCCCCTCTCACTACTGTCAATTTGCACAAGATTTGGCACAGGTCACAGGGAACATATTCTTTTCTTTTTGAAAATGTTTCACTAAAACACGAGATGAGGACAGTTGGAGCCAACTTCTTGAAATTTCCAAGACACTGATGTGTCTCGGCAGCATCAACTATGCTCCTTGCCCCCCTCCTGCAAAGACCCAGCGTGCTTTATCCTTCCCAAAGGCAAACAAATGAGGGAAGAGATCAGGAGTTCTGTCCATCTTGACAGCTCTGGAGAGCAGGGGGAGCTGGCAGGGGCAGATTGAGTGGTGCTGCTTGCTGGGATGGGTAGGCTGTGCTCTCCTCACTGCAGAAGGGCCAGCAATTGTAGTGAGAACAAAAAGAATTTTGCTTCAATAGGCAGTCTTGGTGAAGTTAAACAAAGATTTTGCATTAAGGAAGAAAACAGACCACAGGCAATCATCTAGTTTCAGATTTTCCTTGCTTCTATAAGCAGCTGTGTGCTGTTCATCAAAAAAGATCACAGCGAGGACATGATTTCATGTCAGTCTTGCATCCTCCCCTTTAAGAAAGCTTAAGGCATCCTTTCAGACTGAGTTATTTCCTTAAATTGATTGGTAGAGCTTTAACATTGCCAGAAAAGCAACACGGTCAATATAATCTACAAAAATATCACATTTTGACAAAGCAGAATGAGAAGAAAAAAGCCTCCAAGCCCTTAAGTAACATTGGCACTGAGCAGTGAGTCACAGTTCCCCTTGGGGAGAAGCAGACAGAAACCCTCATGCTGTAGCCCTCAGCCTGATTTGCGATGCAGAAAGCAAGACGAACACAATCAGTCTTGCCTCCATTTCGATTTTGTTTGCATAGCATGTTCATAATTACGGGCTGTTTGGAGAGCTGTGTTCTGTACACAGCATACAATAAACACATAAACAGTGCTGGGGTCGGCTGCAAGAGTCCTGAAAGCTGTCAACTTTTCAGCACTGAAGAACTGAAAAAGAAAAATTTGGAAGTATACCACAGTTAGCTACATAATCTCAGTGTTTAACAGCGTGAGGAAAAGCACACTGCATTTTCATTTCCTTTGCGTCAAGAACATTAAAATTGAAGAACTGACAGAAACTGCATGATAACATGGTTCAGAGGCCACCGGGGTGCTGTGTGCCTGCTCTGCAGAAAGCAAAATGAACGGGATTCCAAAAGTGCAAGCTACACCAGCAGTCATGGATTATTATTATTATAATTATTAGATCGAAGCACGCAATTCCCTCTCAATGATACCTGGACAAATATGCATTCTTTTTTCTTCCTACACACTGTCCTGGGAAGCTGTGGTTGTTTGAAATCCAGTGTTATTTCTGTGAGCAGCTCCTTGTCTGTGAGGGTATCGCTGGGGATATCGACTGTGATGTTCAGAGGGAGCTGTCAATTCAGTGCCCTCTGGAACCGGCCACAATCTGATTAACGCACAAATCCAGCAGGTTTTTTCTTCTGTCACAATTAGCCAAGTGATATCCAAGTCAGGTCCCATAGTAAAACAGCCATCATTTTGAGTAGGAAATTTAATTTCTGTAAAATTTCACGCATTAGAATTTGCGACGTCTGCTATGAGATGCATTCAGAGAAGTCAGTGAAGTCATAAAATGCTTACAACTTCAGCAAAGTGAGCACTTCTCTTTGCCTCAGCGAATTTTGACAACACATTGAGACTTCCCCTCTTGCCACAAATAAGTAAATGGCAGCAGGAAAGCACCATGTTCAGGATGGCTCACAGACTGCTCAAGAAAAGCAGGCAAGGAAATGTTGTGAGGGTTAGCCCCTCTGCCAACATATCGTTCTTAGCTTGCCAAAATTGTTTGGGACTGTAGGTTTCTGGTTTGTTGAATGAGACATCCGAGAAGGATTTTGAGGATGAATGTTAATTTACACTCATTGTTTTGTGTGATGAAGGGCTCGTTTTCACTCATCATCCTTTAACACTTCTGCGTGTTTATATAATCAGAGGAAATCAAGCTTATTTTAAGTCTTTTCCAAACTATTAAAAGGAAAATTCATTTTCATGGAAAATTTGCTTTGTAACTCCATGAAGTCCCTCCAGGATAAGTGATCACAAGGCTGACATTAAGGAGGACAAGCAGTGCCTTTTGACAGGACTCTCCCCAGCTCAGACAGCCCTCAGGCACTCAAGCATTCTTCCCTCCCGTGAGCAGTCACCATTTCAGGCAATGTTTGCTCGTTATTTCCATCAAAAGACCCAGAGATCCACTTGTGCTGTGTGTGTTAATTGGACAGATATCATTTTTGCATCAGAGACTGGAATCTGTTAACGGGTGCTCTGATGACATGCCTGGGGGACACCACAACTGCTGCAGTCAGGGGCAGAATCGACCCAACTTCACATTAACTCTTGTGCTTCAAGGACATCTTCTCTTCCAATAAGAACCAAGTCACATCCCACACTCAATTTTCTTCTCTCTTACTACCGAGCACAGATAAATGTAATTGCATCCGCTCTCATAAATCCTTCCATTAACGTGTATCCTGAGTTACAGAAAGGTTCAGAAGGCACATTTGGCTCAATCAGAAAATTTAAACGTTGTGGTACAAAGTATGTGTTGCACAAGAGAGCAGTGTAGTAAGACTGGCTCCTGTCTTTGGAAGGACACAGCCACTCACAGGGCAGAAATGATGCCAATCAGGTCATTTCTCCCAGGGGAGCTACGAGCTGAGGTTAGCTGTTTGACACATTAGAGAAATGACAAATCCAACGCCAGCTGCTGTCTGCTCCTCATCTCAGGCTTTACAAGTGTGGTGAGACTGCCCTGATGTCAGATCACAGCAAGGGGAAAGCATCACACCAAGCTTTCCTCTTCCCTCACAGGTGGGGGTGTGGGATGGAAAGCCCCCACTGTGGGAAGCCCAGTGAGTAGTAGGGAGGGAGCAGCTAAGAGGAAGGGAGGTTTAAGTCTGGTGGGAAGAATAGAGAACACAAAGGTACGCTCAAGAGATGGACTTTTGTTTGCATATGGAATCAACCACTGTATAGACACCTCTCTGCTCTTAGCCAAGCACCTGACTAACAGCTGAAGAATTTTCAGCAGCATCCCAGCTACCTGGGCAGAGTTAGCAGCAGCAATAAAGCAGAATGAACAGAGCCCTGCAAGAACAGCCTTTTTTCCTTAAGTACTCACGTTGTAAATGCAGGGTTGTATTTTGCACCAAGGTAGTAAGAGTAAAGGTTGAACATTCCAATCATGAAGGCCAGGAACACCATGATAAAGATGACCATGAACTTGAAGATATCCTTCACAGTCCTTCCCAAAGAGATCTGCAGGGGCCCGAAGCTTTCGTTGGCTGGAAGAATGTAAGCAATGCGGGAGAAGCTGAGTACCACAGCTATTGCATACAGTCCTTCTGAAATGATCTGAGGATCCGAGGGAAGCCACTTGTTCCTGGCTAAAACAATACACAGACATTAGGAATGAAAAGTGGAAGGTGGATGTTATGATGATAAATGACTCCTTTTTAGGGCTTAATCTTGATTCTGGCCAGGAGTTAAAGGAAAAAAAAAAAGGGGGGGGTTGGAACAACTGGTCACTGAAGTCTTCAGCATTTTTTACAAGGATGGGCAAGAAACAGTTGCATTTTTGACATGGAAATGATGAGAAATGAGTGAGTCACTGAGATTTACCAAAGTCACACAACAGATAAAAGACATAACTTTTAAAAAGTTTGGAAATTTTGATTTCCTATTGGAGCATCAACTGCGCTGTCCTTTTTCCAGCTGATGCCCCTGAGACTGAAAACCAAAATCACAACAGAGCAAATATAAGTGGCTATAACTTTAGCTAGATACATGGCACTATGTCAATACATGGAAGAGGAACGATAGGGAGGCTGAGATCTGTTTCCGTAACTTTAGACAAGGAAGCTTGAATTTGTTCAGATAAAGCAGGCACAGTCATTAAATATCTAAGTATCACTGTTGTATTATCTTTAAATTGAAACCAATTTTGGCAACATAGCCACTCTAATATTTCTACTTTAAAAAATGTCTTTTTGATATCAGTTACGCGTTGTTTGTTTACTCTACTGAAAAATTGATCATTTATATTAATGTAGCTTGTAAGTGTCGCTGCATCAGCTGAGCTCCTTGATGAAAGTATTGACTCAGAGCCAAAATAAGTGACATCTTTAAGGACACAGCATTAAACTTCAGCATTATTTCCAGTAATTCGTATCCAAGGAAAAGCAGCAGATGGAAGAATTCACAGGATCGGCTTGTGACATTCTGTGCTGGACCCTATGCAATTCTATATCATGAATTCACTTTAAATGGGTCACCAGCAAACCACAGAGAGCAGAACCACAGCACGAGTTCAGAGGCCTCTTGCTTGTTGGAGCCACGAGAAGGAAGCTTACCTTCAGAGAGGCAGGCAGGAGGCTGAGCGTGTCCACGGCTCAGGGCACGTGTCCCTGGTGCCACATGGTGCAAGTCTATTGTGAATGAAAACTGCCAGCCCAGATCTGCCTCTCTGGTTCAAGCTCCTTGCTAGAACGTTGCCTTGCAAGCCTAGTGAGCAAAGGATGCTCCAGTGTGCTCACACCCACAGACCTTGCAGCCCTCCATAAGCAAAGCCCCCACAGATTTTATCCAAGTTATATCTCAAGCTTACAGAGGCACACAAGTCCAGACACTGTATGGGAGTGTAAAGCTCTGTTTGTTTGGGAATATCAAAGAAAAAAACATCAAAAATAATGTTAACTAAAGCTATGCTATTGCTTGCATTTCCAAATGTTAGCACTTATAAATCATGTAGGATCTCAGAAATAAAGGTGTTCTCTTGGAGATGGAGCAGCGTATGGGCGTGATTTCTATTTGTATGTCTATTGCATAGGCATTGGACGTAACAGATGCAGAGCAGAGCACACCACCAATTAAAAATGCAGCTCCAGATCTCACACTGGTTCACATGTCCCTCCTCTTGCATTTGGAAAATGAAGTGGGTTCATCATCTATAATTTAAATTATATCCTCTCAGGTCCCGATAATTTGTTGCTCAAGCTATTTTTCAGGATGTGATTGAGCTAAGCCTCAGAGCAAAATCAGAGACTCGATGAGGGTCAGATCTCAGTTCTTTTTGGCTGCTTATGAAAATGGCTGGAATGGGTAAATCTCAGAAGAAGGATTTTAATTTGAAAATAACTTTCATAAATATCACAAAAAAAAAAAGGGTACTTTCAGCACTACCACACAACACCTTGAAAGAACAAGAAGCATTAGATAGCAAAAAGCATCTTACCGTAAGTAAAGTAAGCAACTTCAGGGGGAAGGGTGACATTATTGAGGTCATCATCTTGAACGTACTGATCGACGTACTGTTGTGCTTCAGTCGCTTTGAGGAAAGCCATGAACCTGGCAGTGAACGACGCCACAAAGATGGACAGCATCCCAAAGTCCAGAAGGTTCCAGAGATGTACCACATACTCTCGTGGGCCCTCTTCCCAGATCTCCTTACACTCTGACCATATCATGCCTACAGAGAGGCCACAACACGTTTAACCAGCAGACAAAGGCACTTTTTGCATTCAGACAGAACCATTCCCTGGCTACCAGTGGCTTCTAAGGTTGAAGCAAGTAACTCTTCAGTTAAACTGACTTTCTCAAGAGAACACTTAATGTCAGCTTTTCTTTAAAATGATTACATGTTTAAGCTAGTATGCTCCTTTGTGCATACAACACTAACATCTCAAAATTTCACTAGATTAATCAGTGATAAAACAGATTTCTGCTGACATCTGTGAAAGCGCAGTTCACAAATACTGAGGATGTTATCAAATCCTACAGCTGATTTACTTGTGAAAAAAATGCACATTTCCTCTCTTCAAAATCTTCTTGCTAAGCTGGGCCATTGAAGACTACTTACTCTGCTGGAGTTTTTCTCCGCCTTTACCACAGAGCTTGGGAGCATTTTAAGAATGGAAATAGCTTTGTGAAAGGAAATCTGACCTAGCAGTAAATGTAGCCTGATCAGAGAAAAGGAAAACCAGAAGTTCCGTCCCTGCAGAGCTTTTCATTAAGTTTTATATACCAAATAATAATGAATTTCCAGACATTAAAGCCTGCTTTACCACTTGGCAAATCCCGACCTTATCCTGAATTTAGGATCTTTCTAAGAGTAGACTTACAGATAAATCTAAACACCAGAGCCAGAGAATTCAAGGATTTTGACATCCATGTTGTACTGGGGAAAGGAGATGATTTCACTGGGTGAACTGGAGCCAGCAGCTCAGGTCAGATTCACCAGCTTGCTCAATATTCAGTTGGAGCAGAACTCCAAGGCCAAAATGTTTCAGAACAGATAAAATGTTGGAATATTTTACCCACTGGTAATTATAAATATTTCCTGCAATCCTGTTTCCATAGCAGCAGCAAAATTCACATTTAATCAAGCACGAGCAGGGCCGACCAATTTCCATGCAGCCTCCTGCAACCATGTCCTTTATATGAACTCTTCACCATCTTCTTTGCTGGAAGTTCTCGTGGTGTGGCATGTAAATGCATTTGCTCAGCTACTTCAGAGACTCCTGGAAGCACACACGGTCCCAAGAGGAGCAGTCAGGAGTTGGTTATAGGGAAGGAAATAAGTCAGTGCGAGGCTGACAAGATGAAGAACAGATGCCATCAGTCCTTGAGCATTAGTAAGGGTTTGGAAGACAAAGGAAAGGTAAACTATCTCTATTTCAGGCACCACCAGCCTGCAACCTCTGTAGCACTGGGGCCTCAAGGCAGAACCCAGGAGCTGCACCATGACACAGGTTATGGCTCACATAGATCTATCTTGAAAGAAAGACTGCTGAGTGGTCTGCTGAGTGCACAGCAAAGCCAGGGGGAGGCAAAAGTGTCCACAGGTTCTTGGCTGAGGGAAAGCAGGAACTTCATTGCAAGCCATCATTTACTGCGGTGAGATTTAATAATAAATAGCCTGGGGCAGAAAGTGAAAGAATGGGTTTCTCGGGAACTGTTCTGGAGTAAGGATGAAATATTAAAAGAACACATTTCTGGCTCAAAAAAAAAAAAAAATTCTCAAACTGATAGACATGAGACATTAGGCTACACATTATGTGCGCACATCGTATAAAAAGTACTAAAGTACTTCAGGAAATATTATGTGCACGTCATTGCCAAACACAGCACTTCTTCACTGATGCTCATAAAATGTCTTTCCTGGTTTAAATATTAACTCTCCTACTCAAATTTATTTCTAATCTCGGTCACTTAATATACCTAAGTCACAGATTAATGTAGTAAGACACGTCTAAAACTGAGTAGACTGACTAAAATTAGAATCACTCTGTGAAAGTATCACACTGTTGGCCTATAATTTACATCATTCTTTTTGCCAACTACGTGGCAGTCATTTTTTATCCATACATACAGAAAAATGTCTATTCAGGACAAGTAGAAAAGTTACAGTAATTACGTGGTCAGTACTGCAGGCTAATTATATATACATTGTGGGAGAATATTCAAATCTTCTAGAATAAAAATACAGAGGAGAGAGAACGTAGATAAAATTGAGGGGATGGGACTTAAGACAGGATGTAGAATAGAGATGTGTCAGGCAAGTGAGGCCAAGGTAGATTTCCCTGAGTGTAATGGCATTTCAGTACAGTATTTCTGAGGCCCTTGCTGGCTCTGGGAAAGGTCACTTCCATGAATTTGATGCACAGAGAGGTGGTATGAGCAGCTTCTGCTCCCCAGTTCCTGGAGGTGCCTGCTGTCCCACAGCGGGGATAATTGGAAATGTCACCTTGATGGGCACTCCTGGTTCCAGGAGGGGAAGGAAAGTCAAGCTACAGGCACAGCCTGGTTAGAAGAAAAATGGAAATACACAAGGCATGCTGTTCACCTCCTGTGCACAGAGGAACAGTTTGTCAGATTTTTACATCCACCGGCCTGATACATAAATCATGAACAGCTAAAGTTGGAGAACCTACTTTGAGCCTTCTCTAGGCTGCAGGATTAGCAGAGAAGGTTGTGATCAGATTGTGCCCACCCAGAGTTCCACTGCTTAGCCTGGAGAAAAGAAGGCTGCGGGGTGACCTCATTGCAGCCTTTCAGTACCTAAAGGGAGCCTACAAACAGGAGGGGAATCAACTCTTTGAAAGGGTAGATAACTGCAGGATGAGGGGAAATGGTTTTAAGTTGAGGGAGGGGAGATTTAGGTTGGACATCAGGGGGAAATTCTTTACAGAGAGAGTGGTGAGGTGCTGGAACAGCTGCCCAGAGAGGCTGTGGATGCCCCGTCCCTGGAGGTGTTCAAGGCCAGGTTGGATGGGGCCCTGGGCAGCCTGGTGTAGTATTATATGGGGAGGTTGGTGGCCCTGCATGTGGCAGGGGGTTGGAGGTTCATGATCCTTGAGGTCCCTTCCAACCCTGGCCATTCTGTGATTCTGTGCTTGCTCTGCTGCTTTCACAAGGGGGAAATTGTCACTCTAAATAGAACCTCCCTACGTTTAGTGAGCATTTGAGGCACATATCTCACATAGAAAATCCCAGCCTTCCTCACACAAGAAGTGGAAAGATCTGAATGCAGGGTGAAAGGTAGGCAAGGGGCACAAACACCTGAGGTGTATGAGTCTAATGTGCAGTGCCCAGCACTCTAAGGCCAAGGGAAGTTTTTATATGAGACCATCACTGTATTTCTCTGCACTGAGTTTGCCATCAGCAGCTCCTGAATGCTCATTTGTAACCAAGAGAAGTGAGAGAGAACAAAACAGTATTTTCCCATCTAAAAATGCTATTGCTTATCTGGCTCTTCACAGGGGTATTAAGAGGGCTACCAACACTACCTGACTGATCCAGCAATCCTTTACAGCCTTTCAGAACTACAGGCTGATGGACAACAGAGCCTCTGGTATGGATTTTGGGGGAGAATAAAGTGCTTGCCTGACTGAAAGTTGTCGTCTCCACTTAGTTCACTCCACTACTCACCTCCCTTACAAACACTTGGGAGCTAGATATGGCAATGGGATCTTTTTGTCTAACAGTAGCCTGTTGTTCTTGCACCAGTAGTTTTTCCTTAAAAAAATAAAATAAAAAAATATATATACACATACATTTATCAATTTTCATACCTCCAGCAAGATTATTTGCAGGGGGTGTTATCACAGGTTTTACTCACTCTTGGCCACAATATGCCATGTTGAAGTGTCACATCATTCTCAAATAATGCTATTCTGAACATCTGTTGCAATATTTTTGTTGACAACCAGGTAACTTAGCCAATTTCATCCCGCCCCAAGAGAATCAAGATCAGGGACCTGTAAACTAATTACTCAAAAATAGTGTGCTATAGTTGAAACCAAGTAAGGTGTCATCAGCACTCATCAGTGCTGCCATAATATGAATAAGAAAATAGAAGGTACAGAAACAGGACGAATGTGCTTTAAAACTGAGAATAAATAAGATTTCAGTTTTTGATCGTGTTATGAATTGAAATGTAGGTAATCATCAATGCTTTTGAGACTGGAGAGAGCAGCTGCAGACATTGCCAAGCAAGATTAAATACAGGCATGTATATTTAGTACATAAGAGATTTACTACACTTCAGCATATACTTACTATCTACTTACATTTCTGTCTCTAGAAAGCGTTTCTTGCTGTCTTTGCCTGTGATATTTGGCTATAGCATTACATTTAATTATATTTACACCTTTAGATGTATACTTACAATAACTACAAAATTTTTGCACCCAACAACTGGGCACTTCATGATCCCTAGCACCTTGACAGTTGACAAGGTTGACAGTCCATACATGGCCCATTAAATTCCCAAGCCCCAGGCCAGCTGCCCCCAGTCTACATGCACTGAAATTTCACATTAGTACGGCTGAAACATTATTTGAAGCTCTATTGTAGGCAGACAGACAAAATGGCTGGAGAAGACTGTCAGTGCTGATGTAGGCAGTCATTAGAAAATCTCATTATATTCAGAAATCTGTACAATGAATCACTTTCCTTCTCCCAGGAAAGTGAAAACCTTTGCTTTTAAATGAAATGTTTTCTACTTCATCTCTCAGGAACTCTCCAGGCAGGCAGATACCTTCTGCCTATGAGAAAAAGAATACCTAGGCTAAAATCTAATCATCTTGTCCAACTGCTTTAATATCATTTTATAAATATCTCTTACTCTATCCAGTCTGGCATCTATTCAGGTTTTTTTTCCTTGTCTAATATCCTGTATGGGACTTCACTTATTGTGGGGACAGGGAACAAAGAAATGGTGGCCGGGAAGTCATCAGATAGAGCAGCCCTATTCTATTTCTCAGAGGGATTTAATGTCATCAGTACTTATAGAAGCGTGACGTTTGTCCTACTGCAAAAAAAAATAATAAAAATCCTGGTGAAAAGTAAAAATAAATACAGGAGAAGTAGATAAAGATTCTGCAGAGTCGATAAGATCAATTTCCCAATAAATCTTTCTGAGCTTGTTGAGATTAGTGGTTCAAAGAAGCTGACCTGCCAGGAATAAATTGTGCCAGCAGAAGTAATACATCTGAATCTGCCAAAAAAAAATCCCCACGAAGTTTAACTTGTGCATGTGACACAGTTTTGCACTCAAAGGGTTCATCCAAACGAATCTGTGCTTTATAAATTTTAGGCAACTTCATTTCTTTTTCAAAAAGTTATCTCACCAGTAGCAGTTTCTTACTACAAATTTGATGAAATCCAGCTCTTATTTATCTAACAATCTGAGATCATCACTTGATCTCAGAGTTCTTTTCCAAGAAGCAAACAGCAACACACACCCATTTTACAGACAAGGTAACTGAGGTCCTGAGAGTTATAATAGCATGCCATAGCAAGGTAATAAAAGAAGCTGGTTGTTCATGTCCCAAAGGACAAATTTTTTCCCACTCAGAGAAGCTGTAAGTTACTGCATAGAATACTACATTCTTTAAGATTCAGTGATTAAAGAAACCACAGCAAACACACATCTTCTGCAAATTACCCCAGAAAATGGAAAAAACAGCAAAGTTGGAATTTGCTGAGAATCACTCCATGTTTTCAAAAGCAGGGACCAAAATAAAAGTCTTTTCTGATTATGTTTTAATCAATCAGAATATCTTAATCAGCCTGAAATTTAACTTCATCATTTTTTTTTTTTTTTAATTATTTGCCCTCCCCCTCTTCGGGATATCCCTGCCTACCACGCTCTGTTAGTTAAGTTTAATTTCCCTCAAGGACTTTAAGATGGTTTGTCTTTGCTTACCCAATACCCACTTCATGATCAGCAATTCTGTCCACGAGAACTGAGTTGTTTTGACTCTAAATATTTGTTTGGGATGATCTGTGATGGTTTCGTTGGGAAGATTTTTTACTCCTTCAAACCGATCCGAAGCGTTCACTACTAACAGTCCAAGGAAGATTGTGAAAGAAACAGCGTGCGCCACGAACTTCATGAAAGGACTTCGGAGGGTCCGTCCCAACTGAAATGAAACACACAAGATTTTTGCTTTCTTCTGTGCATGTCAGTATCATTTCTCCCATGTATGTTATCTAACCCTCCTGACTATGTAGTAAGCAGAAAATGAAATTAAACCTAGCGATGTACCCACTTCTCCTTCACAGCATCCTAAGCAGTAATATATTAGAATCTTTTATTAATTCTGAATTTTTGGTTCATTAACAACATGTAGGAAATGTTATTTCATTTAAAGATTCCTTTGTAATAGTCTTCATATACCTTTATATGAAAGCCTTCTCTTAAAACTAGCACAAAATCTGCAGATTCACTCCCTAGCACATGTGGATTTATCCCAATACAGTAAGTCAAGAATAAGCGCAGCAATGATCTGAGCCAAGACCTCTCCATTACAACCAGTATTTCTTCTATTCTTTAAAAAAAAACTTTTTTTCTAATCAGTTTAAATAACACTTTTTTCATTTTTTGTGGCCTAAGTAACCAGTATTGCAGGAAGATGTCAATATACAGCAGTGCAAGTGCCACACTGTACATAGGCTTTCCAGAACAACCTCAAAGCACATGGGATTTTTTTTTTTTTTTTTTTGCAGTGTATTACACACTGATTAATTTCCCTTAATGACAGGGCATCCTCAAAATTTTCTTAATATCTACCTTCTTGATCATAACACCTCATAAGAAACATGAAAAAGGACTAAAGTAAGAAGGTTCCTTGTTTTCTTATTTAGCTCCAGCAACAGCTTTGGTTAAAGACCTTTTCAAAGTTACGCATTCTATCAATGCCATAAATTATTGGAAAATTTGTATGTTTCTAAGTACCAGAAAGTCTTTCTAACACAACCTATTCACGAGCTCTAATTAACAAGTTTACTTCTTACCAAGGTACATAAGTATGTGCTTAGGAAAGTGAATATTGCCCTGACTCAAAGTCCAAGTTTCTTTACTCTTCGCTAGGAATGTTATGGCAGATGTAGGAGGTCTTCTGATTAAATGAAATGTATTAAAAACAATCCCAACACTGATGACAGTGGTTCACTCATCTGCTGCAAAACCTCGTGTGGTGCATGTTAGCTCTCAGCAGGTATTTATGGCAGACGTTGACTAGATTCACACTCGTAGCAGACCACCTTATGTTGCCAGTGCAGATGTCCCATACAGTAGCAACCTCAATTATTTCCTTATATGACCAGCCTGGGAGAGCTTAAAGAGCAAATTTTAACAACTGTGAATATACAGAGCTGTTCTCAGTTAATTTGAAGTGCATTTGCAGCTTATGCACGGCCCATTCCCACTCTCAATTCACTAAAAGAGAAGCAGCGCTTTCTTCTGAAGCCTGAATTGTTTCTGAAAAATTAGACATTTTCTCTTCTCTACAGAAACTCAAAAAAAAATAGACACTGAGATTAAAGCAATTCCTCCACTCAGCATAATGCATTATGACATTAAGATATCTTCTCCATGCACCGCGATACTGTTAAACTCAAGGTGTGTCATTCTTGAATGTATCAACTTCTTTATTAAATCAAAATTTCATCTTACTTCAGATGGAGACTGCAGGGAAATGCCTGACTGCTGCTGTTAGGATGACAGAAATGCTGACAGTGTGCCAATACAAAGCTTCATTCTTAAGAGAGTATCTCATTTCATGACTTGAAATCTTATCTGCATCATAGGAAAATAATAAAGCTAGACATGTGAAAAAGAAAGTATACAAAGGGTGAGAGTGAAACAGCTTTCCAAATGCAAATTAATCTAAATTCCATGAGATAGGAACTAATAAAGATAGAAACTGCAAAAAAGAAAAAGTTTTCACTATTTTCAGTACTGCACTCATAGCAGAAGCATGACACATATTGTAGAAAATAGACATAGCAGAGGAAAACGTCCAGAAAAAAAAAAACAAAAATCAAGACTTCATTGTTCGGACTGATGGAAAACCATTTGTTGAAAGACAATTCCTGAGATAACTTCCAATTTGACTTTAGGATAGAAGGCTAGATATGCTCTTTAAGAAAAAAACACAATACAAAAACAGGACATTGAAAAATGGGAACGCACAGTAAGAAAAACCACAAAAAAAAAGTTAAGGGGAAAATTGTGCTGTTCCATATTTCAATTTTTTTTTTTATTTTAAATTTTAATATGCCTACCTCATGAAATTGAAACCCAAATACCTTTCTCAGTTATTTCTTTTTTATCCTGCAATTTAGTTCAAGGTTTTGAGTGAGTTTTTGCCCAGTTTCGCCCAACTGTTATATCCAATGTTTTTCATTTAAATTCTCTGCTTATTTCTAGTCTAACCTTTTTCCCCACCTATTATGTATTCAAACACAAAGCCTGTAGTTCTGGGAATACACCAAAAACATTGCTGTTGACTGGTGTGCCAGATCCCAGCACTTTCATCAGAGGTGAAGGAAATTAAACAGCTTCATAAATCCCTGCTAGACTGAGTTCTGACACAAAGGAATCATCATTACCTCCACGTGAATTCCCACTGTCACCTAACCCAAACCAACCACAGTACAGCCCTGGTTTCACATGTATTTCTCCATGGGAAACTCTGGATTCCTGTCCAGTATTCATAAGATCTATGGGCTCACATGTTGATACCTAATCTCGACAAAATGAAGCTGCATTCTCAAGTACTCTAAGTACTTGTTTTGTAGGACACTGAGCCTTTTATCATCTTGGATGCCCTGGAAGAATGTTTTCTAAAGGCTTATCTAGTTTCACTTACAGATAAATCTTTTAAATTACAGTGTTTCCTTAACATCCACCCACAGATCTATAATTTCTTGGGTTTGGCAAATTTAGACAATTCCTTGCTGGATTTTTAAATGAAACATGAGAATCTGCTTTCAAGACAGAGTAAATTACCAATGCTAGGGGTCATTTCCATCAGACTTAAGTACCTTTGATAATCCTCTTGCTGAGAACACTCTACCTTGTAAGGGATGATGTTGCTGAACGTGAAATGAATTCCTCCCTTGCCACCTCTTTTTCCTTCAGTAGGAGTAGTGAAAAAAGCTATTTATCAGTCAGCCACACATCTATTTATCTCCACTCATTTGAGCAGTCTCCCTCAGCATGAAAGTCTGCTAACACAGCTCAAGCTTGTACACAGGCCAGTGGTTGGCTTTAGTCCTGTGACCTCTAAGCCTTGGCAAAACACTCCTGCTCCACTGGATGCGCTGAGACAGAGCACAGCCATATTTAGGAATATGGAAACCTTCCAAATTTCATCATCTTTTCCCTCAAAACCATAACGACTGTTTGATTAATTATAGCCTTCTCTGCAACCCTAAGCTGTCCTCTGTGTCTTGCCAGCTTCAGGTACACGTGCCACAATAATGCTTTGCTAACTGAAAATACAAGATTAGAAAGAAGGAGAAAAGGGAAGAAAGGAGTCCAGAAGCAGTGAGGAACTTACAAGAAGTAAGTACAGAAAAAGAATAGGAATCTAAGTATCAGAATAAACAACGTGAAGCATTGCAAGTCCATACCTTGCTGCAGGGAGCAATCCAGTAGGCTATGGCAAGGAAGGGCAGGCCTATGGAAACCCCAAAGACAGCCAGGAACTTCACAGCTATGGATTGCTGTCGTAAGCCTGAGAGGTTTTCATACCACATGGTGAGCAGCTGCTGCTGGCAGTTGGGGTGAGCAACAAACTGCAAGAGAAACAGAAAAAGGAATATTAGCAGCATCGTCTGAAGAAGAGATTTTGGCAAGCAGTGTGCTGAGCGCATCCAATAGAAAAGCACAGGACATGTCTTTGTCATCCCACATAGCTTTTGGTGTCAAAAAAACAGAACTGCAAACTAACCTCCCCAAGTCCCCAGTACTGGCAGAATGAGTTTCAGTTCTGGTCTTCTCTCTACATAAAGGTTTTGTCAGACTGCCTAAGCCAAAAGCCAATGCCTTACAGTGAGCAGTAAGGACAAAGCACCTCTTTGGAATCAGGGACTGTAGCTCAGACTGTCCAAGCTGAGATACAGAAAAGAAGCAGTGAGGTTCTTTGATGCTAGAAGCTGAAAAAAATCTCTGATAAGTGGCTAAAGCCATAGGAGGCCATTGAAGGAGTAGCTCAGCACAGCACCAACGTAACGCTGTTTTTGTTTGTTGCATATTGACCTAAAGTGAATCATTCTGCATGGATCTTCTCCTGTCAACTCTAAGAGGCCTGGCTGGTATTTTGCAGTGAACAACTTTAAATGCTTTACCTCAGATTATCTTTCAAAAATGATGGCTCATCCTTTACTGATCAGAGAAATGACAAATATAGAAGTAGAAGGAAGTGCTCTGGAACAGAAAGTACATATTTTGTATCTTACAACTGAGGTTCTTCAGTTTATTGTTCAGGGGAAAAAGAAAAGGCGAGCAGCAGACAACTGAAAAGGGCAATTTCTTAATGGTAAAAAAAAAATAAATCACAGCATCACTGGATCCCACAGAAGAGTTTTATTATAAAAGATTGAACTTCTTTATTTCATATTGTTCATCAGAGTGATTGAATTTAGCATATGACTGTTTTTAATAACAAAGAGAGATAATTAAAAGGCAAAATAACTGAAAGAAAAGATGAAAAATAGATACGTGGCTAATTGCATTCGGATAACTAAACGTTTATTTATGGCTTTGGTGGGTGACTAAATATGCTGAGAAGGGAAAGGCAAAACCCTCCACTGTTTCAAAAGGCATTTTGAATTTTCTGGAGGTAGACAGAGGGGGAAAGGCTAGAGAGAGAAAGAAGAGAAAAGCAGGGGCTACAAGTTCCTACTGTGCTTTCATCTTCATTGTCTTTGACAAAATGATCACATCAAAAATATAACGGACCTTTTCCTAGACGATGGTATAATAACAAAATGGTTACTGTGATTTTTAATGACCACTTCGTTGCTAGCAGAGAGTGAAATATAGTAGCATGGTAATTGGGATGGCTGTGGAACAGTGCAATTCCATCTTTAACAGCACATTAGCAACCATTTAAAACACACTGCTTTTGCTTCAGTTGAATTAGGCTTTGGGGCAATGGGGAAGCTACATTTCTCGAAAAAAAAAAAAAAGGAAAGGAAAGGAAAGGAAAACTATCTTTTGTGACTAAACCTTTCAGGGTGAAGGAATCTGACAGTGCTTTTAACCTCTTCCATCTTGAGGAATATTACCAATTCGCTATGCTTTCAAGTTGTTTCTCCCTCCCAGAAAAAGTTTTTTCAGAAGATGTACTATAAATCATCAGTCCTAATCATACGAACACTTAGAGTTTAAGGTAACAACAACAGCATGACAATGAAAGATTGCTCAGGCTAATTATCTTTCTGGCAAACAGCCAAAAGCCATGGAAGGAAGCTGGACAGAACTGATTCCCCTCATCAGTTTTGTTTGTTTGTTTTTCCTTTTTTAGATGGGACGAAATCAACATCAGCTTTAACAGCTCATAGAAAGGAAAGATGCAGTGGTAGGCAGTCAGACTTCTGCAACAACAGGACAAAGCACCAGCCAGGTTTCCTGGCTTCCTCCCACCCATCATCATTCACCATATTAGGAGAACTGATTCAAAGAGATTCAGTTGCCCTTGGCAATCAGGCAGTCAAAGACTTCTGCTGGTTGGCATTTCAGAGAATTCAGGAGACATTTTAATATGTTCATTGTTTCACTCTGTCTGGGAACAGCTAGAATGAAAATACAGAAACGGGGATATGGAGAAGGAATTGCCATAAAGCCAAATTCATGGGAGTAACATATTTTGTTCAAGACAATAAAGATCGACAGTGTGCTATAAAGCCTTGGTGGTAATCATCTTAGTCTGATTCTTACAAAAATGAAGAAAAATCATAAGATAGATAAGAGTATGAATGGATTTTGATCTGTTATTTGCTTACAAAAAGCAATACAGTTTTTCATTACATATACTTTGTCATATATTATTGAAATACACAGCAACCATTGGACAACATCAGCCTTCTCTTGACCCAAAACATCAGAAATTGATTTCAGATTCTCAAAGACATGGAACAGCTATTTAACTTTCTCTTTTCTCAGCGAATGGCCACAGACATCAAATTAGATATTACACTAATATTTTGCTTAGCATTATAAACACAGAAAATGCTTTGTAGTGTTTCTACATTCAGAAATGGCTGCAGTAACTTTTCTGATCCCATGCCACACACAAACCAATAGATGGTCATGGTTTTTCCTTATGCTGTGCATATTTTATTATTAAGTCATATAAATAACAATTCTCTCCAGCCTATGGGTTACATGTATATTTTTAAGTTAAAAAAAGCTTAAAAACAAATCACTTGCCAGCATGAAGAAACTATTTAAATAATAAAGCGGCATTTTCGAGAGCTTCTGAAAAACACAACAGTACTGACAGCTCCAAAAGTGATCTGTCCTACAGGGGAGTAAACTCTTCAGTGAAAGTTGACTTTAAATAAAATATGGAAAACAACATTTTCAAAGCCTTTGGTGAGAATTGAAAGAGTCCAAAAGAAGGGGATGTTTCAGAGATGGCTCCAGAGAGCAAACTGGACAACAATTTTCCACATTGCTGCCTGAGCTATGACACCTCATTCTTGTATCTTATTACATATATACATTATGAAAAGGCATAGGAGATTCAGGTTGGATATTTGAAAAAATTTCTTCTCAGGAGTTGTAGTGCAGCAGCACAGGCTGCCCAGGGTGAGGGATGTCACTGTCCCTGGAGGTATTCCAGAACCACAGAGATGTGGCACTTGTGGGCATGGTCACTGGACATGGTAGGATGGGTTGGGCTTCAGGATCTGAGAAGTCTTTTCCAATCTCAATGACTCTATGATTCGGTGTACTGTTTAAGCTACACCCAGGTGACAGAGAAACAGGAAATTCCTAAGAGTGCCAGCCAACAGTCAGACAGAAAAAAAGCTGTAGATCTATCAGCAAGAATACAAGAATTTATGGTAGGATTGGCAAAAGGCAAGAATTGGCCTTAGATGATTGGGGTTAATCACATGTTACAAAAGCTTATATCTTTTCATCATTGCAATAATTCTAATTTGCTTATGAGCAGAGAAATCCACCATCAATGGAGAGGAATTAAACACTCAGACAGTCTCATGTTGTTCCACTCATGCAATGGCACAAAACAGCCAAGGGGTGAGAGGTAGGAAGAAAGAAGTCATGAGTAAGGCAGAGCAAACAGTTCACAAACAGCACAAACCAGCAACTTCAATGTCCTGTTTCACAGAGAACACTCCTTCACATTTCCCCCAGCTCAACCCTTCACTGTAAGCACTGACACTGGCAAGCATCACCAATTAAATCTGCAGTTCAGAGGAGTGTTTAACCAGTGAGTGAATGCTGGAGGAGCCACACCAACAGACCCTCAGGAGAACAGCTGTAATGGCAGCAGGCACTGTGAGAGGCAGGGGTGAGCCATTCTCCTTCTGATCATCCAACTGCACTCATGACCTTCACATCACCTTTTTGGGTTTGTTATTAAACATTTGTATTTTGAGATAGTTCATTACTTCTGCAAACATTCCCTAACTCCAACTAGCGGGCTCTGCTTATGCTGCATAATGCTTTGGATCATGGAGATCCTCAAAAAAAGCACTAAAATGGTGCTGATAACTCACTGGAGTCAGTTATCACCCTGCCCCTCTGAAGCACATGGGAAAATGATGCGAGCACCCTGTGGTGCATGCACATGGCTTCTCTATTGCTGGGGGTGTCTGCAGGGGAGCTCTGGTTGGGTTGAGATCAACAACTTTTTTTTTTTAATTTTATACTACTTCTCATTTTTGAAGCTCCATTTGATAGTTTGAGCCTCCTGGGGCAAGAAAATATATTTGGGTTTGTAGTGAATAAAATGTGCTTAAACTGAAAAGCATTTTTTCAGCAAAAAATCCTGGAAAAATTTTTTGAGAAATATGTGAAAGGTTTTTGATCTGGCAAAAAGAGCCCTCTGCTTACAGACTGATCAATGCAGAACATGGCATGAAGTAACTAAAAGACAATTACTGAAGCTTGATAGGAAACACACAGTTGGAAGTGCCAATAGACACACCTCTTCATGTTGCACTCTGTGTTCTCTGAACCTTGAAGTGAACAAACAGTGCTTTGTTTCGAAGAAATTGTTATGAGACACCTTAAGCAGGACAGGACATATTAATTTCATGATCCAGAGCGGGAAAAAGAATTTGCTTTTTGCAACGCTTGTGCTGCTGAATTACAACAAACGGAGGTGACAGAAGGTAAATGTGGTGGGATCTTCATTGGCCTTATTGGGCCTGGTAAAGTAAAGCTGTAGAAAGTTTAAGAAAGATTGGAAATTACTTGGACTCAAATCACTGTCATCTTATTTATTCATTACAAATAAGTGAAGTTCCAATCTAAATATCCATGCTAAGGGATGGTGTCCAGAGGGACACACTTCAGTTACAGCTAACTGCTACCCATGGCCATAGGCCACATTTTTAAAACCATTTGCTCCAGAATAGCCTTACAGGGGTAAGCACATCAGCCAGTCCTAATTCCTCCACCTAAGAGCAAAAAAGAATTTCACAAGTCCCTGTTCAACTCAGGTGAAAGAAAATTCAGCAGATCAATGCCAAAAGGATCTGACCATAGGAAAACAACAAACTCTATGCGGGCTGTTGCAGTTGCTGCAGATGGAACATGAAGCAAGGCAACGTCCCTGGCATGAGGATTTCTGCAGCTTTTCCTCTCTGCTTGGGGTTCCTTTGACTGTCTAATGGTATCAGATATTCATGAGAATCTCACTCATCCTGCAGATTTTTTTCCTTAAAAAAACAACTGCTTCAATGAATTTTCGGACCAGGTATTGAGTCAAACAGGTATAAACCTTATAGTAAATGGAGATTTTTATTTGCAGTCAGAGTCCAAATGACCTAGAACTATCAGAACAAAATAAAAATTAATTGTGCAGCTTCAGTCGCTGTTACTTTAAAGAGATGCAATAAAAGTAGCCAATATGGTGTTAGTAATAAAATAAACCTTTTGGAAAACCTCTCACGTGAACCTTCTTAGCTAAGAAAACTTATTAGAGCAATTTGAGAATGGGGAAATGCACGCTTGCATCAAATCCCAAGACATTCACATATTCCTCAAAGTTATGGAAACCCAATAAACCCAATATCTGGATCCACTTGTTGATTAACTCGAGTTACCTAATCCCAAATCCTAACTTTTAAGCACTTAACATAACTACTGTTTCCAACCATACACCTTTCATGCAACTCAGTCTGCCCTATAAAAACAAGCATGACATTTGGGATAAATTTTCTGCTCTCTGCTAAATCGGTGAGCACATTAATGGGGTTGGGATCTCACTCTGCAGGATTGACAAGCAGTAGAGAGCTACGGTAGTGAAGGACAGCCCAGTGCTGGCATAACTTCCCAAAGCACCTATGCAGTGCACAGCTATAGAGGAGACAGCGTAGTCCCATTAGAATGAGCAATGCAAATGGAAACTGGATTTGACTAGGCACAAAATATTGAACAGACACAAAATAAAGCCAAATAAAAACAGATTAGTCTAATAGAAAACAAAAATAATGGTGTAAATAAAGCTGCCAGGACCATTTTGGTTGCAGTTCTCCTACTGACAGAAATAATCCTCAGTGCCGAGTGAGAAACACAAAGTTAATAATCCTTTTAGCAATGGAGGAAAATTTCATTGTTATCGTTCTCACTTGTATTTTCAACCCATGTTTTTCAAAATTAAGTGCTATATTTGAGGTATAAAACTAGGAAACGTAGCGTTTAAAGAAATTCTTTAATTTAAACCTCTCCATAGTTTATTTTCAATTTCACTTCCTTTATTCAAGAACAGGTACTCTTTTTTGTGCTAAACATTTTTTTGCTTCAGTGTAATGAGTTCAGTGGTTTGTTTCTGAGGAACCTCCAGTTCCATATTCCAATATGCTGGATGTTTTATGAAGAGATTTGTTGCTAAGGCCAAGTTTCTCGTTTCACATGCATAAATAAGTCTATTTATCTGACAAGCAAATGAAGTGAAAGTCCCAGCCTCCAGCATTCCAGGTTTTTCATATCTCTACAGAATCAGAACCACTTGGAAATCCTTATTTACCTATTCATCTGAAAGCATGCGAGAACAAAAAGCTACCAAAGAACAAATTTCCTTGGGTACCTATATAGAAAACAACCACAGTGGGCATAGAGTTTTAAAATGCTATAACCTCTTCTCTTGAGAGAACCAGTCAACTCTTTTCCAAATGACAGGGAAAGACTATGCTGATACAGTGCTCAAATTCTAATACCTCCAACACAGAGAGTTTCACTCCCACAGTTGATGGAGAGACTCTCTTGTAGGGTAAGCCCCCTCACCATGAAGTAGAGAGTTCAAAAAAATTATTAAATATGGACATCTACAGGCATGTGACATGAATACTGCATAGAAGAGATGCAGCTTGGGTCACTGCTCATGGAAATGCTCAAATTGGAACAAGATTTAGGAAATGCCTTCACTCTGAAATACTGAATCATCTTCTTTTCTTGAGAGTTTGTACTCATCTCCATCTGACTTTCTGTCCCAAAGACATTAGCAGGTCAACTGCCTGTGGGAGATAAATGAAGCCAGAATTGGGGGCACATAAGGTCAGGTTTATAGCACACAATATTAATTGTTCTTTTCTAACAGAATTTTAATATTAATAAAGGTAATTTTTAAATCCTTTTATCTATGATGGAAACACATGCAAAAAATTTGATGCGTTCCTCTGCTCTCTCATCAATGTCTTCATGGACATCTAAGACCCTGTGGCACTTTGCAAATGAAAATAATTAAGTCTGCATATTACCGTAAATTGGGAATATTGCAAACACCACTCAGGATGGAGATATGATTCATTTGAGCCTTGAGAGGATGAATTTATGGGCAGGAAATAACAAAATGAGATTCATCCTGGAAAAGAAATTAAAACATCTGGGCAAATGGATATCATCAGAGCCACAGATTTAGTGGGAGGAAGGAACCTTGCTAATGAAATAGTCAGAGACATAAAAATTGTTTCCGTAAGGAAGGAAAGTAACTCCTTCCCTATCACTTAAAAAAAAAAAAAACCCTGTAAAACACAAGTAAAAATACAGGGAAAATTACATGGATAAAAGTAAGAGTCCAGAATGACCAGAGTTTTTCTATTGTCACATAAGAAAATCTCCTTTTTACAGTTTCAGCTGGCTCTGGTGATGGAGATAAGAGACACTTCTCATGCCTCTGCTATGGCCCCAATCACCAGTGAATGACTTCAATGAGCTATTCCTGAAATTCAGTAGTTGAAAAAGAATGACCAGAGTTAAACAAAACCAAAGCAAGAAGCCAACTTCCTGAACACCTTTTTCATGAGAAGTTCCCCTTCTCAAGACCTCACATATGGATGTTAGAACACAGCCTTGCCCTGCTTAAACCATTATCTGTGCACTCTATGACCACAGGGATAGAGAAGTTTAGGATTTATCCCATGTGAAATTCCAAGTGTTCACCCTGCTCCAAAGAGGGACAAAGAGCCATTAGGAAGATCTCCTATAGCCTTGACAGCAGGGGCTGATTCTTTTGCCTGTTCCATGGATGGAGCCACTGGGGTCCCATGCAATGGCAGGGAGTTCCCTGGCATACAAGACACAGCACAGGGCAAAACTGCATCCTCAGAGCAAATGAATGGGAAACTGAGGTTGTTGCAGCAGTTAACAAGAACTGTGACCAATGCAGGAAAAAAAGTTATAATCTAATATAGCCACGAGTATTCTGTTTGGAGCATCCTCCATATGTTAATTATTAATAATACATTTATGAGAAAAAGTTCCTGTTCCAGTTCTCCATTAAATAGGATTTACACAGCCATCTGGTGTTCTGTTTAACTCTTATTAATTTTTTTTAAAACTCGGTTTGTGTGTCTTACTGTTAATCTAATTAAAACTCGTGAAAGAGAGCGGTGCTCTGGCTTTGTGAGTTATGAAATGAGCTGCTAACTGAGAAAATAGAGAGGGGCATTCGAGGTTTGCAATTAAAAGAATACAGCAGCAGTGATTTTTGACATTGAGAAAGAAGGGAACGAATGTCACTTCTTACAGAGGAACAACAGCATTCCATCTAAAGGTAAGTGTCAAAATGTAACCCTCCTGCCAGTATTAAAGGGTGATAAAAAAGGGTAGAGCAGCATGGAGAAAAATGAGAACAGAAAATAGGAAGCGTTCTCCAAAGGTGATACACACTACTCAAATGCTCTTCTTGTGGTACACCAAGAAAAAGTGCATTTCCTCACTGCTGGAGTCTGAGGGAAGAATTCAAGGGAGAGCAGCCCCAGCTTCTGTTCTTATACCTCACAAGTGAAAGTGACACCCTGGATGAATTAGAAATAAAGTCAAACACAGGGAAAATCTGTACCATATTTATATTTCCAATGTCTGATAGGGATTTTTCAATTGTTTAAAAGAAAATACACTCTTGCAGTTTCCCATCCAAGATAGTGAAGTTAACCCTTATATCTTGCAAGCATGCTACTAACCAGCTACAGAGATACAGAACGGCTCACTGCTTCAGGGCAGATGAACTCTTAAAATATCAAAGCTCTTCTGGAGAACAACAAGCTTGGGGGTGAGTAACCTGGTTCTGACAGAGCCCGTGTGAGAAAGCACGGAAGAGAAACTGGTACAGTCATTGGGATCAGTTGTTTTATTTCACTGGGAAGAGCACTTCAGTTTAGACTGCCCAGCCCTCTGCTATGCCACAATGGGGCTCCACTGCACCCTGCCTTCCTCCTCCCTTTGATGGAGCAGGAAGAATCCAGACCTTTACTGGGCTGCACACATGAAGCCCAGCAAGGTTGTACCAGGAGGCAACAAAAATAAGCTTGCAACAATTCCATGACATATGCTAGAAGCCCTTTTCTTGACGAGCACCCAGCATTTATAAATGTTTAAACATTTGAAAACTGTTTACTTCGCTCTTTACAAACTGTTCCTATTGTAGCAATCACTGTAATAATTTTTCAAGGAATCACAAATTAAGATATTTAATTGGAAGGGAGCGATATCCCCAGTGAACTTGAACAGAGGGTATTTGAGTGCAGTTTTCCAAGAATTTCTGGGTACAAAGTGTTAGTTTAGTTCTTTCAGGTAGAGTTGTAATACAATTCTTAGAGGATGCTTTATAAATGACTAATTTTAGCTCTTTGTTTGCTATGAAATACCTCGAAGCAGAATGTCTTAATTCTTCGCTACCCCTGTATATAAAATACTTCAGTTGTGTTATGGAGACCTAAACTTGCTTTCTTGGCAGTGTCTTATATGTATTAAGAGCTTCTTTTTCAGGAAAAAAAATACAGAAGAATACAAAGATAAGGCTCTGAAGTCTGAAATCTCTGGTGTTTTTTACTTGAATGAGTTTCCATTTCATCTGAGGTTTTGTAAATAAGAAGGGGGGAGGAAAAAAAGGAAAGAGAAAAGGATTCTGATCAATACATCAGTGCAGAGGAAGATCGTTCAGAACAAAACCTGCTGAAGTTACCAGCTGCAGGTTCCTGGGTAGATGAAGCAAGAAGGCTTCAGTCCCTCTTTCAGGGTACCTTCAGAGCGTTGAGTGAACAGCTCTGGCCTCCCATCCAGTTCAAGGCCAAACTGCCATTGGAATGAGGGATTTTTCAAGCAGAGATTTGGTCTTAAAAAAAAGTGTGAGAAAAACTGTATATCTGGCTAAAAGTGAGTTTGATGACTGAATTCACTGCTCTGTTGCTCTGTGTGCAGGAAGTGCAGCCCATACCTCCAGCAACTGTCACTTATTCAGGGGCATGACTACCAAATTAAGGATTTTGTTTAATTAAGATACTGTGACAGGACAAAAATTAGCACTAATAACTTAAACAGCAAACTACCTTAATTGCATCCCTAAAGCTCTCATATGGGTAAAATTGGGATTAAATGGGAATTGCATCAGCAGCTGTCCAATATAACCATTGATATTAAATAACTTGCAATGTAAGTTGTTCCCTTCAAAGCTTCATCAACTGAAGCCTACGGTAGACATTTAGAGTCCTAATAAGAAAGTGTGGACATAGAAGCTAATGGTAAAGATAAATTTAACTCATTTTTCTTTATCTCTTAAAACTTGGGATACAAATATTTAGTTTGGATATTAGCTTAATGAAAAGACCTATAGTATTGAACATTTAGTTTTCTCTAGTCTGTTGTGATGTTCTTGAGGGTGCCTTGTCTAAGGTTCTTCCTGCTGTTCACAAGAAGGAACAAATATAAGATATTCCAGGAGTCGCCCCCAAGTTTAAATATCTTAATTTCTCTGGCTCATTTAGAGCTTGTGGAGCTGGAAGCAGAACTGACCATTTGAGTGCTGATGCTAATGGTAGAGGTAGGTGAATTTCAGTAATAGGGGCAGCAGGCACAGATGTAGTCTCTTCATCTCATTAACTTTGCAAATGTGACCTGGAATTTATAGAACCAGTTCAAGAATTTATCAGATATGTATGGCAACTCGCTCTTCATCACATCCCTTTCTATTATATAATTTTCTTACAGTGAGAATAGGTTTTGGAGCACAGGTTTCATTTACACGAGCCTAAATGTCTCTCAGCTGAATATAAAATTTGTACCTGAAGCCTATTTTCTCTTAAGGAAATCATTACTACACTACCCTAACACAATCTCTGTTCAGCACTGCAATAAATACCAGCTGATTATCACAAGCCACTGCCAATAACCAAAGCCATTTATCTGAACACATCTCTGCCTCCCACAAATGAAGCTATCTTACTTTCCAGCTAGCAGTTAAATGCTCACCTTACACACAAACACTGATGAAAAGGATACTCTGAGATGTGCTAAACTGAGTCAACATGAGTAATGTTCATGTTTATATTCTATAATTAACAGTAATTATCCGTGGGCAAGGAGTAGTTGTGATCTACAAAGGATACTTTCTCAAGCATATGAAGTTATTTATAAAATAAAACAACTGTATGTGGCAGATCACAGATGCCTTAAATTAGTGGTCAGACATCATAAAATAACCAACTATTATAAAAATATAAGAAATTGAGGAAATATTCCCTTGAAGCAGTCTAAGCCAGGACAACCATGCTCAAAACAGCACAATTACCAGCAGCAATTCAGCTCTGGGTAATGGTTTTGGTATCTAAAAGATGACACAAGCGTTCAGAACAATAAGGGAGGAAAATAGCACAGAAAACTTCACACATTGAAAGAACTCGAGGTTCTGACCAGCTTCATAACAACTCTCAGTCTATGGATGAGTGGGGTTTCTCCTTGGTGATGAGCTGAATACCTTGCAGTTGAGTTCATTTTCTAAAAGAGCATCAGAACAAATTTGGTCCCTTGTTACCAAAGCAACGGCTTCGCCAGCTGAACTTGACCCAGCTTGTGGAAAGGCACCTTACTAACCATGGGCTCAGATGCTATATACAGCATACTAGGAAACCGTACTCGGCTCCAAACCATGTGCTCCTACACAAAAGCAATTCATTTCAAATAAGAGCTCTAAGATTCTCTTCAATTAATGGCTTTCATAACAGGAAAAGACCCTCTCTGGGCAGCAGAGTAACACAGTCAAGAGGACAACTGGAGCATGTGATGGGTGTGCAATGGGAAAGACAGCAGATGGTAGCTTGAAAATTTGGAATGCTCTTCCAAACCCGTTGCAGGAGCTCAGTTTCTATCAGTGCATATTGTAGGAGCAATTAATTGGGACCACCCAGACCAGAATTTGCCAGAATCAAGTTTTCCATTCAATGAACATATTCCATGAAGTGCTAGGACTCAAGGAAGATTTCGGTGAGACCAAGGTTTTATCTCACTGATTTTCCAGCTGAATATCTAGTTGACATGCAAAGATGTATCCACCCAAACAAGTAGCTTACCTTTTTGACCTCATACTTAATTGCCAGTTTAATTCTGCTCAGACTTGGCCGGTGATGCTCAGGGCACAGATGTATGTTCACATCTCCATTCAGAATTGCTTCTACTTCTTCAGTGTCTCTGCACAGGTCCAGTACCCCCACTACAAAGTCCTTGCATTGCATAGATAGCTTCCTATAGTCGTTCTAAGGGAAGACAGAGAGACACAGGCTATTTAACTGTGCATTTGAGAGTTGGCCTCAGACTGAAACTACAACAATAAAACAGCAGAAGGGAGCAACTGTGAGCAAGGATACATCTGCAAATCATACTGGCTGGAAGCATTTGATTTCAGCCAGCACAGAACTAGGCTTTTACAAATACATACGAACTCCTTTCCCAATTAATTAGCAAAGTTTCTACCAGCAGCATATCCTAAGTCACAATAAAACGCTCTCTGTAGAATGGATGAATAATTTGTATAGAAATCCTGATTCAAACAACTGCATGGCTTCTCCTCTGTGCATATCTTCTAGAAGAATGAAAAGATATCCAAACAAATGGGTTTGAATTTACATCAAATTTTACCATTTATACCTTTTGCAATAAACTCTTTAATAAATATCAAGGAGTGGCAGACCAACACCAAGCTGCAGCATCACACCCAGATGTGCTCAAATGAATTAGATAGCTGTAATACCAGTTTTAGTTTCAAATATATTACCTAGCAACATGGTTAAGCTGTTCCAAAAGAGCATCCAGAGGATAATTTCCCTCATAACACTTCTCTAGGATGTAGGACTTCAGAGACCCAACATGATTTTCCATGAAATAACTTCACCTTGCAAACCCAATTTACATTTATGGAAAAAGAGATAGTACGCAGCTGACTTGAGAGATGGCTAGAAGAGCCATTTCACTGCCTTAAACTGTGATTGATTTTCACATGCTGGCACTTTAAATGAAGAAAATGCTACCATCTGAGTAAATGAAGTAAATTAGAACACGATTAATGCTACCATTAATATCCTAACAAAATGTTAGGATTAAAGATTTCATGAACCAAATAGAAATAATAAGCATAAGATAAGCTCCTACTGATTTGAGAGATCTTTTCAAATTAAGTTTGATGAGTTAATTAAATTCAGCAGCTTAACTAATTAAGCAAGAAGCCAAAAAAGAAGGTAGTTAAACCTGACTTTGATGATATGATAAGAGTAACCTGACTTCGCACTCTCATATTTTCTAAATTATTAATTCTTACATTTAAACATAGCAACATATTAGCCTTCCTTGTAAAGCCATGATCTCAATGATCTCAAATAACAGTGCAAACATTAGTTAATTAGACAGTACAGCACTGATTGAAAGATGGTGTTACACTTAGAGGTTGTCAAACTTCTCTGGAAGTGGTAGGGGTGTTTTGCCCTTCAGAGCCAAGTTGCTCTTGACAATGAATATTTTCTTAAATAAGATGGTTTAATAATTTTGCTATGGCTTTTGAGGCTTATCTGATGCCCTCGCACAGAGGCACCTTGGTTATTTTACTGTCACATGGGTTGAAGTCTGCTGTTTCCCAAGTCAGGTCCAGGTAACACAACATTAATGCATTGCCTTTTAAAACGTACAACTGTTTGTTGACAAAGCATCCACTTTACAGGTGTGCATAACTGGGAAATCACCAGCATCCAGTTCACCTCCTAGGCTTGGAGTTTCATGCATGAAGATTTTCCATGAGAGCTGGAATTCACATTAACCCCTTAAGGAAGTGATGTAGAAAGTGTGGTTCCTGTCTGTGCTTTGGGTTTCCCAGCCCGAGGTCTTTAGGAAAGCAAGATGTCTATCAGACAGCTCTCAAAATTATCAGTTGCACGCAGCCCAAAAGTGCTTCAGGGCCAGGATGGGAGACTCTTGCAGAAAGTGAAAGATACCATTTCTGATGGGTGTTTGTGAGAGCAGAGCCAGGGATGCATTCTACTGATAAGACCTTCTTGTGAGGAGGAACTTATAGGATTACATCCTGCTATTTGCTCCAAATGTTGAAGGCTGGGTTTCCCATTTCCTTGTCAAGCACTGCAGTCATCCACCATGTTTCAATTATGGTGCTCAAAAATGGAAGTCAGCAAGAGCTTCCAACCTTCATTAGAAGGGGCACAACGTAACCACAAGCAGGTATTTATCTCCAGTAGAGCAGGAGCATGCCTCATAGAAGAAACAGGGACACCAAGTCTTGTTTAAAAAGGCCAAATTAGGACACTAACATATAAAATGTCTTTGAGGTCAGGCAGAAAGTGACTGCACATTTGCATTTAAATCGAGCACTTATGTATTTTGTGGAGATAGGGTTTGTGGAGTGAATGTTACCAAACAGCGTGCACTGGTGTCAGATGTAAAAGAAAGATTGTACTGTAAGGATTCATAGCTCTCCTCTCTAATCAATCCTGTGCTTTAATCTCCACCATGCCAAAATGTTCTCTGTACTGAAACAGACCGGGAGAACAGAAGCCCAAAAGCAAACCTCAGCCTGAAAGTAACTGCAGGAGCTGTGAAGGACTGCAAATACAGATCTGAAAAGGGGTGCAGGCTGGGAGAGAAGTACAGAAGTGCTCCAGGTAATGGAGACACTTAATTAGCCCAGCAGGTTTGAAGGAATCAAGAGTGAGAACTTTGCTAAACTGTAATAACATTCCCTATTTGTACACTGTTTACAAAGTTCACAAGCTTATCTCCTAGCCAGCATATTTCAGGTAATTCTCACCACCATTTCCACATCATCTGAACAACCAGTATGTATTAGCTCTCATTATTTTTCTTCTTCTGCTTCCTTTAAGGAAAGCAGTTTACTTAGCAACTAGAAAAGTGCTTCTGAAGCAACTGTAAATGGCAGGCTCCCAGCTGGAACACTCCATCACAAGCTTTATTCACATCCCCTGCAAGCCCAGTGCTGCTTCTGATTTTGTACACTTGCAGACACCATGCATGATTTTTTCTGTTCAGAATTATTTTACTCCAATTATAAGTGCACATGAGAAACAGAAGGATCTAAGCAAGATACAGGATGTGTAAAGAATGAAATAATAAAATACTTCCCAATCGATATGTAACTAGGCTGGAAAGCAGCTCGCTGCTCTCAGGAGGCATTTCTCACATGTTAAGGCAAACCTCAAGGATCATTCATAGTGCTGTGCCTTCAACCTAGATTCCTCTTACAAAATCATTTATCATTTTGTGCTGGTTTCCATGATGTTCATGGTCAGCACAGAAAATCCTGCTCTGTTTGCTAATGAGAACACACACAGCACTCAGTGATTCTCCTATGACAATGCATCACCCTTCGCAATTTTACAATATCATTTTTTGAAAGCTAGAACATAAGAATTAAAGATAAGCTATTTCCTGCTTCTCCTGACACTGTTGTGCATGTGGAGTCAAAAAATGTCTGATTCTGCTGTTTTGAAAAGGCTGATGATACTTGTCATTCACTGCAATTTCTCTGAGTACCCTATTATTATCTGTTGATTATGTTCTAAGTGAACTCTGTCATATCTCTGCATCTGTTCCAAACCACCCAGATTTCTCCAGAAGAGGGCTCTTTCAGGTCAGAGGGATACAGCCTGAGTAAAAGTTGAGAAGTGATGCGAAACATGAAGTAAAAGCAGCCATCTCTCTTGGTTAGTTAACAAACAAACACAACCAAAACGAACAAAACAATCCAACAACTATTTCATAGGATCCTCAGAGTTGGAAGGGACATTTAAAGGCCACCTAGTCCAACCCTCCTGCAATAAACAGAGACATCCACAGCCAGATCAGGTTGCTCAGAGCCCGGTCCAGCCTGGCCTTGGATGTCTCCAAGGATTGGACATCCACCCCATCTCCAGGCAATCTGGTCTAGATTTCAGTCATGTCAAGGATCAGAGAGAAACTTCCCCATCCAGAGATGCTGACCTCTAGATGTCAGCTCTGCAGCTGCATTTCCAGTAGCTAAAATCAATGATCCTTATGGGTCCCTCCTAACTGAAGTAGGAAGTACCATCAATGGTTCAGGAGAAATAGGATGAAGCTGTAAACATCCTCAACCTGCCCCAAAATAACTGCTGAGCCTTCTGCCTTTTCAGTCCTAGGCTTAAGAGAATTTTGTAGGCTATAGTCCTACTGATGCTGATGAAATACTTCCAAGCAATGTGCTGAAGCTTACATTGCATTTTTCTTTTTTCTCCCAGTTGTTGCAGATAACTCGCAGCACAGTGGGCCACAGACCCATACAACAACAAACAACACATAAACACAACCTGTATAAGTGCACTAGTCATGAAAACCACTCCATCTGTCACCATTTAGGATATTTAATTAAATTCACTCTGATAATTACTTCCAAATAACATGCATAAAGAGCAAAGCAGGAAGCACAATCCATCACTGCATTTTCCAGGCAGAGATAATTCCCAGATTCCTAGTTGCTACTACTATCTTGTTCTTTAAGTGCCTACTAAACCTAGTCTAGGTGTCTAGAAAAGTGAATATCACAGATGAGTCTCTCCTTGAATATACAACTACATATCTTGATCAGAATGATTTTTCTGATCACCTTTTTCTATTAAAAAAAAATGCAGCCTGATGTTGTTTATCAATATATGCATTTCCCTGCTAAATAAAAGTCAAACAGGAAAAGGGCGAATGGACTGGATAGCTAAGATGTCTATCTGTAACACAATGGAAACCACAGCAATAACAGCAGAACAGCAAGGTCCTAGGACACAGCAAGTGAGGATCTACTCAAATACAACAGCAGCATGCAGAGAAATAAAGAAAAGAAGCTGCTTACCTCCAGAAGGCCTGAGGTATACAGGGATCTCCTAGGAGAAGCCCTTACCTCCACTGCCAACCCTTAAATGAGGTCTGGGAAGGGGTGACTCCTGGCTCCACCCCTTCGGTTCACTCAGCTGCACTGCATGCACCTGAGCTCCCCTGTGTTGGTCCTGCCTTCCCACCAGGTGTTCCATCACTGCTTCAAGCCATGACTTGCATTTCTGCTGCAGTATCATATTATCATATTATTATATGAAAACTCTGTCCTTTAAATACTGCCTATCCTGTAAACCTGTCCCACTGCAATGCAAGGGTTTCCACACAAGTCCAAGACTTCTGGAACTCACGGCCATGCACATCCCCCACCCATGACTGTCATGGCACCAGAAAATATCTGTGTGTTTCCAGTGCAACCACAGATTAACTGCGTGGTACTATATCCAACCTCTCTGTTGTAAGCAATGCAGGAGATGTGTATTTGGCAGTAAATCTGGCATTTCTGCCTAGCTTTAAATGTGCTGTGTTCTCAGTGTCTCCTTGAAGCTTGGCTCTCTCTATTTAGTTTATGTCACATGTACACATATATCACAGAGAGAAATACTGCATTGCTTGGATTATCATTTTGAGGAGCAGCAGAAAGAGAATAAAATGCAGAAGGAAATCTGTGAAAACCAGCAGAAAATGCCTCCAGATAACAATGCATGTAGAAAGAAAACAAAGGCAGGAGAAACGAGGGGGGAAGCCAATAATATTACATGCTAGATTTGAATCATGCTTTTTAAATAACAATCATGTCAAGTAGTCAAAGTGCTTAGAAATATTTACTAATTAGATTTCACATGAAAAATGCAAAAGCCAGCTTAGAAGCTGTTGGACCAATTTCCTTCTGGGTATTTACACAGTCTGTGACCAGCCATATGCTTCCAAAGGAAAAAGCACAAGGTCTGTAGGAGGGAAGGAAACAGGAGGAGATGCTAAGAAGGGCCCTAGCACTGCTTCTGTCACCACGGTCACATCTCAGGGGCACTGA
Source organism: Phasianus colchicus (assembly GCF_987193195.1). NCBI lineage: Eukaryota > Metazoa > Chordata > Aves > Galliformes > Phasianidae > Phasianus > Phasianus colchicus. Next base: position 15,492,151 of record NC_143450.1, on the reverse strand, counting down.
ATCCATGCCCCAGAGCTCCATCGACTGTGCACGTAAGTGCTGGTATCTTTGACTACATCTGAGTGCATTTCTATTCTTCCCAGGCTAAATGCCTGTATGCATAGATGATGCCAAGCCTCTACAGTTAGTTCTCCAGACAGCACAACATGTAGTTGGTTTATGTTCTTGTGCTTTCTAAATGGCAGCACATCAGCAATTTTTTGGGAGCTTTGTCTCGTATCCAGTGGGCATCTCTCTGAAAATGAAGCTAAGTGCTCATTTAAAGCATTTTACTCCTCAGGTACTTCTTGTTAAGGGTGTCTGGAGGTAGCAACAGATGCCACTTGTTCATTTTGCAATGAACTAGACCTTGACTTCTTCACCCCAAGGAGCATAATTTAATAAACAAGCTGTTCAAATGTAAGTTTGACATTTCAAAAAATGTTTCTGTGTTGTTTTCCAAACAGTCTGGTCCTTTCTAAATGGAGCAGAGATAAGGATGGCACCTGCCTGCTTCCTGCAGTGCTGGGCTGCAGTGGGGAGCTGCAGAGGAGCCATGCCTCAAATCTAAGGGTGCTGTTAAATCCTGTAAGGGAGCGTTAGGAGACAACAAGGGATGTGTGCTACAAAAGAGCCCAAGGGTAAATCAGACAGTGCTGTGCTCATGTTAGTTTTGGCCAAAGAAGTCCAGAAAAAAAACCGTATGCTTTGAGTGATGACCAGAAATTGTGTGGCTTCCAAGAAGCCATGAAAATATCATCCCATGCATCGCTGCAGGAATTTCAATGGCAGCTGCACTGAATGATTTTTTGTTGGAGTGGCTTTTTTGTACCTCTTTTCTCCTCTCTAGGTCAGGCTTTCTGGCTGCAATTCATCCCTTCCTATGCACTGCAGAGGCTGATCTCTGAGACAACATCTCTCTTCAACGAGGGGGTGGAGCTGAATGAAACCAACCCACCGACTCTGCAGTTCACCTTGGAGTTGTTCCCCAGCAGATACACCAACGTGTTAAAGAAGTTAGCTGAGGTGGTGCTGCAGATTTTCCACCGTGGAGTCAGGAAATCTCTTTAAAATTTCTTGTATTTTCACAGGTCTGGTGGTGGTTTGAGTAACCTTCTGCAGAAGTATATCATTAATGGTAGAGCAGATGTAATCTAACATTTATTATGTCGAGCAGAAGGCTGTTTCTTTTTTTTTTTTTTTTTCCTCCTCAGTAAAAACCTCATTCTGCACTATAATTTATATCCATTATTGGTTCATAATACTGAATGCAGAGTAAAGCTTATTATTTAAAGTGACAAACACAAGAAAAAGATCCAATAAATTGGTTTATCACTGAAAATTCCAAGAATTTTTGAGTGGGTATAGTCAAAAGCAGAAGAAATGTCCTCATCTTATTTCCACTGTTTTTCCTCTCTGTTATGTGTCTATTAATTTTGGGAAACTGTTTTAGTGATAAACACAGCTTCTGTAGGATAAAAACCAATGGGTCAGTTCTCCATGTTCTTTCTGCCAATAAAACATTGGAACGTGCAAAACATTTCGTTTTTCTATTTTCTTTAAAGCTTCTTCCTATGCAGTTTTTAATACTTATTTCTTATCATGGCAAAATGTCTTATGTGGGGAAGTAACTACAAGAATCTGTTCACATAATCTTAGGAAAAAACCATGTTTTGGGACTGAAAGCCATTCCCAAGTCGTTAGCCAAAACTTCAGGTTTCCTAAATTAAAAGATTTTAAAATCAGTCTCCTCTACCATTTTTTTTAAGCACTCTGACAGAATTTTTTTCTAGTTCAAATTTAAAATAAGCTTCATGTACATATGAACACATATGAGACATATGAAATTAATGTCTCCCTTGACTTACTGGAAGTTTTCACCCCGAAATGGGGCATTACCGTTTTGAACAGGTATCAAAGAAGTTGCTTGAAGGACACCTCCAGCACCTGCACTCCTTTCCCACAATGTCACCCTCTCCCTGACAAGCACTGTCATTGGGCACCTCTACAGTGCATGTGAGCACAGAAAAAAATCAGTGTTATTCAGTGGAGAACAAAAGTCTTATTCCATCTCTCTGAAGACATTCAAATGCACTTAGAGCAGAAATGATGTTGGTTGGCAATATTTTTTTAAAAATCAGAGTATTAAAATCTCAAGGCTGGCATAGAAGCTTTTCAGCATAATATGGCATTTTAATGCTTGGTATCTTTCTCTTTCACATAACCTCAGCTGGTTTTCAAACACACATCACAAGTAAGCCACATGCTTTTAATTGCTCAACAAATTAAAAGGTGGTTTTTACCTTCCTGCAGATTTTCTCAGACTCATTTGAATGCCTATGCTGAAACACCTGTTTCCAAAAGATAAACTATAGAGTCCCTGGATGTCACATAAACAGGACAGGCTGTTCAGAGGTATTAAGCAAATGCTTTGGTGTTCAAAGTGCAGGTTATACTTGCTTTAGCAAAGGAGAGGTCTGTTTCCCTGTGTCCTGTCATCAACAGCTTCTCTTTATAAAATACAAAGTACACGTTTCAAGATAATACTCTGCTAGTTCTCATGAAATGACACACTTGGCAATGAGTAACTTTCACACTACACTGGTATAAAATTCTCTGCAACAAATTATATTCCAGGCAATTGGCATTTTTGATCACATAAATGCCGAAAACAATAGACACTAAACTACCTATCGCCAGTTTGTGCTAATGTAAAATTATTTGTATATCATTCCTGTTTATCCACAATCTAGTGGATAGTCTGCTTAGATGCAGTGGGGACGGGTTCATTATAATTATCTACAATAACAACAATTACAAACACAATGAGTGATAAACTAAATCACTTCCCATCTGCATCCACTTTGATATTGGACTTGAAATCCTCAGAATGCATTACTTCATTTACATTCATTAATATGATATGAATTCCCTACAGTGCCTTGGATAAATGTACCTGACTTTATTCTCCCATCTGCTGATCTAATATTATTATTCCATTCAGAGCTATAGTCCTAATTATGCTCATTTGTAGTTGCAGTAGATATCCTTGCCCAACGTGAATAATAAGCAGCAGTCTTTGGAAACCAGTTATCTTGCTCATAACAAATTGCTCGGCTCCTAACTATTCCCTAAAAACTGATGCTGGTATTAGCTGAAAGCTTGGGCATTTGATGTTTCTAATTAAACACAAAGCTTACCAATATTGTGTTACTCTGATAGTGCAATCGTGATAGCATCGTTTTCCATCTGTTTGCCTCACTAATAATTTGATTTCATCTTTCTGAAAAATGTCTTCATCTTTGGTGCTCTACAGTGTTCCCTCTTGATAGCATTTAGTGCGGAGGGGAGGAGGGAGGGTAATTGTATTACTTTGTAATTTGAGACCTATAACCATTCTGAAAAGAAAAAAAAGAAAAAAACCTCTTTAAAACGATTGCTAGTAAGGGCACACTCAAAGTCACAGAACCTCTGCACTTGTTGCAGGAGGATCTGGAGGCTGGCATGGGAAGGACCAACACATCTCTCCTCTCCTGTAGCAGCAGCCAGCTACAGGTGGCAGGAGCCCTGTCGGAGTTTCCACCACTAGATGCACCGAGTTGGAACACCAAGACTCATTTTGCCTTGCACGCTCAGTGGGTAAGAAAGGAAAACACTCTGTCTTTGTTAACTAAGCTCAGGCAACTGGCCAAATTATTCCCCCTATTTATCACAGTGCTATCAGCAGCTGGCAGCAATGCCGGCAGGCAACGCGAGCTGCTCCTCTACAGAGACAGCAGGGACACAGCTGAGGCACGAATGAGAATCCCTCAGCAGCCAGGACTGGAGAGACACAGATACACTGCTGTGGGATAGCCCAGGCCGTTGGTAAAGTTTGTGGCAGAGCGTGAGTCCTACTGACCAAAACAACAGCTGGTAGATTAGATTTCTCTGATGGATCTCTTCATCTGAGATGCAACAGATTATTTCCCATTTATACAAGGTGAGGAACCTATGAGCAGTGCTCAGACTCAGATCAGACCCACTGGTTGTTTTAATTGTGGAGATGAAATCATGGTTTCAGCAAATCCCAGGAGGATATGATGGTCAAAGGAGCCATGATTTTACCAAGTACTGGAGTTTTTCTTCCTCAATAAAGCTATTACAAAGCACAAAATTAATAATGTTGTGGAAGGCTGAAGTCTTTATACGTAATTAAATTTTGAAATTATTTCTGAATTATTTGTTGCCTGCTGCCAAAACACCTCACATTCCTCATCAACCCATTACAAGATGTATTATGCTTCATGCTGACTACAAAAAATTCAGACATGGTCTGAATTTGGGACTCTTGTATTCATTACCAAAAACTTTAGTTTTATAAAGAATGAAAAGGAGATTACTCATCTCTAAAGCCCTTTCTTCTGAGTATATTGAAACACACAAAAATACACTATATAAGGTATTTTGCATTCAGTTTCCTGAAAATAATGGCTCAGTAAAATTAGCACAGGACTACATATTTCCTCCTTTTTTGAAGGGGACAAAATGAAAATATTCAGGTTTCTTACACTGACACATCTCTGGTTAGACCCGTTGAATCTTTGTTCCCATCCACTCCTTCAATACACTCAAGGGCTCGTTCCTCTGGGACAGAGATCAGAACATTTCCCTGCAGAAAGCATTCCACTGACTTTTAAAGATTTCTCTTTCACGAAGACCAGCCGGCAGATTTAGCAATAATGTCACTCAATCACCCAAAAAGTAAGGCTAAATGACCTCGTAAGCAGTGACCAGGATCCAATTTTCTGCAGATGCACAGTGAGTTGTGCTGTCACCAGAGTTACAGCTTTCATGAATAATGGCCTTACTTTTTCCAGGTGCAGATGTGAGCTGTAGATGGCTGAGTTACACCCTTCACTGTGAATCATAGCATCTACTACTCTGCTTTACAGTGAATAGATGCAGACAGATGCTAACATACCTTCATGTTCACACATACAGATATTTTTGAAGACGGCTCCAGGCATCACAGCTTTGGCATTGACCAAACCCATTCTGAAAAGCTTTGGAGATCTCCTTCTCATGCAACGTTTTAAAACCATTTTGCTTGGGCAAGGCGCCAGGAAGAAAATGATTTAATCACAGAACAGGCATAGAGAAAGCACTCACAGGAACAGCTCCCCAAATACAGAGCATACTTCTTAATTTATGCAAATATAAATGGAACCATAGAAGAGAATTTTCTTAAAAAAAAAGAAAAAGGTAGAAGGATTCTTTATATACATTAATATGTTTCAATAGTTCCTTCTACAAACCAATGCAAAATGTGGCTAATCAGTTTAGCTCTCAAGAAAAATCCAATTTACAATCTAATATTTATGGATTTGTGGTTGAAAAAGAACAGCACAGCGAATGAGTTCCTCATGTGCAGAGTCCCATCTGTGAGCAAAACACAAATTTCACTGTGAGGCTTAAATGTACTTTCCTTCTCCCAGGCTATTTCCACCATCGCTCCTTATTTGCTCTCTTATTTTAATATTCAATTTCATCCAATAAATTAAAATTTTAATAATAGGAGCTTGTTTTCCTGCTTGATTCCTTCCTGTTCCGTGAGCTGGGTAATTGGTTGTACCTGCTTATGTATTTGAAAACCGGAGAGAATTTTAAAAAAAGAACCATATGTTTTAAGTGCACGTTTTCAAGGCAGTGTGGATAAATGGTTTTTAGGTAAGAGTGAAAAGAAAAAGGAAGACAGTTCTTTTCTTAAGCCAAAAAATACCAAACCGCATCCTTGACCCCATCTCTAGAACAAATAATGTTCTCATTAAAGACTGACCTGGAAATGTTCATATCCACCCCGCAACTCAAAACAAAAAGAGCTACAAGTTACTATTGTACCTTTAGAAATAGCAGCTTTTATCACAAAAATAACTATTTTGCCTCGTGCATTGAAGGTACATTTAGCTTTGTATGGTTTTTATCTTCTTTTGCAGGCGTTATACTTATTTGGGTAGAAGATTCACAACTTGAGTTCATCCTTTTGCCACTGTGCACCAAGATGGCCTGAAAGGCAGCAAGGATTTCCCTTAGAGGAGCCAAAGATATTGGTGTAGCATAGAGCCAATAGGAGAAACAGAAGATGAGCTAATTAGAGCCCAGATTACAGAGTAAGAAGCATCAGAAAGGGATGTTCTGGCCCAACCACATCAAAGGGCAGAGTCATCAAGCATTAATTTGAGATAAAGCTGAATACACTGCTGGCCTGCTCTCTCAATTGGGATTTTAGCATGAGACACAAAGAGACAGCAGAGGAAAGGGATGCCATGAGAGGTGGTTTTCAATCCCAAGCAGCACTTTTTGGAGCAGTTGGCAGAGAACTCACAGGAGGAGAAATAGCAGGTCCTTTGCAGCTGTGCACAGACGTGGTGCAAGAAAAAAAGACATCATTTGGAAATAGTTGAAAATAATTTGGAAATTAACGTTTTCAAAAGATTTTATGATGGCAGTGCTTGATTTTCAAAATAGGAGCTGGGTAAGACCAATGGTATTTGTGAAGGAGAAAATAAAAGCAGCAGTAAAAAGGAGTGAGTATATTCCCTGCAGTGGAGACTTTAGAAGTTCCCTCTGTCTTCTCTTCCTAAAACTCAGCAAAGTGAAACAGCAAAGATAACAAGGCCTCATATGTGAAAATTTGTCTTTTTTAAAAGAACAAATCCTCTCTGGATGAAAGAAAATGAACAAAATAGCTGGAAAATTAAACAAAAAATTGGAAGACCAGATAAAAACACTAAGGCATCAGTAAGCATCTTGCTGAAGTAATAAATATCACTAATAAAAGGTGTCAGAAGGAAGATGCATGCCAGAGAGAATATCGAAGCAAGGGATTATGGAGGGATAAAAGGATCACTCACGGAAGAGTTGGTCAGAGTAGAAAAAAAGTGACTGATTTACAAGAGTGTTCATGAAGTTAATTAGGAAGATTCCCACAACAGTGTCTTTATTTTCATGGGAGATGAAACTTAGGGAATGCCTCCAGGCAGTCCTGAGAGCAAAAATGCCAAAGAGATTCTTCTGTTTGGACAGAACTGCAGCTTTTCAGCAAGATATAATCAGATACACCAGTGCATACTGTCTTGCAGCAGCAGTACTATCACTCAGCGTAGGGTCTGGTTCAAATTCCACATTTGCAGAGATAAAGTAAGAAATGCATAGGAACTTTACAAGGTTATTTTTCTTACAATGTTTAGGTCAATCACATGAATGACCTAGGTAGAAAAAAAGTGGTCCTGAGTGACAGGAGCAAAAGTTGCACTGCAGGAATGCCAGATCATCCCTAACTGATACATGCCATTAAGTCTCCTGGGATGTTTTGCCATTCTTTTTGTTCCCTGAGGGTTCATGGCTTTGAGTCTCAGCTGTCTCACATTACTGCAGCCCCACTGAAATGACAAGCAGTTCCTAGCAGGCATATCTCTGTAGGCAGCTACACACTTGACTTGCTGCCACACAAGCCATTGCTCCCCATAAATAGGGCAGCAGCCAGGCACAGCCCATCAACCAGCTGAGCCTGGATGTGCCACGTACACACACAGACAGGATAAGGTCACTTTTGGATCTTGAAATCCTTTAGAGAAAGCACTACAGTCAATCAAAGAGCATCAGCAAGAGATACAGCAGTTAGAAACAAAACATGTGCTATAGTGAATGAACAGAGAGTGTTGGTAGGATTGCTAAACAAAGAGAACACGCCATATGTCTTCCAGGTGGTGGTTTTGATCACACCTTCAGTAATATTTTAGTCAACCGGAGCTGAGAACTTATTTACCACATACAATTCATGAGATTTTTCACAGCCTCCTTTGTGATTCTGTAATTTAATTTGTCTGGATTGCTAAATGGAACGAATTGGCCGATTGTCTTCACCACCCAAAGCATGCCGTGTATTTTAGAGCATGCCAGCTGCAAAACAAACCTGGATGTGGGTTGGGATCCCACCAGAAACAGGAGTGCTCCATCACAGCTTGAACAAAAGAGCAAACAGAGCTACTGCTTTCTCTCAGTTTGCAGGATGTGAACTGTTGTAGTAAGCCTGATGTTGCCTTTAAGTTGCAAGGTGAAAACATTTCTGCAGACTGTTTGCTAGAAAGATTATCTCCAAAAGGAGATCAGTGGACACACAGAAATGATTCTGTTGACTCTGCTATTAATATCTCAGTCTTAGAAGAGTCACCTGGCTGTGAAGAGCCAATATCTGTGAAGAAATCTGCATCCAGCTTCATGCCAAGGTGACATGAGGAAGATTGATTTCCCTGGACTGGAGAGAAGAGCAGCCTTTACCAGTTGGATTCACAGGCAATGTCTTATTTGTGTGGACAAATCCTGCCTATGTTATTCACACTGGCAGCTTACTTGTACGAGCAAAACAAACAGAATTCACTGATCGAAGACAGAAGGATTATTTGCTTTATGACTCATGCTCAAGGTCTGCCAACTTTGAAAGAAATGGGAGTGTGCACAGATCTTTCAATTTGAGTAAAAGCACAGCCTTCCCCTGGAGCTTCAGATACTTAACACCTCCTTTTATAGCCAGCTGTGTTTAACACTCAGCTCTACTTACAAGCTGTAAAATATCTTAGCACAATATGAGATGTATGCAACATGTACAAATACTGGGAGTTATTCCGAAATTTCAAGAATCCACATTGGATGACTTTCCTGCCTGCTTCATTTTTAGGCTAACTGCCAGGTCATTTAATGCACTCAAATTGTGAGTATTCTCAGTACAATAAGTTTTAATCTTATTTTGGGAGAGGATGATATTCTGATTGAATTACATATTTTTGGACTCACGGAATATGTCTCTGAAAGCAATTCGTTTTCTCGTGCTTATAAGAAAGCTTTTTAGGTTTTTTGTTTGCTTTTTTTGGGGGGGAGGTCTTTGACATTAGAGAATTTAAAGTTAAAAAATTAAATAATTTCTGTATAAATGTAATGATATTTCACTTTTTTTTTTTTTTCCCCTTATAAATAAGCCTTGCAAAAATCAGATTTGCTTGAAATAATGGCTTGTTCGAGATTATGCATTTATTGTAGATAGCTGGACAGATCCTCATCTTCTGCACTTTCACCTCAGCTTGACTGAAAAAGCACTGATTTAACCCAATAGTCGATCTGCTCCAATAGAACCACTGGCATTGACTGGCTCTGTCAGTTTCCACCTTTCTTCCAGTTTTGAGTCTCCACTGTTACTGCTCCTTTCAACACGGGGGAATTTACATTGTAAATGACTGCCTTGATCTTCCTTCTGAGCCCAAATCAACACATCAAGAAAGGAGTTCAGTAGGGCAGAATATCCACCCAGACTGATAAATAGAATATCTACTCTCAATATTAAAGACCTATTGATCAGTCAGCAGAATTGCTGCCAAAGGTCAGCAGTGAGATTCTATCACATGTCCAGGCTTCCATTTTAACCTCAATAATACTCCTATGAATGGTGCATTAGAGATTGAGGGCAGCAAGCAGCAGGTGAGAGGCACTGCATTTATATTTTAATTATCTCATGCTAAGAGTTTCTTCAGAGGTAGGTGATCCAGCCTCTAATTACTATTTCTTCACCTACATTATTAAAATCTTACTTGTGTCCTTCAGTTTCAAGGACTTTTTGTTCCTCTTGAAAACTGTATTGTTAAGACTGCGCATAATTACCTAATTCAAAATAATTCCAAGTGATGATTCTATGTAGTTGTGGAGCACTGATGGTAACTACAGAACCTCAGCAATAGAAAGTATGAAGTTCTGGAAAATATTATTTTAAGATGCACACAAAAGAAGAAATCTGGAGCTTGTCTGATTTCATACATTTTTCCTAATTTATGGACTTCTTAAATACATCTCCAGTGAATGCATTCTTTTCTAGAAATAAATTCTCAAAATGTCATGTTCTGTGAAAAAAGCCTCTGCTGTATTCTATGCCACATTGATTATGTTAATAGGAATAAATATTTCTGAATACATACATAAATTTGATTTTCATCTACAGCAAAGTACATCATCATCTTGAGATATTCGTTATTTCTGGAAATGGCCATATATTAAAAGAATATTAAAAATGTGAAGTAAACTACTGGGTCAGCTTAACTTCAGAGGTACCTCATTAATATACATACGTGTGTTTTGCACAGAACCTTCTCAGTGGACAGCAAAATTGAAAAACATTCCTGAAAATACAATAAACTGGCGAACGTTTTCTAGTGATTTTCCTGTCTTGATTTATTCACATCCATTTGTCAGCCTGGGGAGATGGAGGTTAACCATCACGAGACTATTCAGCATTCCATCTCCTTTGCTCCTGGAGGATTCATGTACCTGCCAATGCCAGTCTAGACTATGCTGGCAGCTCTATGAACAAAAGGAGGGATTCTGGTAGATTTGCATTTCTTCAGCAAGACTCTTATCAGAGCTGACAGGCATGCAATACTGAGACTGCTCGTGCTCCGCACAAGGAGATAGTCCTCTACTGAGAAGAAGATGGAACGTTAATGAGATATTAAGTTGTTAACAATTTGGGTGAACCTACATGGTTTCACACCAAAGTAACCCTCACTTAAGCAGCTGCCTCATAAAACTCAGCAAGTTTTTAAACTGTTGTGTTCTTCCAATTCTGATTTGTAAGGGGGAAAAAAAAGGACTTTGTAAGATTTTGCCCTAATTTTATTGCCTAAAAGGTCCATGGTTTTTGGTATTTTTCTGCTTGCTACAGACTTACTACACTGTTTCAAAGGTAGCAGCTTGAGAGCATGCTTCTTGTCAGATTTAGATTAGCAATCACATAGCTTTAAGTCATGAAATGGATGCTTTAACACTTGAATAGTTTTCTAAATTAAAAATAATAGATTTCTAGCTGGCATTCTACCCCAGTTTACTCACAATATATGCTTTATTACCCCAGTGTCACTGATCGTGATTGTAGCTGCACAACAGTTGTAAGTCAGAAAACAGCTTAAAGTTGATGACTGAACCACTGAAAATGAGTTTTCTCATGACTAATTTACTTTATAAAGGGAGGCAATGCTATTTATGAGATGTGAATGACTTAGAGAAATAATGCAAATGACACTGGACATTTACAAACTCATTATGATAATGCAAATGTTGAATAACTTGTCAGAGAGTTCTGCAAGTTCCACTGTTGTTTGGCATGGTAATTGACTTCATAACAATTTCTTTATAATTTCTCCCCTCCTTTTTAATGCAATTCATCATACAGAGATGGAGTACTCAACCATTAAGATGAAATGCAATTTTAATTACTTTGCAGAAAACCAAAAGTGCTTAATTTATACCTTTTATCATTGGAACAGAACTAGATGTTCTGGATTCTCGATCAATTACACCAGATTCTAGAGCTCTGCCTCTAAAAATACACTGCTGAGTTAAAAAGACTTACCTTTCTTACAGGAACTGCGTCTTCATTTTTGGAATAAAATAATTTAAGTTTTATTCCTGCCTCAAACTAAAGATTCTAAGCAATAACAGAGTACAATATAAAAATTCCCAGTAAGGACAGCACTGATGCAATATGCAATATTCAGTTCCAAATACTTATTAACTGCAGAATGCATAGTGATCTGGATCTGTGTGTTGTGGACATATATAGACACATTCTATACTTTCTGTTTCCTCCCCCCAAGAGTGCAAGACACGACTTGATCAAACGTGTGAAATATACACTGAAAGTACACTGAACACATCTGACCCACAAAAAATGCCATGGAAGTAAGTTACCTTAAATTCAGTTTCAATGTTGGCTAGTCTGGCCAATTCATTGCTTAATTCTAAAGCAGTAAGGACGGGGTCTTCGCTGGAAAGAGACAAGTAAGCAGCACTGGCTAATCCTTTGTAGGCATTCATTCTCGATCGAGAGTGACTAAAGGAGTCTTTCCTCTGCTTCTCAATACATTCATTGCACTTGCAAAAATAGTCATGCGGCCTTTCAATCCGTGCACCTTTTAGAAGTAAGATGTGAACAATTTCATACTCCTGGCAGTGGGCAGCAAGTATGATAGGGGTAATGTCGTGGGAAAACCGAGTTCCATCTTCGTCGTAGGCGTAAAAATCGTCATCTCTCAGTTCCTGCTCAAGGGGACTGAGTGTGAGACGCTGCCCTTGTGCAAAGGCGGGATGGTTCAATATTGCTTCCACTATGCGCACGTATCCTTTACTGATGGCTAACAAAAGCGCATCCCCAACTCGAGCTAGATTCTCCTTTTTGAGGAGGAGCTCCGTCACTTCCAAGTGCTCATTCCCTACAGCTAACTGTAGGGCATTTTGTCCCATATAATCAACACAATTAAAGTTCAAGGTTTTGGACTCCTCCAGCATTTTTCGCACGACTGGAATGTTGCCATATTCTGCAGAATCAAGGAAACGTTCCTCCTCTGCAGTCAGGCTGGTGCCTTTCTCATTGAACATGTAGGCTGGGCCCCGGATGGCCTGCCTGCGGCCCTTCTCCCGAAGGGTTGTGTGCCTTCGATGCATGTTTTTATAATTGCTGTTTCTCAACCTGGAAAAAAAACAAAAACAAAAACAGCACAAAGAAACATAAGTTATGCTCTTGAAGATACATAACTCCACGTAACTTGAAGTAAAGTTGGAAATGCATTGTTATGATCTGATCTTGCTGGCTTTGTATGCTCTGAGCCAGGCATTTTAAATAATTTAGGATACCTATGGAATAAAGAATATTTTCTTCTGGACAACAGGCAAGTCTTTTCCTGATGTACAACATTCTGGATTTCAACAGTAACGCCAAGAACATTCTTAGTTTGAAAACTTCATTTAAAAAACAGTGCAAATACATTATTTTTTCTTGTTTGTTTAGGAACTGTATCCATAACGTAGTATTTCTCTTTATTACTCTTAATGAGGTAAGCTAAATAAGGTTAGCACATCGATAGCTCTTGTACCAGACCAATAAACTATATGCTATAAACTTAAAAAATATGCATCCAGTTTTGAACACATAATAACATATAATAACAGGAATAAATATATTGCACATTCCGCTAAGTTTCAGCTGGCACAAACAAACCACCTTTTCATTCACTGCTTGTTTCCATGCTACATAATACCATTTTTCTCTTTCCAGATCTAGAGTAGTTTAATGAATGTCTAATTTTCATGTTGAAATACAGTTGGCAGCAACTCTAAGTACAAGTACTCAAATTCAGAGACCAGTACTGTAAAACACAGGTATAATTCCTCATTTCAGGATCACTCCTCAGAAAGAAGCTTACTGAAGCTACTGTTGAAAAACAACAATGCAGATATCTGACCACCAACAGAAGACAAAGGAAGGAACAGATTGGAAGGGGTCTTTAATTTCCCCACTGATTATGTGGCTGAAATGCCTTCACTTGGAGTTGGTTGGATGAAGCCAAACTATTCTATGCCATCTTCTCTGGCACCTCCAAAGAAAGTTATGCTGTGTATAACTGGGCTCAGAGGGGAAGTAGCACCCTCTTGTAAAACCAGCAGAAATCCTAAATCTCCCTGTGCTTTTGAAGCATTCACAATTTGCATTCAGTACCATCTTACTGTTGCCCTTTTTACATTTTATTGCAATAGCATTTCAACAAAATCACAGTGCCTCTGTTAGGTTCCAAGCACATGAAGTAAATAAATTTCCACCTTCAAAGAATGCAAAGCATGACTAGGAAGGTAAAAACAAAACCGCTTTCACAAACGCCAGTTGCACTCAATCCAATTGCAAGTCCTAAATCACTTGGGTAAAATTTTCAGGAGCATGTAAGCTGCAGCAGGCAGATGTAAGAAATAAGCAGGTGTTAATGCTCAGTGGGTGGCAAAGGTTCATCTTTCCACACCCCATCTGTTCTCCAAGTCAGTTTTGACCTTCACTCAATGAAAAGTTCATGTGTTGCTCTGAAAAATTACTAATGGAGTTTGAAAGTACTGTCATGAGTGACAAGAGGGAAAGGAGCCAGGAGACACATTGCCTTCAGTATTATGGAGAAGAAAAGAATAAGGGAAGTAAGACAAAAAATAGAATAGTGGAGGATATAATTGCAATAGCTGCTTCATGCAAGAGGAATTCCACTGGCTTCTTCTGATCTTCAAAAAGCATTGATTTTTATGTTCTAAAAATGTTGTATGGCAAATAAATAACTGGGAAACGTACATTTGTTGTTATATTTAATGGTTAGTACTGGAAGCATCACAGAAATTTGGAGCAATTCTAGCAGTGAGGAACATATTAGATATTCTGCTCAGTGTCACATTCTTGATACACACACACACACACACACACATATAAATGTTTATATAGCTTTTTTTCTCCTGACAGGTGAGGCACAACTGTCAAACCCACAAAACTACAATAATACTGCCACTGGACAACTGAAAGTTTTGCCTGAAAAAGGAGGTTAGAGTTTAGCCTAGAGCTAATTCACACCAGTCTGTTGTATACGTAATAACATGCCAAAAAAAGGACCTTCATTTCATTTCCTTCAATTCAGAGACTAAACTGGTTTCATACAGTTTCTAGCAACAGAAATTATGTCAGAAAAAGAGGAAACAGAAAAGAATACAAACTGAAAAAGAAATAATAATAATATTCAGCCTTGTGCTTATAATACATGTTCAACAGGGTTGTCCCTGCAGCACAGAGTTAATCTCCACTGCCTAGAGGAAGGGGAAAAAGCACCATAATTCAGAGGGCTTCACCTCAGATGAATTATGACCTCTAGTCATAGGGCGCGAGCACGGAAGATCAATATCTCTGCCACTGCACTTTATAGAGAGCAGGAGATGAATAAAAAATTATACTTTTAACTTCGAATGATTTCATGAGGAACGCTCAGCTATCAACTCCTGTTCTGAAAAGAAAGTTGTAATTATGTTTGACACGATCACTGAATCGTGATAGAGAAGTGGCAGTGCGAAGAGTAATTTATGCATCATCAAAGCATCTTGGAAACCCAACCCTTCTATAAAGTCATGACTGTACTCAGCACATTTTTCTATTCTGCTTTTCAGTCATGCGCAGGCAGTTTCAGAACTAATCATATTTACTGATTGTGTGTAATGTCTTCCTAAAAAAAAACAAACTAAAAAGCAATTGTAAATTGACTGCATTTATCTTACCATTTTTGTATAAAGGGCATTGTATTGAAACGTCTCCGTATTTGTGTATTTTACTGAGATAGTTAGTGATCAAGCTCATCAAGCACTGCAATTAAATATTGTATTTTTCTGGGAAAGAATGCCAGTGTATGCAGTGTTTTGGAGATAAAGTGTTCTGGGAAAAAGAAATGGGCCCATGTACTGCTTGCAGCAATGTACATCCAGCTTTATACAGCTGAGGGAGCCATAAGATGTCTGGACTCCTGTGGTGAGTGGAGAAGAATAACCATTTCAGTAGCAATGTAGCTTTTAACAAATCATCTTCTGGGAATATCCCAGCTCCTAATTAAAGTGGCTTAGAGTGGGTCCTTGCAACTTGCACTGAAGTTACTAGGAGCTGAGACACTCAACGCCTCATGTGGGAATATGGCATAACATGGCTTGTTCTTAGTCACTGAAAACACTGTTGAAGATGAAGATCTTCCTCTGGCAACCAAATTCCCTTGCCTGGTTAAGTGCCAGATGTGTGGAACAAGGAAAAGAGAGAAGAAACTGGGCTGCTTCATTTTGAGCATATCTCAGCAAAGGGGTCATCTCCTCAACCCTCCCTTTCACAGTGCTCCCATATACACCATGCAGGGTCTTCTGCCAACTCTTTGGTCCCATACAGCATGTTGCTGCATAGTGAAAGCAACTGTGAAGCAGCCAGACTACCACCTAGAGCTCAGGCTTGGAGAAAATTTTCAAAGGTACTTTGAAAGAGAACTCTGAAAGCACATGGGACAGGTTGAATGGTATCTACTTGAGTAGATACACTTGAAGCTTGAATAGGTGTTGAAATCAATGGGTACATGCCTTTGAGGTAATTCTGGAAATCTCAGGTGATGTCAGCCTTTACCTGACTAAAAGCCTAAGAATTGAGCAGGGCATTTAGAAAAGCAGCTTTAGGAACTTAAGGACTCTGGCTATTCTTTGGATTTCCTTTTGGTGCAGAGAAGCTAGCAGGAGTCTTCCTTGTACTCTTTCAGCTGCTCTCTTTGTCCTGAAACTTCAACAGAAATCTAGGATAAGTAACCATTACTATGAGCCACACATGGTGAAACAACCATGAGGGTAGGCATTGGTAAGACATTGACTTTGCCAGGGTGAAAAGGAACTTTAAGTTTCTGAAAACCATTTTAAAAACAGAACTTTTTAGCTCCTAAGGAGACTCAGAAACTGCCAGTTGGGAAATTTACTTCTTATTTTAATTTCTACTTACACCAATGTTTCTAAAAAATAATCAGGGCACAAAAAGACTGCAGAATCCCTGAGGCCTCTTTGAAATGGTCACGGATTTTAGGCATCAAATGGACCATTTTTGTGCACTGAACATTCCTTCCACACACACATACAAAACCAAACTGTTTAAAGATGCGCTAGAAACATGAACAAAAATTAAAGATATTAAGGTTTATGACAAGAAACAAATAGATATACAGAAATTAATCAATTTTAAAGAGTATATTAAATTGCTCTGAGCAAAAATAGATGTTATACCTTTATGATAAAAAATGATAGCATGTTTTGAAGTGGACTCCAACTTCAGGGGACAACCACAGGCTGAACTCAACCTTCAAATATTTTAATATATGCAACAGTCTACACTGGAGTTTCAAATGCTGCATAGGTGTTTATTACCAGATCTCTCTCAGATCCTCATTTTTTTCCAGTATCTTAAATAACCCTCTAAATCTTACCTTAAACTGGGACATTATCCTTTAAATCAAAAGTTTTAAGTGCCATTTTTCATATACTGAACTTACTTACTATGCATACTGAATATCATTTGGTATGGCTGGTTTTGATTAACAGTAGATTAAGCTTTCTATGCTTTGAAATGCAAAAAAACCTTTTGTTTATTTAGTCTTAGGATGGCTAAAATTATGACAACACTGTTAGCAATGTGGTTCTTGTCCTAAATGAAAAGTTATATGTGTATCCAGGAGTAATTAATGGAGTATTTTAACTGTATTCACGCAGTGGGGGCAGGGGGGGTGGGGGAGGAAGGTTGTACATGTCCAGTACATATTGGAGAAATTCATTCATTTGCAGAATAGTCCTTCAAAACAGTTGCAGAAAGAAATGCCCCCTCCTCCACCATTCCCACTGCTCATAGATAAAGGAAAATGATATTTCAAGGTCAATCTCTGAAAAGAGGCCTTGAGGAAATACAGGTGCAAATAGCAAATCCACACTTTCTGAAATCTCAGTGAGAAATGGCATGGTAAGATACATTCAGGCATGCAAACCAGGTCTTACATATCGTTAAAGGATGTTGATGGATTATACACACTAACTTCCATAATCTTCTTGTCATAAAGCATAAGATCTGAGGCCAGTATCCCCAAAACACTGAGAGAGCACTGAATCTTTATTGGCACCTAAACTCTAATATCCTCCCTGAACTCCTCCCTGGTTGAAGGCAGGTAGCTCTGCCCTGTGGTTTGAGAAAAAGGAAATGGAATATGACTTTTACCAGATATCTTTCACACACACACACACAAAGAAAATAAATAAATAAAAATTCATTGCTTCTTAGCTGTTTCCCCTTCCCATAATTTAAGAATCATCATGCGCTTTCCCATTCCAAAGAAAACTCATCAACACAAGTCTTTAATGCTAGAAGAGGCTGTGAAATAATCATCTTGTTCTTATATTCAATTTACTCTTGCTTTATAACATATTTTCAGGGTTATTTTCCCCATTCCTTATTGCTCCTTCATAGATAGTATTGAAAATGCCTGATTATTGCAAAACTGTTACAGAATACTTGTGAGATATATCAAAATCAGCTCTACTCTGACGTTGCTCCAGCTGTTCATTCATTAACATGTTTGGCCACCAGATGAACTGCCATGAATGGAATCTGTTATTTTAAATAAAAAAATACACCTAGCTTGTTGAATCAGGACTAGTTCATCCTCTCTATTGAAGCAGTTCAAAAGTCAAGCTGAGATCACACCCAGAACACAACAGAGGAATACCTTCTCATTCATAAATTTTTACTACTGATGACAATAATGATTTTTTTTTTCTAATTGTGCAAGCAGGGGGCAGTGTAATGCTGGATTTCAACAAACAGTTCTATTTAAAAAAAAAAAAGAAAAGAAAAAGGAAAAACATCTGAAAAGAACTGAAAATCTCAGTTCTGAGTGTATTTTGTTTTTCCTAATTGCTACACCCTTTTCACTTGCTCTCTCGATATTTGTCACAAGATAAGAAAAAACACGAAAAGACTCCTGACACTCAGACTCAGCAAGCTGAAACAGACATGATACCATGTTGAATTTTAAGACCTATCCTTTTCCCTCTTTTTGTTTTAGTCAAACTGTTTCCAAGACGAGCAAACCCTTAAAAAAAATTCACCCAGCTATAAGAGAAGACAACAACGTACCTCCAAACCATATAACCAGCAACAAACAGCAAACCCTTACAGGTACACTAAAAACCAAGCAGTTTTCACAAATTCCAAGGGTAGAAAGCCAAACCGATTGCACTCACAGCCACCCACCCATCTCAATGCCAGCCCAGACCCAGGTTCGTGGAAGCCTGAGCTACACAGTGACATCTCCATTCCCGACAAAACTTCCTAGAGCACAACTACGGACTGGTATCGGAGCCAGACTAAAAGAGAACCGGCTCCGGAAGAAGCAGAACCCGCTGCTCGCCGCTCCGCAGCAGCTTACATGTGCGCGTCGGGCCGGCTCGGCTTCACTCAGAGGCGCGGGGCGCTGCGCGGTGCTGCGCGGACGCGGCCCCCCATGGCGGCGCTGCTGGCGCTGTCCGTGGTGCTGAAGCGGCACTCAGCCGTGCCGGACGGGGCGGGAGCGGAGCGCTGCGCGGTCGAGGCGGCTCCTCATCCTTATCCCAAGCTGACGGCTGGGGCTGAGCTCCCCGGGAGCGCAGGAGATTTGCTTCCTAAGGAAAAGCCTTGGCATGTAAGTTACGTTGTCCTCGCCGTCTTCCTTCCCTCCCTTCCCACGCCGTCCTCCTCCTGTAGGTGTGGATTTGATGTTTTTTCAGCACGCCCCTTTCTCGTCCGGAGCTGTGCAAGTGCCCTCGAGCTCTACCAAGGGCTGCCCCAAAGGAGGCGTGGTCAAAGTGCCCTCCTGGGGAGGGCAGAGCTGCCTGAGGGCCGCCCAGCGGGGCGGGGGGCTTTCACAGGATTCACGTCTGCCTCATCTGACTGTGGTGTCCCCTTTGCTTGTCTGCCTGCCGTGTCCAGGTTGAGATCGTTTTCTGCTTTTCTTAGGAAGGCTTGTCTCGCGGGGGCTGGCCAGAAGAGGGGTGTGGATGTTTATGATGGTGGGAAAGGGAGGGAGGAGAGGGAAATGAAATTAACAGGCAAAAATATATATATCAATCAATAGACTCTCTTAGCTGTCAGAGGAGAGTCCCCAGAACAATCACTTCAGACTTCACTCAAGATCCCTGGTGTACCCTTCTGCACTCTATTCTGAGTGCTAAGAGCAGGTGTTTTGCCTGACAACCCACCAAGTTACTCTCACCACCTCCCATGTAACTCCAATCACACAGATCTCTCAAAGCCCATGACCTTCTCTGTCCTTCCCCATACAGTGCAGTCCCCTTGCCCATCTGATCCGATTTATTTAGACACAAATATCCCCACCACATGTCTTCTTGGACTGCACTGAGAAAGTCAGAAAAGTACAGATGGGAAAACATATGAGAAGAACATGGATGTTACCGGGCTCAGAGGAGAATGGCATTCTTTTGGAAAAGACATCTGGGGTTGGGGGAGGGGAAGCAAGAGAGAATTCACTGATATACCCTTACATTGTTGAAATCAACCTGAAATGATATATTCTTTTATTAAAATTGTCTTTCCAAGGATTGGGAATATTTGCAAAAGGTCATGTTATTCATTATTATTTTTTTTTAATTGGATAAATGAGAAGATGTGATCAGACAAAAAGAGCATTATTCATTCATACTGTTCATAGACAATACTGTCAGGTTATCTGAAAAACATTTGTTTCAGGATTGAATATGTGATTAATTTGACTAAACACAGGTAAACTTTCTCCTATCCATATCTAGGAACAAAAAAAGAAATCAGGTATGGAATCAGCATGTTGCTTCATGTGTCTGTACAGCAGCAATTATGTCTCCTGAATCTTTTTAGCTCCAACTGCAACGAAAAATGCTCACTACGTATAATTTCATGCATATCATTTTTCTAAATAAAATAAAGCCTCAAAGGCATCTTGAGCTCAAAGATATCAGGAGGACCTTTTAGTAATCGTAGTAATCAACAGCTTACCCACTCCAAAATGATGCAGCTGATAAAATACTGACAATACACCCAATTGCAGTTAATTATGTCGAATCACCACATGAGAAAGGAAAAAGTGGGAGTGAAAATTATTTGTGAAAGACAAAAGGGATTGAAGAAGTCTATGGTTTGTTGTTCTCAGTAGAAGATAAAAAATAAACATTTTAACTGTGGTTGCAGGTTCGAGGTAATGCATATCAGAATTAGTAAAAACAGCCACCAAAACTAAGAAATCTCAGAAGAAACTTATTGCACGGTTTAGAACTTCTACAAGCATGGTTAGCTTTGTATTTTGCCATTGAAACAGTTTCACATGAGAAGTGTGCTGAGAAAGCAGCTAACAACCTCACAGAGAACCTTTTTGATAGGTGACTTAGTGACTGAAGAATTACATGAAGGTATGAGGTACCTTCAAGGTACATACAAGGTTTTATCCTACACATCATCAATACTTTGCATTGTCGTATGTTGTATCAGAAAATGCACTTACCTCACTGGAGCTAAGAATAAGAGACTTGTTTGAAAGAACTGAGAAACTCTATTCTTCATCTCACTCTTTAACACTGAACAAAACAGTAAAGGTTGCAACTTTCCACAGCCAATTAAACACACATTTCTCCACAGGAACAAAAATCTGGAAACAATTGAGCAATTCTGTAAGATGTGGAATTATGCAGTTATATCAGTTATGATACAATTCAACAACTTCTGAACTATGACAACTGCATTGTCTTCTCAAGGTGTATAATTTTGAAAACTTTTGAAATCTTATCCTCAGTATTCTTTGTTCTCAAATATCAGTTTGTTCACAGGTACATTGCAGAAAGAGAATTGCATGAGAAAGCCTAAAATGAAGGTGAAACTCTACTTTTCTTTGTTTAAGCCTGATGTCTCAGACAGCTGCCCTATACCACCAAAGAAACCTGAAGAAAGATTATTTGGGGGAAAAAGCTTAATTGAAATGGAACTAAGAGTTAAAAATCATGATTTAAAAATGATGATGTTAAACTTCAGATTCGTTTTCAGAGTTGCTGTTTCTCCCATTATTCATCATAATAGTCTCTGCTTTCTGTTAATCACTGCCAGTCTTCAATACTTTCACTGCTTTATCAACCAGTAAAAAAAAACAAGGACACAGATGAAGTTCAGCAGTGATTTGTCAGAAGTGTTCCTGCTTCCATTGGTAAACACTTTTCATTACAAAGTCCATTTATGCACAGACTACTGAAAATCTTGATTTGATTATTGTGTCAAAGACATGCATACAATAAACATCAACATTTCAAACTAACCAGCTCAGTAAAACAACTAAAATATAAGCAATAGAACAAAAGGGTTAACAGAATATGCAGATTTCGGTGGAGTTCTAATTTTGTTCCCCTTATTCCATAGATCCTGTTCTCCAGGACTGAAGTGATAACCAAAAAATCAGAAGAAATGAAGTAGAATTCTACTATGCTTTGGAGAAACCAAAACACTAAAGGTGGGAAAGGAGGAAGGGGCTGAATCCAGCCAGCACTTCTATCCTGTGAGACGTGGGCAAGCAGAACAAGACATCTCCTACCAAGCCCACATAGAACTACCTGTACCAACCATCTTATTACTTACAACTGGATGATGGCACATAGGCCTGTCTTTTGTAATTCAAGTTAATGCATATATGTATATCACGTATTTCTAATTATTTCAGGAATAGCACCCAGCTGAACTAGCTTTGACTCAGGTACAGAAGGCAAATATTGCTTTGCACCTTATTGTTGCTTTTATAAGATCATGAATTTTCCATTTTCCAGAGCTATTGGTTGTGACACTGGCAGCTTATAAGGATATCTATGAATAATAACCCCATTGGCTACATGGTCTCATCTAATATGATAATATCCTTGCATATGAAAAAAAAAAAAGTGCCAAATGGGTCCTCATATTAGACAACATAATTGGGATACATTATGATTACTCATTCTGTCTAGCTGTGAACTGTTCAAGATAGTTATATTCCCTTCTCTGGCATATTGTGATTCTCTAAAAACTTCTATTGCTGATCTAACTACTCCAGGGTAACTTCACTAAGACTAGCAGCGTTTTACTACTACCTAAAATAAATATGATCATAAACAACATTAAGAGGTGTAGCCAGGGAATGAAAGATGGGTTGATTTAAGATACTATCAACAATAGGACTGGTCTGGCAACTGCCTTTCTTTTAACTCGTTTTACTTCAAGAACAATTTGTATGATAATCAGATCTGGCGCATTTTTTCCCCATTAAAAGTATATGAGCCTTACATGTCAAAAAAAGAAGTTATGTGTTAAAAAATGGGAGAGTTAGCATTTGAATCAGAAGAATCTCTGGAATACAAATACATTATTGAATTCCTTAGAGAACTTCATTCTCATTATGAAGTTAAAAATACAGAAAAAAAAAATTACAAGTTCAAAAGCTATCAATAAACATAACCTGTGCCCTTCTTTATATTACAGTCTTACTTTGTTTTAAAAGTTATGACCAGGTTTTGTCAAGGTCAGAACATAGACACTGATACTTCTATATGGAGCTTGTAGTTATGGCTGTAGAAAGCACTGTACCTGTATTTTCTGATGATTATTTTAACAGCAATGACTGCTCTCTTTGTGAGATGTTACCTGCTATTTACTTACTGTTGCTTGTAGAAGTTCATGAGCACATAATTGAGTTTACTGCTGCTGTTTCATACCGAACAGTGATGCTGAAACTCCACAAACTTCAGACATGTTAAAAACAAATTAAATTTCCCCCCGTTTGCTCTCATTTAACACAATAGGTGGATGTGTGTTTAATGTTAAGCACCTGCCCAAACCCACATGTTCACTGTACCACTCTGAGCACATGTTCAAAGGCACGCAGATACACACCACACGTGGCTCTCACAAACATGAATAGAACTTTCCTTGCTACTGGCACCAATTCCTTACAGTCTGAATTCCTGTTAATTCTGGAGGTCAGGATCATGTCAGGGGTCTGGAAACACTGCAGTACAACAGCTTTTCATTCATTTTCCTTTCTTACAACAGCAGCTGGATTTCTGGAGGGAGATCTGTGAAAAGTTATGTACTTACAAACACCTCGTTAACCCTTACCCTGCACAACCCACACCTTGCCTTTCAGATCATCTACCCTTCCACTGTTTCTTCCCAAGCTTTACCAAAGCTTCTAAAGCCTTCTGAACAAATACTGAGCAGTATTTGTATTTTTAAGTGGTTGGTTTTTTCTGCTCAAGTTTTCTTCCTTTGCATTGTTTCCTTTCTCCTCATGGTACGGGTTAAGGGTGAGTTGCCAGATGGCCACTCTTTCATTTGAGCATATATTAATTTAGCCTTGAACACTTCCCATTTCCCTCCTGAATTCTTTCCCTCCACTGTCTTTTCTAATCAGATTTCATGCAACGCTTCCTGCGTGATTCCAAAATGTGTTTGGTTACAACCCCTATGGACATTTTTCCCCGTGATACCTTCTCATTCTGGATCCCACTCTAATTGCATTTAAAAGCCAAAATATATGCCTTACACTCAGTGTTGGCCCTTCTCAGTATTTCCACTGATGTCTCCCAAATTACTTCTGTCTCAGTTAAATTTTATTCCCTCCAGAAATATCAGTTAACAAAACAAATCTTGAAGCATTTAGTCAAGAAAAGTTTTTTTTTCTTGAGCATAGAACATATAGAAACTGAGAATCAACATGATAATATCTGTCCCCAAAATCACAATTTCTTTATTCTGTGTCCAGATAGAGGTATCTTTTCTATTAGTCTACTTTCTATTCAGACCTTCCCAGTTTTTCACAACATTCTGTTCATCTTTTTGTTACTCTCTTTACCATATTGTAAATTGGTGTAATTTCAAGGAAACAGGATTTTATTCTAATTACACGGTCAAAAACTTTTACAACTGTTAGTGCAGAAATTTCCCTGTACTCTAGAAAATGAAATAACTACCTATAGGAAAAGAACTTCATGGTATACGAAATTGCTTACAGTTGTGTGTTTATTGTTAAGAGTATTCATAGTAATCAAGCTATTTTCTCATATTTTTATTTCCTTGTAAGCATCCCTACAGATGAGGGCATTGATAAGATTGTGCCCTAAACCACTGTACATAAAAAAAACAACAACAACACATGACTGATTTTTAATTCACAGTAATGAGAATATATGGACAGAATGAACAGCAGAAATGGGAGCCTTGGAAAAGAAGAATAAGCTGTCACTTGGATAAATACTAAATACTCAATATTTGAAAGGGGAAAAAAATAAAATAAAATAAAATAAAACTGAATGTTCTGTGTAATTTTAGAAATTCTTTCCCCAAGAAAGAAAAATAGATAATTAAAAAAATACTGATGATAAAAAATAATTAGTTATACTTCAAAGGAGATATTTCTACTTCAATGTAGTAAATGACTTTATACATATTTTCAGCCTGATTCTAGAATGTAATCTGTAAATATGTGGCCATTTCAAAGTGGAAAAGTAAATCTCAACGTTATAATGTACTTCTAAATAAATGTTTAAACATGTTTTGAAGAAATGTCCACCCTCTCTCTGCTTTCAGCTCTGCTTCAGATTCTGAGCACAAAATGTTCTTTGACTTTTCAGCCCCCAGAAACACGCACTGTTTCTAGCCCTTCTAAAATATTCTTTATGTCTCTTAGGATGTAAATACAAGTTCAACCAATGTAAGTGCAAGATCTCAGGTGTGCTATGCTTATCCTGTAGCAATGAAACAATCAGAAGGTAGAGATATGATATCAAAGCTGTTTTTTCGCACCCCTGCTTTTCATCAGGGGTAATTTAGAGCAGCTCAGTGCTGTAGGTTAATTCAGAGTAGCTCTGAAGTCCCACAGGGACTGTCACCGAGGCTGAAAAGCAAGAGTACACAAGTCCTCCCTATGGCCAGTGTGGTTCTGATGAGCCTCATGTGCAGAGACAATCTCCTGAGAGCCTAAAGACTGCTGTTCTTCACAATTTCTCTCCTTCTCAGGGGACATTAGATAACAGTTCGGGATAGCTTTCTGATTCTTTCAATCAGAGACCAAGAAACAGAACCAAGATTAACTGTGTTTTTCTAGAAGAATTTTTTTCCATCTAAACTTTTGTGTTCTGGAAACGATACACAATATATGACAGATGATGACTTACTTAATTCAGTTTTACTCTAATTTGAAAGAGCCCTGGGTAATAACCCAAACTACCAAATGGAAAAGCTTAGCCTTTCAAATCAGGGCTTCCATTACATTTTCCCTTTAATACTTGCAAACGCATCTGTCACCAATACAGCCTGAACCCTCTGAGATAGTACAAATGTTGTCAGCTCCAGCAGTTTGCAGTCTAAAGCATCCTACTACATGTCCTGGGCCTGAAAGACATTTGGAAATATATTTCTGAGCCTAACTTTGTTTTGGCCTTTCTCCTCTGGAGCATTGCTGTCAACAGTGTTATCACCAGATAAAGCCTGCCTAAAGCACATCTGCTTATGGGTACTGGTGTGATGCCAGTATCTCAGAGTTATCAGCTAATGCAAGGTATCTGAAGGTGAGCTTTCCAGTAGCACTTCAAAAATTATAATCTTAATAAAATGAATCTCTCAGAAACCAGAAAGTCATTAGAAAGTGTTTTCCAGGACTGTCAGTAACTAGTCAAAAGCAGTTACACGTGGAAATAGTATGGTGTGATCAGCAGTATTTGAGACAGAGAGATCATGTAATGGCCTCTTCTGGTTTTAAGACAATGTCAGTCATAAAGGATCAGCTCACACGTAGATCAGTCTCTCTCTATCTGAAAAATATAAATCCCAGAATTCCTAACAACTTCACATGGGAGACACGAGTCACCGTTTGCTCTATCTAGAGGCAAAAAGATCAAGATTTTGGGTAGACAGGTCCAACACTACAATCTGATTTGATCAGATTTATTTGATCAGAAAGGTTTAGTAAGTGCACCAAATTTAGCCTGGAGACATGCCATGCTTTTACAAAGTGTTCATATAATACATCTACTCGCTGATAGAACAAAAGAGAGAGCTAGCAAAGATGCCAACTCAGTTAATAAAACCACTAGCAAATTCCTTGTCGACACTACGTTGAATGAAGTCAACATGCTCAAGGCACTGTATTTATTCAGTTCATTCCTTCTGGTTGTTCTTTTATCCCAAGCACTTTCATCTCAAATCGTTTTTCTGACCATACGAATATCCATAAAAGAAAAGCTATTCCATATAACATCCTACTGTGTTTAGCACACGGTTTGGATTTCTGGACCCTATGTGTTATTCTGCACTCTCAAAGCATAAGAAAACATAAGGAAAGAAAATATGAAACCACACAGCTCTTCTGGTGAGACTGACGATGTCCCTCCATGTTGGCTTTGCCATGTTCACAAAGATTCTCCAGGCATCCTCACTACAAAGAAAGCAGCTCGCTTTGTCACCAGCACGACTAGTTTGCTTACAGATTAATGTTGAAAGGAAGTGGTAGTCTATGTGAAAGTGAAGAAAGAAGCTGAAGCAAACTGAGTCAGGACAAACTGAGCAAATGCAGCATTTTCCACAGCTTAAGAAGATCCGGATTAATCTTTGTCATTAAGGAGCAAGCAAGTAGTGATTTCCTTCTTAAAACTTTCACCCAAGATAATATCAAGGTTGAAATGTGTTTAGACTGACAAAGGCTGAGAACTCTGAAATACTGTGATAAAGAGTTTCCATGTCATGACAGGTAGATTGCAAGCTTCCCCTTGTCTAAGTACGTCCTTATATTCAGTGATAAGAAGAAAATAAATAACAAAAAAAGCAACCTGAGATGCTCTATTCTAAGGATAAGTTTATTTGACCAGTAGAATATTCTCATACCAATCTGGAAAACACCCTCACAAGGAAGGTATTACACAAACCTTAATCTAAAGACTAAATTAAATGGTTATCAGCATTAGATACATGATATACATGATATCTGGCTTCCAACACTGCATTCTATTACATGCTGCAAGTGAAGTAATATTAAAGATAAATTCACATCAGATCTCTTTCTAAAGGCCAGCAATCAATTACTTGTCTTTCTTAAACACCTAATTCTAACTTGGCACCTGCCTTTGCTTGCACAGCAGTGAACAAGAGAAAGTAAAGAAAGGAATAGAGCTAGTCCTCTTCCTTTGCCTCATCTTTTGTACTCTAATCCAATGCTTCAATTATATGAGCTTTCTTATCACTGTCAATTCCATCCCCGCTGGAATGAAGAGAACTCAGAAATAGGTGTTTAAAGCTCACAATGAGTTTTTGTATTTGAATTAAGATGATGTGATTAAGGTTGCATCTTCTTCCTCCTACCTACTGCAAACCAGGGCTGCGCCCAACAGTGCCATGCACTGCAGTAGATATTAACACCTCTATTTCTCTCTTATCACCCACGGTTTTGTCACAGATTCACAATGGGCAATGCACAGAACAAACCTGAATTACATACACCACAAGATGCACTCAGAGATGAAAACCGTCAGATTCAGCACGAGAATTTGGTTACGATGATACAGTAGTTCAGATGCTATCCTGCACACAGCTACTGAGGCATGCTAGGTGTGAAATTTTACACCTCTGAAATGTCATCATCATCAGTAATAAGCCACACATTGGTATCACTAATGTTCTTGCTTAGTACTTGAGTAAATCACAGACAGGACAGCTATTTAGCATCAATTTATCAACCTGGGGAAAAAGGGGTTAAATCCCCTGCAAATTCCTTCATCTCAGTTCAGTGGGAACAACACAATCAAACTAATGTTGCTAGCTAGGGCACACATTGCAATAAATCAGTGTGTATGCCAACTGACTTCAAACAAAGTTTCTATTTCACTGCATTTACTACCCCAAAGTATTTTCTTTTTTTATGTGCCTAGAAAACACATTTCTTGTTTTCTTATTATTCTGGAAAATGAGCTTGGTGAATGACCCCTTCAAAGCATCTGAAACCAACAGTGCACTTTGTTTTGAAGGCAGTAGAATATGAGTAACCTTGAAACTGCACATTTTGTTTCCTGATAAAAACAAATTGTCAATTCTGTCACCTTTGAGAGTCAGGGAAAATAGGTCTTTCATTTCACCATGCCAGGTACACTTGTAAGTCAGATATAGTTATACTTGGCATGCTCCTATTTTGTAAAAAAAAAAAGGATACAAGAAGAATAGATTTACAAACAACAGAGACAGATCATTCATGATATGTCACCACAAGAAGATGTCAGAATCCAAATGCATTTCAAATAGTGCCAAAGGATTTGGAAGTCCCTCTGTTCTTCCGCATTCCAGATTTTATATCATATCTTTTGTGAACCTAACTGGTATGATAAACACATCATGTTTATACTGTCATTTTTAATCTACGTAGTAATCAGCTCTGACATTTAAGAATGCTGCATGAGATGATTGAGCTTTCAGAAACTATGTCTCAATGGTTGATTGGTGAAAAATATGCAAATATTGTGGGCAAATGATAGACTATCATGCTTTAAAAAAAAAAAAAAATTGTTTTAGAAAAAATGCTTCCATGTGCTGACTATAAGTCAAAATAAAATACTGCTCACTGAGCCCAGAACAGTAATTCATTCCAGAACACGTGTGGTTTTTTAATATCTCTACTTTATAGAGCCTTCCCTGCCCTTGACTGAGGGATAGCATCAGCGAAAGGACACAGCTATGAGAACATTTTCTTTTTTTTTTTTAAACTATACATGTATTCAGTGGGGGAAAAAAGTGATCATTGTGAACCTGTGGTGCAATGAAGGTTCTGTGTCCATTGTTTTCCTCTCTTACGCCATTGGTCTTTGGCTAAGAGATCAGGTACATCATTTATTCTTCAAATCATGCCAGAAGTACAAAGAGAGGTTAAAAGACTATTTTGCTTAGATTACTTAAATTTGCTGTCAGTGCACCTTTGCCCCTCCTGAGCAGAATGTGAGTTCAGGTATATTTACAGACACTTGAGTTTGAAAGGACATATCCCACTTTTACAGACACTGTAA
Organism: Phasianus colchicus; assembly: GCF_987193195.1. Taxonomy (NCBI): domain Eukaryota; kingdom Metazoa; phylum Chordata; class Aves; order Galliformes; family Phasianidae; genus Phasianus; species Phasianus colchicus. The sequence goes on along the minus strand of NC_143450.1, from coordinate 15,462,667 downwards.
ACCACTGTTTATAAATTATCTAAAGGTGATGCTCAGAGTGAACACTTGCCACAAGATGTTTGTCTTCCCTGCCTTCCTGCAAAAGGATGTTCTTAAATCTGAAGAGTTAGCAATTGCCTAATATTAGTCTGAAACAAATTCATTCACCGCATAAAGACAGGCTCATCATCTTCCATAACCCCAGAACAGAATATTGACATTATTTCCACATTTCTTTTAACACATGCACAAAATAATTCACACTCCACCCTCCGTATTACCTTCTTGATCCAAATTAAGCCTGACAATTACTTTTCGCCTTTGCTTTTATTCAAGACCTTCAGCAAACTCTTCCAATCTCGCTCTGTCTTTCTCCGTCTCACAATGAAATGCAAACTTCAAACTGATTCAGTCTTTCTTGTTAATATCAGAAGTCAGTGACCCATCCTTTTTAGGGTACATTTTTAAGATCTAATTTGAAGCTAGGTCAGAAACACTGCTGCTTCTGTTCTAGGAAAGTGAGACCCATTTAGCTGTATGAGCAGGAAACCTTGCTATTCTAACTCTTTTCATCCCAACCAGTGACAAGCCAGTGTTTTGTGAAGCAGCTGCCCAGTGAAACCTCTGCTGTGCAGAATTATTTCCTGAAAAAATTACCTAAATCTAATTACTGTAGATTCTGCACTTTTAGTTAGCAGTAGACTGTTCACGTTGCTTAATAAATAATACATGGTGGCTGCTGTTTTATCTAATATTACACTCTCACAGCGGTGACTGGAATAAAGAGTATTAAATGGAAATCCTCTTTCTAGTGATCACTTAAACAAACAGGCAGGTCATATTTTCACAATCTTGACAAAGTCTTGTTTTTTATTTTTTACTGGAATAAACAGGTTTGCAACAAAGTCTCTGGGGATCAGTAAACCTGTCACAAAAATCATGGCAGTCAAATGAAGTCGGTACCGACTGGAGAAAAGGCAATATTGCATCATTTTTAAGAAGGGTAGAAATGACAACCCAGGGAAAGATCTATGCCAGGGAACATCATAAAACAGATCCTCCTGGAAGCTATGCTACCACCCATAGAAGACCTGAAGGTGATACGAGACTACCAGCATGGCTTCACCAAGGACAAGTCCTGCTTCATCAACCTATTGGCCTTCTGTGATGGTATAACTGCATCAATGGAGAAGGGAAAAACCACGGATGAAATCTGTTTGAACTTCAGTAAGGCCTGGGACATGGTTCCTTCCAACTCAAACAATTCCATGACTCTAATCTGTTTAACTGGCAGAAAGAAACAGCAACAGAGTAATTTTTCATTTAAAAAGTAGTATTACATGACTGTTTCAGTACCCCAAATCTGAAAACAAATGAATTCCACTGGGTCGAGGGCTTTTTGGCAGTGCTGACAAAACCCTTGCTGCAGTCAATTTCAGTCCGTTAGCATAAGGGTAGCTGCAAAGACAGTTCCTTTCCTTTAAGCAGAAAATCTGAAAAAACCTGCATCCTCTCTAGCAGCTTCTCTGCCTACTTCATCTTGTTACCCAGCAAGGGAAGTCCAAAACTACTACAGACTTGCTACATCCTGAGGCCAGAATCAACATACCTGCTGTGGCAGATATAGAACCAGCTCCTCCACTACTGTAGGTAAAAAGGAGAGTCCCTGGAGCTGTCCCTGTTTAGGTGGATTATTAAAGGGATTCCGTTTCCAGAAATGGCAGCTTGGTAATTTTTTTACATTGAATTGGTTTGCTTAAATGACAAGAAAAAAAAATGCAGTACTGGAGTACTTCTGGGAGATGGAAGGGAAGGATACAGCTGCAGCCCCTTGTAAGCCTAATGGGAAAATAAATTCCACATAAAATGAGTGGTTAATTAAGTGTTGCCTAAGAAAAATAAAACTGTTCCCTCCCAAAGCTGGTTTTGTTTTGAACTTAAGTACTGCTGGTGAATTTCTGTCTATGCAAAATTACTGGGAGAGATGAAAGTGGTTAGGAGACTCTGCAAAAGAAGTCTGTATACAGAGCCAAGCAAAAACTCCAAGTGAATTTGTCTTCTTCATCTTGAAATGTGGATCTTTTGGGGAAGGTGAAACTATTAAGTTATAAAAGAGAAATCAGCATGGCTATTAAAAGAGGGATTTAGAAAGTTGCATGTGAATTGATGGATTTCTGTTCCTTAAGGGAAAAAAATTAAGTGCTTTAAGAGAAAAAAAAAAACCCCGCAGTTTCCTAATCGTATTCCAAATGACAAATATGTTGATCATAGAGGGAGAAAAGAGTTTCTATATACCAACTCCAATATCTACACAGAGAGATGAGGCAAAAATCTGCAGGAGGCTTCTTAATGGTGCTTGAAGCCAAAGGAAAAAGAAAAGCATCACTTTTAAAACATTGTTTTGAAAACACGCAGAGATTGGAAAGAATATGAAGTTCAGATTCCTCTTAAGCTGTGATTACAGCATCAAGAGGATTTTTTGAGGACATGCAATCCTGTGGTCTACTCTGGAGTCAAAAGTGTATGAGTCAGGCAGAGTTACAGTGAGGAAAGAAACGAACTGGCTTCAGGTATGAAAACCCTGAGGTAGCTCAGGGCAAAAAAACTCATATGAACAGTTCAGCACTATTTATGCTATGGATGAAAAGCAAATGAATTTCTTGGCTGAACAGGGAAATGAGTTAAGATACATCAAGTTTGGAGACTACTCACAATCATTATGCAATCGATGGAAAAAAAAATTGTACTAGGGTTCCTGTTTTCATTTTAGGCCACATATTTTGCATTCAAAGAATCAGAGAGTGGTTGATGTTGGAGAGGAGGCCATCTGCTGCAACCCACTGCTCAAGCAGGGACACTGAGAGCCAGCTGACCAGGACAGTGTCCATAATTCATTTCAAGATACCCAAAGTTGTTGATTCCAGAACTCTTCTGGGCAACCTGTGCCTCTGCTTGGTCACCACCACAGTTTAAAAAAGTATTTCATCATCTGCTGTCAGTCACTCGTGGATGCAATTTTGGCATTGGATGTGTTTTTATTTCTAAGGTATGAACCTTAGACAAAAAGCATTTTTCTTGCAAAATTTAGCCTTCGAACTCACAAATCTCATCAGCAAAGGCCACACAAGCCTTTAAAACTGGGCAGCAGGTAGGACTTAATTCATTTAATTGCCTTCTAACCTTTGCTGAGCTGCCATTCTCAAAAATGCTGACACAGGTATTTAATCTCCCTTTCCATTATCATATATCAGCGGGTTGTTTGTTGTTTGGTTTGTTGTTATTATTATTAATTTTGAAGACATAATTGTTCCGGTTTTATTATTACTTAATTTCTTCTTGTTTACACAGTAGAAGACAACAACAGCATCACAGTGACACAGCATTAACTCCAGGCATCACTGAACAGAACATTGGTGGTGGCCACCTCGCAGCAATGTGCCATGGGATGGCTCTAACAAGGACTGCTGGCACTTCTGATGGTGGAAGAGCAGCCGGACCTCTCATTGCTCCAGTGAAATGAGCTTTCCTATGAGACAGACAAATCATCACACAGTGGAGTTGCGTGTGAGGACTTGTGCTTTAACCGATCAGAACCCTGCACGGCAGCCAGGTGACCTACATTCACAGCTGAAGACATAAAGCTGACACAACAGGGAATTGCATCCAACATACAAACACAGCAGGAAGGCTAGGCAGGTGGACCGTGCCTTTTAGAAGAATAACCTGAGCAAGAGCAGCTGCATGGGGAAAGATTTTCCCGCTGTCGTATGTAAGAAGCCAACCAGATCAATATTTAATTTCCAAGGATTACCAATGATTGACAGAACCTGTTGTGTAGGGTGAAGATTGACAAGCCTGTAACCATTTCTAGTGCGATACCTATTCCTTACTCAGTGACTAATGATGCTTTTCTTCTTCCCAAAGCTCATTCAAGCAGCGCCTGTCCTCTGTTCTCCTGTCCCAGCAAAGGAATTTGCTCCTCCAAATTAAATCTGCTGTTCAGAACTAAAAGAGTTTGCCTCTATTTACAATTTTAAGGCACATCTACTCTCACAAATACTAGACTTGCCTGTTTGGAGGTTTGACATTTTACTGACAACCACACCAGTTAGGTTACGCAGATGGAACAGACACTGCCATTTTTAGGTATAATTAGCATTTCATTTCCTTTCAAACAATTTCCCCATCATGTTCAGCACCATCAGGGCAATAGAAATGTTCAAAAGAACACTCTATTGCAAGCTGGTGTTATTAAAGAAATAAAAATAAGAAAAATACCTTAATATCTGAACCAAAGGACTTTTTTTTTGTGCTGTGATCTTTGATCAATGAGTCAACACCAGGAACACATGTAAAGCTGTAGGAAGAGTTGAATTCTGTATCCTTTCTAGTGTTATTTCATTTAATTTCTCTCATATATATAAAAAGTGACCTTATGAAAACTTTTCTTGAAGAAGGGGTAGAAATGAGACCATGAATCTCCTTGAATTGTGCACAAACAGCGAAGGGTTGTATTCCCATCAAGTTGCACACAGAGCAACCCCTGTTCCAGCCCTGGTGAGCTTCTGAGGTGTGTGAGTGGGGAAGTGAGTCTCATTAGATCCATGTTCAGCTCCAGAAGCATTTTGCTGAGCTGCTATGGAAAGGGATGAAGCCGTGTCACAATTCCTTCTCAAATGCAGACAGGAGATGATGCTTCTTTTGTCAAGAGGCCACCTGACAATTACAGTGCTTTCCCAACTGCTGCTCCTGAAAACATCAAGCAGTTTGATCCCTTCTGAATCCTAGCCCAAAATTCAGGATCTCTCAAAACAGAAAAAAAAAAAGAAAAGAAAAGAAAAGAAAAGAAAAGAAAAGAAAAGAAAAGAAAAGAAAAGAAAAGAAAAGAAAAGAAAAGAAAAGAAAAGAAAAGAAAAGAAAAGAAAAGAAAAGAAAAGAAAAGAAAAGAAAAGAAAAGAAAAGAAAAGAAAAACCACCAATATATGACATAGTAATTTCCAAAGCTGCTTCTTGACAGGATTTAACAACAGTTTGCCACCAACGTCAGCCTCTGCTTTAATAGACCTGATGTGTCATTTATGCTATTCTTGCCTCCCACGTGTTTTCTGCAAAACACGAGGAATATTCCTTTTGCTGTTCATTGCAGTGACAGCAGGAGAATGACCCAAACACTGTCTGGCATGTGTCAGTCTAGACTTGGAGGGAAATATATGAGAAAAGCTGCCTCTAGATTTAAAGTCTGTAACACTGGTGTGTAAAGCTTGCCAGAGGTGCACTGCCATACAGAACTGCAGGATCCTCATGGGGTCACAAATTCAGTTCTAACACAAAAAGCAATGGTAACTCCTGTGCTAAAACAAAGTATTTAGAAAGTCATTGTCCAACCTTGGCTGTACTTTACTGAGCAATCTGCCCCATAGAAATGTTGAAGATAAATGTTCATGGCCTCTAAGCATCCTATTTTTTCCTTTTAAATGCATAAAGTGCTTTACAACATAGAACTGCTGGTTGTGTTTCTGTTAGAATGGAGCAGTAGCTATCCTCTTGTAGATGGAAATGTCCAACTTTGTTTTCACTGGGTGTATGCAGTAGGATTTACTTTAGTAAGAAGTTATCTTTTAGGCTTGTCTTTGCTAGGGACAAGCCTGAAACATCTGGTCATCCTCGAGCAAATGGACAAAAAAATAATAACAACAAATTTTCGTGCTTAGTTGTCACCTTGAGATAAATAGCAGAATTGAATTCATCTCAAAGGGAGCCGGACTGAGCCTAAAAGCAGCAGCAATAGAATGGGAAGTGTTGGGCCACTGCTCATATTTGTTAAAAGTGTAAAAAAAAAAAAAATTAATATTCTGTATGATGAAATCTAAACATAAGCATCCATTTCTACTATTGTAGTCCAATTAAAGTAGATTAAATGGTGCCAGAATTAGGGCTATGGAAATGAATCAGTCTGAAGAGCAGATCACACTGCTTACAGAGGGAGGGGAACCAGCAGTGTGGGAACAGTGTGCTAGTAACTGGAAAAACAGCAAACTTTGAAACTTTGCCTCATCATCTGCCTAAAAAAAAGCTTTCATTTTCTTCCTCAGTTTTTTTCTGAGTCTTAAACGATTAGGAATGATAATGTATGGCAGTGACAGCCAAAGGAAAAAAAAAAATTAGAAATCTCTCATGATGGGAAAAAGTTTCCAACATTGACAAATCTCTCTCAGCTCTATACACAAATGGATTTTTAAGCCAGGCTGGCTCTTTGTGCTGAACAGCCAGATGAGTCACTGATAGACGGAGGAGTTTCTAGTGCAGCAGACATGAAAACTGTTCTCTATTATAAACCAATATAGGAAATTGCATACAGAAAACCTATATTTAAAAACAGACACACAAAAGGGCTTAATGAAGCTATTCCCGCAGCCTCCCCAAGCGTAGATTTCCTCGCTCCCCCCAGCATTGCAGGGGGGAACAGAGACACAGCCAATGGCAGAAATCCACTTCTTGGGGCTCCACTCTCAATCACTGAACCATGAGAGCACGTATATCTTTAATATCCCTATCTACCCTGGGGAGCAGTGCTCTCGCCCTGGGTTCAGCCCCTGGTTGCCCATTTCTAACAGCAATATTTCTACCTGCAGAACAGCTTTAAGGAAACAAGCTCGCAAGATGCACTGGAGGTGAGAACTTTTCCCCCTGAACCTGCTGACCTGGGGACTTCTCAACACCACTTCTGCTTAGGTGTGCTCACTGAAGTAGGTGGATGGGAAGAGGGGCACCAATCTGAGAGCAGAAGTCTGAGCACTTTGGCCAAATTGATGTACTTGGAAGACTAGGGACCTGACTCCAGATCTCAGTGATCCAGAGGATCTCATTCCAACTATCTGCCTTCACTGTTTGGCTCAGGAAAATGTCCTGCAAAGTGCTCAGAAGGAGCTGCTGCCAATGGAAGAGCCAAGGCCTGATGGAAACCCTGGAACAGGGATAAGAGGGAAGAGATGCTGTTGGCTGCCCCTGCCAGCACCCCACTGGGGCTCCAGGCAGGAAGAGAGCAAGAAGATCTCTTATAATGCAGATATTTTTAAATCTTAGAATAAGAATAACAACACCAGTATTCTTGCTTTTATTTTCTGAAGGACAGGCACCTTGTGCAGTCTGTTGAAGTACTGCAAAGGACGTGGCTATGCCTCATTTTCTGTCCTCCTGCTGCAGTTCTCAGGTATCATATACAGCAAAACACAGAAGGGATCCCATAAATTCTCTCAAGAAGTCTCAGATGACCTCCGAGATGTGTCAAAAGGGCAATGATTGTATTCTGATTAAATGAGGGTATCTCATTTACCCTTTTCAGGGAAACTAAGATTTAGAAACAGAGCAGTACTCATTTAGCCCTTCTACAACTTCTAACACAGAAGATGTAGATTGTTCTGGTTGTCTCATAAAAGCAGCAGCAAGAGCTGAAACTGAAAATGGAGGCAAAATAAGCAATAAGAGACGTATACAATACTAAACTATGTTTTTCCCTTAAATGGTTAATTCTCTCCCTTGCCATATTGGAAGCAAACTCTGAATCCAATAAAGCAAACCATCTCACAGTAAATTACTTGCAAGTGAAAGGGAATCCGATTCAAAGCTTTTTTTTCTCCACAACATAAGTTAATAAATGAAACAGCTACACAAAGTAATAAGGAGAAAAATATTTCTAATTTATGCAGTGTTACAAAAGCTACGTCCATCAAGTTTCTCTGGGGAAATGGACTGTATTAATAGATTTCCTTTAAATATAGCCAAGAAGGAAATTAAAACCAGCTTGAAATAGAAATCAAAATCTTCACTACAGTGATGAAGAAGGATTGCTGAATGGCTGTGTCCAGACAAAACAAAATCAAACTATCTGTAAGACTGACAGAACCAAAGTGTTTCATGTATGCGCGTGGTAGAAGGACAGCTCTACACAGCAAGTGTGACATCTCCACGTTATTATGTAGTTCTCAACTCTTAAATGCACTTCTGAATGCTGAAGGAGTCACACACCCCTATTTTCTTAAGGAATAATTACTGTATTAGTACTCACACTATTTCCGATGCTTTACTAATGGGACAACAACACACCTTCCAAACTCCACCCTGACTCTGGCAGAGGTAGGAACAGAAGCCCAGCAGTACATACAGCCTTCATATGAGCAGAGTTCACAACTGAGCCAGTCATCCTCAAGGACACCAAATCCTTCAGCTGCTGAACTGAACTGAAATGCAGTAAATCCTCTGCAAGAACCACTTGCCTGTACTGCTCTGCCCTTGTAGGTGCCCCCTCCACACGTTAAGGCAGACACAGATATTCTCCTTAAGGCAAAAGCAAAGAGTTCATTGCACAAAACAAAGCTGTGAAAAATATGAAAAAGCGGCTATCAAATTCTCATCACTTCTCTCACGCTATGAGATCTTTGCTGCAAAGGTCTGCGATTTTTTATTTTGGTGGGGGTGGGAAGCAGAAAGGTTTTACATTAAAAGAAAGTGACATCATTGGAATGGATTCTAGACAATGCATTGTATGGCCAAGGGACTTCGAACAGATTTGCAAAATCTTCTGCATGTTAAAATGGAGAGAGAGAGGATTATGTAATGAGAAAAACAAAAGAACAGGAGAATGAAAGAACAACAAAATAAACACTATCTGTGTTTGCTTTTTACATAAGTGAGGTCTTTTTTCCATAATTTTAAAATAACAGAAATTAAACACAAATCTTAGGTTATGCTCCTAAAACAGTGACTAGAAATGTATTTTCCTGATCATCAGGCAAAGCAGCACTCTGTGCATTCAGCTAACACGTTAGTAGGCAGAAACTAAGCCAAGAACAGGAAAAATCATTTTATTATTTTTATTTCCTATCATAGATTCTTCTGCATCCCAAAATCTATTTCTCTGTCTGTTCTGAATTCTGCTGCACAACTTGTTTTCTCTGCATAGCCTGGTTGGCTGCAACACCCATACCTTCTTATGTTACGCTCCCTTCCTTTGGTCTCTGACTCTCATGGTGTTTCCTGGCTCAATACAGCAGCTCAAGGCTGAATGGCTAACACAGATCTAAACAGTTCATAAGCACTGCCTTCATCTTTTGTGTTGCAAATTTAAAGATGTCACCTTCCTTGTTCTTCTTCTTCCTAACTCCTCGGAAACTTGCTAGACCACATCACCGGAGAAAGAGGGAATGGCTTTAAGTTGTGCCAGGGGAGGTTGTTGGATATTAGGAAAAATTTCTTCTCAGAAAGGGTAGTGAGGTATAGAAACATACACAGGGAAGCAGTGAAGTCACCGTCTCTGGGTGTTCAAGAAAAGGATGGATGTGGCACTGAGGGACATGGTAATTGGGGTGGGTTGACAGTTGGACCAAATGAAAAGGACTAACTAGGGAAATCATTTTAATTTTCCAACTAATTACAATTTCCATAAATTGCTGTGAGTTGTGATGAGTAAGATTTTTCCTTTACCTCCCCAGGTCTAGTTAGTAGCTCTGTATCTCTTTGCAAACTCCAGGGAGATAATTCATTTCATAAGAAGTACTACAGCAAGTATTGGAACCAATACAGTGCCCCATCCCTGGAGGTGTTCAAGGGCATGAATGGGGCCCTGGGCAGCCTGATCTGGTGGTGGTTACCCATCAATGGCAGAGCTTGGAACTGGATGGGTTTTAAGGACACAGCTATTGTATGATTCTAAGAACTGCTAGGGAAGTTTAAGAGAACTCTCAATATGTTTGGGGGAAAAAAAATGTAATAATAATAAACAGTTTTTCCATGACTTCTCCTATCATGTTGCTACTATATAATTTCACAGAATATTGAAGGTTCTCTATGTACTTATTAACTGAGTGCAATGGTATAAAGAGTTTCAATTACCCCTCTCAGTGGTCACCCTCTTCTACATCATGCCTGCCCATATTACCTATATTACCACAACAAGCTGTTGAGTGTAATTAAAAATATATATACATGTATATTTTGTCTTCACATTCATGCACACAGCATTTTTAGCTCTAAAGCTTAGGGCTTTTTATAATCACCACAGATGTTACTCAGTGCAGATGGAGCTCCTTACTCAAAATCAGAGCGGGCCAGCACGTTGTGATTGAAGAGAACCCCTGCAAATTGTGAGGAGATAAAAAGCATTCAATACAAACCCCACCATTTTCTCTTGCAACTGCTGTCTCACACACCTTTATCTGCACCCTCCAGAGAAGGCAGCTCCATTGCATCAGGGCTGGCTGCTGCCAGAGGAGAGAAAATTTAGAAAGGAAGCAGTTCAAATTCAAACAACTTCCACAGATTGCATCTGGAATTACACCATCCAGGCCAAACAACTGGATTGTTCATTAAAATCATCTGATTGCCATGCACTTATCTTTGTGCTCACAACAAAAGGAAGAGAGAAAGAAGAGCTGCTTTTTTCAGCCCTTTGTGCTATCATCCCTTTCTGTTACAGCCTGCCTATCGGACAGAGATTTCACCATGATTGGTTTCTTTGACATGAATTTCTATTGCTTTTCATCTGAAAGAAGAAGGTGGCTAAAAATTAAGCCAATTCTTCATCAAATAGCCATCCCTGCTTTGAGAAAAGGTTATCCTTTCTTCGGATTATTTGAGGCTGTGTTAATGATGCCTTTCCTCCCAGAGTCTTTGTGCATAAAAGGCAAGGAGAAAAATTTGGAAACTAAACCTTCTTCCTCGCATCCTTTCCATGACAGTAATTTAAAAGATAACTGTTTTGAAGATAAAGTTGATTTCTGATAACAAAAGATCCACTGTTTAAAATGGGAGTCTGAAGGTGATTGGCATGAAAAAACGGTCCAGCAGAGGGAATATCCAGGTGGGCAAAGAGAGGCTGCAGCAACAGAAAATAGAAAAGCAGTAGTAATTCAGAATGACTCCACTAAATGATTTCTGGGCTAGAACCATATTTTCTTCGTTTGTATTTTCATTTTAAACCATCAGTGCATTTAGATACAGCAGGCACATAGGCCATTTCACACAAAATTGCAGTGTAAAAGAGGAAAGAAGAAAAAACCACCTTCTTCTTTCACCCATCTTCAATCTGTTCAGTGCTGACTGTTCTAATTGTTGGAGTGTGAGAAGTATCAACTGCTTAGTTTGGGTTTTTTGTCTTTTTTTTTTTCTCCTCCATTTTACCTTCCTTCTACTACTGCTAACACAATCAAGTTTACCTGTTAACAGAAAACTGAGAAGAAACTTGACCTCCAAAACTAAAACATTTAAACTTTCAAAATGAATTATAGGTGACATTTAAGTGATATATTAACTTCATACTTTTTTTTTTTTTTTTTTTTTTTTGCCAAGGGAAATTGTCTTGCTCAGCTAATTATAGTCTCCACAGAGTGAAATACCTAACAAATCTGGAACACCAGCACAAAAAGTCTGCATGGCAGACGTAGAAAAAACGATGCATAACCAACTTCTTTTGCCTTAAGAGAAAGAACACATGCCAGTTGTTCTGTTATCGTGCAGCATCATTCAGCAGCTATCAGCGTATTATCCAAAGAGGAAATAAGCATTCCTGAACATCTCCATATGGCACCAAACACGAATAAGCCATCAGCGATATTCTGCGTGGTTCTACAGCTGCACACTACAAATTTCTTCTGGTACTCCACCCAAAATGAAGGGTGTGCTGTGGGCTGCCTGGGGAGGTGTCTAACTGGTGTGTTGACCTTTGTATTGACCACACACAGGCTGTTTGTTGTGAATCCAACATCCAGCTGGTGGATTTGAGACCTCCAACGCCTGCATTGACTTAGCCTAGCAGTGACCAACAAACTGAACATGTTCAAGCTCTCACTAACTGCAAAGGTGCAGAAATCTCTCTTTTGTCAGTGCAGAACATTCCAGTCTACTTCAATGACAGCAGCTGAAGCCAACAGTGGAGCAGGTTTCCCAGAGCATTGCCTTCATTTATCAGCTTCCTCTTCCTCTGGAGCCAAGCGTAGCTGGCCACTGCTCCACATAAACTTCTGTTTAAGTCCTGAGGACATCTGGAAAGCACATCTGTTGCAGAAGATGTGTACAGCTGGGTGTCAGCAGCATATCAAGGCAAAGGACTCCCCAGAGGTTTCAAATATGTGTTGAAAAGCAGAACAGAAAGGCCAATACTCATGAGGGTCCATATGCCAGCGTCACAAGAGACAAGAAATCAGATGTTTCTCCTGGTCCTCTGGGGTCTTTCAGTTCTCTCTCCCACTTTCCTTTCAAAGTTTTGATACTGCTGGGGTGACAGGGGACAAACAACTTTTATTTCACTTTTTTTTCCTCATCTTTTCATCTCGCTCTGATCATCCTTTCCTTCAGCTGCTTGCTGGCAAGAGCAGTACTCAAGCTGGCACAGTGAGATGATGGTAGTATTTCTGAGCCAGCTGGTATCCTCTTCTGAAAACTTTGAGGAATACATTTACAAAGGACATCATGAGCCATGAACCCAGACAACACATGTAGTTCTGTCTACCTACTAATGTATACTGGAAAGGTGTGAAAAACTAAAGCTTAAAAGTGTAATTCCAAGAGATGTCTGCAAAAAAAAACTGATGAGACTTCTTAATTGATGACATCTTTTTCTTACAAAAAGAAATTCACGGAACAAAAATCCAATCAAAGGAGGAAACAGATAAATCAATACAGCAGGTGGAACAGTCACAGGAAGATTATAATCACAGCTGTTGTTCTTTTGTGTTTCAAAGTCATTTTACAAACCCAAGAACTTGAATATAAAAATGCAACCCAAGTATTAGAAGTTGCCTGATATATTTTTTTTTCTGGATTTATATAAGTTGAAACCTTTACAACACATCCATGATGCAGCTGGAGAAATCCTAGTCTCACTCTCAGCTTTGGGAATGCTTAAACTTTGCTGCAAATTGTGATGAGCTTCGCTGCAGATGTCACTCTATGGCTCAAAATGGGAAAGATGTGAAGGAGAAAGATGAGCTCCTGCAGCTTACAGACCAGGTTATTTATGGTGAGAGTGTCTAGAAGCAGCCTTGATTATGAAGAATTGCATCCAATTGAGTGCATTTTTCTGCAATTACAATCAATTAAAAGAAGGGCTCCCACTTCTTAATAAAATACTTTCCTTATTCAGTCTCATTCTAAGCAGTAAAACCAGAAGTAAGAATGTTAACTATATGTACAATAATTATGTATACGTATGTTAAATATAAACTAAGAAATTGAAAAGAGCATTTTAGCTCTTGCAGAATTCATCAGACTGTGGTGTTTGGTTGAGGCAGACCCCTTACCAGGGTTTCAGTATGTTATCTCCAGGATCATACAATGAGAATAGAAACTCACAAAATTTGTGAAGCAGCAAAGATTTAAGGTAAGAACCTAGGTCATATCATACAAAACACAGCGGAGGAAAAGGATAACAGTATACTCAAGATGTATGAACTGGAATATTCTTCAGGACACACAATAAAATACCATTTCATTTTACCCACTGTTGACCATGAGTTAGAGTGCTATTCTCAATTGGTTTTAATTTCTTCTTTTTAATATATTTTTGTGAATTATTTACAATTAAAGTGAAAAAGTTGAGTAACTGTAGAAGTAGAAAACATGACCTACAAAGAACACTGGAAGCAACTGGAACCAACTGGCCCACACTAGAGGAGGCTTGAAGGAAAGTAACAGTATTGAGAAACTGGATTTAAAACTGCAAAGCTGAATATAACATAATAACAACACACATTTAGAAATCATTCTGTAATAGCTCACCTCTCCTTAGGATAAGGGACAGTTATTTGTCTTCCAATTGCATGTATGAAAAAAAAATCACTGAAAGCAGCAGTTGAGCAGGACGTGAAAAATGGCTGGGATTTCCCCTCCCTTCCTGTCATTCAAGATGAAATACAGCTGCAGCCTGAGGGTTAATTTTCCTTCAGCCAGGAGTCTGTGGGAGGAGTGATCAGGCTGCTCCTTGGCTTCCCTCAGCCCTGGCAATACAGGAAAGCATGTATCTTTGGGAAAGACTACCTGATTCTCTCTGACAGTTCAAGGAAATAAGGAGCCCAGAAAATTTCCTAGCTCTGCAAAAAAAAAAAAAAAAAAAAAAAAAAAGTCAAACGCATAAAGCTGAACATCCTTAATATAAGAAGGTGATGATATTTGCTGTATTATAGGCAGGAATTGAGGCTGAAGGGGCAGAGTACCAGCTGACGCTCATGCAATTTCCCCGATTGTCGTCCTGTCTGCAGCTGCAGAGTGATGCCAACATGAGGATTTCTCTCCTTCCCTGACAGCTGTCAGTGTGTGACAGACACGAATGTAGCTCACAGGACATTCTCTGTTTATCTTATGTCTAGTAAGAAACAGGGCAGACATGGAAAGTTCAGTCACTTTGTATTATCAGTGATCATACTGCCTTTGCCAAAGGACATTGCCTCAGTTATTAGCACACAAACACAAACCCACTCAGCTGCTCCCTCCGATGCTCTTCGTCTCTGCAGCTTGCTCTGAGTGAGTAATGCAGAATTTTTCTTCCTTCCATGGTGTTATCTGAGAGAAAAGAATGTGCAGGAATGGGAGGATATCACTCAGTGGTCCGAGAAGGACTGTGTTTTTGTAACTGATTAGTATTGCTGTGCCATTGCATTTCTCATTAAAATCCCTTTCTTGAAGCAAGGTACAATTTGCACCATGTTTTCCACTTGTTTGAGCTTCAAGCTGTCGCTCAAAAAATTAATTTTAGTTGGGTTCATCTTTCCATCACGGTCTTTTTTTGACACAGTGGTTGATTAATTCTATGTCATTGTTTGCTCTATTACAAGATTAATTGCAGGACGAGAGAAAATACGACATTCTGGTGAGATAATTTATCAACTTATTATAATTCCACAATGCTGCAAAGCAACTTTTTTTTCCTTATCCATACTCAGACAACAAGTAAATCATGTAGTGATATTGGTTTGGTCTGTTTAGTAGATAAATGGCATTGACTAAAGATGAGACCTTCTTCAGGGGTTTGGTCAAGGTTTGTCACCATAGTGCTCATTGCCTCCAGTTCTATAAGCAAAGACCTTTGTCACCATAGTGCTCATTCCATCCAGTTCTATAAGCACAGACCTTCAACTCTGCAATGTGTCTACTGAGCTCCTGAAGGAGAAATGGTATTTCTGGAGTCCAGCTAGAATGATCGACAGTGGACAACTTGAATTCAATTTCTAACATTGAAACAAACGTTTCATCTGGTATTCTACCTCACGGGCAAGGCAAACATCTGGAGCAGTTAAGATTAGGATATTTATCAAAGAGCAACAAAGGAATAAACAGAAAAAAACCCACCAGTTTTTACTTTGGTGGTTGCAACAGCAGGAATGCAGTAGAGATTACCCTGTGCTCACTGCAGTGCGTGCTGGGCTGTACACACAACTTGTACATCCCTTGTATATCCCTTTTTCTTTTCATGTCCACCACACAATTGATAGGAGAGTACTTTTTTGAGAATTTTGCTTCATCAGATCAACCAAAGAAAATAGTCACAGAAAATGGGAAATGGAGGCCGATGCAGAAAAATAATTCCTGTGCATAAAACACAAACACAACATGCTGGAATTCCTTAAAGCTCTCTTTACTTTGACCCCTCTCCGTTTCTCCTAGTGTTGTAATTTCATAGAGTGAGAGTGAGTTCTCACAGTGTGGCAAGACTACATGAAGAAAAATGCTTTATATTTATCTTTGTTGCTATGTTTTCCCATTTAGCATTACCTTTTGCATGAACTTTTTATTATGCTGTTTAATAGCTGGTGCACATTTAACATCATGAGACCAAATTTTGGTATTTTTTCTCATTCTCCGAAGGTTTTCTACTTGCTCTTTCTCTTCCTTGTGCACAAATTCAGCACAGTCCATTCGTAGAAATTCCTCTTAAAGTTTAACTTCGGCTTTAATTTTATCAGCATCAATCCACCAAGACAAATACAATGTAAATTGTCCTGGTTCAAGGCCAATGGGGGCCATTTGGCTATTCGGTGGTTGGACTAGATGATCTTGCAGGTTGTTTCCAAGCTTGTGATTCTATGATTCTATGATTCATGTGAGGAAAAGTCAAAAAGCTTTTTTTTTTTTTTTGCTAGTGATAAACTTTTAATAGAAATAGCATCAATTCCAACAATCTTGATCTGCCAGAATGTATGAGAACAACGTGAACATTCATCTGATTTTTGCAACTGGCATTGAAGTAGATCATGGATGGGCACTGAAAACATCCCCAGACCTACGAGGCCATAAAAACTGCTTTACTGTTATTAATTCTACATTTGTCTGACTATACCTACGGTTTTATTTTAAAAATGAAAAAATATTACACAGGAATATATTTTGATGCAGTTCATTTTCAGCCAGTGAAAGCTGTGCTGCTTTCTTTTTTATGAAGAAGTCCCTCTGGTTTACCCAAGAAAAAGAGTATGTTGTGATGTTGGAAACATGCTCTAGTCTATTATGATTATGACAGACTATAAACAAATCCACCTCTTCCCAAAGCAGGGATATAATAAAGCATTTATAGTTTCTGTAAATTGCATTATCCATCTGACGAAATGATGCAGCACTGAGGGAAGCCTCCTGCAGTGACTGGATTCAACTATTAAAACAAGTCTGTTTTATGCCTGTCTAAAGGCATTCCTGAATGATTTCTACTTGCAGAGGATTACTGTACACAATGTGAATGCACAACTGACCATTTGAAACTGTTCTGCCTAGAAAACTAGGGAATTAAATCCCATAAACAGGCACTGGAAACATGGTGTCATCTTAGCAACATACAATTACTATTTGATGTAGGCATCTGCATTGCTTTAGGAATATTTAGTATATACACAAGATTCAAACCAATTAGCTTGTCCAGTTTTTTTCTGTTATCTTTCATAATTCAGATTTTTTTCATTGTGTTTTATGATATATTGTAAGGCAAATCTGCTGTCAAGAATTTCAGCCCAGTGAGGGAAACATACCAGATTTACTTTTCCAGGTAAGAAAAATGTGCTGTATAGGGAACTGATATATCCAACTGAGTGAAATCATTGCTGATTTTACAGCACTGAAGCTGTGATTTTGAAAGTCACTAAATGATCCTGAGAACTTAATTTGTAATTTAATAGGAATGATTTTCCCTATTGGGAAAATCTCAAGAGTAACTTGGGAAATTTCAGTATAAAATATCAAACTCAGTGAGTTGACAGGAGAAATGGTTCACCCAGCCTCTTACATCCAGGTACAGGGAAGAAGTCATGCCGTGTGTGGCAGAGGCAAAGGAAATACATCAGATGTGATTTATGAAGAGTAAGCCTTTTCTAAAGCCGTTCTCCCACAGGAATATTCAATATATCCTTTCTTGATGATCACTCCAGTACTGCACTGCAATATTCAAGCTGGTTGAACAATTACCGCAATTCCTCTTCAGTCTCAGCTCTCTCAGCCTTCCTGCATCACGAAGCAATGCATTCAGGGCAGAACTTGCAATCTCTTGTCACTAGGCAGCATCTGGTAATCAAAATTTCATCTGTGTTACGGTCTGCAAGTAAGGAGAGAAATTAATGAGATGATGTATACATGAAGAAAAATGTGTACTTCGTTTAAAAAATATCAGTTTTTTTCTCCTTCAGTGAAAAGCTTTTATTGAATGTTTATCAGAGTATCAGGATTTAAACAGGATTACTCATCTGCTTGAATGTTGCCATTCATGTAAATATCTCACAGCATGAGGAACCTAAACTTAATGCAGAAATTGCTTTCAAGTGCCCAAAGTGTGCAGCTTTTCCTTCTATTGAGGCTCCTGTGTATTGTATTGAACACTGTCAGAGAGCATGAATAATTAGGTTGAGTTGCAACCAGAAAGCACATCTTGATATACAAAGCCTTGTAGGATTTTACAGGCGTTTTTCTCCCTTCAGGCAATAATGCTCATTTAACAAAAATGTAGAAAAGTGAAATATACATCATAAGATCTAATGTGTGAATTAGAGATGTCTCAAAACAATTTACATTTTTACATACCTCCAAGAAAGTAGGACACTTTTATTACCTACTGTCAGGTAGCACATAAATAACTGCAGATCCTATTGCCTGGGTTTCTGGAACTTGTCAAAGAGCTTAATAGAAAGATTTATGGGAACTTCAAGCTTTAGATTTCAAATCCTCAGTATCTGTCAAGCTACAGCCTTAATACTGCTTAACTTCTCATCCCTCAGACTGTCTGTAAATTCAAAATGAAGCTACAAGGAGTTGTTAAAGGCTTTTATTTGGCATCTTAAATTCCATTCTCATGTCTTGTTCAATATGCACTATTGCTGGGAAGTCCTTTGTGCTTTGAAGTAATTGTATAACTCGTACCAGCTCAAACTGCCTTACTTTTCTCTAATATATTTTTAATTCCTTCCTCTCCCCCCAAAGTGTGCATTGCTGACATTTCACTGTAATATTTAATGTCAGTAATTGCTAAGAATAATAGAATAATAGAATACAGAATAGAATATGCTACTAAAATAGATTATTTTACAGCTAAAATTTCGATGCTCTTATTGGTTCCCTTAATGGGGGAGACATTACCTGCCCTGCATTGCAAGACTGTGGTCCAGTGCCAGCGGAGTGAGGATGGGGATTGTGGTTTGAAAGGAGAAAGAAAACTCCTGTCCTTGCAGCCAACACCAGAATTCTGTAAACAGCATCATTACGTTGATGTCCATGCAAAGAGCCATTAAGTACATAACCTCAAAAAATCAGGAAAAATCAAACTCCAAAGTGATTCTCTAACTCACAACTTGGATTGAAATGTTAATAAAAATGGATACGTTGTACATAGTGAGGAACAGGCACTGAAGTTTTCTAGGATTAAACATATTTGAGTACGTTGCGCTTAATTTTTACAAATTAATTTTTTCTGTGAGAACAGCCTGACTACATATGAGAATTTTACCAACAAATGGTATCTAAACGTTCACATCATTGTAGCGATCTATTTTTTTTTCTACTTAATTACTAAATAGGTTAAAAGCTATTGAAACTATCTTTTAGCTAATAGCTGTGATTTATCTCCTATGAAGAAGGTGCATAAGGCAGTGGTGATCTATTACAGAACGTGACTACACTGCGCAATGTAGATTTTGTGGCTGTATAATTCATAGTTCTTTACATTAATTTTGAACTCATGCTGAATCCTTATGCAGAGGCCCCCAAGGGGAACTGAGCTTTCAAACCACTATGAGCTGAAAGTCTTAAAAATAAGGAAAATGATTGATTTCTTCTTCTTACTATCAATTCAAGTTCGTGTGTGTCAGTCACATAAAATAACGCAACTGATTGCGTAAAGCAACAGCTTGTCTTGTCAATGGATATATTGGCACGAAATCAATGAACCACTTCTGGCTCTTTTTCACATGCATTAAGCTCCAGCCCAAATGAAATATTCTTTGTATTTAATATTTTTCAATGACCCTTCACAAAGTAAATTCTAATTATAAATGAAATTGTTCTGCCTTTCCTTCTGAACATACCAAAACACATTTTAAAAGGTACAGGACTGAGGAAAGTCACTTTCAGAAACTACACATTTGAATTACAAGAAGCTGGCAAGTCATCTGGAACCACTAATTTCTAACAACTTTTGAAGCTGCAAATCCACTTAAGAAGGTGGGAAAGGGAGAATTGGCTCCATTTAGGTTTCATCGTGTATGGAAGCAGTAGCCCCAATATGAAAAGTCTCAAACCAAGCATTTTAGCAGTTTTAATTAAAGAGAATTGAACCAATGTAACCTTATCATGTACTCAATATGGTATAAACATACATAAGTGATCAGATTTTGGCTAACCTGAAAATACCTGCCATAGTTTTTTTTGACTCAGTGGTAATAAATTTAAAAGAATGAGGAATGGAAAAGGAAAGGACAAGTGGAAAATTAACAAACAATCACAAGTGTATATATATACACATTTCCACTATTACAGGATATTGTATGGACCTGTTATCCTCTTTCAGCCTTGAATAGTGACCAAGTGTTGGCACAGCTACTCAACACCATTTAAGAGCCACAGATTTGAGCCCGTTTCACCTCGAGGCTTTTAAGCCAGTCACCTCAGATTCCTAACAGATCAGGTGAAAAGTGAAGGCTGACATGTCCTCACACCAGGACTGTGCTATCATAACCCCCAAAAGATCTCTTAAAGGCACTTGTGTTGTGGAAAATGCTCATGTTGTTGAACCTGGTCCCCAAACCACATATAAGACCTTTTTTCTACAATCTTTTTCTAGGCAGAGCAAGAATATGAGGGAGAGAAGAGCTAGTTCGGTTGTTTTGCTTCTATTCTTTTTTCCCCTAATATTTTCATCAAGATTTGCAGCTGTGGGAAATCCCATCCTGCCTTCTGGATAGCATCAATATTCTTGCACTATCATCTGAATTAAAAGACACCGTCAGGCAAGTATCCTTCTTGCCCTTCAGCAGTTGATTCTCTGTGGCTGTCTATGAAATGCTCTGGTCTCTTGCCCATGTGCAACAGCAGCATTGAGAGAGGTCTGAGAGGCTGTTTGCAGGAGTTTGTATCCCAAAATTGCTCATTTTGTGGGGAATACTGCTGAGCTTCCCAGAGTGACCTACGTTAAAATCTGCTAAGCCAAGTCTGCAACTGCCCCAGCTGCCCCAAATACCCCAACATCCTCCTTCTCTCCCCAGCTTTACTGGCTTATGCATGAGAACAACATCACTGCTTCCCTCCTGCTCTTTTTTCATTCCAAATGCCCATGGAAATACCCAAAAAAAGTAATTTCTGCTCATGTTGAAAAGTGGAAATGAGCTGTAAACATGGGATAAGACAAATTTCCTTACCCTTTTCTCACAGTTCTATTCCCATTATTAAGGTTCCCTGCTATCCCACCCTCACCCCACTTGGAACCCCTTATCTTGGTTACTGCTCGGGTATTTCTGGGGAAAAAAAAAAAAAAGAAAAGACAAATCATGAGACAAAATTCCAAGCTTTGTAAATAATTTCAAAACACACTTTCCATAATTTGTTTGTAGAATTGTAGAAATGCCAAAAATCTCTTTTTTCCTTTTTTTCCTTTTTTTTTTTCCTAATACCATATGTCTTTTGCCCAGAAAAAGCTATCATTTACACTGTAAGAATGCACACAGTGCATCAGTCTGCTCCCTGGCATGGGATTTGAGAAGGGTCTGGGTTCAGATTTGGGTAGCACAGTGTAAAAGCAGATTTACTCGCTCTTGCTTGGACTGGAAGCAATCCATATTTCTGCAATTTTGCCAAATGAATGGATGTCCCCCATAAATGTGGCATTACCTCTCCGAAAGCTGAGGACAGCAGTGCTATTGTTTCTCTGGTCAGGTCAGGGGAGTAGAGAGCTTCCCCCAGCAAACAGGCTGCCTGTACTGGAGGGGACCCAACCCAACGCTCATGGGACTGATGCTGACAATCCTTCATGGCCTCTTCCTACAGAGTACATTTCACAAATAAACTATAATTTGTGATAAGAGAATTCAGTGTCTGCCCTTGCTATCCAGGAGTCATTTTTCACCTGCTAACTCCTGTAGGTAACGTTAAGTCATGACTTGGTTTTCCTGGAAAAATAATAGCTCAAACAAATCTTTATCAAGACTTTTAAGAACAGTTTTTCCTCGAAGACTATCACTTTTTTTTTTTTTTTTAACCTGTGTGTAATTACCCACGTACTCAGATCAATTTATTAACCTAAGCATTAAGTACATTCTTTTTCTTTTTCTTTCCCATAGGACCTTTACATTTAGATGACAACTCAGACTGCTCCAGTCACCCAATTGCAAATGCACTTTGATCAAACAATGACTCGAGGAGATTTAAAGATTACTCCTGGAGGGAAAGACACGGCAAATTGATCAGTGCTGTCACGGGCAAGAAACAGCTCCTGAAGGAATAGCTCTAAAATGCATTATCTTTAATGTAATCAAAGGAACATTTCATTTAATTTTAAAACGCCTTGCACTATTTGTTAGCGCTATCATTTCTGGGGTTACTGGGACAAAAAGTTAATCACACTGACTAGGCAAACACTAAATTGTTTAATTAAGGCTGTTCTACTTTATTTGTATAATATTTTTCTAAGTAATATACGCACAGATTCTTTTTAAAATAGTAAAAGCACAGGTGTGAAAAATATACGGAGTCAAAGTGCTGAGATTGAAGTTTTAAGGGTTCTGATGGCCTACCAAAATTAAAGAATAAAATGATCCTTTTCTTACCATCTCATGATACATGTTTGAAGGAAACAAGAGGAGATGAGGCATGCCCACTTGTCCATAAGGTTTGAAGTAGGTCATAATCCCCCCATAGATTACCCAGACAGCATGAGTGAAAATTTGGAATTCTGCCTGGATGCTGCTCCCAAAGTTGGAGATTAGGAGGAGTTTGCAGCCTTCTGCCTATTTTCCAGCTTTGGCTTTGCACTTCTGTGGGAAGGGGATGTGGCAGCAGTAGTAACGGCACTGAGAAGGGGAAGAGGCTCTCTGGAGGTAAAATCCTTCCAGCATCAAGCAGCAGGAGGCATTGCTAACAGAGGGAACTGAGAGCCCTTAAATCCAGGCAATCTGTGCTCAGAACTCACTCAGGTAGGGCTGCAGATGCGTGGGACAGAGGTCACTATGACACACACCAGAGAAAGCCCTGCGTCCATATGGGACGTGAGGCATGCACAAGAGCCAGGGTTTGCTTTTAGCAGGCTGATGCAAGGCAGGCTTTGAATGCTTGGGCTGAACCAAGTGAAGAACATTTCCTCTATTATTAGGTATTCCCATAGGCTCTAGAAAACAAGTTAACATACAAGAAGACTTTTTTCTGACATTCATTTCTGCAGTAGTGATTCATAGTTCTTCCATTTTATCCATTCTGAAATGATGATGGCATTCACTCATCAAAGAAACAAAAAAGTTTATGAACCAGAGAAAGGTGAACAGCTGGATTTAAATAGCTTAAAGATACAACAGGGAAGAGGAGGGAAAAAATAATGTAAAGGAAAAAGCGTCTTGGAAAATGAAATTCTTGAAGTGGAAAACTGTATTATTTTTTTAGGGATCTTCCAATGGTTATTCTGTATGTAACAATTCATAGACATAAAATGAAAGTTAAATCTTTAAAAGACAAGAGATAGAGTATGAAGATTTGTTGTATATTCTGGATATCATGGGACATTAAATGTAAATTGTGAAAAGACCACAACATTATAACACCTGGTGAAAAGATAGGAATAATTACAAATTATTCCACCAAAGGAAAGACAAATAGAATACCAGAAAGACTTGAGCAGTAAATCCAGATGAACTGGCTCTTA
Organism: Phasianus colchicus; assembly: GCF_987193195.1. NCBI lineage: Eukaryota > Metazoa > Chordata > Aves > Galliformes > Phasianidae > Phasianus > Phasianus colchicus. The sequence goes on along the minus strand of NC_143450.1, from coordinate 15,439,329 downwards.
AACAAGGGATAACATGTTCTCTCTGTCCATCTGCAAGCAGTGCAGTTTCCCAGAAAAAGAATTAGCCTCTGCATTCATGTTTCAATACCAGAACAAAATGTCGTGTTCTGGTATAAAACCAGCATGCATGGAGCTTTGCTGGAAGGTTTCAGATTTATTGTTGTTTTAAATAAAGTATTTATCTCAAAGAGATTCTTCTGACAATTTTCAGGTCTGCTCTTTTGTTCTAGAAAATGTGTTCTCAATGTTTTGTTCAAAAACCACTGATTCTGAGATGAGCATCAAGAAAGTTCTGCTTACAGCCAGCCCTTCTGTCCTGATTTGTCCTCCATGACATCCCCCACCCAACTGTGAACCAAGCTTAAATATAACAAAAATTCGTTGGGTGCTTAGATAAAGCAGCTAATTCCTAGCATAAACATACTGAGCCACCAGCAAGACCTACAATGTAGGTGATTAATATATATTCTAGAGTTCATTGATTTATTTTCTTACTAGGATATGGTGTTTGAAAGTTTTCTCTTCAATAACTTGGGCAAATAAATAGTTATTTTTCCATGACACCAACCCTTGCTCTACCATTCGCGCTCATCGTTTTCTCACTCCAGCAGAAAAGTGAAAATGGAAGTAGCACTTCAAGCCAAGAAAACAAACAAAAGCACTCTGAGTGTGGTGATCTGAATAAAAGCATTTCTGTGCAGCCTCACTCTTTGTTGCAAAAACAAGAAAGCAGACACATCCAATCTGCCTTTCATTTGCAGCTGCTCCCAAAGGAATTACATGCACAGGAAGAACCCAAAAGGAGCAGAAGTATGACTTAAGGATAAATCACAGAATAAAATTGAAGGGAAAAAAAAGCAGGCTCTAAAGTTCAAATGAAAATTACATCAGATGAAAATACAATTTCTAAGTGCCAGTAAATCACACTGCAATGCTGAGTTCCTACTTTGCCTTGCCTCATGTATTGTCTGCATTAAAAAAAATGTTCATGCTGCATGCTATGTGTCTATGACAAAGTAGGGCAGGGTTACAGAGATTACTGATGGTTACGGTGCTTGGTTCATGAAAACACTGCTCTATGGAGTTGTATCTCTATTGGTGAAAATACAGAATTAGATTCTAGTTGGCATGCAGCAGTAGTGCTGTTGCTGTAGCTGCCATTAAGAAATAGACCACTTTCAAGATCTGTTACTGATAATTTTTTCTGACTTACTGACTACAGCTCTAACAGTTCCTGTGAAGCTAAGCTGTAATGGACCTCTTCTGTCTAACAGCACTTACCACATGCAACCTGAACTGATTTTTGGGGTCACTGAGGTGGAAAATGCATAGAACTGCTTTAATATTCTACAGCTTGATTACAGGCTTGTAACTAGTTATACCACTTGTCTGACATACGGTGCAATTCCCTTCCACAACACGCAGTCAATGCAATAAAAAGGAGATTACATTTAGATTACATTTTCCTGTTTTAAATAGCTGTGTAAGACTGTGGGAAAAGTTGGTTTGCAGGAAAAAATATATATATAAAAATCAGAGCATGTTTACACTAACTTCCCTCCACAACTTCGTTAAATTCAACAGCAGCAGAAACATTTAGAAATGAGCTGGATGAGAAACAGGTGTTATTAAGGGAGGTGTGCAAAGTACAAAACAGTGCTGTAAATGCAAACTACACCATCAGTCAGCCCAACAAACTTACACTCAGTGATCTCCTTGGATCACTTCCCCAGGACAGTTCCTACAGGACTGATTATTTTCTTCTAATTCAGCATTGCCAACATTTTGAACATAAACTGAGTTTAAAAGCCCTCTTCCTGAGATGGAAGGAAAACAAAAATACAACCAACCAACCTTTCTTCTTTTACAAACGCATTAAAGAGCATTAAGTTATAATGATTTGAATGTTCTGTGCTAGATGATGCGGAAAAATAAAGCAAAGAAAATAACAAAAGTTGTACTGGGCACAGTCACAGGCAGCCAGCCTCCAGGATTTATTTGCTGTAATCCTGATGTTATGCCACCAACCACCACGACCTAAGCTACCTGCAGTGCATCTTTCATGCGTTTCCTATTCCAAGAGAGCACATCAGTTTGTTCCAAGCCACACCTAATAGGTTAGGCTGAAAAAGGAACCAGGGAGCATCAGGGATGCAGAGAGGTGATTTACCAGTGAGCAAGGCAGTCTCGAGGAAGGGAAACAAGGAATGAGTCAAGGACACTGAGACAGAGAAAATAAAGAGTAAGAAGAGGGAAATAAGTGTGTCCTCAATGGAAATAGATAGAATTTCAGGAAATGTGCTTGCGTGTTGCTGAGGAAAGACCATGTCAGAGCAAAGCAATAAGACCTCAGGGCAGCTGCTTCTCTGGCCACAACCTTTTCCCTAAGTCCCTCCCCAGCCTGGAGCAAGTCCCTCCAGAGCAGGTGGGTAAAGCAAGTTCAAATGACACCTTGGCAGCAAGCCTGAAAAACTAGGTACAAGCTCTCAGTGCATCTTTTCCCCTGCTTTTTCTGGATGCTCTGCAGCCAGACCTCAGGCTCGGGTTCACTGGCTAAGGCTTATTACATCATCATAGATCTATTGCTTTATAGTACACTATACAATACTTCATTATATAGTACAGGATCTTGGATTGCTCTTGAGTAGCCATGGCTATACCGAGTAGCAGAGCCTCTGAAAGCTCAGAAATTTGGCTTTCAGAATGTGTGTGCAGCACACATTTTATGTATATAACACTTCTATCACATAAAAATCATTGAAAAAGTTCTGTTCCTGTAATACAGACTGATCTCTTTTGTGCCATCAGTTACAATTTAAGGTTAAAAGCAGAACAACTATTGGAGCTTTTTCCATTTTTATATTCATTTTCTATCACAGCAACATCAAAATGTAGGATGCTTAGAGTTTACTCCAGCTTTAATTTTCCTCACAATTTCTTATCCTCTGTACCAAATTAGAAGAGCAGATGCATCCTTGGGAATGTTTCCAGACTGATTTTGAAATGAGACATTCAATACTTCCTACAATGATCCAAGCTTCCTGATCACTGATAATACCGCGCAGAGTCAAAGAAGACCTTGTAGTAAATATCTGACGCACAGATTTGAATGAAATGCTCAGGATGCAGATGGTTTCTGTACCTCCCAATGGACTCCCGCTGGAGATGTGAAGAGCTGATCCGAAAAGCTGATCTCTGTCATTGATGAACCCGCAGATCCCTCATTGCTTTATCCTTTGATGGAGTGCAATGATCTGTTTTCCTATATGAGTAACTGCTATCTTTGTATTCATGTTCAAAGTTTACAGAAAGCCTTTCAAAAGAATAAATATATAAGTAAATGTGCCGTGACTAACATTGTTAAACCAGTATGTTCTTACCCAAAGTATTTTCTACAAAGACCTGCCTTTATCTCACTTTCACTTTATAGCATCTAAATAGCAAATCACAGTAGTTCTTCTCCGCTTCCCTGGGCACTGCAACAAAAGAAAATATCAGCTTTTAGTGGAGGTCCAAAGTAACTGCCACAGAGTGTTTCAAGCACTCGCTTACTCATCTGCTCAGTTTAGTGTATGATAACTCCCACTAATTTGGGGGGGCTTAATGAGCATAGAAAATGCATTAGAGAAAATTCAATTATAAAATGAAGCTGACCATGGTACATCTGACTAGGCAAAGTAAATTTAATCCTCTATGCGTAGGCAAACATGAGAGTCAGGCAGGGGTGCTTAATCCAGGGAAAGGGTGTAGGAAGGTGACAGAGTTGGTACAGTTCCTCTCATATACCTCTGCATCACTGAAGTTTTAAAAGCTCATTTAAATTAGGTACATCTGTAGTATTCTACAAACATGCTTCAAACTCTATTAAGTTCTGCTATATCTCACTAATGTGAAATAGACAATAGAGAAACTTTAATGTAAGCTGTAATTCACTCATTTTCTTTCAGCTCTGGAATTTATTCTAGCAGAGTGATTAACCAAGACAGTTTTCATTTCAGGCTTATAACTTCATATTCCCCTCAGTGTGGAGTCATTTTTTGTTGCTCTTGTTCCTGTTTTACAATCAAAATTGTTGAATAGTTTCATTTATAATAAAAGATATATAAAAACCATCTTCCTCTGAATTATCATGTACAAAATGTGTGCTATTACTCTCAAAAGTACAGTTCATTATATAGTATCAAGCAATATTACTGAACTACATAACTACTGCAGCCTTCAGCAGAGCCCTAAAGGGCAGAACTTGCAGCTCCATCACAACTGCTGCTTAAAAAGGAGGGAAAAAAAATGCTAAGAAAGAAAATGCTGCAGCTTCATTAGAAAAAGGAGGAAGGATTACCAGGCTTTTGCGCCCTTCATTGCTACCAAGAAAGTCCAAGTTAATATCAAGTAAGTTGCTTTGAATACTAGGTTTTGGATACAGATATCAACTAGTGTAGCCAATGTGATGAAAAAGCAGGATAGCCTTTTCACACCTACAAAGGCTGATCTTGGTAATCTATTTTTCAGTTGGAAAAAAAAAGTAATTTATGACATCCCCTCATTCCACAATGCAAAAACAGCAAGAGCCTCAGACATTGAAAATGTTTGGAAATTTAGATTCATCCCAAACCATATTTTGCATTGGACGTCAAGGCATTAGGTGGTCGTGTGGTAGAAAAGTGGATCAGGATGAAGATGGAGGTCCTAAAGTTATGAGTCGTCCTTCACTCTCTAGTTTTTCATAGCTATCTCCATAGTAAGAAATGACTAACTTTAATTCCCACTTAAATTTCCTCTAAACAGATATAATTGTGTGATATGTTTTAGTTTTGACAATAAAGATCAAAACTCTTTCTAGCTCTACGTAGATAATTTATTACCAAATACTTGAAAGTTCACTAAGTTGGAGTTTCTAAAACAAGATTTTATCAGGGAAAGAGCTGGCAGCTGCAGCTAGCACTGCATGAACTGCCTGCAATGATTATTAGTGATGGCAACCTACTATGGAGAAAGAAATTAATAGACTACAAGTCCCTCTTATCACAGTTAATATTTCTGCAGTGATTAAAATGAAACTTGTCTTGGAAGAAGGGGAGAGGTGATACAACATTAAGCTAACAGCATGGATGCACTCTGTTAAAGCGACAAGAAAGGTGAGCAGATCACAGGAGATGCCATGCTAACCTGTGCCCAGATGCTGGCTGCTCTGCTCCTCATAGAAGTCAGAGTATGTGGCTTCCCACCCAGCTAATGATCTCAGTTCAGTGGCTCAAAGGTAAAATAACTGAGGCAAGTCTATTCGCGTATGATTTTATTATTTAAGTTCTTTCTCCTGGAATGTCTCCAAAGATGCACTTCCATTGGAAATACCTCCCTTTTTCATGACCAGATGAAAAAATCTGCCACCACTGTTTGTTCCCTGCAAAATGAAGAAAATAACAAAGAGACATTACAGCCACTTTTATTATTTATTAAAACCAACAGAAAGCAGTTTCTATCCCTGCATTTTATGTTTTCCTTCCTATTAATTGGGTTTACAAGATGTTTTTTCTTCGTGGCTCGTTTTCCAATTATTTTTTTTCATTTTGGTATGGAACATTTGAGCTTCAAGGTGTGAAGGGTTTCCCACACAAGCTCCCACCTAACACAAATCAGCCTCCAGAAGGTATCCTCAAAAACTAGTTTAATTTCCACTAATCTTTCCCTCAGAAGTGAGGAAGATAATGGTTCAGGAGATGCAAACAGCAGAGTTTATCTTGCACCAGAAGGGCAATCTAATAGGAATACCTGTATTTTCCCATTAATTCTTCTGTATGCATTCATTTGCCAAAGACTGAAGTTGTAAAGTTTCACAGTCCTTGAAGTGAAAGCATTTTAAAACTTGAATAAATCCAAAAGGGGGAAAAAAAAAAAAGAAAAAAAAAAAAAAGAAAGGTCAGAAGACTTCAATAACACCACAGTGAAAACAGAACAAATGATTCAGCTTGTCTCCAAACTAAATCTTTGGAAAAGAAGGAAAAAACATTTTAGCTAAGTGCAAACAAATTACCAACAAAGAGAATCTCAAGAAGTTTATTTTCATCTCCCCAGGCAAGTGCTTTTTCCACTTTTACTTTCCTCTTGGACCCATTTTTTCCATTTGGCATCAGAATCAGCACATCTGTTTGGCCCTGGACAGAAGGGAGTGTAAATTAGGGATGGACAAGAAGCAGAAGGACACAGCACAGCTGAGAAATCCCATCACTTACCCCAGGGACACAACATGTTGCCAATGGGTTACAAAAGTTATCACCTAACAAATCTGTCTCTCTCATCAGCACTCTGCTCTCCATCATGGCCACATTATACTGCAGGACGTAGAGCATTCAAGGAAATGTGAGACTTAAATAGGGCTACATGGGGATAACCCAGTGTTATTCTGACTTCTGCATAGTTTGGAATAAAACTTAGTGAAGAGCTTTCCATCCACGTAGAAGACTAAGAGGCACTTCCAGAAGAAGAGCACTTCATTTTTGAGTTTGTCTGCTGTGCTCCAACTAAAATTTCCTCTCATATAGACTCATGATATATGTATTTTCTTTTCCAGGATGAGAGATTTTACTAGATTAACACTAAGCAGCCATACTTATCTTCATTTTAATGGCATAAGCGATGCCTTTCCAAGGCAATTCCAACAATTTGTTAAGCATTAGTGAACCAGAAGCAGAGAGGAGCCCCCCCTCCTCCTGTCCCCAGAGGGATGCTGGCTCTGGGGATGCTGTCGCACGCGACCCTCTGCCCTGCACCAGGAGCTGCTGCCTTCCCCAGCTCTCAGCCATCTGCTCTCCCACTGCTCCAGCAGCAGTGGAAAATTCCTTTTTGTCTGAAAGGTGAACTGCATGCTAAATCTAGATGACAGGTTCAGGAAACATCTTAAAATAAATTAGCAAGACAGCAAAGCGGAGTGAGCAAGATATAAATTGCATTAGCCATTCTGAGTGTCCCTCTGGCCTTGCCTTTCACTCCTTGCTTTTAATCTCACAAAAGAATAGTTACGCGATTAGTTTCATAATGCTTTGTCTGCCCCTTTCAGGAGATGTGGGCAGATTTTAAACAGTGGTGTCTAAAGCCAGATTTGACTGATTTGGAGTGACCCATTCAGAACTCCATCAGAACCCACAGCGCTGACATCACAAATCCTTTCCAATGATTTCTTCCAGAAAAGCACACACACCTGCCAGGAGAAAGACATCAACTCCTCTGTAAACCCAAAAGAACAAAAACTCAAGCAGACTTCTTATTGAATGTCTCTTTCAACCATGTGTGTGATTTCACTTCTGTTTTCTCCAGTGCCATGTTCCTTCCTGCCTTCTTTAATTATTATTCTTATTTAGTTTTTTGCACATAAATATCTTTCCTGTCACACTGTAGTTGCAGATACACTGAGGATTCAGTGACATATTTACCCCATTGTGATGGCATGATGACAAGAACTTCATTTGCAATCATGACCAGGACAATACTATGATGATGCAACATCTGATGAACCCTTACATGATAATGAGTTCTTTTTAAGGTATAAACTCTCTCACACATTGGAGACTGCTAATTTCATCCTTCATTGCTGTCCTGAACACATGATGAAGGAGGAGCCCTTGAGACTGTGTACCCTGGGACCACGAGGGACCTGTGTGATCTGCTCCTCCCTGACTTTGACTCAAGAACATTGTTGGAAAGATTAAAAGACACTTCCTGCCACTTGTGCTTAACTTGATCTTTGTTGGCAGCTGTATAAAGGCATCAGGGACACTTCGTTCATGAAAAAATAAAATCCCAGACTGCATCTATCAGTGGATTTGAAACTATTTTCTGTTTTTCAGCCTGAAATGTTATTTTCAACTACACCTTGATTTTACCAGAGCTCTCCCTAATACTTTCTCAGCCACGAAGCCTGAAGTCTTAACTCAGGAGAAAGTTCTTGAGAATGTGAGGAACACAAAATGGGGGCTACCTAGAGCTTCATTCACCTCTCCTCAGTGAGGTAACCAGATTCCGTGCAACCAGAATTGAAAATGAGACACTTAATTGTTATTATACACCTTTAATCTGCAAAAAGACATGGTTCAATAGAGCATAAATCTGGACTTTCAATACAAAATCCCATACCAGACTTTGAGAAATTGATTTTCAATGGCCCCCACAGCCGAATACAAAATTCAGACTTCATAATGAATTAAATCCCAGCACTTCTCCAACCAAATGGATTTCAGAGCAGCAAAAACCTTGGAAATGGACATTACGATTACAAAGAAACAGTCCTGAGCCCAGCAGCAATCTTCATCCTGATCTAGGTAGCAGTGAAATATTGAAATTCCATATCTAGCCACTCCAAAATTGTCTTGTGGTATTGATTGTCAGAGTTGCTTAATACTAACAGTGATACATGAAAATATCTTATGTTCACAAGGAAACCAAATGATAAAGATAAGCATCCTCTAACAAAAAAAATATCTCACACAGTTCCATGCTCCAGTTGCTTCAGCTGTGCTTGTTGCATAAAGACTGTGCTCTAAATAACGTCTACAGTGAAGCACTAGGAGTTTGTCCTCTGATGTTCACTACAGGCTTTTTATAACTAAATATGATTAGCATATAATGACTAACAGTAAAGCCATTTTCTCATCAAGGGATGAGTACTACAGCCTTCACTGTTTGCAGATCTTCTCAGTTATCCAAAGTACTTTGGAGCACCTTTGAACCCTACATCTGTAGCTCTCATTCTTTCAAGTCAGTATTCTTTTCTATTCAGTCTGAGTGCTAAACAGCATGTCTTTTAAGCACACCCAGGCAGCTGTCAAACTGTTTGTGCAATAATACCACAGTAGAACGTTTACTTCTGAATTCAGGTTAAAACCTTTCACTGCTGTGTAAGAGATAGATGAGTGGTTCATGTCTTCGTACAGGCCCATCTGATTCTACCACCGTGCTGCTGCTCCTACATGAGTGACCCTTCAGAAGACATGCCTCGTGCACGGAGTAAAAATGTTTCAGTCCACTTTGACAAAGACTGAGAGAACAATTAAGAGTTCTCCATCTGCTCGTGCCTTGGGCACACTGACAGAAATAAACTAGCAAGGAACTAGCAATAAACTTGCCTGTCTTTGCAGCAGTGCACACTGGAAAGCAAAAAAGTCAGTTTGCAAAGGTGAATGGTTAAGGATGGAATAAATTATACGAAGAGGACCTGCCAGAATAACGAATGATGAGCTGAAACAGCAGAAATTTCAGCATCCATGAAGCAGAGTAGCTGGTAAACAGAAGCAAGGGACATTCCTTAAACTTCTGTGTTATAGTGACCATGGAAGAAATTAAATTACTTCTTGATTTGCTATCCAAATTGTCATGCTACACAACTATGATCAGTACCTGAAAATGCATCACTGAGGGTTCTACACTTCAATAGCGAGCATATTTGCCTGCTGCTGTCATCTTTATGCTCTGAGTAGGCTCCTTCTTCCCCAACATTTGAGGGGCTGAATGATGGAATACCACAGCCTCTAAAACTGTGTCCATCCTCTATAAATTATCATCTCTTGAAACCTTTATTTTCAGTTTACCTAGGGATGCTGATTGCCAACTTGACCAACCGAGTGAAATTCTTAAAGGTAGATATGAAAGAAAAACTGCAGCATCTCCATTAGTTGTTACATGTAAGTTTCAAAGAGAGGAAGCATTTGAAAGTTTTTTCCTTTGATTCAGTGCTTTAAAGGACTTGCAATGCAGTTTTTCTCCTGCTGACCATTCATGTTCAGTGTTAAAGGGCAGTTGTCAATAAGGAATTTCATCCACAAGGAGCACATTGGTCAGTAGGGTGGTTTATGTATATCCCTGGTGACTAATTCAGCTGAGACATTTGCTGGGGCAACAACTTAGTCTCCTCATGGAAAGTTTCTCTTCCTCCTGTGCAAATTGCTTTGGAATTTAATGTTTGAAATAAGACCTCTGTTTTCAGAAACACACTCACCCACACAGCACACACTGAGTTTGCCAACAATTAACAATTCAATCTGCTTGGAAAATAGCGAAATGTGTTTCAAAGAAAAATATTTTTCTATAAATAAACAATTACACACTAAATGGTGAGATTTTTTTTTTTTTTTGCCACATACAGCGTATGTTTTTTCCAAGGAAGGGTGACCTGTGCTTTTTGAGGGTAAAAAACAAACAAAAAATATATAATGATTAAGACCTAAGAGCAAAGAGCTTGCACTCATGGTCAGTCCTAGATATCCCAAAGTAAGGCTTCTTAGAAAAGAGCTTACCAAGTTGAATAATCTTGTGCTTCTGTTGCTGGCAACACGAAACATGGAGGCTTTCAAAATACAATGGACTTGTTGAGTTTTGATTCTAAACAATCATTTTGAATAAGCCTCCCAAACATAGTGTTAAGAACGGAACCAAAACAGATTCTATGTCAATCATCACCCATCACAGATTGGGTGATATTTCCATAAATAGATTCTGCATTGTAGGCCTTGTCTCCAGCACAGAGGGAGAGAAAACAACTTATGAAGATATATCACATTCCAGGAGGCATCACCTGAGGATAGATTTTGCAGAATATGCTGTGCTGTAGACTTGTTACCATGACTGCTCTTTTGGATTGTTCCTACATCAACTTTCTTAATTTTACTTATTTATTTATTTACATTTGCACTTCTTGAATCTATGCCGGAATAAATTTCTATGCCCTTCCCAGTTACTATAACTAATCACTGAAAAACTCCAGAAGAGAGCCTGACAATATTGAGAAACTTCAATCCTACAGATTTTGAGAGTATTTTATGTGCTTATTTTGCAGATGCAGCATGCTTGAAATTCTGTGCTCTGGATACCCGTGGGATGGAGGACTTGGTCCTTCGCAATGTGAAGCTCTTATCATCACCGAGCATTTCGTATGATCTGAGCTCAGCATAGGAGGTGTTCGAGACTCATTCTCACTTACTGCCTTCCAGGACAGAGCTTCTCATGAGCTGGGGTGTATTGGAACGAGATTACAGAATCATCAGATGACTGAGCAGTATCAGCTGAAATGAATGCAATTGAATGCATGAAGCTGTATGATATCGCATCATGATATCGTATCACATCATGATACTATATCATATCATAGAATTTTAGCAGTTCTCATTTTTAACATGGTAGAAAGTAATCCCAGTCTTTCTTGTGGGCACAGTGCATAATGATACAGCTTGGACACCTCAGCATTGCTTCAATTAAAATTATTTCCTGTGTTTACCACAGTTCCTGAATTGTCTACAACTGCTTCGAAGAGTTTGCTATTTCTCCATGAACATATGGCCACTAGTGTGCAAGACAGATTACACATGCAACATTGCCAAGCGGAATTTTGCCTGGTACAGCACATATTATTTTTGAAGACTGAAATGTGTTTTTTTAAGAGAAGAACAGATTTGATTGCAAAACATAGGATAACTTCATACCACAAATTAATTGTCTAATATCATAACATGAATGATTCATTTGTCTTCTTTCTCACATGATATTTATCTGATCAAAAGGAAAAAAGAGAAAAAAATAAGGAATAAATTCAAGCTGAATATTTAGACAAACTGTCATGACCTTTCCCAATGAAATTTACATATACGTGTTTCCAAGACTTTTTATTCAATTGAGAAAATGAATTAGTATTTCAAAAGTAAATATAACCTTTCTGAGAAAGATGACCCCAAAGGAAAGTAAATCAAATGTTAAAATTTTATGTTCAAAATTATAATTTCAAATGTCGTATACAGATATGTCCCTATAAAGCTCTGTATATATATATATATAAATATACACACATACACTTGCATTTATTTGCCTAGTTTTCATTAGGTTATAAATAAAAAAAGAGTATGTAAAGTATAAGTCAACCTTCTACGAACCCAGCATTATACTTTGGAGTAGCACAGCCTCCAACAACATGAAATATTGTTAAAAAAGCACATGCATATTTTTATACATACTTATGATAACTGAAGGTCGGGTCTTGTAAAACATGAATACAGCCAACATTAAGCAAGAAGGAATGTTAGTCCAGCATAAAGTGAAGGTCTCAGTTAAGGAACCCTGAAGTATGGCATGTCCTATGAGCAAGCAACTATTATGCAGATTCAATCTCAGAGAGAAATGGCAGAAAGTGAGGCCAAGAGACTTCAGGCAGTTTTACCTATTATTCAGAAAACCTAAATGCTTCAGATAATTCATATCAGAGAATCATAGAATAGTTTGGGCTGGACAGGATCTTTAAGATCACATATTTCCACCCTCCCTGCTATAGACAAGCACATTGCCAGCTCACGTTGAATCATCAGTGACTGACACCCCCCAAATCCTTCTTAGAGCAGCTCTCAATCCATCCTCCACCCAACCTCTATCTGTGCTTGGAATTAACCTGATCCAGCTGCAGGACCTTGCACTTGGCCTTGTTGAACTTCGTGACATTGACCCATTTCTCAAGCCTGTCCATATCTTTCTGAATAGCATACCTTCCCTCTAGGTGGTTTATATCACGTAACATTTTTTTTTTTACCTCAACTCTTTGAGTTTCTTTTCAACTCATATTTGTTTCTTCAAGTTATTTAAATCATTTAAGCCTCAATCTGCTGTAAAAGCTTTTCTGTTATTGCTGGATCAGGGTGTCATACACTAAAAAAAATGGTTTGTAACTGAGTTGACTGTTCAGATTGGAAAAGTAAATGTTAAATCAGATCAGTATAAATGGAGAATTGCAGCTTAGGTCATGATGCACCACACGGTGTATGTGGTATGGGGCTGCCCACCAATACCACCATAGGGTCTAACTCAGGACCTGCTTAGAGGATAAATCAATTAGAGGGTAAACCAACAGAAGGAGTTACACCATGTCAGCTGATCTGCAGCAATAGTCTTGAGTGCACAGGGAGAACTTCTATCAAATCAGGGCTCTAATTTATGACCTCCAAGTCTCTCCCAAACACTGTCACAATCACTCATACTGAAAGCATTTCCTTTATATAAAAGTGTTGGCTTTCCACTACCACCATAAAACTACCCTCCAGTCATAAAGCACTTCTGGGTCATGATGCCTGAAAACATAGCATTTCCCAAAGCAATTAGACAGAAGATGTCTTTTTTCATCTAACAGGTTTGTAGCTGCTGCCAACCTGAGCAAGACCAAAGTCAGGGAGCCCACCACATCACGATGCTTTTGCTGGAGCCAAGGTACCTGGGCAATCCTGCACCAAACAGTGCCCTCTTGTAAGCAAGTGCTGGGCCAAGTCTGAAGTACACTGCTGTTCTTTGGAGAGACAGTATTCCTGTTAGATTCTGCCTTCTTCATGCCCAGAAGAGATTAAAAATTTCACAGCTAGGTGAAGAATACATTGATTTGCTTAAGAATTGTGCCAGTTCCATTCTGCAAGCAGCAGTGGTAAGGTGTGTGGGAAGAAGGAAGCTCTAGTGGAGAAATGAGCAGCTTTCGTGCCGAGTTAAAGAATCTTTCAATACTTATCAAATGGAACAATTCATCTTCTTGAAAATGCACCTCCTTTTGGACTCTCTCAGTTTAGATTTATTTCTCAAATCCTGAGAAAAGCTTGCAACTTTCTGAATTTCAGCTCAAGTTGTAGATTCTCAGGAGCCTTGGCAATCAGGCACACAAACTGGCCATGTCTTCATGTCCTCATCTCTTCAGTGCCAAGACGGGACAGAATCCTTATCAGCTTTAGGCAATCATAACTTCTCTTCCAAAGAACACCCTCCACTCACTGCCCCTCTCAAAGGCAGCACAGTGAAACACAACCATCACCTGTGCACATTGCTTTAGGAACACTAGATAGAAGTGCTTTTGATCAAAAATGTAGTCAGAGCAAGACTCAAAAAGTATTCATCTCCCACTGAAACACAGACTCTTCCCACTGGCTTTAAAGAAAACAGATTTAGGGCAGCACTGAACACTTTTGAAATTCCAAAACTGAAGTAGAATAACACAGTGTGGGCACTTGAACACAAAGGGAAAAAATAAAAGAAAAATCAGATTTGACTAAATGCAGAACTACTAGAATTTCTTTAAAACCGCACTTGAATATTTATTGAGTTCTAATTTTATTTTTTTTCAATTTGTCATTTTTCCTTTCCTTCCAAACGCCGAGCCAGGAACTGGACTGCTACAAGTGTTGTTTCCATGGCATTTCCAGTGTGACTGGAAGCCAGAAACTTTTGAAAGCTCCTGAGACAGCTCTTTCAAGAGTTCTCAAGCAAATTTTGGCTGATCCAGGATGCTTTGATGTCTTCAGAAAGGCATCCAAACTGGGGCATGTCGCAGAGCCAAGCTAAGCTCAAACCTTAGAGAAGCTTGTTGGTTACAGTAATGTGAAGGCAAAGGGGAGGCAAGTATGTTTTAGTTTTGTTTAGAAGCATTTAAAAGCAAATTAAACAGAAAATAAAAGACCATGTTCAGAAATACATGACCATTGTCTCCCACTTCATGTTTTCATACTTTACTAAAATCCATCTCTCCTGCCACACAAAAGCATTCATTTGAGTGAAGTGAATTTTGGCAAGGTTTGAAGGTGTGGAACTGTTTGCAGGGATGAGTGCTCTGGGCAGGGAATATTTCTGTATATTAGAAGATTAATTAATGTTTCCTGCATTTTACCTGGATCAAATGTGAGCTCTAAGTTCCCAACCAGATGCCAGTATAATCTGCAGTGTCATAGGCTTTTCCATCTATATACTAGCAAGAGCAAAGCTAAACATTTACAGTTAGCCTCCGCATTTGTAATTCACATTTTCATTTCTGTGACAGACACTTTCCTTCTGTATACTAAGTTGATATCAAGTTTTCCTTGAATGCCAAGTTGATACCACAAAAACATCGTAGTTCATTCCTCCAGAACACTTGTAGCAGAGGTGCCAAGTGAAGAACAATTCGTTACGGTGACAGCTTGCAGCTTGAGCAGTCAAGTTGGTAATGAATTTTGCTGCTGACAGAATAATGTTGGAAAGCCCACAGCCTGACTCGAGAGAGATGAATTTATAGAAAATTTCTGCTTTACCCTAACTTGGGTTATCATGAAGTCATGTACATGTTTTGCTCTAAGCAACTGAGAGCCCCAGCTGCCTCTTTGTCAGCCAGAGGCAAATATGGAAATGCACTTTTTACACCCTCTCCTGCTACACACACACCCCACTTTACTTGCTTCCCCGGCCATGCTTCCCTTCCTACATCCTCTTACATTTAATAACTTACAAGACTTGTTGCAATGCAGTACCAATGCTACAAAAGAAAAAAAATCATAACTGTTCAGCACCTCTTCTCACACAACTAGTTGTTTCTGTGAGAGATTATCTCTACTGAATGGGGCTGACAGTGAGCCTTTCTGGAGTGCCCAGCCATCTCATTGTTCCCCATCTTTAATGATGAACCTATTAGAGAAGGAAAGATGCTGATGAAGCCCATTCTCTTCCAATTCCTAAACACTTTGTGCACTGGTATTGCATGTACTTTGCTTCTCTAGCCCCAAACACTTATGTCCTGTCCTCATGGATGACACATTCCTCATGAACAGATTTTTCTGTCCTTCTTGGAAGTAGAACTACTACACTTCCCACTACAAAGACTTGATAAATAGTGGTGAGGAAAGCCCCAAATAAAAGATGAACATATTCCTTTTAGAAATACTGAATTCATCATTTTCTGATAATCAGAGGCAAGCTGAATGTAAGGTGTGATTCCAGCTTCTCAGTGCACCCAACTATTTCCTGGCTGCAAAGCTCAATCAACCTCCATGCAAGAAAATACATATGCAGTTTGTATAGCTTATTAGATCAATGTCAAGATCACTTTTTTTTTTTTTTACATAAAAGGAAACTAAGAAAGCATTTTTAAATTCACAGCAAGGAGTACATTCAGCCAGAAGCTCAAACTCCAATTTGTTGCATTATTTAGGGTCACTGCAGCAAGTTCAGGCATCAACTGTTTTACTTCTTTAGAAATCAGACACAGTATATTACCAGATATTTAGTTTTATTGCTTGCACCACAAATCCCAAAAAGACTTCAGCACAGTCAGG
Source organism: Phasianus colchicus (assembly GCF_987193195.1). NCBI lineage: Eukaryota > Metazoa > Chordata > Aves > Galliformes > Phasianidae > Phasianus > Phasianus colchicus. The sequence continues at coordinate 15,423,250 of NC_143450.1, read as the reverse complement.
TTTTTGTTCCTGCTTCACATAACATCTGTACACCTTCATTCTGCATATGGATTTCTTATCTCCAGTTCCCTACCACAGCCCCCTTTTCTTGCATGGACTTCAAAGATCATAAAATAAGATAATATTTCCATATTAGTATGTTGATTTTAATAGACTTGTCATTAGACAGTTTGGCTTGAGAGCAATTTTCCCTGCTAACGTCTCATGATCTGAGCAGCAAGATGAATGCTGGCAAATCTAGCACATGGTTACTCATCACAAGGTATAGCTGCAAATTTCACACAGCAGGACTCCTTTGTCAAACCAATCCTCTGCTGAGAGTCTCTTCTGCAGGAGCTCCATGGGGCTCTGAGCACTTTGACATTTCAATCAACTTCTTTCCACTCACAACTCATTCTGAGCTCTCTGCACTGAGCAGCATAGCTCTGGAAAGGCACAGGCAGTGTTTGTTATTGCTCCTCCAGCTCACACAGGCTGCTGTTCTCAGCTCTCCAGCAATACACTCCATGGAGCACAGTAATGGTATCAATGCAGAAGCTAGAACAGCTCTAAGAGCATTTTACACCCAGTGAATATTTCAGCATTTGGTCTGAGCCTACTTGTTTTCTTTCACATATAAAACACCTGAACACAAATATGTGTATATACCCTGCTCAGTGCTTACTACCCTGTATGTAAGAATTACTGTGAGTATATATTTTCAGCATGAAATCCAGCTGATTCCTCTGTTCCATACAAAGAATCTTTTCCCTTTCCCTCTTGTTATTAAGGCCTAAAATGAGTGGATTATATATTTATTAATTTCACTTAAATATGTAACCAATGTTGCCTTAGCCTTAAACCACAAAATCTGGGTGTCATCGTTTCCTGGATTAAACCTCCCCAGAAAAACCTCTCTGAAATAAATCTAAACCTCACTTCTATTGTTCTGCAGGTCAGAGTCATTTCTTGCACCCTTTGAGAACGTCAGGGAGGACTTTTGATTTTGTAGACAGCAATCTGGTTGAAATTAGGTACGACGTGTGTGAAATGGCCAGGAACAATCTGTTGTTATTTATGAGGGCATTCAATTCCTTAGGGGATGGTCTTTGAGAAAAATCTGTATTATCAAAGAATAAGACTAGTAAAATTGAATCTAGAATTTAATATTTAAATTTCAGTTTCTATTTGTTGATACAGAGGAATGGAGATATCTTTATAAGGAAAAGAGAAAACTATTGAGTCTTGTGAATAAATGCGATCACATGGTAACAGAAGTTTAGAATACAGATTAATATATTGGCTAATATATAAACTAACCAGTTTCTTTTGAAGGGAGGAGAGGTTATTGCAAGTGACAGAGAGATGCTGCCATAGGTAAGTTCAATAGAGAGCCAGGCAGTGTAAAGGACTGTCAGAATCTATAACTTTATCTGTGAAGACAGCCTCTATAATTGCACTGTGTATTTTTTTTAACACAGAGCAATTGATTCAAATACTGCACTTTAAAGGAATAGAAAGTTTCTTTCAAGCAGAATGAAGGGAACTGTCCTTCAGATCTGTAGATAAGCATCCATGAAATATTCCCATAAGGTTAATAAAGCACTTGGATGAGAATGCTGGTTTCGTTTTTGTTGCTGTTGTTCATCTGTTTTCTTTTCCTAGAGTCTTTGTAATGCTTAAGAATTAACAGTACTCATATCAGGAAGATCCCATCCACATAGAAGTGCTTGCTTAAGAGTTAGTAATATTCAGGTAACTCCTCTGAAGGCCTCTGGCAATGTTCTTTATTTATTAAAAGATATCTTTATTTGTTATGGATCCAATTGAGCAGGATTTATAATGAACCAATTTACAATAGTTAAGCAAAAACAGAAAAATAAAGTAGATTAGTTTTGTTATGTTTTTCAATTTTCACCATTGATTCTTCAGCACTAACATTAGTAACTTTTTGTTCCACTGGTAAAGATCACGCAACTCACTGTATTAAACATTAATTTGCTCATTATTAAATTTATGCCTGCACACATGCAAAGATTAGAACTTCACACTAATCCACTTAAGAATTTTCTTCTTTTCATCCATCAGTTTAGTGAATAACCTTATGCATCACACCTCTTCTAAGCAAAACAAACGTATTTGAAACAGAGACGTTAATTCAGTTACCAGAACCCAGTCTTTGTTCATATTTAATGATAAACATTAGACCAAACAACAGTGTTCTTGAAATCCTCCAAGTCTCTTTTCAGTTTTCAACACCCTTACCACCATTCAGACAAACCAAGTCCTTCTTTAACTTGTTAAAAAAAAAAAAAGATCTGCAGGTCAGTTTATTATCTGAGATAGCACAGCCTCTTTCTGCATCCCATGTGAAGAAGTAATGCAGAACTCCTCACCAATGGTTCTAAGGAGAAACATAATGCAAGAAGCAGGGAATAGATACGACCTTGACTCCATGTCAGACAGCTGGAGAAGCTGGAAGAACAAGGTTCACCAAGGCTTGGCTCATTGATGCTATCAGTCACTATGAACCTTACAGGATAGGTGATTGAGATTTGTACATGGGGATTTTTTACTAAGAATAGATTTTACATGCCTACTTGAAACCTTAAAACACAAAGTTTTTGCTTCAAGAACAAGGAGATTTATTATTGCTATTTATTTTTTAAAGCTCATGAAGAGAACCAGTGTTAAGTTTAGTGTGGTGCCTCTTTGTTAGAAGAAAGTTAATCTAATTCTAAATCTAAAAATTTATACATGAAATCTTCACCTCAAAGTTGCTGTATAATCAGTGAATATAAACATGTTATGATTACAATATAAACCAGATAATTTGACCAAGCAGGTTATCATAACAAAAAGAGAGAGAACAGATAGAATGCTTACCCATATCCTGAGCTCACTGCAAAACTCCAGTGGAGCAGATCTCCAGGAGAGATCCTTCCTCACTGGTAGGCAGCTCTTAAATGTGTCTAGGAGAGATGCAGCCAGGCTCCACCCCTTCCAGCAGCACAGATGAATTGCCTTCACCTGTGCTCCCATGGCTGACTCCTTGCTCACCTCAGGTGATCAATCAGAGGTTCAGGCCATGATTAAGCAGTTCCCATACAGTTGCCTATAAGAAATGATCCCTTTCTAGTTGTGCAATTCCATTTGTAAGTCAGTAACACTTTCCCTGTTACTGTTAATGAATCCAAGCATTAGCAGTTCTAGAGTATAGCTTTTACACAATAAAAGTTATAACTCGCATAAAAGCATAACATTTATATGAGCAGTGATTTAACAAGTGAGATAGACAAAACAATTGCAAGATGGAGAAAATGAGCTAGTGGTGCAAAGCTTCCACAATGCCTTTGTTTCTCCTTAATTTTCTCTGGGTACCACTGTTACATCTGTTTTTCTTCTGCTTTCCAATCCCACCATTTCATAATCCTCCTTTTTATCATAACTGTGCTTCAGAACAGCTGAAGGCATGGAAAGGAAAGGCCAGTAGTCATTGTTGATAAATATTAGAAGGTTAGGATGTATCAAAATAAAGAAAGAGCATTTTTCCTCCCATCCTGACCACTGCACATTCTTTATCATCAACACTGGGATAAGTCTTCCAAATGGAAAATTCCTAGGGCCTTTTTCCTTTCTTTTTCTTGTTTGTCAAACCATGGAGTGTGCTGAACTGTTCCTTGGCTTCTGTTTAAGATCTAGAAGGATCTTAAGTGAGAGCAAGACAGATTGTCTGTTTTCAGTGCTGTGCCATGCATCTGTTTATGAGTAATGAGTATCACTGACAGACTGATTAACAGTAATTTTGTATTGTGGAAAGAGGGACATTGTGTGGAACATTTATTAATGAAGTACAGTCAGCACTGAACAATGAATAAAGACTATGAGGAAAAAGGTGGGGGGAGTTAAAGGGAAAACTGCTCAGAAGATATATGGAAAGGAGGTGGCTGAGCAGAACAGCATAAAAGGAGGAAGGCAAATTATCACATGAATGAAAGGTAGTGAGAAGTGAACAAGCTATTCATATAGACTTAATTCACTATCATTAAGAGCCTCTGATTGATTCCCTAATGCAGATATAGAACAGAGACCATCAGGGCAGTATTTCACAGGGAAAATAATGGTATGTATTAAAGGGGCAATCTTTATCTTGAGCTGCAGTGATGAACACACAGCTTGTCTGTATCAGTTGAGCCACAGTCTGAGTCTCACTCAGTCACTTAAACCTGCCATTCAAACTCTAAATTGCAGCTCTCAGATTAAAGATCTGCCACAGCGAACACCCGCTGGGATCTCCCCACTGCTGGTATCAGCATTGAACAATGCCTTCCAGAAAGTCCCAGGCTCAGTTATCCTAAGTCTCAGAAAGACCATACAGGAACTCTAAGATCTGTAGCTGGAAAGCATGCAGCTTATTGGCAGCTATCATTTCCATTAATGTAACTATTCCCAACAAATAAAATGCAAGGAATAAGTCAGCATGATTTTTTCACATTTAATAACCACATCATACAGTAGTTTAGATCTAATGACAAAACAAACATGTGGCATGGACTTGTTTTAACCATTCAATAATAGCTTCCAAAATTCTCATCAAACAAAAAAAAAAAGCCTTAGAAACGAACAAACAATTTTACCACGCATATGTTAAAACTGAAAGCACAACTTGGAAGTAATTGTGACAGAGAAAACAAGAAAAAGAAGCAACTTGTTTGCACCCATGCACGAGACAAGCTACTGCATAATTAAGGTTGTATGTTCAAGGGCTTAAAAGTTCATAAATTGCACAAAGGTGCATCCCTCAGCTCTGGCACACGTACAGTGACAGACTTTAGCTACTCTGCACATGGCCTATGTTTTTCCTGTTGATCTGTATTGTCATAGCTTTCTGAGCTTAGGGATTCTGTAAGGAAGCATCTGGGATTCCACATAGGGTGGTTGCATGGGAAAACCTGAGCAAGGTCACACTGTGTTTGTAGTGGACACCCAAATCTGGATATATGGGAGTGGGTGATGTGAATCTTGCAGCCAGGCCCAAGGCCCATACTTCATCTGGACCATTCTTCACACACTATCTTTCATAAAGAAAAGCAGGTGATGTATCATAAAATTAAAGAAAGATTGAAGGAAAATTAAAAAATAATGACCAGAAAGAACTTCCAAACCCGGAGGCTGTCTTGGAGGCAGCATCTATATCAATAAAATCTGTGGGACTTTACTGCTTGCTGGAGATCATGTCTAAATGTTTTATATCCACTGTGGTATTTCTGCCAGCTATACAGGTAAAAGAAACAGTCATTTCTCAGCACTGGAACACCGGTGAAGTTTATGACCACAGACAGAGTAATTCTATGGGTGCGTGGCTCACTGCTCTAATGGACTCGGACACTCACTGTGCCTTGGAGCGTTTGGCACAGAGGCCAGCAGCACGTAGCTCTGCTCGAGTCTCACTGTAATGATGCTGGAGGCAGTTAGGTGCGATAGCCCAGCACAAGGTGCAAAATGCAGGCTGTGACAAGGGACAAATATAAAGTAGAATTCACAGGTTTGTGCCTTTCACTTTGTTTCAGGTCTGTTTTGTTGGTTTCTCACATGAACTGTCCCTTTTAATCTAAATACAAAATGGAGTTAAACTGAACTGACCTACGGTACAAAAAGGAAATCCAAGAACATCAGAGAGACAAACAAAATCGGTGTTATCTTACAACATCTTCTTAACCTCAATGCAGAAATCACAAGACTGCAAACTGGAAGAATATCCTACATCTGAATGCATGTCGAGACTTAAAAACAAAGCCTTTTTTGTTCAGTACAGATGTATTTAAGCTACAGGGAGCTTCTCAGATCTCACTGGGACCTCAGTTCTCCCGAAGGTTCACAGAGCAGGTTGGCGATAGCCACCAATCCCATCACTCACAATCAGTTCTGTCAATCACAAAAGAATTGGTGCCTATTTTATATATCCCAGGTCTATGTCAGACAGAAGATCTGGGTTTGAGAACATCCAGTTCCAGCAGTTTCAGAAAGGTCCAAAACGTTTTGCTTGCAGACCAGGGCCACTGGTGTCACTTCAGCGGACACCCAACCCCATTGCTGTACCAGGCACACCTGTATAGAGTGGCATCTGCTCCACAGTTAATTAATGTGAACCATACATTGTTTTGGCAATTTTCTATCTATCCTCCTGAAAAGCAGTTTTTTTTCTGTTGAACAGTACATTTCCCCATCGATCTGCTTTGTGTCAAAAAAGCAGCTCAGGGCCAGTAAGAGACCTTCAGTTCCTTTGCCCAGTCACACGTTCAGCCACTAACCAAGCTGGATTTTGAATTGTTCAGTCCCTTCCCTATCCTTATCTCTCTTTCGTAAATTAGTGGTAATTTTTCCCATTACTCCGCTTATTCATAAAAACAGAATGTAATGACAATATTTTTTTATGTAGCTTTCTCTTAAAAAAGCACACTTCCTCATTTGAGGTAGAATAGAGAACGTTCATTATTCTAGCTGCTATTGTTATTTGTTTTGTTTTGTATATCAGTTATTACTTTAAGGAAGATACACAGAGCTCACTTGGAAAATAAACTGTGATGGAATTTGCCAATCTCCTTTCAAAGCTGTTTGTCTTTCTGCTTATGCTTCTCAAAGGTTTTTATTTTCAATTTCTTCTTTGTCTCAATACTCGCACCATACATTTGTTGGGATTTTTCTCCAGTGAATAATGGCCCTAGTGATATGTAAAACCAGGCAAAAACCTCCTTTGCAGTATATAATTTCTGATTGCAGTTACCAGTTCTGTCAATCACCTGGTCTCAGTCTCTGACAAAAGTATGTCAGGAGCTGCATTTTCTTGCTATTATCCATAATCTGTACAAAAGGAGAAAGCACATTATTTCATCCACACTTGTGTCATACTAAAAAAAAGAAAAGAAAGGCTGTGAAACATCACCAAAATTCAGCAGCTGCAGGTTAAGACAAAGCTTCAATTAATTTCTCTCCATCAAATCTTTCTACATCAGTTTTTTCTGACCCCACCAGCTTGAAACTGGCAATGAAGATGATCAAAGGGTCTCTATGCAGTGACAGTTTCTCACACATAGATGAAATATCATGAGAGGAAGGAAGAATATTTTCACTCGTTCTCCTTTGCAGCTGTTTGGCCTTTTATGCAGCTCAGGATAATCTTCCAGAAGAGATTGCTCACATTCAGCACCATCTTCCTGTGAGATGTTTTTCTGTCCCAGATAAGGACTTTTTCTCTTGAAATTCAGAGCATCATTAATATGTCTTTTTCAAGGTGCTCAGTTACAAGCATTCGGGAGTCAAGATCTCTGTCCAAGATGCAGCAAATTACACAATAAGGTGCTTGCTTTGACATAGCTTCAGGAAGGTCCATCCCCACCCCCTGCTATTTAATGGGGTACCACAGTGGGAACTGGTGGGAGAAATTGCCTCTACAAAGACCCACAATGTTAAGTCTCACTTCCCAATGTATCTACATGAGCTGAAATAACAGCACCATCTAAATGGGGATTTGGCAACGCTGGGCATATCAGCTCTCCATACCCACTAGATGTTGCCCTGCAATCAGAGCAGACTCTACATTTAGTATTCTTTTTTTTTTTTTTTTTTTTTTTTTTGATCTTCTGGTTTGAAGCTTAAATATGTGTTATTCCCAAAAGGCATTCTTTCTGCATCTTCAGCCCCACAGGGTGAAACGGGAGCTCAAGAAACAGCATTTCTGATGATGCTCAGTCCAACACTGTAGGGAGCAGGCATAGGGATGTTTCTCTGCAGGTTGAACCACTGCTTTCCTCCTCTGGACTTTTCTGTCCTTCATTCCCCCACGGGTGCAAACTGGGACTCAATGAAATTCAGTTGTTAAGGTAGCAGAAAGTTGGAAACACATGTGATTTAGTATCATTTATTTGTTGGTCACATACATACTGTGAGCACCAATTCCTGTCTGAGAGAGGAGTATATGAATTAGGAGCATGGCATGCCCTCCTGAGGTACACGGCCTTCTCAGAAAAATGGGGGGATTTATTTTTCTATTTCATGTATATATCAAAATCATAAAGTAACTCCATCCTTGCCTTTATATCACTTCTTGTACTTCTGCCCATTTTGAGATTTTATCTTTGTTCCATAAAATATAAAAGCTTCTGAAAATTGCTTGAAGGGGACTGTATTAGAAATAAAAACATCACAAAACAAGATGAGCTGTATTTCTTTTTAACAACTCCTCATCAGTTTTCTTAAGAGAATACTTATTTCTCTGGAAAGAAAACCACTTCATCTGAAGTAGTTCCTCAGATTTTTAATTAGTACATTCCTCTCCAGGACTCATCTGTTAATAGCTAATTCTTTCACCTGCCCATTTTCCTTCACTCTTGAAAACAATTTCCTCAGTGGTTCCAGAAGCAGAATGTTTTGTATGACCACATTTAAAAATGCAAAAGTAGTAATAAGACTGACCAGTTCAGTGTGCACTTTAGTCTGAAGACAAAATAAGTCCCTGCTATGTGTCAGGTGTGATATTATTTAATTTAATTCAAAGAGAAAAGAATAGAGGCAATATTTCATAGAATCATAGGATCATTTGAGTTGGAAGGGACCTTCAAAGGCCATCTGGTCCCACTCCCTGCAATTAACACCCACACTTCATCAGGTGCTGAGAGCCCTTCAGCCTGACCTCAGCTGTCTTCAGGGACGGTGCACCACCAGCTCTCTGTACAACCTATGTGCAGGGAAGGTGTTCCATCCCTTGGAGCACTTTTGCTGCAGATAAACACCTCTTCCCGGATCTCATGAGAGATCCTGGATTCTTCCTTGCAAACAGCTTCTGACCTCTCCAGTAGCACAGAATGCTGTGTACCCACTGGAGCTCTGTGTACTTTTGCAGGTGTAAACCTGTCATTTCAAATTATCATCTAGGAACCTGAGAAATTAAGTTAGAGCAATCTTACTATTTTATGTTGTGTAATCATTCCAGTTCAGTACTGAAGATCTCAGGAACACTCCTCACAGTGTGTCTTTAAATCTACAACAACAAGAGGCCCAAGCTCCTACCCCATCTTCCACTGACAAACAAATACACAGTGTTTAAGTGAATACATGTTTTGAAATTATGGAATGGTAAGCAGAAGAAAAGAGAAATTACTCAGAGTCAAGTGCACATATCTCTTTGAAACAGATACGGAGGGTGTTTTTCTTAAGGGAGGATACTTTATTTTAGAAATAAGCTGAAGAGTTATATTCCAGAAGATTCATCCTCTCAGTTCTGAATCATGAATTGCTCGATCTGCCTGTAAAAAAGAACCAGAAACCTCCCAGATTTGTATTTCAGAGCCACAAGTATAAGTATCTTCAACTCCATCCCCCCCCTCACCTTCACAGATGCAGTACATCTAAGATGTCTTTATTGACTTCACCTATATTCAGCTGAAGCATGGAACCATATATCAGGAAATCCAGATAATCAGGCTGATTTAATGGCACAGAGGGCTTTTGAGCATTTTGAGACAGGGTGATTCATCACAGGGACCAATTCCCAGTGCTCTGCTTTGTGAAAAGGTTGGTTGGGTAAGCACCAGACAAAGGCAGGGAGGGAAAAATAGTAGAAATGCTCAGCAAGCATCCTTTTCTTTTTTAAATCATGATTAAACATAGTAAATATTTATGCAAAAATATGGTTCCAACAGCCTCCAAAAGATGAGGAAAAGCACAATGTTTGGTAACAGCTACATCAGTCCAGTGTAGCTAATTGAGCAGTATTGATGAACAGAGAACTGTAAAGATTGGTCTCAAAGCCATGCAAAAAATGATAAGAATAATAAATTATGAAGCAGAATGTTCTATTTCTAGAAAAGTAAGTCTGTGTTCTAGAGGGGAGAAAAGTAAATGATTACATCAAACAGATCTTTCCTTTACCCTCGAGATCTGATGCGAACTCGTGGGCCTGGAATGCTGAGAAATTTGCTGCAGATGCAAGGGACAGACAAATGGTAGAGAGTCCCCCAACAATCTGCTCCTATTTGTAACTGAAATCTTGAATTTGAACTCAGCCATGGGATCCTTTGGTAATTTGGGTTGTCCAGCACTTCTCATTAGCAATGGATCAGGGTGAGAAGAATCAGTGCAAAATGCATTGGGTGAGCCTGAGGCACGCTGACTGCAGGGCTGGAGACCTGCACAAGGCTTGCTGCAGCAACCACTTCCCTTCAGTTCTTGAAATTACTGCATTTTTAACTTCCCTTCAGGCTCTGTTCTGAGCCTGAGACAGCAGCATTTGCAATTCCACCACAGCACCAATCACTGCACGGCGATGCTGTGTGTCTCGGGAGGACCAACAGCTCCCACTGAAAGCATGAGCCTTCCTTTGGATGTCTGCACACTGGATGAAGAGGGTTTTATCCAGGGGAAAAAAAAATTAAAATATATTATGTAATAGAAAAAGGTAGAAAATATGGAAAGGGGAAAACATTTGGCAAATTTAGGGGGAAAAAAAATGAAGTCAGGCAACAAATTTCAGCTGACTGAGATCTTTCTTGTCATATAGGTTCATTTTTAATGTCAAAGAGATGAGTTTGTGCCTTTCTGAATATTCATTTAAAATGATAATTAGAGCTGAAGTTATTTTGAAACACCTTAACATTTTGAAAGCAGAAAGATTATTGCAGAGACTTCATAAAATACAACAAAGAAATAAAACATGTTTAATAAACTTTACTTTAGTGAAAGCTGCCTTCTGGCTTTGCACTTGCTTTTTGAAATGAAACCAAATACCTCAGTCCCTAATAGCTTAGAAAGTATGGCTGAATAACATCGAAGGTCCTAAAGAAAGGCGTATTGTTACTTATTTTCATGTCCCTGTTTTGCAAGTAAAGCTTTAACATTTAATTAGTTAACATGCTTATAGGTTTGGCAATGCCCCAGAAAAGAGTTTCTAGGGATTGGAAGCCTGTGGCAGCCTTCAGCAAAATATAATAGGTCAGAGCAGAAAAGACCATTTATTTATTCATTCCTCTGTCCTTTTCATTGTGAAAGGATAAAATGGCTCCTGTAACTGAATATTAAATCAAGATCCTAGGCAAGTAAAACATTAAATTACTTTTTTTATTCTATACCTTTACAAAGAGCAAAGAAAGCAGAAAAGTAAGAGCCTGACCTACAGATACACCATTATGCTTTCCAATCTCCATTGGAAGTTCCATTTTCTAGGCAGGAAGCCTTGCATTTCAGTGTCACCCATTTTGGACCTTTTGCCTTAGTTATAGTAGATTTTTTTTTCTTTTTTTTTTTCTTTTTATTTATATTATGAAGATCTAAGTAGGTTTCATCCACTGTGCTTCATGTAGGAACTGAAAGCATAGAATAATCAACCACATGGGTATCAAGGATCAGGGGGGGAAAAAAAAAAAAAATGGAAAAGGAAATTCAGACAAAAATGATGTGCTCTGGGGCAGCACAAAACAAACATTTGTTCCCAGGAAGATGACAAGCTTTTCTCGCCTTGGCAGCGAGGAGAGACACCAACACACACCAGAGGAAAGTGCCCAATTAAGGCAATTAAACAAGCAGCAATCAAAGGTTGACCAAGTTGAAAGCTTTTCAAAATGCAAACAGTCGTGTTTGTGATAGATGACATTTTTGTGTGCTGGAGTATTTCATCCGTCTCTTTCTTGCTGTAGTGCTTGATCAGCCAGGGAACGGTATTAAAGCTTATACAGTAGTGAAATTTTCTTTATGCTCCATCACAAGTTAGACAAATGTTGTGGTGAATTTGGGTCCAAAGAATAAATGATTAGAATCACATTTCTCCACCTTCTAACTTTCTCTGTAACAACTTGGCAGTTTTGATGCTAAAACCATAAACCTGGTTGACATCATCATGAGGGCAACGTGAGAAAAGCAGAGTTAACTTCAGTCTTCGCTTTGAATAACTTCTAATTTAGGAGGAAGAATTACCATCCTGCTCAGAATCATGTCTGGTTTTTTATTACTTTTTTTTTTTTTTTTTTTGCCTCTTAGTAAATACTACACTTTCCCCTCCTCTAAAATCTGCACAGGATGGCAGCATAAGTGCAATCACTGCAAAGGAAACCCTTGAAAATGCTCTAAACAAAACAAAATGAGACTGTATTCCAGTTTTTCCTTTTGCCTTTGCATGCAGAAACAGAATATAGCTTGGATGAAACTGTTTACATCTTGATCTAGTAATTTTACCATGGTATAACCATCCATTCCCAGCCTGGTGGCTCTGATTGTACAAACCCTATGAGTTCCCTGTGCTTGCCAGTCAGCCAGGACAGAAGGCTTGGGCCTTTTGTGCTGCATGTGCCAGTGAGCTCTACAATATCAGTAACACTGGGAAGACACAATGGGAAAAAGTCCATGGCTGACTAGCTTGGTTTGCTCCAGTAGGAAAAAGAAGGCAGTATTATAATCATATGTACACTGAAATCAGTGGGAGAACCTTTTTAATGGCTTCCTTTGAGGTACAGAAAAGCTTAATTCAATTAGTTGTTTATGTATGTGTTTATTGCAGCTTGTCCTCTTCTGCACCCCAAAACCAAACTGTATCCAGGCCACCTTCTTACAAAATCCTTCCCACCTAAGAGGTGGTGCCCATTCAGAGCAGTTTTTAATCACAAGGACTAGAGTCAGGTGGCCCTCATTAGACAACTGAATTCTTAAGCACATGTTTAATTAAAATGTTAAATAATAGAATTTAAATATTTTTTCAAATCGTTTGTTGAATGAGACTATGAAGCAGAATGTCACATTCCTGTCTAATTCTCAGGTGTTTCGTTTTGTTTTTCCTTGCAGCTACATTGTTCACTTGAAGCATTGGTTACTTGGTCACCTGCCAGCTGCAGCCACTGAACAGACTGCTGCAGCTTGGAAAATGCCTTTGACTTAAATGCCAGCCTCCAAACAGCTTTTCCTGCCCTGTGGCCCTTTTCCCTCTAATAAATGCAAAATTACAAGGACTTGCCATTAAGGTTGTTTTTTTTTTAAAAAAAAAAAAAAAACAAAAAACAAAAAACAAAAAACACCTGTCTCTAAGATGCTGTAGGAATAAAGCATAGCATTACATTTTGGGAATAGCCATTTGTAATATTACAGCATGCTGCTATACTGCAGATTGTACAATAGAACATTCATTAAAGTTAAATTATAGAATTTTCACTATAAATTCACACACTAACATTTATTGCAAAGTTACCTTCAAAAATCCAGCACTTCCCCAGGCCAGCAAGTTTCTGAGTTAAGCCCCCAAAACTGCGCTATGGAAGGTCTTGTGTTCTTTAAACACCTTGCAACTTCAATCCTTGGGAATTCAGGGACTAAATTATCTGAACTATAGTGGTTTGGGGCATTCCTTTTAAAAAGAGATATTTTTTTTTTCCCCCCCAAAATGTCTTTATTGCCTTTCCCCCATGCTGGAGGAGCCCTGAAGTCGCAGTATGGGGAAACTAAGAAGTACATACATACACCTTATATACAGCGTAGCAACTGCCAGGACATTGTTTCAATAAAGGTTCCCAAAATGCTATTTAACATTCTTGGAGCAGGTTATGTTTAAAACAACTTACAGCTTTTAAGGATTTCCACTAGCAAGAAACAATCCTTAAAACCCAAATAATCCACAAGATAATAAAACAAATATATATATCATCATATACTGATGATACTGAAATCACAGAATCATAGAACTATTCAGGTTGGAAAAGACCTCTAAGATCACCTGCTCCAACCACCCACCTACCACCAGTGCTGCCCATCGAACCACATCCCCAGGTGCCACATCCCCACAGTTCTTGAACACCTCCAGGAACAGTGACCCCACCACCTCCCTGGGCAGCTGTGCCAATGCCTGGTTGCTCTTTTGGGGAGTAACTTTTTCCTAACACCCAACCTGAACCTCCTCTGTCACAACTTGAGGCCATTCCCTCTTGTCCTATCCCTGGTTATGCGGGAGCAGAGGCCTACTCTCACCCCACCACAGCCTCCTTACAGGGAGTTATAGAGCGCAATATGGTCTCCCCTGGGCCTTCTCTTCTCCAGACTAAACAACCCCAGTTCCTCCAGCTTCTTTCCATTTTTACTCCACACCCCTCACAGCTCCAACCCCTCTCTGAACATGCTCCGAGGTCTCCAGGTCTTTCTTGCAGTGAGGGGCCCAAAACTGAACACAGCACACGAGATGTGATCTCACCAGTGCCAGAACAGAGGGATGCTCACCTCCTGCTGCCTGCACTGCTGCTGACCCACGCCAGGACGCCATCTTGGACACCTGCTGGCTCTCGTTCAGCCAAGCATCAACCATTACCCACAGATCCTTTCCCTGCGTATATTGTTTTTGACATTACAAATCAGAGATCTTAAAGGGAAAAAAAAAAAAAAAATCCCATGAAACAAAGCAGCCTTTAGCTGTAGGAAGTTCACCTGCAAGTAATTCTGACAAGACAGCTGTCCTGGGCAAGGCCTGTCCCCAAGCCTGGAGGCACCAACACATCTGCACAGACCAGGTGAGCAAACCAGTGCTGTCTGGAAACCATTTTTCTTTTCTAACCTAGATGCTCTTGAAATCGCCCTACTTCAAAAGTAAATTATTGTGATTTATGTTCTAATAAAGCTTGAATTTACAGCTATTTTGCTTTTTGCAGGGCTTTTGCTTTTGAGAAGGGCATACCTCATTCAAAGTGCTGGCCTGGGGTCCTCTTGTATTAAGAAGTAATGGCTGAGTGTATGTTTCTTTTAAGCAAAATCCTTAGTAGACTTGATTTAAAATGCTGTGGGGGGGACGGTAACTAATGTGACACTGTAATTTGACAGTTTTCTAACAAATTAAACACAGAGTTCTCTGGCTTATAGGAGTGCTAATGTGTTGTGTTGTAAATGTAAATGTTATTGAAGTACTGCAAGTGCGAAAGGAAGCACCAGAGTATTTTTCATAAGAAAAACAAATGGTTTGAATGCCTTACCTGTTCATTTGGTACCCGGAACTGTAAGCATTGCTAATAATATTTTGTTTATCAAAGGAAAAGTATGTGTTTAATGGTGACAAGTAATGTGGGCTAGTTAGAGAAGCAGATTTATGAAGTACTTCCTCACTGAATTTATTCTCTGGGAATATTTAAGGTTTCTTTCATGGAAATAAATGTAGGAATGTGAAGTTGGTTTAATTTCAGGCTATTGTCGTGTTGTATTTACTAAAGAAATGTAACTTTAAGGAAGCAAAGTGTGATGTTAAAGAAGATGATGGCAATAAAATCCTCTGTGCATCTGCTACCTGTGCACTTAAGCAGTTGGGAGCAGGTGGAGGTTTGATGGCACAAGTACAAAATTGCCTTCAACTTGAAGGTATGGGTTGGTGGGGGGGTAGGCTACTGTCTTTCTGGGTGATCATGAGGGTCTCCTTGGAGATGTTGCTCACATTTTCTCAATCAGTTATGTTCAAGTTTGGTTTTTGAAAGAAGGAAAAGATTTTGAGGAATGAGGTTCTGAAATGAGAGCTGCTGGAACCTGTATTAAATAGTGAAAAAAGTGATTAGGAGACTTATAAGAGTCTTTTTTATTATTTTGCTTTCCTTTTTCCTAACTTTCTGGATTCAGTGGAAGAATATTCACAATTATAGATCAATTTAGTGATCTTATTGATTTTATTCTCAAAACAGCATGTTCTAGTACTTACTGGGACACAAATAAGCAAGTAATTCAGAGGGTTAACAGCCTGAGAAGTGGTACAACATTTGCAATGCACTGCCATTTCTAACAGCTACTTCACAAAGCAGCTGGTGATAATACAATGATACTGCACAAGAGAAAGATTGTTATCCAGCTGTCAACTGCCTTACATTTTTGCATCCATCAAGTGCTTCAGAGGGCCACCTTCCTATGCTGCCATAATTTAGGCCTCCAAGCTGTGACATCCTAGATCCACTTTATGCAAATATAAATTATCTGTATTCCAAAAAAAAATCTTGACCCCAGTGGGATCTTGAAAATTAAAAAATCCAGTAGATGTTTCTATTCAAAATATACAGGTGCATACAGAAGAGCATTTCCTGACTTAAAAACTTCCCTGAGTAGTCAACATCTACCATTTCCATTTTTGCTCGCTTTTCCTTTTATGATTGTTATCACAACTCTTGCAGTAAATTGTGTGCACATATGCAGCAATAGCTCTGCAGATGCATTTCTTTCTGATTTGTTGCTGTCATTAAAAAGTGTTACTGTTTCCTCAAGGCCTACCTCTGAAAGGCATACTTTAAATATCCATTTTCATTAAAAGAATACTACTAATGGAATACTTCCTATGGAATACTTCTCTAGAAATCTGAACAGATTTCATTCTAAAAACTCAAAAAGCCCATTTTCTCACTCAGCTCATGATATTTTGTTGATCTTTAAACTCTTCAATAAGAATCAGTGAATGTAGTCCCAAGTCAATCTTATTTTGTATTTTATTTCTTATAGATGGTGTCCATGTTCCCATAACCTGATGTAATTCATAAATCCATGCCAAAATTATTTTTCCACATTCAGTTCTTCCCAGTTTCTCTTGCCAATTAATTGGAGGTACTCGACAGAAATGACAGATATGCCTGAGGAAGAACTGATGCCTAAGGGAGAGTGTTGAGATAACTTATACAGCTGAAATTAATAAGTAGATGAGTTTCTGATGATGCTCTTGAATAAAGTGGCTAATCAATAAAGCACATTTTGAATAAAAACACTCGTTCATTATAACTGCAAGGGCTTGTCTGTGGCTAGAAAAGATGAAATATGAGCAAAATTTGCTTTTGTGAAGTTAACAGGACTCATACAGCTCAGTATAATGTCATCTTTTTTGTATATTTTCCAGAAACATATTGTGAATTTCTCTGTCCACAGCAAGGGAGGGCTATAGGGAGTGTAGACTGAAGAATGTCTGCTATCCTCTACTTGTTCAGGGCATTTTTACGCTTTGTTTTTTTCTGTTTCATACAAAACAGCCTTAAGGGCCACAGCTGCTGCCTGTTTTTTGGTTTTTGGTTGGTTTGTTGTTGTTTTTTTTTTTTTATTTGCATATCTTCCTATTTCACATTCATTACCAATTTGTTCTCTGAATTGGTATTATAGATTTTCCTGCTGCTGTCCTATTATTGAAAGTGATGACTCCATACGCACCCATCAGCCACGATGGATGTAAGTCCATGCAGTCTGTTTCAGAACTTTTAGATACATTCTTGCCTTATTTCCCACTTAACATTTCTGTTGTTTCATCCCGTACACAAAGTGAGGAAGTTTACTTGTCATCCAAAAGATACAAACAAATGAATCCCTTCTTTATCTATCCTTCATTCTGTCTACCCTGTGGCTTATGCTTTTGCAATAAGATGGATTCTCTTTCCCTGTCACACTGTTGGTTTTGTTTTTGTTGCTGAGATTCAAAGCCATGATTCAAAACTGCTGATAACCACCATAAAATTTCATATGTTTAATTAATTTAAATGGTTTGCATATGGAAAATACTGCTCTTCTCATGAGATGCTCTAACACCTCCTTTTCTAAAGGAAAAGTTCCACATCCAAGTTACAGAAGTTTTTCAGTCTGAAATTCTAATCAAACTATACAAGAAATTATACAGTCATTTACACATTTTGTTTAGTCAAAATAACATCTCTCAGGAGAGAAATTCCCCAGGTTTCTCCATATATGTCCTAAGATGTATTCTCTATCAATTATGATATTCTGTGTAAATAGATTTGAAATGGGAAGTTATGTGACTAAGGACAGATTAGTAAGCTGCATTTTGCAAGACGTGCTCCTCTTAGCAGAGTGCCAGCAGGTTTGTTGAAGTGGTGATGAAGCAATGCTGTGGTTTTTCAGATGGCTTTATTTATTCACAAGAAGTCAGTATTTTAACCCTGGGAGCATGAAATTTTAGTTTTTGTGAAGCAAGTCTCTTTTCTGAGCCATCTGGTGGATTTCAGCTGGAAGTGAAGGGCCGGCCAACTTCATAAAACACCGCCCTTGTTAAAAGCTTCTGTCTTTATGGCTGGTTTTATGGTTGCTTTATGACTTTGCAGCTTGGTTTAAACTGTATAATGTGGAACACTTTTCAGAACAAGATTAGAGCAGCAGTAAGCTTTGGACTCCATCCTAAAAATACTTGTTTATTTTCCACTGTTACTTGGGGACCACATCAAGGACACTGCCTCTGATTTGTGGGAATTCCCTGAGCAGAAGTGGCCCAGCAGAGGGAGATCCCATTAGGCTGCCATTATGTGGCCTCAGTGTAACGTGACTCAATGCAGAACTGAAAGTGGAATTTAGCTTTTTTTTTTATAATATACCATGTTCTGTACTGTACCTTTTGTTTCTACTTTGAGCAATAGATCGGCAGTGACAGCCAGATGGGGAAAGCAGCTGAGCACTTCTGTATTCATCCCCCCCAAGCATCATCAAAAATCATCCTCCAAGGAGTTTTAATTCCTGTTGCGCACCATGCAGTTGCTCATCTATGACTTGAAAACAAAGTAAAAATGGGAGACGGTGGAAAAGCATCACAACACCTCCCCAAGCCCCGCTGGCGCTCATCTCAGCAGCACTGCGTACGCATCTGCCATTACCTTGCTTTCCCTACGTTTCCCCTATGTTAAGGTGTGGATCACTGCAACAGAATTTTTATTCGACAATCTTTGCCTATGGGAATGGAGCCATTAGGGAAATCAGCTCTGTAAAATCAATGTTTTTTGAATCTTGAAGCTGGAGGGGAGGTTCTTATTAAGTAGGGTCAATATTTCAAGAACTGGTCCTGATTCTCAAAAGACTGAGAAGGGGAAAAACACTTCAACATGAGCAAAGCAGAATGGTCATCTAAGTATATATACAATATAGGTGCTGTTTGTCTGATTGAATTAGAACTTCCTAGGTGGGAATCTTTTGTTTCCCTAAAGTGCAGCCTTGGTGAAAGCAAGTTTTTGCAGAGAAATTGGTCCTTTATTTCATGTTTTAGATTGACTTTATCAAAGTAGGTGATTCCAAATCTTTTTCAAGGTCTGTAGGAGCACAAGTTAAGCACATCTCCAAAGCCATATAGTTTTAACACCTTATAACAGTTTGATAGATTTCATGTTGCTCAAACTTCAAGACTTTGATTTATCACTCCTAGTTTAGTATTTGTAATACTGCCTCAAAAATTCTGTGGAACTGCCCTGGATGGGCTATGTGATCTGATGTTACTACTGTTCCCTTCAGAGGCTGGAGCTGCCCATGGAGTTGCTGCAGCCATCCTATTTCTGTGTACTCATCCTGAGCACCTGCTGGAAAAGGGAGCATATTTCTTCCTTTGATGTGGCAGCTGAAATGGCTTTTCTCAGCCTGCTGTAAAAGGAGCAGGCTTTTATCACATCTCCTCTTGACCCTGCCCGTTCCCTCAGGGACGCATTTTCTTCTCGTAGACATCTCTGTTACACAGAGCTATAAAATCACACACGGCCCAGCTCTGCCACCAGAGCACTGTGTGCCACCTGGTTCCCACCGTGGGATTGGTAATGTGAAACTGGCCAACTCAAATGCCAATAAAACGATACTGACTGCTTCCAGGAAGCATATTTCTGACTTCAGTGGTTAATGAGTTCAGTCCTTCGGTCTGTAAATATATATAAAGAGAAGGCATGTGCAGAGTGCAAACAATAGCAGGTTAAATCAAGCGTATGTAGGAAGCATTCCTTGACACCTGCATAGGAATGAGCTGGAAGGGCCAAGAACACAGGCGGGCTGCAATCACCCCTCTGATTTCTAGCAACCAATTACATATAGATTCTGCCTGTTTCCTTAATTACAAAAAATGAGACCAGGTTTCCTGATTATTGATTTTGCTATTTACTTCACCAGTCCTTCACACTAGTGCAGAAGGGAACTCTTAATCAATTCAACGCTGAGTGATCATTTCCATAAAGTAATCACACTGGGGCTTTACTGACTGTTTTTCTCTGTGGGAATTCATGATGGTGAAAGGTTCAGAATCAGTGTACATATTAACCTTCTAGCCTTCAAATCTATTATTTTTTAAACACCTTTATTTTCATTAGTCCAAATCCTCTTACACAGGCAGCTCTCCTTGCAGCCAGTTAATCTGAGCCCACAAAAAAATAAAAAGCTCTTTGTTTTCCCAAAACACCACCCCAAGGTACACTTCTCTTCCTTTTTCCATCATAATGTACTTCAGCACCTCACCAGAATTTGAAATACTTGATGAGATCTGGCTTTATTGCAGTTTGTATCCAGAGTCACGTCGGTCCCTGCACAAAACCCAAGGTTGAAAGAACTACACTAAGGCCAGATCTTTCATGCCAGCAGAAGGGTTTGCTTCCTGCCTGGTGATGTGCAGGAAAGACTATTGAAATAATAAAGATGAGCCTTCAAAGACTAAACCTGCTGAGCCAAAAAGCTATTGAAGACATCAGCAGAAATCTGCTCTCTCCCCATGGTTCACAGTGCACTTGCAGGGCTTGCAGCATGCAGAGTGACAGAGACAGATTTGTTCAAGGGAATGATATAGTAATCTAGTTGATAGGCATGTGCATGTACATATATGTATTCAAATACATTCGTGTGTATATTTGTGTTTGATTGCAGTCTGGGGGCTGGTCATGAGCCATTAGAGAGCCACTGTGCAGGGTTTGTAAGGCTCGTTCCAGGCCTTGAACTGCTCAGTGTCAAACATCTCACAGACCAAAATCCCTTCTCTCCTCTCTTACATCTGTTTTCTTCTAGAGAAAAATTCCTTTAAAAAATTGACTTTGTGGCTTTCCTTCAAGAAAAACTTTGTACGACTCATGAGACAAACAGAGGTATTTGCACCTAGCTAATTATGTAATTATTTTAAGTAGGTGGCTTTTTTCTGCATGTCTGTATGTAGGAAAAAATGATACCACCCTTGGCTCAGGTTGGTATGGTAACAGCAAAATGGCATGTATTTATTTATTCATTGGAGTTGCTGGCAGGGATTTGAAGTCCAATGGTTTGTCCCTTGTGTCTCCATCTTTAAAAGAGCATTAAATCTTCCAGCTTCTTCTCAAAATACATCCTTACAGTTTCTGGCCTGGTGTTTAGATCTCTTAAAACCACAAGGAAGTAAAGAAATGTCTATAATGTTCATCTTTTTAGTCCTCAGCAAACAGCAAGAAGAGCACCTTAGCCACCTCTGTTGAGAACATCAGATGTTTTATGAACCTTTGTTCATAGTGGGATTTTTAGACTGCATGTTAAAATATATTACAGTGACCATTCTTGCTGCTTTGTATATTATACTAGCTTATCTTTTGCACATTGCAAAACAAGATTATTTCCCAACTCTATGTGATTTTTTTCCACTATAAAACATTTCCGGGTTTGGTAATGAAGTTTTTCTTACATTAAAAAAAAAAAAAAATACAATTCTACTATTATATGTTAGCAAAATATACTTGGATATTGGAAGAAGGTAAGGCTTTGTTTTCCTTTAATCACAATGTATAAATTTTGAGAAACCTGAATGAACATCAGGGCAAGGGACATTATCTTTGGTATCAAAGTTTCATCCATCTCCTGGGACTACCTTATCTATTCATGCAGGTTTTTGCCTGAGGAAGGAAGATTAGAAGAAAAGAAACTTTAGTAAGAGCCAGTCTCCTTTGATCACACATTTTATGATATATGATGCATGCTGCAGTGTTTTAATGCCAGCAGTTTGCTAAAAGCTCAATAAACGCTCTCCATTTATAAATGGAAAAGCAAAGTAGCCATCCTTTCTGCAAAAAAGGACCCATAAACTCTCGGTGATGTTCTTAAATAGAATAAATGTGCTAAAAATGAATACTTGATAATGCAGGCTTGCCATGAATTTGAGATATTTTCTAAGGGCTGGCTTCTTGTAATCATTTCAAAATCATTTGTCTGAGATTTTAATGTTAAAAGTGGAGTTGGCAGAGATTGGGATTCTTACTGTGCCATGGCACCCTGACCTCCAGGAAAAATCCAAACTGGTGAATAACTCCAGCATTCATCTCAACATTGTTCAATTAGAGAAACAGCCTTACAGCCAAACTGAAACTCTCAAAGTGATGTGAGCTTTTCCCTTTGTTTTAAAAGGCTTTGATCCAGGTCCTTGTAAACTGAACAAGAAATGCATGGAGTGGAATTTTTATTTGATGCTCACCTTGAACTGTTGAATAAGAAGCAGACAGGAAGGCACTAAGCCAAACCTCAGCTGATAGGTAGAATACTGGGACTGTCAGGGAATGGTTTCATGCTTCAGCTTGGATGCCCCCAGATATATATATGAGTTTTCTTTGCTTGGAAGAGTTCTATATGGATACGCTCAGCTATTATTTTACCAACTAACTTAAAGACTTTTCTATGCAGTGTTAAAACAAATCTTCATCTCAGCATTCCTGAAGGCTAAATTCATCAGCAGCATACTGTGCTGAGCTTGTTAAACATTCCTACAATAGAGAAAAACCTTGTTCTGTACAAACTAACTCTGAATTGACTGTAATTTCTTGTCTCTTTATTTTCACCTTTCTCATTCTTGTTCAACATTTTTTACCATCTAAATCCCCATTTTTCATTTTTTGTGCCCTAAAAAGTCTGTCTGTGCTGCCTGGACATTGTGACTGACCAAGCTATGCAGATTGATATCTTTTAGTCCTCTCTAATAAGTCAGTCCTCCTCCATCTGCCTCAATTCTATGCTGCTCTTCTCTGAACAAGTTTGTCCATCTAGTTTGTCCATCTTTTTCTAATGAGCTGATCTAGCACTGAAGACCTTAGTAATGAAGCCAATTCCTTTCTGCTGGCTGACATGACCCTTTATGATGTGTAGTGTGCTGGGAATAGGAAAGAACTGGGAAGCATACAAGTGGATGAGCTCACAGACAGCAAAATTTGTACTAATTGCAGTAAGTCTGATAGAAGTGATTATCTGTGTCCAGCTTGACCTGCTGGTTGTCTTTCTAATCTGCATTTGGCAGTACCTCCAAGTTGTACTGGATTTCCCTCCTCTCAGCCACCAGCTGTTTCTTCCCTGTACCTCTGGCTCCATTTCTGTCCTTTTCTGCCTTCCCTTTAGACACTCTCCAGCACTGTGCTATGACTTCTTGCAAGCACTGAGCTCAAGTGTGCTGTTGTGGGTCATGTCCTCTCACAGCCTGCTCCCATGTGGAGGAACTTGATACACAGCAGAGTGCCCTGTAACTGTTAAGTGACCAACTTGCTCCATTTCTCACAATCACGTTGGCCCCAACGCATTAGAGCAGAAGAAGATGGGAAAGATCTCTCTTGCACTTTGCTCCTGTGGGACTCACCCTGCTGCCTGGTGACAAGTCCTGGGAAAGCTCTGCATTAAAGAGATAAGGTTTGCTGTGAGTTGTGCTGTGAGTGAACCAGATCTCTCTTGGAGCATGAGGCAATCTTTATGTTCTCTAGACCCAGGCCCTAGAGCCATCTGTGAGATAAGGATTGAGATATTGAGTTTAACAAGATAATTTAATGGAAAGCCATGAACAGAAGCCAGATCTCCTCCCCTGGTGCTGAGGAGATTTTCAGTGGCACCTTTGCTTACAGGAATACTTCCTTTTCCTTCTCCAGGCAAATTATCTCATAGAGAGGAGGGGTGTTCTCCTGTTTGCTGCTGGCAAGATTTTGATAATACTACTTAAAGCCATTTCCTTGCTAGTCTGATATATAGGCATTCATGGATGACTTGCCAGTGATACCCAGTATTTTATTACTGTTTTTCTTTCTGCTATATGACTTTATCTCCACTGTATTTTCCATAAAGCATTTTTTTAAGACACAAATGACTTCTCACTTGAATAAGAAATATTACACGTGGAAATAATCTGACATTAGAAAATGATAAGCTGCAGAAGACTAACATGTTAATTAAAACTGCTGGAGGCTGCAATGAATGGAAGAGACTATTGATAACAGGAGACCATCTCTTTTAGCCTTTTGTCTTTATAATGAAACAGCAGTAATCATTTTTTACCTACATATCCTCATGAGAGAAAGATGATCTTGGCATTAGCTAGCTATCCCCATCCTCCCTCCTGAGTCTTGCATCATAAAGCACTCAATTTTTTTCCCTCGTGCCCTGTATCTTTGCTGCCTTATTGCTGAAGGCAAGATGCAATACAGAACATTTGTATCTTCTGTGCTGATGCACAACTATTTGCACATTCAAATGCAAGCTTTACTTTCTTCTGAATTTCAGTGTTTGAAAAAGATGTAAAGAAAGGTGAAACTTTCACATTTCTGAAATGTTAGTTGATGATTTCATGGAAGTAAGCTCAAGCTTCAATTCCTCTAGGGTTTCTAAGTTTACCGTGCACGTCTGAGTATTTTAACATCTCTTCCAATAGGGCAGGAAATTATGGATGCTGCTCAGTGATGTGAATATCCACATTGACTGCAGAGAACTGTAGTTTAGAAAGAAAGTGGCTTCTGTTACTTAATTTCTTAACATTTTTAGAAATAAATTACTGAAAATTACACTGCAATTACATCAGGGTTTTTTTCCTGTAATGTTAATGCCATTGTAAGCTTTATATGTTTTCAAAGCCAATCTGAAGATTTAATCCAAAAAACATTTTTTTCTGAACTCAGTTTGGGATTTCCTTATCCTGTTACAAGTTAGCATCTAATCCAGAAGGGTAATGTGAATATGGTCCTTAAATTATACTGGCCAAATATATGAAGAACCATGATGCCTGCTGCATACATAGTTAGGAATCAAACATCTAGGTGATATTTTCTACTTGCTGCAAAAGACAGGTAGAACTTGTAGTGTGGGATATATCCTATTTTCCAAAGAATGTGTTTCCAACTCTATCAGTAAAGCTCCCCCTACCTTACACCACGTTCTTAAACATTGGTGCCCATCATGAAAAGTTTTCCTTTCCCATGCAATCATCACATCAGGCAAGGAGCAGTAATATGTTGTTTCCAGTCCCCAAAGTCAATGTGGAGGCTTGTAACCAAATCTTCTTGGCTTAGAGAAAAACAAGGCTGGGGATGGAGTTGTCCTTCCATAGAGGCAAACTTCACTGCCTTTCTCAGGTGGAGGAATCTGATGAAAACGCTTTATTTTCCCTTCCAGACTGAAATAGGAGAGAGGATTTGAGTACAATGGGTACAACCACACAACAAGGTCTTAATGAACTCATTTAGAGGGACTTCCCAATGAGTGTGCTTGGATTAGGCCATTTCCTGAAATGTATTTCAGTGAGCTACGCAGCGTAGGAGATGACTACATGTCAATATTCAGTGAGCCTGATCCTCTTCTTGTTTGGTGTTTAGCTGAACCACTCCTATTGTGCTCTGTCAGTTGGTTCTTGGGACATGTGTGTGTATTATGGCTGCTTCTCTGTCTAATACATGCCATGCACCTGTGATGGTCCACCAGCTGCTGCTTTCTCCTTCAGAAGCCTCTCCAGCATGCCAACGAGACCCTGAGAGATCATTTTGATCCAGATATGCATTCTGCTCTTGCGGGGAAAAGCAAAGGGGAACAGAAAAACCTGGATGTTGAAGAAGCATGACATCCTTTTTCTGAACTCCCAGAGTCCATACTGATGGTCTGGGGATTTGTCCATATCTACATTTATAAAGAGGAGGAAAAAAAGCCTCAACATGAGCATCTTCTTGCATACTGGTGCTGTCTGCTCTAGCATTAGCATAGCCCTGCTGGGTTGGCATGCTGCCTGTGATTCTCCTGCAGCCTCTGCTGGGCAAGGGCTGTGCCTGGAGCAAAACCTCAGCTGCTGTGGAAAGCAGTGCCTCACTTCAGCATTGCAATGCAGCAGATGAAGCAGAATTCATGTATAAAAAGTACTTTTACTGCTGAATCCTATTTCACTTAAATAAAACAAAGTCTAACTGATCTTTCCCTGTTCCTAACAGTCTGGGAAATGGCCTTTGAGCCCTGAGCCCGAGCCTCTGAGCCTTCTGTGGGCTCAGATCAGGATAAGACACTGATATCTGCCTGTTTCTGCAGTTTGGAATTTCATATTCTTTGCTGGACCCATATTATTTAGATTTACTGTCCCATCAATATAAGCGTATTGTAAGAAGGGGAAGCACATGACTGTTTAACATCAGAATTTCTAACACTTCTACTTGAAAAAACTTTTTTTTTTTTTTTTTTTTTGTCAGAGAAAATGGTGATTTAAAACTTAAAGCAGTATTTATGGCCTATTTTCCCCTATCCATAAAATTTAGTAAACATATATGCATGATGAATCATGGTGGCATCTTCTACAGTCAAAGCTCACTGCAGTAGATGTTTGATGCAAAGCTATGTTTATGCAGAGGAGAAAATACAGACACTGCTTTTGCCATGTCTTCTAAATGGCAAACTTGAATTTAGGATTTATTTTTTTTTTAACTTTTGTAGAAGAAAGAAGAAAAGAGATTTTTAAGGAACACCAAGCAAATTCAAACAACTGCTGTGTGTATGTTGAATGAATAACATGGATTAATTGTATGTAGGGTGGGGGTGTAGCCTGAAAGACTCATTTGACAAAATCAGTTAGAGAAAATATTGCATACAAAGCTGTAATAACACCTGAAATAACATTTGCTGTTACTTCACCAGACCTGCTTGAATGGTACGTGCTCCATTGATTTCAGGTGTTGTTGCTTTCAGCACTTCTGCCAATGCGCTCATTACAACTCCTTGCTACCCTTGGGCTCAGAGCACGCAGCTGAGAGCTGACAATAACACCTGACATGTTTTGGAGGAGTTACATACCATGTATTGATGGAGATTTACCTTTTCTGAAGCAGTTATGTAGATCAAAACAGCCCCTTTAGAGTTCTAATTCTCTCGCAGCACTCTCACAGCGATTATGCAGTATCTCATTGCTCATCTGGAATACTGCTTGCTCATAAAGACTCACATCTGTGCTGCTCTTGTAAGTAAGAAACTACAGGGAGGATTTACGGAATTGTTATAATCAGTGCTGTCAATAATATCTTACCAGCATTGCTCACAGCCTTTAAACTGTTCATCCTTCTGGGCAGTGTACTGTGAATGACTTATTTCCATCCTGCTGTAGGACAGGGATGATGTTCTGCTTGGTACTGGAGTGCTTAAATTCTTCTCCATAAGAAAGTCTCCTTGAACACACAGGTACTACTCAACTTGCTCCTGCAAACTGCTGACTGAACAGAGTCCTTGCAGCCTAATTAAAAGCAAAATGTAGATTAAGATGAGGGTAATCTCATAATGCAAAACAAGGTGT
Organism: Phasianus colchicus; assembly: GCF_987193195.1. Taxonomy (NCBI): domain Eukaryota; kingdom Metazoa; phylum Chordata; class Aves; order Galliformes; family Phasianidae; genus Phasianus; species Phasianus colchicus. The sequence goes on along the minus strand of NC_143450.1, from coordinate 15,395,991 downwards.
TGACCTTAGAAATCACTGCAGGGGCAGTGCTGTGGCTTGCCTGGCCTTTGAAGGAAAAACAGTCAGATGGCATATCTAAATGTAATGTTTCTGAGGCATGGCTGCAACTCAGATTTGCACTGATCAAGGCTCAGCTGCCATCATTTAGCTTAGTCAACTCAAACAGTTTACATGATGCTGCTCTGAACAAAACTTTTTTATTTTCCAAATAGGGAAAAGTCAAAAGAAAACAGTGATCTACGTTTTTTTTCTGATGCTTTTTCCTATTTTTGCAGGTGCAGCATTTTCCACTAGATAAAAGCAGTCAGCAACAAATTCCTACTTAGATTTAGGATGCTAGAGAACATAGGTGAGAAATAATACCAAGAATCTGAATAATGCCCAGAATGGGGAAAGCCACAATGTAGGAAAGTAGAAGGTTTCTCCCAAAAGAGTGTTGTGAGCAGTCTCATTCCTCGACATATCTATATATAAAGCCTGAAAATCACTACAAATTAGTCAAGGACCTTTAGGCTGGGAGGTTTGTGCTGGGTAATGTCTTGGAAATGTTAGTCTCAGGTTGTTATTTGCATGAAAGTAGATGGATTTTTAGCCTGATATTTCCTGCCAAGAGAACGGTCCCCTTGTTCTCCTGCAGGCCTTGGGGTGATTTGTGCAGTGAGAGGCAGCAGCGATCCATCAGAGGGAGGCAGCTGCCTGCAGGACACAACACCAACTTGTCGTTATTTTCCACAGCTCTTAATAACATGTTTAAAAAATTAAAAAAGTGGTGAAGATTGATGCAAGTTGCCAAATCAAGGTGATATATGGGTGGCTATTTTGCCCAATTTCCCCATGTTGTTCAGTTACTGAACTTCAGTCGTAACCTTCTGCTTTTGCTGTCTTGAAATTCCCTTTGCAGCTGTATAGTTCCTCAGTACTGCTCGTACCTGTGCCAGTCCCATCTCCTCTCATCTTCTGATAGAATAATCATGTTTTCCCATCTCACTTTATGGCAACAGTTGCAAATAGATGTTAATCTTAGAGGAATGAAGGTGGATGGACTACTGAGTTAACAAGGCTGTGTCAATGATGTATGAGAGTTCTCTGAGGATAAGGGGTTTCTGACTGCAATCACCAGCCAAGGTTCACCTTGCTTGGCTATGGTTGGTACTGGGATTTAGCAAGAAGCTGGTGTTTGCATCGGTGCTGAACCCATCGTAATTTTCTAAGCCCTGTAGTATGATCCAAATCTGAACTCTCAGGCTGTATCTATAAGGTTCAGCAACAAATTCCTACTTAGATTTAGGATGCTAGAGAACATAGCTGAGAAATAATAAGGGGAAAAGAACTGCTTAAGCCATTACTAACAGCACTGTGCTGGCAAAACTTTTAGTGGCTTTTTCTTTTAGCAGAGTGATTTTTATTGTATGGCTGATGTTACTGGGAGAGTTGATGTGCTGGCCAGCAAGTAGATGCTCAACAGTGGACTATTTCTGTACTGCAAACCTGCCCTGTGCTGGTTGTCTCTGCCTGAGAGAGCCACCTGACATGACCTGTCTGATCTTAGTGATCTTTTCCAACCTTCCAAGACTCTATGATTCTGTAATGAAACAGACACTGACTCCAGTTACTTAAGGGCTGTTTTTTGTGCTGTGAGATATTTTACGTATGCCTCTGCCTCTCCAGCTTGTATATGTGCACTACATACGTGCACTATTCCTGTACACTTGTCCTCACAAGTTACACTTACTTGTGTTTGTAGACATGCAAATTCAAATGTGTGCTTTGGGAGTCTATCATACGTTCAGATTATACCTGTTAATGTTTTTCTATTAAATTTTCAAATTAGGGGGGTTAAGGGAATCAAAATGTGAGAAACTGGGAACTATATATCACTGCTTCTCAAATGGTATATTTGTATCTCCGCTCTGTAATGGTCTGTCAGACTCCAAAGCTGCAGATTATTGCAATAATTTCAGTAAGTAACTTGTTTTCTATCATTGTGAAAAGCTTCCTTTCTGGGCTAGATCTACTGATATATTTGTTTTTTAGTGAATATAAATGTCTACTACTGATGGAAACAGTCAGCTGTCACTACAGTACAAATGCAAATTGCAAACTAATGGTTGAACAATTAAGATCTACTGCACGAAGCTTATTGCCACTGGAGGACTGTAATTGAATTCCTATTGCTGTCAGACAGGTTGAAAATTACTGTAATGAAGAGCATCAGTTTTCTACTCTACATCTCATTGTTTCCCAGCCAAGAAGCATTACTGCTAAAGACTTTTCCACAAATAGATTAAATGACAGGTGGTAAAGGAATAAGGAATGACAGAAGAATGCCACCTGTCACTAAAGGGAATGTAATTAACACTTTTCAGCTTAATTCCCTTATGCATAAGAAATCCAAGAATTCAGAACTATGATTCTTCTATCTTAAGTTGCATCAAAGAAGGGTGGCCAGCAGGGAGAGGAAGGTGATTTCCCCCTCTACTTTGCCCTTGTGAGGCCTGATCTTGGTGGGTGATGGTTTTAGAGAGCTGACCCATTTGGGTGGAGTTGCAATCTTCAGCTATGTATGTTTCTTCCACATTTTCATCACATTTCTAAATGAGACCTTCTCTTCTCCAAGCATTGCAGGTTGGTCATTTGATGTTCCTTATATTGCAGAAAAAGGCACAGAATATAGAGTTCTCTAAGATTTTTTTTTTTCTTTCTTCAAGTTTCTCACCGGGGGAGGTTATACCCCCAATGATAAAAATAACTCAGTGTTCTGGGTCACTCCGCAGGGAAACTTCTCTCCCATCCATTTGGTAGTCACTGAAGATGGACTGGATCTCCTGGTACAGTGCCTTTAATCATCTCTGCAAGGTGCTTGCAGAAAGCCAGCCCAACTCATACAGTACTTTGGGAATTGGAAGGGGTCAGTACTCCAAGCTGACTCCAGAAACTGTGCAGTGTAGATAGACCCACTGCTCCAGTTTCTGACATACGTTAGGCATCTAACATTGGGCTGTGCTACTGCTTTATCTCCTAGATATTTGGAGACTACACACTGGTGTCTGATAACAGTTGTTCTTGCACTCTGAGATGCTCAAAAGGTACAATACACTGCAAGGAAAAGGAAATTTGGTCAGTGTCATTCATTGTTTCCTGACCCAATGCATAAACAGATGTGTGCGTAAGGAAATCCTGCTCTAGAAATCAATCCAACAATTCATTTGGAAGTTGCCAGCTTTGTTATAGGAAGGGAAACCAAGTAATAACACTGCAATATTGTAGATGCATTTGATTCAATCAAGAGAATAAAGCTGTTCATATGAAATCTCAGTTTGGGCAGGGCTGCCCCTAATGCAGCAGCAGGCTTGCACTGCACCTCAGACAATACAGGTGCAGATTCAGGAGTACAGGAAGAACCAGGCACCTGCTTCCATCTGAGCAGCTACAAATGTTTTGTTAGACTGCGTCCTAAATGCCATATGTTGTTATGAGACTTATTTGAATTTAAAATATTGTTGTTGTGAGTAATTCTGTCTGTTTATTTTTCAATTACTCTGCTCAGCACGATTGTGCACATGTTTCAGTGTATTAAATGTGAAAAGAGAATGAACATTCTGGAATACAAGCAAGCCGCATGTTGAATTGTCTGAATTGTCTACTCACTTCACAATTTAAAATTCTGAAGTAGAACAGTAAGAATCTGTTCTAAATCTGTTTTAAATTCCTCGGAGTTCCTGAATGTTTTCAATACATGACTGTGCATAATTCATCATAAAAATTAGGACGTGATGACAACTTGCTCTCCAACCTACCTAGCTAAGATGACCCATAAGGAAAAGGACTCCTTTACTCAGTAGATCTCCTGAGTATCAGCTTTTCTCATGTGGTATGAACTTCCTGCACTTGTGATCCCCACTATGTGCTCAGAGCTCGTTAATAACCTGATTTGTATCTGATTCCACTTACTTTGGACCAGCAGTAAGTTCTCAAGAGGAAATTACTTGAATGATCATTGTTAACTTGGCTTTCCGTACTGGAAGTGTAAAAATGTATTTGGGAAGCTACACAGCAACTCCATGGTTGCACTGAATATTTGGTACTTATTAACAATCTATATCGCATTAATTTCTGTAGGTACTAAAGTTGATGGGACCATCTTGTCCCTACAGCTTGTACAAGCAGAGAAGCAGTTTAAAACAGATGATGCTTTCCTTAAAGCACTGCTATGCTATCAACTGTGCCAATGCAGAGGTGGTAATGATAAACAGCCTCCTCTTGGCAAAAGCAAACCAATTGCAATCTAATAAATGTGTGCTATACCCCAGAAACTAAATAATTCATGGTATTGGCAAAAGGTTTCTCTCTCCTATAGGTCTTTCCAGTCCCACTTAGAGGGATGTTAATATATCAGAGGAGAGATCATTTCCTCTCTTAAGTTGCTGCACATTAATAGAAAAACACCCACACAGAGGGGGTTTTGCAGTGCACTGTGACATCTTTGAAAAGCAAAAGCCACACAATCAAGCACCTCAAATTAAATACTTTTACTTTTATGGGTTGGTTTCATCCTTGATGAATATTAAAAGTCTACGCTTTGTTTCTAGTAACAAAGACTATCTCTGTACAATGATGAATGATGTACTCAAAGTGGGTCATTTAGAGATGAGCGACACAAAGGCTGGACACTTTTCCAGGCTAATAGTTTTATAACCAGTAATCACCTGATTTTGGCACCTGACATCTCTCATTAAAAAGATCTTTGCTCATGCTGAAAGAATACTGGGATAGCTGAATAGCTCAGCGCTGCCTGGGATCCTGCCAGCTGTGCAATACACTGCCAGGCTGAGACACCCAACGGATTGGAAACTGTTGGGGAATTTAAGGCGTGTACCTCTCCTGGGAGAACTCAGCCTATTTCTAGCATTTAAAAACTCTTGTAATGCCTGCCAAACCTTCGTGCCGTGTGCTCTTCTGTAGTTGATTTGCCAGGGAACACTAGAAAAATAAAGTGGTAGAAACTGGAGGCAACATGAAGAATGGTTACAACTGTGTGGCCCAATTGCTATGAAAAAAAGAATAGAAAATCATCCTTCCCACGAAAGAATATCTTAGAATGTCCAGGTCATTGCATTAGTTCATCTTAAAACTGCATTTCATGTGACCAATTCACATTAGAACTAAGCCAAGTTATCTGCACAGTGCCTTAGCGGAACGGATCTTTCAACAGAACACATCTTCTGTGTGGTATGAGGAGTGTTTATTGGATGAAGTTCTGGCTGCTGAGAGAGGGGAAGAACTGGCACCAGAAGAAATAAGAGGGCCCTCTCCTGAAAGTGCTGTCTGATCTGCCCAAATCCTTGTTTAGGTTCTGTTTTGAATTCTAGACCTAATGATGGATAAACTGCTGCTCCTATTTTCTTACAATGGTTTGTACAGAAGCCATAGTTCCTCTTATTTTATCTTAGTCTTATCTTAAAAAAATCTCCTTTGAGAATATCTCTATATAAAGAGGAAGACAAAATCTTGTGGATTATCCTTACTTCAGCCAGTAAAAATCTATCAGTACTGCTCAGGTGCTTTTTGTCTTTTTCACATCTCCTTTTAGATAAAAAGAAATCCATCACTAAATACAGAGCAACGATGGTTCTCAACCACCTTGGCTGCAATTCTTCTGTATGTTTAGTAAAAAATAATAATAATAAATAAAAATTACTATGTTGCTTTCAGTTATGGTAGAAGTCCTGGTTACCAGAGAGAAATGCAGGCTCAAATAAACACGCTCAGCTGTCAGTTCTGGCTGAACTCAAAAGCACATTTACGGGACTGGTGTTGACCCCAAGAGAACATTCAAATGAGTGAGCATTGAGAGGAGGGGGATAATACATCTGAAAGTGCTTGTTTTCATTCTGTGTTTGGTTTAATCTGCACCAATAACAGCAGAGTAAATATTGTTCACTTCACCATCTTTGTGTCAGTTTGAAAATGTGAGAAAAGCTCTGCTCCAGTTTCCTCTGTCACCGATTTTCCTCAGGAAGGTTTTAAAATTCATCTCTAAAGCCAAATTCACTTCTGTCATATGTGCAAAGCCACTTACTTCATTGCTGGTGGTGATACAAAGGAATGAGTGAGAAAGTTCCTGATTGCACTGTTTCCTTTTGGAATAGGAAAACAAACACTCAGCTTTTTCTTCCTGTGGTTCAATCCTGTGAATAATATTAAAAGTATGTAACATGCTTGTGTTGCTGTAAAGTCAAAATCATGCTCATCTTTCAGTTATGAGCAGAACTGGAACATCAACAGAAACTCTTTCTTTTCTGCTCTAAGAACTTGGCAAAGTAAGATACTTTATGGTCAGGAGCCTCAGCTCTGAAGTGAAGCTGGTGGTGATGGGCAGCTTTGGAAAGATAGATTCAGTAGTGTCTGCTGCAGAGACTTTGGCAAACACATTTTATCAGCTGTTGACATGATAGTTCTGAAATCACAATATTTTTAACCTTTTGAAAATGTTTCTTAATGTGTTTGAGTTTCGATAGTTTTTTCCCTCTTTGGCAGGCTGAGAAATTTGCACAAAGAGGTACTTTATATTTAGAGATTGATGAGAAAGAATTGCGACCTTTGCGCTGTAACTGGTGGATAAAGTGAGCAGAAAGGGATGCTCAGCTCATCCAGGAACTGTGCAGGACCTTACTAATGTTAGTTGCATTCGAGGCTTCAGCAGACAGATCTTTATTTTAGTCCAAAATCTGTAATACAAAGACTGGAGGGGCCTGATGGAGAGTTTCTATTCACCTCTCTGCTCACTGTCTCCCTTCTCAGTCTCTTGGGTGTTGGAGCATCGCCCAGCCGTGATGGTGACAGGAGCACAGCGGTGACCTTGGGCACTTTCAGAAAAAGATGGGCACAATTTCCCAAAGTTTAGTGAAGAGAAAAAAAAAAAAAACAAAAAACCTCAAAACACTCCAGAATTATCTGGAAACTGAAAGAAATTTGTTATAAGGTTGTCTGGCCACTCATGTTCTGTATCTATAAGTGTCTGCAGGCTGTACCCAGCAGGGGATAAGAGAACATATTTCCCAGCTTGATGGAGGGGTGCCCAGTGCCCCAGAACTGTTTGGGTGGTGGGGGGAACAGGGATGCTGTGTTGAACCCTGCATGAAAGTGCTAAGGGATATGATAATGCTTTGTCAGTGACAATTAGCTCAGCAAGACAGAGCCTGCTATTAAAAGCAGCTTCTGGGGCTGGCAACAAGCTGCTCAAGCACTCTGGAGGCAATAAAGTATTCCTGCACGGAAATCCTTGCAATGATCCAGTGCCCTTCCCTGGAGGGGACCACGGCTGGAGTACATGCAGCATGCAGCCCTGATGGGTGACAGCAATGTATGATGTGCCAGAAGAACCATTATCCTTCAGAAGGAAATAACAGAGTGCGATATGCTTCCCTGACACCGATCTTTCCATCCTGCCAGTCTCTTTTGCTGTATGTGCCACTGGGCTATCCTGTTTCCTTGCCCCAGTGATAACAGCAAAAATTGACTTTCTGAGATGGATATCCAAAACATCTTGCAGGGATTTAGCCATGTAAGTTTTCCTGACGTTTGTGAGAAATATGTGATTAAAACTTAGCTCAACTGACTGAAATTGTCCCTGCTAATTCTGTTCTCACCTTGCAGTGGCACCAATGGAGCACCAGTGGAGCCAGTGCTGCTGCAGCCAAATGGGCTCAGGGCAGGCAGGTGTCCCACTCCTTCTGCTTGTCACAGAGATTTCTTATCCCACTCACTCTGAATACGCAAAGCTGGAGCATCTTTGCTACATGAGCAATGAAATGAGAATTGTTTGGAAGGGAAAAGCTGAGGAGCAGACAGGTGGTGCACACACAAGGGGTGGTTCCATGCCTTTACTCTTTCCCTGCTGAGCCCTGTCTTTTTTTAGAGCAAACTCTGAAAGCATTGCAACATGCATCTGTGTGGCCTCTGCTCTGAATGGCTGTAGTGAGAAAGCAAATTCTGGATCGCTTTGAAGGCTTTCATTAATGTTCTCCATAAAACAAATATAGGTCAAGATGTGAAAAAAAGAATTCAGAAGCACCAGGCCAAACTCTTGGAAAAGAGCGTTCCACAACATCTCAGTTCCTGTTTCCACTCCTGGAAAAAATGCACACACTTCTGTGGGGGAAAGGAGACTGATTTCAGTTGCTGTCTATTGCTAGCAAATGTTGCCAGTGCCCCCAGGGCTGTTCCAAGCAAATTCCAGTTTTTACAAATAGGACAACAAAACTCTGAGGAAAACTCAGAAAGGAGGTGTAATTTTTGCACATAATCCCAGTCTTCTCTCTGGTTACAAAAAGTCCAGTGTTTCAAAATACCTCTTTCCCAGGAAGCATTTTGATTTTAAGATTTGCCCTTTTGGTGTAATCCAGATTTCAGCAAGCCACAAGTATTTTAAAGCAAAAGCCTTTAAGTAATTTCTTTCTCTTGACACAGTAATAAAAATTAATGTTATCCCTGTTCCTCATTTTGAAGCAGAATTATAACTCTATAGATGTATGAATGTTGCAGGCACTGTATACATTATTAACCGATCTGTAATGGACATAGAATATTTTGTATTTTCATAATGCAGTCCTTCCTCTCCCATCACATCATTGCAGTAGAAGTAATTTCAGAGTTAATATAATTCTAGGAGAATGAGAAACGGGAAGTTTTCCCTTAGGGTTTCAGCCCTAAATACATCTTCTTGAGGCAGAAGAACTTAGTGTTGGACCAACTCGGGAAGGGTTGGCCAAGATGACTTTGAGGAAGTTTTATTCTCCCTTGCTGGTCCATCTGCACTGTTTCCTGTCTGGAAGGCTCTCCATTTCAGGTTGGATATTTGGAACAATTTGTTTTCAGGAAAAGTGGTGATGCGGTGGCACTGCTGCCCAGGGAGTGGTGGGGTCACCATTCCTGGAGGTGTTTGAGAACCATGGAGATGTGGCACTGAGGGATGTGGTCAGTGGGCATGGCAGGGGTGATCTCAGCCCTCTGCTCCCTGCTGCCAGCAGTCAGTTCCATCCATTCTTTTTTGTTCTCCACAGTTCCACTGACACCTTAGTTAAATCTGGAGGAAGAGAAGGTACAATTTTTAACTGAAAGATGAGCACACTTAGAATAATGCTTCAGAATATTCTCTGTGGGTTTATTGTTCTGTCCTTCCTCTATAAAAGCACTCGGTATAACTATGTTCATTTATCAGGTAACCAAAGAAAAGCTATAAAAATGCACGTGTAAAGCTTACATATAATACAACTATCTGAGTAATAAGAATTGTCTCAGGACAAAAGAGAAGATTTCATCAGATAAGCTTTTCAACAGCAAATCTTGCTGGCATTTTTCCCTTAATATAATAGAATATTTTGTTTAATTGTCTGTGGTGATCAGAGATTTGTGAGTTGTTATAGAGACATTAAATTCTACATCTACCTGGCAAAGAGATAATAATACCAATTACATGTATGAATTCTATTCTGATACACACTCCTCTCTAGAACAATAATCAAGCAGGATCTCATTCTTCCCTTAGCTTTGTACCATCAGTTATAATGCACTAACCAAGGAATTGTCTTCAGTGAATCAAAATAATTCATACAACAGAAAGCACTCGAGCAGAGCAAAGCATTTGCAGTGGTGTTCTAGTTGAGTAAACAAAGGATGGGTTAAATATTGGAGTGGGAAAATGCTGTTTAAAATGTACTCAAAGCATCGTAACTCTCATGGACTTTTAAGCATCTCATGATTGCTTCCTAACAGCGGTGCTGTGGCAATAAGTCATGGCTCACTTCTCTCTGACACCACACAGCTTAATTTTTCTTCTTGTGGGTGGCCAATGGGCAGCTTGGCCATGGCTACCTGAGCCCTTTCCTTGAAAATAAAAAAATATTCTTATCTCCTGACTACATGAGGTGGGATTGGACTCTTAAGGAACTTGTTACCCCAGCTGAAGAGGTGCAGGGTGGGAGAGGAGCCCTGCAATGGTGTCTGATTATGGTTGTAGCCTTGTTCCTTGCAGATGGCAGTGTCTGGGACAAAGACCAGTGACTGCAGCTCTGCTGGGAGGGTGGAAATGAGCTGCGCCTTCAGGCTGGGGCGTTCATTAGAGTGCCTCTATTCCTAAAAGAGAACCTAATTTTCTAAACCGTGAGGGAAATGGTAACAGTTTGCCTCCCTCTTAGAAACCCAGAGTGTATTGCATTAGATCAGGCTGGCGTTCACAGGCTGAATGTTTCAGCTCCTTGTGTGCACGTCTCATTGAAACACGCTGTGACAGCTGCAGATCTTCAGCAGCAAAACTGCATTCTCAGTGATTTCAGCCTGTGCCCACGCACATCAGAGCAGGAGGGTGAACTTCTGCACCTCATGTGTGATAACCTGGGCAAGAGCAGTTTTCCTCTGAGGAAACAAGTCAAGAAAGCTGTTGCAGAGAAGCAGAACAGTCAGCAGTGTTTGTATTTATCACCATAACTCCCAGAGGAAAGGAAAATGCCAGGAGCTTGTTTGACTGATTTGTTGGTACCTTCCATGCGGAAATAATAAAGTAAAACTCTGACCCAAATTGAAAGGGTTGAGGTTAAATACCTGCACTTTGAGAGCTCGTTGTGGAGACAGTACAGATTGCAGTTGTCTGGAATGGGAATCTGCCCAAGCAGAAAGCTGTAGCCTATTATCAGTGCCTGTTTTCATGTGCCCCCGTCTTCTTCTGCTTCTTATAGGCATCTTTTCTTTTTCTCATACAAGAGAAACACTCAGCCATCTTAAAAGTACCCTCAGTTTCTCTCACATTTTCCTGTTAAAATGAAATGCATCACAATTTGTGTGATTTGGGGGATTAAGCTTCATGTGTATATAAAATGTATAGCAGTAGGCATGCTGAAACTACTTCTTACTATTACCAATGATGCTAATGTCATTCTTTGGAGATCTTGTGTCTCCAGCTCTTTCTTTATCTTTAGACAGAGACACGTGTGATTTCTCTTTGAAGCACTGTGCGTTCCCAAGTATAACAAAAAAGACAAAATTCTACTTTCTAGTATGACATGAAGGGCAACAATAATCATAGCAGCATGAGAGCAGCCTCTGTTCTGTGAAGTTGTTATGGCCACCCACTGTTTTGAGTCCTGTGGGCTTTGGGTGGCAAAAGGCTGCATGGTCTGACATGGCATTGCTGCCAACAAAAGCTCTGGCACCACAGTTGCCCTCTGGGGTAGAAGCCTGCAGGTCAAAGCAGGATAATCTGTCTGTGGAGAGTGACTCAGGCCTGAATTTGAAGAAAAACATACATAAATGTGGTATAAATCCATCCAATAGTCTGTTTCTCAGCTCTGTGGAGTCTTTTACATACAAATTGGTGTCAAATGGAATGATCTACCCATTTCAGAGCAGTGAATTTAAGTTGGAAATTTAACAGTGCCCTCCCAGCCCCTTGCAGAATATATTGCACATCGCATATAAGAAATTTATTTAGCATAAATTGAAAAGTTAATCAACTGATATTGTGATTTTGTGCTGTATACTTTCCACTGCATAAGTAATGTACTTTGCAGTTCATTTTGGAGAAAAGGTTTGCTCTAGCAATCAGTTTAGCTCCCACTGACACTGTTGGGAATTTTGCTGTGTAAAGACTACAATAAATTCATTAATGTCCCATTAAACTGATTTCAAGGTATCCCCTTAAATCATAATTGCAAGGCTGGTTCATTCGTTCTTACCCCAGAGTAATCGGTTGCTATTTCACTTTACATTAATCAAAGGTTAGCAGTGAGCTGCATGCATTAATTGCATCTATCTATCCATGTAATGTGGTTTGACAACTTTTTGTGTATGAAAAGGAAAAGGACTGATTTGCTCCATTCCAGCACTGTGTTTTCCAGCTGGTGTCTGTGTTGTTTAAGCTGATGGTAGCAGAGCCTCATCCCTCAGCTTCTGTGTGTTGTTTCCACTGATAGGTCTGTACAGTTGTATGAATTGCTTCTGTTCTGTTTTGAGAAAGCTTTACTGAGTAGGAAAAACCCCTTTGGGCTGGGAATCCAGTGTGCTTCGTTTTCATTTGTCTCCTGAGCTTCAGGCCTTTTGTCTATTCAGGTGTTGCACGTTGATACTTCTCATTATTTTTTTTAATTTGTCATTCAGAGGGTGATGTAAAGTAATTGGAAACGTCAAGATACTCCTGAGTGGGCAGTCTGGTACCCAGGACACTTTTTGCATTCAGAAGTAATGCTGCTCCATGGTAAATGGCTCCAGGGTATGCAGAGGGTAACAGGGCCAGAAGTGAGGATGCAATGCCTGAGGGGAACCAGTGCTGCCTGCTCATCACCTGCATCAGAAATCCTTTGCTTGTAGTCGGGCAGTAGATGACTTTCCTTCAGTCATGTACATTATTTAATGTATGGAAACCAGTGCAAAGTTTCAAAAATAGCTATCCCAAAATGAGAGATTTCATTGTAATGCTGCAGGGAGAACTGGCAGATATATGGGTGTTCTTTCTGCCTCCGTGAGAGAGAGGCTGAGCTCTGTGTGTTTCTGCAGAAAGGAGTGTGTGCAGGTGATCAAGTTTTATTCTAACTAAATTGATGCTACTGAGCCATTACTGCTGGTAATTTGTGCTGGGAGACAGAAATAGAAGGGAGGATAAAGAAAAATAAGTGTTACAAAGTCCTGCAGCCAAATATACTGCAGTGTAGACTTGGTATTTTGAACCTGAAGAGTGCAAATAATTAATACAGACATCCAAAAGATATGGCAGCTTTTTTTCCTGTCAATTCTATTTTAGCAGCATGTACAATTTATTGCTAACAACAAATGAGTCACCAAAGCAATATTTTAGAACTAAAGTCTGAAAAAAGATGTGGGCTTTCAAATGCATGGAAGTGTGTAACGTGGTAGAAAATGCCATGTAAGAGCAATAGCACTGCTTTGGTGTCCTACATTCATACATCATATTTACTATATAATCAGATTCTTCACCTATGTTCCCAAACATTTAACAGGACACACTTTGGTATGTGCATAGGGAAAATGAGACCTACATTTCAAGCACAGATTTGGAAGCAGAACACATATCTCAATCTACTTTATGTTAAAAAGATTGTGTCTGATAGTGAACCTATACCAGAATATACTTTTACTGGTAAAAATTTGCATTTGCTCATGTATACACCACTGAAGAATAAATAAGGACAGTATAGTCTAACATGAATTAGACTAGAAAATCTTGTTGCTAGAAAAATAGCACTATCAAGTGGATCTAAGAAACGACTTTATCAGGTTTTAATGTGTTTTAACATCAAGTTAGCTCTGATCATATAGAAAAGGTCATGAATGTGATGTGCTGAATTTCCCTGGTCTGTTTATAGTAAAACCTGTGAAAGCTGAAGGCCCTCTGAACTTGCAGAAGACCAACAATGTACAAACCAGAGAACTGGACCTTTCATGCCAACACCATATGGTTATTTTGTACTATTCCTACCGACTGCAAAACCAAGCAAATGCCTGGGATTTGCTTACTCTTACAATGTTAAGATGCTGAGAACAAAGGATAAATGAAGAGGAACATTAGTTACCATAGATTTTCAGGCACCTGGTTGTGTAGGATTGATATCTAATTTGATCAGAGTTCACATACGTGATTGTTGGTGTTGACTGAGCCTGAAAAAGCACAGACATCACATTAGCCATTCTGTTCACAACTCGGTTTCCCACAAAAAGCTCAGCAATGCTCCGTTTCTCTTATGCTTCCTTTCAAAGCCAAGCGACCCTGTTACTCCCCTGAAATCACATGTTCATAGTTTCAGGAAAGCAGAGGCCATCAGGAATGATGCAAATCTTCATGTTGGTGAACAATGCTTTTCACAGGGAGGTATCTCCTGCTATTTGTCTTCAGTATATCTTTCTCTTCCTTGAGTGAGTTTATAAAATTAGTGACTTGCAAGCCTCATCTCAGCTTGGTTTTCTCCTGCTGACAATGCACATAGACAGAAAAGATGAACATGCCAAACTGGCTGAAAAATAGACTGCTCAAAAACACTGTTACATATTTTCTCCCCTCTCGCAGAAGAATTTTATCACTGAGCACACCAAAAGCACCACAGACTGTAGATCTTCAGTCTCTCTCTGGTGGCAAAACGAATTAGATTGGCACTTTTTTGGTGAAATAAGGAGAAAATAAGAGAACACACCACCCAATGCAAACTCTTCCTGCAACAGAAAGAAGAAGAAAGAAATGAGCCCAATGCTTAACAAGTCACTGCTTTAACGAATAGTGCAGTAGAGCTGAGGAGAGCAATTCCTCTCTTCTAGGGAACAAAAAGACAAATGCATGCAATCTTGAGCAGTCACTTAAAAGTAAATAAAATTCAGCTTGCTCCCACTGCTCAGCAATAAAGGGAGAAGCAATGGAGAAGACCACAGCTCAGTTTGATTGCTTACTGTCCCACGTCAGCCTGTTCTCAGTGCCTCATCTACATCCCGGGTAGCTGTTAAGTACAATGTAGTTCACAGCTGTGCTTCTCCATGTCTTAGTTTATATTTAAGGATATCAGCAATTTAGAAAGGAAAGCTTTCATGGTTGTTTGCTTTCCTATGTGAAAATGGTTTTGTCACACCTGGATGCTTTCTTCTCTTTGACTTTCTAGAAGCATCACTCATTGCAAAGACCTAGGTTGGACAGTGCTGTCAAGAAACATTTAAATGTTCTATTAAGGGATGTGGTTTAGCAGGGAAATATTGGTGGTAGGTAGACAGATCCACTGGATGATCTTAAAGATCTTTTCCAACCTTGGTGATTCTATGATTCTAGTAGTGAGAAAGCTCTTCAGTCTGTTTCAGGAGCGATACTACAAATGTGCCTTTCATGTAAGGTATTCCAACATTCCTTCTGCTCAGATTGATGGATTTACCAGGATTATCCCCTCTGGGCTAAGTGCTAAAATTTCTTTGTACGTAGAAAATGTAAAGGAAATAGTAATTTGATTGATTTGTTCATGAACTCTGTAATTTTTATGAATGTATTTGAATTGTTGGATGTTTAAAGCTAATTGCATAGGTAAGTGCTGAGCTATGCTGAGATTTCACTCTGAGGGCCAGCAGATACTCACAAGTGGCTAAATGCTGATAAAACTTTACAACCCTGTCTGTTCCACTTTTCCCTAGGTTTTGTTCATGGCTGCATTCTTAACTCTCTGAGGACTTGGATGTGGGCAGGGAGCACACCGATGTGTTGAGCCATGCCCTAAGCAGAATGTGTTTTATATAAGCTTGCTATCTAAATCTACAGCTACTCTCAGTTTCATGCAGTAATTTATGTCATAAAGTTGTCATAAGGCATAAAGCACATATATTAACTTTCACATAGTCCATTCATACACATTGTAATCTTAGAACAAATTACCAACGACAGAGCAATGCAGAAGGGATGAATGCAGAGCTATTATCACTGCAGTTTCCTGCCAGTGACAAATTTCTATCCTGAAAATTTCTTTTGGGTTTATTCCATATCTAATGTATCTTGAAGTCTGACTCCTTTTCCTTTTTGCTTATTGCTGTTATAACTTGGAGGTGAATGTGATCAATAATCCCAGGCAATACTCCTAACTCTTCTAAGAACTCTTCCTAGAAATCCTGTTTTTCTTTGCATTTGAATTGAAGCTATTGAAACAGCAACAACAACACAAAAATAAACAAACAAACAAAAAACTCCAAACCTGTGTTCCAGCTAGTTATGCTTTAATTGCACAATTTGCTCTAATTTTTGCAAATCCTTTCACTTCCTCCTGTCCTGTAAGTACTTACCCCCACATCTAGACCCCTCCAGTATTAACCTTTCACACAAAGCAGAGCTTGTCTCTATGTTTTGATTCAAAGAATCCAATTAGGGAGACAAAAACTGGGTCTGGCAGTTGTTGGGAAGTGGTTTCAGGAGCATCCAGTGAAGTACCTGCATGTTGTCACAAAATGAGAGGACAGATTCCTCTGACAGTTGTGGGGAGATGCAGCTGAAGAGAGGAGGGCAGCACCGGTAACTCACAGGGCTGAGCTGCTCCAGTGTCTGAGCTGTAAACAAGCACAGCCACAATCACAGCTCTGATTAAAAGGAAGAAAGTGGGACCCAAAGATTTTCTGATCAGACTGTTTTCAAAACCTACCTTCCATCAGGTGTATCCTGTCCCTGAGGCTATGGGAAACTGGATAAACACCGAGCTCACAAAGGTGAATTGGGATTGCTGCTACTTCTTCTCTATGCCTTATGCTGATTCTTCAGCTTGTTGTGCATCTTGGCCATCATTCATGAGCCTGGCTTCTCATTTCTGGCAATCACCATGATAATTATTCACTTCTTTCTTCTCTGCGTGTATATGTATTTCCAAATCCCTAAAATAAGATACCTCAGTGATGTGCATAGGAGTGATGTAAGTAAATACTATTTTACAGCAGACTCCTGAATATTTAAAGGATAATTTTGAACCGGGAAAAAAAAAAAAAAAAAAAAAAGAGTGTAAATCACCAATGAATTATAGCTTAATGTGTTCAGGTAGCCCATGGATATATATTCTGCCCAGTGATCAATAAGGAAACTTGTAATGTGTGGGGAGGATTCGAAGAGTTTTGCATTTAGACTCACTGCCCTCACAGCAAAACTGGAGCATGAATTAAAAAAAAGGACGACCTTCACTCACTGGTTTCTTTATTTACAAACAAAGCAAAACCACACACCAAAAAATAAAAGCAACATTCTTTTCCCAATTCACAGCACAGATTTTAGCTTCAGATGAGACATTTGTAACCATTGCTTTCCCTTGTGGAGAGTGGTTCGGAGCAGTTTGTCGGTGTGAGCTATTAATGATGGCTTTTTCTTTAAGTTCCCTCTTTCTCCTTTCCCAGAGAGCTTGTTCCCTCATGCTGAGCCCTTTACAAGAGGACACAATACAATTACAAAGAAAAGATAAAAATTGCAGCATTAACGACTCAGGAACTGCCTCAATCATGTGACAAAAGTTGGGTGCTGGAGGTGGAGCAGTGACTGCAGTGACCTCCTGAGCAGAGCTGGGTTGGAGGCAATGGGAGGTGTTCCTTCACTGCGAGCAGATCACAGAGATATGAAATACTTCCCAGCAGTCATTGTCTGTTCAAGGAATAAGGGACAGAGTAAGAGCTGTCTGGCCTGAATCTTCCCTTTTAGAGGTCTTAATTGTGCTGAATTCAGTGTTCTGGAAAACCTCTAGGCGCCCTTCACTCTGCATTAAATCTCTTGTCACTGAACGGTGACTTCCTTGATCTGCAGCTCTGTTATTATTTCAAGATATAACTCTGGGACTCGGCCAGCTGTCTGCTTAACACCACCCTGACATGAAGAAGCTGAGGCAATTCACCTGGAGAAGAAATGTGCTGCCTTCTCTGTCCGTGGCATCACCAAGGATCAAGGCCATAGTCAGTGACTGGTTTGGAAAAGGGAAAGGCATTCTTGACTGCGTACCCAACTTGCTATTAGACTATGCCAAAAATTACTGTTTTCAAGCTTGGGTTGTTGCTAGCAGGGAGATGAGGAGATGAATCTCTTGCTCATTTGTAGACAGAGCTGGAACAAGAGTCAGCCTTGCCCACACCCTTAGGAAACCTCAGTATTTCTTCATGGCTAGCTCCTTTCTCTGTAACAGAGAAGTGGACCACCTCCCTAGGAGAAAAGAATTTTACGCGCTCCACCTGTGTAGCAGCAGCAGCACTGTGGGAGATGTTATTTACATGAAGTTCATGAATATTTATAGTAATATTTATAGCTTTGTTCAGCAGGAGGCTTGATCAAGTCAGTAGTATGTCTGGAGATATGTCTTCAGAATACTACTTTTAACGAGAATAATTTGCATTTAATAAAGGGCCTGAGATAGAAAGCTTCAATCCAGGTTTGAGTCTTCTTGATATTTGAGGAAATATTTAGATTAGAAGTTTTATTCCACATCCATTTCCTCTAGCAGCGATGAAACAAAAGCAGATCTCAATCTAATGAAATGAGCTGACAGGAACAGTATGAGAATATGTCAGAAAATAAAAAGGGAAATTTCTCACGGTAAACCCTATAGGAAGGGTGCTGCAACAAGAGATGGACAATTGTCTTTTTTTTTTTTTTTTTTTGGTCACTTCAGCTGAAATAGTGAACAGAAACAGCCTCCAGGAGAGAGCACACAAACCTCTTCTTCATCCTAACCTCTTAGCAATTGGGGTGGGTAGGTGTGTTTCGAGGAGGTGGGAGGGTTGTATTCTTTCTCTTCTATCAGCAAAGTCACAACGTATTTCTACTTATAGGCATCACTATTCTTCAGTTTTGTAACTTCATGACTCATTTAAGCAAAAATTTACTTTTCCTCAATATATTAGTATGGTAAGTGGCAGCAGTACTCTACCCATGCAGCTGGTATGGATGGGCTGCGCCTACAGCGAGATCTCCCTCATGTTTGTTGCTCTTGCTTGGGAGCACCAAGTCTTGACAACTGTAAGTGATACTATAGAGGACTAAATAACCCACGTTATCAGCAGCACTGGATTTCTGCATGTCCTGAATAGTTTCTTGTGCATGTGGTTCCTGTGCACTGTTTGAACCTTCAGTGGCAGATTTCACAGAGCAACCTGCTGGGACTGGAAATGCCCAGCTCCTATCTCTTACCTTGCTTTTGGCTGCATCACTTCATTTTCTGAGTTTTACGGCTAAAGCCAGCTGCTTTGCCATCAAGTGTGAGATGACAAGGGCCTGTGTGTATTATTATTAGACAGCGTGAGCCATCAGCATTTGGATGTGCAGTTACTTCCAGGCATTCGCAGATGGCTGATGAGATGTTGTCTTCCAGTACAAACATTACAATAATTTTACTAAAAAGCATTTACAGCTAAATTCAGTGTATTTGTGTGTGGGTTTCAATGTTTTCTGCCAGAAAAAATATGAACGTAAGGATTATATTGTGCAGATTAGAATCAAGTTTTATTGATTATCTGCAATAATTTTTTCTGGCTTGCAGTTTTCTTTTGGATTCCTTGTTTGTATATTTTGCAGTATATTTAAAAATGGTGGAGCAAACAGTAAACGAAGGGTTCGGTGTGCTCTGACCTTGCCAGGATGAAAGAGGTAATCAATAGAGGATCTGCATCTGTACGTACTCACAGACTGCAGGAACCTTGACCCGGGGTGATTTAGAGCCTGATCAGGGCTTAAGCAAACGATACGATTTGTTTGCATTCCTACTTCAGTGCTCCTTTGCTTCCTTGGGAAGATGATGCTGTGCCTCAGGTCATTCATCTCCCCGCACACTGTGCGCCGTTATGCCTGAGCCTGTTAATACACTTGGCAGTCTCGCTTGTTGTTCTTATGCATATGTTGAATATTTACACAGCAGCAATGTGTGCAGTTCCAGTAACATGCCACAGAGCTTCCAGTCGGTGTCAGGAATCAATTTTCTGCCCTCATGGAAGAACTGTTTGAAATGAAGGAAGAATTCTACCAGAAAATAATCCAAAGTTTCTTCCCCACTTGTACCCAAACATACCTTCCAGCTGTCATGTACACTTACTGATGCGCCTAGTAATATATCTTCATTCCTCACTTTCTCTTGAAGTTTGGAGTCTAACCATTAGATATAATTGGATAAAAGCCAGAGAATAATTTTAATTATGCTCCGGGTGATAATTGCAAGCACTATCTGACCTTGTCCAGGATTTGACCTGCTTGCAGAAGATAAGAAGAGCCCGATAGCTCCTGCGGTGCTTGAGGTTGCTCCCTGTCTTCACTTTGTGCTCCTGGAGATGCTCAGATTTTCCTGTACAGAGCCGGGCTGTGTCCAGCAAGTGCTTATCTTTCTCTCCTCTTTTTATACTGACAGCATGGGCTCTGAGCACGGTGCCTGTGGAGACTGCTCTAACTCATACAAGTTTGGTACAGCGGGTACCTGAACCTGCATGGGGAATGAAACTATTGAGAGAAAGGAGAGACATCTGCATCTCTTGGCTGGATCCTTCAGTAATTAACTCATGTACTGTTAGTAGGCTCCTACATGGGGATCTTTGAAATAGTGGTTGGGGGGTATTTAAGGATAAAATGTTTAATGCACTCATTTTGGCAAGTGAAGCCTGAAGATGACCCCATAAATGGGTACAGGTACATAGCTATTTCTAGTTAATGGAATTCAGTGAGTAAAATAATTACATGCCTAACACGCACTCCATTTATTCAGCATCCTGTTATCATTAAAAAAAAAAAAAAAAAGAAAAGAAAAAAACCTCACCTCACCGTTTTCTAATATAAATGATTATTACTTCAAGTAGTTAGGATGCTCAAATCAATATAGAAGCAGAGCAGTTTCCAGCCTGCAATGTCTGTTTTCTACCGTAAGTGCTGCTTTGCTTGTTTAACATTCTTTAACCTTCTGTGTATGTCAGAGTTATAGTTCCCTTCTATGCTAAGAAGAAAAGAATGTGATAAGGCAGGCTGAGATCTCTGTATGTTACACATTTTAACTGCAGAATGCTATCTCAGGAGGTATCAAAATGTAGAAACGTTAGAACTAACAGCTTTATTAGTATGATTTCTGTTCAATTTAATAGTGTACCTGGAGCTATTTTATGTCAGAATTCAGATGAAGAGAACACAGCCTGTAATACTGAGCAGCTGGCAATTACAAAGTGTTTGAGATGTTTCACTATAGAAAAAAACAGTTCTTATGATAAAGAAATAATAAACAATAGCAATGCTGATGGAAATCCTCATGGAGAAAGACTTCAGGGAGGTTTGGTTTTTTTTTTCCCTCATGTCTTCAATTAATTCAATTGAAACAAAACTCAGAATGTCCCCAGGTTTGAAAAGTTCTTCCATGAGGGCTCTACATCACATTTGTTTGCGTGCTCCCCACTGTGTGTCCTGCTGCTGCTGCTGCTGCTGCTGTGCAGCACAATTTGTGCTCACTGAGAAGCAACACCTCCTATGTGATAAAAGTTCATTGTCTTCACAATAAAGCCATGAGCTTTGTCCAGGTTAGCAATGTAATATTATAGGTTAATATTTGGGTAGTTAGACACCTACTATTCCTGCACATTTTTAGAAAGCCTACTAGGAATCTAGTTGTTCAAAATGCTCAGAATCTATGGAAGCAGAGGCCCAACACTTGTAAAATGAGCAGCCTGGTCTAGAGGGAGATGATGAGTTGGAACTAGATGAGTCGCTTCCAATCCAGACCATTTTATGACTCTGTGTATTTATATTTCCAATCAAAGAGCAGTTCTTAGTGGGTATGTCTGTTTGTGGAGAGTGACACTGCACGTGCAAAAGGTTTTGCTTATTGCAGATGTGGACTTAATTCAGTTCCCATCCATATCCAGCCCACGTACCCAACAGAGCAAAGGGAAAAGGAGACATTTAAAATCAAATGTAAAGGATCAGTATGCTGTGCCCAGGGTTATAAAGTCTTCAGTGTACACAAGAGAAGTAAAGAGGAGGTACTAATGAGTTTCTAATCACACTATTTTGATGTATGCAATTGTCATCAGTAGCTTTGCAAAACGATGTCGTTACTCTGAGCATTGGCCCATAAATCTACAACTAAGAGTTGTTTCTGATTCCTATCTTGGGAAATGCAGGTCAGGAATGGCCCTGCTGAAGTCAGCAGTGTTGACCCCGAGTGCAAAATGCTGAGAAAACATGGCCCAGAGAGATATGGGTGAAGAGGAGCTCAGGGCTTCTGCTAACAGAGTGGGTGTTTGTGTCTGAGTTACCTTGCTGCTGTGACCTCTCAGTGCATCACGATACATGTGCCAGAAGTTGAGGAACACAGAAGTTTTCTGAAAATGAGAGCACCGAAGATGCAGAGAGACTTGGCTGAACGTTTCCCTTCATTCTCATAACACAGGGACGAGTTAATGCCAACGGGCATTTTTATATCGAGGCTCAAAGGTGGCAAAGAGCAAACTGTGGACAAAGCAGAATCATTTCTCTGGTGACACATCCACATGAAACTTTGAAATGCTGCTTAACTTTTATAGGGAACTCTAAATCAGCCCAGGATTACTTGAAAAGATCAAGAGCCCTAGAAAATATTTTAGCTAAACGGGGCTGAGTTTTGTGATTTGTAATTTTATGCATTTAGCCTTAAAAATGAGCAACGATGAAGTTATTTAAGAATCTCCTTAACAGAGAACCGTTTGCCAAAAAGAAAAGGCTGAACATACTCAGCACTCCCCTGAATGTCCTATTAAATGCTGGAAGCAGAGCAGAATGTTCTGTTACTCTGCCCTGACTGCTTGTATTTCAAAGCCAGGAGATAGAGCGCCATCTGATGTTATTTCTTCAGAAAACAACCATGACCCGTCATGACCAAACGTCTGTTAAAACCTGATCGTCTTGTTGGTCATCTCTGCAGATGTAGCCATAAGGTACACAAGAGAGAATGCACATTAATACGAGCATCTTAAAGGTTGCAATTTGTGGGCATTCCTTATCAAATTACAAGAAAATACAACACTCATAAAAAGGATATTTATCATAGTATTTTTTATCACATTTGTAGTGCTTTTCAGTGCACTGTGTACTTCACATCTTTTGTGCTTTCTGGTACAGTTCAGTACCTAATCTAATGAACTCATCATCCATTTGTAGTTCAAGAGTGTAATATGGCTCTTCTGATGCCAAAAGACAGGGGCACTGGGATCATGCACCATAATAAAAATGCACTCTTTTTCTTAACTGCTTTTTCTACTTCCTGTAGCATAGATAAGATGGACTGTTACCCTATGTATTTGCCTTTTCTCGTTGTAAACCTTTCTACCAGTACAACTATGTGATATAAAGGTTTGGGTTGGAAGCGATGCTGAGGAACACGAAGTTCCAGTGCCCCTGTTACAGGCAGGGTTGCCAATTGCTAGAGGTGTAATACCTTACATTTCGCAGAAAAAAGCAACACTGTTAATAAACCAAATACCAAATCCCTGATTAACCTTTAATGCACACATTCTCATATGCATCATCCTGATTTGGTGTTTAAATTTCCTGAAAGGCTTTCAAACCACCTGGCAGCCAGATCTGAGGATCTGAAGCGTGTCTGTTACAATCTGGCAATGTACTTTCTCAGGTCTTAACAAAAATTTGAAGAATGCAGAGGAAGAGAGATTTCTCTGACAGCAAATTACAGCAAATGACACCTGTGTGACCTATTGTGGGGTACCTGCAGGGGATTTGGACTCAGTGATCTCTTGAGGTCCCTTCCAACCGCTGCAATTCTGTCACAGAAAAAAGCATATGGCCTTGAATATAATTTATAATGTGTTTGCCATGAGACCTAGAGATATCAGAAGATTGAAGTTCATTGGGATGATTCGAAATGAAGGACTTCTACTGCACTTCTTTTACCACCATGTCAGGCATGATGACCAGCTGGGACCTGAGCCACAAGCAATGAGTCAGGAAGCAGAGGAAAGCACAGAGGCTGATGAAGCCATGCTTTGGTTTAACAAGTTAGCTAGCTGCAATTATCTTTGTGGTAGGGAATGACAATCTTTGCAGAGTTTATCAAATTACTGGCATATGTATTTTACGGCAATAACAGGTTTGTTTTACGGGTGTGATTTGGAAAACTGAACCAAATGTTGAGATGATGATGGCGGTCATCATTGACTGTGGCATTAACTTGCTGGGATGCAAAAAATTGCTCTGTAGGAAGTAAATTAAAATCCATGAATGGAAATTATTTCTACTACTTGACTACTAGGCTTTATTTCCCATCCAAATGTCATACACTGCAGTGTGCAGTTAGAGGTCACTGCCACAGTCATTTGGAGAAGGTGGATGTCAGTGAGCAGAGCCTGAAGAGTGGAGATGCAGGAATTAATTTGGACCCAGGCTCAGCACGATGTGCTTCGGGAGATGTATGATTTGAAGCACTTACACCAGTCAGTTCCTGCTTACGAGAACTTTTGCTGAGGCAAGAAATTCCCTGGTATTTAAATGAGGAGTCTGAGCTACAATAAAGGCAATGCTGGTTCAGGAAAGTGTTTCAGGGCTGAAGTGCTGAGTGCTGACATCCCCTACCTGGAGACCTGCACTACGGCATCTTCCTGAGCTTCTGCCAGCAGTGCTGCAGGAGAGGCTGATCCTGCCTTGACATGGACAAATAATTCTTGTGGTGGCTTTCAGCCCTTATTTCCTGTGATTTCATGACAGACTTGGCTTTTTAAAGGAAAACCTGCTGCTTCATTCTGCTGGCAATGGTCATCCACATCCCACAGCAGGAGTGAAACATGGGGTTATCCCCCTTTTCTCTTTATCCACGTTCTATCATTGTGTTTGCCAAAGCAGGTTGTGACTCTCCTTGTGGAAATCCAGTATAATTAGCTTTGTGTTAATTTCCTTCCCCTCGCTCTCCACATGCCTCCCTGTTTTCTTTCACTACTCTGGCAGTCCTCCAGACAGAAATCTGAGAGAGTGAGGATGTGTTACAAGCATCAGCAAGGCCTCTCATCTCTCTTCCTTGCTTTCTGCGTAGTCACCCTCATATCACCGCTATACAACCGTGCGTCTGTTTGGGGCAATGAGCAAATCACAGCTTGTCAGGAGAAACAGATGCTATTCAAAGCTCCTGAGCATGTGAGCACCAACAGAGCAGAGAGCACTTCTACAGACACCTCTGTGTCCCCCACAGGGGAAACATCTGGGATAGCACTGTGATTTCCTGGCACAGAAGGAAATGGAGCTCTTGGAGATGTCACCAATCTCGTGAGGAGCAGAGGACATGCTTTTGTTTCTAGGGAATTAAAACATCCCTTCGAATCTGAAATCAGCTGTGAAAATTGACTGCTTGATGCCATCAAACAAAATAAAAGCTGCAACTGATTTGCCAGCTCTGTTTCTGACATCTCTTAACATGGATGGTCTCTTCTGCCAGATAGGAGTTGGAGGTATAATTCAGGGGTCCAGAGAAGAGTAAATTTGCTGTTCCCTTCTTCCATGCAGAAAGTAGCAGATGTTGTAAGTGCCTTGCAGGTAGCAAAATGCAGGAATGCCCAACTCTGCAGTCCTGTGCCACAGCAAATCTCCTGGTCCTTGTCTGTATGGACAGTCCTATTACCAGTGGAATGTATACCTGAGGAATATGGAATCTCCTGCCTGCTAGCAGCAGAGGGCCCCATAAAGGGGAACATTTTTTAACTGCAACTCAACACTATGTGCCTGGGTGTGTTCTGAAGTCACGCCAGCTCTGCACATGGGCAATGCTGGGCAGAGGCTGCCCAGATGGCCCTTAGCACAGGGGACCCCTATTTGATTGCTCCATTTGAAAAACCTATCATTTCCTTCTGAAGTTCAGAAGTGGATGCTCCCTTTCTCTAATGATGATGGATGTCACAGCTGCGCCAACAAGACAGCCCTGGGCAATAGGAGGATGAAATTTGGCATTGAGAAACTTTCCTTCAAGAAAGTTATTGATTGCTTTGCAGGAAGGCAGCAGCACTGTGCTGGGCTCACATAGTCAGGGCAAGACTTTCCTCGGCAGAATTTAACCAAAGCTTCAGCATACTTCCTACCTTCCTTAGACAACAGAGACAATATCCATTAAAAAAGAAGAAAAGAAAACCACAGGTGCCTGAGGAGTGAATTCTCTAACAAGTAATAAAACTCCAATCCTGACTGTAATTTGTCACAGCACTTGGCTGGTTGAAAGAGTCTCTCCTTTGGGTTTTCTGATTATCCAAGTGGTGTGTTTCTGCCACACTTCCCCTAGCAGAGACATTCACAAGTCCCTTCCCGTCTCAGCTTCCCTTTCTACAAAACTTGCAGAAAATTGTTATCTCTTGATAACATCATCTTTGTCACACGTGACTCATTTGAGGAAGCAAAAAGCAGTTTCAAGGAATAAAGAAGCAAATTGTTGACCTGATTTCATTTTGTGATTAGGCAGCAGTTTTTAAAAATGCTCTGCATGCTGCTGGCTAATTGACACCAGCAACAACAAAACGGGCCCAACTATTACAACAACAGAATTTATACAACAGTTTTCTGAGAATGTAGACCCTCATTTTATTAATGGAAAACTAGGTTCTCCTTTCAATACATGATAGTTGTATAAAATCAATAGACACAGATTAATTCTAGTCTGCAAGCCTCATTCTTCTTAGAGAACAATAAGAAAAATTGTAATTTTTTTTTAACCTTTTCCGTTCTTGGTCCTCATCACCCTCTGATACCTTTTTCTCCCAAACCTGGGCAGCTTTACCTTTCCTATTTCACCACATGCACCCAGCCTTGTCCTCAGAGCTTGCCAAGAAAATTGAAACATCCTGAATGAGAGGAGTTTGCTGTTCAAACTTTGATTGAGTCTCACAAGTCTTGGAGAAGCAGCCAAAGCTCTTGAAGAAAAATAAAAATATTAAAATAGAAAGGTCTTTTTTTGTGGTTTCCACACTGTAAAACAGTGGCATTACATTACCGTGACACAACAAGAAGTCTGTCTGAAAGATGGTGTGTAACCTGCAGAAACCCAAGCAAAGTCTGCTTGAAGATAATATATCCTTAAACTCTTCAATGCAAGTTTCCTTGTTTTCACTTTAACAAAGACTGTCCCCATAGAGCTAAGAACTGTTCACAGTTTGCAGATCTTATGTGCAAAGCAGTGCAGCCAACATTAGGTTATAAAGTTAATATTTTGTTCCAATGCTGCTTTTAAACACAGAATTCATCTTAATGCCACATCCCCAAAGTGTGGCTTACACACAGTTTAGCTGCTGCTTTTTGGCTTGGCTGATCCTAATAGAAGACAGCTATCCATCCTGAAAAGATGAGATTAGTAATAATTACAGGTGAGCAAAAG
This sequence comes from Phasianus colchicus, assembly GCF_987193195.1. Taxonomy (NCBI): domain Eukaryota; kingdom Metazoa; phylum Chordata; class Aves; order Galliformes; family Phasianidae; genus Phasianus; species Phasianus colchicus. Next base: position 15,369,148 of record NC_143450.1, on the reverse strand, counting down.
CAAACGTTCACGATGTTCCAGGAAGTTTGAGAAATCCCATAAGGATAAAAAGAAGAAAAATGAAAGGATAGCTCAAGGCTGGAACAAAATTTACAAAAAAATGTGAACTAATGCATGGTCAGGCTTAAAGCTGAGATACAATGGCTTTGCTGTCTGCCTCTCTAGACATCCAAGGAGAAAGGTTCAGCTAGAACTCTCCCCTATTGCAAGCTCTTGTATGTCTCCATGCTGCATAGAAATAAACAGGATTGCAGGCTTCCAGGCTGGCACACCCATGTCAGATCCTGAGGGCCATGGACATACACACAGGGTGATGCCCTAAGGAACCAGCATCAAAGGGAGTCCAGAGTTCCGTGCTACAGAAATTGCTGTCCCCACACTGTTCCCATTTAACCCAGAGCCTTCCAGCACAGGCTCTGCTGATTGCATTGCTGTAACACTGCGCTCCTGAGCTGAATAAAAAGGTCACAAATCACTTCTGACTTCATACAGCACATCTCAAGAGCTTGAGTACTACATATATGCTCTGTACCTGAAACTAAAGTGGATTTATTTCCCAAATAGAAGGTCTTGCAAGGAAAATTGCAGGTGATTCTTGTTACTGTGCAGTCTAGAGAAGGCGTGCTGTAATATAGTCTCCTGAAAACAGGAAAAGGGAGAAAATAAAACAAGGTTTAATAACAACTGTGGAACTCACATGTTCATAGTCACTGGCAAGGGGAAGCAATGATCTCACACCACTTTATCACTGCTGCACTCAGGCCTGGGACAGCAATAACAATTCTGCCTACAAATTGAAGAATCACTTGCTGGCAGTACCCATGTGTGCCAAAAAAAATAACAAAGATACTGCAAAAATGATTCAGGGGTTCTCTGCCAGGAACTTGTCTGTCCAGGGACTGCAACTGGTTGAGCCTGCAGTCTTCAGCACAGTGGTAGAAAACAAAGTCATTGTCAGTGCTCTCTATGTATTCCCAGGATTCTACTTCTGTATACATTTGAAGAGGTTTGGGAGGATGTAATTTATTTTTATATCTTGAAAAGAGGCTTCTCTGTGTGAAACTGAGGTCAGCCCATAGCTAACTGCCTCCCAGGCCCCTCGGTGCACTGTGTGGTTGCACACCCAGCACAGTTTGTTCCTTCCTAAAGGGAGAGGAGGAACATTTTACTGGGATGTATTATTTGCAACAAGGAATCAATCTGCCAAAGACGTACCCAGCACTTGTAAGAGCCATCTTGACTTCATTCAGTGAAAAGGCTCCAAACTGATAGGCACTGACCACTGCAATTAAGATCACAGTGTGACTGCTGATCATTACGTGTAAGATTTTCACTTGTAAAAATGTAAATAGCATTGGTCAGAGGCTGCCTGGGTAATCAGCATGCAGCTTTGTGTAAGTGAGCACTGAAGAAAGCCGCTGTGTGTGCTATGAGTTTTCAACAGACCCTAAGGAGTAATTAAATGCATTATTACAAATCTTCTAACTCAGAATGAGAATGTGAATTGTTTGGTGCTCAAGTTGAATATTGAATGACCAAAGGCAAGATGAGTATTTCTTTATAATGGAATTTTTTAGAATTTGCTTTCACAAACTTCTAAGTAATTACAACAATTAAGTAAAAGTCATTATCACTGCCTTTCCTTCCATCCGGCAGCATTATCTAGCTGCATCTATTTGTGTAAACTGCCCACAAGTCCCTAATACTTCTTCCTATTAATGAGAATTCATTTGATTCCTAATCAACTAAAATCAATGCATGACTTATTTGCCTGCATGTATTTTCAGATACGGATAATTAAAGCACCTCTATTTTCTGTTTTCCTGTAAGACAACTTGCAATCATTACAACAGAATGAATTAGTACAAGACAGTCATTTTTGCTTCCTCTGGTATTTCTGTTGCAAAAAGCAGCACTGTGCTTTTTCAGTTCACCTCTGCTGCAACCCATGGTCAAACCTGATGGATTATAATGGTCAGTGCAGGCAATTTAGAATATGGTAGAAGTGGGGATTTAGGTGATGAACTCAACATCACCTTGGAAGAGAATCTCCATTTTGCTGTACTTGCCCAGTAAGGAATAGAATTAAGCAGTGACAAATGGTTCAGACACTAGAATGGTTAAATGTATATTGATGTATCAATTCCTGCTGCAATTGTTCTTTTCTATCACATCTTTGTTATGAAGTTCTTTGATAATTTGGAGAAATTATTGTCCTGCTCCAAACAGAAGGAGCCTGGGAGAATTGGGTTGGATATTAGGAAACACTTCTGCCCTGCAAGAGTGGCAGTGCATCGGTACAGCTGCCCCTGGGGGTGTTCCAGAACCACAGAGATGTGGCACTTGGGGATGTTGTTGGTGGGCATGGTGGGATGGGTTGGGGTTGGGGTTATGGTTAGGGATCTCAGGCATCTTAATGATTCTGTGAATCACTGAGCAGCACCGTTTAATCACCCCTGTTATTTTTATAGGCCTATGAATTTTCTACCCCCCACCACTCTGTTACAACGCACGCTGTGACCAGTGGCCATAAGTTAGGTGTATAGAAATCAAGAGGCTTTCATGCCAGATAAACCGGACTTCGAATTTTTTTTATTCTACTCTTCCCTTTGCAGTATTTCCCCCCCGTGCCCACAGCAGCAGCCATCAGGAAAGCTCCGTCCTGCCGCTCCCCGCTCTGTGCGATGCTGCTGCCCTCTGCTGCTCCGCCTGCCGCCGCATTCAAAGAGCTGTTTGCCCGGAGGCAGCTCTCCCGGTTCCATCCCGCGGGTCAGAAGCACAGGAACATGGCAAAGAACGTGTCCTTTGCAGTTAATAAAAACATAGCAGAGCTCAACAGCTCTGAGTTTCTGCAATTTTTATCGTTTGGTGGGAAAAGAAAGGGGAAAAAAAAAAAAAAAAAAAAACACCTAAAACTAATAAATGACATCTCCTGTCGTTCTGCCTGATACATGAGGAGCTGTGGGCATCGCCACTCGGGCTCCTGTAGGCACTCATACAATCAGTTGTACAGCAGCAGATCTGTTCCAGCAGCACTCCTTGTTCCCGAGATCAGCGTGAGGGCAAACCTTGTGAGCACGTGTGAGTCTCCAGGCAGTTGCACTGAGCTCTGTTCTCGTTGTGGGTCGCAGAGCAGCCTGTGGGATTCAGTCCTGCTCTAAGAACCGTCCTGGAGCTCCCCTACGAACCCGAAACCCTACTGCACCTGCTGGAGTCTTTTTGGAGAGTTTTAAAGCCATCCACAGAAGGCTATTAAAGAGTATCATTTTTTATTATCCGATTAAGGTGATTCTGAACAGATGTAGAAACACGGCAGTGACTTGTCATATTCCCGTGGACCTTTTGATTAGCTCTGTGATTTTTTTGCACAATATATTTTTATCTCGTTGCTGCGTATTTTTAGCCACGTTTCCATTTGGAAGTGACACAAGGTACAAGAGCTGCCGTTACAAGAACACCCGTGTCTGGCTTCAAGCTAATCGTGTGCTGTCCCCTCCATCATCAGCATTTAACATCTCCGTGTAATACCTGGAGTTCAAAATAGGTCCCCTCTCCTACCTGCGATGTGAAAGCTGCTCAGTGCAGGAGCATCAGCACCGTCTGAGACTGGTAAGGAGCACATTATCTCAAATCAGTGTGAGACAATCAGCAACACTTTGTGGACAGTTTCACATTCAAAAGCATTCCTTTGGACTGAGCCAGAAGCTCTTTACCTTTGAATGGGAAAGCCCAGCAATGTTTTCTGGCTGAAGGCTTGGCTTGAGAGCAGATGCTTTCCGCTTGAAGTTCGGAGACGATACCATTGTATCCTGTGAAGGCAAGATACAAGTTGGCGTCTCCCTGCTTCCTCTATCTTTGCTGATTTGAATTTGCAAGGCCTGGACGACAGGAACAAAAGAGCTCCTACTGAGATCCCCGAAGCCAGAAGCTGTGACTCTAAAGAGCAGGCTGTGCCACACAGGACTATACGTAAGAAAACATATACGTCTGTCACTGTCACCAACTGACCATCACACCTCGGACGACCACCAAAGATCAGCATCCCCCGACACCGAGGCGTTGCTGAATCGAGGAGTGGTGTTTGTATATCCATCTGTCTGTATCTCTTACCCTGATTTCTATCTTTTCTCTGTATCTTCTTTTTCACTCTTTGTAGTAACCATTACGTAATATTGTCTTAGAATTTTTAGCATGGAAACACCTCCTGTGCCAAAGCATAATTACTTCCCATGCTTATTAATCATTATTAGCAAATTAGCCAATTTTGCCTCCAAGTAGAGATAGAATGCTCTCAATAAACTTTTGTATTATGTCTCAGAGTCTGGTATGACTCCATTGCAACAGTGACCTCTGCTGACTGGAGGAGACATGACTCAGGAGGCCGAAAAACAGTACCAAGTGAGATGTGTCGTTATGATCAAGTGTAGTCACAGCAGAGGAAATATTTTTGGTCAGATCTCAGCTGAACTCTGTTTTTTCCTTCTGTCCAGTCAGTGCTGGAAATACATTGGATGCATTTGTACTTGGCTAGATTTCTGACTGTGAGATGAAGCCGAAGGATTTACAGAGCACTGAAAATCCCAGAAGCATGAGTGGCTGTGAAACTTCCCTATCTGAATTTAGTTTTCTTCTTTCCTAAACTTTCCTGGTTTAGGTTAGATGTTAGGTGTTGTCTGAGCAATGGTTGGGATGGGCTTTGGGGAGCTGGAAGCACACCTGAGGCTGCAGGCCTGATTCCTTCTCCCTTACAGAACAGGGATGGGGTGTGTCCTTCAAAAGCAAAGCTGACAAATCTCTGGACTCTGTGGTTCAGTCTAGCAGTGCCACTTGCTTTTATTGTAGGCATGCATATCAGTTTTTGACAGATATGCTTTATTTGTTCTTGAAAATGAGCAGGTGTTCCATTAGAACAGAAATGTGTGCTTTCTCACAAAACTTCAGGAAACATGCAAACAAAAATAACTAGCTCTGTCCGAAGCAGGACCTTTGGGCAGATGTGTGTATTGCTTATTGCAGATCAGTCATTCCTGGTGTCACAGTTCTTCTGGTTTTGCTTTCATTTCCACACAAGGCACAAATGCCAAGTTTTCATTTCATCTTTATCTCTAAAACATGACAGTGAAAACAACCACCCCAGTTCTTATAACTTGAGCAATCCCACCTCCTCAGATGTTTCCCCATTTTTCTTTCCCCAAATGAGCCTTCCAGTCTCCCTCAGATGGATGCCTGCATGGCCATGGCCAATACGCCTTTCCTCTTGTGATCACACAAAGGTCCTGTATTTGAAAACAGGTGTCAGTGATTATTTCTCACTAAATTTCAGTTGTGTTCATCGAATGTTATATTTATCCTTCATAGCTTCATATCCACATTCTGTTTGTTTTTGATTGTTACTCACTGTTGGCAGCTGTTCTGTCACTGCCCCCTCATTATTTGTTGGTCTTCCAGTTATGTTGAGTACACAGATAGGATGAATTCTGCTGCTTGACAGTTAGTGAAAGAGATATCTGTCACTACTCTGGCTAATTAAGCTCTGAAAACCTTAAAAACTGAGATGTGAATTACAAGCTCATTTTAGAAGCACTTTTATCCGAGCTCTATGTCTTTAACATAGCCTGGGTTTAACTCTGAAGGTTAAACCTGAAGGTGAAGCTGAGTTGAATTTCACAGTTACTCAGAAAGACAAAATCTAGAGAAACTTTCTTGGGGCTTTGCAGGAGAAACTCAATGGCAATGAACCAGATGAGGGGGATGTCGATTCAGGAAGGGTTCCAAGGTACTTTTTGACATGAAAGCTGTGTGAGCTTAATGGGAATTTTTCCCTGTCTTAACATATGGCATAAACACCCCAAACCACATCCTAGAGATGCTGGCGTTAGGATGCCTTGAGCTCTCTGTTAAAGTCTGGAACTCTGCACAGATATGTATGTCAGATAAGAAATACTCTCTACCTATTTTTCATTTATTATTGGATATTTTTATTTTGCTCCTGTAATAAAATGAAGAAGGGTTTAATAAAGCCTGTGTAGTACACATGTGATGTAGCCATAGATTCTCCATCTGTTAACAAAAAACTTTTAAATAATGACATTCCAGTACTTGTGGCACTGTTGGGTGCTGGGAAACTGTCAGAACAGCCAGCAAAGTGAATGTCTAAATAACTCCAAACTGTAAAGGTTTTTATTCATACAGCTCCCAGCAGTCTGACTGATGTCCAGTTTCAGATATTGAAAGGAATAATTCCGGAAGGTTTTGTTTCCTCAGTGTTTCTTCATGCTGCATACATAATTCTTTCCAAACATACGAAGAGTGGTAAATTAGCAGCAAAACACACAAGTGCTTACAGCCCCTGGGATTGAATGCCTGCTTTACTGGAAGCAGTTGAGCAAGAACCCAGAGGAGGGCACTGTTGGCTGTTTAAAAACTTCCAAGTTGTACACGAATTTTTCTGTTTCCTGTCTTTGCTGAAGTCTACCACATGCCTGGAGACTCACATTGCATTTGGCTGTGGGACTAGTGGGAGACTTTGGTCAGTAGAGCATATGTTATTGTAATTGTTAACCTCAGTGGTCTTGCTTCCTTCTGAATTCCAGACAACAATACATAGATCTATGTCCTAAACTCTGAATTATTCTGTTCACAGATGGCACTGAGGAAGGAGAAATCTAGCTAATGATTGAGCTGCTTCACATGGTTAATCTAGGGGTTCCTCATTTTATGTCACCACCCAGTCTCACATGCCTTTTCATAGCATACTGAGTGCTACAAAGCTCAACCAGGGATGTGTGTCCATGGTTTCTCGTTTATTGAGGAGGGAGCTCATGCAGCATCTGCCCTTTCATTTATGGAGGAGTTATGTCCCTGTACGCAGGTAAAAGCCAGGGTAAGTTCTGTGCAGTAGTCCCACTTGAGGCTATTTACCCTCTGCTCACATTGTGGATGCTATCAGACCATGGTATTTTATAAGCTGTATATTGCAGTTGATACTTCTAATTACCTCCTTGGGCCTAAAGGAACTGATATAAGATATTGGATATAGAATTGAACTTGTCTTCTCACTTGAAGGGATTGGGAAAAGCTGAATATTGCTCTCAGATAGCTCATAAAATCAGGATGTGCATCAGGGCTGGAGGAGCTCACAGGAAAGGTCTGAGAATATGAACTGAGCTCTACTGGAACCTTATCCCAAAAGATGCTTTTGTGTGGGAGAAAAGGTCAGGAGAAACCTTTTCACAGTAATGCAGATCAAAGAGCTCTGCCTTGGTGACAAGTCTGGTTTGTAAAGAACAAGGCATCTCTCCTGGACATGGCTTCTGAAGTTGCCTTTAGATCTGTGAAATGAAAGTCAGCCTCATTGATCAAACCCCTTTAGATCCCAGTGGTTTCAGAGTCATCCCTGTGACTCTGAGCATGTAGGGCTGCACGGGGAGCCCCTCCTGCAGAGGAACAGAAGTGCATCCACCCCACCTGGGTAATAAATGTCACAACCAGAGCTCCAGTTTGAAACGTTCTTTTCTTGAGCCTGGCTGAGCCTCGTACAGTCTTACACTGAACTTTAACACCTGTTCTGGTGATGGTGGGTACAGCACCCAAAGTCTGAGGCCTTGTGGTTACCCTGAAACAACTGGCGATGTCTCATGCACCATCTTTTACTTGGGCATTGATAATGGAGTTTCAGTTTAATAGGAAACTGTGTGAAGAAAACACTTGTAAAACAAAGAAACAAAAAATAGGAGGGGGATACAAGGAGATTTTGAAAGCTAGAGAGCAGCAGTGTTCCAACAAAAACAAACTGCAAGAAGGAATATTAAAGAGGGCAGTGTTAAATGGAGACCTAGCAGGATCACAGAACAAGTGAGCATCCGAGATTAAGAGCGCACTAAGAATTAATGAGCCAGCAATGCTTCTTCAGATTGCAGTAATAACACCCAAAGCCCACGTGGATTGCCTCCTGTGCTCTCCTGCTCACTGCACCTCATCTCCCACTGATGTAAAATTGCTTTGCAAATCTGCATTAAAATCATGAGAGAACACTTCATGGGCAATGTGTTGGGTCATTCCCTCAGTGAAGCTGCAGAGGCAAATTTTGCAGTCCTGAAATTTGAGTCTTCTTAGATAAGAACTTGATTTGATTCAACCCAAGCAAAAATCTAGGGAAATGGTCAGTGTCAGATGAGATGGATATCTGACACATTTAAATCCTCCCATCCTGTGGCTCTTTGATTGCTATAACTGTTCGCAAAGGAAAAAGAAAGGCCTGAAACCATTCCAATCTTCAGTGACATTTATATTTTCTATAGGGGATTAGATCTAGAAACTACAGAGCTGCTGGACCAAAAAAAAAAGGCTTGCAGCTGCACTCATCACCTGGGGTGTTTATGATTAGATCTGCTTTATATCAGCCAAAAAGTTAAAACGAGTTTTAAAATAAATATTTGTCATGAAAACATTTTGTGGCACATCATAAACCTGAATTCTTAAATACAGTCAGCTTTAAGGAAACACAGAAAACTCAGAAATGTGTTTCCAGTGGAAGTGACAGCAGATTTGTTCACATAGGCATAACTGATATATGGGTTGTTATGATGCCTCAGTTACTGGTAAAGCGTGTACAATCAGATTGCATTGCCACGTGTGTGTGTGTGTGTGTTCAATAGGAAAACTCTTCTGCATTAGAATTTAAAGGGAAGTTCCCGAGCTTTTAAAATAATTTTGTTGTATCTTCTGCCTATCTTCTCGGCTCTGAGAAGTTCTGACTGTTCCAGGATGTGAAGAATCTCTCTCAAAGTATATATAGCAGTGCTTCAGCACAGGCATAGCAGAAAGGACCAAAATGAGATGTGAAGGTTAAAGATGTACCTGAAGCAAAGAGACAAATACATTTATTCTAGGCTTTATCTCAGTAAAATAGGTGATATTTTTGTACATCTATAATCAAGGGTGCTCACTATGTTTTTTATGTCTGGCATAAATTTCCAGTGACTTGAACAAGAAAACTGTCAGAATCCTATTGCATAGTGCTACATTAAAGAAAAAAAAGAAAAGAGGATGCAGAACACTTCACAGTATAAAAAACAAATCTGTTCTGGGCTCTATGGAACAACACATAGGACATAGCTCAGGCTGCTAAAAATGACACTCCCATTTCAATTCATGAAAATTCATGATGTTGAAGAGTGATTTGGGTTCAGCCGCTGGCCTGACCTGTCCTAGAAAGATTTGCTCACTGCCAGTTCTTCCTCTGCTCTGCATTGACGCCTCCCCATGAATCTCCCTCCTCTCTTTCTCCCCAGCTCAAATTATACACGTTCTGTAACATGCACACTGCATTTATGGGAACTTCACAACCAGGTGGGCGCAGTCAATGTAAGGTTACCCCCAACAACAGAACTAAGGAAAAGGAAAATCAAACTTATCACCAAAGTCTGCTCGATCAAAGCCACTGCTGCGAAGTGCCCTTTGGTGGAAATGAAAACAGGTATTGGAAGGAGCTGTTCAAAGCAGTGATTTGCATATTGTTTGTTCTGCTGTTACAGGAGCTCCAGAGTGCTTGTACTCCAACCCTCCAGGGGCTCTCTGTAAGTGGGTTCCTCTGTTCACGGCCTATGTCTAAAGCCAGGCAGTCCATGGTGATTATCTTCTCTGATCTGCTGCAAAACATGGGGCAGGAACTTTCTCCATCTCTGTATTAAGCTCTCGCTTCCCGTTTGAGTTGTACCACACAATTATTTATTATTTTTCTTCTCTATGTGGTGACAGCTTATTTGGTGACAGCGTAACTTCATGTTGCTTACTGTAGGAATAAAGCAGGAGCTGGATTGTGATTCTTGCTGTGCAATCTCCATAGGAGCTGAAACAACAGACTTCAATGGAGCTGGGATTTCATCTCTAACCCCAGAAAGCCTCACAAATTAATCGCTCTTTGCATTCACTCTTGTTAAAGGTTAGAACAATCCGTTTCTTTCTATTGCTGCAGCCCAGACTACTGTTATCACTCCTAAAACCTATTAGATTTCAAAATATGATTAAGTGGATTCTTGAGGGAAGCCGGGAGGGGGAGGAGGAGTACTTTTTTTTGCCTGAAAGGTTAAAATTTTCATCTGCGTATCAGCACACATCTCGTGGGACTGCTTCTATTTTATGGCAGTGTGTGGCCCCTAGAGGCATTGCACGTTAACCAAACCCACTGATCTCTAGATTTCAATAAACACCAAACTACTCAGCTTGTTAAAAGAATATTTTTTTAACCATGAATGACTCCAATGTGATGAGAGAAGAATCGCAGCGTTTCAAACTGCCTTTTTCTAAAATGTTGCCGTCATACGTAATTACTTGTTGAATCAGCTGCAAGGAGCCGTGAAGAGGACAGCAGTTCTGTCTCATTAGAGACTGCAATCACTTGAGATGGTATTTTATTCTGAATCTGAAGAAAAGCAGAAAAGGTCAAAAATTCTGAAGGAATACTCATTCATTTGTGTATTTTTGCGCTAGCTTAAATGAAGTGGTTTTCTTCACACCTTTATTTCGTAATTGCGGATCTCATTATTGAAGGAAATCGAGACAAAATGACCCAGCTGTGGTGGAGTTAGGGGAAAAGTGAGTAGGAGATGAGGGGGATGCACACATTGCTTCACCAGCCAACGCTGGCAGAACAAAGCTCCTGTTCTTAATCACCCTCTTGCTCATTTTTTATTGTATGGCAGTGTTTATCTTACTTGGGTATTCTGAGAGTATGATAGTTGCAGTCCTGAAGGTTTTACTTGGGGTTGTTGTTCTTTAAAGCAGCTTTTTAAACTGCTTTAACAATAGGAATGAGGGCTATTGAGCTGGGGAAAGAGGAGAAATGGCTTAACCAGCATATCTAAAATATTCACACACTGCAACACAGCTTCCAGAAAGAGATCATTCTTTGTGTCATGGGACACCAGATAAAAGGACAAGATCAGGAATATTGCTGAGGCTATCCATTGCCTTCCTTAATAGCCAGTTGGCCTCCCTCCAAGGAAACGCAGCCAGCTGTTTCATCTCAAGGCCAATTTAATGCTTGGAACAAACTTGGGCTTGAAATACTCTCAGGACAGGGGTAACGTGAGAGGATTGGGTGCATTACCAACACCACGGTCAAACTCTGAGCTTAATCTGCATGCTGCTCAGCATGCGTGTTTGAAGGCACTTTGGAAAGGTTGTGTTGCTCCTCAAAGATTCTCTTATATGAGATGTTTCACTGTCCAGAAAGTCACTGCACTGTGTGCTAGAAGGGAAACAAGCATGAAAACAGAGCAGAGTATTTAGGATACCTCTGCTGTTTGAGTCCTGCCTGGACTCAAGTAGCTCAGTAATGGAGAATACTTGAAAGTAGCATATCAGAAAAAAATTACAAAAATTAAATTATAAGCTGATAATTTGTATTTACTGTACGCTACATTCATTCTCACTGGCAAACTTGTCCCTGTACTGCTTTTTCCAGCAAGACAATTAGTTAATTTCTTAACAATATTTGGAGTTTGGCGGTACTGCCAAAATTATAAGCAATTGCTTATTTTTGCTGTATAGCACACATCATCAGGGAGTGTGTTTCCTCTCTGCTTCAGAATGTGTTTGATGCTGTTCTTCTGGTCCATCTGCCTCTTGAATAAGATAGCTGCAACATAAGCTGCTATATATAAGGAATGGAAAAGCAGTATCACGGACAGCTTCCCTAAGGTTAATGAGAATGAAAACCTCTATTTGCAGGTTTGGGATGAAGATACATTTTTAAACAAAGGTAAAATCTTGTCGCTTCTAAAATTCAGTGAGTTCACTTGATGGGAATGCACATGTAAGAAGCATGCATGAGCATTTTGGTGGAAAAAACGTGCATAAAAACTCCCCATCCATCCCTACTGGAAGTAGAAACCTCTGCATTCTAATTTTATGAAGTGATTTGGATAACAAAATAAAATATTTTTTAATATTTACCTTGTGTAAGTGTAAATGGCTGCAGAAGTTTCAGGAGAATGGGAAGTGTGATCTATTCAGTGTGGCAAAATTTGATATAGTGCAGTAATTCACACAGTGACCCATGCTCCAAAGATGTCAATGCTGATCATTTTGTCACCAGAATGTTACTGTCCAGCAATTTCAGACCCAAAAGCTATAATCAGAGCTGTGTCCAAGAGCCAAAATCTACATGAAATATTTGAGTCAAAGCCTGTCAAATAAACAAGGTTTGAGAAGTGGGACTCTGTCATTTAAATCAAACTTCACAATGTGTGTGCAGCTGATATTACAACAAAAAAATAAAAAATCAAAAAATCCAAAAAATGCCCTGCAGAGCTCCTATCCCTTTTTGCAACAGTTCTGTGAGTTGCTGAAGGATGGTAGCTGTACTGCTAACTGTGTAAACTATGCAGCATTATGTTGAACCTGGAGCTGGGAACCACAAATAGAAAAAAGACATTCAAAGAACTGTGGAAAGGAGCCATTCAGAGAAGCCCTCCACATATCCTTGCCTTCCCCCTTTGTCTGCCATTTCTCTGCTGTGAGCAGTCCTGACACTTGGGGAATGCACCCAGCTCAACAAAGCTCCATGGGAAGTGTTAGGACCTCACCTTGATGTTGACCTTGGAGCCACTCCTAGTTACCAACAAGACAATCACCTACGCTGGCAAACACTCCTGGGGAGTTATTTCTTGTTTGGTCTTTTTTTTTCCTCTCTGTAATTCAGCTTAACTTTAGCTGCTGCAGCTCAAACAGCAGACAATTGTCCTTTACAAGATTACACTGAAAAATGATTTAACATTGTATTACACTGAGCAGACAAAGGGTGATACTAAAAACAGGCAAGTATGCAAACATTGCATCAAGTAGGTAATCACTGTAGCCAGGAGAGTATATTTGCTAGAAGTTCTCCAAATATTTAGTGATTTAAAGTTTGCTGCTGTTATTGTACGTACTTATAATGTCTTACCAAATTATACACTCTTGGCCTGAAAACTAATTATTCCTTCAGCAGAAGTCAGAGGTGCCAAAAATTAGTCAGCTGGTATATGTTGGTCCTCTGTGGTTATTTGCGGCCTTTTCACTGGGCAGCATCTCAAAACTCATTTTGGATGATGCATGAGAAGGGCAATGAGGTTGGGGAGGGGCCTGGAGCACAGGTCTTATAAAGAGCAGCTGAGGAAACTGGGATGGTTTGGTCTGGAGATGAGGATGCTCAGGGCAGATCTTATCTTCTTGAAAAGAAGTTGTGGTGAATTGGTGCTTGGCCTCTTCTCCCAGCTAAAAGTGATAGGATGAGAGGTAATGGCCACAAGTTGCACCAGGGAAGGTTCAGATTGGAAATTAGGAAAAAATCTTCCAAAAGAGCAATCAGGCATTGGCACAGCTGTCCAGGGAGGTGATGGAGTCACTGTTCCTGGAGGTGTTCAAGAACTGTGGGGATGTGGCACTTGGGGACAATGTTGGTGGCAGGTGGATGGTTGGAACAGATGTTCTTAGTGGTCTTTTTCAACCTTAATGATTCTATGATATTTTAGATCAAGTCAGAATAGGTCTTAAGTTTAGGATACTCTCTTAACACAGACCCTCTATCTGGTAGGATTCATATCATGGCTTCTGAAGAAGTTAACTCTAGCCACTTAAACACCAGCTCTCTGTTCTGTTTCTGACTGCTTATGCTGACACTTAATTACAACAACTAATTCCTATCTGCATGTACAGTGATAGCCAATAGGACTATTAAGATTCCTTTCTGGAAGTCGTCATTTTCAAACCCATTGTGAGATCTCACAGAAAGATGGTGAATCTCTTAAAATGAAAACTTATTCATCACCTCTCCTCCAATTTGTTTGCTTCTTAAGTTTGTTGTTTGACCATGTAAATTCTTCAGCTGCATTCATTAAGACAAATTCAGAAGAAGAGTGGCCAGATGGAAGAATCACAAGGCTGTCTCAGGTTTATCCCCATGCTATTATATTAACCAAAGGCTCCTCCTGCATGGTTCTACAGCCAAGATCCTAAAAAATGATAGTTTCATCAACTAGAAACTGAGGAAAGAAGGAAATAAATAATGCGGGTTACCTCTCTACCACTGATCTTTAATTTGTAGTGACCGAGTTATCACAGAAGTCTTCTAATCAGCCAACACACTTGTTTCCCAATGAAAATTAATACTGAGTAATAGGGTTCAAGAGTAAAGATTGTTATCCTCTCTCTGTAAGGTCTGGAGTGCTGTCTACACTAGAGAAGACAGCATGGATAATTAGAAAGGGCACCAGAATTAGGAGATCTGTTAATGAGATCCACATTGGTCTCTTGTATAATAGAAATGCCATTTCAATTCACTGCCCTTGTTCCTTATCCACACAGTCTGATGTAGAGATGCTGCTTGCTTTTTCTTTTATTGGTCCAGCATCTGCTTCTCTTATTCCGTATCTCTTTCCTTGTCATTGCTATAGCTTAAGCCATACAAAGTATAATATATAAAATTATTTGAAAATCAAAATCGCCAGAACTGCAAGATCTGGGGAGATTTAAAAAATCATTTTAAATTGGATTGAATTGGATTTGTTTTCTGTTTTCTGAGCTATTAAAAATCACTGCTGCAGGACTGGGGAAATCCAAGCAATGTAGAAAATAGAAATTTTCATTTGAAAATAATGAGAATTGTGGCTCTGAAGGAGTTTAGGGATCCCAGACTTTTAAGGAAAGTACTGAATATTTTGAAATCTGAGAAGTGCTGCAAGAACTGACAGTTCAAGAGCTATGCTGTGCCTTCCTGAGAGAGTGTGAAAGCTTGCCATGTCATTTCCAAAGATGTTTCTGTGCCTTCCTTGCGCTCTTACTCTCAGAGATGAGAAGTGTGCTTTAGATTAACACCTAAGTCATGCTGAAGAGCTAGCTGCTACCAGCTCAGAATTCTTCCTCCTTCCCCACACACTCTGCTTCTTGTGAGGCTGTATGGAGCCATGGAGCTTGAGGCCATCCCATTCAGCAGCAGGCAGACACTAAATCAGCTTAAGGCCAAGCTGCAGCCTTCCCAACCAGACTGCTCACACCAATAACTCCCAGTATAAAGGTCTTTATACTCCCAAAACTCTCTGCTCAGAGAGAAGTCTGCTGGGCTTTTGTTTTGCTTTGTTTTCCATGTGGCCTTTATAGCCAGAAGTTGTTGGCTAGAGGTTTCCAAACAGCCTTGAACCCATAGAAATCAGCTGTGGATCAGCAGTGAGCCTTATTGACTTATCTCTCTCTGAGACATCCATTTATGTGGCAGTGGATGCCCAGCATCAGCTGCAAACCATTTTCAAGGCATGAAAATATGAAATTCTTTGAAAAGGGACCAACCTGTGATCACTTGGCTATGGTCTCTTCAATAACTGTAATGAATTCAAGATATCAGAACTGAATAGATGGCTACAGTTGCATGCTGGGGCAAAATAAGTCTGTGTACTGTTCTTCCATTTAACACTGAAATCTGAGATGCATCTCATTTGTAGGGAAAAAAAATAAGCGAAGTGTTTGTGTAGTTGTTGCAAATTCATGGAGATACCTCATCCTCCCCACTCTGTGTACATGTGTGTATATATTCCCTCAATGTAGTAGGATGGGCTCTCAGAAAACCAGTGCAGTGCAGAGAAAAACCCAGCAGAAGTAACAAAGAGCTGAGCAGCTTCCTCTGTGCCCCTCCTGGGAAGCTCTCAGCATTCTCATTCAATTCTATATTTTGAATCCCCAAAGACTTCATCAGTGGAAAAAAAAAGAGAAAGGAAAAAAAAAAAGAAGAAGAAAAAAAGAAAAATTTCTCCTTCTTGTCACACTCCTTTTTTTTTTTTTTTTTTTTTGCATGAGAGTCTCTGAGGGATGCAGTGAAAAGATAGGACCAGAACTCCTCATTTGTCCAAGGGAAAAAAAAAGAAAAAGAAAGAAAAAATAGAAAATAGGAAAAAAGCTCTGGAAAGTTAATATCTTTATCTCGGAGTACTCATTTTCCCTAAAAATCTACACATCTTTTCTTTCTTTTTTTTTTTTTTTAATGAAGGCATACATTCTCAAAGACTCTCTTCTAGTGTGTATGTGCACACACACACACATGCATTTTTCTCTACTGGTCGACTTTACCATGCATGACCTTTCCTTCACATGCAAAGCTCCCAGAGGAGAACAGCTCTCTGATTTGCAACCTGCAGTGCCACCAGCGCTTGAAGAGTAACCCTGTTCTTATGGGAGAGGCTCTTCTCTGCTTAGCTGTAGGTATTCCCAATGTAACTAAAGAAAGGGCTGAGCAGAGAAGTTCAGGAAGTTGTACCCTGATGTCAGAGACCACATTGCATTGTCCGCAGGGAAATTTTTGCAGCAGGAAAGCACGGAGGTTTAGAAAAACAAAAATGGATCTGGTTTCAAACTACTTAGAGTTAAATAAAGACAAATTAAGCTCTTGCTGTTTCCTACAGTCAGCTGTGCAGTACCAATGACTTTGTTAACAGGAGAGGCCTTCACCCAAGTCAGAAGACAAAGAGCTGTGTCCAAATGTGAATTTGAAATCTACCAAATGCTCCTTCATTTTTTCAAACAGCTCACTAAAATGTTACATTCAAACACAATATTAAGGTTATACAAGTTGTTAGATGTAGAAGACTAGCGGGTCAAATTATTCTTCACATGTTGCAGTCCATAGAAGATCTCAGAAGGTTTTCTGTAGTTTACTTGCTTAGTTGAGTACAGGAATGGGTGATAAGGAATTAGAGAACTTCTGGCCAAAGGGCTCAGACAGACCCAGAAATATGCTGTACTCCTAGCTGCCTGAAGAACCTATCACAGGGCAAGGCTTAGGGCTGGCACTGAGTACATGCACCTTAGATCTCAGCACCTCAGCAGAGGCTGAGCATCATGCTGAGTGCAGCAGATTGGCTCCTGGCCTTCAACAGCCTCAATTTCTTCTCAGAACGAGTAGTGATGCATTGGCACAGGCACAGGGAATGGGTAGAGTCACCATCCCAGGAGGTGCTCAGGAAATGTGTATATGTGGCACTGAGGGGATGTGGTCAGTAGGCATGATGGGGGTGGGTTGGGGTTGGACTTGGTGATCTTAGAGATTCTTTCCAACCTTACCGATTCTATGATTCTGTGACCTCGTTATCCTGTGGAAAGGAAGAACTTAGATCAGAAGAGATATCCCCAGGAAATGGATTGAAGTCTACTGGGAATTTAAAAGCTTTCTTCAGCACTCATGAAAATCCTCACTAGGCTCCTTGCTTTGCAAATGTAAACACTTTAATAACCTGATTCCTAGAGTCTCACTTCTTCCTCCGTCTTAATTTACCTTTGAAGTGGGGAAATCCTGTCCTACCTCATATTAAAAAATAAGAAGCTCAGCTAATGTAATAAAACAATGATTCCAGAAAGGTTCATAAGGGAGAGTACAGAGACACAAATCTTATTGCCTGATTAAGCTCTGTTTCAGATACAATTTTGAGTTGCAATATAATATTCAAGACAAGTATATGAAAACATACATTATTTGCATACAATAGATGTCACAACATTGCATGAAGCTGCAATACTTTTATTATTATCTTACAAAGGAAACACTATAATACATTGTACTTGGTCCCTGATCACATAAACAATGGAATTTAAGTTCATATCGCTGTTTTTGGGAAGATAGGATGAAAGAACTTAGCTACCCTAAGGGTAAATCATCTCTGCCATTCTTGGTCACTGTAGTATGAGGGATTGAGAAGAAATATAGATTCCAGCAAGGATGGGCTCTATTTTTCTAGCATCAAGATTTATCCCAGTTGATCCAGAAACACTGGAGACATTGCAAAATATCTGAGATCAATATTTTAACTGTAATATCCAGTTTATAAACTGCCTGCTAAAAATGACTGGCCTGCTAAAGATTGCTTTTATTTGCAAGGGAAACATATTTCATGCCTTCCTTTGCCAGCACTGGTGTACCCAAGGATCTCCGCTTTGAGGTCGATGTCACAGAGAAGAATCACTGAAAGGAACCTTTGCAGGTCACTGCGTATTTCTCATTGAACTGAAGAACCTGCCTGCCCAGGTGGTTGATGTACGACTGGGATCTGAACCTATATTTCCAGTAGTTTAATGAGGACAGTGCTTGAGCAGCATGTAACATCAGACAGAATTACTTCCTGCAGAAAATATTGGGTTGTGCTGATTCTGCCTCATCCTGCCCAAAGGATGCATCTCAGCTATTTCTGGAGTTAAAAAGTTCTTGAATTTGTTTCTACAACTCAAAAATTCTTTACAGAAAATTCAAACACGTGGAAAATGAAGCTGATGTACGGTGGTTTCTTGCTTGTGTGCAGTACTTAAATAATTTTCATGTAATCTGGATTTTTATCTCTTGCTAGTGTACGATGAGACTTTTTTTTTTTTTCCTAACATCTGCACCATCGCTTCAGGGAGTGAATCGATAGAAGTGTATGGGTCAGACTTTCTATACAACCACTACAAGAACCAATAGGTTGTGAGGAGTTTTAATTTGGCCAGTAACAGAGGACGTCCAGGGCAGTCTGCTCCTGTGTGCTGGGATACACACAGCCTGCCCAGCTCCAGCTCTGGCACCAACACCTAATTACACCTTTCTGTCATGTTCAAGGAGACAATTAGAAAAGCTGTCTGAAACAGCTACCCAGGCAGAAGTGAAAAAGCTGGCAGTAAGGCCACAAGGTTATTTGTTGAGACGATTTATAGGCGTGGGTGATGAAAAGCAATAAAGTGAGGCCCAGGTTGGATCCCATTGGAAAAAGTCACTGCTTCTTGTCTCAGGCAGAATGGGAAGGCACAGCCCTGGGGGCTGCGACTGCAGGGAGCCAGGTGTGGGGTCACGCAGCATTACAAACTTCACCTGTAAAGAGAAGTGTCTGGGAGGGAGTAAGAGCTTGCTTTGTCATCAGGGCATTGCTACAGGGAGGTCAGTGTTGCCTCTTGGCAGAAGAAGCCTTTGCAGTCATAAGGCAGCTGTGCAGGACAGGCTGCCTGAGGGCAAACAGCCAGAGTGGGAAAGGACCTGATGTGATCCCACTGCAGGCTGTATGGTGCTGAAACAAATATGTATTTTATACATTTTGCCCATTCAAGCTTATTTAAAGAAATGGTGGCTCCCGTTTTCTCTCCCTTTAGCTTTCCAATAGAAAGGATAGCTCTTTTAGTCAGACCAGAGCCGTGCATTTCTAAGCTGCCCATCTGTGGAGCGAGGTCTGTGTGATGGCACTCTGGAACTGGATTGTTTCTTAAGCAAATCGCAGCAGATAGCAAATAGTTTTTGTCATAGATTTCAAATACTGTAATTTAACATTTCAGATAGTGGTGTATGATTTTCTTTTGTCTTTATTATTATACTCTTTTTGGAAGCTAAGTACATAATGTGAAAAAGAAGACTCACATGAAATTATTTCAATATTTTCCTATGAGGATATAATATAGGCATAGTCTGGAAAGTAAAGAATTGCTGGAGATGTCCTTTTTCACATGAAAACTGCAATTTTCTAATAAACACCGCATTTATTTTTGCTGAGAAAGATGTGTATTTATTAGAAAGAACCATTGTTTGTTTCTCAAGATAATGTTTTGGACTTCTGTTTGCTCCTTAAGACTGAATGAATAATGTGTATTTACAGCATAGAGAGCTGCATTATTGTCCATTGCTCTTGCAGCCTTTCTATAGTGTTAGGCTAGAAAATATATTGTAATTAAAACAAGGAGGTAGCTTTAAAAACTATCTATCCCTTGCCATGCCCAGGAAAGAAATGTTATTTCCTTTGTGACAATAGAATAATAACTCTGGCAGATGGGTTGCTGCAGAGCTGGAAGAAAAGCTCAGTGAGAGTGAGACTGACAAAGCCGTCTGCTGAGCAAGAAGTCCCATCATGGAGGTAATAAAAAAGACACTGCTTCAGCCCCCAGATAATCAGTGCTTCAAGCTTGCCTTCTGAATTGCCAGGCAAATACCCTGGTGTTAAAATGGCTCTGCTATTTATTAAAAAGGCCTTGTTGTTGTTGCCTCAGTGTAGGCTACTTGAAATGTGAAGTTGTGTTGAACTCAAAGCTTTGATATCTCCTTGTTTAGATGGTACAAAAGTGATGGAACACCCTCTGTTTGCTCTGCCCAGCTCTTTAGCAGGTTGCCATTGTTGGAAGGATGTTACCACTTCTGTTGTCAAGATGGGACTTCCCCAGGTCCCTCTTTTTCTTCTTTAGTGGAGGCAGCTGCCTGTTCCTGTGACAAGATCCAGGAGGTGTCATGGACTCCAGCCCCAGAAATGGCCCCACCATGGAAACAAACATCTCCATGGTGAACAGGGCACACAGGTTGTCAAGGAAAAATATTTCTTCTCCTTTTAACTACATGCATTTAAAACATTTTTCCCATTGCAATACACAATAGAGCTCCCAGTTTTTCTATAAGAACAGCATCAAAACTGAAATAACGGGCACAAGGGAGACTGAAAGAGAGTCCTGACTTGGCAAGTCATGAATGTGGTGCTGCTATACACCTGGGACATGTCCATACGTATCTGCCCCTGGATGTGACCCTCCTCCCATGTGCATATACCAGCCCTCTAATGTGTCTGCTGCAAGGTTTTGTTTTGTCAACCCTTCAAAGCCACCCAATCTCTTATCTTAAAATAGGTTAAGGACTGTCTGTTTTTCTTGTTTTGCTTTTTTAGCTCTGCAGTGGTTTGCAGATACTTTTATAGTGGAGGAAGGGCTACAGATTGGAATATTATTGGTTCTTCTTGTCTTTGTACAAACCAGGCAGTTTCAATCTCTACTATTTACTCTATTTTTACATTCCTTTCTTTTTTTTTTTCTTTATTTATTTATTTTTTTTTTTTGCTAGAAAGTCCATTAAGAAGAGGTGAAGCAGAAAAGCTTCTTCCAAAAATAATTAATTGAAGTTTTTCCAGACATATGAAAAGGAACAAAATCTAACAAGCTAAATCGTGAACAAAGAAACACAAACCAACAGTAATAAGACCTTCATTGAAAAGATAAAGAGGCAAAGCAAAAGATTCAGCTTCAAATTCAATGATTTCTTATTGAAAGGGAAGGTGCTATCGAATTCCAGACCTAATCAGGATTCTGCTTTTTCAGGTTTTGTAAAGCCAGATCTGAGCAAACTGAGCATTCCTTTGCAATTAGGTCTGAGTTGCAGCTGATGTCAAATTTTTCACTAACTCTTTTGGTGAAAGGCAATGCAGATATCAGAAGGGCTTCTGATGTTGTGATCGATGCTGCATTTAAGAGTAGTGAGAGCTGTACAATAAGCAGCCAGGCTTTTTTTGTCCTCTTTTTGAAGGTCTAAAATACTACAGCAACTTACAGGCATATAAATATTGTGAAGCCTGATTTCTCCTGTATTCAAATCTCAGACCTCCTGAAGACATTAAGCTAAATATATTCCTGGGCTCATGCACACCCCAAAGAGCCAGTTCAAAGCATGCAAACCTGAACATTTGCTCACAGACTGTCTACTTAAAAAGAAAACAATCATACTTGTTTGATTTCTGTTTGATAGACTTCCAGTACTTAATACAGACTTCATACTGAATTGCAAAATGTGGATATCCCATGTGGATCTTAGTAGACTTTCAGATAAAGCAACGATGATGTATTAAAACTTGCTAAAGGTAACATTTTACATTTATGTATTTTTCATTTGTTGTTCTTGTTTGACTTAGTGATACCTGCAGTGCTTTCTCGGGTTGCTGTTGCTTGGAATAAATTTGCTGAGGCTGTCTCTCTCTTTGCCAAGTAACATGTATTGCTATTTACAGAATCACTTCTAGGGGAGCAATTATTCCTAAAGATGATAATGGATTCAGTGTAAAAAGGGATGCTAATTAATCATGCTTTTTGCTGGTTTTGTAAGAAGGGGTTGGATAGGGAAGATATTTCACAGCATAGTGTTTGAAGAAGTTGTGGAGAACAGGATTCACCAACAGCATCTGAGTCTCACCAAGCTAGGCTCAAACTCTGCCTATGTGAAGGCACTACAGATGCAAAAGCAGATTTAGTTCTTTGCTTTTCTAATCTGTTTTCTGAGTCTACATCTCATGTTTCTTTGTTTTACTGACCTCAGAATTAACAATGGCAAACAGCCCAATATAAATCACCTTGCTAAGATTAAGATCATCCATGCCCCACTCACAAAACACTTTTGGGAACTCTTTACATGATTCTTTGTAGTTGAACAAGTAGCAAATAGTGTTGATTTCTTGGATGAACAGAAACCACATAGATACTTAATGGTACTAAGCAAAGTTAGCTAACAAAGTGAGATGATAAATGCAGTGAGATTATTTTAATTTCTGTATATTCCTTAGAGTGGCTACTAGTTTTTATCATAATAGAAGTTAGAGCTTACATTTCTGTCAAGAACATGCTTGATAGTCTTTGGCATAGTGGTTACAAGATTTTGGATCATGCTGTAGCATTCAGAATTGCTCTGCTTTCAGAGTTTAGTAGGATTTATAAAGAATTAGGTCCATAGACCTCTGCTTGCACTACCATTATCTCATCATGTGAAGCGAGGAATGAGAAAACTTAATACAAACCAGTGCAAGTGATTCCTCCCTAAGTATGTCATTTGGGAGCCCCAGGTGACTATCTTCTATAATAGATCTACCATAAACCCATAGAGTACATCTCAGAGATTCAGATGAGACATGGCAGAGTGTGTTTATGCCAAAGAGTAGGTACTTTCACTGAAAACACTGAATGAGGCTGAATTTAAATCTCCAAACATAGGTACTGTCCTAAAGCCCTTTGGCACAGACCCTGATCCTAAGACCTTCGTCATGCAGTGACCAAACTGTCACCATCTGAAGAAGTATATTTCTCCTGCAGTGACCGTATAGTCTTCTGAGAATGGCAAGCAACATTTCATACAGAGCTGGAAAATCTTGTCTTTTGGAGTAGAATAAGAGCTCATTATCCACACCTAAGTACTTAAATGACGCTTTTTATTTGTATGGAGAATGTAGGGCAATACCAATTGTTAATGCTTGCCTCTAACATGAAATTTGTTATTCATTTCTGAACTTCAGTGTCCTGGAGTCTTAAAAGTTGTAAGACTAAACTGGACATTTCAAACTCTCATGACTTTATATTCTAGTTTAGCACAATGACTTCTTTTATTCTTTTTGAAGGGCAGCTTAATAGCAGGTAAGTAGGTTTTATTCCTAAAAGATAAACCAATTTATGAAATGCTCTATCAGGGAGTCACAGACATGATGTTGAAATGAACCTGACTATCGAGGAAGTGAAAAACAGTCTTTATGTGGGCCAGGAACAGCCTCTTTTTTTAAGTGACCAATAGTAACTTTAAACTTGTGTTATCAATGTTTCATAACAGGTTGAATTAATTGTTAAATTTTCAAACTGTGTTGAGTGTTTGTTTCTGACAGAAGAAAATTATGGCAAATTTAAATGTGAAGACATTCTGTCAAAGGGCTGAAATGTGAAAATTACTTTCTGCTGTGAGTCAGTGGTTTAGCTACGTAGCAAGGTGCCATTTAATTCCTTGTAAAATAGGTGGGCAGAAACGCCTGAGCGTTAAAAATGCTACCTCTGTGGGACGGATTTTGACTGTCTTAGGCTGAACGCATCTTGTTGTCTTTTGGACCAGAGGAGTTATTTTCTTACTGCTTTCACCTTCACTGAGAGAGAATAGAGAATCCTTCTTTTCCACCAAATGCTATCATTGCAATGTGAATGAACTGCATAATATTTTGAGCATCATAATTTTAAGCAGGTTGCATTCAGCCTAGTTGCCATCATTTTCCCACAAATAACACAAGCGTAAATAAATGCAATTACAAGTATTCCTTTTAATTGTCACCTTGGAACAATGAATATAAATATTGCTTGCTACAGCTGACATGATGAATGATGGTGGCCCATTGAAAAGACCCCTCAATTTTGTAAAATGTTTGCAGACAGAATTAAAAAAAATAATGAGCGACTGTAAGCAAATTTAAGATAGAAAAATATTCCCTCCTGTTCCTTTATATTTTCAGAGGCATGACTTCTCAGTAATTCACCACAGCCATCATGGATTATATGATTCATTAGATGTTTGAAGCTGTCATATATAAGAAAACAAATGCAGAAGCTAGATGTGCAGATGTGATGACACTGCAGAAGTGAACAAAGCAGACTTTCTCACTCCTCAGAAAGTACAGAAAATGCTTAAAAAAACTCCCAAACCACAACACATCAACACGAGCCTGTCCCGATTTTGGAAAAGCTTTCATGTAATATTTGTCACAAGAAATGTATCTGCTTATTTCTCAGATGTTCTATAGTAAAACTTCAGATTTTGTGATTAAAGTTAAAAAAAAAAAAGAAAGAAAATGAAAAAGTCAAAATAATCATACCATACATCTTATCCAAGTCTGCCTAAAATTCAGTGTTCAGTCATGTGAAAAGGGTTTTCTGACAGCTTCCACAATTCAGAAAACCACAATCTATCATTAAACCACATCAAAAAATAAACCTGTGCTAGTTCAGACCAATTGTACAACAAACATTCGGTCAATGCACAGAAGTGGTTGCTCTCTAACATTCAGCCTTTGTCACTGAGAACCTTGAAATGTTCTTTCTGGAAGATCTCTATGCAGACTCTGTGTAAAGGCATTTTTTAACTGTGCCTTGAAAACTGGTGTGTTCTGGGCTTCCAGTATTCCAGCTGAAGGGATTTCATTTCAGGTCAAGTGTTTTGATGGTCAAAATCCTTTTTCTGGTTTACTGTTTGAATATGCTCACATTCAGTTTGCTTGAGAGCTCTTTGAATATTCCAAACTGGGGGGAAAGCTTGCAAAGATATGTAAGGAGGAGAAAAATACTGTGAAATGCAAACCAAGATGATCTGAAGTCGCCTAGGTCATTTCTTACAAACAAATGTAGGGCTGTAGTTTTGCTAATTAGAACCTTCCCCTGATTTCTCTTCCTCTGTTAATTAGCTTAAAACCAGGGACTCCAGGTTGGTATTTGGTACAGTTTCCTACATTTCTATAAGAGACTTGGGTGGATATCAAATGATAAACTAAATGTTGCTGATCTAATGCTTCAGCCTTCTGCTGCCCATATCTTCAGGATGCGTGTTGAGGAGTAAAAGATGGTTCAGCTAACAAAGGTTCAGGTTATATTTCTGTACTGTGTTATACCACTGTTTGGAAATGGAGTTGAAATCATTGTGAAGCAGAGAAAATGATCAAAGGAAAGAAGAATTCTGTATTAGTATATCCCTTTCTACTTCCAATACACACATCATCACAGACTTTCTTTTTTCCCAGGCAATGCCTCTGCAGAGCTAAAAGGCTTGTAGATTCAACTGATGTCCACATCATACTATGAGATTAAAGGAGCTGGGGTACAAAGACAAAATACAGGAATGATTTATACACTCCATGAAAGCATCTTGTTTCATATTATTGTAAAGAGTATTTTGATTACGATGTAAGGATCTAATTTCACAAGCCTTTCATGTAAATAATTCAGCTCTAAGAAACATTGCCAGACCTCTTCCTTTTTGATGCTTTGCTATATATGTGCAACAGCAATCCTAACAAAGCAAAACTTCTTGCGCTTTTGAAAGATGCTGATGACTCTCCAAGAATATTTATAACTTGCCAAATAGCCTGAGCCTTTTAACTGGGTTCATTGTTTGAAGTTTTTATTTTTCTAATCAAGATTTGCACATTTCTTAGGAAACAGCTGGGCTACTCACACTACTGAGACTTTGTAATTCATTTCTTCATTTCAAAGTGAAGACAAAAAAGATGTCCAACTTTCCAGCAGCACTGGTGCAATTCTCAGTGTGACCCCATGGATGTAGCTCAGATTTCAATGCACCTCTGTTGCAATCTGGATGGGAATAAGCTGCCTGCTGTACTACACTTCAGAGGCAGATGTGGAATGGATAAGTGTATCCACTGAGTTTCATGGCTGTGCCCTCCTGTGCTGAGAGTAACCAGTCCCAAGGCAGCAATCTGTGTTCTGCTAGCAAACAATGCAAACAACAATACCTAAATGTAACAGAAACTCTGAATGGTACAGAATGGAGTGAGAACTGTGATATGGGAAGGGAAAATAGTTTGTAGAGTAGCTTGCTAGGTCACCCTGAGATGCCAGGAAAAAGATTTAGGCTTCCTTTCTGACAGATCACGAAGCGCTCCAGGATGACAACAACAACAGCAACAAAAGTAGGAAAAG
This sequence comes from Phasianus colchicus, assembly GCF_987193195.1. Lineage (NCBI taxonomy): Eukaryota > Metazoa > Chordata > Aves > Galliformes > Phasianidae > Phasianus > Phasianus colchicus. The sequence continues at coordinate 15,342,913 of NC_143450.1, read as the reverse complement.
AGCCATACTGTGAATAAACAGACCAGGAATTTATACTCAATCACCTGTGGTGAAGACAAGCCCTTAGTGGAAGGCTGCATTTATGTACTGTCCAGAAATGAAATGTTCAGGTTTTGATCAGCAACTGAATGCTCTCTTTTTTACGTGACAGCTTTCACAAGGTTTTGGTCCTGCTCCTGCTCACAGTGAAATAAAACTGTCTAATCTTGAAAGCTGCCATGGAACAGAATGTGCATCCTCCCTGCAGCTTTACCTGCCATTGACATGACTATTTCCATGCTACACATAGGCAAAACGAAGCTGAGAGTTTAAAGTGTACATATTCCCTGTACATTTTAGTTCAGTTTTGTGTCCTCGTATACCCTCTTGTCTTATCTTTCAGCCTTTGGTTATTAAATCATATCATATAATTTCTATTCATGTCTTCTGGAGCAGCATGGAAGGCTGGATCTCTCTCCACTGCACCTCACTAAGGACTGTGTGCATGGCTCCCTGCAACCTGAAGTCAGAAGGGCTGCTTAAATGATGGCTGATTTAAGCTTCCTGAATTGACGCTGAGCTCAAAGAAAAGGGAGAACATTTTTACAGTGTGACACCAAGCCTGTTTGGGAGAGAAGTCTGAAGTCTACAGCTGATATCTGTCTGTAACTGAAGCGTTGGACTTGACAGAAGTGAGCCAAGATGGACAAGGAAAGCAAATCAGAGGCTCAGGGCCAGGTTACTAGTTTGCATGGCAGTGAAAACAAATAACAACAGCGGTGTGAAAACCATCAGCTCCTTCCTGATATCATTCCTAGTAACCACACCACCTTTCCATTTGAACCTTCTTGCTCATTTGTGCTCTGAATTCTGTGAAAATCAAATGACATTTTGAATCAATGACACAATGACATCCCTGCAGGGCACCTGGAAGGTTTATTTCCTCTCATTTATATTTTCCCTCTTGTTGGGACTCAGGGAAAAGTCAATTTTGCACACCCCTCTCACTCTGCTGTTGTACTTTTGCTGTGATTGATCGCTGTTTCCTTCCTGCTTCTCAGGGATTCACCTGCCCACCTTCACTTCATTATCTCATGCCCTTTTGTTTCCACTTAATGTTGACATTTGTGTGTCAGTACCTAGACTGTGCCTTAATATACGCAGTGAGCCCTTCTGGTTCTAGGAACAGCCTGCTCCTGGGTGAAGGAATTATCTTGCAGAACACCACTGTTCTTTTGTGTCATTTGTTTTCTCAGGCAGGAACTTCTTTGTTCTGTTCCCACACATTGAATTCTTCCAGCAGACTCCTAACACAGGGATCTTCTTTTGATTTGAAATTATCAGAATTTGAAGTTTTTCACCAGTGCTGCCTAGTTCTGATTTCCAAAAGTTAACTTTAGCAAATGAAGTACTTAAAATTCCAGTGAATATTCCCCTTCTTTATAATGTGTGTATAAGCAAAGGAAGCTCAGTACAATTTCACACATAAAAAGACACAAGTACTGCATGTAAGAGCCTTTTTATTGATCTAAACACTGAGATGTACCAATCCTACAGAAAATACCTTCGGGTGTGTTAACTCAGAGATTGGTGCATGCTCAAAAGTGTGGCAGATAATCATGCCTGTTACACTGGACTCTAACAATCATGAATGCGGCTGCCTTGTATTTCCATGTTATTCTCTATACAGCTGACACAGTACCTACAAGCTGATGGGTTACTCATTTACAATTTGCACCCCACAGCAGATCTGGACTGTGTTTTACAGGAGTTGGCACAGGAAAGCTATTCAAAGATCAGTGTAGAAAGTCTACAGGAGAAGGAATATCTTGGAAAGCTTGGGAGAAAGGAAAAGAGCTTGCTCTTGTAGCTTATGGAGCACATACAAATCCCAGCTTGTATATTGTAATGTTGATCTCTGTTGACTCCAGACAGTATTACATTGTACTCCTTTGGGCTCCTTCCACATGGAACATCTCAGAAATGTTGTGTGCAACTGGACAGGACAATCTGCTCAAGGCAAAGGCTGGAGAAAATGACCTGATAGTCCTAGAACAAGAGCCAGGTTCAAGGAAAGAGCAGTTGAAGACAAAACCTATGCAAGCTCTGCTGTACTGATAGTTTCCTACCCAGACACTCTTGGCCACGGGGGTAATTCTGATTTTGTGAGATTTGATCAGGAAGCAATATACCAGCTCCACAACAACTTAGCTGCTGAAACAATCTTCCTATAAGTGTTGACACAGGAGCTCTGATTATATAGAAACGGATCTAAAACCAATGAATTTTCAGGGGAACTGCCTCCAGCCACTTACTTGACTGTAACCAGAGTTGATTAGAATGTGTGCTTGAGGTGAACAGGAGACTATAATGTCAATAAGCTATAGACCCTAGTGAGCTAAGTAAACAATAACCACAACTCTGGGATAAGCTAAAAGCATCAGATACTGCCTTTGTCATCTTATTAGAGGAACTTTGTCCATCATTCCCCTCTCATTTTCTGGCAAAGGTAAAACAAGGAAAAATATTACACATGCTCTGGGAGTTCCTGGGGGAAGCAACAGGGGAGGGGGAATGGAGTACATGGGTAAAAAATGCCAGGAAATATTAGCCTTTAATCCAAGTAGTTGACAAGAATGTTTAAACAATTCAATTTTTACTTTTTTCCTTTTCATGTAATTGATTTCTAGATAATATCAAACTGGTCTTTTCTTTGCTAATGACAGAATGTGTAAAGATAAAAGCAAGTTTTAATCCTGGACTGTTTGGTAGAGTGTACTTTGTGTACTGGGCCAACATCAAATGTGCTGCTCTGTCTCCTCTGTAGTGAACTCTTATTTGATTGAACTGTGCCATTTGTGATGGGTTTCTGAACTACCCTATGTGGGAGAGAGTTTAACTGGAGCAAGAATACCATTAGATGCCACAGTATGGTGGTAACCATTTCACTGTCATCCTCTTCACGTCTCTGGTTCTTGAACAATCTGGACAAAAGCTAACAGGGCTGGGAGAACAGTTTTATCTGCTGTTAGGTGTGCAAATACAGTAGGGCAGGCATATGATAGGCCCTCCTGCCAATTGTCTCCTCCATGTGCCATACCAGGTATTCTGATGATGTTGAGATTTGATTTTTTGCCTTTGTAGAGAAATGGCACTTATTGCTGTGGATCCTTACGATGAGATGTGACTTACAGTTCATGGCCTTTCTCACCTCATGTCTGCAGTGTTTGAAGTTTCACTGATTATAATCATGATTAAAAATCTCTTGGGCATACTGTATTTTCCTACATTAAGAGGCTTTACACTTGTAAAATCTTATGTTAAACAGCATACTAAGGTAATTAAATATATAAGGGCTCAATTTCTTATATCATCCTGTTTGGTGTATGGCTGCGGGACCAAATGATGAATAACATGTTCAAATAGACACAAATATGTTATCCTCTCTTGCTTGGCTGTAGCAGCACTGTGCAGCTGGAGCTGAGGTTTGCAAGATCTTTAATAAAAGTTCATTTCACATTCAGAACACAGGGATTTGTGTTTCTGAGTCCCTTTCACATCCACTCGTCACACAAAAAGCATGTGCTAAATTGAGTTCAGCCCAGAGCAACAGTTCTTCCAATAACCTTGGGATGCAGCCTACACGGACAGAGGATACTTGAAGTCTTTAGGAGGAATACTTATTAAATAGCCCCTGCTTTTATATTGAAAGTCCAATTTTAATAAAATACTCTCAGGCATTCTGTTTCAAGTAACTACTGAATTTATACAGCCAGGTCCTTATCTTGCTTTTATCTCACCACTTCTAGTTAAATCTCAATTCATAGTTTAAAATTTTTCTTTTTGACTTTCGTCCATCTCTCTTTATAACTTCTCTTTTCTGTTTAACTCCATGCTTGCCATGAAGCTGCAATTGCTTTTCAGATATACCTTTTTCAATTGTTTAATTGCAGCGCTTATGGGATTTATATCTATTCTTTATCACTTCCATCCAGATGTCTCTCTGAGGAGAAATAGCAATGGGGAATCAAGGACTTGAGGTGAGATTTCACGCTTTCTCTTTTTCTTTACTGGCCCTGAGGTGTGATGATGATAGAGATGCACAAATAAATGTTTGGGATTTTCTTTCCCTTTCCTCAGCACCTTTAGCTCCAGTAGAAAACAAACCATTGTATTTTATTGCTGAAGTTTCTAACAAATACAGCATTTTGGATGTGTGAAATTATCTTGTCAGTGGGGTTACTCTCTTTCATTCTCTGCAGTAGTATACACTCTCACCTTTTAGCAATTTGCTTTTTTCAGCAATGGCAATGAAGCATTCACATCAAGAGAGATTAAGGGACATTAGGCAATATTTGCTTCTATGTCTCCTCAGGGCTTAACTACAGGGTCTGCCTTCAAAACAATCCAAGCAAAACTTCAAAATGCATTTTCAATCCTGTTAGCAGCTTCTGGTACCAGTTTGGATAAGAACACTATGTAAGCAAAATACTGTATCATATGGAGTTCCATATGATAAAAGGAAGGTAGAAAATTCCCATTGAAGTTTAATGTACCTGCATCTAGTTTTATGTTGTCATAACCACACACTTTCATTTTATCCTTAGCAAAACTATTCATGTTAAAACACTGTAGCTACTGAAAACATTTACTCTCATTTCTTTTAATTTGACCCTTCTAAATTTTGCCTATCACCAAGTTTCATCCATTTTTTTCCCCTCTTGATACACTCCCTTTCTAAGGAAACAAATTCTTACAGGCGACAGAGCCTTCCTATCATCCTGTGCCCTGAAATACTGTGAGACATCCTTTAGAAAAGCTCTGCATATCTTTCCTCAGAAATCAGTTATGTCAGCTCTTAGAGAAGCTGGCGGTTCTTATCTAAATTACCTCCTAGCTCCACCTGGGATTTGGATGCTTGAAGCAGACTAGATCCTTACTAGATGTAAATCAGCATACCTCTATTGATTTTAATTATATATTGTGACTTCTTATACACTCTGATAATCCAGCCTGGAGTAATAGTATAATAGATGGCATGTTCCCTTCAAGAAAGGAATCTTTTAATTCTTTTCCTCACTGAAAGCATCCAATCTTGTTTCTTGCACCTATTCCTTCAGCAGCACAGGGATAATGAGACTCTTCTAAAGATTATCCTTTAATAGAAGAAGCATTATTGTGGTATAGGAGAGTTTCTTCCTGAATTAGCCTTCATTACTGCAAGATATAGCTGTAAGCTATGAAATCCGTATTCATACAGCGGAGGATCTGATTTAGCAGAAGCCCCTCCACTAACCAGTGTCACTGGGATTTAGTTTGGCGCCTTCTCTTCAAGCCTTGATGAAGACATGACGACTTGATGAAGGATTACTTAATACCTTCTCCTTGATGTTAAAGGATCACTGTGGATTTGGACATGGCTGAATAAAAGGTTGGCTCTAAGCACCTACTCTGACATAAGACAAGTGCACAGCACATTTCATGTGATTTATGTGCTAATTAATTACTTCTTCTCAGCAGTCCTGAGATTGGAAATTACTCTTCCTGAAAACAGTCGAAAACTTCCTCAATTTCTGTGCAAAACTCACCTGTTTCAGTTATTACTTCTGAGGTATACAGGTGTATACCAACTTCAGTACATGAGAACTACAGGAAAGTGTGAAACAATTGACTAAGAGAAAAAAAGAACAACAACAAAGTGTGGTTCTCCATCTGAGAAGATAAAAAAGGGAGAAGCATAAGAGCAATTTGTTAGGCATGGACCATATATACTAGGGCATTTGTTACAGCAGTGTGTTGGGAAAGAATGGAACTGGCAATGTTTTATTCTGGTTCCAAAAGCTGTTTATATACATCAAGTTACAGTGTTGACAGAAATAAGATGAAAACACGGAGTGTGATGAGGGAGCACTGAGAGTGGCAGCTCTCTGTAATGAAGCAAAGCTCTGTTCCTTTTCTTTCTGGCCAATGGGTGCAATGAAATACATACATACATCTCATATACTGAGATGAAAGTCTGAACATAATTGTTGCAGACTGCAGGCTGAATAACGGGTTTGACTCTGCAATCTAGTCTGATTATGTGCAAGTTTAATGTGAAGCACTCTTAATTTGACACGTATATTTAAAGGTCATAGCATTTAGTAGTTTTAGAGACTGTTTTTTCACTATCTGTCTCAGCTCCTTGGATACCTTTTAAAGATTTTTTTTTCTTCTAGTGGAAAAATCACATCCTTTTAAGTACTGCTGTTCATATTCACTCAGCAATATTCACTACAAGAGTACAGATAGCGACTTCAGGGGGCTGCTTTCTTGAATAAGTGTCTCACACTGTAAATATGAATTCCAGAATTAGACCTGACTGGATTTTTTGTAAGTGCACAGCCTGGCCCATAGTTTATTCAGCATTGCTTTGACCGGGGTTTATTAAATTTATTGTACATAGCTACATCACAGCAATCACTGCTGGAACTGAAGAAAAGAGGGGGTGAATGCTAACTGTAGAGTAGGGCTGAATTTTGAAGGCAGGAACCGTCCTATAGGTAGGTGATCGTTTCACAGAATACCTTTGTCATTCAACAAGTGAATGAAATCACCTTTCTGGCAACAAAACAACAGAAAGAAAAGCCCCATGTGTAAATGCATGACAGTGGAAGAGAAAATAAATGCTATCTAGAATTTACCTATCAGGAAAGTAGGAAAAAGCAGCCTGGTAGATTTCTGCTGTCTGTCTAAACCCAAATAGTCAGACTTGGTCTTAAGCAGACTGTCTTGGTCTTGGGCAGTCAAGTTTCTCTGGAGCTGTGTGCCCAGGTCTTTGTTCAATTCCTGAGTGCAAACTGCTTAACATTTTGGCTCAGCAGCAGAATTTGGAAAAAGTTTATCACTAATGGTTGGATTACAATACTGTATCGTGTTTATCTGATATTTACTATTAGTAAAAAGTCTCCAGAATTGAAAAGCAAGTTATTCTTCTCCCTGCTAAAGAATAAAGTTACTACAAATATGTCTGTTTGCTGAATGTATATTACGGGCATGTTTCTCTTTCTGAGTTCTTAAACACTCTACCAAGTTAGGAAGGAAGAACTTCAATGTAAAACCAAAGAATTTTCTAAGTTCCCTTACAAGGTCACATCTGTGTTTAAGTGCTATGCTGAACTAACTCCTGCTATTAAGGATCTAGAGAGAACTGTCTCATATTTTATGTATGAACTTTGAAATCCCTAGTTGATGTAACAATATAAATGCTAGCAATTATTTTTTATGTTATGGCTGAAGATAACATTCAGATTCTGGATCGCATCGCTCTAACAGATGTAGACTAAGAGTCTGTCCTTGTCCTGCAAAGTTTACAGTCTAATTATTACTTGAAAGCAGTGCAAGGACCAATGGTCTCACACCTACAGATACATATACTTTTCTTCTCAGTTCCCCAAAGAGATACACAAAAACATTGGTAATTTGTTTAAAATTACATTTAAAGGAAATGAGATGTAGGAAATAAAACTGAATCTGAGGGGAGAAAATCACATGAGTAAGATACCTCAAATCACATGGAAAGTAGAGAATAAAGAAGAAATATATTTGAAAAGCTATTCTTTTGTTAGGCAGAACCTATTCACAAAAAGTGGACAGTAATCAGAGTCAAATAAATATGTTCTTATAAATTTATGTCATTATCAAAGACAGACTTAGAAAAATAACATCAGAATCCCAACAGAGTCATGCACACAGACACTAGGAGAAGTGGGATGATTTTGATACCTTCCAGAACAAAGGTCTAAATGTGCTTCATTCTATATGATCAAGTTTGTGAACGGACAAAATAAATAATAGTTAATAAAATCATGGTTAGAAAAAGTAGGCAGGAGTTTTTAACAACAGTATAATGTAAAAACGCTTGATGTTTCATGTAGAAAAAAAAACAACCAAGAAATTCAAATAACTAGTTATTATAAAAAGAACAGAGAATGTGTCTCATTTAGCAGGTCAGAATGATATTCTGCCATCCCTAGGGTCTGCCAAAGCTGTAGTTAAAGTTGCAATGTGAATTACAAACTGTACTGCAATCTTTAATATAGAAGGGTCTATATTTAGAACAAAGAAAGATTGTTAGTGCTTTTTTAGAGCGTTATCAGAGCAGACTGTTCTCAAATGCATGACAGGAGATCCAGTTTGTGAAAGGAATCTCAATCACAGCAAACCAGCCCTGAAACTTTGATTTCAGGTGCAAATCTGCTGTGGATCTGCAGCTTCTGCACCTGAATTGCACTCCAGCAGTTCATGACTCTCAGAGCATAGTCTCTCCCACTTCCCATCTACAAACCACGTAAAAGTAAAATGCAGGATAAAGTTATATACAGGATTTTTCTGCATAAGGTGTTGGGTACTTTATATTATAACAATGACAGATACACCTAAATGCCAAGAGGTAAAGTTTTTGATCTAATTATAAGGAAGAACTACATCACCACTGTCTACAAGGACATAAAATTCTTACGTATAATGAATATAAGTGCATTGACATATTGCATTATATCAAAGCATTATCAAAGCATCATCTCACATCTTCCTAAAACTCATGGGCTGTTACCAAAACTTGACCCTGTTGTTTGGATTTGATACCATTGATACCGTGCTGTTGTAGAGTTTTGCTGCCTGCCCCAGGGATCATGTGCAACATTTTGGGGGCATACCTGGAAAACAACAGAGATGATCCAAAAGTTCCTGCTATGTTTGGCTGCCAATAAATGATGCAGGAGATGCAGAAGACATAAGGGCCCATTGTTTATGGAACTGTGCAGGTATTCATTTGTCTGTGGTTCCCTAGGAATATCCTTTCCTTTTGAAAGTTCACAGGAATTGCTGCCATATCTATCTTGCATTAATATTCAGAATCTGCACTCGTAATCCATTGCTAAGCAACACTTAACAAAATTGATCTTGCATTAAGCAAGCTCTGGAGTTTGAATAATGCATTATTTCCTCGCTGCTTATAACCAGTGAAAACCTTTGGTTGTTTTTTGAATGTCACAATATTGAAACTTTTCATTTTAAACACAGATTATAATTGTTAAAGAAGTCCATCTGGATTAAGGTTCAGATGTAAATTCATCCTTGTTCAGCACTAAAAGTAAATAAATTACAAAAATTGTTCGGCCTGTAAAGGCTGTAGAAGAACTTAAAAATCTCAAAGAATGTAATACAGAGACAGCCACATCCTATTTTGTATTCAGATACATTGAGGGCAATTCCTTGTCAGTTACTATGTGTATATCTTAAGCATCTCTGCCACTGTTTATTTACATTCTGCATTAAGATCAAACAACTGTGTACATTTATATGCTGAATACAGGAGTTTCTTCTTCCCATACAAGATTATTTTATGTACATAGGAAATAACCTTGCCTCTCTGGAGTTTTCTGAATGGCTGCTGAGGATGGAATTCCATGCCTTGAAGTTGCTAGAAATTACCTTTTTTGTCTTCTAACCCATTTCTCTGCCACTGCAGGATAGCTCCCCTGGGTATATTCCCCAATGCCTTAATCATCCTGTTCTTAAGAGTCTCAAGCAATGTCTCCTTTGGGAGTTGACTGCAGTCTATTAGATCCTAGTGCTAGACAACACTTATTTATATTCATCCTATATTTATTAAGCCAGAGCTCTTCCTGTCTCTCTCCTTCCCTAGACCCTGATACATCAGTTCAAGAGAGAAAGTGGGAAGTACCTTCCCTATAATTTCCAAAGATCTAGGTTCTGGGGTAGTTATGTGTGCTACCACCTTCAAACCTTTCTTCAGACCCATGGAATGATTTGATGTCTAAAAATTCTTAAAAATTGGGCCCTTGAGAACTCAGAATGATTCATTTTAATTATCTTACACTTCATTTTATAAAACACTTTTCTAAACTAAATTTGAAATGTAATTTTAACTCATAATTCTTGATAGCCTTCAAACACAGTATTAATTTGTTGATATTGCCTATGAATTATTTTCTTTCATGCTCTATTTTTCTTCATCAAAGAATCTAGTGTCCGTTTTGTAATATCTGTGATTGATATAAGCAGCATTTTAAAAAGCCTCTTCTAAGAACCTGTAATTTGCTCTTAGGAAGTGTACAAGTTATTTTACCATGTAGTGAACATAGACTATGTGGTATTTCTAAAAGAGCTTTTTTTTTTTTTTTTAGAATTAATTATAATACTGCAGATTTGTGTCTTTCAGACTTTTTTTCCCCTATTTTTCATCATCAGTGTAAAACTTTATGTTATGCCCATTCTGTATTTCATTTTCTTGATCCCTCCCTGCATTGTATCCTATACAAATTTCAGGACTGGGCTGCACATGCCTTTCACCAGGTAATCAAAAGTTTTAAAGAAGACAATCCCAACATTCACAATTTATATTTCACTGTCTCAGTGGGCACTGTCTCAAATGACTAAATTGACTAAAATATTTACAGCTTTTTCTTCAACCATTAATTTCCATATGCCAACTCTTGTAACTACACCTACTACAGATGTGCCCTGTTTACATGTTCCACTACAAATAGAGGAGGAAAAGTATTTCCTAGATTACTTCTCAGCAGTGTTCTTTCCACCCTAGCTTACCCTGCTACTGATCTGCATCACCATTTTGTCAAATTACTTTATATTTTTGCCTATCTGGCAATCTAGAATTGCATTTCCAGATAGGCCAGCCTGCCTGGAAAGGCTAAGCTTTGGCTTTGGTCTTGTAGCTCTTCTAGACATCCCCTGTTAAAATAAGATTTTCAGTGTTTTTGAGTAATCATGCAAATAACTGAATGAATTCTTCTACGAAGAGGTATAAATAAAAGCAGACACATTCAGGCCAATGAACGCAAAAGTGACAGAATATTCACACTGTTTAACTCAACATAAACTTCTAAAATCTTTTTTCAGCACAGTCACCAAATTCTCTGAATTTTTTATACAGTGTCTCTGCGAAAAAAAAAAAAATAATATCTAATCTTTATTTAATAAAAGTGCAAATTGAATAAAAATCATGAGCATAAACTTTAAATGTTCCATGAAGAAATGTCTAGGCCTTTGATTTTCGAATGCTGAGTCTTACTATCTTTATTTCTCCAGAAATTTTGCTTATTCTTTATATTTTACCCTGTTCCACTCCTTATCTTTATTTATGAAGGCTGCAAGTCATGATTTTCCTGTGATAACTCATGGTCCAATGCTGTAATGTTAGTGCATCTGATGCAGATTTACCACCATTTGAAGGAATTGCACTTTTCCCACCAAGTTTAGAAGAAAAATATTGCTCATTGCTTTCCCATGTAATCTTAGCATTTTGCTCCTGCTGAATTCGTCAGTGTATATTTACTGGGCATAAACCAGGATGTAAATACTTGGAATTAACTGTACAGTCTTTGTAATTGGGGGTGAAACGTAACAGTTTGCATTTATCACTAACAAAGGAAACCAAATTACAAATGTAAAGAAAAGTCAGATTTTAGTTCTCTTATTTTTTTCTTTTGGGGATTTAGTAGCAGCGATGTCTCAGTTGAGTGCTGTGGATAAATGGGCTGTTTTACATCTTCTTCCTGTGACTTTTTAGCTTCATGTCTATGACTTCAGCTTTAGTTTTTGACCATACAAACAAGTTTTCTGTTTACTGTTGAATAAAATGTCAGCAACTGATGACCTATCTTTTGCTAGAACTATTTTTAAATTTTATTGTGAAGTGTGGAAACAAGTTTGTTTCCACAGCAGGTTCTCTGCAGGTTCTTGCTTCTTTTGACACTTGTGCTCAGTGACAGTTTGATCTACAGATAGTAAGAAATATTGGTCAGGATTCTGAAGTCTCATTTAAAATTGATAGCTTAAAATTACACACAGTAAACAGCCTATTGAGCTTGTCAGAATTTACATATCTAAAAAAGTAAATTGAGACACAGGATCATCTGCTTAATTGTAGCATCTTGCAAGAAAGCTGCAGAGTGGAACAGAATATAATATAGCTCTTTTCAAGCCACCTCTGTTAAATCCTCCTGTTGAAGATGACAGCAGAGGACAGACAGTTCCTTTTATGTGGCATCAGTATGATGGTGATTGCCTCCTAACAGGCTCTTTCAGGAAGTGTGGTCTTTATTATTGGCCTACATGACAACATTTTATAGTTTGTTCTTCATTCGAGGCCAGACTTCAGTCCATCTCCTAGACTGTTAAACTCCATGCTCGTGTACATCCTCACAAATTTTCCTTTGCAGCTTTGGTGACTACTGTTGCTGCCCCTTCGATAATGTAATAGTCTCCTTAAAAAGAATATGTGGGTCTGAAACGTGCAGGCCTGACTTGTGCTGGTACAATTAATTTCTTTCTTCAGGGAGATCTCACCTGTAGCTTTGGAGCTTGCAATTTATACTTCATCTGAGGTCACATGGTATGCTTTTTGTGAATTGAATTTAGGGAAACGTGTGTAACCAAGCTCTGCACTTTGCTCTGTTGCACTTCTCTCAAATGCTCCAGAGTGTGTTCATGCAACCAAGAATCCCACACTTGTAGATGAGGAAAAATAATCTGAATAGGTTATTTGCCAGGCCCTTCAGCAATGGCAATAAGTTGTCTATACTCAATTTGAGCTGACTTTAGGGTCCCAAAGTACTTATGAGAAATATTAAACCTTTGGTTGAGATGAAAAATTCCTTTTTTATCTGAGCATATTGCTACCGGGTTTTTGCACTGTAGTGGTCTCCAGAGTAAGAGAACTGAAGTGTCTGAAAAAATCCAAGAACCACTTTGTTTATCCTCACGTTCCAGACTTCAAAATTGGTTACTCTTTGATACGATTAGCAATTCAGGATAAATTTGCAAGTTCAGAACCAGTTCCATAAAAAGCAGTGCAATTCTCATTTCATCTACCCTTTAAGCACCAGTATGAGGAGCTTGTATTATGTTATAAAGACAATCTGATTTTCACACTGCTTTCTTGGAAGGGATGTTGAGTATATGAGAACAATGAATCAAAGACATTGAGCCAAGACTTCAAGAAATTATCTAATCAATCTACAAAGAGTTGGTAAAAGTTATCTCCTCTGCTTACACTTTGTTTCCCTCCCTGCAGACCTCTTTCAGAGCCTGATGATGCACAGAGAACAAAGGTTTATTGTTTCAGGCATTTCTGTCCCTTGGTGAAAAACTTTCCAGTTTATGTGAATAGCTCCTCAGAGTCTGTTCATAAGGAAACAGTTTTATTTTTCCCATCTCAGGGAATACTGTTCTTGGGCTGGATCAGTGAGCAATGCATTTTACTTTTCATCCTGACCATGTTTTTTTTTTGAATCTCTGCATTAAAGTGAGAGGAACTTTTCGACAAGTTGTACTGTCATTTTTTTTTTTGAGTGTTTTGAAAATGTCCTCAATCCTCTGCAGATATTCACATATCCTCCTTACTTGTTTGGGATTTCTTGTTTTCTGAGTGACTTGGAATTCTCAAGAGCAGGAATCGGACAAAAGGAGAATTTTCCCTTGAAGCAAATGCGATCTGTATCTTTTCTCGTATTCATGTCCTTGTAGATTTGGTTAGCCTTCCTAGGAGAATACGTGAGCTCCCAACTGAAACGCCTTCAGACACAGCTACTTAGCTTGTTCAGTGTTTTTGTTTCTTCATTTGCTGTTGATTTTGCTAAAAATACTATTTTGGTCATCTTGTCAGCTTGTGCACCAGAATCCTACGTAAAATTAATACATCTCAGTTCCTCTCAGGCACATAGTCCATTTATCTTCTGCTGCAGTGTAATGCACTGTTCCTATGAAGAATTTTTCCCAGCTGCTAATGACTCTGTCATGGTTTTTGATGTAGCACATGTTCTGTTAGGGCATGTGAAGTCACATAGGTCTTTGCTATTATTGCATTTCTTTCCAAACATCTGCAAAATTTTGACTCAAACATATAGTACTGTGTGCTACCTCATGTACTGCTTTTTTGTGGACTTTGACATTTAGTTCTGTATATGACTGTGGCCCCAAGCATCCATTCTTGAAATATCAGTGGATTATTTTTACTCTGTGTGGAATCAAACCATTACCTACCTTCCATAAATTACACCATAGCATGAATTTCATTTAGCAGATTCTGATTGCTGTGTCTGGGGTGAATTCTGGGTCTTATGCAGTTCCTCTGCTTTGTTCCTAGTTGTGTGTTGGTTCCCTCCTCCCCTGATGGATTCAGTCCCTCAGACACACTGTAGAACTGCATCTCCTTGGGCTACATTAGACCATGGACGAATTCTCCTCTTCTTTTTGTACTCTGCATTTAATAACTTAACATTCATTTTTCATTTCCATGCAGAGTGAAGTACTCCTCAGATTCCTTTAATACAGCTTCAAACTTGGCCAGAGTTAACCGAAAGCACATCAAGCACTTCAAAAGCAGTAACAGTGAGAAATAAAGTGCTGTCTGTCTGCCTTCCTTTTTGCCTATTCAGTGCTTGCACACACAAGGTGAAGTTTTGCATCCTCCACATTTCAAAAAGTGTCACTATGGGTAAAGAATCTTCCCCCCTTTCAATTCTTGCCCCTAAGAGTACTTTTAGGGTTTCGAGTTTCTTTGTTGTTATAATCCTGCTATCATAGTTCAGTAATTGCTTAAAGAAAAGGAAGATGTTCAGAATTCTTCTAAATTTTTGTCTGTTTTCTGACCAGCACGTGGTCCTTTCACAGAATACTGCCCTTCGTGCAAGGACCTACTTAAAGTCCAATTCTTCACATCACTGAATTGCCTGTTCATAGCAGCAGGAATCTTTTGCTGGATCAGGATCTGCTCCTGTTGTTCTCAAGCTGTGGCTGTACTGGGACACAGACAGCAATATGCAGCCTGTGGTGGATTTGAGCCAATAGTCAAGTTTGTGTCACCTTCAGTATCCTAAGGCCTGAAGTTGACTCGGAGAAAACACCCAGAACCCTATTGCTGCACCTGTACCATACGGTCCATATTTCTCATTTTTCTTATTGCTGTCCTGGGTGCTGGCAGATGCAGATGCTGACCCTACCTTGCACCTTTCATCACTCAACTATTGCAGCACATAATGGATCTCTTCCCTCCCTGTCAAAACGCTTCAGCTTACGCACACTAATTTGAAGTGATTTGGCGATGGTGTAAAACAGCATTTTTTTTTCCCCACAAGGGTTCAAGTTATTGGAGAAGAGAACTGTCAGCTTCCCTAGAGAGCTTAAGCTTCATGACTACAGTGTGGTGGCAGGGAGAAAGAAAGTTGTTTCTCTACATTATCTGAAAGCACTGCATTCTAGCACATTCTTAACATTATCCCCCATAGGAAAACACTGGAGTCACGAAGACTGTGAAGGGTTTATGAGTATGCAAACCATTACAGCCCCTTTGTGGCTCATCTTTATTGTCTTCATCTTTATACATCAATACTTCTGTTTTATTTTCTTTAATGAAAAGAGGGTTTAGCAGGAGCCAGATGATTGCTTGGTACAATAAATCCTCCTTTCTTGTTGTTTTCGCTCTAGTCAGCAAATTCGTGTCTGATGCTAACCATAAGGTAACTGGGCTGACACTGGACCTGGCCTCTGAAATTACAGGGCATTTGGGGACTCGTTGTCCATCAGGCAGCACTTCTTTCAGTCTGAATCACTAGTCTCCAGGAAAGCTGCTGCTTGTTTTATGGATCTCAGTATGTATTTATGTAAGCAAGAGAAAATGGGGATAGTAAGAGTGAAATAACTGAAAGGAGAAAGGGAATTGTGGAAGAAATGATCATAAAGAAGAGGAGCTCAGAATATGAAGACTTCATAAGTCTATGGTAGAGAAAAAAGAAAACAAAGATACAAAAAAACTAGAGAAATAGGAATAGTTTAAAAAAAAAAGAAAAGACACCATGGGGTAAGAACAAATACCCCTGACATTTCTTTAATTTCTACATGAATGCAAATCTAATTTTTGTATTTCAGCCATTAATGATGCTCCAACTTCCATACAAATTTAATCCCTGAAATCTGTGTTAATGGAGTTATTTATTATCATTTAGTACTGTGGCATCTCACAGATGTTCAGAACAGTCTCAGCATGCTAAACATTGGACAAGTCTGTGTGACATTCCACACGATCTTCAACCATCTATTTCTGTTCGTATCTTTTAGAGAGGGTTTATGGAACTTTCTAAGGTTGCCTGGCAATGGCAAATCTTGTGGTAATAGTTTTCAGGCTGAGCAGAGATGTAAAACTTCATACCAGTCTTTCTTTCCTGGTGAGTATAAAATCTGAGGACAAATTTAATTCTAATGACTTTTTCCACCTGAAAATGAAGATTGCATGGGCAGAGTTAACTCTGGCATTTAATGGTGAGATTTTTTTCACTGTGATATTTATGCTAACCAATTTTTGTGATGGAATCCCTTGTAAAAGTTCCAGTAGTAATAAAAGACACTATAAAATAAGGCTTCCATTTTACAAGGTACTCTGTGAAATAACGTAAGATGGCTTTTGCCACAATGACTATATCTGCTAGAAAGATAAGAAAGTGAAACCATCTGTTAAATATAAAAATACAGTCATTAAATTGGTAAATGTTCTGATACAACTTGAACAAACTGATAGGACTTGAACAGACTAATACATGTGAGGTAACATTCTTTGGTTTGCTTGTTTTTTGTTTTTGTTTTTTTATATTAGTCTGCACATCCTGAAGACAGTAATCACAACTGTACCTCTTCTTTATTTTTGCAAGTTCTTTGTGGAGTCAATAACAACCTTCAGCAAACAATCCACAGTTCTGCTCTGAGGCATCATTCACAAGAACCTGTTTCTTTTTACTGATGACAGAGGAAATTGTGAAGGATTAGCCTCAAAAGACAGAACTTAAACACTGCCTATACCAGCCTCAATCTTGTCTTTCAATTTCAATGTAGTTTTGACTTTGATTATACTTTTTTTGTGTGTGTCAGAATTCAAGTCTTTTCAATTTTAAAAGTGTTTTTTCTCTTTTCTCTTCTAGACAACTGTAGGCAAGATAGCTTTGCAAGGTGGTGAAAACTCAGCCCCCAAAAACCACTCCCAAGCACTTTATTTATCCATTATTTGCACTGTTGATTTGCTTGAGTCACTATGTTTCTAATTCACACCTACCATAAACTACGAACACCTTTTATTTTTCCCTGGACTGGCCACTATTTCAATTCCCATTACTCTGGGATATTACAACTAATACCTGCTAGTAAATAGGTTGCAGAACATGTTGTGGGGTTTTTCCAGTCAGTGGGTGTTTTCTCTTACACTGAAATCACTGATGTTGGAGTTAAGTGGTTCAGGACATAAACATAGAGGATTGCAGCATCTTCAAAGTAGCCAGTGTCACTTTGTCTGCTAGAAAACCATAATTTTCCTGCCTGTTGACATACTTGTAGCATTCTTGTTTCAAGCATTTAGCAAATTCTTGCAAAATTCCAGATTCCATTGCTATAAAATATGGTTGTTTTATATAGAAAAAAAGCCAGGAGCAGAGGCAAATAAAGAGGTCAAATCAGAACTTGTATTTGTGGTATTTTTAAATTGTAGTCTATTGTAAAATGGACAAATGTCTCAGTAGCTTTGTATAAGCCAACGATCACTTACTGCACAGGTTAAACTAGTTTTTCTGCACAATTGCCCAGCAGAGCTAACAAAGCTGAATCTGCAGTCCTGAGAGACACGGGAGGAAATAAATCCCTTATCTGTTAAAAAGATACAGCGGTGTACAGGAGATACGAAGGGATGTTAAATCAAGGTCTGTGCCACCACATGTACTTTCAAAGTGATATATTTTTAAATCCACTTAAATTACAAGAGCAAAATTTTCCTAATGCAGTACTGAAGGTACAGAGTAAAGTGCAAAAATGCAATTTAAACGTTTGTTACTGTAAAGATTTTCTTTCCTGTGTGAATGTTAAAAAAAAAAAAATGATCTCAGTAGAAATGTGCCTTGAAAGAGGAGGGGAAAACCCATCACTAAACCTCCACAGAAGATTTTCAGGACTCTACAAAGACTGCAGCCACTGCCTTAAGAGCTATGGAAACAATCAAGATGGTGAAACAGTGAGTCTTGCTGTCATGCAAAGATAACTGGGGGAAGTAGAATCCTTTACATGACATGTGTGTGCTCTTGCTGCTGGCTTTACTCTACTGGGTAGACAGTTGCTTGCTACTGGCTGTGATGTGGGATGAGTTCAGTATGGCTTTAGGGTAAAAAGGAGTGTCTGGCTTCATTTTCCAGGCATCCTTTATTTAGTCTAAGGGGAAGTCATCCTGCTTTATTTATGTTGTCTGCAATACGGGTGCTGAAGGCTTTCTGTATTAACTGAAAGTCCCGAAGTGCCCTATTAAGACAGCTGTAGCACTGCTCTGCATGGGAAACATAGCTGGAACTGAGATCTGGCCCTTCATCCTTCTGCGTGTGAAATGCTTTCTGCACCAGATTGTTTCCAGATTAAAGGCTGAACACACTGCAGCACGGGGAAAGTGGCAGGGCATGATGTAATTACAACTTCTGATCAAGTGATTTACACAGCTCAAATGAATTAGCAAATAGTATCCAAAATCAATATTGTGGCATTTCTTACAGCTGAAAGCATATTAACTCTTTAGTACTTCTAACTTGGAATAAAGAAACTTTTTACATCCAAAACACCAAGCAGTTGAATTATCCACTATAGAGAGTTCTTACATTCTTGTATTAGGATTAGAGGCAACTGTAGCACAGTCCAGAGATAAAAAAAACAGCCAACAAGTGTGTTTCAGTTCTACTAAGGATAATAAACAGGTTGGAGGTGAAATGTTGCAGCGAGGAGATAGAGATTCCTATCAGAGTTCAATAGAAAGTCTGGATCAAGAAAGATTAGCCATGTTTTATTTGTAATTAAGTGAATGAAGATGCATTTTTGACGCAAATATTGCATGTAAGAATGTAATTGCTTTATATGCAATGATTCTGTAGTTTACCATTCAGGTCTTTGACTGGTAAGCATGTTAACCTGCTTTATACTAAGCAAAGTCAACTGTACTGAAGTCACTAAAGGACTCAATTTGGCCTGCTGTGCCAAAACAAATATGTTTTAAAGGAGTGATCTGATGTAATTATATAAAAAGTAGAACTCCTACAAATTCAGTGGGAACAATGTTCTGTTGCTCTATGCAAAGCTGATCTGGCAAATCATGGATTGAAGAAATGGTCAGTGGAGGATTAAATTAGTCTAACCTCCAGTGGGATCATGAAAGGAATAACAAGTGTATCCACATAAAACTGGTAAGCACTGACATAGTCCCTTGTATATAACAATCCTCAAGTATTTGTGAGTAGCAAACAAGACGGTCTGGTTTGGATTGGATTGGGTTGATTTTGTTATTTCTTTCTTTCTTTCTTTTTTTTTTTTTTTTGGCAGATCTCCAGTGCAGCAATGTCTGCGATGAACTGTCTGAGTCAAATAGAGCTGTATCTAGCCTAAAACTGTATATAGCTTATAACTGCATATAAGTAAGAAATGAGAAAGCTTGTGACCGCTCTGCCAGGGGAAAGATTTTTAATCCTTACCTGTTGCTGAAACTAATGCTTAAATGGGAATGTCTGTGCATAATGGAAGGGTCTTAGTATGTAACCCTGGACAACCTGTAGAAAAATGGTACAGTACAATGTAGAAAGGAAGGCGGAGCGAGGTGGTTAGGCACAGATTTACATCCAAGTCTGCAGGGCTTTGGTTTGGATTTCTTCTATTTGTTGTTTTTATTGGGTTATGTTTTGACCTCCTGCAGGCATGTAGCTTTCATTAGATTCTATGTGCATCCAGGGGAAAATGCAATGTGGGGTACTTATCTGGGTTTATACTTGTTCTCTGCTGTTAAAATTAATAAACCTTCATTGTTTTTTTCAGCCCCAGAGGCTTTTATTGTGGTTACGTGTTATTTAGGAACTGTATTTAAAATCAAATCTAGGAACAGAGCGGTGCGCTGGGTTCAGTGCACAGATACAGCAGCAAAAGATTAATAAACTTGACCCTTTCCTGTGTTATTAAAAAAAAAAAAAAAAAAAGAAGAAGAACAAAACAACACAAACCAACTGAACCGTTTGAAAAAGTGGAATTAACCCCATTTTCAGCTTTCTGGGGGAGAGAAAGCAATATTTTTCCAGGACAATAAATTCTGTACTTCCTATCCCTTGAAAGACTCAGCAGCAGGAGCCAAGGAGCGCCTTCCTCACAGCTTTTGGGGATGGATACAGCAGCAACGAGTGGCACGAAGCCCACCTTCTCCACGTGCTGTGGGAGCAGAAATCCCTGTGTTGTAGGAGGAGAAATTCAGAAGTCTGGGGTGACCATCCTGCCTTTGAAATGAAATGCCATTACTTCTGGGCATTGTGAGGCCATTGACACAAACAGCCACGTGCTACCCAAGGCTTTTTGCAGCTGGTGTTGGCTGGGCACCTTTGGTTGGTTGGTTTGTTCTTAAGGTCGGTTTCATGGCTCTGACACAGCGTTCCCAGGCCGTCACCATCCGGCACACTGTCACCATCCCGCCGCCTCTTCACGACACCTGGATCTCCCGTGGAGCAGCAGCAGCAGCAGCAGCAGCACCGCTTCCCTGCCAACACACCCGGCAGGTGCTGTGCCCGGTTTGATGCCCCTCCCCACCACAGATGGGGGTCTTCGCACCAGCGACCGTTACAACCGCCGCTACGCACGCGGGAGGCGCCTCGGCGCCCCGCCCTCCCGGTCGCACCGCCGCCGCTCGGCCCGCAGATGGCACCAGACCTCGGCTGCTGGCACGGACCCCGCGCACGCATCCGCCCGCACACGCCCGCAGCCGCTGACGGAGCCCGGCGGGAGCTGCTGGTTCTCCCATCCGCCGCCTCTCCGACCGCCGCCCGAGCAGCGGCAGCGGCGCGAAGAAGAGGAGGAGGCGGCGGCGGAGCGCGGAGCTCCGTCCGGCAGCAGCGCGCGGAGGTAGGAGCTCCTTCACAGCCTCGGCGTGCAAAGTTCGCGGAGCTGCACCCCGCGGGAGGCTTTGCTGGGGTTCGGTAGCGCGTTCTTTGCCCTTGGTTGGCTTTGCCTGTGCCCGGCACGGGGTAACGCGTTCTGTCTGCGCTCTCGCCGCTGCTCCTCAGGGCTGGGCGGTTGGGTGGGTCTCGGCGGAGCTGCCATCTCCGCAGCCAGAAGTTGTCGAGAAACGCGAGGGGAGCGAAGCCCGGAGCCGGGTCTCCTCAAACTTCCCCGCTCGAGGAAGCGGCCCCCGCAGCGCCCCGCTCCTCTCCTCTGCTTGCAGATGTCGGGGATGCTGGTCATCGCTGCCTGGTGCTTCCTGCAAGTGGAGAGCCGGCATCCTGAGATCGTCACGGGGAGCAGCAATCACGGCAATTTCCTGGACAATGACAAATGGCTGAGCACCGTTTCGCAGTACGATAAAGACAAGTACTGGAACAAATTCAGGGATGTAAGTACGGCTTTGTTTGGCTCATACTTCGTGTTTGTACGTCTTCAGTGTGTGGCTGCTGGCTTTTAGAAGATGCGAGTGGAGGAGAGATGCAGCTTGGGCTGCTGCTTGTGCTGAGGATGCTCAGAGCCGTTTGGGAGCTGGGCAGGCAGTCCTGGCGTTCTTGGTTACCCCATCGCTCGGTGTGCATGGGGCTCCACGTCAGTCTTATGGAGGCAGAACGCTCCTCGGCTCTCCTTCGGGGAGGAACTTTGTGAGAAGTTTCAGTGCCTGCTGCTTGAGGGGCTCGTTAACTGTAAATGATGAAAGAATGTGTCTGTGAGAAGGGAATATTTACCAGCTCGAGCCACAAGGTGGTAAACACGGAAGGTTGCTGTTGTGTTTTGTTTTTTGTTTTTTTTTCTGCCCGTAGATTTGTCAAAAAATATTTTATTGTCCATTCAGATCGTGGAGATTTTGGCAGTGGTGTATGTTTGGAGGAAGCGATGCTTTGACTCAGTGCTTTTCAGCCTAGAAAATAAGCATAACTTCAGTATGCATTGCATTGAATCTGCAGAAAACAAATCACGTTCTTAACACGGAGCTTTGAATTTCACTAGTTTGAACACGTTGGGGTATTGCACATAAGTGAGCAGGGAATGGAAAATGCAACGCTGCGATGCGTGTAACGTTTCTGGAGCTCCTTTTGCTTTCGTCGTCTGTCTGTCGAAAAAGCTTTGTTGGAGTGCACACAGAAAGGCCCGCTCCGTGTTCCTCAGGCTGGGTAGGGGAAACGTTGCTGTTGATAAGGAGCAGACTGGGGTTAAATGTTCTTGGCTGCATGGGATTTGTGTACGGTGGCTGCTGAGTGATTGTATGAAAAGGAAGAGTGCGTAAGTGGCTGGCAGTTCTGCTAGTGCTGTGCTGTAAGTTAGCAGACTACTGACTGATTTATTCTCATTTAGGAAGCTCAGGTGCTTTACAATATATTGAAAAGTTGAAGTTTGATGTTATGCAGATTTCTCCATAGTCTTAACAATGTAGCTTATATTGCAAAAAAAGAAGCGTAAGTTGTTACAGTTAAATGTTGCCTGCATTTGCTTGGCTTATTCTCTATGTTCTTCTGTAGTTCTGTGTCTGAAAAATCATACTGAATTTCAGTGTAGCAAAGTATGGATTTATCTGTAGCACCAGCAGTTATATCAGAATGTGTATTTGCATGCAGTCTCTGTGATGACATTCACCTCTTGGGACTACTGGAGTTCTCATATAATAGATTCCTGGAAAAGCCAGCAGAGGAGAGGATGTTAATTTCTATATTCAACTTGTGACAATTCAGCACCATCTGAAAGTCATAAATTGAAAGAATAAAGTACAAATTCATCTAAAAATATTTTTAATCAGGGACAAAACTATAGCAGGAGACTCTTCACCTCCTTCAACACTTTTCTTCCAGATTGAGACTTTTTATTAAGTTATATTCATTGAACTTAATGATTTGTTTCCTTTTATGCCTTATATAAATAAATTTAAAGAATTCTTGCAACTTTTCTTCTGATCTTCTTTCCCCAGCCTCCAGTGTGATTGTCACAGACATGATGCTCTTCTTAGGTAGTGGAAGTTGGCAACCCTGTCCTCAGCAGGGGGTTTGGAGCTGGGTGATCATTAAGGTCTCTTCCAACTTAAGCCATTCTATGATTCTATATTCATTAATATTAATATTACCTCTTTCATGTTTTAAGGTTTCACAACTGAAAAAGACATTTTAAGACTTCCTGAAAATACGAACAAAATCTGTAAAGCCTGACTTCTCTCCCATAGGAAGAACTCTTAAACCAGTCCTCTGCCAAGCAGAAGCGAGTAATATAAAATCATGCAAATTTTAGATAACTTTCTATTCAGCTGTTTTAATGGTTCTCTTTAATTACTTCAAAACTAGCATGTTATAACTGTGTATGATTACCCATGAAACATTTTATGTGGCAAATTAATAGAGACTGCTAATCATCCTCTAAGCTTTTTCAAAGAGAAAATATATAAGCTTGCATACATAATTAAACTTTTAATAACATATTTTCAACTGAAGTAATTTTAGTGTATCATAATCTTCTGTGAGAGCTTCTGTGCACAGAGATGAAGACATGCATCTGTACAGTTTCTGCCAGCACGGAAGATGTAGTAATGACAGCACACTTCTTGCAGCAATGCAGAGATGTCATTGGAAGAAATCAGGTTCTTGCTTCATGGTTGAAATATCTTGGGGTAGACTGCATAAAAAGTGCTTTGTGAGAAGACACATGGCAGAATTAACCTCTAGGTATGGTGTAGATTAGCATTTTATTTGTAATTGTTGAATTGCAGGGAACTTATTTTCCTATCTTCCCTTTGTTCTCAGAGGGGTTCTCAATGTAACTATGCATCATTACTAGATGAAATTCTCAATGTGGGATATGTGCAAGAATCTGAAAGTGGTCTTACAGTTACTGCCTCCTTGGGTTGACAAAACAGCTGCTACGGAGCAGAGTGCCTTGG
The DNA here is from genome assembly GCF_987193195.1 of Phasianus colchicus. Classification (NCBI taxonomy): domain Eukaryota; kingdom Metazoa; phylum Chordata; class Aves; order Galliformes; family Phasianidae; genus Phasianus; species Phasianus colchicus. Next base: position 15,318,969 of record NC_143450.1, on the reverse strand, counting down.
CCATACCCTACAAAGCAGCAGAAGCAATGTTGCAGGAACAATCATAACTGCCTTTAGTAGCTTTCCTAGTTGTAGGTCACGTTGTATTTGTGATGTTGCACAAATATCTGCATAACTGTGTTCATGTGCACAGTAGGAAAAACACTGTGCATATGGAGCTCAGATTTGGTTGCTGTAGATGTGGCCACTTTAAACTGTTGTATGTAGTAAGCACGTGTTTGTGTTGCATGTAAATCTGCATTAATGTTGCACTACCACCTAGTCTCTTAACATGCAGAACACAACTGAATATAAGATCTTAAACTGGGGTTCTCTCATCTTTCTCAGTTACTCCTTTCAAAAATCAATTGGTTGGTCTGATATGGCCTGATTTGAGAGGACAATTTGTTTGTGGTTTGTTTTCTGTAGGACTCGTATTTCTGTTGGGCAAAGACAGGATGGTAGTTACACCTAACAGCCCAGCAGTCCTTATTCTTCTGTGAAAAGACAGCAAAAAGTAGCCCTCACTTTAAGTCTGTATTATATCCACATAATCAGGCTAAATTTGTCAGTCTGACTGAATTTTATAATGTAATCGTGCTCTGTAACGTTTTCAAGAGGCCAAAAGGGATCTCTTAAAAAAAACAAACAAACAACAACAACAAAAAAAAACAAAAAAAAAAAACTTCATATTTTAATCTTTTCATATGTCCTGACAACAATTTGTGCAATATTTAGTTGCTTCAATTTTAAAACAAGCAAAGCCTGTTAATGAATACTTAAGACCATGTAATGGATGTGTTGTGAAGCACTTGCTCTTGAAAATCTTGTAGATGGTCCAGCCATCAAGTATCAACAGTGGTGTGATGTCTTACATATTGATATGCTTTAAACATGGTCTGAACTTGATATTCCAGTCTTCTACCCCATTTTCCCAGTCTGTTGTGGGCTTTTGATATCATGAAAACAAATGCTAAGGTCTTCATCATTCAGTCAAATCTGTCAAGAGATTGGTTTAAGTGGAGCCTGAGTGCAAATTTAGCACCTGAGTATGAAGTGAATCCTTAACGTCTTAGAAAGCACTCATATGTGGATAGCCATACACGTTATTGTGAACGTCTCATTGTGTTCATGGAGGCTTGGCACAAAATAAAACTCCTCTTAGTGTTAGACCTGTCTTCACCAAGATTACGTGAACACACTAATTCTGTTAATTCTGCTTGGACTTATGTCTGTTACATTATTAATGCTTGCATGAAAGAGGTGGTAAGTTCAACTAGCTATAGATTAAACTGCAAAAATGGAAAAGAAAACTTAGAGGATGTAATACAAACCATATGAGGAATTTCTATGAAAAAAAACACCATTCTGAAAGCGAAGAATACTGACATGAACTGGTTTCAGTGCATGTTTATGTATGAAAGGTTGCCAGACCATGTCTGAGCATTAACTAAGCCATTTCTCTGAATTTTACTGCTTGCAGTTTCAGTTCAGGCTATCATGTTAATATTCTCATGCATCATATGTCCTGAGGTGTTTTCAAGCTTTGCTTGCCTAATAAACAAGATGGGAAGTGTGTATATATAAATCTAATTGCACAAATTCATTGTAGGTAAATAGTTGCATATAACTAATAGTTGCATATTACTCTATATAACTATATATATGTAAAAGATCAGGTTATATATTAGGTTTCTGTTGACATAGACCACCAGCCCTTGATACAGTTTGATGAAGAAACAACTTTGGCCTTTATTCATGTACAAAACACCTCTCTGAGCCGATTGAGTTCATCCTCACACCTGTGCAGAAGTGCAGTGTGAGGTGTTAAAGCAAACACAGGGCCAGGAACTGAAGGGGATGCATTGTTCCACCATTGGCACCAGTGGATTCAGGAACTTTGTTTTGGTTTCTTTGTGCTTCTGCACCTGCTTTCTTCTTGTTCCACTTAACCACTTTCATTTGTTTAGCCCGTGATTTGCAGTGTGTGGTAGTGAAATTTGATAGAGCTGGAAAGCCTGGCCAATGTGGAGAAGGATTGGAATACCAAGCAGGTAGAACTTGAAGACCTTGAGAACTCAAGTAACAGAAATGAAATGAAATTTTAAAGTACAAAGCAGAAGGTCATGGAACTGAGAGTTAAAATGAATTTATTCTGGGTCCTGGCAGCTTAGCTTGAAATAGATGAGAAGGAAATTTTGTGTGCTTTTATTGATTTTCAGAGTTATTCTAAGTAACAAAAGTAGTGCTTCTCTGAAGAGAGGAAATATAATGTAAAAATGCATGAAATGAAAGATTTTTGGCTCTGAAGAAGAAATAAAATTATACAAAGCATAGGAGAGAATACTTTAATTAGGAATATTGTGAGCACTACCGATCACTGAAATTAAAGAGACAAATTTTTACGAAGTTGGGGAGTCAAATGGCTTAAAGTGTTGTAGGAAAAGATGATATACATTGCAAAGCTAATTCTGTAGGGATAGATTTACTTCAGAAAGTGTTTTGAGAGAGGGATACCAAAAGCTACTGTGTAAGAAGTTGAGATAGAGAAGGAGAAAATTGCTAACAAAAATAACTTTATGATTTTAGGATAAAAGGACATTAACCCACTCAGATTTATGGTTCTAAAATCAGTGAGTTCCATTTCAAAATGGACATTGGATGTTAGCAAAATTATGATACAATCAGTTGTTATAAAAGAACTTGGATTTTTTGGATTTTAGAACTCCAGATGCCTTTGAGTTTTAGTTCCCACCTCTTTGTTCAGATTAAACCCTTGAAGACAGTTGTTTTTCTCCCTGCCCACGTAGTTTTTAGTCTGGTAGAACCCGATCTCAGGTACTCAAGCATCAGATCCTGTGGGATTACCATGAGCTAACAGCCCTTTGTTGTAGACTGGCTTATTTCTGTTGTCTCTTTCAAGACAGGTTCATGCTTTCAATGTGATCTCACTACCAAGGACCTGTTCCAAGATAACACCTAGTACACTCAATGCTAAGGGGAAGCTACTTAATTTGGGATGGCATTTTCTTCTTTTATGTTTAGATTTACAGGGTAAATGAAGTACTGTCTCACCCACAATTTATTACTACACAACTGCATGTTGTGTTTTCTTCATCTCAAATGTAATGACAGATTAGTGATTGATGCATTTATTTCTGGTGAAACCATTCAGGCACTGCAAGTTACATGGTAAGACAGTCATAAAGGAGGGTTACAGTACACTTAAAGAATACCTAATTAATGAGTGCATCCTGTCAGTAAAGTGGCTGGGTAATGTAACAGGACACAGGCACCTCAGACTTGCTTCCTAGGAGATTATCATTCCACGACCACCTTGAGATTTAATGGAAGGTGAGGGCTGTGTGCCTGGATTCTGGTGGATCTGGACTGAAGCGCAACAGAGTTGAAATGTGATTTACAAGTTCACTCAGGCACTAGCATACTTTCTCTCTTAGGGCAATCCTTATTCAACAGAGAGACAAGGCTGGAATATAAATGTAATTGCAAAGTACAGCTAAGATGCATCTGCCAAAGCTGCATGAAGTTTAAAAGAGTAGCAGAATATGAGACCAGATTTGTGCAAATGTAATTCACTAGCAGCTTCTTACAAACAGAATAGACGTGCTGTGGGGGAACTGTTAGGTCAGGCCTTGAACTGGTGATTGAACACCTGGGGTAGGGGTGCAGCTGGCCCAGGGGGCACAGGCAAATGGTTTGCACCTGTGCTCTGCATGCCACCAGGAGTGGACCCAGGGTGGGCTCATATATGGGCCACTGGAGGGAGAGCATCCCTAGGACCTGGGCTGCTTCTTGAGGAGTGCTGTGTAGTTTGAGTGCCCTTTCACCGCTGGGGTGAGCACAGCTCTTCTTTGTGTATGTGACTGTTGGCCTACCTGCAAATACTTTGCCTGCTATCGCTAAGAACCTGTCAGAAGCAATTTTGCTTCTTTGTGAGCAGAACATATGCTTACTGATAATGCGCGTCTCAAACTTGACACTTTCCTTCTGCAGTGGGAAGGGGAATAATAATGGCATTTATGTCAGAATAATTAACTTGGGAGGTACAGAGAGCCTACTGTTTTATGATGAGTTGACATGTATCTACCTTGCCTGGGAATGACCTGCGACTCTAGAGCTCAACAGATCAGTGGAAAACTATGATGTTAGCTTCTGCATTTCAAGTTATAACTCAAATAATTTCCGTGGACTGCAGCAACAAATCATATTCCTGCCACAAAATCCTGCGTGTTTGAATCTTGCACTACCTTGTACCAATTTTTAGAGTAATCGTTCTGGAATTCTACTGCTTTCTGTCAAATACCACATCTGAAGTATGAGAACTAGTTTTCTCTTTCATAATATATGTTTATTTACAGGCTGCTCAATTATTTCTTTCTCTGTGTAACCAAAAATGAAATTAATCCAAAAGATCTGCAGTAAGGTTCTTTTGATACTGATGACCAGCCTGTCATTGACTGAGTTTAAGTGCTGCATTTCTTCTCTTCCTGTTTTCTTAGACAAAGTACTGTACATGAAAGACCAGTTTAGATAGCTATTTTTTAGCGTTTGGAGGGCACTATGGAATTAGAAAAGGCTGAAAGTTATGTGTTTTCTGACAGCATAGATAGCTTCATAGTTCCAGGGAGATGCTTCAATCCGAAAATCAAACATCTCCAGTCTACAAGGTACACATCTGACAGATTCCAAAACAAGAAAGTGGAGTTGACATAGCTAAGTTGAGGTGACGCTGCTGTCTCCAGTGTGAATTTCTGTATCTCCACCACTTTGTTTCAGCTTTATGTGGGATTTTTTTGGCAGCAAAGATATCAACCCTTAGTTCTGAATAATCTATCATCAGGTAGATTAATACCTGTGGTGTTATCATTTGTGGATGAGCTCTTGCAGGTTGGCAGCTAAAATTGAATTATACATTTGGACTGAATGTCTAATGCTTAATGAGTTTCAAGGCGAAGATATGATTCAAAATAAAGTTTACAGATAAGTAATTGCTAAGCTACCGAAGAGAGGCTTTGGCAGGAACCAGAATGGTCTTTATCTGTCACTTCTACAGCTTGGTTTGTAATCCAGGGTAACAGAAAATCGTTCTCATTAAATAGATACAAGGGGGCTTCAATTAATTGTGATTTTGGCTGTCCTCTTAATGGACTTAATGTCATAAATCTACTTTGCTGATTGCTTTCTCATAGGCAGGTAGAAAAATACTTGATTAAAAATTACAGTTGAAGTAACTATTTCAGGCTAGTTTTCAAGAAAAGTTTCCATGTATCATGGCACACCATTGGATCTGGCAAACACTGGAATTGACAGACAGTGGTTCTTGTCTATGCAGGTTATTTTGTAACTGTCCACTTGGGAAATCTGTCTGTATATGTACGCTGTTTAATTTGAAATTTCACAGAACATCCCACTAATAGTTTTATGTACTTTTTAGCTTGGAGAACGATCCTCATCTTTCTGTGCTTGAGTTTCCCTGGCTATTCAGATATCTATCTCAGCACTGTTTCCTATTCTTTTATACCATCCTCTATGCCTTTCTCTTATTGTAATGCTTGGGCAACTTTAATACGAACAGAAGATCAAAGCAATAGAGGCAGCTGCAGTCTCTGAGTCTGGGAGTGGGTGGGCAGGCAGGAGCAAGGAGATGCTTTAACTTCTCTCCCATGGATGCTGAAAATGATTACTGCAGTGTTAAGAAATGAGGCTGTAGCAGAGGAGGCTTAGCTCCTTTCTCAAAGGAAAGAGTGGAGAAAATTGTTTTTGGAGTGGTGTTCCTATTTGTGCTAGGGATGTTGAGATCTGTGGTAGAATTTCACGGTAATTGTTAAATATCAGTAGAAATGAATTTTAGATGCTTCAGAAATGCAGTGACAATGATTCCACTTATATATATATTTTCACTCCCCATTACTGCTAAGACTGGTTTCACATTTTCTTCTTGTACTGTCATCCCAAAACATGAGATGAAAAATATTTCCACTGACCTTTCCTACACTGGTACCAAAAAGAATTGCTTTTCCCTGTTGTTCCAGTGTGCTCCCTCTCCATCTTATTGCAGGGGATGCGGGGATGCATATTAGTAATTTCTTTAGCTGAAAATTTAAGTATACTTACAAATGTACAGTAGTACATTAAATAAATTGTTCTGAGATATCATTTCATCCAAGACTGCTGTGCTTTGGGCAGTTCCAGTTCCTGGAAGAACTCCATTAACCCACAGTGTCTGTGGAAAAGCCAATTCCTGACATTGTGTTACATCTGCTCTTTTGTGGTGTTCTTTCCCACCCAAATCCCAAAGCAATTTTTTGACTTGGTTAGGCATACTGAGTTGTAGATCTAGATTAGACTGATGTGGAAGCAGAGGATAAAGCTTGTTTCAGAGTTATCCATCAACCTAATGCCAAATCTAACAACAAAATTTGTGTCATGTGAGTCCCAGAACAGTGCTCTTCTACTGATCTGAACACTGTGCTTGAATACAGAGAGATGGAGCTTGACAGTGTCCTTTGGGCATACGTGCCAGCATCTGACAGCAGTGTTTAGTGGGTTAAATTAATTTCTTGTTTGGTAGCATAAGCTTCACTCGGTATATCAGGGAGAAACTTCATCCATATTTCCTATGTGAAGCAAGACTAACCAACCTTCCTGATGTTAGACTAATGTTTTGTCTTTAAGTGCTAGATACGTACAGCTTTAATATCATATTAAGGAGGACTAAGTATTTTCAATTAAAAGATAAAAATGCTAAGCAGATTTCCTGAATCTTGCTTTATCATGATATCAAACTGCATCTGGCAAAACTTAGTAAGCTTCAATCTACTCATCTTTTTAGAACTTGCTTCATCTTGCTAAAAAAGAAACTACTTCCGTGATAGAAGGAAACTCTTCTTCTTTCAAGATATCATAGTCGTGGGGTAATTAGTAATTTAAATTTAGAATTGCCCAGAATATTCCTTAAACACAAGTATGGATCTCCAGATTATGGTTCACTGAGGCTAATAACAGCCCGAAAGGAATTGTTACATTTAATTAGAATAAATATGAACTGGAAAAATAGCGCACAACTGTCAGTTACTCACAACAGCAGTTTTGCCAGATGAAGAGAGCTGGTACACCAAAGAGATTAGTTCATAAAGATATGTACAGTAATTCACATCAGTAGCCACAGATTTACTAGTTCAATTATTTATAAAAATACTTATGTAACAAAGCAAGTCAGCTATAACAAAATGCTTAATGGTTTGTTTTCAGTCAGATACTGAGAGGGAGACATTAGGTGAGAAATCATAGCTAGAACAATCTTTGTTCGGATCTGAGATCTGTTGATACCTGGTGAAAGAGGAAGAGAAGAACGTGCTGTATGTCTGTGTGTGTGTCCAGGTAATGGAGTTACACAGACAAAATGGAAAGGAGGTAGATATGGTGAAATGTGCCTTTCTTCATTAGAAGGATTCCAAACACTTAGGTTGATCATACTGCTGAGGTTCCAATATGATGGAGAGAAGAGGAAGGGATTTAGAGAGGATACAACTGCAAGCTGTTAGCTGCTGATGGCCCACACCTGGGTGGCAAGTGTCCTCCTGAGCTTCTGCTAACCTCTACTTAAGCATAGTGATTCTGGGCATGGTTGTGAAGATTCTCTTGCTGAGTATACATAAAACATTTTGGACTCCAAGAAACCATAGCTGGCTTATTGTCAGATGAGAAGCTATAAACATCTGCTTCTGTGGTCTTTCTACGTGAGGTTTGTGTGGTAAGTGGTATTGGTTTTAATGTGATAAACAACGAAGATGCATTGTGGGAGGGGATGTGTGTGCTTTAACGCATGTTTTCCTTGCAGTGTATTTGTGGATATCTGTAGCATTCGTAATTAACTGAGGAACAGATGGCAAAATCTTGGTTTAAAACAGAACATCCACTAAATGAACGATCATGCACTGCTGCAAGTTCATTTGAGAAGCAGTTACTCTGTTCCCTTGGATGGTGCTCTAATACAGCCCTGCTGAGAGTAAAGAGTAAAACTCTTTAACAGCTGGTGAAGTTCAGTGTGTGTAGGACCTCTATAAAGCAGGACATTTCAGACATCTCCTGGATGCTAATTTCTAATGCAGTATGAGGATGATTTTCAAACTTTTATGGTTCTGCATAAATGAATTGTTGTTTATGTCTTCATATATAGAGCAAATAGAATGAAGTGAATTTAAGTGTTTTTTTTTTTTCCTGTCCTCATTTTCACGCAGAAGAGTACAATTGTGTCATCAGCTAAAATGTTGGAAAGTATCATACTGTAGCTTATTATAATAAGAACTCTTATATTTTGCTTGTGTATTTTCAACTCCAGAGTTGTGCTGCAGTTTTTCAAAGCTAGAAAACATGAGAAGATATTGTCAGCATTTCACCATGACACTTGTTTCACATTGAAAGCCAGAGGGCAAAGGAAAGTGATTTCTTTTGGTCCATGTAATCTTTTTAGAAAGCAGTGGCAGACCTGCAGGCACAGTCTCTGAGATTTATATGAGGTAAAGCTCAGAATGATGAGATCTCAGATGTAAAAACTGATTGATTACCTAAGTGATATGGTTCTCCAAATTCAGAAGTTAAAAACAGTTGATTTTCAGGAGAGGAAGAGCAAGGGGAACAACAGAAGGCTGCTAGAGGAAAATACTATAAATATATTTTTCATCAATGAGGTAAAAACATGATATTTCTCTATCCCAAAGGTACTGAATGGATTATTGCAGCCAGCCAACTTAGATCAAACCTTTTTTTAAGGATAAATGAAGCCCTGTTAAAATGTTTGTCTCTGTGAGATGACCTGAATTTACCTTTGTCACGGTGAATTGGGCAGTCTCTTTGTCTCTGGAACTATTTTATATCATTCTTTATACCTGCAGACTGTATGGATGTGGACATAAAATATTTCTGTGAAAACAGTAGTGCCATTTCCTCTGTTTGGAATTGCTATTACCTCTAAAAGTGTGCTGTGTACTTTAGGCAGTATCTGTAACATCCAGTGAAATGATGTTTGATAGCTTGCATTTTTCTCCATATTCTGAGCTATAAATTTCCATGTGTCGTGTGCTGTATTTTCTTATTCCATCAGAAGCTCCCTGTATCTTCTCACAGTGAGTACTTCATGGAATAAGTAGGTAGCTTTGCACCTGACTACAAACCTTTGTTATCTGCAGTTTTTGTGTAAAACTGACCTGGGATGTTTCCAGTATGAAAGCTCAGGTTTTCACGTGTTTGCCATCTAACTTCTCTGTGGGTACACTGTCCAGTTTCTTTGTTTTCTTCATTGAACTGTTTTTTCTTGTTCAGTTCAACTGACAGGTTCTTTAATTCTTTAATGTTTTATTTGGTCTTTTGTTGTTTTGTTTTTATGCATCACAGTGGCAGCTCTGAGCAACTGCAATACTTTGGTTTTTCTCCTCTTTCTTCAGTAGTAACAACTGCTTAATAGTAAGCTTCTCTTCACCTGGTTTCTTTCCCAATTTCACTTAACTGTACATCTGCCTTGTGTCAGCCTTGTAATATCAGAGGAGATGGCTTTCTCTAAGAGATAGCATGCCTGGGGAGAGCTGGCAGAAAACTGTATTCTGCTAGAGCTTGTAGGCCACTTTCTGCAGTCTGTGGAATCTCTTCCCAGGAACACCATAGCAGTAGCTTCTAGTCACAAGTTCTTGGCTTCAGAGGTAGATGTTTCTTAATTGCTGAAAGTATGGAATAACAAGATTTATCTCTGAGGATCTGATGCTGCTGCAGCTGCGCTACTTGCGGCTTCAACTGTCTTGAAAGGCTGAAGAATTATATAGCATTCCCTGTAATGACAGAGTTTACTGTTACCTGCTGAGTTGCAGAATCGTTCCTTTCAGGTTAGACTATAACTTGCATTGATGTGACTGTAAGAAATAAGGAAGAAATGAAGGCATCCTGAGTGTCCCAGCAGAGTAGTATTTAGGACCGTTTATTGACTGGCTCCAAGTACTTTGAGGTAGCATAGGAGACATACCACAAGAAGTTACAAAGGGTTGGAAACCTGACTTGTTCTTTTTAAAAGTATCATTAAGTTACTCTCTACAGCAGCAGAACATGAAAAATATGCCTGGCAGGATGTTATAGGAAGCTGTATGAAATCTGAAGTCAGGGAGTAAACAGCTCATTGCTAACAATTTAGGGGAATGACAGGAGCGAAAACAAAAAGCAATTTTATAAAGCAAAACATTTACTACACAGAAAGTGTTCCCTTCTGGGGGAAGGGGAAATGAGAATTGTTGACCACTTCGTTCTAAAACACTGTTTATAGGTCAAATACCTGATTTGGAGGTATGTCTACCTACCTGAGCTTTCTGGTAAGGCAAATGTATGGTTCAGCTTAAATCATGCAGCATTTACACCTTGCTGTGATCATACAGCTCTCTCCTCCCTCCTTCGTTTTGTGTCAGCAGCAGTGCAAGCCCTTTGCCTGTTTATCATTTCTGAGCAGAACTGTTTTTACTGGGCCTATACACAGACAGCATGGGTAGGAGATGGGTAGTGCTGTTCTTCATATGCCTACATAGAATACATCAACTGTCTTGGCTTTTATCTGTCTTCTAGTTTATCACTCCATGTAAATCTGGCAGTGATTTCAATTCTGTGCTCAGTTAAGGGGATGCAGTGTGCAAAAGGGAAAATCTGGTAAGGTACAGAGTAGCTCTTCCTTCGTTTCAGTCTCATTGTTTGCATTAAATGGCTTTTTCACTTTTGGAAATAGCAGAGTGAAGTACATGGGTTTATAGTCTCTAATGTCTGGATCATACCTTATTGAATACAAGAAAAAGGCTGTAGACACACCTTAGTGTTTCAGAAATTCATAGGAAGTTCCCAAAAGTGAAACCATGGGAGCTATCACTGTAATTTGGATAATAAAACCAATAAGCAAATGTCAGACTAAAAATCTTGGACAGCCTCGCTTAATAAATGAAATGGCAAACTACCAGCCAGTGTTAAAAAGAGTATCCAGCTGATGCTGCTTTCATCCCTATACAATTGGCAGCGCTCCTGGATTGATGCCTGAGAGAGTGTTGGTAGTTGGCCTGGATATGATTGCACATAAGTGGGCTAGGCCACTAAATCAGCTGGCATTTCTGACAGTTGTATCCCAGAAGAGCATTGGAATTTCTGCTTGTTGCGGTTGTGTAGCATAGCTGCTCTGGGGGAAGAATCCTAACTTTCTTGATCTAATTGGAAGGGATCTTTATTTCTGGTGACCAATTCTCTGCCTTTTACTCAATTTGGTGACCATTTCATACTTAAGCTAAGTGTCTCTGGAAAGGCAAATAGGATATCTTCCTTCTCTGTGCGAGGTTAAGCTAATATTCCTGAGAGGGCTGCTGCTAGTAGGGCTTATCCTTCAGGTTACATTTTCTCCCTTTGGAAATGCTAAAACACCTTACTGATGCTATTTGAAATATATAGTCTTTAAATATTCATTGACTTACATAAGGGTGGATGGTGTGCTTCCTGAGATTTAATTCATAATAAATCTGGTGCAGGCCTTAGGTAAGGAGGTTTTAGTGGAATCAAATAATCTTGGGTTACGGGATCTGGATTCATTACAGATGAAAAGAGGATACATAAGGTGTCTGCAGGCTGTTGATGTGAATTGTCCACTTGTCCAGCTGGTCTCTTGGCTAATTTGAACAGCCTGTAAAGATATAATGGCTGCTGGATGGGAAGAGATGACAGCTTAGCTTCTCTAATAATAAGTCACTAGACGGTGTTGTTTCATAACTATCAAAACTGTGGGTCTCTTCAGCCGTCTTCAAACAAGGACTTGACTTCTGTCTCTTGAGTAAGACTTGACCAAGCATTGCTATACAATGTTTTCCAAGTGTGTCCTTTTTGCTCCTTTAGACTTGCTGCATTCTCTGATGATTGGCTGGAAGCCACTTGCTCTTATCTCTGAAGCCAATTTTAAGAAGGACCTCAGTTCTCAAGGGAAAAAAGAATTCTAAAGGATTTCTCCTAAAAAGGTTGTTAGCAGGCATATTTAAAAATAAATGTCTGCTTCCCTACCCCCACTTTCCTTTCTGGAGCGAGCTGTGAGGACAGCATTGGTTGAATCATCCATCTGAGTCATGCAAACAACTGTCATTGTTAGATGTGAAGATGAGCTAAAAAGCTGTCACTTGCTTGGGAGCATTTTTATTTTTGACTCGTCCAGTGAGGGGGGAATTTCTTTTTGCTTCCTTTCACATGGAGAATGACAAAGCCAGTGTTCTCATGGCTATAACCTTTACTTCTGGGGAAAAAAAAATAAAAATTGCAGAAATGTTTTACGCCAGAGGATGTCATCCTGGAAGTCTTTTTCATGCACTTGTGTGTGAACTCTGTGAGGTCGTGTGCAGCTATCCAGGTGGTCCTTCCCTCAGAATGTCAGGACTTGCACAAATTCTCTGTTGCCTGAAGTCGTTCATTCTTGTGTCTAGATTATAAGTATGGTCCACATTCTCATGGAGAGTGCTAATGTCTGACCCTCAATACAGCTGTTTTTTCCTTACCATTCTCCATCTTCTTTCTTACTCTCTGTTGCTTTGTCTTTGTATCATAGCAGCTGACTCCAGAACACAGTCTACATCTCTATGCAGTCTCCTGGTTGACTGTGCATTCCTCATTCTTATTCTGTTTCCTGTTTCTTCACTCTGTCATCACAGTTGTCTTTCCTTTTTCCTGCAGCTTGTCAGTGTTAATCCTTCTCACCTCTCTTGTCACAATTATCTTTCTTATCTTCTTTCCTTATCCAAGTCCCCTGAAATTTTGCTTCCAAATATTGCTAGCCAGTAAATCACAGCAGCATGGACTTCCTTCATCCAAAGCTATGGTGTTGTGGTCAGTCTGATCTTAAGTGTGGGTCCCTGATAGCTGGTGTCTATCCCTGCATTATCCACCACAAGGTCACAGTACCTGAAGAGAGCATGCAGCTGCCATAAGATGACAGAACCTCTGCAATATAATGCAGGTTGATTTCTGTAGCCACAAGTGCTCAGTGGACAATGTTGGTATGTTATGTCTTCAGTACAGGCCTGAAGTTTTATACAAATTGCTGTTCATAATGAAGTGCTTGCATTGATAAAGCTTTATCATGTTCAGATTGAAGATAGCACTTCATCGTATTTCAAAAATTCATAATAAACCTTTCCCCAGGTTCTCTTATCTTCCTGGAAAACCATGGTTCCTACTTACCTGGTCGCTTACCCATTGAAACAGTTTCCCTGAGAGCCTGACAAAGTTCAGCATGAGGCATATCAATTCCTCTTTTTTTCCAAGAAAATCAGCTGAGGTTCTTATACTTGAGCTATGAACCACTCTGTAACCTGTGCTTTTGTGTGGTTGTTCTTCTATTTGTGCTCAGACCCAATGCAACCACGAGACTTTTTGTAGATCCCAGTAAGCTGTTCAAGCAAGCAATTGTGCTCCTCCCACTGTGAAGTAAAAGAAAAACGAGTTCTCTTCCTATTCAGTTGTATTTTGGTTAATTTTTCTTACTGTTCTTGTATTGGAATTTTCATAGATGTTGGTAGGATTCACATTTAGTGATGCATTTATTTATCTGGTGGTTAACATTTGAACCCCAATATATAGTTGCACAACTGGAAGTTTCAAAAGCTGTTTTCACTGAAAAGCTACTAATTCTAAAGTAAATCAGTCATTTGGTCCTTGCAGTAAGATTTTCTTTATATTAGAAAGCTTGTTTGTGTTTACTGCCATGAAAGATAGATCAGTTACCAAAAAACAGATGTTTAAATCCTATAAACAATATTTTGGAAAATCCTCCAGTGACTGCTTTGCTTTCTAAGACTTCTTGAAATAGTGACACACTTTACCTACCTTTAAAGTGCTGCTGTCTGCAGGATGTAATGTAGCAGCTGGTCTTACACACAAGAGTTAACCCAAACTGACCCCGTAAGGCTCAGCATCTGACAAAATCACAGTGTGAACCTGTAAGGTTGCAGGCAGACCTAAAAATAAGTGGTATAAACTGCTGACAATTCTGAGTAAATGACTGTTACAGGACATTCTGGATCATGCTTGTGTACTTGTGGGTTACAAAAATTCACAGGATATATTTTGTGAGATCAGTTTTATTTTGGATTTTAATTTTTCTTAAAATTGAGCTTGTCTTCTGTTTGAGTGAGCTTGGTACTACTTCATGAACCCACCTCGATGGTTTTCATTATAGGGCCATTTCAGAATGACAAGGTGACTGAATTTTCTTTTCCATTTCAGTGTTGTTGAATTCTGAGTGCTGGCAGGACTGAAATATTAGTCACTGACAGAGATTAGCTATTATTTTCAAGAAGACTTTTGACATCTTGGTCCTTTTAAGCTTTCACCTTAAACAAAACTAAACCACTCTTAATAGTTGCCTTTGTTCCTGTTTCATGGTTGAATACTTCTATTTCTGATGTGTAGCTCTCTTGCCTGTGTTGCTGATCAGAATCAAATAAAATTCCTGTTCTTGAACTCAAACCTCTCCATAAGTTTACAAACTTTTACCCAGCTGTAGATGTTGGATATTTTAGTTTTTGAATAGCCGTTGTTTAAGATTGACTGACTTCTCTGGGACCAGAATTTCAAATTTCTGTTTAGTGGGGCCATTATTTTTCCATCAAAATGTTGAACCTTAGTTGTTAACTTAAAGCCTCTTTCCTTTTGAAGACAAGAAAATAATATAAAGAAGCCTATTTTTCTTCAATGTTTTCAGCCTCTTCCTTTATAAAGCAGTAGCCTTAAGTCAATTTATAAGTGTAGACACAAAAAGACAATTTCAAGTCAGAAAACAGGGAAATTATCCAAATTATTCTTCAGCAATTGTTCGGTGGCACAACTCTTATTCAGCGTGTGCCCTGCTGCTGTGACTGCTGCCTTCCCATTGAGCTGTTACTGGTAGCACTGAATTGTCTGACGTGGTGAAATTATTGTTAAAAAAAGTCAGATGTTACTCAATTACAGATGCTGGTGATTGTATTTTTTTTCTATTCTTTAGGGAAAAAATATTTGGAACTCAGTTTTTTACAAATGGTCAATTTTTAGTTGCTACTTAAACTGCTTTATTTTTGTGGATTTTCTTTTTAATGTTTTTAATGTTGCATCTCCAAATGGATATGAAGATCAATACTCTCCTTCATATACAACGTATCAGATGATCTCAGTTTCTTTTTTCATTTGAAGTCACTGTTCTCTGCTAATGGCAGTCATCACAACTGGGCTCCTCTGCTCCACAGAGCAACAGTGGTTACAAACTTGGACTGGGGCAAAGGGACCTTCACCCATAGGGTTGTGTGAGTTCATATTTCTGATTCAGCTTAAGCAAATGTGGAGGGGATGTAGGGGAAGTTCAGAGAAGATAAACTTTTTAGTAGAAAGTCAACAATTGTTTCTTGTCTTATGAAAGTATAATAAAATGAGCGTTAGTCATGGATTCAGACCCGCAGTATATTCAACCATTCCTACTTCTGCTGTAATAACAGCACATCTAATAGGGAAAGATCACTATGCTGCCCATAGAGAATCGGGAATATGCAGTTGCAATTCTGAGCATCAATTTGCATACATTAAGAAACAGTGTCTCTGAGTAAAGGGCAGTTTCAGCATATAAAATTTCACCTACTTCTGGGATGTTCAGATGTTTGCTTTGTAGCTCCTCTATGCTGAGAATTTCGTGGTTCATTTCAACTTTCACCTTTGTTATATCCTTTTTCCCCCCATTACTTAGATTTCTCAACAAGAAGCTTGGCTAAAAAGGTGAGATGATACATTTGATTAAAGCAATTTGCTTCTCTCTTCCTGTGTTTTGGATTCACTAATTTGCTTATCCTCGCAGGCTCAGCCTTATCTCTTTCAATTTTCTTTTCATAGAGTGGTTCATTGTCTTACTGTTTTGTCTGATGATTTCTCTTTCCTGTATTAAACTTAACTTCATCTTTCTTTTAAGTACTTTTCTTTTTCTATTCCTTTGCCCTTTATTCTATTTCCAGTAACTTCTTTTCCTGTTTTATTCTTTTCCACCCTTTAATCTCCTTTGTTAACTTCCATGCCAACTGAAATTATTCAAGCGATTGGTGTACATTATAGTGAATTTTCACAAATTTAAATTGAAAGTGCTTTTCTGGAGTGCTTCCAGCAAACAGAAGTCCAAAACACTTTTTTTTTTTTTTAGCAAGGAGCTATAGCAGGTGAAAATGAAACATTGACTAAAATCTGTTATTTTTTTTTTGGTGACTCAACTGCACTCAGCCATTGAAGCTATGCCAATTTACACATTTGAAGAGCTGATAAATAAATTTTAAACCTAATTATTGTTACTCTTCAACTCATAGTCTTGAGTACAATCTACATTCTTCTTTCATATATTAATAGAGTATATGAAATCTCTCCACAAAAGATGGAAGAAGAGCATGTGTGTTTCTAGATTACAGGGTTTTATTTCAATTTTATTTTCTGTTAGTGCTGTGTGATTGTCAGAATGCTTCAGCAGAAGAGCTGTTTGTTGGCTTACTGCAATGTGTGATGAAATGATTGGCATCAAGCTGATTTTCCTGTCCTTTTCCAGAGAATAAACAAAAATTCAGGAATGCATCACTTGCAGGAAATAGCATCTGTTGCCTTTGGAGATTATATTAACCTTCAGAGACAGGACTGTGTATTTGTGTATGTGTCCATTCTGTGTTTCTTTCCGCTCAGTTTATTTACCTTCACAATCTTGCATGTAGGTTGTTAAAATGAACATTTCTCACTTCCAGGAGTCATACTGGCTGAGACAGACATCAGCCTAACATAGTATCTTCTCTGTGGCAGTGTCCAGTCACAGGATAAAGGTCAAAACTTTAAGAACCAGGATAGAATCAACTGCTTATTTCCCTTTTTCTCTTTGGGACAGCTTTTGCGTTGGGCACAGTGATGTCTCCACTGCCCAGCTGAACCTTGTAACTCTTCTTTAGAGTCTTATTTCTGACCCACACTAGATGCAGATGACAGATATCTGTTTAATTATTGTGTTTTGTAACAAGATGAGCATGAATGCCTGGAGCTCTGTGGCTAGGTAGTTGTACAAGCCAGCTACATGTGGAAGAAGGCATCCTGCATATTACAGAACTTTGTTAATGTGCAGGAAATGATGCCCAGTACAAGCTAAAAACTCATAGAAATAGTATGAGCTTCTAAATGCAAAGATGGGGGGAACCTGAAATGCTTGGAGGTCTTGCTTTGTTTATAATGTATGCCATAAGGGAGTGTTACCTTGATCATGATTTAGCTGTTTTAGTCTGTTTAAATTTGCAGCTCTAATCTGAGTGAGCTGTGGTATCTCTACTCAATCAATCTGTGTCTCTTCTGATACTGTAGTTCAGAGTAATTCCAGATACAGGCAGTTTTCTCTAATTGATTTTATTCCCTGTGATATTGCATTTGATATGGCAATTTTTGCTGTTAGTATTTCATCTGACAGCCCATCTAAAGTGCCTGAAATACAGTGTTTTGTACTAGCTCAGATTGCATACCAACTGGGCAAGAATATTAAAGTCAACTTTAGAATATATTGGTATTCCTCCATTTGATATTTTCCCTACAGCAGCTGATGCAGTCGATTGTTGAAATGTATCCCAAATAATGGCTTAAAAGATTATCCCTATTTCACAGATCTCATAAGTTTTCACTGGAAGAGGTTGGTATGGCAGATTTGAAGCTTTGTTTCCAACTTTCCTACATTGTCTTATATTCAAATATATGCAGCAAAAGCGTATCCTAATAATCTTAAAGTAAAACTATGGATGTACAAGTGTGTATGGTATATCTCTGAAATTAATTCTGTTATGGCAGTGATTCATATAAATCATGATTATGATGAGTTCATGTGTTGAGAAATGCACAAAAATACACAGTGATGTTTTTATCTTGTTGAGTGCATGACTGAAAAATAAATAATTAAAAAATAAAAAGCTGACCAGGAAATAAATTCTAATTCTTGTCTTCTGGAAAACCTCGTAATGTGTTTTTCTTGTGCGAGAGGGTTAAAATCCCTAGCTCAGATTTTTCTCTTTCTTTATGTATGTGACCTACTGATGCTGCTGGCAGTGTGCTGGTATGATGGAAATGGCTGTGTTTGAGAAATGACACTATTTGATCTCACTGCCACGTTATTTTGCTCAAGCATTGAAAATTTACCAGAAATGTGGTGGCTTTTTGTCATTCATAAAATTACTCTGTTATTTAAGGTTGCTATTGATTTGTTACAATTGGTCGTTTTGCTATGTTGTTTCTTGGTGTAAATATTTAACATTTAAATGTCAGGTAAGAGGGCACGAGTGACACTTCTCATAATGCAGTGCTATGCTGTCTGGTACCAGGAAACATTTCCTGCATTTGAAGAGATCTTCCTATGGACTTTCCTTTACTGTGGAGACTTGTGGCACTTGTTGATATGTTTTTCTGGATAATGGTGGAAAAAATTTTGTCAGATACGATTAATAATGTGCCAACTCCTTTTTTCCTATCAAATCTGAGTGCTTAGCTGTACGTGGTTTGAGAAGCTTGAAATCAGCTGGCTTGTTGTGAAGATTTTTTAATCTGGCTTTATGTTTATATGCATTTTCTCTAAGTGTTGCATGCGTGAATAATTTCTCTCTACTGAAAAATTAAATATAATTACACTTAATTGAGAAGCCCTCATCATCCTTGGTCATTAATGGGTATTGCCCCCTCACAGTGAAAATGCAACAGAGTAATGTCACTTGACCTGGTGATGAAAACTCTCTCAAGGGTGCTGGGGAACAGGAATTAAGAGTGGAGATGGAACTCATAGCTCACATCTCACAAAAAGAGCTCAAATTTAGAACAGTTTTTCCCCACTTATTTTTTTCTAAGTTGAAAACGTTGAGCCTTTTCTAATCTCCTCTTCCAGGCACCTCTCACTGAATTTAGGGTAGTTGTATGAAAGCAGGATTTGACTTCAGGCAGCACTGGTTTTGCTAGGCGATGTAAAGATGTTCAGGAATGGTTCTGTATCAATAGACAGCAGAGCATCTGTCTTCATGTGGCTGCTGTTTGTGATCCCTGGAGGGTGGTGATGGTGTGAAGTGCATCTGGGAGGAGTCTGCACAGCGTGCCACTATAAAAACACTGAAATCAGATGCTTATCACTAGGAAGTTCCTCCCAGAAGCCAGGACTTGGGTTACATTTTACAGCTTTAGCTGCAAATGTTTTTGAGGAGGAATCATCGAGTCAGACTGACAGAACTGGCCTGCTTTCCTATGGGTTGTGCTTATTGAAAGGTTTCAGTGTTCTCAGACTACAGGTTTCCCAGTGGTAGTTGTCACTGCTGCTGGAGGTGGATTTTGCTGTATATGAGTAGGAAGCCAGGGTTGAATTTGCTGTCTGACTCATACCTCAGTGGTTTCATGTGGGTCTGGTTGCCAGAGAGACTGAATGCTGCTGGACTTGGCCTGGAGAAGGGAGGGGGGAAGAAAACATGAGATGTCTATCAGGCTGCTTATAGTAAGGAAAGCTTATTCCTTTTAGTCTGGAATGAGGACTGCAGATTTTTTTTTTTTGCTTCTGTTTTAAGGCCTGATCTGATAGTCACATGATGCATGGATGTCACTGCATTTGGTTTTTGCTTGTGTCATTGTCAAAGCTTTCTAGAACTGGGAATAGATGCCCTTTCATGTCTGTCCTTGGGTTTGACACTGTGTAGCCTGCACCAGAAAGTGGGACATATGCAATGAAATGAAACCTTTCCTGTCAGCAGCCTGATGGATTTTAACTTTGGTTCAGTAGTAACCACTAGAGATACTTGGTGTTAAAGCAGTCAGATTTAACTGCTTTACGTTTTCTAATGCTCAGAAATCTTCATATAATGATGCATAATATGCTACACATTTTCTAGTTTTGCAGCTCAGAGTGACTTGTCACGAATAATTGATCTGGAATGATAATTTGCAACTAGAAAAAATGCACAAAGAACTTAATTAGTCAGCTTTTAATGAAGATAATGAAAGGAACAGCAATAAGTGGAGTAGGAACAAGATCCAAGTATTTCTCAGTGCAACTTAGGCTCAGAAATGTGCTTATAAAACTTTGATCCTTTGTTCTGTACAAGCTCAGGAGGGATGTGGTTTCTGTGCCATAGCCTGTCTGAATCCAGCAAATACTACATCTGTCTAAATAAGCATGGCATACAAGGACGGGCTATATGTATAAAGTTTGTGTCACATAAGTTGTAGTGTTCCAGCAGAGAGATTCAGAGTCCAAGGAAACCACCTAATTTTTCATCATATTTAAGGGCATTTCAACAAGTTAAAAAACATTTGCTTGATTCGTAGTGTAGGTTTTAATGAGTCATGTTAAATTTAAGTTCATTCTAATTTCATTTAGCTCACAGAATCACAGGATGGCCTGGGTTGAAAAGGACTATAATGATCATCTAATTTCAATCCCTCTGCTGTGTGTCACTGTGAATTCCTTTTAAAACAGTGCATGGATCAGCAAATTCCCTATTTGTAGTCTATCGTATCTAAGTCTTATTGGTTCTAATTAATCAATTTTCAGTGTGGCACCTGTAGCACAAATACATTCAAATAATAAAGCTTCATGACTTCTTGTATGTTATAAATATCAGAAAAGTAGCTGTTGCAGAGCAGATAACTCCTTTTGGTAACTGGAACTTCTGTTGTAAACTGTTGCCTTGCTTATAAGTTTCAAAATAACTTTATGTAGCTGGATCCTAGTGAACTTCTTGGTATTTGTTCACATTCTCTTTCCGACATACCTATCATTTACCCTTAATTTGTGCTTTTTTCTTCCAGAGAACTTTTGTAAGCAGTTGAAATAAATGTGGTCTGAAGAAATAGAGAAACATGCATAATAATGACCAAGATGGAAACTGAGCAATATTCACCCTGAAGTATTACATACTTTTGCCAGGAATTGAGTTTGTAAATTCATGTAATCACATGATGACCTCAGTTTCCTTCTAAATAGACAAATAGGAGATCTGAATGGCAGTGTGGACATTATTTAGAAGGTCATTTTAGTCTTTTTTTTTTTAATGGCTGTTTCTGTAGTTTTTTGTTTGTTTGTTTTTGTGGTGAATTATAAAGTCCTTTGAGTAGAGACTCAAATGTAAGCTGCTTGGGGCTTTACTCTCTAAGACACCTGAGCCCTAGCAGCCTGCAAATGGGAAACTTTACACAGTATATTCTGAACAGACATGAAGTTCTCCTGGCTGCGTTTTAGATCAACTCCAGGCCATGAGGTGCAGGTTAACCTTGCTTGGAGTTGCTGGTTTTATCAGCTTGAATCTGTTGCTGTGCTAATACAGTTGCCTGACTTGGTGTCAGCCTCTGGCTCAGGCAGTGAACTCAATGCCTACACACAGCTCACTGTTTATCTCCAACCACAGCAACAGTCCAGCAGTGCTGGTATGGCTGTCCTGGGGGAACTCAGCACAGCGTACTTCATAGAGCAAGGAGCCACAGAGACCAATTTAGCACTGTTAATTAGTAAGCTGTTGGGTATATTTACAAAGTTCTGTATGATGATAAAGTTAATTGTTATGGAAGGCCAAGAGGAAGATGGGGGCATTGGAAGATGGATGCCCTACAGGCATTGTTCCTTGCCAGAACTCCAGTGGTGGTTTTGTTAAATGGAAACTTCTGGTACACAACATGTGGAGTTACAGTTTGGTAGTGAAAGAAGCAGACCTTCAGGTATCTGACTATGATGGTTCCATTTAGTATAAAATCTTGTTTGTTTTAACAAATATCTGGTGATACTGACCTTGCTTAAAAAGCACTTGCTGGGAACAGGTCAGCTCACCTGGATTCTGAGTTTGTTTCTACCCTCAAAATTCTAGGGAAAAAATAAAATGTAAGATGAATTGTAAATGTTCAAAAACTAGAAGGCAAACAACTGCCTCCCGTATGGAATCTACTTACCTTGTTGAAATTCCTTTGCTGACACCTTGAACTCCAGAGTTGTATGACTTCCTGGCTTATGGTGTTTAAATTCACATCACTGAGACAATGAGATTAAGATACAGAAGTCTGTGTAAAATCCAAAGGATTTATTCTTTTCAGTGAAGCTGCTACGTGAAATTTTAAGACTGGGACCACGTCTTTGTTTGCACAGACCTTCAGGTGTTCTCCTCAAATCCCTTTTGTTTTCAGGACGTTAACCAAATGAATGTGTAGAAAATCCTGCACTTTGAACATGAACTTGGATACAAAACTTTCTCCCTGTTCTTGCAATGTAACATGGTGTTAACATGTCCAGAGAAGGGAAAATGAGTTTGAGATGCTTAATGACACTGGAGTAATTGGAAATAATTGCTCTGATACCTCGTGCTCGCTTAGGAGTAACAAAGCATGTCTCTACTTAGGAATATGAAGCTGAGTGATATGACTTCATTTTTTGACACCTTCTTGAGTGAAGGACAGAGGCAAGAATAGAATTCAGGTCTTTGTGATGTGATCAGCTCTAACTGCACAGCCCAGCTCTTCCAGCCTTCAGTTAGTGGAAAGCTTTGCTGATCCAGCTGCAAACAAATTTTGAGGATTTGAATCCTATGTATTCTACATGGAACTGCAATTAATGCTTTTCCTTCCAGTGATTTAAAGCCATCGTTCTTGCATCTTGTCATTTATGTGGTAATTCTGTCAAGCAGTAAAAGATTTGTTGTGATGCCTGTGGGAAGTGTTGTCTTCGTCAGGCGATCATTACAAATCTCTTGCTGTAATGAAAAATTAAGAGGCATGGAGAGCACTCCAAATGCATATTAAAGAAGAAATTGGGTCAATTTAAACAATGTAAGTATGACAGTTCTGATGCTGACCAGCTCTTGAGAACTTCCACTTGCACACCAAATTTCAGTATTTCCTGGACTGAACTGATATTCTGACTGATCAAAGCTCATTTTACACAGCTACCTTGCAAGATGCTGTTTAAAACATAGGTATTTAACATTCTGATTATCCTCTTCTGTTCAAAAGTTGTTTTTAAAAAGTGCTGTAGTGTTTTGGTTTCCAGAGCAAACTGTAAAGTAAAAAGATCATCACAGAAAGAAGATTCAGTTTTATAAAAGGTGATATCATTGGCTATTCTTACAATGGTGAAAATTAATACCAACATATTTTGATTTCTCTTTTCCAATGATATATAAATTAGGCATTAACTTATTATTACCACTGGGAATTGAGTGGACTTGGGTATGATTGATAAACTTCTATTCGAGTTATCTGTTTCAAGTCATATCTAAAATTAGTGATTATTTGTCTTTCAAGAGGTCATTTAATTCAGTGATTGTTTGTTATAAATGTGTTGCTGTGATTTATTGTGACTTATGGGGCTGGAAAAGACCAGATCAGTGGGAATATGGTAAATGAATTTAGATATCTCTTAAGTAGCATCTCGTGTTAGAAATTAACCGTTATATTTTGCAGCATTTCTTAGTGAGCATAACTTTCCTTCTCTCTCTTTATTTTATTTCTTGAATGTTTTACAGATTTTTGGGAGAGAGGAAGAATCTGTTTTAATCTTCATACAAATAAATTCAATTCTAGCCTGCTTATCCCATCCTACAATTCCTCCACAAGCCAATCCACAAAATGATCAGTTAGTTTCAGCCTAATTCTCTATCCTTGTTTTTTTAAGCCAGTGTGCCTTCACCAAAATGATGAAATGAATAGAATTATAAAGTGTTATACTAGAATACCATTACAAGGAATTAGTCCTTTAACATTAAAGGTACTTTCTGAAGGTATGTACAAGAAAAAGAAAAAAGCCTTCAGCCAAACATTTGCTGGTGTAACTCCAATAATCCCACATCAGCAGAATTAAGTGAGCCAGGTATCCTTCAGCACCTCAAAAAACCCAAAGACTGTTTTCCTGAAATTGCAATGCACTTCATCATTGTTGCATATTTGTGGCTTTCCTGCAATCATACTCTTTCATTATTGATATGAGTTCCCTGATGGTATAGAGAGAAAGCATCATCAAAATTTGTATGTGAAGTCATCGGGCAAGTAGCATCACTTGAGTAACAGCAGGAAAATCTTTGTAGGCATAGGAAAAGCTGAAGCTCACTTTCATGAAGAGAACATCCATAACAACCTAGGCTATACCTTTTAATCCTATTAAGTTGTATGCATTTCTGAAAGGTAGCTGCATGTTCTTCAGCAATGCCTAAAAGGAAAATATCGATCAGCATGTAGCGTAGTTTAAGACTGGCGTGTCCTAAGCATTGGAGTGTTTTCCCTATACCTTGTTTTTTTTTTTAGCAGCATTCAGGAAAATAACAAAAAACGACAATCAATAAAAACATTAGAAATAAATGTTACTCTCTTGGGTGAAGTAATGCATTATGTTGCACCTGAACAAAGCATTAGTGTAGAATATTGCTCGTGACAAAGCTTGATGAAGTAACTGACAGAGAAGTTCTCTCAGGTATTTTATCATTAACATTAGGAAATTCTTTGCCGTTAGTAAAACGGATGAGAGTCTGTTCTGTGGACTGATTTGTTTAGAAAAGATGCTTGTGAATTGGTAACTTGCAGAAGTGCTATACGACCATAGCTCAGTCTCCTGACCATTCAAACCCACTGAAATGCGTTTTGGAGCTTTTTCTGTTCATATGTAGTTCAGAAATAACCTTGCACTGTGAAAGACTGGAAAGATCCCATCCATTGGAACTCAGGGCAAATAAGAGCAGTTCCCAGATTGTAAGGAACAGATATGGATGGTGGTTGGGAATAGTTTTAGAACAAATTCCTGTAAGCATATTGTGAAAGTAATGGACCATGAGGGCAGTCCCCAAAATTGCGTGTGCAGCATAGATTCATACAGAAATAGCCCTTTTTAAGATATATTGTACATCCACTGGCAGACATATGAAGCCAGTTGTGCGTTTGTGCTGTGATGAGGAGGCTGGCCTACAGACCTCCAAAGGTTCCTTCTCAAATGATAAAATTATTCCATGCTTCCCATTCTGATAGAGAAACATTCCAAAGGATCTTGGTTGGTGTTTTTTTGTTTTTTCTCCTGTCACTCTATTTTATAACTGCCAAATTGAAATGTCTGTCAGGTGGTGTTGAACGCTTCAATATTTTAAATACAGTCAGCATCAGAAATCTGTGTTTCCTGTTGCAGAAAAAGGCTCTGGAAAACACAGATCTAGAAGACCCATGGGTGATCCATCTTTCCCTTTCTGGTGGGATGGAGGAAGGGAGAGAAAGAAAGCAGAAGTTTCATAAACTATTGATGGTCACTTAGAACTGAAATTTGTTGTCCTTACTGAGTGACTGCTCGAACAGCTGTGATGATGTGACTCCTGCTGAGCTGTGCTCTGTGGGAGTTGAGACGTTGTGTTCTTTTTCAGTGAATGTGGCTGTCATTTTCTAAACTTGATGCTCATCTAAAATATGCCTCCAAAGTATTAGGCTGTTTTCTTCTTTTATGTTTTTCTTTATGCAATAGTAGTGCAGCTCTTTCAGATTTATGGTGCATCATCTCTGTAAAACCATTTGAAGCTGGTTCAGCAAACAAAGCAGGGAAGAAAAGATTCTGTTTAACTGCTAGGCCTTAAGATATAATTCTGAGCTAGTCCTTTGGGGGGAAGTATTCAAATGGATTCTAAGTGGATATTACAAATAATACCACTACTGCATTTAGAGCTGCTCCTAAACTGGTCAGTGAAAAAATACAAATAAAAGAGCACAGTTCTGGAGCAGCTGTAATTAAATGCCTCTCAGTCAATAGTTCTGATATTAATAGCTGAATTAGAGAGAGGGAGCATAACTGTGTCCTGCTTATTGGCCATATTACTTCAGTTCTTGTATAAACTTCTATATTTTCATGGCTTTTCCTGGGCTGTTCCACTTGCCATTATAGCACTAATGGTAGTGATATCACAAAGACAGGTTTGTGCTTGTTGTATCAATGTTTCCATCATTGTGAATGATGTCTAAATTTCTAGGTTTACATAATTTTCCTACAATAAACTTCTAGGGGTAAACTCTCACAGCATATTTGAAGACAAACTAATATGACCCAAGCAGAGCAGTACAGGCTGGTGGATGGCTTGCTGCCTACACGTGTGGTATGCCTTGTGGTGACGGTTCACCAACATTCCAAACTGATTTCTGCTTGCTTGGCTGTTCTTGAGAGTAGCAAAGGTAACTGTGGTGGGTGTGGAAGAAGAAAGGTGCTGGGCCTGAAACAGCTGGGCTGTTGGCTGAGGGACTTTGCGAAATAATGCAGAGAACTAGGGGAAGTGATGTGTATGTGTGATGCTTGGGATTAATTGAAATATGTGCTTTTGGATGAGCAGTAGAAGGGCTCATCCAGAAGATATCAGAATTTGGGGTGGAAGTAATAGCTGTCAGGGTGATGAGCAGAGCAGCGCAGTAGTCATGGGTACTGGGTAGGGTCTTGGAATGCTGCCCTGATGCATGTTAACCATAACTTATCAGCAGTGACTATTGCAGTGCCCCTGTAACAACGAAGGAAAATGGATTTGGCCACATAAAGACTCAAAAACAATTGGCTTGTTTGACCTGTAGCTTCAGTTGGTTCTAAACCATTTGGTGAGAGTGCTGGATTCTTCCTTTGGAAGATGTCAGCTACAGTGGAACATCTCTCCTTAAAATCAGGCCTTGTATTTATCTTGATGCCTCATTATCCCTACTGAGACAGAAAGATCCCCATGTCTGTGAGTTGCAGTGAATGTAGGTTTTGAATCTACTGCATGCTGAGTAAATTCATTTCTTAGTTTTTTAGCAGTGCCATTACAAATTGAATGGTTTCTACATCTCTACTGGGAGTTGCCTCCTTATTAGTGTTGCTTTATTTTGTTTTATATTGCCAGAGTGAAAGAATAGACTCTAGCCTGGTGAGTAGGAAATACTTTTTTGTGTGTTAGCTGAGAACAGATTTTGGATTGAGTGTTTGCTATTGCAAACCAGGAAAATGAAGCAGCTATAAAATTTCTGTTATGCAGGGCATAGAGACCAGAAAAAGGCTGGGTTGTAAGTCACCCCATTAATACAGTGCTGCCTCTTACACATACGTGCTCCTGTTTGGAGCAAGGAGTTATTCTCAGTGATCCCTGTTGGTCCCTCCTGACTCAGAACTGATTCCATGGAGACATGCAGCCTTGTATCCTTGAATCAGCAAGATTTAAATGTGCCCTCTAACTTAACAAACTCCCTGTATTAGATCTGTCTTACCTCTGCGTATCGCTGATGAAGGAAAATACTTAAAATAAACAATGAAGGTTTTAATTTAAATGAGGAAAAACCTGTATCTATTTTATTTCTGAATTTTCAATTGTCCCTTACTGGGCTGCACTTGCTTTTTGTTCAGAATATCTTATTATATCATTCAAACTAAGCATTAAATATAAATACTTCATTATAACATTAGTCATATAATCTAGTGACATGGTTTGATTTATATAGTGTAAGCTAAAGGGTATTATTTGGCTCTTATGTACCCACAGATGCATGCCTAGTCATGCTGTTTTATGTACAACACAGCTGCTACTGTGTTACTGAGTTTTCCATCTAAGTGAAATCAATTTCTCCCACATAGAGCCTGATTAATCAGCCTGTGTACAAAATCATAACCAGGCTGTAACTGAAATCTACCATCCGTATCCATGGCTAGACTGAAGGATGCTAGAGCAAGTGAGAGCACATGGTTGTCATCTGAGGGCGAGAGCAGCAGCAGGTTTTGTGTCATTTGTACTGTATGTTAAAGCCATCCATCACATCTGTATGGGTACAAGTCTTTATCTCACTCTCTTGGCATTTTCAGAGCTATAATGGGGGATATGCCGTGACAAAGACAAATATTCAGGTATTTCAGTTGTGACACTGTGGCTGTGACTATATCACGAGGAAGTATAGTTCCATCAAGAAGGTTAGATTTAGGATTTGAGAAACTGACTTTAATTTCAAATCCCTTCAGGACTCCTGTGTGACCAAAGTCACTGCATTTCTGTGTAGCTCAGCTTATTATTCAAACACCTGTGGAGTGAGAACAGTGTTCCCCCACAGCTGTGGGGACTGCATTTTAAGATTCTCAAAGATGAGCACCATTTGGCATGATGGTATGGAATGGATGGTACGAAATGGTTTCCTTGGGCCGGGAGTGATTCTGTCTGTTTCTGGAGAATTCAGTTTATCTGAAAGCCAAAATCTCAGGTGTTAAATATGCTAGGACTTTTCCCTGACCTTTCCTTTCCATGTTTGCTTCTCATTATTCTTCGGTTTCCTGTTTATCATTCCATAGTTTGCTGAAATAATCAGGGTTCCTGCAGGAACACCTGCCATGATTAAACTGAAGGACCATATGTTGGCTCAGCAGGACAAAGTCACCTATAAACTGTTTTCATTTTTTTTTTTCTTTTTGAAGAGAAGGACAGTTCTTATTTCTCAGGAGCAACTTCTATGGGAAGGTTAGTGAGAATCCTGCTCTGAGTTGGCATCAGCATCTTTACTACGAGGTGTGATGTTATTTCAGTCTGCATTTTTTTTTTCATTATAGAAATCTGCTAAGCTGTTGACCTTTAAAGGAACGAAAGATATACTTTAAATATGATTCCTCTTATCTAGCTTAAGCTAGCTATACTGCACTTGCATTTGATTCAACTGATTGGACTTGTTTTGCAGCCACCAGAGTGAAGCAGACAATTAATTCTTTAGGTACAATTCATTTGACCTAATTTGTATAGCTATGTTAAAGTGAGATGAACGGTACCTCCTTCCACCTATTGATTAAAGGAAACCTAGACAACTAACTTAGATCAATTCAGCCCTTCACATCTGTATTAAGAGATCTTCTGATACACAATCATTCTAAGCACCGAACTTGTTTTCTCACCCTCAAGGAACACACAGTCCTTCATGGAACAAGAGCTTTTGTATTAAAATAGAACCAAATCCTACCAAGTCAACTTGCCTGCCATGCAGAGTTGTAATTTTCCTGTGATGTGTGCAGTTCTTCAAATACTGTTTTTATTGTATGTTTTAGGTTATAGTCTGTAGATGGCCAGAATTTATTAGCGCTGTAATTAAAATTGCAGTGCTCTAGAATTTGACATGTTGAACTTTTTTCCTATTCTAAGCAAACCAATTGCAACATTTATGATTTGATGCTAGTTCCTATTTTTTATCAATATAAAGCTGTATTTCACTGTATCATACTAAAAATCAATACATTACAGGTTTCTGAGATGTCCCAGGTTTTTCATGCTTCTCATTTTTGTGGGAAATCTTTACTGTTTCATTGTACCAATGATATTATACCAATTGTACCAATGATAAATGTTCTAAAAGCATTTAAGAAACCCTCTTCTTGTTGTAATGCTTGTAGCTCTTCATTTCCATTCAGCATATAAAAATTAGAGGATCATTTTATAATAACTGTGGCAATAGTAAGGCAGTGAATGACAAGGCTGGACTCAAAAAAAAAAAAAAAAAAAGTTCACTTTATACTTACTTACGAAGATGGTTGATGCTAAAAAGAAATGCTTAATTTAATTTTTGTAATGCTTCTTTTTCACTATATAGTTGAATAGAGGTTCTCAAGATGCACAAACTCAATTAAAACTTTGCTGTACCTTGAATGGTTTTTAACCTTAATAGTCTGATTGTCTTGTGTTCATCTGAGAAAACTCAGTTCTCTGTAACAAAGCAAATGCTTCTACCGATACTTCGGATGTGAGAGGAGATGGTTACCATTTCCACAGAATATTGTGTAACTCTGACTTGGTTAGAAGTGCTCCTCATCTATCCCTTCCAAAATGATGTCTTTACCTTATGACCTGAAAAAAATGGCCAAAAATAACTTCTATGAATAATCCATAATGTGTCTTTTTAAGTTTGGCAAGCACTTGGAAGTCATATCTGAAAAATGTAGATCTCTAAGCTCCCAAAATTGTCATAAATGTAACTTTTTCACATCACAAAACCTACTTGCTATCAATCATAGCCAGATGCTGTGCAATTTACAAAAAGATTATTATCAGAGATCAGAAGGGAACTTCCTGCTGTTACTTTATATGGATGAAATCTGGTGAAGTAACAGTTATTGATTTGCCTCAGGTTTTCTTTTTTTTTTTGTAATGATCACATTTCTACCAAGCTTCTCCAGGTTTAGTTCATACAAACAAGCCCTAGAGGATCTGTAATAAATAGTAGTTGAGCTGGAACACCATGAAAGGTGGATGTATCTCCATCTCCTAAGCAGGATCTCAGGTCAGAAGCTACATTTTGGTTTGGGGAAAGATCCAGTTAATATCAGACTGCAGCAGAATATACATGGGCACTCTGAAAGTATAAAATTATTCTCACATTCACTCTGGCTAAAGAACACATCATCTGTTGGTTTGTTCAAGTACTATGCCCTTTTATTCTTTCTATGCTAAGCATTCTTTGTGGACTTCCAGATGTTCTTTCAGATAATTTTGTCATCACTGAACTTTTTGTATTCTTGGGCATTTGGATTACAGCATACAGATATCTTCTGAATTTTACATAATCTGCAAATACTTTCTGAATGTGTAGATGCTGAACAAGCCCTAAAACTTCTGCATCAAGTAAGATTTCAGTTGCATATGTCCCAAAAGCATATGGTGGTGTCTACCTGTCTTATTTTAGGATGTCTAAGAAGAAAATATTTGTGGATAAACATGAAACTTTATGGGATTGTTGGACATAATTATTTTTGTGGGTTCGTCTGACATAATTATCAGTAACTAATGGCTGTAAAGGTACTATAGAATGTAAACAGAACGTAGGAACGTATAGAACATAGAAGCTGATGCACTTGAGGCAACCAGCAGCATGAGAGATTGCTGCTGGGTTGTGATCCTAATAAACTCTGATATCTAATATGTTGTAGTATCTCCAGTTTGAAAGAGAAATAATCTAGTATTTTTGCAATAGAAGGTAAGAAAACATAGCTCTCCAGTGAGAAATATGAAAGAATGTGGTTTATGTCTTCCCTCTCAGAAGGAAGAGATCCAAAGTAGGCTGTGCAAGGAAGTCTAGCTGGGACAAAAGGAACTGTAAGAGGAATAGAGTATCAGTAGAGCATTTTCATGTCATGCCCTGGTTACCCTTGGTTTTTCTGATAGGAAATCTTTGCAATGACTTGATATGTAAAAATTCACTTAATTTTCTACTCTATGGCACAGATGGAAATGGTGTTACATCAGGTGTAGGGTTCAGATCATGGATAATGAGCCATCTGACAATCTTTATCTGTAGCTCAGATGTGGGCTTCACTATTGTCATGTCTAGGCTGGAACAAGAAGCAGTGCAGTGTTTTTTACTGAACATTTCTGGAAGCCAAAAGGAGCTTCAAGTTTTTAAGACAGTCAGACTGTATGCATATGCAGGTACAGATGGGAGTGCAGGGCGTAGGGACAGCGGTACTCAAAGGAGAATACAGATCTGGAGGGCAAGATACAACCTTGCCTTGGAGGGTGAAAACTGAAGTCTGAATACAAAATATCCACATTTCCCTTTTTCTCCACTGCCACTTATCATCCTTTCCTTTTTGTTTTTCAAGCCAGTATTAATTAGAAGGTACAGTCTATGGTCAAGCTATTTACTGAGCATATTAGGTAACTACTTTGTTCAGATAATGCTTGCTTTAATTCTAAAAGCTGAGTGGCTCTAAAACTGGAAATCATACCTGCTGGCTTTTCCTCATTTATATGGTAAAATCATTTCTGGGGAAAAAAGATCTTTGTGACGCTTCTATGAATTTTTTAGTAATTAAAAGAACGCATGTGAAATGAGAAGCTGTTTGCACAGATTAAAAAAAAAAAAAAAGGTAAGATAGTGAAAACTGGAATTCATTAATGTTATAATCTTTCTCTTTGTAAGCTTTGTAAGTAAGTAGTTTTATAGTTATGTTCCATACTTCTGTGCCATCTGGAAAACTGGAATTTCAAGACAAAATTATATTTCATCACTGTGTTGGGGGGTTTGCTCTCAGTGCTACAGGAGGAGCAATTTTCTGACATAATGAACTTGAAAATAAGTCTTGACACATCGAGTCTCCAAGTTGGCTAATAAGTAGAGTTCTGTAATCTACTAAATGCAAATGCTGTTGAAAACTTCAGACTTGACCTGCTAACTGTAATATTGACATTTAAAAAGTAGTTTACTTCTTACTAGGATATTACATACCTTCTAATGAATCACTCACTGTACGCTTTCAAATTCTCCCCCAAAAGAACAACACATTTTAACAATAACTGCTTACTATATTTTATCAAAAGCCCCTGTACTGGTGCATTCCCAAATCAGTGCATCTGCATCTCCGTTTTTACAAATCATTTTCTACTGCTTATTCAAACTTAAATAAAACAGGAAAAACAACCACCAAAAGAAACTGTTTTAAAGGTGTGTTGTTTCCTTTGGTTTAGTTTTATCAAAAACTGCTTTCTGTGATTTCAGAAATAAATTAGTTGCACTGCAGCCAGTCTGGGTGCCTGAAGACACAATATGGTATAGGTAGCAGTACAAGATCCTTGCAGAAGATGATTATCTTTTTAATGTTTGTTTCCTGGAGTCACTTGGTTGTATCAATTTCATCTTTTGTTTTGCAAGATTATAGAGAGAAAGTTAGGAACTCACAAGTCACAAGGAGATAGGCTCACGCATTTCATTTTCTAAATGATATAATATTAATTTTGTTTCCTGTAGAACTGCTGCTCTTTGAATATAAAGGACATTCTGATGGATCTCTTGTATTGATATCACAGTATGTATCTGCAAACTCCATTGTTTTGATAGGAAAACCTCATTTTTAATTGATAGAATAAAAAGGAGAAAAACGGGAGGCAGGGATGCTTCCCTCCTTCAGGAGACACCTGGTGCACAGTGAGAAGCTTCCAGCTCTCCTCTCAAAGCTGTTACCTGCAATGGCTGCTCTGTGCCCCAACACTTGGATTGCAGTACTTCTGAAAGTTACTGTAAAAACAAACAAGATACGAACCTGCTCTCAGAATTTTGATTTTTGGGTATAAATATACATTTAAAGCATTTTAAAAGCGTGTTATAAAATGGTAACTTAGTCAAAACCTTTATTCTCCAATTTATCATTGTTTTCTGCTTCATAAGATACTGACTTCTTTCTCTCCATCCAAAACACATGCTTCAGTAGACTCTTTAAGTCACAGAAGTATCTCTACCTCTGTGAACAGGTTTACAGCAGCTGAACATTGGTTACATAACGCTGAATGTAATGGAAGGAACAAAATACCTGTGAAAATCATCCTAATGCTTGTGTGCAACTCTTCAACATCTTGAATAGCCTCTGGGTGTCTTAAAAGCTACATGCAGCTGTCCTATTTTTTGCCTACCACAATTATACTTTTTTAATGCTATATGTATAAGAAGTGACTTACCAATATTGAATAAGGTTTGCCTATTTTCCAACATAACAGCTGAAAAATTGTACATGAATAACGGTTATTTTGCTCTAAAAAATTGCATTTTAAATAAAATTGGATTGTGAGAAAGAGAATCAATAGTTTAAACATTTTACTTTAAAGCAATGTGGAGATCAAAAACAGGTTGTATAACAGGTTAGATATTTTAGCAGCACTGTGCTGTATACTTAGTCAGCTCTTAGCAGCAGGACTGCAACCATGATAATATTTATGTAGCAGCATAATACAGCAGAACAAGAATGATGTTGTCAAAGGGACACTTTTATAACTTCTGAAACCTTAAAGTGGTAAGGAAATTACAGCTGAAATCTAACTCTTTCAAGACATAAATCCTAAATTTACTGTGGAGCTGCCCAGAAATAATGGATTGGCCATCAGATTTGGATGCAAGCAAAACAAGTAAGGTATGACCAGTTGGTAACACTGCCTTAGGAAAATACATATTGCAACTCTGACTTACCTGGCTGCTGACAGAAGATGAATGAATTGGAACCAAAGCACCTGGAAAACCAATGATAGATAATTTAAATTGAAGGAAAAATTGGTTATATCAGATGGTAGAGTAAAACAACTAGCTGTAAATTTGCTGTGTTTGTAAGTGGTCTGTAGCCACTTATAAATCAAATCTGTGGGGTGTTTTGTCACCGTTTTCTATTTTGTCACATGGTACCCAATAAATACATTTAGTGCAGAATTTAGCTGATGCAGTAAAATTAACAAGTTGTTTGATGTCTACTTGTGTGTGTTTCTACTGGGCTAGAGCCAATTCAGCTGTTCTTAACTAATTTCCAGAACTCAGTGACAGCTCTCAAAATGTGACTTACCAGCCCAGTCTCATTCCTTATAGATCATTGTTCCAGCCCCTCTTAAATCCTCTTTTGGTCAAGGTGAGAGTATGGAGTGCAGCTCAGTGATTGAGTTCTTGTGAAAGTAGAGGGGTGTATTTATAAAAAGTAGCTTTTTAAAAGTAGAATCTAGTTTAGAGTCCAGCAAGAAAGATACAATAATTTGCATGTTTTTTCCAGTAGATTATGCTTGCAGCTTCTCTGCAGTATTTTTAAAACTGTATTCATCTCATGTCTAATTAAACTTGAATTGTTGATTTAATTGCAGCCTGTGCTACAAGCAAAGTATAAAACAACCTTGCTGCAAGTTGTTCAATGGGCAATTTAGAAAACTGCAAGTTGAGTTTAAGCATATTGCTGCAAACACAGCAGTAGGTAGGGTATTCCCATAGCAGGGCAGAAGACTAAATCTGAGGATGCTGTGGAAATGCAGAGCAGGCTGCTGTCCCTATCATCACAACTTGTACTATATCTACTATTAGTGTTGTACTGCAGTGCTCCCGAGGGCCTTTGAAATTTCCCTCTCCTATAGTAGTTAAAGATTTTCCTTGCTGTATTCCATTTCATTGAGAAAACTGCCACATGAGAAATAAAACTGACTGCTCTTGTGTCCTCCTATAAAACTGATCAACAAAAGAAAGGAGGTTCCATGTCTTCCATATACAATTTGACATTACTTTGCTATTGTTATTTGTGCTTACTGACAGTATTGAGTAGTTTTTGAAAATACAGACATTTGTTGAACCCCTTAAGCTTGAAATGAATTGTGCTGTTTGAAGACTGTGATAAGTCTGCCCATTTTTTGGCATCATTTGACTGTGTGAATTGTGTTTTTTGCAGGAGGAAGGTCAGACATAGGAGCTAATTAACAGAATAAGGAAAATGAGGAGTGGGGGGGAAATCACAAAAAAAAATTCCTTCCCTTGTGTTATTATAGCATTTAAAATTTGAGACATCCTAGAAGGTATAGAAACCACTGCAAAGGAAGCTTTTTGCCCTGCAAACAGCTTCATGAAAAGTAAGCATGAAAAGGAATAGCCATTTTGACAACATCTTTTGAACATTAAGTCTCTCTTCTTGTTCATTAAAGCCTCGGAAACTCTTACCCTTATAGTCTGGGAATTCTTTCTTTGAGGTAAGGATGACTGTGTGCGTGTTTGATCTGTTTTATGTTTAAGGAGATTAACATATATTCAGGATAATGCAAACAGTTTCAAATGCACGGTGTATCCTTGTTGTGATGAAAGGGTGATATTAGCTTCCTGCTGAGGTCTGCAAGACAAGAGCTCTCATGTAATGGAGCTCAGAGACACTTCTGGACAAATATCCAGATTAAAAATTTTCTTCCTTGCCTGCTGGGCCTTTTTGCCTTTTTTCTATTTTTAGTGGTTAAACGTAGGTCCTATATATTCTCTTTTGTTATACAGCAAGTTAAAATACAGGTGCGTGATATACTGGTTATGTTATAGAAATTGGAAAGCTGTATGGCAGTGGTAAGTGGTATATCTGGAAATATTGTTTCAGTAAAAACCTCAGCAGAATTTGCTTTCCAAACATACCATCTTTTATTTCCTTAATTCTTAGGACTAAGTGGAGTGTATTATCCGTCCTTTTTTCATTAATGAAGACTTCTCTAACTGCAAAAAGAAGGATTTCATCCAAATGTTGTAGCAAAGCAAAATATTTGCATTTCTTTAAGGACAGCAGATGTCATTTTTAAGGATCTGCCTTTTATCAAAGGGTGATAAAGTGTTTCTATAGAACATTTTCCAGCAGTCTACCTGTCCAACACCACGCGTGTTATGAACTACAGCCTGAATTTGAAGGGGAGAAAAGATACCAAGACTTTGAAGTAGCTTATTATGTTCTCTGTATTTCCTGAAGACACTTGACAACTGTTTGTGATTATAAACTTAATCTAAAATGAACCCTTCTAAGAAAATATTACCGAGATAAATGTACTTACAAAGGTAACTGAGGAAAAACTCTGTTTTGGCAATGGTTCTTCAGGGAAACATTCCATTGACGGAAATTATGTTCTCAAGAGTAAGGAAAAATCATTATGAGAGAAATTTCATTATTGCTGAAAAGAATATAATGGGTTTATATATGATGGAAGAAGATGGTATCGCTCATTTGAAGCCTCTCTTATTGCACTGGTGACTTCACCATTTCAGCAACATGCCAAAAAAGATGCATGTTATGAATGCTGGTGTCTTTATTACTGCATGGTATTATCCTGGCACATTCTTTACTGAGTAAGTGCCATTTAGCAGAGATGACACTTCTGAGTAGATTTTTTTCTCTTTTAATTTGTTTTAACATCATCTTGCTATTTTTTTTGTTCCTGTTAAGTTGCCTCTTGCTTTGGTTTTGTTCTCATTCCTTGCCTTTTGTATTTCCATTACTCTTCTAGTTTACTTATTAGTGAAGTAGTGCTCATTGCTACTGGAACTCTGGGATAAACTTAAGGCTTGCCTCTGATTATCTGATTCACTTAGAAGTGAGAACTCAGTACTGATTTGTCCTGGTTTTATAATCTTAGGCACTTTGCTTTGCAGTTATGAATAAGAATAGAATTACTTATGATCATAATTCCAGCATGCAACATTTTCCCTAGGAGGGTTACATGCTGCATTGTATAAGTCAAAGTTTGAGAACAGTAAGAACTGTCAATTAACATAACAATTTTTTCATTTAACCATTAATCTTAAGGCAAAATTACGATCCTCACTTAAAAAAATACTTCATCACTTCATTCTGAAGTGCTTTTCACTAAATCATTATCCCTTTATCGAACAGGAAAAACAGAGGCAAGAGGAGAAAGAAAACTAAAATTGGCTTTTTTGAGCCCCGTTCAGGTGGTGGATGCCATACTTCTCTTGTGACTGTCTCTGTTCATTTAATAGCACCTTTATTAAGATATTCATCATCTCTTGAGCTCACACTACAAATATTGTTGTCTTCTATTATTCTGTCCTTTTCGATGGCAGAGAAGAATATTAATTTGGGTTATATTTGAGTTTTTGGTTGTTAGCCCAGCAACAGAAGGAAAGGAAGTGCCTTGGACATACCTTACCTGCAGTGTCCAAGCACTGTTCTCAGAGAAGTCCTTCACTGTAGTTCAAAGTTAATAGGTTGTCTTCATTATTACCTTCCTTCATAAGAAATGTGAAAAGGACAGTTGCACTGTGGGGACATGATTATTAGAAGTGATTAGGGTCCCATGTGCCACTTAATGAGAGGGAGTGGCAAGTGCTCCATCTCCTTCAAATCAAGGTCTTCGTGCATTGCATTCACATCCACATTCTGGGTTCCTACAAGCAAAATTAGCATGCCTCTACTGTCCTGGAGGCTGTGAAAAGATATTGCTGAGGTGGTTATTATTTATTATTTCCATCTGTTAAGAAACTAATGTTCCTGACAGTTTTGATTCCCAAAGCCCAATTCTTCTGTGCTCAAGTAAATAATCTGAGATGTTGTTCTCAACTATTCGCTTCATAAGTAATATTCAGCTGCTAAAAAAAATTAGAAACAGGACTGTTTCCTGGTGTTAACTGGTGTCACTCCAAAGGCAGAGAATTCAGAATGTTTTTTCTGGAGTCTATCTGAGGTGACCTTAGTAGCTAAAGGCTGCAGGCCTGAGAGACAATTACATGGAACTGCCTTACGCTTTTGTAAAAAGCAGTTTGAAAGCACTCTCCAATTGAGTTTGAAGGATGTTTATGGCCACCCCTTTGAAAAGGTCATTGATTGTACAAGGATAAAGTTGTAGGCTATCAAGTTATATAATTTATTTCTGTCCACAGAAGAAAAAGGATGTGTTTCTATAGAATTTGTTGAATTTTACTCCTTGAGGTTTTTATTTAATATACCTTTAAATGAATCATTTCTTTAAAAACAACCCTCCCCCCCCCCCAAAACCATACCATCAGAGAACTCAGTATACAAAAATTTCCAAGGAATACATGCAGCTTAAGAATGCTTACATTCTGAAGGACACAGTACTGTTTAGACTCTGGATGATAAACTGGTGATTTTTATTGTCTTGATGAATTAATAATTCACAGCAGTCACGCAGGTGAGGATTAAGAACACGTTGTCTGCAACCTCAGATTATTTGGCCAAACATTTGTGTACAGAAAATGAGTTTGTAAAAACCAACCAAGAAGCTCAGTTCTGAGACTTTCCTTTCCAATTGCTGTGGTGACTGAGCCTCTGCCATGCTGTGACCTACACAGCTGTTTGTTTGAGGGCTTTTGCCCATGCTGTGATTTCAGGGATTATAAATGTGAAGCAATTAGCACTGATTCATTCTTGTAAGTGCTGCTTGAAGGTTCAGCTGAGGATCTGTGCTTTTGTATGATTTTGTGTAAGTGGTGCTTCAGCATATTTAATAAGGTCAGTTACAATACGTGTTTGAAAACTGAATTAATGGAATCAGGAAAATATTTCTGATCACATGAATAATCGTTTTACTGCTTAAAATGTAGTAGATTACAATTTGATATCAGTTAAACTGAATGTTAGAGATATTTTTACTTTAATAAACTTAAAATCTCATATCCTTTTGACTAAATGCTCTGATTAAGCATTCACTTATAGCAAGTGAGGGGGGAATATCCACTTTCTGAGGAAAAGGCATTTATAGATGTCATGAAACCAAATCCTATGTCTGTGGTTACACATGTTCCAGGCAATCATAATATGTCACTACAGAAGCAGACTCAGAGCTCAAGACAGTTCTGAGAATGATGTAAAACTACATTTAGGATTGTGTGTGATGTCAAAATGCAGTGGAAAAAAAACTGGCCAACTAATAGCTCTCATTTTAAGTAGCCAGGCATACTGCTTGCACTCTAGCTCAAGTATCAAGGCAATGTTAATGAGTTAATGTTTGTTTAGAGTAGCTAAAACACAGTGTACTTAATTGTCCCAGCTGTAGAGTTTTTCCTAGGGAATGTCCATTGATTACTCTGGAGCTTGTTTGAACTTCATCAGCTGAGCTCCTCATCTTCATAGAAACTCCAGTTTGAGCTGCTGATGCTGACTGAGACAGAATAGTTTGGGTTTGTGCAACTGAGGCATGGGTGCTACTTAAATACAGTGTATTTAATTATATTTAAATGGTGTAAGCTGATAGTTGGCACTGTGCTTGCTGTCCCTTATTTGCAGCTTGCAAGTGTTATGGCTTTACTCAAGAAGGCACTGTATCCATTTCTCTCTATTTCCCAAGTCAGCACTGGTTTCCTTTGCTGCTGTTCATTTATTTGCTGTTTCCGTGATCCTGTTACCTTCCTTAGCTTTCAATCCTGGAACAGTTCCAGAGACCCACTGAAGAATTCAGTGTCCGTGAACAAATTAATACGGTTTCTGGTTCACTTACATTTCCTTCCACTTATTACTACTTAATTTCCTGTTAACTATATGACCCACGTTATTTTGATATGCAAATCAAAAATGATATTTATGTACGTAAAAACCATTTGTGTCTTTTGATGCATGTTAGAATGGGGGGAGAAGAAACTAAGAAAAAATAGTTTGTAAGACTTGAGAAATCAGTGTGTTATGTGAGAAGAATATAAGGATGAAGATGTCAAATGTGGTTTCATAGGTGGGTGAGAACTTAAGGAACTCAAGAGAGCAATTGGGTTTGTGCTTAGGCTCTGAAGAGGGGAAAATTGCATTAGCTGCAGCTGAAACTCTCCTGGGTTTTTCATTCAACCTAAACCTTGCATACTCTGGTCCAATAAGCAGATAAAAAAGAACTAATTATTAATAAAAAGGATCAGATTAAAGGGAAAATCTGTAGCTTCCATTACAGCTGCAGCTACATCCTCTCCTTGCTGTTCTCAAGCAAAATTGTTCACTAATATTATGGGGGAGTTTAAAAAGAAAAAAAAAAAAAAGAAAACTTTTCATCATTGCCTGCTGATAGCATTGACCTTTGGCTGTGCTGAAGCAGGAGGGCTGCAAAGAAAAATGCAGACAAAATAAACTTCCTCTCAGTTCTTGTTTTTTTTTTTCCTTCACTGCAGGCTGTATCTGGCATTGCGTTTCTCAGAGTCGCTCAGGTGGTTCTTAGGCTCTTCAACTTAACATATGTTTCAGATGCTGTCAGCAATTCTCCAGCTGCTACCTTCTCTTACTGAAGGCCTCTTCTGCCCTCTGTTAGCAGAGCTTTGTTTCCTTTTATTCTCTGTACGGAATGAGAAGACCAGTTAATATTTGGCTAACTCCATATATCCAGTTACGACTGACCCATTTTCAGCCCTAGGAGTTCAAACTATCAGTTGATATTGAATGGATATTATTTAAAAACAAAACAAAAAAACTAACACACTATCTTCTGGGAAGTGTATGCATAAATCTAATGGCAAAATATAGCTTTATATATTTTTATTCTTAAATTACATCAAGTTTTGCTTGCTTAGAGTATCATGTTTTCCTATGCCATGGTATGACTGCAAAGCAAAAAGCTAATTTGTAAACAGAAGCAATTTCATTAGAATGGAAATATTTAAGTTGGAATGAGTTTAAAGTCAGGCTTCTATATGCTGCAGAGAATGTTTAGTGCACCAATTCCCACTGGTGTGCACAGCATACTTCATTCAGGTAGACAGCTTAAATTTTATTAGCTCTGGCAGTTCTTTATTTCACTGCTGATGAGCTGACCTATGAGCAGCACAGTGTGTCACCCTGGCGTTGGAGAAGAATTCGTGCTGCCTGCGGAGTTGGATTGGATTGTTGGGATGTATGAACATCTGCTTCCAAATGCTTGACAGAGATTAATAAAGTGCACAGTTTCCAAAAGAGAATCAATGACAAAATGGCAGATGCTATTTTCTTTTTTCTTTTCTTGTTTCTTTAGGGATGGGGGAAGTGGCTCGAGGTGAAGTTGTGTTTTCAAAGAAACATTATAAAGAATTCTAGATCACTAGCAAGGAGTTGTGGAGATTGGGTGCACCTTGAGCAGTCCTGTGTGGTGGGTTAGTGCTTAGATTGAGGCTTGGAGGTGTAAGGCACAATTAGTGTAAATGCAGAGCTTCGTGAACATGAAGTGTCCACAAATGTAACACTTTATTTATAAAACATTTTAAATGGACACCATTCTATTTGAGTTTGCTTTTCTCAGTTGGTGCAGTCCCTTAAACTGGTGGTTTTTTGAGGATTTTGTGGCAGCTATAGGGAAGAATTGTTGCAGTAAGGCTTCCCTGGGAATGTCCGTGACCCAGACCACTCACCTTTCTGTCCTAGCAGGAAATCTCCATTTGCTGTACATATTAGCTGCAGGTAACAAGTGCAAGTTTTAGGATGAACTGGTCACTAATTTGTGCTTTTAAAACACTGTTGAATTCACTTTGTTGGCAGAAAAAAAATATGACATTTTTTCTGCAATTAATTGTAGTTTGAAGTACTGTCTGCGATTTTAATTAAATAGCTGTACTGCTAACACTCTGTTACATACGTCTTGAATTTATTGAGGAGTAAGCAGTTGTTTGACTTTCTTTAAATTTTCAGTGCAAGTTTGGTTGTGATGATGCTCTTGTTTTTGTGGAAATACGTGCCTGGGTTGAAAGCTGTAGGAAGAAGAGGATGAAAGGTCCGACATCATTAACAAAATAATTTCTCCTGCCTTCCATTGTGAAAATCCCACTTTCTTGCTTTTCTATCCCTGTTCCAGCTGTTTTAAACTTTAGACCTACAAGACAGTCACGCTATTCGCTGCTTTTATGGGATTAAAAAAAACCCAACACCCCAACCATTGTATGGAATCTATTGAGATGTCAAAAAGTGTTAATGTAATCCACCTACGCGCACTGAATTTTGGATGTTTAATTCTTTTCCCTACTCACTCATCATTTTTGAAGAGTTTCTGGGTGCGTGGCCTCATGTGCTCTCCTCTGCAACTCCAGCCTTGTTGAGGCTGAGCAAAAGGCTCTGGAAGTGCCTCTTTCTGAAACAGACGTAGTGTATCATTTTCCTGCAGTTATATTCTCCCCTACTAATAAAAACTTCCTTTTTTTCAAATATTTTTTATGTAAAACTTATGCTATAGACTCCCAAGTCAGTTAAGCTTGAGTAACCTTCCTTTGGGTCTACTCACAGCTTGGCTTGTGAGTAATTTTTTTTTGTCATTTCAGGTACTCAAGTCCACTTTCAAAAGCAGCCCTGTATTTTCTTGTACTATGGCTTTTGTGATCTTATAATTCTTCTTAGGGCACCACTGAGTGCCTGTTAAATTGGAGTTCAAGGTAGCTGGATGTGTTTTAAGTGCTTATCCCCTAGTAAATTTTCTT
This sequence comes from Phasianus colchicus, assembly GCF_987193195.1. Taxonomy (NCBI): domain Eukaryota; kingdom Metazoa; phylum Chordata; class Aves; order Galliformes; family Phasianidae; genus Phasianus; species Phasianus colchicus. The sequence continues at coordinate 15,276,315 of NC_143450.1, read as the reverse complement.
GAAAAAGATCTCCAAAAGCATATCATGTTCTGATTGGTGTGCATATATCGAAAGTGAACAGAAAGAAACTCCTTTCATCGCTTAGAGATAAATGTAGCTGCACTGTAAAAATATACTGTAGGGGAAAAATGTCAAAATGCATGTTGGAAATTTGAGAGACTACTAGGGAAAAACAGGTGTTCGAATCCGAAGAATACTGTTCTGGGAAAATACAGTTCAGTGCAAGTTTCACCTGTTAGGCTATGTGTTGCATTTCATTTTTTAAAATCTGCGTGGCATGTATGTAAAATGAAATTTACTTCATTATGGATTTTAATTATTGGGTAAAGTTATAACTTTAAAAAGAGATTGTCATTCATCAAGATTGACGTAAGGAATTACTCTGGAGTTTACTAAAAGCTCAACTCTCTGCTATGGAAATAAGGAAAGAAAGGAAGTGCGAAGTGCAGAGAAGGGTGGGTTCAGCTTTGGACCTTCACAAACAGCAGGAGATTGGAAAGTTTCCCAAATGCTGGCATGAGGTTTTCAAGTTCTGAACCAGTTTTGCTTTCCAGAGAAGTCTGGAGCATCTTCTGTCATGACTCTCTATGGTTTTTCCACATCCTTTCTGAAGCTCTTGGAGGCCAAGGGATGAGTGATCTCATGAGAGGGTCATCCATCAACTTATTCTTCACTTTCTATATTTAAGCTAAGAGCACAGTGGGAAGCTCATCTTTATTCATTGACCTTGCAGAAAGGGAGGTTATAAAACAGCAAAGTAATGTTTCTTTGCTACTGTAATCAATCTCTGAGTGTGGGCTTATGTACCTGTAACTTGTTACCAGGATGGCACAGGGACTTAAACTGACAGTAAAGAGGTTTCATCTCACTCTTGTAAAAAGAACCTAAAGATTAAGTCATTAATAGATCAGGAAATAATCATTTGGCAGGTAGATAAAACTTCAGAACAGTACTTTATACAGGATTTTCCATGCCAATATAAAAACCTCTTAAATTATGTTGGACAAGACACAGGTTTCTTGGAAGTGGGTTTTTAGAAGGAGATGTGGGAAGTCTCAGAGAATGATTCCAGTAAAAGGTCAACAAATAAGGAAAGATTATATTATAGAAGGGTGGTAACACTGAGGTGGAGAAACTGCGGATACAGCTAAATCTGTGAATGTGTTAAACAGGGACTGGGAGAGTAAAAACCACATAGAAAACATCAAAATTAAGGCCCGTATTTGGAAAAAAAATTATCTGAAAATACAGTCATTATCAGGTAAGGCAGCAGTGTCAGTGCAAAGCGAGTGAAGCACAAGAAGTGTAGGATAACAGATGAAACATTTCAAGGTTAGATGTATATTCATAATTGCGGTGTAAATGCAAATGTTCTAAACATGGTTACTGGTTTACCCATCTGATGTAGTTCTGCTGCTTAAACATTTTCACATTTAAGGGCATATTAACTGCTCCATCCTTGAATCGAGTGAAATGAACCATGCAGTGCATTGTCCTTCAGGATTTTCAAAAGTAATCAGGATCAAGTCCTTGTGATTAGAAACTAACGATGACAAGTTTTTGAAGGAGCAGAAAAGCAGATAGTGCTGAGATGTTAACCAAATGACTTTGTGAAGATGAGAAAAATTCTTTGTTCTCTCAACTAACAGACAGGTCTTACCCTTTCTTGTGCATACACTGTATTCTCTAAAAACTCCAGATGGAATTTTTTTTCTGAAGATAGGTTGCTCTGCCATTCCTGAACTCTCACAATGCACATGACCTGCTGCTGCCCTTGGAGAAGCTGCAGGCTTTGGGTGTAGCTGCCCAATGATGGATTGTTGACTCAGATCAGTTCCCAGCATCTCTAGGCTGCCTGTTATTTGCATTTAGGAGATAGAAGAGAGTAGGTGAGTAAGAAGATGTTTTTAGTTTGCTTTTAGTTTCTTGGTACTCTAATCTGTTAGTAATACGCAATAAATTATATTTATTTCCATATGTTGAGTCTGTTTTGCCCATGACAGTATTGGTGAGCGATCTCCCCATCCTTAATGCAACCCTTAGAGTCCTTTTCCATCATATTTTCTCCTGCTCTTCCTTTGGGGGAGGGGAAGTGAGAGCAGCATTGTGGAATTTAGGTGTCCCAGATTGAAACCACCACATAAGCAGAAAGTGTGTTCACAGGGTTGTTTCATACTATTTGTGCTGCGTAGTAATACTATTAATTATGTTAATTGGATGCTAGCTAGGCTGATGTATTTCACTATGTATTATGTGTTCTGTGACTTTCTTTTGTATTTCAACTACATAACTCTGTGGGGTTCCTGACCCTCATTTTATCCAATCTGTAGTGGTAAAAAAGTGTTTTGCTTTATCATGATGTGTTGAAATTCTGAAAATCTATTGTCTCATGCTTGTCTCTTTTAGGCTTTGGAGAGATTTCTTAAAATACCTGAAAAGTGATTGCAGCGAGAGTGGGGTTGGTCTCTTGTCACTGGTGACAGGACAAGGAGAAATGGCCTCAAGTTGTGCCAGGATAAGTTTAGGTTGGATATCAGGAAAAACTTCTTTACAGAAGGGGTTGTTAAGCACTGGAAAAGGCTCCCCAGGGAGGTGGTTGAGTCACCATCCTTGGATGTGTTTAAAATCTGTCTGGATGTGGTGCTCAGGGATGTGATTTAGTAGAGGGTTGTTAATTAGGGTAGTATGGTTAGGTTGTGGTTGGATTTTGATGATCTTGAAAGTCTTTTCTAACCTGAGCAATTCTATGAAAATTGTAAATTGTGAAATTACTGGGGGAAAGACTTTCAGAAGTCTTATTCTTATGGAAAGCCAGTCTCCTCCAGTCCTGTCTGAAGGAAAAAGAAAAAAGAAAAAAGAAAAAAAGAGAAGTTGAGATTAAATTTGCTCCTATTGGCAGTTATGAGAAATTTTTCTTTTTTATTATTCTTCAGTCTAAGCAGAAAGATGCCAGGCTATCCTCAGATGTCTGGCTAAAGAGTAAAGGAGCTCCATTAGGTCCAATTGCAGAGATACAGAAGAGAAGTTTGATTTTCTTTGGTATACATGAACCACCTCATCCATTACTCCTTCCTCACTATAGGAGCTTTCTCTCCTGTCTAGGAACTATTACTATTTTCATGAATTGTTCCTTAAAGGAGGCGGAATAGGAGTTAACAGTTCATTAATCTGTTTTCTTCTTGTGCACAGCTTTCTTAAGGAGAACCAAATTATGTCTTTCACACATAGTTGGTGCTGATTCTTATTCTAGTAATGAAACATCTTTATACCTTGTGTCTAATGAGCAGGACTAGGTTGTATATTCAGTAAACATATGCTCCTTTGATATATCCACAACAACTATGTTTGATCTGGTTTGATCTTCTAGGCTCTTCTCATGTCAAAAATTCATTACCTAATGATCACAAAATCCTGTTCCAGGAAAAATAAAAATGGAAGATAGCTTTCATTCCTCTCACTTGCAATTTCCTTTTCAGGGTAGAAGTGCAAAGTGGGAAGGAAATTAGGGGGAAGAAATTAAGGGACCAGAGCAGATAATAAAGCAGTCTGAAGCCATAGTAAAGGACAAAAATGACATAAAATATTTGTTTAGTGTATTTCTTCTGAATATCACTTAGCGATTTTACTAAAAAAGTATTGAAGTACATAGAAGTAGAATAGATTCCAGAACCTGCTGTGGCTTCCTTCCCATTACTGCTTACCCTTTTCTTTGCCATTTTGTTTGAAAGAAGCCCAGTCTTGAAAATAAATAATCTAGAATGGTTTTTATAATAAGAGTGGACAGACTCATAGAAGATGTATTCCTTGGGGAATATTTAAGTAGTTTCCCCTTGCAGCTGTTAGCAGTATTTGTCACTCAGATGATAAAGCTGTTCACTGGCAGTTGATCAAGCATACTTGACACCATTTTAATAAACATAGCATTTTTTCCCTATGCTGAAGTGGACTGCTTTCATCTGGTGGGAGATGCATTTGTTCCAGGCACACGAAGGGCACCTGCCAGTGGTGCCAACACAACACTTGGAGAGATAAAGTGATGCACTGCCAAGGTGGTCTCGCTCACTTGGAAGAAACCAAAGCATTTATTTCTCCAAGAACTGACTGCTTATTAACAATTAATTGTGGTGGGGAAAAAAAAAAACAATAAAAAGAGAAGAAATTAATACACTGACATTCTTGTAAAATTTCATAGGATTTTGAAAAACTTTATGATAAAAGGAAAAATGAAAACTGGTTTGGCTTTCTTGTGAAGTGGAATATTAATAAAAGAAGATGCATAAAACAGAAACCAAGATTTTATATTTAAATCGGACCTCCAGAAATAGCATGTCCTTTTTTTTTGTTTTGTTTTATTACACCAGTGTGAGGCCAAATTACTGTACAGAGCCACATTAGTAAAACTTTTGAAATCCACACAAGGAAAGTCCTGCTGCTATGCTACATATTTTCAGGAGCAGTGACTTATTTGATTTTTACCACTTGTCTTCGTGATGCCCTGGGGCTATAGAAACACAAGCTTTGGCACATGAAGACATGTCTGTTCATTTTTTATGCAGCTAGTGAGCATGAGATGCACCTGTGGCTGGTTCTGTAATTGATGCTGGTTAGTAGACCTAAAAGCAATGTAAGATTAATCTGTAGGAATGAGCATACAGTCCAGTTATCCATTATTCATTTAGAGGTGATAACTACCTTAAAAATGCCATCTCGTTTGCTTTTGATTGTCATATTGGTGGAAACAATATTTCCAGCTTGGTGTAATAATACATGTACTTAATGGGAATGGGACTAAGGCCATGGTTACTTGATTGCTTTATTCTGAAATAATATCTCCTTAGTGCTGAAAATTCACTCCAGCCCTGTGCTGCCCAAGTGTTTATATGGCAGTGAAGGAAGCCAGAGCCAAGGATTACTTCATCTGAAAACTAGGCTGACCAGGATAGAGGTGGTTTTTCAGTCTGATATAGCTAAGAAATCTTTCTTTCTGTGACAACTGAGATTAATGTCAAATTAAAGTGACTAAGTAAATATAGCTTTAGCAAGGAATTTAGCCTAATCTGTTGTGTTTACTCAGCATAAGAAAATAGCTGATATCTGGTGATCCACAAACAAGGCAAAGCCAGCATCCTGATCTATATTGTATTCCTGCATCAGCACATGACACGTTAAATTTGATGACTTTGTTTGGGATTTAATGTTGAATCTCAGTCTTCTGAGGAACTGCACATAGCATCAAGCATAGCTAAGTTTGTGCTCGTGAACTTGGAAACACACAGTTTAGTTGAGAAGAAATGACCATGATGGGGAGAGCAGCACTGGAATACCTCAATAAAAAGGAGAATACACAGTGTAAGAGGATTTTTGCTGAAAGCTGGGTCTCTGATAATAGCTTCTCAATTACTAGATGGTGTTTATACTCCTTGTATTTCCATAACAGTGCTTTGCTTCCTGTCCTGTAAATCAGTGACCATTTCATCTGACCTGGTGGTATGGCCTCTCCTTAAGGGCAGCTCTTGGTGTGTGAAACAAATAGCTGTGTGAAGAAACGGGCAGTTCTAGAGCAGTGACTGATGCCAGAAATGTAATGTGGTGTCAACTGGATGCACGCATGGTTTGTAGGTAGAAAAGGAGAAAGACAATCTGCCTGAGAATAGCTACTGTTTTCCAAAGGTTTGGGTTTTTTGTTTGCTTGCTTGTTTTTCAAGATATTCTCTGCTGTGCTTGTTAGATGTTACTGTTTCCACATCTAATGACTAAATATAAATGAAAGTAAAGTACTGTCTTCTATCTACCCATTCCTCCCCCACCAAGAGAACACAAGCTTGCTTATCTTGCAGTCACCATGGTTTCAAGTCACTATAGCTGAATCCTCACAGCTACAAATCCTTGACAAGCCTCTGATGCTATATTTAATCCTAGCTTTGTTTTAGTCATGATCATGTATTCTGTATTTCTAAGACATGATTATAAATGTGAAATAATGTTGTCAAGAAGTCAAACTTCAAGGCTGTGCAATTTTTGGCAAGCGATCTACAAAAATATAAAAATAGGAAAGGCATACAATGCTGTATCTAAGCCCAAGGAGTGCTATGGCATAATCAGTTGAGTCCCATACAGTATTACTGTAAGGCACATTGGAATAAGAGTTGACAGCTTCCCCTTCATGTGTTTTCATGTGATGGGCATAAGAGGCTACATTCTGCACACCAATGTGACACCTGAGTAACAGAGAGTAGAATTTAGTCCAGTTTGCTACAGCAAAACCAGCTGACATTGGTATGGCCTGTCATAATGCTACAACATCAGACATCCAGGAAAGAAAGCAAGCTGGCTCGAAGTAGCCCAAGCTACCAGAGGTTTTTGCTTGGAATTTCAGATTGAGGATTGTTTTACTGAAGGAAGAGTGATATAATGATTTTGAGCTCCATCTACTCCCAGAAGTTTTGCATAATTTAGTGTTTTATTTGAAAAAGAAAATCTTCCCTGCAAAACAGGTGCAGAGATGAACATGGGGGAACATGGACAGAGGATGTTCTAATCTGTATTTCAATACTGTACAAACTAGGGAGCAGAAAAAAAGCTGCTTGCAGCACTTGATAACTGTGTGGGTTGCAATCACATAATAATGGAATATAGATTTCCTGACCACTGTAGTAAACTCCAGAGGTTTAGGTGGTTCAGATACCTTGAGATGAGCCTGCAGACATTTGGATGTTTATCTGAACTGAAATAAGTTACTAACTCTTTTGACATTCAGAAGTCAGCAACACAAATCTAACACGTTTTCAATAAGTAGTTAAGTCCAGAGATAAAGGATGGCTCTAGAGGCTGAAACTAAATTGCAGTGTTTCCTTATAGCATAACTCCTCTTAAGTGTCATCTTCCGATGCTGAAGTATGTAACATCACCCATATTTTAGGCACTTTGGGAGAGGGAGATAGTGTTCAAAAGCACTATTTCAAAAAGCCCATGTGATGAGAAAGTAAGTTACTTGAAAGTCAACTTAAAGAATAATTGTCTAGGTGACTCTGAGAGTTGCCATTAAACAAAAGGATGAACACAAACCAATAAATTATTTGGAGCCAATACCTTCCACGCATCTGTCTCCTTTAAAAGCATCTATTGATCTTTACTATCAGACATCGAGACAACCAGTCCTTCTTTGGCAGCCCCACATATGCATACAAGCAGGAATTGTGTTGTTCGTTCTGCTCGTGAAGGAAATATGGACTTTGACTTTGTTTAGAGAAACTCTCCAAAATAATCTTTCATAACAGTTTTTAACCACGCATGCATTTTATAAGGATCCAATGTGGAGACGAATATGCTCTTGCTATTTTTTGTTGTTTTTTAGGATGTGAAATATCAGATCTGGCTGGGAGGCAAGTTTAAAGGAAGTATTGATTTTTAGGAAGGTTATTCAAGTTGTAAATGCCTAACTGCTCACTTTCCATTCAATTATATTGAAATCACCCATCTTAACAGTTAGCTAAGTCAGACTTACTTGCCTTTAAGAAAGATTTAAGCAGAATCTCCTCTGTTGTCCTTCACAAAACATCAATATTACTATGTCGGTACATCTTCACATTTTGAAAGCACCAAAATTTGTTCATCCAAGTAATTTTAAAGCTAAATATGTTATAGTTCCCTAGTACCCGATAAAGATTATATATATAATTCTCTAGAAGACCTTAAATACTAGGGTTAAGGATTTTGAATGTGGCTTGGCTCATGTGTAATCAATTTGGTTGTAATGTGTTATTCTCTGACTGCTTGCAAACAGACTGTCGTAGAGCACATCTAATTTAGCAGTTACTGGGATAGTTTATTTCCTAGAGAGAAATAAGCTATGTTGTTTTCTTTCTGATTATTCCTTATCTCTCTGTTGATACGCTTGTTGTGTAATGAACAAGCAAACCAAAAACTTTCTGGAGTTAGGATGCTTGTATCTTTCTCGGGTGCACTGAGAGTCTGTTACGTATTTACTGTGTTATTACTGCATTATATTCAATACTCAGAAACAGAAGAATTATATTTGTGTTCAAGTGATGCTGATTTGTACAGAATTATCAGCTTTAATTTTTTTGTTTAAAAACAGGTGGTTGCTCAGAAGGCTGAAAAGAAAAGTTATCAGAAAACATGCTGCAAAAAGCATCTCTTGCTTGCTACTGTCTTGGACTTCAAGAAAAATATTTTCAGTCCATTCTATTTTTCACAGATTGCCAATTATAGACTTGTATACTGAAAGGCTTTTCGCATAGTTATGGGCACTGGAATCTTGACCTCCCTGAACTTGAAGATAAAATTGATAAAAGTTAAGACTTCAGAAACTGTTACCTTAAACTTAGTGTATAGCTTTGCTTCATATCTTTTCTCCTTGTATGTTAGATAATATTTGCCAGATTTTTATTTTTTTTTTTAAGTTGGAATTAAGATTTTGAGGTTTTTCTTAAAATTAGAATTAGTTTAGAAGCACGGGGCATTTAGAATGAGTGTTGCTTTGTTACGCTGAGACTTCTGAGTGCAGAGCTTTCTTTACATTCACAAGAGCTGTAAGCATGCATTCAGCCTTTACGTGTAGGAATCACATCAGACAGAATCAAGAAAATGATTGAATAAACTTTCTTAATGCTCATCTCCTGGAGTTGTTAAGCGTTAAAGCAGTGCAGTGTAAAAGCAGTACTTCCAGTGTTGGAACGTGCTGAATAATGTTTGTAGCATTAATGGTTTTGAAACTTTAAGATAGCATGTAAAGTACGTTCTTTAAACCTGACACGTGAGAAATATAAAATTTATCAGTGATCAGTTCTGGGGAGATTCTACCCCTGGTAACAAGGTCATTCCTGAGAGGTGATGAAGTTTAATAAATAATGCTCACTTGGCTGCACTAAGATAGGCCTTCTCTCTGTAGGTCTGTGTATGTGCAGTTTTCTCTGTTTATTCTTATGTTTCTCTAAACAACTGTCAAGGAGAGAAGCGCATCGATAAATATACAATCAATACCAACCTTGGGTCATCTAGCTTCAATAAGAGATCCTGCTATGAACTATTCTAATTGAACTCTCTACAATGAAACTGCACTGATAGCGTTGGTGTTGTCTTCCCCTCCAGAATGATAAATCATCCGTGTGAATTCACACTTCATTTAAACTAAGTCATGTACGGGATCGAGTTTTATTTTGTGGGAGAAAAGGAGTTTATTACTAAAATTGGACTTAAAGCCAGAAGGGTTGATCTTTGGATAACAAAATATTTCTTCTTATGAAATAAACCTATATCTTAAGAAAGGAGAACTATAGGATGAAATTCTGAGGAAGGTTCTAGTTTGGTATATTACTTTCCTCTCTAATAATTTCCTTCTCTGCAGGATGGCTGTACTGCTGGGGAATATATACCAAACAAATACTAGAATGTACTCCCAGCAAGCATTTCAAGATGTTAAGACATTTCTTTTTGCGTTTTTCTTAACATACACTTCTTTTTTTGATAAGTTAAATAAACATACGTTACGGTTTCTTCTTGAAGTGTTCTAATTAAAGGTCTAGACCCTATAACATAAATGTTAAATGAGAAAGGATGCTCTATTAGAGCTGATCGAATTTGGTTCTGGAGGAGATGCCAGGCAGGCAAGTGCTCAGGAAGGCTGTGAGCCAAATCCTGCTTTGGTCAGAGCAGCAGAGAGGGAACCTGAGGTCTGCAGGTGTAATTTCTGGTGGGAAAAGTCTGTTCTGCTGTTTAATCCTTTTCACGGGATTAAAAGTCATTATTTTAAAGAATTAAAAACTTTAGCAGAAGGGCTGAATAAGATGGTCAATCCCATTGAATTCCAGACATGTAGTGAAATCTTCTTTTCACTATTTGGCTGAAGGAGCAGTGTGAGTTCATGACTGCAGTTTCGTTGTGACCCTATTGTTGTAAGTTGCTCTGTTAGAGCTTTGTTGCTGTATAATTCAGAATTGATCAAGGGAAAAACAGTGGACAGGAAGGGCCATAAATCTCAGGTTTCTATAGAAGAACATGACCATATTTTTAAGAAAGGAGAGCAAGAGAATGTGGAGTGTGACTTTGGTAGTGTAAAACTGCTCCTTCCCACATGTCCCAGTGCAGAATATGTGATGGAAAAATACCTGTTTGGGGACTGATTGTTCCATGGACTAATGTGTGAAGCCCTTGTGTCCACGCTCACTATTTTGGGAAGATGATATACTTTAGGAGCCTAATGGGCAACCTGAAACAAACTGTATCCAAGATTCAAGGCTGTGAATTGAGGTTGTTTGTTTCTTTTTTTGACCAGAAGATCCACTTCACAGCAGAATAATGAGGTAGCATGAACTGCAGTAACCTCAGTCGTCCTGCTGTCACTAGAGACGAGGGCTGTGTAAGCATGAATATCTAAACACTTCAACTAAAATATCAAAACTGAGATTTTAAAGCAGGTTGTTAATTTGTTTGTTTGAATAAAAATGTCGAGATGGCTTCCTTTCCCTGTTCAGTTCTCAGACTTTCCTCCAAGAGCAGCAGAAGCTGAGCAAGGCAAATGGGTTGTCTTGAAACCAAACCAATCAGTTGCTACTCATAGAAGAAACATAATGGTGTAATGAGCAGGAGGAATAAAACTCAACTTATCTCTGAAACAAGGAGGTACATCAAATCATCTGTTACTGTTCCTTAGAAGGAATATTGTCCTTACTAAAATGAGGTTTTCCTGGGGATTTCAACAGCGTTTGACGCTTTGATTCAACATTTCAACTGCAACCTTAAAAGCTGTGGAACAGTTGCACAGGCATTTCCATTATGTGTTGTACTTCTGAGTTAAACCTGCATAGGTTCTGTTGGTGTACTGCAAGATTAAGTCTATTTCATAAATGTGAAGGGTCTAACACAATAAAATATTAACTTTGGCACATACATTAATATATTATTAATGTAGTAAATGTATTATTGATGTATTTAATACATTATTGAATATATTGAAATACATAGAGCAGGATAGCAATAATTTGCAGCAGCACTTCATGTTTCTTATTACTTAAAACTCTAAGTGATCCTATTAATTTTGACTAGACGTAGTCCATGGATGGTTGTGCATGCAGATACACATGAAGGAAATAATTTTCAAAGACAGAAACAACTCTTACCTAAAGGTAGATTGAGTACTGTTTGTGTATTCTTCTAGAATCCCAGCAGGTATTTGTGGTGCCTCCGCCAGGGACTGAGCCAAACTTCCTGGTTTTCCTTGGCATATTTAGTTGAGCATTGTGTGTCAATTCTGAGACCAGTTTCTGTTTAACAGCAACAGAGATGCAGATAACATGCATTATAGCAAATACTTTGTACTGAATATTTGGTAGAGGTGTCTGAATGTCTCCATTGCCACCAGTGGAGCCCAAACATTGCATGGGTTCATGTGTTACATCATATTTTTACTCTCATTCTCTGTAAGCTACACAGATGAATAGCAAACTGAACTTTCTCAGCTTTGCTAATCAGTAGAACTGCATGCAATTGTGCTATTTTGGGCTGATGCATTGTTTGGGCAGTATGTGTTTACTTCTATTTTACTGGACTATTTCAAGAGAAAATATTTTCTGATCTAGGCTTTCAAAACAGAGAATGCTCCTAAGCAAATATATGGCATACTCATCTTCCAGTTGCAGAGTTGTAGCCTTCATCTCACTAGACAACACAAAATGTCTTATGATACATTATGTGTATTCTCTGATTCCTTGGTTAATATTGTTACACTTCCTATACATATGTTTAAATATCAGTGAAAGACTGTACTAGGGTATGCTTGGGCCACCTTCCAACTCTTCTTTCCAACTAACAATAGACAAATTTCCTGTCCATCCTTGGGATGAATCGATTTTTATGCAAACTGAACATTTTTCAAAAATAAACTTGTATTACCAAGGCAAAGTGAGGGTTTACAACCTGTCAGAGACTGCCTTAACTGTAAGTGGGAATAAAATTGTGTGCTCACCCCGAGTCTTTTTCACATCTTTGCTTCAGCTGCTGACTGGCCAACCAACCAGAAAAGTCAAAGACTCCACAGTCTGAGAAATTGGTATACACATTTGTGATGTAATACTTCCCCCTCCTCCCCAGCCCCAGGAATTTGATCTGTTCTGTTGTTTTCCTTCTTTGCCTGTCTGCTGCCATTACCCAGCCTGAATAGAATTTTGCTTTCTGAGAAGTTCTGGAATGTAGAAAGGTGACAAAATCCATTCCTTAGTGGCTGCTTTGAAATGTTATCTCCTTTCTAATCCTTTTTGTTAAAAACAGACAAACAAGAAAAAAAATCCATCGTTGTCACCCCTTCCTCACCCCCATCCACTCCCCAGAAAAGAAACAACTGAAGAACGCCAGCAACTACAAAACATGACTGTAGGAGATTCTTGAAGGCAGAAGAAACTAACACACTTCCTGACATGGAGACAACAGGAATTCAGCTTACATACCCAAAGTGTGGCAATTTTTAAATCGTGTTTTCATTTTCTGTGTAGAAATTATTTTCAGACCTACATGACACTGCTTATCTTTGATTCTGGCAGCTGCTACCTGCAGCAGCTCGATGTGTGGTGCCTCAAACTGATACAGTATTTCCATGCTGGCACTGCCTTTTATCGCTTACAACTACAGCAGTATGAATGAAAACAGACAATGGGAGGCCTAGCAAGTGATATATGCTCCCCATGATATCTTAGCTTCGGTTGGTCATGATTCTTCATTGTGATTTTAGCACTGAAACTCTGGCTTACTCCTTCATATGGGTGTGAGACACTGATGGCCATGATTCAGAGCAGCATTGTCTTTTTTGCAGCTGGGATAATTATGTTTTCTTCAGAGAAGAACTGCAGAATAAATTATCTGCTGTTTCTAAAGCAGTATGAAAGTGCTGCATTGCCCTCAGTGAGGGCTGTATGAGTAATTTGACATAAGTCCTAAAATGCTTTGTAAACTTCTAAGTATTTCTTCAGATAATTAAGCTCACTAGGAACCTCATAACTTTTTTGTCTTTTCCTTTTTTTTTTTTTTTAAATCAAGTGGGCTAATTGGTCACAGAGTGGAGAATAGTCCTAGAATTGTATTGGACTTGTTCATGTTACTTGCATCCCTGGTCAGCTGTCGCCCAAACACCAAATTCTTAGAACTGCATATTTGGAACTGGAAAATGCAAATAAGTCTGCAGTGTCTCCACTGATAATTAGATTGGAATGAGCAAATAAATTTCTGAGCAGCAATCTAATGCTGCAGAGTTTTCTACAGATTTGTGCCATGTGAAAGTTTTTCCAGCTTGCGTGGAGCTTCAGGTGCATGAATAATACATGGGTTCACACCACAGCCTCTCCCTTAGTATTCTTTTAGGGGCAGCTAGAAGAGCTCTCTTCTCATCCATCTCTCATGTTGGAATGTAGTTATCTCTAACACTCTCTACCCTTCTATTACACTGATTTAAAGTCAGTCAGTATATTTAGAGTTGGTGGTGAAGGGGATTTATGGACTTATACAGAAACTCTAACACTGAAAGAATGCATAAACAGTGTATCCTTTGGAAACAATGCTAAAAAATTAGTTTAGATAGAAAAATTATGATTTCTTCTGCCTATTGAAGTCTACTTCTGCTCTTAAACCAATTACATAAAGTAAATGGATGGTTTATCTGCTGCTATGTATCCTGTTGTTACCTTAGAAAGGCCTGGATTCACTGTCAAAATTGTGCCTAGTTGTTTTGTGTTGAATGGGAGATCTGCACTGTGTGAATCGGCTGGAAGTGATCTCTGGAGGTGAGCTTACAGGATGTTAAGCCACCACAGAATGACTGAAGATGTGCTACAAACTGCCTGTCTATCTAAATAAAACAAAGCCCTTCATTATATAAACTGCACTTAGTACCTCTCAGTAGTATCACTGTGACAGCATCCGAGCTGTTGATTGGACTATAAATGTATGTCATTCTAAGGAATCGTGTTTAGAGCACTCAGCACCTCCACAAATACATTTATATATTCAATGGAGATGCATCTTGTTTCGCTCTTTGTATCAGCTCTATCCTGTTTTATTTTTGTAACAGCATCACTTTGGTAACATAATTGCATTGCAAAAGTCTTCACTCTAGGTTATTATTAATGGTTATGATATTGGCAAATTAATTTGGATACAGTTGTTTTCTCTTTCTAATACAAACAATATTTGATTAATAAGAAACATTAGGAATATATAATGTGCCCATTATTGCAGTTATTTATTCACCAGTATGCACTGATGTCTGGAAGTGGGATTGTTATTTTCTCTCTCATACATGCGTTGTTTCGCTTCTATTCAGCATTTTAAATAGAAGAAATTAACATGTAGGGAAGCAACTGAAAAGGAGTAATAAAAATAAATGTATTTAGAGCTGATGATCGAGCCATGTGAATCCGTTACAGTCCAAGTTATATGGTGAATATAGTTTCCTTTTAAAATTGGCACCAATGTCAGCAATGGAATGCTGATGTGTCAGCACTGACACTGGTTGGTGCTTGCAGGTGGAAAGGGTATCAGTGAGAGAGACAGCATTCATGAAAGTATACAAATAGATGTCCTGCCTGCTCGTGAAAAGTCTGATTTATGAGAAGGAAATGGATTATGTATATCAAAGAGAATACCTGGAGATGAAGATCTAATCTGTTTTCTGTTCAGCCCACTTCTCTACCTTTACAGCTTCCTACCACAGCTAAATCAAGCCGTGCTATTTTTGTGCTTGGTCTCTACCCAAATCTCCCCACCCCACACACACCCACTGACATTTCTGTGACTGCTTTTGATTTGTAGGAGAAAGTGAAATATTAAATATTTCACTTCAAATATAATATAAAGAGCTCCTCGTTCTTCTTGTGGAAATGCTGTTGTTGTGGTTGTTGGTATTTACAGCTATGCAAGAACACTGTTAATTTTGGAAGTTGGCATAAGAATCATCCATGATTTGAGGGAAAAGAAAGTAATAACAGGCCCTCGTGACATCTCTTTTTTTTACTAAATCATAGAATCATCAAGGTTGGAGAAGACCTCTGAGATCATCCAGTCCAGCCATCCAACCGTCACCAATATTTCCCACTGAAAGAAACAAGATATTATATGGGCAATGACAAAGATCCATTTCTCCCCTTCTTTATAGTGGTTTTAACATTTCTTTGAGAAAACAAAATTTAATTTTTCATTCTTTATTAAGTGATGCAGCAAGTCTCAGCTGAAATATAGCCATCCAGGGGATATTTCCCTCAGACCCGTTAGCTTTAATTCTGTTTTGTTCAGCATCCTTAGACACACTCCTTTGCAGAATCCTTCTGCTGATTTGCCTACTGTTACCACTTCAATGAGTCTTTGTCATCATCTTCAGATCCAACTATGTTTTTAGCCACATCTGCTGCTTGAATAATGTTGTGTCATGAGCTACATTCAAGCACATGATTTTCACTGCTCTTGGAGAGGTACAAGCTAATCAGTGTGGAACTGGTGACCAAAATTAGCTGTCATTGTCATCCTGTCCACTTGAAGTTCTTAAGGATGTTGCTTAAACTGAAGGCTTTGTGTTTTTTTGTGTACTTCCTTTTTGCATACATTGAAACAAACAAACAAACAAAAATGCTAGAAAGTTCTGTCAAAAATTCAGAGGCAGAAATGACCTGAAACCTGACAGAATTTTAGAAGTACATTTTCCTGGAAACGTTATCTTGATCCCATGATTGTCATATGTGAGCAGTGTCAG
Organism: Phasianus colchicus; assembly: GCF_987193195.1. Classification (NCBI taxonomy): domain Eukaryota; kingdom Metazoa; phylum Chordata; class Aves; order Galliformes; family Phasianidae; genus Phasianus; species Phasianus colchicus. The sequence goes on along the minus strand of NC_143450.1, from coordinate 15,260,567 downwards.
TTTCCTACCCACTCAACACAGAACCATGAGGTCCAAAACTCCCTGCTGAGTAACACCTCCCATTGCCTGGCATTCCCTCCAGAGTGTGCTTCCTGCAGCACTGAGACATGAATAGAAATGAATGTGCAAAGAGTAGTAATAATGCATATGTAATTCTAAGCAGCGTGTGGATTCATGATGCACTGAAGAGAATCACAGAGAAGATATGGAGGATCAGTTTCTCCGGCGTCTTGTGCTTATTTTGGCCAGTTCCCAATAAGAAAGAGCTGCTGTTTGCTCGTGTTAATGAGCTGGTGAATGTTGTTTACAGATACTTTGTGAGACAGAGTTTGTTGATGTATCTCTCTCCTTAGGTACAAAGAAATATTACACTGAGTGTTACATTATGTATTTTCTATGCGATAGAGAATGATTATTCACTATAAGCCAAGACACGGTTTAAAGCAAAGAAAAAGCTTTCTACCTATGCCTCATTACCCATGATGACAGAGAGCATGAGTGCCCATTTTGAGCTGATGTATACTGTTACTAGATTCCAGTGCTGTCAAATTGCCCCTCCCAGAAAACGTGCAGCAGTCTTGCCAGTAAGGAACCACGTAAGGTTGCCGTTCCTTCAATGGAACATTGTCCTGTAATGTTTTCAAACCTGACTTCTTGCAATGTCTGTAAACCCGTTCCTAGTATTTTAGAAGGTACCACCAACTGAAGGAATTAAATGCTCTCACTGTAACACGGAGTCCCAGCTGTTCCACCCAGAGCTCTCAGTACAGTGCATAATAAATAAAATGAAGGATTTGCTCTAAAAGTTAAAGCCCCTGGTTATTCTATTTCACTACTGTTAATATCCATAAATCTGTTCATCTGTTTTAGCTAATCTGCATAGGCATTTGTGTTATGAACTCCACTGTGCTGTCTCAGTGCTTATGTATCTGTTTTATATTAGGGAAGAAACATCTTTAATTTAATTAGTTCAATTTATGGCGTGGACGTGCTTAGGATTTATTATACAATGAATAATTATTCAAGAGAGATTTAATTATTCATTTCTACATTTGAGTAACATAACCTCAGCAGAAATACATTTCGGTTAAGTTTATAGGTATTAGTTTTTTCCAGTGAGCTGTATAAAAGGCTGATGAAAGAAAAATCTAATGCAGGCACAGTAAATTACTCTGAGCTCCCACCTCACACTGGGATTGAGCTCAAAAATGATTAATATGTGATAGGTTTCTATAGCAGATCAGAAGAAGCAGAGAAAGTGATCCACACATCCTCACCAAGACACAACAGCTCCAGTGTTCGATATGTTCACCCGTGTTTTGTCCGCCTAAAGGGTACGAAGCAGGAAGTCAAGAAGGCATTCATCTTTATTCTGTGTAAAGGAAGTAGAGGATGTCAAATTACATAATGGAAAGGCTAAACCTCTGCAGTTTGTATCTGATCTAAATATTATCCAAAAAAAAACGATCAAATTCTACATTTTGAGAGGCAGCATGAGTGTAACTGATGAACCTGTCTCATCATCTGTTTCACCGGGTGTATAGAACCCAACCTTATATATTAGGAGAAAATTTCAAGAATTAAATAAGGATGATTGTGATGACGTTTTGTGTTTTTCCTACACTTCAATTCATGATTTCCTTTTCCTGCTGCCTTGGGTGTACTGTGACAGCATTTGTCATAAGAAGTTGCTAGGGCAGTGTGTGCTTTGAAGCAAAACCAGCTTTTTGCTTCTGAATTAATGTGCTTCATACAATGGGATGTATCCCATTCTGGAAAACTGGAATTTTCCTGTGTTTGTCTGACAGTGCTTCTACAGAAAACAGAAACTTTGGTTTCTGTTGTGTTTTGTTCTTCTACAACATGGTTGGGGGAAGGCAGTGTACTGTTAAGTTGGGTTAGGTTAGTCAGGGCACGCTCCTTGAGCTCACACATCCTGCAAGGTAAAGGTACTCTGCTAAGAGTGGCTGCATTGGTTTTGCTCTGTATGTAGGTAAGACTTGGACCTCATAAACTAAAATGAGCTTTAGGAAGCCGCTGATCTTCTCTTAAAATACTCCAATTTTACTTCACGAGCCAAGATACATTAGGGTACCTAGGTGGCCTTTGGTTTTGCGGGTTGGTTGGAATGGTTTAGATTATATGTAAGTTACTGAGTGTGTGTCACGGAGTTAATTAGATCAATCTATGCCCCTGATGGGGCAGTAGGCCCCTGCCCTCAACCCCCCCCTGACTCCACAAAATGGGAAGAAAGGAAGGGAGAAAAAAAAACAGCGGCAACAATCTATGGAGATAAACTTATTTTACTAACTATGACATCGGAATGCAAGATAACACAACGTAATACAATGTAATTGAAATTGAGACTAATAAATCAAATAAGACAGGAGAGAGAGAGCTCCTGAGACCAAGTCAAACCTGAAAAGCTTGGAACGGCTGGGAAAGCACCTCCAGCACCCACTGCCAGGCAGTAAGAGACCGCCCCACCTGGAAGGGTCAGATCCCATGACTTCCATAATGTATAGGGATGAGTACCTGGAACTGGAGCATTAACACTTTAATTCCAGTACATGATGTTTTGATACTGAAAACCAAAAAACATAAAACCATGACAGTATGATATTCTCTGTTAGCAGTGATCCCCTCCTCCTCACCCCCACCTTGAACCAGGGACAAGAAAACGTGTGTGAAGTGTAACAGAACTCAAAAAAAAAAAAAGGAAAACAGAAGAAGACTCAGCTTGAAAACCACTGCAAAGGGAATGCAGAACCCATTTGGAAAACCTGTTTGCAGACAGCTCACTTTTGCTCATGTTCAAGCCCAGTTAGCAGCCAGGCTATAGCAAACTAGCAAGTCTCCACAGCTTCTGTGCTATGTATTGATGGCTGTGCTCGAGAGAAGCTGCCAACATCAATATTGATTGTTCTGTCCATTCCAAAATACACTGTATATGTCAGAGTTTCTGCCAGATGAATCAGCTAACATTGAACTCAGTGCAGATGTGTGCGGAGCTCAGTAGTAAGATTCTGGGAGAAGACTGCTACTTTCTGTCAAATATTTTTCTACCAAAATGAGATATTCTTCATTAATTAATTAAGTTTAGGCTACAGTACATACACAGCTTCTGAGTATGGGACTGAAAATCCTGAAATTACATGGTCATCTTTCAGCCAAGCTCTGCTTGCAGGGAAACTGTTACCGCTCTCTTAAATATGCAAGACATCAGTGACATAACAGTCTTTCAATAATAAGGTAAACTTTAAGATAAAGTTACAGACCTTAGTGCTTCTGCATAATGAGGCAGCTAGTCATTTAAAAAATGATTTTAAAAGGTCAATTTTTCCATTTTTGTTCATGAAAACGTTCCAGCTTTTTCAGTACTCATAGACTCCACAATCATGGGAGCCAGTTATAATACTTCAGTCTGATTTCCTGCATACACGTTTGACAAGAGGAGCTGAGTTCTTCATCTTCTCTGAAATCATTATGGATTTGTTTCTTTATATTGTGAGCAGCTGGGGATCTCAAGTCAGGAATGGAGGTTCTTTGCGTCAGTTGAAGAAGAGACCCTTCTCTAAAAAACCTAAATTATCAATCTCTGTTACTACTGTGATAATTACTTTCTTTTCACTGCATGAGTAGTAGGTTTTTTCACTTTAACCCTATAGCAACTGCTGTCTTTGTTTCCCAAGATCATATTTCAGTTTTCAAGACATTTTCATGTGGTTCAAGTTGTGTCTGGTTTTGAGTTTGACTTTATTAAATTGTCTCCATTCTTTTAACTTAGGGTAGGCCAGATCTGATTAAAACCACTCTTAATTCTTCACTGCTTGTCATTCGAATGTTATGTTCAGTGATCACAGTGGATGAACACAACTGTGACTTGATTGGAAAAGAGGTCAGTGCTATCTGACTTGCTTTTATTTCTTGTGATTGTGGACTAGGTTGTCAGAACCCCATGAAGCTTTATTTTGTTAGAATACATGTTATTGAAATTATTGAAAGAATAGCTCTGTATTTGATATGGAATTAAAAAATAATAATAAAAACTGAGTTGTAACACTTGGGAGATTAAGATTTAGACATAGATTTCTTTTTCTTTATCCTAAAGATCTGTCCGTGGGAAATGTTTTTGCATCACTTTGTGGTGGACTCAGACATCTCAGCGTCTGATTTTCGGCTGATAGAAGCAATCTCAACTTGCATGCAGTCAAGGTTTGGTCACCTTACCTGGCTGTCAGAATTTCAGCAAATTTGTTCTCCGGGAGCCATTAGCTTCTGTTTGAACTCTGCAGTGCAATATATTCAGTGTTGCCTGTTCTGGTATATTTCCTTTAAGCAAATTCTCTTTTCATGCTCATGGTACTATAGCCAGCATCAGAAAATTATATCTGAGTTTGCTGATGAAGAATGTATGCTCCAGAGGAAAGAAAACCTGATGCTGTCACTTTGTGTATGTTTGCTTTTGTGTGTACACACATTATGAATTGTATATTTTGTTACTGGATGCAATATCCAGGTTTGTGTTAGGATCCAGTCATTTGCTTTGCCATGCCAGATGATAAAGCCAAGCTTATCTCTAAAAAAGCTTTTTTCCTTTTTTTTTTTTCCCATTTTTTTTTTTTTTTCACCTCTTTGGTGCTGCTCTCAGGTAGCAGACAGCTAGCAATTCAAATGAGTTGAGTTTATGGATGGCTGCAGAAGCAGTCTTCATTCCCACCCCGTACATATCCATCAGCCATTCTGCAGCATTTTACTGCAGCAGCAGGGCACAGCTAATCACAGCCATCCCAGTGGAGCGCTGCGCTGGGCAGGAGAGCACTGGGCTGCTGGAGCAGGAAGGCTGTTTGAAACTCAGGCAGCAGAGCCTTATTACCTGAGTAACCTACTCCTGAGGATACATGCATATAAAAAGCCTCAGAGGTTTTAATAGGGAAGCAATGTATTCTGCTGCTTTCAGGTTGTATTTTTAAGACAAAAAATAGTTATGGCAAAAATTTCCTATTAGAACCTGCAGATTTTACCTAATGTAATCATACTTGCCTTACATCACAGCCACTGTTTTCTTCATTTTCAAACCACTTTGAAGTGCAGAATCATGCCAACACGACAGTGTTCTTCTTAGCCATTGGAAAAATGTGAAGAGCTTGGTTAGCATACAGAAGTGTAGCTCACATTTCAAAAGGAAAATGAAGTAAAACTGTATTTTAACTGATGAACTTATAAATGAATAATGTTGATATATAAGACAGACAGCATAGACTGATTCTTGCTTTGGAAACATATTCTTGTTGTGTGTATATCCAGCCTTGCTCCTTCCCACTTCTATCTCACGCTTTTTTACTATGCATTCCAGAAAAGCAGAGCAAACTCTGTGACAGCCAGGTGAATATATATGGTGATAATAAAAACAATATTTTAGCTATCAGTCTTCTGAGCTGAATAGATACATGTAGTAGCTCACTGCTTGGAGGTGGCAGCTCTGCTCCAAGAACCCAAACAAATTTTGACCTTTGATGTATTGAAAAGGAAAGAACCACTCTGGGATCCAAAGAGTGCTGTGTTGTGTTATGATTTACCAGCATTTTAATTCAATCATCTCAGCTGCTGGAACTTGAATGGGTTATTTTTGTAGAGATAAGCTTCTCCTGAGTGACTGTTTCTCAATTGCAAGCACTGTGAAAGGAAGAGATGTTTTTAAATAATTGGGAGAGAGTTGGAGGAAGTGACAGCCTGAAGCAAGGAGACTTTGTTCACCCAGGAAAGAGGAATTTGGTCTGCTCAGTAGAACAGAGCAGGCCAGCAGAGAGCAAAGCACAGAACACATAGATGAGACAGATAATAGACAAAGGCAAGCTGCTGCCTCTTGGGCAAAATTATCAATTTCTGCCTCAACAAAGTCACCTTTCTTCAAAGTTTACTGTTCCATCTATGGGCAAGTAAGTGTCAAATTGTCAACGGTTTACGGTCTTGTTCACAGCACAGTAATCAGCCCATAAAAATATATGGGCAGAAATTTTGAGTAGAGGATTGGAGAACTTTCACTATTTTCATCAGTGCCTCTGTTTCTCTTGCTGCAAGGGCCAGCAGAGCCCAGTCCTGCCTGTCTGGGTGTCCTGACCTGACATCAGCCGTGAGCTATACGTCCGTATCTTTACATCTCACCTGCTCTCTGCCTTCCGCCTTGAGGCATCTTGACACATTTGACATTTCAACAACCTGGAGCCCTCAGCACTTTTTGCCTTCCCACGTAATTTTATCAGTAGTATTTTACACTCAGTCCTTGACTGATCTCTTCCTGCCCCACACCACATTCCCAGCCCCACTCTTTACCTTGATACCGACCAGCCGGCTCTCAGCCTCCTCACACTGGAGTGACCACCACACCTTCTGAATATAAGTTCTGTTTCCACAGAACTACTGGGTGATTAAGTCTTCAAGCAGATAAACAGTCTGGTTTGGTTTTGTTTTATGATCAGTCTAAGATTTTCTGGGTTTGAAATGTAGAAGACAATCCATGGCCTAGCTGATGGTTCTGATAGCTGTAAATGATCAATACTCATCAGAATGTCAAAAAAAAACTTTTGAAGAATTTGAAATTATCGGGAGGATCAAAAAAAGATGAGGTTCTTCGACTGTCATCAAAATAATAAATAGCTTTTTCAGGAAATTCCTTGAAACTTTTCCTTTATGGACAGACTTGTAGCAGACATAACACTGTTTGATGATTTTCTCTACAGCATCAGCAAATCACAAAGCAGTGTTGTTGGCAGTACTGTTGCTGCAGATGACCAATATAGTCAGAAAGGAATCTTTCATGCTTTAGCTTAGGAGGAAGTGATGTAAATTCTCAAGCGTAATTTCTGTTACATGTATGAAAATATATTAGGAATTAATTCTTCAACCCATCTTCTTCTCTTATTTCCATCACTTTTACATCCATACAAAATCTGCTCATTTTAGTTCTGATAGTTGAGATTTATGTAATTATAACCAAAAATACAATGTGTCGCAGTGAGTACAAAGTAAACAAAGAACAATGGGTAATTAAAGATATCAAGGACATGCAGGAGACTGCAACGCTACTGAGAATCCATCAAATGCATCAGAACAGACAGTGAAAAATCACGGTAAAGCAGCCAGAAGTCAAATAGAAAGCAGAATTTTTCCTAAAATAAGTAGAAAAAATGCCAGAGTAGAAGATAGTAAGTCAGAAAACAGTTTGGCAATGCCAATTGCAGCAAGTGGAAAAGCCAGGCTAAGATCGTAATTAGAGGAGATAATAAAATTGGGTGCATATCCTGAAAATGAGGCTGAAAATACTAACTCTACTAAAAAAAAAAAAAAACTAAAAAAAAAAAAGAAGAAGTAGAAACAAATTACTGGGGGTGAAAGCCAGTATGAAGTGCAAAGAAATTTAGCTAGTGAGAACAGAGGATATTTTAGTTCGACTGAATACAAAACCACAGAGCCAAGCATAGGTAATGAGAAATCCTTGAGGGATCTGCATACTGAAGTTGAAGTAATAGGCACAGAACAAAAGCAACCGCTAACAGTCTGCCATAAACACTCATTCTGCTGCTGGAGTTGTCAGCAATCAGAGAGAAATCTTTTACAGTGTTTGTAAAATGTAGAACCACTGAACCTTTCAGAAAGAAATAAGAGAGATACAGGTAATTGTGCAGTTCTCTTTAATGGTGGTACAAACCTTCAGGAGGAGAATGGTAAATTCAAAGAAGCTCTCAGAAGATGCTGAAGGTTTTAAAAACCAGAATTATGAAAACTTATGGATAATGACTTTTTGCCTTTGGCAGGGACGTTATTTGGAGATTTTGATGATTTTCTGAGACAGGAATTTTACATTAACAGTGCAGAACTACATGAAATAAGCTGTGAACCAAGAGGCAATTCTGAAAAGAGGGAAAAGGCTGCAATTACAAAATAACTGCACAGATGTGGTAGGCCAGGAGAGTCCTCTGTGGGGTCACACCTTGTAGTGACAGGATCACAGGGAATGGTAAGAACACTTATGTGATATACCCATCTATACTGACATACTGGTTGTTGTTGTTTTCCAAAAATGAAAGGCTTCATTTTTCAACTATTTGTAGAGATAGGAAAAAGAGGAGTGTAGTACATGTAACAACTAAATAAAACAGTGCTGCATTGTGCAGGGATGTTGGTGCAATGTGTATTTTTGTTCATCCTTCTGAGCAGATATGAGACTCAGCATTCTCTTCAAGTTCTTCCTGGCTGTTGTCACAATCAATGAATCTTGACTTTTGAAAAGACAGTTACAGATGTATGATAGTTCCCAGCACATCTCAGGATCTACCAGTCCTTCTCAGAGGTGATTACCACAGATGTAATCTCTGAGGAGGGTCTGCTATAAGGAAAATAATGATTTTAAAAGTCTGGGTCACTGTATGTTGACAGCTTTATTTTGAGGTCCCTGCTTGCCTTCTTGCTATTGTTTATACTTCACTTTCTGGATTAAACTCACACAGCATCAGAGCTTTGCATCATTTTCTCTTCAGTTAGTGATACTGCTAGACTACAGTCCAGCTCATACGATCTGGAGCACTCAACCATCCAGTATTTAATCAGGATGTATTTTGATTGTCAAAGGTCTTAAAAATAGCATGCAGGGCATGTCTTTATTAGCATCAAATTATGCTTTGTAAACAAGTCTCCCAGCTGCCTCTAGTTACTGCATTGTTGTTCACATTGCAGTGTGTTTAAAATGGAATTGTTATGGACAAAAGGAAGAAACAGACTTGCTTTGAGATACACATACCTGCTGATCAAGGGATGAATTCAGTGGATCAGACTGGAGCTTGTCTGAGGCAAAGGGTAGACTTCATGTGTAAAGCAGATGTTGGATCCTCAGCACAAATGATTTCATTCTGCAAATCCTCTCCTAAGGCACCGTGCTGCTTATTGACGTTGATGTCTGAATCTGTGCTGCAGGAGGATTAGTATGTGTTCTTTCCTTCCAGAACACACATCTGTAAACCTGCTTGTGCAAATCACAGCTGAGGAAGGGTGTAATCCTTCCCCTGTCACATACTGCTGTGCTTTTCAGCCTTTGGATGTTCTCAGTTCACTGCTAGGAAACAGTATATTATAACATCATTTCTATTTTGCTAACTGATTTCAAGATTCTGACATGAGAACGAGTGCATGTGGACCCAGTCTGGTACAGAGGACTCAGTTTCCTTCCAAACACCCAGCGTAAAACTGTGGCAGTGTTAGTGCCTCTGTGTGGCTAACCATAAGAAGACTAGACAAACTAGGACAATAGGAAAGTCTTACTCAAAGCATATTTTCTCTGTCCTCAAGCTAGTATTAAAATTCTCTGGGGTATTTTCATTAGGTTGTATTTTTCTCTCTTGATTTCAAGTTGCAATTTCCCTTGCAAACACTTCTCAAAATACTTCTGTGGAAATGAGTTTGCCTCTGTTCAAATATTCTGGCAGCTCATAATATCTTTGACTGAACTGACAAATAGCTTGACAGTGTTCCTGGAATCTGCCAAGATACAGTTTTAGAAATCACAATGCCAAGCAAAGTAATAATCTAAATGAACCTTACTGCAGCTGAGCATTCACATTCCTGACTTTCTTTAATTCAATTAGGGCCAGGCAAATCCCCAGTTATTGGAGTTACTGTTTTTTTCCATAGCAGTGGTAAATATTTCAGTGTTGTGTTTCCCTGTTAACACGTGATTACCACTTACATTTCATGGTTAGCTTATAACACATTTAACAAATGTTCAGCTTGTTTTCTTAGATAATGGGGTGAACAATTGGAATGACCTTAATGCACAACCGCTAAGAATTAGCTTCAGTGCAGGAAATCCTATGTTTTACTTAGCTGTCTTAAATCATATTTTTGTGGACATATTTTTAAGATTCTGATGCTCATTAGGATTTTTCAACACTGTTTGTGTCCCACTCATCCTGATCTACACAACCAAGAGAACCAACCTCCTGATTTCCCAACCCCAACTGCAGTTGAGGAAATCTCCTTCCTGAGTCACAACAGCAGAGAATTCTGCCTTGAGCAGGAGCAGCAAATTTAACCGTGATTTCTAACAAGTTGGGAAATTATGGTGTTTGGGCTATGTACAGATAATAGCAATCAATCAATAGCAGTCAATCAATCTCCAATAACAAATATTTCTGAAATGTTAGGATGAAGTCTTGCATCACATTTTTGCTTATATCAAAACAAGCAGAAGTATTACTCAAAATCTCTGGTCTTACTATGAGTGAATAATGGTATTTACTAAATAAATCTGCATTAATATTTTACAAGTAAAACAGCTTTCCTGGAGGTTTTCAGAGCATGCTACTTCTCGTGACACATGAATAAAGTTGAGGCTTTGGCTTAGCAGTGTGAAAAATTGTTTATGAAGAGCACTTAATCATACAATCACAGAAATCCCTGAGCTGGAAGGGACCCACAAGTACCATCATTCCAGCCCCTGGCTCCACGCAGGGCCATCCAAAATTGAAACCCTGTGTCTGAGAGCATTGTCCATACGCTCCTTGAACTCCAACAGCTTTGGGCCATGACCACTGCCCTGGGCATTCTTTTCCAGTGCCCAGTCACCCTCTGGTGAAGAACCTTTTGGCTTATACTCAAATATAACGCACGTGTTTATTAATTCAGTCACTAAAGACAGAATGAAACAGATATTTTTTAGTTTCAGAAACAACAGCTGGGTAGATTAGCTGTGAAATATTTGCCTCAAAACTTCCTATAGTACAGTGCATGGAACTAGGAAAGAAGTCAGTTTAAAATGTACACGTCTTTTAATAGGAAACAGAAGAATAAATATATTTTAATAAAAATAAATAATTTTTAATAAAAATAAAATTTTAGAAGAGATAAATGTTAAGATTTACTTTAATAGACCAATGAAATTCATAGAAATGTATGTTCACCTGTCTGCTGGATCATGGGGTGTTCAATTAGAGGATGTTTCTTGAGATCCTCAGCACATTTAGTTAATAATTCTATGGCTGTTCTTTAATATATATAATTTCCTCTGATTGCAAATCTCTAAGGTTTGTAGATTAGTTACGCAGCACATTAGAACTATTTTCTTAGTTGATAGAATTATACAAGTAGTTGTACTAGACCTCAGGTGTAAAATGATAGCTAATAGAAATTCAAATGTTCTGCTGTGACTTAAGAAGTCTTAAGATCTTCAGTACTCTTCAGATGTTTCTAAATGCTGCTTTTTCAGGTACTGTTCTTTATCAGTATGCCTATTTGGTTTGCTTTTGACACATTTCATGACTTAATGCCTTTCGGAGTGAGCAACAGCAATGTCTAGAGATTGGGAATATACTTCTGCTTACAGCAGAACAGTTAAAAAACCTTTTTTGATATCTGGAAACTACATATTCTCTTGAGCCATGGCTGCTTGGTTAGAAGGTTTCTGAGACTGCAAAATGTTTTGCTACCTCTTACTTTCTCATGTCATTGTTCATTCCGTGCCATGCCACAATATGTATTGACCTTTTATCACCAAAGCACAGATGTGCATGCAAGTTCAAGAGTGCATTATATCTCCCTACAGGATGTCTTTCCTTGGTCCAAGAAGATTGCTAGGTTAAAAGATGAACGCTCGCTTACTTTTCTTAATTTTCCCAAATCTTCACTTGACAGTTGCTTCATCATCATGCTCAGAGCTATGAAAACTTAATATATATTTCATACATTTACTTTGTCCTTTTCTTAGCAGCTGTAAATGTGCCAATGTGGACAACGTGGACTTCTTGAGAAGAAAAACTTATGCATAGATTGGGCAGGCGATCAGGTGCTGTCATCTTTGGCTGAAATAAAACAAGATCAATCCATATGGAGCATGAACAGTCTTACCATTTAAATTATACCGAAGCCATCGCTGCAATTTAGCAATCTTTTTCTAGAATCAGAATATTTTACTCATTAAGTCTTCTCTTTTCCAACTCTTTTTGATTGATTATTTGAGCTACAGCTTTTCAAATACTATTCCAACAAAAGCATTCTCACCAAGATATTATTGCTTCAAGGAGGTGGTGATTAGTAATCATTTTACTAAAGGTAACATTTTGTCATTGCTACTTTTCCTCTGAGTCAATAAATTAGTTTCTCAGCATGCAGAATGACACATCTCACTTCATCGGTGTAATGAAGTAATGAATTATGGGCAGTAAAATGTTACATTCTTGCACCTCTTATGATATTTTAGGAAATAGGTAGAGATAACACAAGCACATCCATATCAAAACAGAGGCAGCAGGGACTTCTGAATCAACCAGATCCAACTCCTACAGAAAACTTTGTCATATGGAAAGAGCTGGAACGACCACTTTCTTTTGAGCTTGTCGATAGATTTGATAGTGATTTTTCATGTTTTGTCTCTTTGTTGTTGTTGTTGTAGAACGGCTGAAATCCCAGAGACAATTAACAAAACTGTATCATGAACTGGAATGGAAGGCACACAATTTGTAATGGCTCATGGCGTTCCTGATCTGAAAATGTCCACAAATGCCTCACGCAGGCAGTAACTGGTTGACCATAACTGCGTTCTCCTGATCCAAATCGAAGAAATTTCAAATACTGACTAAAAGCAGAGCTGCAAAGTTGCCCTTTTCAACAGCAGTGTGAACAGTTTGATTTCACCTCTTGTAAAGAGCTTCAAAAGTACTTGGAGCTAGATTTTGCTTGAGGCTACAAATGAAATAAAAACAAATGCATACGTGCTTCCAGGGACAGTTCATTGCTCATAATTCAGTATAATTTGTGCATTCTCCTGACGGTCATTAGTTACGCATTTAAAGAAGCAATTTGTAAGAGTAAGGAGATAATAACTAGTTTCACTATCTCTTTACATCTCAGAAAATTGTATCACTGAGTAGCAAAGTTAGATGAGTAGATTTTGTTCAACTGCTGGTGTTCCCTTGTATGTTTTAGCCACTGGGATTTGTACATCTGTGTGGAATATAATTACAATTTTATTCATAACTTTCATGACTTGATTTCAGAAGAGTTATCATTTTATCACATACCGAGTTTATTCCTATATTCAGGACATTGAAATAAAAAAATAAAATCACACGATCCAACAGATCTCTGAAGACTTTGTAAAATAAAACAAGGAATAAATGTATTTAATCGTTATGCAAATTGCTAATCACTGTAAAGCAGTGGATACCACTTGAAAGAAGTGATAGTGTTAGGGTTTCTGTATGAGAACATTATTATCCAGATACTAACGCCAAATGTTCAGCTAAAAAAGGCCCACTGAATCTGTCACAAACAGCTTCTCTAAATGTACTCTCAAAGCAGCACAGATACTGAAAGTGAAGTAACATTGCCAATGGCTTTATAACCTTCAAGCTTAATGTGCTTGGTTTGCAAGCTGCCTGAAAACAATTGCTTTCTAAGTATGCCATTTCAGTCTTTGAATGAAAATCCAGATGCAGAAAGAGCTTAGTACCTTCCCTTCCAAATGTGTGTTTTAAATATTACACCCATTGAGGGTATGATTTATTAGCAGTATCTTTATGTGGAGGATTGGTGGGGGATCATTCTTAAATCTCATTCACAGCGACAGCTCAACATAGAGCTCAGTAGCTTTGGTTAGTGGAAAGCAAACAAATGAGGTGAGAAAATAATGCTGGGGTCAGGATTTTGACTTGTATAAATGAATAGAGATCTATACTGACCTCACACAGCGGGCACTTATAGTTTTTGTGTGTATTTGTTGGAACCATACGAGGATCACTAGATTCAGTGACTTAGCATGTCTGCCCCATTGCTGATTCATGCACAGTGGTAGCTCACGAATGAGAAATGAAGCTGCTTTACGGAGTTTCACCTGGAAGGAAGAGGAATTACTTCTGTAGTCTGTGGCTCTGCTCCTTGCTTCCTGCTGAGCTGGGTGCTGCTGTCTGTGAAAGTGGGAGTTAATGACTCCAAGCCTTTCTCTGTCTGTGCTGAAGCAGCTGCACAGTTTAAGTGGTTCCTCACAGGTCAAACTGCGAGGACACGCACAGAAGTCGTAGCAAAGAGAACGTGTGTATTTTCAAAGGAGTAAAAACCTCATTGGTCTTGACTGTGTTCCCTCTGTCTTCTGAAAAGTCGAACTTCATTGACATATGTTCCATGGCAGACTCGTTTCCTAACTGCGTTACGTAAATTCCGAGGCAGATAATACAAGCTAAGAAGTGTTTTAACAGGTGAACCTCTCAAGTTTATTTTACCAACATATGTTCTCAGCCTCCTATGAGGGCACTGAGCTTTTCTGCCCCGTGGCACTGTGCTGGGCTTGGCTCTCTTGCCAGGAGTTCTCTGGTGATGAGCCCAAACCCAGCTGCCCCAGTTTGAATCTCTTGCTGCCTTGGCACCCTGTGATACCTCACTCCTCCTAGTCCCAGAGATCTGCTGCTGGCCTCTTCTTTTTATTTGCCTGCTGTGTACCACCTACACAGTCCCTCCCACACATCCCTGTTTCTGAGTAAGTGATTTTAAATGTAGGCTACTCTCTAGCAGTGGGAGCCCTGACGGGTGTTCAGCAGCTGAATCAAACGTGTTTGTTGTCAGAGATGGATATGGAGTTACGGTTAAATAGAGGTTTGCATGCACATGCAGCAGGCATCAGGGGGCAACCAAGGAAACTCTCCAGCATGTGGAACCAAATGTTGGAGGGAATAAGGTCTTACTAATTTATGTAGTCAGTTTCTATTGAGCTTCCCCACAGATTGCCATGAGATCTGATTGCCTGAGGAAATTGTTTCAGTTGAGATGCTAAATCATCACTACATGACCTCTTATCCTCAGGCCCTGTTAGAAGTCAGCCTGTCTTCCCTCCAGCCCTCGTTCCTCTCTCCCCTTGCTGTTTCTGCAGATAGCCAGATTGGAGGCCCTTCACTAAGGTCAGGGAAAGGGAACTTAGTGCTGGAGAAAGCATTGAACAGGACTCTGCTATGCCTCTAAGATGGTTCTGTGTGGCTGAGGCACTATGTGTTGGGGATATCTATTGTGAATTTGCAACAAAAAGTGCAAATAAATGTTCTATTTTTCAGTCTGGTCTTGGAGTTGTATCTGTGGCAGTGCATGGGATCAGCGAGGACTCCTGAGTTTTGTCTTTACAGCTTAGAGAATAAGCTGGTATGTCTGTGGGACATGTAGAGGTGTGAGAAGCTTGGTGAAAGTAAGGTTGTTAAAAATTATTTAACTTTAGACAGGGAAAAGAGGCTTTTTAACACATGCTAATGAGAGGAAGAGTTCAGGCAGAAGTGATAATGTATTTCTAAAGTTAGACTATTAAAAGGACCAGCGAAGAATAATCGAACCAAGGCAATGTTTTCAGTTTTAGGTATTTCAGCACACAAGCTGGAGCAGTTGGTGATTGTTCCAACCACCCAAATCCATCAGCTGTGAGTGCTGGCACAGTGCTGCACTAAAGCAGCAATGGAGCTTCTGGCTCACAGCTGGCCTTCATTCATCCTGCTTGAAGCACAAGCAGAGTAGATGAGCATCTGTTTGCCCTCTCATTGTAGACATACCCTTTGGCTTCACTCTTATGGATAAACAAAAGTGATTTTGTTTAAAAAAAGAAATATTTTGAATTCTTACCATATTTGTCCTTTAAAAGAAAGAAACAAAAAAAGGGTAGGAAAGAAAAAACAGAAGAGCAGCTGGAGGATTTCTAAATAAAAGGCCACATGGTTGAGTTCTAAAAAATTAGTTATTATTCATGCTGACATTGACTTTATGGTAACTTATTTATCAATTATTTTCAACTTTTTTTAATTTCTGAAATTTTGGACTATAAAAGCTGCTGGCAACATCCTGCAGTAGAAAAGGAGTGGTAAAGCTTGTTTCCTGATTTAAAAAAAAAAAAAAAAAAAAAGTCATATTGATTTAGAAAGAAAAATGTAACTTTCCAGGTCATGCTAATAATCAGAAAGAAGCAATTGCAATAGCAATAGCTTAACAAAAAGTACATGTGTTGAGAATGAAACATACAAGAGTGTAATACCTGGTCAAGGATCTTTTCTATTCTAAGGATTTATTTGGATATGTATCTATATATCTAATATTGTTATTAATAAATCAATATGAATGTATTTAGCATAGTGTATAAGCCCAATGTGATCCTCTTAAACCAGCCTTGCTTTCTTGCTAAAGCATGTAATTATATTTTTGTTGATCACAGAATCACAGAATTGCCAGGGCTGGAAGGGACCTCAAGGATCATGAATCTCCAACCCCCTGCCACATGCAGGGCCACCAACCTCCCCATATAATACTAGACCAGGCTGCCCAGGGCCCCATCCAATCTGGCCTTGAACACCTCCAGGGACGGGGCATCCACAGCCTCTCGGGCAGCTGTTCCAGTACCTCACCACTCTCTCCGTAAAGAATTTCCCCCTGACGTCCAACCTAAATCTCCCCTCCCTCAATTTAAAACCATTTCCCCTCATCCTGCAGTTATCTACCCTTTCAAAGAGTTGATTCCCCTCCCCTCTGTAGGCTCCCTGAAGGCTCTTTGATGACTTAGCTACAGTACTCTAGAAATGTTCTGACATCCTCAGACCTTTCACATCATGTACTAAGGTGTCTAGGCACAGTCTGGGCAGATCTCTTTCATTTTCACCAGTGTCAACCCCAATACTTCGAGCCTTCCTGGGAAATCTATCAGTAAACTTTTTAGGGGTATTCCCTACCAAGTCAAAATGAAATATCCACTACTATTTCACTAAGAAAAAACATCCTGATTGGGTGCATTGTCCCAGGAGAGACACAAAAGAAAGCTCACAGCCAGCCAGCGGTGTCCTGGTGTGCTCAGGAGTCAGCTCTTGACACTAATGCAGGCTCTGGGCACTAGGTGCTGTTGGGCAGTCTTTATTCACTGACATATTGGGTGGGTCAGTTTACTTTATCTTCCTCTTAAATAAATAAACAACTAATGTGTAATATGCTGACACAAACTGTTTGCCTAAAACAGGCAAGAGGCCTTGGGGAGATGTTTATGATACAGGATGGGTTGACTTAGCAAGCAGCAGCTGGTGCTTTCACTCTGCTCAATGTTGGAATGATCTTCTGTACTGCAAGGTAGAGAGGCAGAAAATGCAGCTGCATCTTTCTGAGCTAATTTTAAAAAAGTAATGAGCTGGTAATTACCACTTTTCCCAGCTGGTCTTTATGAGGGTAAAAGGTTTAATCATAGATGGAGGATGGAAGAGGAAAATACTAAGCAGGCTGTAAAGCAGTGTTAATAAGCGTCCCTTCTGGAGATACTTAGTAATGTAAGCTCTTGTTGGTTGGGAGGAGCTGGAAATGAAGAATATCTCCACAAGGCTATCTGTCAGAACATGGGGTTACGTTTTTTTGTACATCAGGTTTCTCTGGCAGGATCCATAATGGTGGTTTCACATTGGCTGTGCTTGCTGCTGGCTCCTTCAGGTCAAGGTGATCTTCCCAGCCCTTGGATAAGCAAACTGAACCCAGCTCACTCTGAAAGATACGAGCTGAGGGGGATTTGCTGTGAAGGTTTTTCAGCTGGCATTTCATTTCTACTTGATTTGTAAATATAAGTTTAATTAAAGTGGTAAAATATAAATATTTATGCACCCATTTAGCTAATGTTGGCTTCTATTTATAAACAAGAGCATCTTGTAAGAGGTTCTTTTAGACAAGTGAATAAAGGAAGTATAGAGTGCCTCTGTGTTAAATTAACTGTGCTTCATTAACTCATCCAAAATATCAAGTGTTCGGTAATAACTAAACCAAAAAGTGACAGTGGAGAAGGTTTGGTGTGAATAACACTGGAAATACATAAGCAAATGATTTCCATACCACCTTTTTTTTCCTTTTTACCAGTGGTGTGCATTAATTTTGCCACCTATGTTCGGTCTTTCTTGATGTGACTTTATTATATATTTTCTATCTGAAAATAATTATCTCAATCTAGAGGAGAAAAAACTCTTAAATTCAGCTAGTTTACAAATGTAACTGGCACCCCGAGGCTGAATTCACCCATATATTCTGTGTCCTTGGATGAAATCGTCATAAAAGTGTGTATAAATCTCTGATGATATCTTTGGGATGTTGTGTGAAGCAATGAGGCCTGACAGCATGGAAGTTTTTGTGAGCATTAAACCAGCGCTTTTTAATACATCCTTTGCATGCTTAGTTTAACGTATGATGATTATCTTGATTTACTTTTTTTGGTGGCATATCAGTTGAAGTTGGATGGATTTGACACCTAAGTATTGAATAATAAAAGAATTTTTTTGTCTTGTTAGGAAACGATAACTTATTGCACAAACTACAGTGAAATGGTTTTAAATGACTCAAAAACTTGTTTTATCTCATCTTATGATTGTGCACATCAAAGTAGGGATAATGTAATAAAGAATCCAGATCTGAATCTATCAATCTATATTTGTTTTCGTACAGATTTTTCATTTCCTATGATTATAACTTATTTCTTTGTTAATTTTCATGAGAGTCAAATCTTGAAATGGGGCTCTGCACTGCTAATTGATTAATAGATTCAGAACTGAAAAAAAAGGTCCTGTCCCATGTCTTGTGATGGGAATTAGATCAGGGAATGCCTAAAGCTGACCAGCAGCTAATGAGTTATTGTCTGCATACCAACTCGGGTTATCTGCATTGCTGCCTCAGGTCAGTGTTTGTCCCAGGCAGCCAGTGAACCAGTAAACTTCTTACAAAGTGGCAGAAAGGCCAAAGGCCTCATCCTGCACACAGTGGGAATGAAATAGGACTCAACATTTCCTCGTGAATTGATGGTTGGGACTAGTTTGACAAAAGGTGATGCTTTGCTGAGTATTCATCTCTGATGTGGAACTGGGGCCGTCAGGGATGCAGGACTTGCAGCAAAGCTCCTTCACTGTACCCTTCAGTATGTTTGTGCTCTGTGAGAGGGACAAGAAAATTCTAGAGTTTGTGGTTCGCATTTATTTTCAGGTGTCTACAGAGGCCATGATAATATATCACATTTCTATAAAGCTGGGCTGAGCTAAGGCAGTCAGATCCGGACTGGGTTTGCAATATCAATTCGTCTCTTCTCATGCATGAATTTAGGTGTGCAGAGTCCCTTCAGCTAATTAAAGGATTTATTTAGTCATATAAGTCAGTGAACCATAAGCAAAACTCTCAAAGTGTGAATTCTGTGCAAGGAGAGAGATATTTTGGAATATTTGTTCATCAGAAATACTTGTCAGTTGCTGTTACTTGTACTGAAATGGATCCGTGCCTACTTTTACCTTCCCATTCCATCGAATAGCCTTTAAAGTCAGCTGTAGGAAGAAAAAATTCTCTCCTCTAGAAGGTATGTAACAGATGAGCATGAGGAAATAAACCTCCTGGTGCTTCTGTCAGCCAAAAGTGCCTTTCTTGGTGTTTTGTAGGAGACAAACATGCTAATAGAACAGCATTTGGCTAATAGCACAGCAGCTGCAAAGTGAGCCGTGACAGCCAAGGTGGGAAGGGCAGAGAAGAAAGAGAAAAGATTTTCATGTGAAGGTTGAGGTCATCTGAAACAAGGGATTTCACACTTTAAAGGCTGTTCAGGATAAAATTAGTGAATGTCATATCTTTATATTGTTTAATTTCTTTCTTTCTTCTCTCATTTGTAATGCTTGCGTTTTCAGGAAGTTGAGGTAGGTTTCCACTTTTAACTTGTAAATATCAGTATTTTAAAAATATCATATTGCATATTACATTTTAAACTCTGATTGCCAACTATTAATAGTTCTGAATAGAACATATTAATACACGTTGGTTATTAATATGTTAATATTGGTTTATTAACATGTTAATATTAAACCAAGAGAGGAGGTTTGTATGTTACAGCAGACGTAAGGTGTTTTAAGCACACTGATACCTTTCCCAGTAGAAAGTTCCAAAACAGATCTGTGTAGCCACTTTTTGCATAATGAATTTTTATTTAATAGCAATGTTAAACTCTGTAATCAAGTTGCTTGCATTTATTATTTTTACATTTAACAGCATACGTTTTTAGAGTACCATATATTGCTATACTAGGGCATTTTTCTTCTGTTGAAGCAGATTACAGTGAAATGATGGTATCCATTTGGGGATGTAGCAGTCTCTCCTGCTAACAAAAGTCCTTTCCAGTAAAGGTGGAAATTCCAGCAGTGTCCCAGCAGAAAGCCCCGTCTGTTTTTGAAGTCAGAAATTTAGGTGTGTTTAAATGAGGTGGAGATTTTCTGCTCAGCCATATCTTCAGGGTGAATTTCACCTTTACAGTGCTGTAAACATTCAGCTGCTTTTCTCACTGGTATCAATGCTGAACTGAAGCTCTAATGCCATATTTTCTGATTTCTTGCTGGCACAAATTGTTTTAAAGTGCAGTTGACCAGATTGCTTTAAAGTATGAATAGTCATTATTTGCTCCTATAAATACTAGTGACTTTTATATGTGTAAAATTTCAAAGATTTTCTCTATTCTCTTTAATTTTGTGGACCTTTTTTCTACATATCTTTTCTCATGTATTCCCACCATTAAAATCCTGTTGTTACAGTGTTACAGGCATATTCCAAAATATTAATTTTAAAACAGAATGCAAAAGGAGAAAAGGAGAAGGAATATGGTTACAGCAGAGATAGGTGCTTTGTAGATTGTTTTTTTTTTTTTTTTTTTTTTGAGCTAGGTGCTTTTTCTGTAAAATACTTCTTTGAAACTGAAAGTGAGATAAACTTCCTTTCCAAACCTTATTTCAAAAATGGCTCCATATGCCAACAGTAAAAGGAATCTTTCTTGGGATTTGAATTATTCAACA
The DNA here is from genome assembly GCF_987193195.1 of Phasianus colchicus. NCBI lineage: Eukaryota > Metazoa > Chordata > Aves > Galliformes > Phasianidae > Phasianus > Phasianus colchicus. The sequence continues at coordinate 15,239,730 of NC_143450.1, read as the reverse complement.
GTTTCTGATGCTGAAAACCAAGCAGCAAAGCAACACCTAGAAGAGAAATTGTAAACAGGGAATTAATAAATAAATAATCGTGTTTCCTGAAAAAAAAAAAAAAAAAAATGTTCTGCTCAAAAGTCTAAAAAAACCATAACCTGATTCAGAAAAGTTATTAACGCTCAGTGAATTTAGCAGTGCATCGTATCCAATTACAAAGCATTGTATCGCAGTGAGTTATGAAAAATAATCTTTATTGTTGCTGTGCAGTATCATCACAGTCCATGAAGTCAACACAGACATTGAGCATAAATATACTTTGAGAAAGGAAATACGTATTCTTGTGATAATCATCCAGAATTGCAGCCAGTCCCCTCATTACAGGGGGCATTTCCCATTTCCTGCCTCCAGTGCTGCAGGATGGCAGTCTGCAGTTCTCCATGCTGTGTTTCTGCTTCCCAGCCACAGCCCTCACCACGGAATGCACTGCCAGAAGGCACAGCATTCAGGAAGGGCATCCTGCTCTGCTTGCAGCAGCTCTCTGGGCTGTTCTGAACCCAGAAAGCAAGACAAAGTGACTTCCAGTCTCCAAATTGTTCCAAGCTGGGTTGATAGGTTAGCAAGGGAGCATGCGAAGTTCAGTTAACTGGAGATAAATGGTAAGCAAAGCTCTATGGAAGAAATAATTTAGGTATCTTACGTTGATGGGTTTTCACTTACCCTCTTGGCAGGAAAAAGAAATAAAAATGTCATTCTAATTGGTAAAGACATCTCTTCAGTGGCAGCCCTCAAGAAATGATTGTAGAACATTGGAAATATTAAAAAGGAAATAAAGATTAATATGCAGAAAAATATAACAGTGTTAGAGAAATGTTCCATGCTTCCTCACTTCAGATATTATTCTGTTGTTATCACTTCCTCTTACAGAGGGCACAAGTGAGATACACAGAATATGCTGAATACTGTGAGTAAAATGAATGTTGCAGTTGGGCTTGAGTTCTTCAGAGGTGGGGTTGGTGGTGCTCTGAAGTGAGTGAAACTTCTTTCAGTAAATATTTGCTCAGTGCATAGAGTACAAATTAATCGGGCACACAGAAGGGTCTGTAGAAAGACTGGAAGAAAAACCCTTGTTTGCAACAATAACCATTTGACCAATAGCCCTGAGAGTTCCTACCTTCTTGGTTTTAAAGTACAGTCTGAGTTATGTAAAGCAGAACCCTAAGACTCACTGTACAATCATATCTTTACGTCTGATTTAGGGAGTCCTAAGAGATAAAATTTACAAAAGCAAATTCACTGCAAATGTTCCTGGGTGTTACTGTAATTAAAGTGTAGTGCTTCTGATATTGTCTGAACAGAATCACAGAATCACAGAATTGCCAGGTTTGGAAGGGACCTCAAGGATCATGAATCTCCAACCCCCCTGCCACACGCAGGGCCACCAACCATCCCACCTAATGCTAGACCAGGCTGCCCAGGGCCCCATCCAATCTGGCCTTGAACACCTCCAGGGATGGGGCATCCACAGCCTCCCTGGGCAGCTGTTCCAGCACCTCACCACTCTCTCCGTAAAGAATTTCCCCCTGACGTCCAACCTAAATCTCCCCTCCCTCAACTTAAAACCATTTCCCCTCATCCTGCAGTTATCTACCCTTTCAAAGAGTTGATTCCCCTCCTGTTTGTAGGCTCCCTTTAGGTACTGAAAGGCTGCAATGAGGTCACCCCGCAGCCTTCTTTTCTCCAGGCTGAACAAGCCCAGCTCCCTCAGCCTGTCCTCATAGGGGAGGTGCTCCAGTCCCCTGATCATCTTCGTGGCTCCTCTGGACCCTCTCCAACAGCTCCCTGTCTTTCTTGTACTGGGGGCTCCAGACCTGGACGCAGTATTCCAGATGGGGCCTCACAAGAGCAGAGTAGAGGGGGACAATCACCTCTCTGTCCCTGCTGGCCACCCCTCTTCTGATGGAGCCCAGGATCACAGTGGTGAGATTTACATCTGTCCAAATGAATATGTGCATTTCAGAATCTTCTGTGCTGGTCTTCTACAACACTGTCTTGGCGTGCATCACGTCACGTTATCTTTATCACCAAAAGTTGTTGGCTGATACGAAATAACAGAGTTGTCAGGAAGTCTGTAATTAAGGGCATATTTTGAAAAATAGTTGGAAGATTTGATGTACTGAATGCAAGGGGTTTTTTATATTCTTTTGTTCTTTTTATTCAATTTCTAGCTTGCATTTACTACACTTTAGAGCATAAACTGTTGATAGTTTCATCTGATTTGGTACCTTATAATCAAAAGATGAGCTGAGCTGATTCTTTTGTAATTTGATTATGTAAAATTGTACTGAAAAACTTACTTATATATTTCCTGATTTTCCTTTTTTTTTTTCTCTCCATTTAGGATGATTATGTCAGAAACTGGAATCCAAACAAGCCTTTTGATCAAGGTAAAGTCAATATTTTGTGGTTGTCTTCTGTCATTTTTTGATATCCCCATATACTTTATGCTTTTCTTGTTCCTTCTGTCCCATGCATTTGTGAAGAGTTATATTCATACTTACATCTCACTCCCAATTTAGCCACAGCTTGAGGTGTTTTATATATAAGGGTTTGACTCATCTCTATTTTTTAGCTATGTTTTTTAATTCACATCCATTCCAGCTTATTTTCAGTGATGATATTTATATACTTAGGTTCTCTGCAACCATGAATCTCTGTCAAAAATGCAATATGAAACAGGTATCCTCACATAACTATTCTTTCATGTTAAAAACTTGTTAAACAAAAGTCATAAATGTAATTACTGCATTTCCTAACACTCAAGAGGAACAGTTCTTTGAAGCCCGTTGTAATGTGTGAATAGAGCTGATTTTCAAAAGAGAAAAGAATGGTATATATGCCACCGATTCAGTGTCTGTCCATGACATTCAGCACTGTCCTTGTCATGGTGAGTTGGTTAGTTATAACAGTGCTTCAGCAATTTCCAGACTAGTCAACAAAAGAAATAAGAAATATTCTAATTGCTGTGTCCAGGGTAGCATTGAAACAACAGCCGTGCCAGGAAGAACTACTTTAACTTGCATTTTAAATGATATTTCAGGTAACTTCATGCTGACAGTTCTCTGCTAACAACAAGCTTTTCAGTGTGGTAAAAGGCATTCATTCTAAATATCATAGGTTGACGTGATTGAAATGCTGGTAGCCCTGATGCTGCTGGACATGGTGGATTGGATTGCATAGTTTACATGGTTCGCATCCATGTAAAAAATCAAGAACAGACAACAGCAAAACAAAATATGCACAAAGATATTCAGCACTTCATCCTCTTGTAGCTGGATACAGAAGTTGTGCAAGCTAATAGCATGCAGTGATTTTGTCCTTTTAATCGGTGTTGTTTTAACTTGGCTATTTGTTATGAATGTCACTGTGATACCACATTTCTGTAACGCTGATTATAGTTCCAAACTGGAGCCCCTTCATTGAGTTGAATAGGAATCTTTGTGAGTTGTGTATTTCACTACTTCGTAGAGCTTTCTAGAGAGGTGATTTGTGGTTATTTTTTGTTTGCTTTTCCAGGACAAATGTTAACATTTGCACAGTTTCTTTTGGTCTGGTAAAACCAATTAACACCTGTTTGATTTATAGAAGATGACAGCATGCTGAATGAAGTGCAGTCGTTCACTTCTCTGCCTTTTGACAGTTGCTCGTTTTTCCTGTTTGTGATGTTCAGTGAAGTTTCTGTAATGTGGTTGAGTGCTTGAGAACACCTATGACATGAGGATATTACTTTAAGAACACAGGTGGATGGCAGATTTTTTCCCAGTCCCTAAGGCATTTTTAGGATCCTGCATTTCTTCAGCTAGCCTTCATGCAGTATTGAACATTGGGCCTCTAATAACTCCAGCGTCCTAGAATTTTCTTCAAAACATTATACTCTGTTAGCCTATTACTTTAGCCATCTATAATTTGTCTGGAATTTATAGTGTTATTTTGCTGGGTTTTTTTATTTTTACCAGATGTTATCCTAAAACCATTTCAAAAGCAATGATAATATATACAGCAACTACAATACAAATGAATTTCAGTGATGCAGATCCCTTACGTAGTCCTCTCTCTCTTGGATACTGCCTTCAAAGTTGTGTGACATTGAAATGGAGCACAAGGCTTCCATATATATCTTCAAATTTATTCATATGTATAGTTGATGTGCTTTTATATTCAGGACAGATATTCCTGCAAGCAAGTTGCTTTGGCAAATTATTGAGCAGGCAAGTAGTTTTTGTTTAAAAATAAAAATTAAAAAGAAAAGCCATGAAAAAAAAGAAAGAAAAAAAGAGAAAAAGCACCTTAAGCCCCATGCAGAATGGAAGAAATTGCAAATTAAATAGCAAAACATGAGTTATTTTAAAGCAATATTTACACCTCTGGAAATTAAGAAGTATGAAATTTTACTTGTAAATCATATCACAGTGAGATGAAAAAATGAATCAACTAAAGAAGAAAAGGAACAAATGGATAAAGGGGTAACTACATACATGGTAGACCACTGAAGAGAAACTTCAGTGAGAAGATGAAACCATAATGCTTTCTTTATTTGCTTTCAATTTGAGCATCAGCAGTCATTTACTTCACAAACCAGACATAAAAGGGAGCAGCTTTGTCAACCAGACTTGAATCTCTAAAATTGCTGAAATGCTTAGGAAGGAAATATCCACTGGAGTCTCTGAGGGCACACAGTTACTTTTGAAAAATTAACTTTACATGTATTTCTATATTTCATGCAATGTATTATGTCCACGTGGCTCCCAGGAACATTACTGGGGACATACACATATTAGAGCTGAAGAGCACTGATTCTCTACCTTTACGGAAATGGAACTTCAGTTTCAAAGGAAAGGGGAAGATGATGTTTTTGTCAAGGTATATATCCACAGAGAGATTTTCAAAGGCATTAGAGGGATTTAGGATTACAAATCCTATTGACTTTGAATGGAACTTATGCTCCCACCACTTTCAGAGTTCTTATGACCTTCTGTATTCCCAAGAGGTAAAAAACAAAAAGGTAAATCCTGGCAAAATATTGCAAAGAGATTTTGAACTGACATGCTCTAAAACTGTCTTGTTCATTGTGTTACTGAGATTTCTGACTCTGGGCAAAAACACAAATCATTTTAGAGTCTGAAATCACAGACAGATACCTTGAAGCGATACAAACAATTGTACATCTGATAAAGATTCCTGTCTCTTTACAGAGAAAAGGATCATTACTCTCTCAGTGTAAAATCTCTCCCTGACTATGGATAGCCTGTCTTCAGAAGGCAGAGCGCAGACAAGGCAGTGCTGTCTGAGCACAACACTTTGCCCTGCACAGATGCTCCTGCTCTGCTTTTGTCTCATTTAAATCTTACAAACAGATTTTATTTGGCCATAGATCATTCTTTTTGACAGAGAGGCCACTGCTTCTCTTGGCCCTGGTAACATTCACCCTGGCAAGGATGTTAAAATAGCCAGACATACCTTTCTAGGGATTCTAGAAATCTCTCTAGATCTGAGGTGGATCCAGATGCTGACAAGAATAATCCTCAACATACGTATCAATTTAAGGATCTATACATGCACAAATGTGGATATACTATGTTTATGTAGGCAGCATACCATTTAAATAGGAAGTTCTGAGAAAATTTCCTGTATTTAGTCTTTTCTTCTCCATCCTCCCTGCTCTGACGTTATTTTCTGCGTTGGGTGTTAATACCACCTAAGCTCTCCTGTGAGATTGAAAACTTTTTGTGTGTGTATTTTTTGGGGTTCTTTTATCCCAAGATTGTACCGTGAGATCTGCACACACAATTCGAGCTCTGTGCTCAGCAGCAGGTCTGTGTTCTCCACATGATTCTTTTTGAGAGATATTCAAAAAGCAGAACCACAACAAAAAGGTGGTTCTTAGAATGACTGGAGGGAGAAAAAACTCCTCTGGTGAGTGAAGGAAAACAGCCTGCTGCTTCTCTCCTGGGCTATACAGGCTATGAGCATCACCTCACTTGGCTAAAGCTAACTTACATCAATGTCTGCTCTTTGGAACAGGTCTGCAGCATTTTCGCATTGACAATATATTTCTAGATTCTAAATTCATGTTTTAAAATCATATGGAAACCAAACAGTGGAATCGCTGTGAAAGCTGTTGATGGTTGGTTACCTGCTAGAAATGATCTCTTAAAGGCAGCCAGATGATACAGAATATGTTGAACAGGTTTAAAAATGAACTATAGACAGAAGTCTTGAAAGTCAGCAGTTCTACTTCTAGGCTTGTACTTGATTTGCATCTTTTAAAGAAGAGCGAGCTGGGACCAACCAACGTTTCTAAAATTAAAAGCTTTCTTTATTCAGCAGATTGAAGTACTTAATTATGCATTTAAAAGCAATACACTGCAGTCTAGCTGTCTTCTTTCTGCTTGTAATGCAGAGAGATGTCTGCATCTATGTCTCAAGGAAAAAAAATACCTTGTTTTGGAAGAAAGCATACGTGGCTTTTACTGAAACAAGCCCTAGAGAGTTGCACAAGGTCTCTTTGCATAACATGCCTTCTCAAGGGAATTCAACTTCTGTGCCTCAGCTGCATGTAGACAGTACCAGAGTAATCAGAATTTATTTTTGGCATTGCTACTGGCTCAGATTTGTATTCCTCTTGAAACTAGGAGAGACCAGTACAAAGGTGAGCATCTTACTGACCAAGCCAAGCTAACAAGGTATTTGGGCTGCAGAAGAAAGAAGAGCGTATAGCCTGAAAATGATTGGTAGTCATTAATATTGAACTCAATTCTGTCAGAGCTGCTGAAGTCAGAAAGCAGGAGAGTGGAAGGGGCAGGTTAGTCATGGTTTTTAAAATATGAATCAAAGGATTGTGTGGGGAGTTTTTGTTGGTTTCTTCTATTTTTTTTTAATTTTTGACAAGGTCATTTCAGAGTTCTTAAGAGGCTTGACAGCTGAGTTGACGTATTTTCCTCGTCTCCATTGATTTTGAGGGAAGAAAAGATGGAATCAGGGAAAGAGTTTAGCGTAGCGCCCTCAAGTCAGAGATTTTGGTACAGAAATGAAATGTCTGATGTTCTTCACCTAGACAGACTCACCACAAAATTAATCCATTCAAACTTCATGTGTTGTTGTAAGTGAAAACTGTTAAGTAAATGTTATGTTGTTACACATGTCTGCTAAAAGCCACGTCTCGACAGTTTTATTAAATGCTTTGATAGACAAATAAATGCTGTTAATTTTTCTGGTTAAATACATAAGTAAAGAGTACATTATGTTGGGTTTAATGTTGTACGACTGGGGACAAATTTGCCAGCCATATGGCTTTCTTATTTCATGAAGCATTTTTGCCCTAAAGATGGGAACGATGGAAGAGATGGGGTGCACTTTGTAGTACAGATCCATAAGCTGTGAATCCAAAACATTTAGGCCATAATTAACAACAAAGTACACTTGGAGAGGAAAAAAAACATGATTCTGTTGAACTATTTTCCCCCAAATATGCACCAAGAACTCTTGAATTGTCTGTTCAGCTTAGTGCAGGTGTCACCCTTTCCATTTTCATGGTGACACTGTTATATGATTGTGTACTCAGCTGGCCAGATTCCTACTCTTAATCCTGCCTCTGTCACTGGCTTAAAGAGACTGGCTAAAGCATGGTGCCATTTTACCCGTCACTACTGACACAAATCCCAATGTTCCAAGCTGCTGGACTTCCCAGGAAAAGAAACCCCCCATCAAAAATACTCAGGACATCCCTCTGTGTTCCCCAGACTATCTTTATTTTCACTGTCTCTATTCCTAATCCTTTTCCCTAACACCTGAGAAGCCTGGGCAGCCTTTTCTCTCATTCTCAGGGCTTTCACTTCGGACATGATCTGTCTGTGGTGAAAAAAAATCCAATATCCCTATCTACTGTACTGTAAAAATCCTCATCTGCCTCAACAGGATTTACCTATGACTGACTCTGATGTCAGACATGCACATGTAGACTTGACTATCATTAATAACTACGAGCACGAAGTCTTTATCACTTCAAAAACAATTCCCCTTTTGAGCACTAATGAAAGCTGAACTGGCAAAATACCCTCACTTTTAAAGAGGAAACTCTGCTTTTCAGTGGGTTGTGGCCTCCAGTGTAGCATAACCTGTGACTTTCACAGTTCAGTAGCCCCATGGAAGTGAATTTGTTGAATGCAGAACTTTATTTCTAGAGACAGATGTATTGCTATTCATGTTTCCACCTCTGCACTGAATTGTACAGAATTCTTTCTAGTATCTGACTGGCAAGTCCAGGCTCCAGAAACCCTCCAGCTTCCTGCAGCTGTGCGCAATAAAGTTTGCCTAAAATTCATAAGCCTTCCAAAAGCAAAAAGACAATAATGGTGAGCCTGTGATGCTGGATGAAAATCATAGAACCTGCAATTACTTTTGAACATGTAATTTTCTTTTAGCCCCGTTAAGATGTTCTTTCAGAAAAGCCTGAATAAATTCCTTTCAGAGAGTTTAGTACTGTACATATCTCTAGCACAAATATATGTTAGCTTTATAATAAATGTTTTCCATTACTGTGCCTCAGATGGCACATTTCAACTGAATAACTTATTTTGCAATTTATTTTTTGACTGTATTTGAATTAGTTTTAGAAGCTTATTCATAGGACAACTGCACATGAATTATGCTTGTAAATCTTCAGTAAATCAGTAGAATTTTAAAACATGCTAACTGAATCAACGAATACAATAGCTGAGATACTGCATATGAAATATATTATCTTCTCTCAGATGTATTTCGAGCAAATTTGGCTGCTTATATCCTCCAAGCAGATGCACGTCTTCACGTGATAGAAATGTAATATTAAATTTCTTACAAGCTTATAAGCAACCTATTTTTTTCATTAAATATAGCATCAAAAGTGATGGAGATGGGATCCCCATCTGTATAGCATTATAGCTGATGTGCTTTGAACTCAATGATCAATAGGTTGCTTGTCTAGAATTTTATTAGCACTTTGGGAACACTTGTTAGTTTGGTCAATAATGGTGCTGACTTTCTTTTAAAATCTCTTACTTCTCTGCCTGTGAAGCAGGTAATTTTTCAAAAGGAAATTCGTGCTTTCTCCTCATGCTTACTTTGGTCCTATTGGAATAAATGCATCTTTGGGAATATCATATGGCCCAGCCCTGCTCTCGCTGACATCGCTTCGTAAACAGCAGTCCCCTCCTTTTGCTGCACTTTAAAGGATAGGAATTCATTCTTTGAACATATTTGAATATTTTAAAATGAAGTGCTTGGAAAAATGCAGGCCTGCAAAGCTTCCTTCCTTATTTACTGCAAAGAGGCCCTCCCACAAAGTGTCACTCAAAGCAGTTGCTTGGGTTTGTATTCTGGTCGTGCCTTGTTCAGTTTCCTGCTTTGATATTATTTGGTTTAAATCTATTGCTCTGCCATCCCATACGCAAAGGTAAGCTGCACAGTATTTAAACGTGTTAATACAGTTGTGAGTTCATAGTAACCATCGTTTGATTCTAATCAAAAAGAGACACTTCTGGGGAGAGAAAAGGTAGGAGGCAGACAATGGGCATTAAAAGATAAAACTAAAACTTTCTAGGAAGCCAACATCCAAGTAAAATAAGCAGTTTCACAGATTTCAAACATATACATTTGAGGGGAGTAATTGTTAGGGGAACAAAAGCAAACTATCTGAATACCAAGGATTTGGTTAATGACAAGGTTCTTAGTGACTTCAGTGGCAAGAAATTGTCTACAGAAAGTGAAACTGGGTCGAACTCTTAAAGGAACAAAAGCTATAGCACCAAACACAGAAAGCCAGGTACAAAATGAGATGTTTGGGAAAGGATTTAAGATTAACAATCATCTACGAATGTATCAGAAAGTAGAGAAAAATCGAACTGATGACTTGCAGCTCAGTGGAAGGAGAAGCCTATCTGAAGGCAATGCTGGGAAGGGAAAAACGTTGTTACTTGTCTTTGCTTTACCTTTAACTTAAAAGGTCAGCTGCAATCAGATGGGTATCGCAATTAATATCCTCTGCTGAAGTTTAAGACTATGGATTAGAGAAAGAAGAGGCTTGAGTAAATTAGATGTCTGCAAATCAGTTGGGATTGATCTAAGGGTTAAGTGAATTGTCTGAAATAATTTTAGAAGTACTAAAAGTTATCTTTGAAAACATGTAATTGTGGAAGCCCCAGGATGCACCAGTCACATACCCATTTTTCAAGTGGGAGAAAGGGAAAAAAAATGGAAATTTTATCTCATGACTTGATACTGAAATCCTGAAAAAAAAAGTCAAAGTAAATATTAAAGCAAATGCTTGTTAACATCAAGAAGATAAGGGGATGAATAAAGCTGGTGTGAATGTCAAACAAAATCTATTACTCTTCCTGTGACATTTACAGGCCTTGAGACACAAGGATAAGCTTGCATTGTCATGTATCTTGACTTTAATAAGGCTTTTGGCATTGGTTTACATTAATGTCTTATAAGCAAGCTTAAGAAGAATTGTCTAAAAGAAATAATTGTGAGGTGACTACAAAGTCCATTGGAAAGCTACATTCTGGTTGTAGTTTTCAATGTACTGTGTTAGGCTGGAAGGATGAATTGAGTATAGTGATCTGTTGTAGGTCCAGTATTATTCACCTCTTTCATTAGATTGCAGGTGTTGAAATTAGTATTATTATTAAATTTAGAAATGTAGCCAAGTTGGGAGAAGCTGTGCACATACTAAAACAGTAATAAAATTCAGAATGGCCTTAAGACATTAAATAAATGGTCTGAAAGCAAAGGATGAAGTCCAGTCAGGACAGATGCAAAGTTCTAAGCAGGGTAAGAATAAAAATCACAAAAAATAGATGAGTAAGAATTGGACAGTCATAAATTCTAACTGATAGCCATAAAAAAAGATTGGGGATTACACTGGGTTATAAATTGCTAACAGTCAACAGCGTTGTTCTGTTGCAAAGGAAGTAAATGTTGCATTGCACATGAAACTAGGAGTAATCATTTAGCTCTAGTATGCACCAGTAAGACTTTGGCTGGAATGCATCGTCCAGATTTGAGTACCAGTCTTCTAGAATACAGTGAATCAATTGGAAAATACCCAGAGATCAATGATCAGTGTTGCAGAAAATATACTCTAGGAAGAAAGACTGAAGGAGAGGAGATGGCTCTGGGGGGAGGGAGAAATAATCCTATTTTCAATAGCAAAGCGGTGGAATTGTGCACAATGTGTCCACTGTGGACAGAACGTTACTGCAAAGATGGATTTTTGCCTTCATAAAGACAAGAACAGTTAAGCATTGTGAGAGGTATTTTAAAGTCTGTAGAGTCTCTTGTGTTTGAAGGTGTCCTGAAATATGTTTGACAAATTTCTTGTGGATAATGGCACAGATAGGTGATCTAGCTACAGGGAAGAGAAATGGAACCAACAACCTTCTCAGAATTGCCATTCTAGCACTGTGATTCTGTGGATGCATAGTGATTAATGGAAGTCAGTTAATTTTGCTGAAAGAACACAGAAGAAATGCTGAACAAGGTATTTCTTAAAATAGATTTCCAGTCAAAGCAAGGAACGGGGAAAAAAGATGAACAGGTATCTTTGACAGACATTTTGGCACCATCTGCAAAAAATACAGGTTCTTGTTTGATGGGAACAACGTGCATAAGCTTCATCACAGGCTTGCAAACCCCCATAAATGTAAACATGGACTGGCAAAAGTCTGCTTTAGCCAACTACATCTTCCTGTCTCACTTGCTTTCTAGTACAGGAGGACATCCTGTAGGTGATTCTGGGATGGGATATCAGTGTTTTTTCTGACCAAGCAAGACCATGCTCTAACCCTAATGATTCAGATTGGGTGAAAATCAGCTAGCTATTTCTTTCCAATCCATTAGATAAAACATGACAATGCACACATAGTTAGGAATTAAATCTCCTTCTGCTATAAACCCATATGCCCAGGTCACCAGAACTTTAATTGAATCACAGCTATTTTCCTTCCTGTTCTTATTACTTGAGATTAAACATGTTTGCATAAAATACTAATAATTTGATGAAAGCTGACTACTTGCATTCTAGTTTTGCAATCCTTAGTCAATTTCGAAGTTACTTTAGGCTAAAAAATGATACCTCAACAGTACATATCAGGATGAACAATTAAAAAAATATATGTATTTGTGTGTTGTTCACTGCTAAAAAGTTCCCTAAAAATAGTGGTATAAAACAACTATCACGTTGGTTGGCATTGTTTAGTCATTCAATCACAATCTATCTTTTCTCTTCGTGTCCTCTGGTTGCAAGATATCAATGGATTTTGTGATTAATGTGTATCTTCATGCTGTCAGTTATTGGCTAGCAGCTTTCTTTAAAGGTCTTGTTATTCAGTGTTTCGACTTTCCATACATTGTCTTCAAAGCGTAAGGTCAGGAAAGCTATATCTGAAAGCAAGAATTTGTCTTGCACTGTCCTTCATGAAACCTCTGTTGGAGGATTTGATCTATTTTATCTAGGACATGTTGTCTAGCATCATTGTTATATATGTGCATCCTTGCAGTGCCTCTGTAACCATATGAGAGGGAGGTATCCAGATGAATTGCCTTCCCAAAATGAGGAACTATTGTGTTCTCTTTAACCAAAAGACAGAAAAATAGAATCAAATCTGTTCCTGGGACAGCTTCAGTATATAAACTGAGTAATTAATTCACTTAGTTTCTTCCCTACCATCTCATTCTTAGCAGCAGATAAACAGAACCCTGTAATAAATGAGCCTACAGATAAGCAATCCTAGGGATCATTGCACTTTGCAGCAACCTTTAATGCAATGTAAGGAACCTTTACTGTAATTATTTTAATGTGATACTTCAGTATCTTCATGCAGTTTCTTCCAACTGCTGCAATTTAAAAATGTGTATCAGCAAATGCACGCAACTAGTCTGTGAGAACAGAAGTGTATTTGCTGCGGAGGCTACAGCATCTAACCCTGTCTGTGTTCAGTGAGGACCTTTGCATGGTCTTTCATATTTAAAACCAAAAAATTGTTGACTTAGGCTGTAGATTCCTGTGAAACTGAGAAAGGGAAGAAGCCCTGTTGTGCATAGTGGTAAAAAAATAGGGAAAAAATGCTGACTTTCATTAGATTATAAAGATACCTAAGAAAGCTGTGTTAGATTTAAAAAATAAATAAAAATTTAGCCATGATTTGTTAATTCCATCATGAACTTCAGTACCAATTGTTTTTATGATTATAGTAAATTCTCTCCAACCCACAGGACCAGTTCATCCTCAAAATCCAAATAATATTTAGCTATCTCAAAGTAGAGCATCATACAGGCATGTTACATGTCTGTAACAACTTCTCCATGTTCAGTGTTATCATTCATCACTATCTTTAATATTGGTAGGAAAACTGTAAAATATTCATTCTCCTGTGCCAATGCATTTCTTTCCTTGCCTTCCTTCTCTTCCATTTTTTTCTCCATTTTGCCTGAAATACAAATGGCAGAATAATCACGTGATGATTGTCTGCAGAATGTTCCTCTAAAGGCATCATATTTTTATCTAGTTCTTGCATTTGCAGTGTTCTCAGTGTAAGCTGTATTTAATTGTTCTCACTCTTATTTGCCTAACTGCTTCTGGCTTCTTCATTATTCTATTGCAAAAAATGTGACTTGATATTTAGGCAAGCGTTTCTCATTTTCTTTCCATTTCTCCTTCTGAGCTGCTTTTTCATTGAGTGACCCCACTAGTGTATTTCCCTACACAGAACTGTGCCAATACCATTTTTCCAATGCCCATAAATAAATTAAGTATACTGTGGCTTGAAAGAGGAATTGCTATCAGCTGGTGTTCTTCTACCTACACAAAACATTTTATCTTCTTTCAGTTTCTATTACCATTCTCTCCCTTGATTTTGTATGGGAAATTTCATTCCCTGTCAGCATCATGTGGCACATTTGTGTGTAGCATGGTTGATGTATGGAACCATTGCAAACACCTAGCGTGGGTAGCTCAGCTTTTAAAATTGCATTGAAGATGAACTTTCTGACGGATGCAGCTGTCTGTATGAAATGAAAATAGGCCTGCTTGTATCAGTCACATCTGCCTGGTTACCTGCAAGCCAGTTGTCTATTCTGTGATAGTTATCTAGTGAGTCTGTAGTACACACTAAAATGAGTTTTTCAGGTTAGACAACATATAGGATGCTGCTTTGAGAACTAGCTGAGAATATTCAAGCTTCATTCTGTTGTTTGGAACAAGAAAATGGCCATACTTTGTCTATTTATTTGCATCATCTTTGTGAACAGTGCAGAATATTTGAGGATTTCCTACAAGAAGAGCTGGCAAATACATACTGAGGAAAAAAAAACAGTGTTTTGGGGTGAAGGCCAAAGCAGATGAGAATTTGAGATACTGTCACTTTATCTCCCTTTGAGCTGAGGAAGAGAGCTGAACGAAGGGAAGATGAAGTATGCAACAGGTGATGCTTTGAAACAGAATCAGATAGTTTAATAATGGATTTTGTGTGTGACAGTCCTTTGGCATCGCTGATTTTTGCCTGTCCATTAGTATGCTCTCTGTTTTGTCAATCTAACCAGAAGGGAAGTGTCTTTTGCTTGCTCTTGTGAAAGAACTGGATTTTTGTGATCTCTCTGCAGCTTTTAAATTAAAAATTATTATTTTGAATTCAAATAAGGAAACGGCACTCTCCAGACTTCAAGATATGAGGTTCACCTCTAGATAGCATTCAGTGAGGGAAGGGATGGTATTTCAGTAGATTGCTGAAGCAAAGCAGCACGAGGTGAAGACTTTGCATTCTGCAGGGAAGAGAGGCCAAGAAGGGAAGATTTAAATGTATGGAGCAAAAGTATTTCTTATAAGAACTATTTTAATTTTTTGGAGGGAATGTGTACATTAAACTCTATTTTATTATCTCCCTCCATGTGTTTGTCCATTACTTTGGCACAGTATGATTTTTCAAAAGGAAATGATTAAAATTAAAGTCTGAATTATTCTGAAGCATGTTTTTTTAAGGCATGGAATAATTATGGAATAATTATAAAAGGTTATTTTTATAGGTAGGCAGTTTCCTCCACGATAAGAACTTCTATAGTCTGAGAAATTAATTTTCAATGTGCTACCTAAATAAAAGGTTCATTAAGATCTTCATATGGTTTGTAGGAGGGAGCTAATAAGAACATTTTGTTTTCTATTTCAATTATGGTAACTGTGAATTGACTAGTATTTTAATAAAAATTAATAGTAACATTTATTTTCCATTGAGTGCAGTGAATTTACGTGATATGTCTGAAACATATAAAGAGCCTAGGGTGTGGATGTGTGGTGAATGGATTTCGTTTTAATGAACTGTAATGTAATTGCCCTGTCCTGGCAATTAAAGCTGGGCATTAAATCTAAATTCATTAATTCCTTTGCATCCTTTTTTTTTTTTCCATCAAGAGTAGAGGAGGAAGTACTAAAAATTCCTTTAAGCTCATAAAGCTGGAAGAAGTGTATGACGAATAGATTTGGAACGGATTACTAAGAGGTAGAACACAAAGGCAGAATTACAGCGGTGTCAAATTCTGCCCTCAGTTACATGCAGGCTCCTTAGTGATATTACAGTGATTTGAATTCAGCTTAGGCTTGCGTTACGTGGATGGAAAATGCACACTCGTGTATTTGTCTGTTTTGGCCATTCCAACAGAAATGGCCAGTAGTTCTTTTCACATACATTTTACTATTCATAAATATTGCAAATAATGGAGCCAATATGGGCCAAAATAGTTTCTCTTTTTTAAGGCTTGCTTGTGTTAACTTGTGGATTTTACTTATTCCTGGCAAGGGAAGTGCAAAAGTGTAAAAGGAATGTTGATAACTTTGGTAGAAACACCTAAAATCTTGCAAGGACTGGAAAGTCAGCTGCTCATCTCTTGTCCCTTAGCACAAATAATCATAACCACACCTCAGATCTTCTTATCAGTTCTGCTGAATGCTCACTTCTGAGTAGTGGCTGGTAACATGGTAACCTTGTTGTCTCTTGAACGTGGAAAAACATTTATTTTTGAAGATTTGGAATAAATAGGAGGTGATAAGGTGGAGTCTGAGGTGTTTGGCTTTATGATTAAAATACTTACGAATGATAAAGCCATGGTTTTTAAAGAACTTTCAAAGTGAAATGAAGTACATGAAGCAAACTATTATGCACGTGTCCCATTTTTGGAGTTTTGCTATTCAGTGGTGTTTTCTATGGGATGTTTTCATAGCAGAGACTGGCAGCAAGTAACAATTAAAAAGCGAGGACTTGACCAGATCTGACAGAAAGGTCTTCCAAAGCAAATACGTCTTAAAGAATGTGGAGATCCAGAAGTGGCTGTGATCTCAGCATGATCCCAAACTTTGAGAGTCTTAGTCCTGTTCTTCTAAATTCAAATACATTTATGTACTGTGTCCTTCTACTGAAGCAATTTCACACCTCATCTCCTAGAGATGAAAATGGCGCGGAACAAACTATAAATCCAGCCCAATGTTAGTTCAGTAGATACATCATCCTATCAGAACTTTTTCACATAAATAATTAGTTCATTACTTTCTCAATCCACTAAACTTGGAAAGCTTTGGAAGTGACATCAGAAGATATTATTTCAAGAGACTTTCAAGGAGTTAGCTAATCCACCTCTTGTCTCGGGAAGCATCCACTATGTCTGCATCGTTCCTAACAAATGTTTTATTTCACTGAGTTCCTAAAGATCTCCCGTGCAGCATGCCCCACGGTCTGCTCAGCAATTTATTCTGGTAGTTTCCTATTTCTACCATGAGAAATTTGTAACCTGAACTTTTGTTTTTGCAGTTCACGTATTTGAATTGAAACTTTTAACATCGGCACAACAAACAGTTGGGTACCTGACAGCTGGGTGTATTTAGCAGCCTTTTCCTTATATGAAGGCTTGTTGTTAGATTTTCCTTCAGTGCTATTGGTTTTTCCTCCAATATTACTGGCTTGTCTTGCTAGCCTCTCTCAGATTGATCAAACTGGGTTTCTGTGAGTGGGACAGGGAGCAATCTATCTGTACAGTAACAGAGCTAAATCTACCTGTTGTTTTTGCAAAGGGAAAAAAAAAAAAAAAGGCAATAGGAGAGAAGTAAGAATGGTGTGCAGCAGGGATTATCACAGCACTTTTACATTTCTTCAATACAAACTGCCTTGTATGGGCATTTTTTTCTGGTGGTTTGGATTTTTGCCAGGATAGTATCCTCCATAAATAACCCAACCCAGTGTTTGCATTCCTGGTGTTCTTCACCAGAATCTTTGAAGCAAGAAGCATTTACACATCGTTTGAAATAATTTCACCCTCATTGCTTTCATCTGGTTAAATAATCCTTTAATCCATGCTCAGAACCAACAGATCTTTCCTTTTTTAATGCTTTTACTTGTGGATGCCTATACTGTATTATGGTAGTGTAGATAAGGTGTGACTGATCAGTTTATCAAATAACTGTTGTTACTGGACCATTAATTCTGGGTACATAGAGTATTAGGAGTACAGATTTTTACACCAAGGGCCAGTGGTATTTTTTTTTATAATATAGATTTAGAAGATATTTATGCAAGCAGAAAATTGAATCAGCATTACCATCAGTGCATTAAATTATTACATTTTATTAGAGAATTCCTTTAGAATATAACAGCAGATAGAGATGGAAGGAAGATGCATGGGGGTTACCAGGAAGGGCTTAACGTCTTTAAATTGCAGAGGCTGCTGCAAAAGTGATGCCTCCTATTCATTTCCATGGAAACTGCAATCAACACAAAGAGCACAGTAACAAACACTCAACTGCAAAACACTGTTTTTCAACATAGTCACCACCATTAGCTATGCAGTTTCAACAGCAATAAACAGGAGCCTGCATGCCATGCTCATAGGGGGAGAAAAAAAATAAGCAGATTTGCAGAAATTGTAGTCCATCATTTTTCTAAGGTTCTGCCACCTTAATTTTGCCAAGCACCAGATCAGGATTCAAGAGAATCACTGCTCAATATTCAGGGTTAATTATGAGCTAACAGAAAGGAGGGAGCAGACTGAACAGCGGGCAAGAAAGGGGCAAGAATTCCTCCAGCTTGTTGTGAAACAGTCATTGATACATCAGTTGGCATTTAACAGCTTAGTTTTTTCCTCTGTCACATACCAATCCTATCCTTTGCTGATCAGTGTGCACCAAACCTCACTGGGGATGGAAACTTCCTCCTTGCCTCATATTCATGTAGTGGCTTCATTATTAATCAGTGCTGATAGTCCTTCACCTCTTCAGCATCGTGTCTTTGGATTCTTCCTTACGGCAAAGTGAACTTTTATAAAACTTTCAAGTCTGATCATGTTAAAATCTGTCCAATGTTTCATTCAAATTAAAATCTATTACATTTTTTTATACCCTTCAGCTACTAATTTCTGTAACTTGATGAGAAAAAAAAAGGATGACATTTTTTGACACTTTGTTTTGTGTAATCCTTTAGGACCTGAAATCCACAGACCTGGTATTTTCTAATGGTGGATCATAATATCACTGTAGTAAGTGGGAATTCTATCATTTATCATAGTGGAGGCAGAATTTCAACGGAGATGCTTTCTTTGTCTTAAAGTCTATGATGATGAATTGAAACCAGGCTGTTAACATCCTTCTTTTACTTCTTTTTTTTTTTTTAGTATCTGTACCAACAGTGATATATTAGCATGGAAAATATTTTGTCCTTGATGCTGAATGAATGATCCTAGAAATAACTGGAGATTCTGCTCCTGTGTCCTTGGTGGTGCCACTACGTCTGTGACCATAAGACAGAGATATGGGAATACTCTACTGAATAACAGCCTGATGCTACTGGAGTTTCCTGTAGCTCATCCCACTGCTCTCCCCAGAAAACCTGGGTTTAGTTGGTATTAGCCTCCTAAAAGCCTGTTCCTTAGGAAAGTCAAATTGAATTAAACTGTCAATCCAACAGTCTGTCTACATGTTCTTTCTTTTCATCATTGGTTTTGTCTGTATTTATTTTTGCCTTCCATTTGTTTGTAACATTTCATAGAACCATAGAATGGCCTGGATTGATAAGGACCTTAAAGACCCCTGCTATGGACAGGCTTGCCAACCACTAAATCAGGCTGCCCAGAGCTATACCCAGCCTTGCACATTTCTCTTTATTTAGCTCCATTTTTTTTTATTTTTTTATTTTTTAAATAAGCTTAGTTACTTTCTTGGACTATTTTGGCTTTTTTCTGTACAATCTTTATGTCACCAAAATTCATAAAGTTTAGCTACTATTGAAACTTGTGGTGAAAAGTAGTTATTTTGAGTCAACCTATTCAGAGATGAAAAGGTCCTATTGGATCTCAGAATAATGCTTCCTTAAGCACATTGATTTTTTTGAATGAGGTTTAGGTTTTGGCTTCATTTTTTCAAAAATTTTATTGCCTCTTCTGCTGCCTTCTCTCCTGGCTTCTGTGAAATAAACTATTCTCTCTGCCTTTTATGCCTTGTCTTTCATTCTATTACTTTGTGCTCTCTGTCCTAACTATGATAGCTTTTCTTATTGCTTCAGTTTGGATCCTTTTCATGCATGTGGAAGTGCTGATATGTTCCGCATCAGTAACTCTGATTTCTCCCATTTACGTTTTGTCAGTGTCTTTCTGTGGGAGAAGGTGTGTGATAAGACAGATCAGCTTAGATCCCATGTTCTGAGAATGATAGTTGTCATTTTCTCTAACATTTAAAGTCATCAGTGGAAAAGTTAAGGCTACGGAGCAGAAAGATGCTTCTGTGCCTGTAAGGCAACCAGGAGTTGTGAACAAAAGGCACAGAAGAAAGACCACATTTGTATACAGAGTCAGTATATAATAATACTAGGAATACTAAGGTTTAATTTTGTTTGTTTGTTAAAGAAAAAGCTAAAAAGTTGACCTTATCTTCTAGAAAGCCAGGACTGGCTATTCCAGGGCCAAAAATAAGCTTGATCCTGCAGGAGTTAAGCAAACAAAGTGAGCTTGTTTAAATGTGATCTCTCACAGTTATGCTCAACTAGGTAACTAGAGAAGCAATTAAGCACAAACCATCAGTGAGGAGACCTGCCAGAATGAAAATGAAACTGAAGATTACTGTTGCTTACCTTGAGCCTCTCTGAACTGAAATTACTTTTTTGTTGTCTCTGTATTCAAACACAAAGACAAGAGCAGTTTAATCTATTTTATGTCTTCTCTCAGCATCCTGATGGGAATGATTATTTTTCCAATCTGCCTGATTTGCTCATAGAGAAATAGAAAAGTGGTCATATTCATGTTATTTTAATGCGTTCCTTTGGTTGCAAAATACATCGTCTTCAGCTTCTCTCAAAGTTTTGTTTTCTTTCTTATTCACCATAATTTGTCTCTCCAAACCTTGTCTAAGATGAAGAATGCCTGTCTTTATTAGGTTGTCACTAGATTTGTGGGCCATTTTCTGTTGATGGATATAGTGGTGTTGCCATTGTAATTAATTCCTCCTATAAGGATTTGTTATTGTTTTTACTTTAATATGTCCACACAATGGAACAGTAACTAATTTCAAGAAAAACAGATAATTAGAAAAGTTATTGCATGAAAGACCTTGGTTGTTTCTATAGCTGCAGTCAGTCGTAAAAAAAAATATTTCTAATACAAGTATCATACACTGATTGCATGTAAAGTCCCTTAAAAAATCCCTCATGCATTTCCCAGAGCCTCTTTTTCACTTTCACTGCTAAAATTTATCTAAAGATTGCTGGGAAAGTAGGGCTGAGGATGTGTCAAGTTCACACACAAGCATGATAGAATTTTATTCATCAAGGACAACCAGCACAGTCCTTGTTGTGCTTTTATTGTGAGAATTTGGAACCCAGTATCTTAATAATTCAGGCAATTCATTACATCTTTCCCATTATTAGAACTTCTAGCATATGAAAGCAGCAAAACATCAGAAATAAAGACTTTACCTCGGCTCCCTGCTTTTCATATTCTTTCTCGGTGAACGAAGGACAGTCTTTCCCATTCCCTCCCCTAAGCAGAGTGATTCAGTAGCACAATCTGTAATCCTCCAGAATGAGGAAGGGGCAAGGAATGCTTTCTCCCCCCACTCCCTCCCATCTGCTGAACTTATCCCCAGCAGAGATCTCAAGGGGTCATCATCATCTCAAGAGGCCGTATCACTCTGATTGTTTGTCCAGGCTTATCATAAACTTCTGAAGAAGTCTGATTCCTCCTAAAGCTTCTCCTAATACCTTATCAAAGTCCCTGTGCTGACATTTAAGTCTGTTGTTCCTTGTTCTGTCTTGGAGATGCGGAGAAAAATCTTCAAGGATAACTTCTTTCTTTATGACAAGCATTTGCTCATTTCAAGACATATCACGATTCCCTGACGAGTCTTTTTTTTCTCAACTAGTGCTATGTGTTTCCTTTCTTCATTTCCTTACAAGTCATATTCCAAATTTTATCAATTTTACTATTCCCTCCTGAGCTCTAATCCTCATCTTATCCTCTTCTGTATGTCTTGTTTATACTTTTCCCCTGATAGGACCATATTCCAACTGAAGACATCAACGGTGCTTAATAGAGCAGAATAATTATCTCCCATGTTTTAGTTAAGACTTTCCTGTCTCTCCAGTAAAAAGAGTTTACTTTTTTTGCAACAGCTTGACAGTTTTGATTCCTATTCAGTCTGCGGTCCATTGCCTCTCTGGGATCCTTTCCACCTAGTCAATCCCCTTTTTGTGCTTATTCCTTTGATTTTTCCCTTCTAATGGTGTTACTTTCTATTCGTATCTACTGACTGTTGCCTTATTCATTCCTCCCATTTCCCAAGATCATTTTTCACTGTAATCTCCAGAGCATGGCAGCTCTTTTCCTCATTTCCATGGTTTATAATCCTGCTCCCTGTTCCCTTATCCAAACAGCTGATCTATCTCTTCATCTCAAAATACCTCCTCATTTAACTGAATCATGCCAATTAGCAAAAAGTTCCCGCTGTGAGGACAGACTAGCTTTAAAAAAAAAAAGAGGAGAAAAAAAAAAAAAGCAAACAAACAAACACCTCAGATCTTAGTGTTCATTTCAGGATGTTTTATACTGTCTGGGAGGTTTCTGATTGTTGCTGATTGGGGGTGCAGTGGGGACAGGTTGTTTGTTTAGCTGTTACCAGTGACTCGGGTATTATCTTTGAGGATTGAACCTCCAGAGGCTTTAAGCAGCAGTCCGTAGGAAATGAACAGATGTAAGAGCTTCACAGATCCACAGGAACAGGATGCTGATCCAGGGTAATGTTTGTTGTGTTTGGCAGGATGATTACCCAACTGGTCAGAACCCAGGAGCCTGGCTCTCACTGCTGGGACCGAGCTCCTTTCCTGCTGAACCTAAACCAAAGCCATTGGGAGCAAAGTACCAACGCCTGCATCGTAGCAAAGTGACGAGAAATCAAGGGGTGTCTTTTGCTTTGTCTTTTGTTTGTTTTTTTTCATTATGTTTTTGTTTGGTAGTGGAAATTGTTTTGCTTTTTCTCTTTTTTCTTAATCAGAAGCTGAGCTGCTGAAATCTTAACAAGGCAAAACTTATTCTTTGGAAGTACAATTGAATATCTGAGGCTTGTAGTTGTAACAGGAATAGAACAAGAAATACAAGTCACATGTCTCAGCAGATGAAAGAAACTTGGAATTGTGTCTTTTTTGTGCAGTCCTTCTGTGTCTGTGCTGACTGTGGCAGAGCTGCTGTGGCTGGAGCTGTGGGCACAGCACACTGCATGTGATTGCTGGACTTAGAACCAGCCTACAATTTCTCTCTGGTAGGCAGCTGCACCACTGGCTCCTGCAGTTCCACTCCCAGGATATTCCTTACAGCCCATTCTTTCAGCTCTAAAGCTTCTCCATGTCAGCAGACTTCCAAATTGGGGCAGTATAGTAAATGAAAACAAATGTAAATATGTTGAAGTGAATTGTGTTTATGGAAATACGAAAACACCATCAAATATTGCTTTTATTTTTGCTAGTTTGGTGCATGAGGAAAATCTTGAGTGTCCCTCACATAGGCACATGGTCTTCGAGTGTCAGTTACTTAAACTACACTTTGATACCCCTGCAGTGTCACTTTAGCCCTAAACAATAGCAAGACCTAGGTGGGATGTGTGCTAGACAGCTTAATTCAGTCAATAGTTTAATTTGGTCTGCAACGTAATGACATTTTAAAATATATGCTGGCATTTCTGCTAGTCTGCCTGCCATCAGTTTTGCCTCTACGTGGTAAATAAAGGCTTACTAACTCAGGGAAGAATTAGCATGAAACGTATCCATCAATCTCCTTAGAAAAGCACTATGTAGTGGAATTTTATTAACTCTGAAATAAAGTATAATGGAACAGAAATGTGTGCAGCAACTGATAGGGTTGTCTTGAGAAATCCTCAGCGTTGTTAGTTTTATTTCTTTTCGTGCACAGTTTTAATTCTAGCTTGCACCCTTCTGTTTTCACTCCTCAGCCTGTGGATGATGCTAGGCATTTTATTTGCAGAGGTTTTGCAGCATAACCTGTTTCTTACCCGTCAAAAGTGACTGACCTGAAATCAGATAAAGCGCACATAGGTGCATTCTATCACCTATATGCTGCAAAGTCACTTCTAGTTCATCTGACTGTTGTTCACCCTGTGTAGCAAAATAGTTCACAGCATCCTATATTGACAGGGGAAGATAAATGTTACAGCAGACACACTTAAAAAATTCATTCCAATTTTAGAAGCATTACTAGCAGTTGAAATATCCAACATTTTGGGTATAAGGAGTATTACTAGAATTGATATTACCTCTGCAGAATTATTTGGAGAATCTCTTATAAGCCGGGCTGTTTATTATGAAACAATTCTGTTTTATAGCATTATAGACTTCACAGCACATACACTTTGGAGGAGGAAAAAAAAAAAAAAAGAGGGACATAAATTAACCTTGTATATAGTTTCATATCTTGTATCAAATGAACTGCTGTGAGCCTAATCGGGTAAGAATGGAAATAAAAAAAGATTCACATTGATCTCAGTGTTCTTGGTTTCAGATCCTATCTATGTTGGATTATAAAAGTCATACCACGACACATTCAACTTTTAAGAAAGTTAATACATTTCTGTTAGTTCTTTAAGTTCAAAAGCTGTATGTTTTTTCATTATTTGAGATTCAGGAATCTTCTGTGCATCAGTTTCATTCTTCCTTTGCATTTTAAAATTCCTGTTGACTTCAATAGGAGTTTCATTCATGGAGGGGTGGGATGGTAAGCCTTGAAAAGTGGGTGAGTGAGAAATGAGCTGCTCAGCTTTCTTTACTGTGTGAGTATTGTACAAGCTTAGTGACTTTTCAGCCATTATTTACAACTAACATGAAATAAAACAATTCTTTTTTCTGTTTCTTCTAAGATGTTATTTTGCAAGGTTTCCTATGGGCTCTCCATTTTTGAGTCAGTATTTGTACTAGTTGTGTATATTCAGCCAAGTTGTTGAGATTACCATATGTTGAGAAACTCTGGTGATTCAGTTCAATCATTTCAGCCTTTTTAGTGAGATTATTCTTAATTTACTTCTCAACCCTATGTAGACCATCATATATGGCAATAAAATAACGGTCATTACTTTCTGGAAGTCTTTTCATTTCCTCTCAAAAATACTGAGAAAGTGTCATTAAATACCAAATAAAAAGGAGCTGTTTTTATTTATTGCTCCTTCCCTATTTATTGCCACAACTGCATTCTTTTCAGAGGAAGCTTACTTTGTTTGGGAGATGTCTTAATGATAAGTGACACTTAATGATTAGTGACACTTGACAGTTTTTCCATGTTTTTATTGTACATCATCGTTTCTTGTGACTAATTTATTTTAAAGTGGCTGAGCTATCAAAAGGGGAAAATTGGGAGAAATGCATTAATGTGTTGTATTCAGATGATCAGAGACGTGACACTTCAAACTGCTGATGATTAAATCCAGGAAGATGTTTGCTTGCAGTTATTTAGTTGAGATACCCCAGAGGCCAGCCAGATACACACCATTGCTAACACTCAGTGTTACCTCCTGCATCTGTTCGTCCCATCAGTTTATGGAGTAGAATTCTGTATTATTGGGTTTCAGGACCCCAGATGAAGTAATGCTCGCTCCTGTGAGCTTCTCCAACAGAGGATGTAGTAAAGGGATTTATAATGCTTTTGTGAAATTTTTTGTTTGACAGTCCATGCAAGTAATCTTCTAGAATCTTAGATCCCTCACAGGGGAACTTGGATTATTAAAGATCTACCCTTCTGTTGTTTTTTTGTTTGTTTGTTTGTTTGTTTTTAATTTTGAGACAGAATCAAGTTATACATTTTTATTAGAGATGTAAAGCCTCTTTCTGCTTTGCTATGTCTCAGTACATCAATATTTTTAAGCCTGCTGAATGCTTCTGCCTTTCTCACTGATGTTTGTGCATCTCAGTGTTGTATTTTCAAATCCTCATTACTGCTTTCTTAATCCATTACCTTACTTGGACTGTGTCCAGCATTTCTTGACTTCTTTGTTTCTTTAAATTTCAAGTGAATCTACAACTTCTTTTTCATTGCTTTTCTAGCCAAAAACCCAGTAGATATTGCCCACACAAGTCCGAAGCATAATGTGTAAAATCAGGAAACTGTTGTCTCTGCTCCAATAATCTTATGCGTGTGTCCAAAACTGGATTCAGAAAACGGAATGGAAAAGAAGCTGAAGAGGAAATCAGAAGGATTTCACTGGAAGTGTTGATGGTGTGGTAGTATTGATTAAACTGCAGTATTGAGATAGACTTTTTTTTTTTTTTTTTTTTTTTTTTTTTTTTGGTGCAGGGTTTTGTAGAACAACTGCTGAATATTTTTTTCAGCTCAAATTGAAGAGCTTTGCTCCAAATGCTTTATAATATTTGGGCCTATGAGTGAAGAACTGAGTTATTACAAGGTACTTGTGCAAGATCTTGAACTCATTCGTTATGGGCTAAGAGTACTTCTTAAGCATGTAGCTCTAGTTTTCCAAGCAGATTCCCCAAGTTCTACTAGATAAATGTGTTCTGGATGTAGGGCTGCAAATGGGGTTTAGAAGCTAAAAACTTGAGCAAAGTGAAATTCTCTGCCTGCAGTCAAGACTCTGGCAGTGACTGTGAATGTGAATTTGGGAACCTTGCAGAGCCCAGCATGCAGGTGGGCAGCTGGGAGCTGAAGAAGTCAGTAGGAGCAAAGGAGGGACCTGATGTGCCAGATTGTTGCTATAAACCAACTCAAAATTTGAATTTCAGGTTTAATGCTGCGATTTCCTCTTTTAGCCGGGTTGTTCTGCCACAGGTGCAATTCTGAATGAGTGTTGTGGAAAAATCTGAGCACCACAGTCAAGATGATCTCCTTATATCTTAATAAATAACCCCGAAAAGTGCTTGCTACAAATTGTTCTGAACCCAGTGCAAGTAATATTTTAGTCCAGCTGGACTACTTCTCAATTTTAGACTGGGAATGGTTGCTCTCATTCTCCCTGGAAGATTCTATATATATGCCTTGTAATAATTTCCATATTTGTAGCATTGATTTTCTTTTAATGCAGTCAGCTCGCTTGACAGCCTTTATGTCCTGGAGTCAAGATTTTCTTTTGTTATATGCTGAGAGATGAGCAATCACAAAATCTAGTGAAATCTGACAGACAGCTTCATGTTAGGACGTAACATTTTTAGAGACAGAGGTATAAATCTGCATTAGTGGTTTCCACGGGTTTTTAGAAGATCTTGTTCACTACTTCTCCTCTCTGATTTCACTTTGGAAGAGAAGTAACTCCATTCTGTAACCATATGGTTTTGGTCTAAAAAATTAACAACTAATAAAATAAAAAGAGATTAGCTTAAACTGATTTTGCCAGATCGTTTGTAGCTGGCCTCTTTTCTTGACAGTGATAGATGAAGGATATGGATTTTTTTGGCTATGGTATTTGTTCTGTCAGTAGGTATAAACCCAACATTCAAAGAAAATGTTCGTTCACAGTGTTAGAGAGAATTGCAGGAAGTAAATAGTTAATTAGCAGATAAAGAACCAGCATATGCTCATTAAAAACAGCATAACACCTAGGATCTGTGTGCATAGGAAACTTGATGAGGAGTGGAAAATGCATTCCTCTAGAAGCAATTTGCTTCTTTCAACAGGGATATTATTTAGGCAGTACTTGATAGTGGAGTAGGATAATACCATGCCTGCTATAATTAAGGAAAAAAATCTGTGGGAGAAAAGACAAAGCCAAAGTCTTGCATGGTTTTGATCCTATTTTCTTATGCTTGAGGGGAGAACAACACATTACAAGCAGGGCTACTCCTAAAGATACCTATAAGCAAACAAAGCAAAAAGATCTAACAGTATTCACAGAAGAATACCAAACTCAAGTCTTTGAGCAGATGGACATGAAATGTGATGTGTTTACTCTTCAATATTCTTCAGATCACAGTGGGGGGTTGTATGAAAAGTCAAATAAATCGTGAGCAGATGTACTATTACACAAACCACCAGAAATTAGTTAGCAGCAAACAAAAGGATACACACGCAGCTCTAAGAGCACTCCAGGAATGTTTGCAAACCACAGAAATATCACAAAACACTCAACCTATGCAATCAACTATTTGAATAAGCAATAATGTGCTACTGAGCACAGCAGTATGAAGTGATTTGCTCGTGCAATTATGAAATCTTGAAAGATGGGTTGTTCCTAATAGACTGGTAATAAGAACAAAGGAGATCACATCATTGTTCAGAGAATCTCTCCTAAGTCTGTCAAGACCTACAAACATTTAGAAAAACTGGTGAGCAGTCTCACAGTGAATAAGAGGAGAGGACACAGAATTCATCAAGGTAGGGAATTTTAAAAAACAGAGAATTGAAACAAAGCTGTTGTCAAAATAGAAACATTCAACCAGGAGATGAAAGGCAATGGAATACCTGTGGGTAGGGTGGAAAATACCATGATAATGGGAAATACTCACTATAAGACCAACCTTGCTTTAATGGCAGCAAAAGAAATCAGACTTACAGACAGGGAAAATACTACTAAAAAGAAAATATGTGTCAGCAATTTATTTTACTACTTTCTAGATATCAGCTGAAGAATGTCAGTCGGGTCAGTCTAGCAGGAGAGAAATGTAAATGTTGTAAGCATTTATATCATATTAATGTATTATATTGATGTGAGTCCAGAGCAAGGATCTGTACTGAAACGATACTGACATAATATTGTAGACTTTTGAAAAGACATTGGATTCCAAATTTTCTTGGAGTTTTAGCATATCATGGCTGGGCAAGAGGGGAAGTCTAATCACAAATTAATGCTTAAGAGCAAATTAGAAAGTTGTAAGGAACCAAAGAATTCTCACTGCATGAAATTACTGAGCACATAAGAATTCCACAGAAGGCATCAGATGATATCCAGTGAGAGCATGTCTTGTCAATACATTTATCTACAGGGATATCTCTGCCTTCAGCATTGCAGTATTTGAGGAGGCGAGGAGTTGATGGACAGGCAGGAAAAGAAGAACAAAAAAGTGAAAGCCAGCAAGCTGAGAATCTCCCATGAAATACCATTTAGAGAATCCATTAGGACAAAAATATTTCCACTAGACAAATCAGTTACTTGGAAGCAAGCTTACAAGCTACATGAGCAAATAAATCCTTTCTCATATAGCTCAGTGGGTACATTTTTCATGAAAATCCTAATACTACAATGACTACAAATAGAATCCTAAATTATCTACCAAAACAGGCAGTTTCATGAGATTTAATTAGTCAGACAGGAAAGGAATCTATGCCAAAGATACAAGACTCTCTGAACACCATCACCATAGTGCCAAGTATAACATTTGCTTCTCATCAGAAGGAAGGTTTGACAAAAATATTGCATTAAATTGTCTGCAGTGTATTCACTTGGTTTTGTGTAATGCAAAGGCTTAGAAGTAGGACTCAGACAAACCCAGTGGAAGAAGACTTGTCTGAAATAAGCATAATGAGGACTTCTATCATGATATGTATATTTTCATCTGTTTTGTGACAGTAAGACTTTAAGGGAGTACGATAAAATGTTGAGAAGGTAAGTTGGTTGTGATATTCACACTTAATATTGCTTTCCTAAATAAAATGACAAAAGGTATTTTGTGATAGAGGGCTTCCCATTCAGCTGTTACATAATATTTTGCTCTCCTTATGAAGCAGGTATATGTAGTAATACGGATGAATATGGAGGATGCTAACTCCAGAAAAGTGCTTTGGGGACACAGAATAGAAACAGGAAAAAATTGTGTGTCTTTATATATATGAGCACAATGAAAATACCTGTCAGTACTTCATCAGTTCTGACATGTCCTTAGATTTATTTCTTACTGGTGAGAAACAGTCTACCAGTAAAAATTAACATATAAAATATTTGTGGTTGACCAACCTTTACCTCGTCCCAGTCTAGAGAAAAAGGAAAATGAAACCTTTCTCCTTGTCCTCGCATATGTCTGTATGAATTTTTCCTTAAATGCATCATAAGGGAGGAAGAAGAATTCTGTCACTGCAACTAATAATATGTTCAGATGGATGATAGTAGAGATACCAGTTCCAAAACAGAAAGTATGTTTCAAATCAGTTTTCCCATGGAAGTGTTGCAGGCAGATTACAAGGAGGAGAAGATAGATGTCAAATATTTCAGTAACAAGAAAACAGAAATTGTAATATATCAGCACCAAATCAGAAGTATAATTATTAGGTCTCTACAATTAGCATTTTTGTATTTTTAGCCCTGTTAGACTATATTTTTTCAATCCTGATCTACATGCATGATGTGTATCTGTAAAATCGTGGCTTTCAGGTAGGCAATCCACAGATACTCCCAGAACTTCATGGGTTGCTTTGAAGGAGCCTGGAAAAGAGAAGCATAAATCATAAACCTGCTGCCAACAGACACATTTTCTTTGCTCCCCAGTTAAGAAATTCTTATTGTTCTGAAAGTGAAAGATAGTTAAAAATCAATGGTATTTTGTGGTTTTACTCTGCTTGAGTAGCAAAGGCAAAATGACAGATACATGATGGATGAAAATTCAAATTCTATTTGTACTTTGCCACTTCCATGATTACAGTGGTCTCTCAAAATATTTATGGCTTTTTTCCATCTCCTTTAACTGACTTCAACATTAATTTCTTTAAATGCATTTGGTATAAAGTAATATGCATTCAGTCAGGTTCAGACAAACCCAGCATCATGTAAGCCATTTCACCAGGTAGGAAAAAAGAGTTTCTTGGTACTTAGCTGAGCAAATTGTTATGAAAATAGTTTTATATACCCTCTGCCTGTAGTAATGCTCTTCATTTACTACTTCTATTAAGTGAATTTAGAATGATTCCATCATCAGTAATCCAAAAGAGAAGACATTTTCTGAACATTTCAAAGTACTCTATCTCATCTTAAACTGTTTAGATTTTTCCCCAAAGCTTTGAGGTTTTTGGTAGCACTGAATTATAAAAAATGAAACACACAATAGATTTAGATTAAAGGAAAAAGAAAAAAAAAAAGAGTATTGCTGAAGCATATTTTCATTTATAACATAGTCTGATAATAGAGACATTTCTGACATAATTTCCTAGGGTTAGAATGTTAATAGAACAATTTTGGAGACAATTTCTTTTTCCTTTCTTCCAGATATAAAAACTATAAATGCTGAGGTCAATGGTTCAGCTGTTGGTTGGTGCAAATATATCATTCTTTATGAAATACACAACTAGTTTCTGACAGATTGTACCGTTGAGCCATTTTTTTTTGGCCTGTCTTTTTTGGGGGCTGAAAAGGGAGAGGTGTCTGCTTGTTTGTTGGTGGCATGATAGAATCGTGTTCGAAAAAATTGGGAAGGCTGCATTAATTTCAGTGTTTCATCTTCTTTTCTTCTGTGGTACTGCTTTTTGCAGTGTTTGGTTCTCTCACCACAGTTTTGCTGGGAGCAAAAGAGAGGAAAAGTTGGGCAAGTTCATGACTTTTCGCTTTCCTTACATTTCGCACCAGTGAGGATGGCCGCTCAACCCCCCATAGTCAGGCTGTGCTTTTCCTCAAGTCTTTCTGATGGACACTGTGAGGTCCCAGCAACATGCTGCTGCTTTCCTCCATCACTCAAAGTTGCCCATGTTACTATTGAGCACCTTTGCAGAATGGGAGGAGCAAGCACACGCTCACCAGAATATCCCACACTTTGCTAGCTGCACGTGCCATATAGAAATCCAATATGAGAGCATCACAAAAGAACAATTTTTGGTGTAGCATTACGGTTTGTTCTAAAAAGCTTTGGAAAATTCTCAGTGGATCTCTTTTCTCATGCACCAATATGCTTTTGGGATCCAGGAGCTCTCCAATTACTTTCCACTTCTTCCTTAATTAATAAATGGATTAGAGTAGTATAGCTATGGTAAGACAAGTTGAGTTCACTGTTGCTCACTGTAAGTGATTGTAAGCGTAAGATTTTTCTGGCTGTAATCCTTTTTGATTAATTTTCCCATTTTATACTTAAAGTAATCTTTCCCTCCTGTAGAACCATTCCACACAAACATCAAAAGTTTAGGGCCACTTTTCTGATCCCAGTTATATAAAACAGTAAATCCCACAGTAACACTGCTGAGTTTCAAGGCTTTGCTTTCAATTTACACTGAAATAACTGAGAATGAGTTCTGGCTCTTATAGTAAAATTAAAGGAAAAATAAAAGAGCTGTCCTTGAAACGTAACATAACAGTAGAGCTGCAGTCCCAGTGTAGCAGGAAATGATGCTGCCCACTCTGCTGTGTACACGTAGAGGAGAATCTCATTCAGTCCTCACCTTGTGAAGATCTTTCTTAGAAGAAGGTGCTTCCTTATTGAAGGAATGCAGTTGTTTCCTTGCAATTAAGAAATCAGGCTGATTTCTTGGGAAGTCAGAAGTTCTGGTTAGTACATATATTGCTGTACCAAAGTGATTGAGTGAGCCACTAGTTTTACTCAGAGATGTAATAGGTAAATGTGTTGCTTTTTGAAGTATTAAGAAATATTAAGTGGCTTTGCTTTAAGTTTATAAATTCAGTTGTGTGGATCCACAGACAATCTCAGTGTTCAAGGATGGGAGACCAGTTCCTCATCTTTATGAATCTTACATTTAGTCAAAACGTAAAAGCAAATTCTGCAAAGCAGCACATTTGCTGCTAAGTGACAGGAGTTTTTAATTCCCTTCCCAAGTCTGACAGTGATAACTGAAAGGAGACAGGTAATGGCCTTCTGCTTCACCCCTCGATTTTGGCATTATCTGCAGAATATTTAAATATCTTTATGTGGATTTGAAACCTTTCATTAGCACATATGATGTCTTATCATTCACCTGTATGCGTTAGAATTGCAGTTTTTTGAGATTTTTTTTTTTTTTTGTATGATAGCTACGTCAAAAACACTAATATTAATTCAAATGTCTTCAAATATCTACTTCATTAAAATGAAAAACACAATTTCGTCATTTACATTGTAGGCACTCTTAAAAAGCATTTTTGCTGTAATAGGAAGATGGTAAAATTCTGAAGAATGTTTGAGAAAGCAAGCAACCAAGATCCTTTTGTAATGACAAACCTCTTGGGCAGCACTCTGACACACCATGGCTTGTTTTTCCTCTTGGTTTCAAATGCTCTTTAAGCAGAAAGCTTAGTGTGACATCAGTAGCAGGTTTTTTTTCTTGAAAATACATTGTATTTTCAGGTCTCAAGGCTTTTATTTCACCTGGTGATCCCTCGAGGCTTTCAGCAGTATGTTCCAGCTACAGCACAAATAGTAACGTCTGGTCATGTTAAAATGTACATGGGTGTGTGTGATGTTTATCAAACATTGCTAAGACAGCTGGAAAGAAATCTGACAGTAACAGATTCCCACCAAACTGATGTAAGCAGTGGAATGAAATTTCATTGGAGATAAGGCAGTTATTAACAATAAGCAATAAAGATGCCCAAAAACTAGTGCTTGAAATGCTACCCACCAGGTCTGGGAGGGTTTTCACCCTACTGCAGAAAGCAATCAGCATTCAGTTGCTCATGTTTTGGTCAGTTGATTAAGAAACATCCGGATACTGAATATGTATGAGATGTCTACAGTAAGGTCCTTAGATCACTGTATGGTTTGTTTTGGGAAGACATTTGTCCAGCAAGTTTGAGTGCTTTACAGCTGATGAATATTTTTCATGCATGGATTTACAAACTAGATCTGTAGTTTTGTTCCTTGACCCTTGAGCCTGAGGTGGCTGTTGATTACCAGCTAGACAGTTTGTGAGAGCAAGGAACATATGGTTGTTCTGCCTTGTCTCCATTATGTTCTAATACGACCATTTCAATCTGTGACATTTTTACAGTCTCCTTTTCAGCAGATGTGTGGAACTCAGGAAACACAAATCCAAATGTAAGAGAAGGTCTTGAACGTCACCCAACCTATTATTTTCATAGCTTGTGTTTTTCTTAAAAATCAAAGCAATGACGTAAGGATGCAGAAATTTCTTTGCTGGTTTATGCCATTTAGGTTACCTGTGTAGTATATCAGTATCTTGGGGCTGTAAGAGCTCCACGTGAAAATGCAGGTGGAGGCTGTCTAGCCAGCTCTGCCTCTTGGAGATACAAGCATCTAAAGCATTCCCATACTTGGGTTGAACCACTTTCCATCCTGATGCACATGACGTGGCAGGGAAGTGGGCTGCACAGCTGCAGCACGTGGACATACATGCACAGCAGGTGATGAAATGGGAATGTTTGTGCTTATTCCAGAGGAGCGTTCAAATGGTGATGAGGTGCTCAAGTAACTGAAAATACATTATTAAAATATGTGCATTTGATGATGACCCTGTAAAGTTTCAGCTTACATATTTATCTGTCCGTTCGGTATTGTCTGGGCATAACTGGAGATAAATTCTCAAGCAGATCATACAAATTGATTTTCTGTTTTAAATGCATTCCATGTTATTCTGTTGGGTACAGAACATACCATTCATTTCCACAAGAGAATTCATTTACTTCACTAGGCATTTGCAAAGCAGAATGCTGTCACTAGTGGATGAATGGAGGAGAATTCAGATAGAATTTTAGCACAGCCAAAGGGCCACTGCGGGCAGCACACAGGTACTGGGGAACAAAGAAAAGAACTGACAGAAAAACACTCATCTCAGAGTCAGCTTTCAACTGCGGACTTCCAGTGTGTTAGTGATAAAATGAAATTATCTTCAGGGAATTAGGATCCTGATGGAGGGGAAAGTGTGTGACCGTTTGTAAGGCAGCTGCCTTCTCAAACCTCACATCCCTGTTTCCTTATTCCTGCACAACAGAACGAATGTGTCAAACGCAAATCAATGCTTTTTACTGATTGTTTATGATTTTCCCTATGTAATCATAACTTGGAGAATCTGTATAAATTGCCAGGAAACAGAACTCAGCTTCTGTGGAAATATTTTGGTATCTCTAAAAGAAAGCAATGTGAATCAATAGGAAAACAACTCAAAACTCCCATCAAATATATTTACTTGGAAAAAAAATAATTGTTCTAATAACCCTTCATTTGTTTTTATTATGATGTAAACACTATGCTGTAGGACAATGTAAAATACGAGTAGAATTGCATGAAATAGAGGTACTTATGATTAATTTATTTGTAAAGGAATTATTACACATTGGAACACACTTGTTTTGAGTACTGTTGAAACCTTGGATCTTTTTTCGGCAGAACATTCCTATTTCAAAGGAATGAAACTGCTTGTTGAAAAGTTCTCTTGATGCTTTTTTAATTAGTTTTAATTGCCAATCTTCCTTTGAGCAGTTTTTCATAGCTCTCAGAGCAATTGTGTTACAATCTGTGACTGGCACAGCTAGATGTCATCACCAAACAGTCAACTGTAGTGGAAAAATGAGGGTCAAATTCAGTGTAAACTGCAGATTTAGCATCTGCCTCTCATTGTGCCTAATGTGCGAAATGGACATTGGGAGTAAATGGAAAGCACTGTGCAATCCTGCCCAGTAGCCTGTCTGTACAACCAAGGGTGGGTCAAATGCAGAAATCTGGGCATTGGTTTCGATGGAATAATGCATGTCCTCCTGCTTGATTGACTTCATTTTTAAAGAAAAACCAGACTATTTTTGCATTTTTTTGGAAATAAAAAGTTTTTCATTAAAGCCATCCTAATAGAGAAAGCTGCTATTCCAGTTTGGGCTATTAACTCAGAGCTAATTAGAAAATCTTGAGATTGCATTATCTCTCAGTGTAATATATGGATGCTTCGTAGTCTGTCACACTTTTCATGCAATATTTTTGATGTAGGTCAAAAAGATAAACTACCTGTGCAGATGTGAGGTTCAGTTGCCATG
This sequence comes from Phasianus colchicus, assembly GCF_987193195.1. NCBI lineage: Eukaryota > Metazoa > Chordata > Aves > Galliformes > Phasianidae > Phasianus > Phasianus colchicus. The sequence continues at coordinate 15,204,299 of NC_143450.1, read as the reverse complement.
CCAGTAAGTCTGCATTCCTCAAGACAGAACCCAAATTTCAGGAGACATAGTCCAATTCCTTAAATACAACATCACCCTCCCTTCCCTTACCAGCTTTCCCACAACAGATTATTGTAAGATTTTTTATTTAATATTCTTTCAGTTCATAGAGATTGCTGAGCTACTTTTCACTGTCATTTCATCCTGCTAGTGCCACTTGAGTTACATTACTATTCTATACTCTGTGCATTGTCAGTAAACAAATCAAGGAAATATGCACAAGTTTGGGAGCTGAGTGGAGGACATTGTGATTTTGCTGTAGTACTTCTTCCTATTCAAGTGTCTTTTTCCTAGTTACCTTTTGTATTTTTTTTTTCATTCTCTCCTGAATATGAATTTACATTCACTGCTTAAACAGCAGTGTTGGCAAGATCCTTTTGAGGCTAATTTTGCAGTATTTTCATGAGCATCGTTCTCCAGACCACACATATCCCCAGAGTAAGCATATAAATTACAGTGGGTATTAACATAGCATCTCGAGTTCAGTGGAAGCTGTGCATGAATAAAAAGGCACATTTTAAACTATATTAAAAAAAATAAATAAACAAAAGAGAAAGGAAAAACTCTCTGCTCTGATTTAAATACCAAGTATAATTGATCTTGGTTGCATTTGGGACAGTTTACAATCATGAAGCTTGTACAGAACCTCTTGGCAGGACTGAAGCTGTGTTTGAATTGGAAAATGATCAGTCTACTTTAAAGAATGTTGCGTTAATTAGGCGTATACAGCAAACAGTCAGTATGTATGTGGGTAATCCTTGGAGGCAAATTATTCTAGCCCCATAGTGCTACATAAACATTTGTCTGGAGATGGGATTCTATAAGCCAAAAAGCAATTACATTCTTTACTGCATTGCTAGTTATGATAACTTCTCTTAGTAAAGCATTTCTGTTTTCTCTCTTTTTTTTTATATAATGTTTTTTTATTTTTGCTCTGTTTTCTTCTCACAGTCTGTCTCTCCTTTTCATTTGCACTGTACTGGTATGGCATTGAACACCATAGTTTCCTGAGTAGTGGCACGTTTCATTGTGCTTCATCAGCAGTGGGGCTTGGCAAATATTTTTAGACAACTCTTTTTCAAAGATTCTGTTAATGCAATGGCTGTTACCATAGGTAGCATCAGATTTTTCATTGTCAGGAAAAGGCTGTCTCCTTCTGACACTATCTGAATCCCTTGCAGGTAGTGCAGTTTCAGGAAGACCTCTCCAATACTCCTGCCCTTGCAGAAGAGTTTCACCTGCTCACCTGCTTTAGGGTTCTCTGCACATGTGAAGGACAAGGGCAGTGTATCTCATTCTGGGTATAGCATGAGTCATTTGTGTCCTTTTTCTCTCCTGACTGGGCAGTTGTCGTTGCTTTTCTGGTACAGAGCCATGTTTTCTTATGTCCCTAGAAATCAGTTGTCATTTCACTCATGGTTTGTAACAAACCAGTCTCTAGACATCTGTTTTCACAATTACAACTCAGAATAGCTTCTACTAAAACATTTCATGAAATTCAATGAGCTTTTTTTAAGAATGACAATGAACACAAGTCACAACCCCTGGGTAGTTGTGAAATACACCGTAGCTAAGTGAGTTTGATATGACTGTCATGCCAATAATACAACAGTGCTACAGTAAACGTGGTGACAGAAGAGCTTGGGGGTGATCACAGAATCACAGGATGCTTTGGGTTGGAAGGGACTTTAAAGAAACCCAGTTCAAAACCCCTTGTCCTGGGCAGGGACAACTCCCACTACACCAGGTGTCCACAGCCCCATCCAGCCCAGCCATGAGCTCTTCCAGGGAGGAGACATCAACAGCTTCTACAGTCAACCTGTTTCTGCTCCTCACCACCCTCACAGTAAAGAATTTATTCTTTACATCTAATCTAAATTTTTCTTCGCCTTTTAAAACTATCTTGATTTATTTTTTATCAGGCATTCTTTAAGCAATTGGCAATAAGATGGACAGATTTACAGGAAATAAATAGTATTTCTTATGTCACCAAGATAACCCAAATAAAAGTAAAATAAAAACACGTAGCCTTAAAGACAGTATTGTAGGTGTATCTTCTATTAAAGATCCCAGCAGCCTAAGGGAGAGGGTTGTTTATATTGTTTTTTGTGGTGTGATTTACTGATCAGTAAACTTCATACTAATCCTTGTTATTGGACTCTAGTTTATCTCAAATGATAGACTAGCTAATATATTTTTCTCATTACTATGTGTTTTATTTTCAGTATGACAAGATCTACACACTGAGATTCCATTATGTTCCAATGTTTTTTACTGGGGAAATACCATATATATATTTAGTAAACCACTAAGTGCAAGCAAGTAATACAATAAACTATTTTTAACCATGATTTTTAGCAATAAACTTAGGGTTTTATGTTTAGATAAATTGAAGTTAGGCCGTATCTTATTCATTTTAAAATGCATCAAATGCATTGCCCAGGCATTCAAGTCATTGGACTGTTTGGAATAACTGCATTTATTCTTTTTAAAACTTTTACTCAGAGGCTAAATAATTAGCAATACTATGTTCTAATGAGCTTATGTAAGCTGTACTGCTTTTCAGTGAGATTTTGTTCAGTAATTATGTTTCCTTGATCTGCCAATCTCTACTTCAAAAGAAACTATTTTGTTTAAATACTCTGTCTACTGAAATTAACTTCACTGAATAAGTGAACCTCCTCCTCCCACTATGTTTTAAAACAAGTATTTGAGCCACTGTAACACTACTTGTGTCTAAAAGTACATCAGCATAACATCCACAGATGAAAAGCAGAGAAGATGAAAGGTAAAGAGAACGTTATTAATTAACTACAGATACCTAATAGGCCATGCTTCCAGCCAAGTCTCTCAGGCATTCAGTACAGGCCATAGATGGACTGACTGTGGCACACATATGGCTGCAAACAACCAGTGAATGTCCTGTTTTTTTTTCTTGTTGGATGACAAGCTTATGGGAAGAGAATGTCTCACAGTTGTAACACAGAAACACAGAGCAATCCTGGTGTATCAATGCATCTGCAGTAACAATTCAGTTTAGGCCCAGATAGGAAGCAAGGATTGTTGTCCTTAAGCTGAACACTGCGAGAGATGGGGGTTCTTTCCCCATTTCATGGATATTTGATGCTTGAGTGGGCTGTTGAACTCTTACTGAGGTTGCTGTCTGTTCTTGTAATTATTTATAGGCCCAGTGGTACTTGCTATCTGTTATTTTTTCTTGTTTTACTGTTTCTGCAAGTATAGTTAACCCTTTGAATATGTCAGCCACCACCTGGCAAAGCTTATCATTTGGTTTTTAAGTCTGCAGAGATGTATTGCCTGCCTGGTGGGAAAAATGAACACAGAAAAACAGGAATTTATTTTCTGAATGGCACTGACTGGTCCAGTGTCCCCTTCCTCACAATGGTGCATCAGAAAAATGTGTAAGAACTGCATTTGGCCAATAGGCAGGAATTTGCTACAGGCAGGACATTGTCCTTTGAAGGCCACCTCAAAGCCACCATCAGAACCCAAGAAGTTCTCAGTGGTTACAGACATTCTGTAGCCAAAGCACACGTGGAACCTTAAGATGCCAGTAGGTGGTTTGAGGTGCCAGTAGGCTCCATGTGTAGAGAGGATAAGTGAACAGATCAAGTGCCATTCACAGCTGCTTTCACAGTCGACCATTGTGGCTGCAGAAATCTTGCACTTAGGCCTTCTTTGACCTTTGGCAGGTATCGTTTTAAGCCTTGAATTATTTAAGCTTCGTGTGATTAATTTTGAGTGATTTAGGTATTTTTCCTGTCTGTGTAAATGTCTAACCCTTTAGAGACCTCATTAAGTTATTAGCTTCATCTCTTTCCAGTGCTGATGACTGTGCAGTTCTGTTAAGGACTGGGTTGCATGCAAAAGAAAAAAAGAAAGAAACTCTTATTTTGTACTTTTGCCTGTTGGTTTCCATAGAGCAGCTAAAGTCAGAAATTCTGAGAGTGATTAAAAAAAAAACGTCTGTTTCTCTGATTTTGAACATTTGTTTATGTGCAAAAATGTTATGTATGGTTGGAGAAGGGCATCTTGCATGAATGGAACCAGAAGTTGTCTGATATTCTTAATGCCTGGAGAGTCTGCTGGAACAATTCAGGAGAAAACTTCACTTGCTGTAGTGAGAAGCCTTGTCTGTGCTCTTTCCTTGAGACTAAGAAGTGTTTGTGTAAGCTTTAATCCTAAGCCTTTCTTATGAAAGCCAATGTATACAGGGCAGCACAAAAATCTGGTGCTCTGACAGTGCCCTGTCATGCTGAGAAAACTCTCTTCAGTGTTTGTTTACCAGCAGAGGATGCAGCAATTGGGCTCTTTTTCTTTCAGTGGCAACAGAGCTCTGTTTTCATGTCATCTCTGTCTTTTCCTGTGCCCGGCTGGCTCTTCAGAGCCGGCTGTGCTGTCAGTCAGCAGGGGTCCCATGTTTGGGCAGGTGGTGCATTGCTAACGGTGGAATAGCTTCAGCAGCAGGAGAGGTGGCAACATGCCCACCTATTGCAGAACTGTTTGTAGTTGCTAAGCCTGATAATAAAGGCTACAGAGAATGAGCAGTTCCAATGAACCATGGCTTTCATGATTTCAGCACTTTTGTTAGGACTCTTTCTTGACAAAGACATCAAAGGTTTAGAGTAGAGAATCAAAAAGAAGATCTAAGTAACTAACAGCTTTGCAACTGTGTTACCAGTTCACATTCTCACCTGAATAAAGGCTGAGCCCTCCAACTTGGGGTAGGTGCCATCCACCATCCTTCACGCATGCTTCACACTCCCTTGTAGGAGATGCCAGCAGTTGGTGCTTTAATATTTCAGTCATTATTGCCAGTGTCCTGAACAGCACAGCATGCTCCAGTGGTTTAACAATAGGCTATTTTTTCTGCTATATTTTATCTATCCAAGAGCCTGCTGTTAAATAAAATGTAATTTCAAGTATGTAAGTATTAAAGCTACCCAAAAGCTTTGATGTTGAAGATAATTAGTAAGAAATTATGAGGAGATAATGCATGGGTGGGCAGACAAAGCTAATGAGGCACAGTCAGGAGAAAGTGTGAACTGAAGCAGTTTTCTGTCATTAATATCCCTATGACATTCCCATTGCATTTCTTCCCCGGATGTGAGGGGAAGTCACATTTGCAGAGCCAGAAGTTGTTGCTAGTCTTCCTTTGTGGTCCATCAAACACCACATATCAGCTGTTAGCAGCGTTGGTGCCAAATTGCTGCACTGGCTTCTGAAAAACATCAAAAACCAGATTCCAAAATAAGCGATGGTCAAAACAGTTGCTAACTCTGGATGATACAGAAGAGTTTTTTGCTGATGTGTAGAATTATCCATCTTAAGATTAGCAGCTTCATTGCTGTACCAGTTCAAACCTCTTTTCAGACTTCTGGCGGACCATAGGCTTATGACCGTGTTGGGAGTGGTGTTGAGTTTCATCATAAATTTGAACACGTTGTTTCTGTGTTCCACAAACAAACTGCAGTCTCTACAGCCTCTTATCTATTTGCTTTTTCAAGAGATGAGAAGAATCACTTAAAAGTAGTTACAAAGAAGCTAAGAAGCCCACGTTTCCATACTGGTCATAACCCACCAGAATAGGTATCATCAGGTCACAGGAAAACACTGTTGTTTTTATTTGCTATCCTAACAAGCAAATGCAATTTTGAGTGAATTGTTGCTGAAGATGTTTCTGTTTCTTGTAGTTTCAAAGCACCTGCTTGTTTTCAAGTATCTTTTGTATTTTGCTCGAGTTTTGTGTATAACCTGTTTCACAGAGAGATGATAGAAGGTGGTGAGAAGAAAATTGTGGTGTATCTTGAAATCAATCGCTATTTATATATCGTTAATTAAGCAGATAATAGTCCAGCATTAAGCTCTGTGGATCCTTCGTTTAAGGAACAGAAAACTAATGATATTAGAAAGACAAATGTTGAAAAGGGTTTGCCATGAGGTTGGGGTTTTCTCTTGAGGTTTTCTTTCCATATACCTAATTACTGTGTTCCTTTAGTTCAACACAAGGTACTTTTGGACTGCATTTCATTCCACTAGTCCCCTCCCTGGTGCTAACACTGCCCTTTTCCTTGCAGTTCATCTGTATTCTGCTGCTGACATAACTTGTAGTTATTGTCTCTTACATTCACAGAGCTGCCTTCTTGAGGATCTAACAGGTTATCAGCTCTTGTAGTCATTTTTAATCTTTGTAAAGAATCATATCTTTCTAATAAAGCAAGTGATTAATTACCATGCCCTTTTTATCAATGTAAAATCCATCATAGGTTCAGTGATGTTCAGTTATAACCTTTCAAGGTTTGGTATAATCCACAATGCTCAGAGAGACAGCCCTATTGCTAGGCAGACTTCTTCACTGTACCAACTATTATCATCTCCATTCTTCTATTTATTTACAAATAAAGACCAAATATCCTCAGTAGAACGTATGAGAAAATAATAATTCCAAACCCAACATTGAAGAAAAATTTAACATCGGAAACTCAATGAAAACAGAAATATATCACCCATTCGTATCATTAGAGGGTAAGAGCCTTTCATAAGCCTAGAACAAATGAAATACCAATGTGAAATTAGGAATATGTTTTTCATTTATAGAGAGCTATGAGGCAAGATGCTTTTGTCTTTTCTTAATAGCCTCACTTCAGACTCAATTGTTAAAGATTACTGTGGAGACTTAATGGAACCGTACAGCAGTGCAGGGAAGGAGGCAGGAGAACAGTGGCTGATGAGCCAAATTAAGCAGCAGGGAACTTTACATGGAGAGTGTGAAACTGCATTATGGCAAGCCATATTGCTTCCTTCTCTGTTAATCTGTATGAAGGCTGTGCAAAGCGGCTGAGGCAGTAAGACATCCAGAAGCAGTGAGTAGCTCCCAAAATCCATGGCAATCAGGTTGGTCACACATTCCCCCAAAGCAAAATCCTGGCACTTCTCCTGCTAATTGATATTTTCCATGGGCATATCAGGTAGCCCTGGTAAAGTTCTTTTTCGTACTGTGCACGATAAAGATAAATACATATGTGCCACTTGCTGCTTTGAGATATTTCAGGTGGCCTTCAGATTGCTTCCATCTGCCTTTTACATACGATGTGTTCCTTGAGATACTCCAGCTTTAATGCTGCATTTGACAGAACCTTTAACCTGCTCAGTGGGAGTGCAAACTCTACTTCTGCATTATGATATGAAAGATTTCCTCCACAGAAGGAAAAACATAACCCAATGGGGCATTTGCATAAATGTCAGAGGATTTAGAAGGGCACAAATCTCCTTCAGCAGTAATCACATTTTTGTTGCTATTAGAATAACAAACTGAAAATCATTTTGCATTTTACTTATACCATTTGTTTTACCAAAGGAGGTCATTCATGCCATCAAAACCTCTTTGTTTGTGGAACAAGTAAATAAAGAAAAATAAAACAGGAGAAAGAATGAACTTATACTGCCAGTATTCAGAGTACTATACGATCTTTTAAAATTATTTTTCTTTTGTCTAAAATTGAGGTAACCAACCAATAATGAGCTATGGCATTGAGAAGGTGATCTTATGGATAAAGTCTGCTATGAGGCATGCAGATTCTTCTCCCAGCAGTGGTCATAAAATATTCTGATACGATTATGATTTCACAAATAGCTGTGGGAAGGAAGATTTTTCTCTCTTGCAGTTTTGAAGGTATACTTGCCTGAAAACAACAGCATTTCATGACAGAGGGAGAAAGAGGTTTGGAGATTGATTGTATATAGAGATTTTGAAAATATTAGAGTTTTCAATTTTGATTTGCAAAGTGTATTGATCACTCCAAATATGAAACACATGTGCAATCACAGTTTATCTAAGAGCATAAATTGCCTGTTTATGGATTCAGCAACACAGTTTTCTTTCTGCTGCTTCCTGTAGCTGATGTACATTAAACGAATTGTACTGAAACCTTACTATGACTTGTTAATGCTATTTGGATGGCATTATTCTTTTACCAGTCTGTACCAGTTCTTTTACCTGGTTCTTGTGGGGAATGTAATGCAGATGTGATCTGTCTCTTTTTTGCTTGAATTCTGTGTATGGATGGGAAATTCTCTCCAAATCCACTAAACATTGCAATTGCAGGAAATTTCCATGTGGTTATTGTTGTTCTCCCGAGACCCAGTGCTGCCTGACAGGCACTGTACTATTCTCTGCTTGACTGACAGTGCAAGACGCAGTATGCTCTGAAATTGTTTCCTGCTACATCTCTGCAACAGATTAGCAGGGAGCTCAGAGGTGAGGAGTGTACCCTGCATCTCTCCTAAGATTTACTGCATCACATTCAAGGCTCTATTCACATTTCTGTGAAAATACAGGGATTTTTTCGTGTATACAGCACAAATAAAATAATCCTGTCCTTAATTCTGTCAATACCAGTCCTCCAAACAGCCAGCAGAGGCCACTCTTCTAGAGAATGAGGTCTTCCTCATGTGCAGTTGCGTATAGAAGCTTCCAATTTTGCAAATAGAGTGCAGCATACAATTTTACTAATTCAGTGACAGAGAAGCCCATCTCAGTGAACTAGCACAGAACTGGCAACCAGAGACAGCAGAACTCTGTGTCTAACTCTACCTTTATTCTTTGCATTTCCTACCCAAGGCTGATGAACCTCATGCTTTCATTCTTCCCCAAGCTCAAGTGAAGCTATGGCAATTCCATGGGATTCTTGAAAGATTACCAGGCACATTTAAAATCTTCCTAAAGTGCTAATGATATCAGGCTGTATCTATCAAATCAAGCTCTGACAGATAAGTGAAGTAGAAAAGCTTAGCTTAAGAAAGTCACTGTAATATATTTTAAATAGGGAATCTGCAGTACTGCTTACCAAGCTCTTAAGCCTCCAGCCTCAGAAGATACACAGGGATAGGTCTTTAGACATCAGGTATTGGCTGAACATGCTTCTTTTTCAGTAAGAATGGTCGTTGTTGATTTATTGCAGACTGCATTCAAAGCATAAAGCTTGAGTGCTTTTCAAACAACTTTTGATAACTAATTGAAGATAACATAACCCTCTCTGCTTCCCCATCCGAGGGGATGAGACTGCCCAAACAAATGACTGAAGGGTAACATTTCTGGGTTCTTCATGAGTAATTATGTGAACCTCCTTTTTTTTCATGATAATATTGTTAACATCAAAATACTTGTGAAAGCAGGGAGCTGTTGGAGAGGGTCCAGAGGAGGGCCACAAAGATGGTCAGGGGACTGGAGCACCTCCCCTATGAGGACAGGCTGAGGGAGCTGGGCTTATTCAGCATGGAGAAAAGAAGGCTGCAGGGTGACCTCATTGCAGCCTTCAGTACCTAAAGGGAGCCTACAAACAGGAGGGGAATCAACTCTTTGAAAGGGTTGATAACAGCAGGACGAGGGGAAATGGTTTTAAGTTGAGGAAGGGGAGATTTAGGTTGGACGTCAGGGGGAAATTCTTTACAGAGAGAGTGGTGAGGTGCTGGAACAGCTGCCCAGAGAGGCTGTGGATGCCCCGTCCCTGGAGGTGTTCAAGGCCAGGTTGGATGGGGCCCTGGGCAGCCTGGTCTAGCATTAAATGAGGAGGTTGGTGGCCCTGCGTGTGGCAGGGGGGTTGGAGATTCATGAGGTCCCTTCCAACCCTGGCAATTCTGTGATTCTGTGAAAGCATTACCTTAATAATATAGGAACCAACCAAAGTCATCTCATATTTACTCCTCCAGATAATCGCATTATCAGAAGGGTACATCATAGTAACAAGGATTCAGTTACCTGCATCTCCATGTCTGTTATTGTAGATCTAGTTGTCTGCTTTCTGTTTCTCACTGGTACAAGCAAATAGGTATTTTGGGTGTAATTTCTCTCATCTTAAGTTATCTGTCAAAAATAAAAGCAAGTCAGAAGAGAAGCTAAGTTTCAGATATCTGCAGTGCTGGAATCTAATGTGAAGTGAGATGGTTTCCAACCTGCTATTTTAAGTCTTGACATTTCTGCATCAGTGCCATTTCCCACCTAGTGGTTCTCAAACACTTGAGAATTTTAGACTTTTTAAATTTCAGTGGAAATGTACATGAATCAGGTTTAAGTTATATAAATGTTTCCAGTTTTTGTTTTAGTCTCTCGAATGGAGGATCTTACTTATTTTTTCCCCTTCAAATTATATAGTTTGTAAGGAAATGTGCAACAGAGTGTATTAGGGGACTGTACTCCCTGATGTGACATAAACACCAAGCACTTCAAATTGTCAGCTATTACAAGAAATGCTTCAGTTTGGAAGTGTATTTCTGAAATGGCAATTACTCTCACCATTAGCAGCCTCTAATTTCCCAACACACACATTCAGCCATCCGCCTGGAATAAGAATTCGGATTGGTTATGAAGATAACCTTTCCCACTTCAGGGATATGTTCAGCAAGTCCATTGTCACTTAAAATACTGTCCTTGGTATTCATTATCTTTTATTTAAGTGTATCAACAATTTTAAAGTTTCAAACTTTGAATGCCAAATCCTGCCATCTTGAAATTGATTTCCAGTACAGTATTCTTGTGCAGAGCTCAGATATCATGGGCTGATGATGGGGGACTGAAAGTAGGAAGCCATAGGCAAGGGAAGTTGTTGAGATGAAATTATCCTCTTGCATCACGTAGTTTTGCAATGCCATAGAATCCAAACTTGCTCTTTTTTTGTTTTTCCTTTTTTTTTTTTTTCCCTTTTAATGTAACTTCAACTATAGATAGGAAAATGCAGTAGTTAACATTTCTTTGTTTCACCAGTACATTAAATGAATAGCTTATTGTTTGCAAGATAATCCTTAATGTAAGAACACCTGATTAATATATGCTAGTTAGTGAATATTCTAAACATAGCATTTTAAACATAAAATTCTGCAACATACCAAATTTAAAAACTGACCACAAGAATGTTTATTAGGGCCATATCCTAAGAAGTGCTCAGCGTAGCAGCTCAGTTAATTTAGTATGACTAGCTGCACATTCTTACAGACCCTTATATTAAGATTTGCTTGGAACTGAAAGTTCTATTTGTATTAATGAGGGAAATCATTCTTTGTGTTCTACGTCAGGATGATAAATTGTATACTCATTGGCTAGATTACAGGTACAGGTAAATACATAGGAATTCAAGGGGTTTCAAAGTCGTAGTCTGGCTTTATCTGTCACACCTAAACTAGAATAGCTCTATGCCGTGCTATCATGCCTTTTGTGTGTGATGCCTACTTTGCAAATCCAATTTTCAAAATGCTTCTCCAAGCCCACATTCCTTTCCTAAGAGCTGCTGTGAGCATATGCTCTTATCTGAGTACTGCCTTCTGGTTGACATTGCCATCTCTTCCTTCTACTTTTATCAGTGTTTCTTCTACACTGTGATGTATATCCCATCACCAAATGCAGCTTATTTCTTTCATTTCCACCTAATTTCCTAGGCAACTTGTTGATCTGAATCATATGGATTTTCAGTGATGCATTCAACTGACCAGCTAGTTTTGATACATTTCATCCATTTTCAGAATAATAAATTGAAAGCTAGGAGGAAAAGCATGTTTGTCAATGCTCCCTTATATTACAGGATTCTGTGAACTCAAAATCCTACCAGATGAGCTTAATAGAAATCTCTGGATATATTCATATGATCTTAAGATACTCATTTGATCCTTGTTTAACTATTCTTATTAAGCTTGTTTTGTATATTTTCTACATGAATGCACATTGTCATCTTTACATTAATTTGGTATAAGTGATAGCCTAAACAATAAATTCACTATTCCTTATTAGCTAATTACCTGGTTGCAAGTCCCAGCATTCAGCACTTTAAGTGAATAAGTGGATGTGAATTATTCATTTCATGGGAACTGCTGTAAAGGGAAAGAATGAAAAATTCTAATTCTGAAAGCACTTTCATGTACAAGCAGCAAAGACACAGGAAATTTAACAGCAGGCAGATGTAGGGTCATGGGCCCATACATCCCTAATATTTGACTTCTTTTTGCTCTTTTAGAACATAGTATGTTGTTGCCAAGCTATCAGCAGAGTGGCAAGAAATTTTATGTCTACTCTTGTATTTACATTGATTTCTTTTTTGTTTGTGATTTTTTTCCCCCAAATACATTAACAATGAAATGGTAGCACTTCAAGTGATGAAAGCTGCTGTTTAAGTAGACTTCAAGTTTTCCTGCCTTCTTATCAGTCCTATGATAGCAATCATTTAACAAAATGTGAAATTCTGATCCCAAAGATCAGATTGTGAATCTCATCATTAAAATAGAAGTATCTGTAAGAACATGGCAGTTTTTAAACGTGCAGTTTCTCTGGGGCAGGCACTTATGCATACAATAATGGCTCTGGAAGGATGTTGAAAATTCTATGGCGTTTTTTAAGGCTGCAAGATAGAAAGTTGTACATAAACAGCATTTTAGAGAACCGGCACTCTGGGATTTTAAGCATGATGATCCCCTACAGAAAAGTGAGACTAATCAGCATTTTATTTCACTACAAAAATATGACAGCCCACCGCAGGTAACGATGCACATCAGTCTTCTGTATTTGTAGTTCAGAGTGTGCCAAGTTTTCACTTCCTTTCTCAAGCCATGTAAATAGTGAGGATCAGTAAAGCCCTTCTAGGTCCGGCCTTTCAGTTTTGTCCTGTTTCATTATAAAATGAAATGATCTGGAAATCCACCTGAAAAAGTAGTTAAGCGTTGTGAAATTTAGACACGCTAACAAATTACCAGCAGCAGAACATGCTGAGTTTCAAATCATCCCACAGCCCGAGGAACTGCTAAATTAATTAGGTTGATACAAAACTTGGAAGAGGAGCTACTGAGACAATCTACTGATGGGGGAAAGAGGGATCTTTCTTCTGAAACAATGGTACTGCCACTTTGATGCCACACAGTTCCAAGCCCTGAAAAAAATGTCCGTGTATTAGCAAATACTGAGAGCCCATAGTAAGAGCTGCACACATCCTAATGGCCATGTCTCATACAGATTCTTCTATGTTCAAGGAGTCTGTTATGCTTAATAAATATCTTCTCTGTTGTTGATTGTTCAGCACACATTAAAAGCCCTCATATTGTAGTACTGCTTTGGATTTTTAAAAAAAAAAAAAAAGGAGGAGGATTTGTGGCCCATTTAAAAACCTATCGGGCATGAAATTGATACTATATGAGGAAGAGAGAAATGAATTTCCTCATTAGAACTTGCGCATTAGTACAACAGCTCTTGCCGTAGTTTAATCAGAGTTCTTATGATATATCCTCACAGCTCAGTTATACCAGGCCTGCACACAGAATAATGCATTCAGATACTGATATTTCCTTTCATTATGTTTTTGAACATATTCACATTTTTGTAGGCAAGTATATTTTCTATGAAAGAGCAATGCATGATTACGTACGTAGTTGAATTAAATACCCTGAATTGAAACATCAACTCTCTGCTTCCAAAGTGAGCGTGATGTCATTTTGTCTTTCTGCACAGCTTTCTCAGCCCTTTTTTTTTTTTGTTATAGAGAACACCTGTTTGTAGTGATGTAGCCTTACTGAAATCTTGATTTGCAGATTAAAATATTCTTCAGAAGAAGCAGTGGGATGCATAAATCAAGATGAAATATAGTTTGTCTTCCCTTAACATCATGGCGCATTTGTATAAATTGAACTGTTTTTTTCTCCTGAATATGAAGGTCATGGTTAATGTCTTGCAATCTTCTGTCATTTTTCTGTAAGGATCTTGTTTGAAACTGGAAAAGCATCTGATATTTGGATTTCCTTCCACTCAGAGATCCAGTACTTACCTCTCAGGCTTTCTCTATTGAAAGAGAATTGTGAAGTCGAGAAGGGAGAGCACATACTGGTAACATTTACATCTTTTCAGGTCAAGACTGAGTTAAACCATTTCGAATTACAGCGATGGTTCTTGGTAGTGTCCACCCCATCTCACATCCCCAAACCACTGTAACATTGTTCCTTGCTTTTCACAATGTTCATGTCCCAAATTTGGGGCAACGCCTCCAGAAATGTCTGCAGACAGATCAGACAAATTGATTCAGGAAATATTACATGTATACATTCCCTGAAAGATGTAAAGCTCAGTTTCCAATTCCATTGTTACTTTATGTTTGATTTATTCAAGGTGACTGATATGTATGGCTCTTTGTTTTATTAGGACTCCATATTTTATCTTTGTTCTAATAAAAAGTAGTATGTACATCACGAACCCTGAATAATTCAGCGTTACTTCACAACTCAGAAAGCTTACTCTTTTTGATGGCATTTCTTGCCTATGTAATTCAGAAAGCAAGCAATTCTCTTATGAGCAGTTGTTCCTCTGTTGTAGAAGTGTATTTTAGCTACCATGCTGTGTGCAAAGTTACAGAATTTGCTGTTATATTGCCTGAGGCGACCTGGGCTCTTTCTCAGTGGGAAAAGGACAAAATAGCATTTTAGTTATTCCAGGCAGTTACTTGAGTGTCTGCAAGCAACTGCTCCAAGTTTAATTCTTTGTAAAGGATCTTTCTTCGGAATTATTTTAGCTGGGTATTAGGCAAAGGAAATGTAATTTCTCTTTTATCAGATGGTGTCTTCATCAGTGTACAGGTTCTTTTTGTTTGTTTGTTTGTTTAGAAAAAGAAAGCATTCTGATTGAACTGTGAATTCGTTTAAAGCCTTCTAAATGTTGTTTTTGTGTTTTCTCAAAAAATAAACAGCAAATGCTTATCAAGAGACGGACTGACTTGTCTCGGAATGCAGAAATAAGAGTAGCATTTTGGCATTGTATACATTTGCCAGAGAATCATAAAAAAGTTAAACGCAAAGTGTGTTGATTCAGCAGCAGCTCTGTGCAGGTGATGTGTTGTTGTTGAAAATTAATGTTGAAGTCTCAAAACCAAGCGAGGAATTAATTGTAGGCTGTGTGAATTAAAGGTTGATCACCAGTTCCCATACTTCTGCAGCAATTAAAGTGGAGCAAGAAAAAAACTTGTAGAAACAACACAATGGTTTGGGTCTTTTTCTTCTGTCCTTCTCTATGTGTTGATTTTTTAGGGTGCTCTAGTCCTACAACTTCATATTTTGGATTGCTATCCTACCACAATCCACTTTAAATTCCAGAGCTAATGCTTTAACTTATCACCACTTTGTCTTCCAATGCATCTGACAGTGTGCTTTTCCACTTCTGAGGTTAGCTGCCTATTTTACCTTTTCGTTTCATTCTGTGCACAAAAGTCACCATAGTCCTGTTGTTTAGAAACTCTCAATCCCCAGATTTCTGCCTTTGGCCCAATCCCAGCTATTGCTGGTAAATAACCACAGAGCAGAGTTAATTCTCAAAAATGATTTTGTAGTTCATGAATTTTCATCTTTATTTGTTTCACATTAGAGAATTCCTCTTGCAGTGTAGAGTGAGAAATTGTATTAGATATTTATTGCTTTTTCATAAAACTGGTTTCTGTTAACTCATGCTAGATGAAGGAATTTTCTTTGCTGTATTTATATTTATTGCACTTTAGAACCATCCAGGATAGGCATTTATTTCCCATTCTATTCCCTTCTGGATATCAATTTATCTAACTAAGCAATTGTCCATACAGGAGCTTGATCTTTTCCTGCTCAGGTTATTCCTCTCAAAAGTAATAAAGCATTACACAACAATCAACTACACTAGGCAGGCTCTAGATAATTTGTATTGTTGTATTCTCTGCTGTGCAGATTGCTAGACGATGTACCAACCACAAGCAGTACCAGCAGCTTTCATTCTGCAGGCTTTTCGTTTGATTGGCTCATGGCTAAAATGCCTGTAACTTCCTAATTCTGGGGATTTCTTCTCACAATAAATACTATACCTCTAAACTTTTTCTATTTTTATCCCTAATCCAGGGATATTCTGCAGAACGTTGCTTGTCTTGCAAAGCTTCCCACTGTGGTATCAGGTTGACAACAACTCCCATGTAATAGGACTAAAAACACTTTTCATAATGAAATCCATCTTTGAAAAATCTTTTATTTTTGTGTTTGTTTTACTCAGTGCACACTAAAACTAATATAATACGGAAACAAATCTTCCTGTGTTGATGTAGAAATGATGTTTTGCCCATGTTTCCATGGAGACAATCAGACTGTCATAAATGAACATGAAACGGCTTTTAGTTCTGCAGAATTTAGCTGCTTTAAAATGATTACATTGCAGATCAGTCATATTCTGTGATGCCTTCCAAAAGTCCCTGGGTGATTTGTAAAGACAGGTGAGTATTACTGTCCCCATTTTAAATGCTAGAAAACAGAAGGCGACACAGAGAAGCTAACTCATTTGCCACAGTCATAGAATCATAGAACATCCTGGGTTGAAAATAATAATCATCTAGCGACAAGAACACAACATAAGGTTGTCCTTTCCTTCTTGCCCAATGTCTGGGCCATCCTCTGCACGTGAGTTCATGTGCTAAGAACAAGAGTGAAGTTGCTCACTCTTCCAGGACACGCTGTTTTGAAGCACGCTAACAGTATTGTACCTTATAAACACAAAATGCACTCCTGTATTTTACATTCCACAGTTGATGATGTTTGATGCCAAATTCTGTTTCACGTGTCTTAGCATATAACCTATGGGACACGTAGAGATTTTCTCATTTCCATGGCTGAGCACATTATCTAGTTCAGTGGAGATAGCCAGGGTGCCTGGCTGGGAACTGCTGTACCTCTATTGCGCTGACTTTCCGCCTGCCGACAAACAGATGACCTTGTCAGGTTTCCATACCCAGAATTCTCGTTATGCGCCTATCTCTCCATAACATTGTGTTAGGAAATAATTATAATTGTGCCTACTAGAATGCTGATTATGAGAATACTCATAAAAACAATCCTTTGATCCTTATTTTTTGTTATTTCCAGCAACATTCAGAATTTGCTTCTGCACTGCATCTAAAAATATACTCATTAACATATATGTTATTCATGAGATTTAATGACATAAAATACATACTGAGCAATGATAAAATTTGATTGGTAGGAGATGTTTTTCTAGAAAGAAGAGTTCTATATGCGGAGATATTTATTTCAATTATATCCTGTGGATTTTTTTCTACTCATATTTCACAGTATTACAATGCATTATAGTTTTTAATCAAAGTTGGAAGAATTCAGTATCTCAGAAACTATCTATCCAAATCAAATCCTGATATTTTTTCCCCATTATTTTATTGCTTCAGTTAAAGTATAGATTATGACTGCTGCAGAGCTGTTGAGGAAATGTTTTGTGAAATACGATGCAACTTCTCCACCTGAGCAAATCCAACTACTTGTTTGTATTCATCTGAAATGGGAAAGGTGTGTCTCTAACTATGCATGAATAATTCAAAATATTACTTTCAGAAGAAGGCATGAACTGTTTTATTTTCAGTTGGCCTTGGAGTAAAATAATTTGTATTAAATGAAATCGCACTGAATAAATGATTTACTCCAGTGTAACTAAAAGCAAAAATGGTCTAGGTCAATTTGTGGGATTGTATAAATCTCAGAATTGTATCTGATATTTCAGAGTTACCGTGGGATTGTCAACTATACACATTTTAAATATCTTTTTTTCTTTTTAAATAGTTTTGATTATTGTTATAAATTTTACATCTTTACAGTTTATATTTTCAATATTTCGCCATTAGCAATGAGAGTTAAGTCTTACTGGCTTCAGGAGAGAGAGAAATGAAGTTGTATTGTGGTACCAGGATCTGGAGATTGGGAATCACCCAATATCATGGGACCTAAGCTTGATCACACATAGGAAAAATGCAGCCTCAGCATCACACAAAAGTAAAATATGACTTACAATTATTTCACAGCTGATGATTTCTACCAGTGTGGATATCCACGTGCTTTCTCTCTCTTGGCCTCACACTCATTTGCTAGAAAATTGAAAGTATGAGCAAGCATCTTTTGGTCCAGAAGTGATACAGGGGTGCTTGGAGGCACCAAGGAGGAGGCAGACTCATTAGTAGCTTTCCTACAGAAACAGCTATGCCTGTTTTGGCAGAGCAGTGGAAAGCTGGTAGGGTGGAGGTCATTTAGAGCAGGTAGCAGGATGCCTGGTTTTAGAGATGCTGGGCTGCATCATTATATGGTATCTTTGTAAAACAAGAACAGAGCTGAGGCTGACCAAAGGAAACAGCCATGCTTTTAATTCTACTCCTATGCTGTGGTTCCATTATTATAGAACTGAGTCCTCCTGTAAGGTGGAAGCAGAGGTTTTTCATTTTCTCATGTTCTACCAACTAAAGATTAGAATGATCTGAAGCTCCCTAGTGCTATCTCAGGAAGCTTGATGCTGCATCACTCCAGGGGCTCTTGGTACACTGAGACCAAATCCATAGATTTCCTGTCATTAAACATCTATGGAAGCTCCATGAACCCCTGAGAATGGGGTTATTTTTGTACCCTTAATACTTCCTGGAATTAAAAATGGAACAGAATGTCTGACTGATGTCCTTCTGTCTGTGGTTTTTTTAGGTCTGTTTTGCCTTCACTTTCTCCTTATGTAGAAACACAACTCTCATCTCTAACTCAGCCGAGCAAAAATCATCATACAGCCAAAGTGTTTGGAACTTAGAGCAATGTTGTGGCACTGATGCCAGGTTATACTTTATCAAACCATTGTAAGTGGTCTCTGCTTGCATGTTGGTTGAACTTGTGCCCTAGAGGCTGGAGAGTTTCTTGTACAAAGTGCACCCTGTGATAGCTGGAAAACAAAACAAGTACATAGCTGGATTTGACAGCTTCTTTTTTTCCAGCAGATACATGCTGTTTTTTTTTGTTTTTTTTGTTTTTTTTTTCAGATTCCAAAGAAAGTGTTGGAAAGATAAACATGCCTAAGTATGTGAAATATTAAAAACTTGTCCCAGTGTAGAGAAATATTTGAGATACACTTGCAATATATTGAGATATAAATCATAACTATTCATTGCCAGAAATCAAACTAGGAGCTTCTTGTTTGTGATTCTTTAGAAAACCAGTTTTGGTCTTTTCTAGTCTTTACATGTGTCTTTACTAACCAAACACCTACATTGATGCTTGTGACTGATCATTGTATCCACCAGTGGAAGCACATTTCTTGGCTTACACTTTTCTCTTTTTTATTCTTTTCCTTTATTTTCACAGCATCCAACTTCTGTATATTTTTCAAGGAAATCTGTACTTCTCAGGTTCTTATCTTTGCTTTGGAAAGGAAATCTGTAGACCCCTTTAGAGTGCCTTCTGACCTGCACAGCCCTTGCAAATGTCAAAAGAAATTATATGTCAGTTATATAAGGAAAGATTTTTGGAAGTGCTTGTAAAAATGAAAACTGATGTTTCAACAATCTTCAGCCTCTCTCATCTTAGGGTTCTCCAAGCCAAAGCTATGCAAAAATACTATGCAGTGCTGGCAGTTTAGGATGTTACTGTTTAAGTGCCTTGAGAAATCTTATTTACTGAAAATAACTCTCATACATGTCTGAAACATGCAGGCCCACGGTAATTAATTTTCAACTGAATTGATTTATGTATGCAAATTGCTCTGAGTAATTACATGGAGAGAGAGCATGAAAGAGAGAAAGAGGGGCTTAAATATCTGAATGTTAATTGAAGACATGTTCTCCCCTAGAGGTGGAGGAGGGTTAACACCAGTTTTCTCTCTAATGAAGCACACTGATTTATGCCAAGATTCACAGAAGCAGAATTTAAAAATTGATAATCACTTGCAATTGATGAGGGAGGGTTCATATTCTCTTATTAAGTAACACATTTTAAAACCAGAATTATTACCAGTAGCAGTTCTGAGAAGCAATGTTACTCTCAGCTCCAATAAACAAGGTAATCTTAAGCAACTCAGTGTGGCCACTAACCTGTAAACTAGGCTTACTAACCTGTAAAATAGGAAAATATTATTTTCATAAGGTTGTAGGCAGAAAAAAGCACAAGGTCATCATCTAATTTAAAGCTGAGCAGAAGGTAAATCTATGGAACAGATGAAATGTTAAAATCAAAACTTCTTTTAGCCATATGTTAGCTATCGTGTGTTGAAAACATGCTGATTTTCAAGCAAAAATCAAGGGCAAAGATTGGAGAGTTTTTTATTAATATATGCTTAAGCTGGCTTCATGGCTTCTTATATGTTTGCTATAGGACAGTTTTCATGGAGAACAGAATAATTCCTGCAAGTCACTGCTTAGCTGCTTTGATTACATTTTCTCTTTGGTAGAGACAAAGTACTGATTTGAAACTTTTCCTCTTGGATCTGATGTTCACCATTCACTTCTTGCTTTTTGTGTGTGGAAGCTGGGTAAGGATCAGCCTTCCTCCCCTTCCTCCCTGCCCAGACCTGCTGTCCTCTACAGCTTTCTCACTGCCAGGCCCTACCTGCTGTTTGCACACCTAGCTGGAATCAATTAATACGTAACGACATTGGAATACACACCTATAATGTAACGCATCGTTTAATTGAAAGGCTTTGTTATATTATCAGTGTCTTTTGTCTTACAATATGCCCCAGGATCTTTGTATTGAAGACAGCAGGTCCCATTTTCCAGTTCATCGTACCTTTCTCAACAGATGTTCTTCTCATATACTGAGAATGGTTTCAAGGGGATTTCATAAAAGCGACTGTTTTTGACATTTCATTACACAGAAGTATTTTTGTCATTGAGTGATGATAGTACTTATTGTTAGGCAGTTTTGAAAACAAACAAAAAAAAATCCCAATATTTACATAATGCCATTTCTTTTTGATTGTGTAGTTTGTTTCAGCTCCACTAAACAGCCATGAGTTTCAAATTATTCTCTTCCCCCAAACAAATGGTCATAAAAACAAAATCAAGCTCATAAATCTTGCTGGGAACGAGTCATACAGTTTCTGCAGGATTGCACATCCATTGCTGTAACGCTCTGAGAGTATTTATTTGTTATCACCCTTTTGAAGTCAAATGAGTGAAAAATAAATTTATTGTGATTAACACGTGACCCACGGCTACAGCATAGCCTTAAACAGCAACTTCTCCCTGTACAGCCATTATCTGAACTACGGAGTTTCCTCCAAGTCATAAGTCTTCTTTTATAGTGGTAATATATACAAATATGAAATGCAGTAGAAAAATATCTCAAACGCTGTTGCTAGGTCTTTGTCCAACACTGATTTGTGTTGCTGACTCACAGCCTCAACTGGAGGGCACACAGAGGAGAAAGAAAAGTGTGTACAGTTCAGACACAAATGTCCTCTGCTCTCCTCTGTGGAAGCAGCAAGGAAAAGGGTTTGGGATGCAACTGGTGTTCATAGTCCTTTCAGCATTGGAAAAAGCTGCCAACGTGCCATTAGGAGGTTGTTAACGATCTGATGCAATCTTTGTGCTTATTTTTTCCCAATTATTCTAATATGTCTGTAATGGAACCAGAGAATTTTAACATAATTTGAAGAGATATCTCATGTTCCTATGCATAATTAAAAGCTTAACTTAAAAAGAGAAATGCAAATCTTCTGCCTTTTAATTGCAGGAATTCTGATTCCTGCATCTTGTATAAATGGGCCTGGCATAGGTTTTGGGTCACATTATACAGGTGAAAGCTTTTCCCTCGTACACTGCCATCAGCTGACTTGTATTGCTACTAGACCAAGAAAGTACAATTTTCCTACAAATTGTTGTAACCATTGAAGTAGAAACTTCAGGCCATCTAAATATCTCTTCACTTCTGCCCTTCCAGATGGGAAGAGATTTCAAGGTTCAGGATACCAGGACAGAAAAGTTCCAGAAAACAAATGTTGGTAGTAGAAACATCTTGGTAATAGAAGTGATAAATAGTAAGACTTCTGAGCCAAGATAAAAAGCCAGCAGTTTTCAGATGACAAACTTCCGAAAATGTTCATACTGAGACATGCAGTACTGTATTTCCCTATATTTCAGCCAGCTGTCCCCTGGGATGGATCCATACCCTTGGAGATCAGGTGTGCAGGGATTGGAATAACATGGAAAAGATTAGGACAGGAAGTCATGGAGCCTGGACTCACAGAGTGACAGAAGGACTGAGATGAGTTTCCATCAAAATATTTGTGTTCATGCAAAACCTTTAATTCCAATTCTGTTTAAACACATATCCCACCCAAAAAATTTTGGACCTATCTTCAGCCACCATTAGGTCACATTAACTAACCAAATCACCTTCTCCTGCAGTCTCAGCATAAAGGAAAACTGGGAAATATTCACATAGTGCAAGTAGGCTTAAGATGTTTTTGTTATTCTTGCCCACAAACCCAAATAACTTCATGAGGACTCTAGCATAGAAAAGGGATGGGTGTGATTTTTAAAGCTGATAAAATAACATCTATAAAACAACTTAACTTTCATTTTCTCCCCCTTGCTCATCTTTCCACTTTCATTTTTTTTACTTCTACTTTTGGCTCTTCATTTTCAAAAACTTTGTACTCATTGCTTTAGGACACAAAGAACTCTGATGACAAATATGGTTGTTATGTTTCATCTTATTCCCAAGGGTCTTTTCTTCTATAGATGATGAGCATCTGCTCCTAGTCATGTAGAAATCTGATTAACAAGGCATGATCTTTGATTAGCATATTTCAGAAATTGCTTCTTATTAAAACTTCTCTCCTTAGGGCTTGTCTGGCTAAGCAGTAGAACAACCTTCTAAACTTATTTAACATGTTGAGAAACTTGGCAGACATACAAATCCCTTTTTTGACCTTTCATATTCAAATAGGTCATACATTCTGCACAAATAAAAAAAAAAAGCAAAAAATAATAATCTAGATTGTGGGGGTTGTCTGCTGTCTTCTGACAAAGTCCACAGTTTTGCTTGCATTTAATAAACTTCTTTGAACTGGTTGCCTATAAAAAATGATTGATTGCATTTTCACAGTGTGTTCCATTTAAGAATCTCCATTAGATTATCCATCAGGAATGAAATAATTCATCTAACAAGTGCTTAAAAGCCTTATTTATTCTTATTGCCAGCATTATTATTATTCTTATTTTCATAGTTTAGAAGCAAGATACTGACTTGAGAGTTCTTAGGCCTGATTTTAAAGGAAATAGCTACTAGTGTTTCCAACCACATCCATTACGATTGCTGTTCTTCAAATGACATTTGTCCTTTTGAGTGGGACAATTTTTTTATTTCCAAACCAGCTTTTCAAGGTTAGGATGAAAATAAGCATACCTGTCCTATCTGCACCATGGGTGTGACTTGTAGGTCTGCAGCATTTTTCATCTAGGATGTGTCACAAGCAAAAGCAGACAACATGCAGGTGTACTAATACAGAGTGGCTAGACCAGACCAGTGGCTAACCAAGTTCTGCTCATTAATGCTTTTCTTATAGATATCTGCCTGAGGCTTTATTTCAGTCTCTGGTGAGAGCTGAAGTAAAAGGATTAAGAACGTATGTCTCACCCCTGCTGTTCTGTGGGGATGTAATGAGCAGTGGATGGGGGCTGGTGAGCTGGGACCAGGATCACTGCTTCTCCTCATGTGCCACACAGGCTGTACAAAAGACACCAAAAACCAAAAGCAAAGCACCCCTGAATTTTCAATCTCTGGTCTTTTAGTTGGACACACAGGCTTCTCAAACACTCTCTCTGTATTTTCCTCGTAGCAACTCTTTGGGTGTTGTTGATGGGTTGCTTGTGGTACAGGACACAGATGGTCTATTCTCCTTCCTTTCTCACTTTTCTATCAATTTTGATGACTTTTCTTTTTTAAAGGAAGAAAAAGAAGTTTTTAATACTTTTGTTTTTGCAATTTCCTGTGCCTTCCACCAAAATAAATACATGTACACTGGTGATGCTCAACTGCCCATTGAAAATGCATGATGGGTGTTAATGTGGTAAGAGTTTGTAGCTACTGCTGTTTAAACCAACACAGAACAGCTGCAAGGCTTCAGCACTGCAGGAGAAACAGAAGAATTATCTGCTTGTTGGGTATATATTTGCTGTCACATAAAGAAATTCGGTGCTTAGCAAACCGAAACTTCTTGTACTTCAAGTAGTACCATTTGAAAGTTTCTCTGAGCTTCATGAGTCATCATAACTTGCAGTAGGATCTTTACACGGTTCCAAAAATGAAACTGAGTTACCCAATTCATAAAATGACCCATCGTGTGGGAAGGAAAGGGGGAAGGAAAATGGATTTTAAAGACACCTTCCAGATGAACAGAAAGTTGAGTCTATGGCAAAATAATATCCAAAAAAGCTTATTTAAAAATCAGGGTGAAATTTCTGTGTACGGCTGTGACTTCCCTTCTGAGTATTCACATAACCATTTTTGGAATATTTGTAATTCCTCCTGGCAGATACAACTTATTGCTGGTCTTTAGAAGCATCCTTTTGTTAGAGAATAAATTTAGATAGATAGCCTTTCAAATAGAACTTGATTGCAGAAAAGTATTTATAAGAGATTTTCCCTGGTGGGATCAGTGCTGTAATTGAAGTGGTATCCAGTATAGCACTGTATCGCTTCTCTTTTTTCATTTGAAAGATTACCAAATCAGCACTCATTTAAGGCAGCAGTCTATAGAAACTTGGCAGGAGCAGCTCGGTTTGCACGTAGGCAGGGCAGCAAATACTGTCTGCCCTATTGAGCTTCTGTTGGGCCCAGAAGAATGCTACAGGGCTGCTCCTCCTGCACCAGCATCTCCCCTCTGCAAAGGAGCAGCTCCTGCCTCCACTGAGTTCCAGCTCTCTCACTGTGAGTGCTAAACAAGATAATCCTAAAACAAATCCTAATTTTACCACCTGAGTCCTCTGATACATGCTTAATACCTTCACTTATAAGAGGAGAGGGAAAGTATGTGTGCAGCTCTAGCAAGACTCAGTGTAACACACCATGTTCTAATTTCTTCACTGACTGTTAAGAGAGATTTTTGTGTACGTAGAAACAAATAAAGAAGTCCTCAGAATCTCACTGCCTCTTTTCAGAGGGTGTTCACTGTATTCAGGGGGATTTGGTTCATTGCCCTATATGGGAATTTTTGCAGGAACCTCTTGTTGAAATATGGCAGTGGGTCGCTGTGATGTTTCAATCTTCAAATAAGCTTTTCACATGAGCAGTGTGTGTGCACATGCAGGTGTTTGTGTTCATCCTTGTGTTCTATCCGAGTACCAGTTAGGGTAATTATTTTGTTTCTGCAGTCCTTTAAATCTGTTTTGCATTGTCATTAGGGTACAGCATTATTCACTCCTTCAGGTCCACACTGGAGAAAGAGACAAAGCAGCAGTGATTGCTCCTCGAGGAATAAAGGCTTCAGACCAAAGCTGGAGTGCAACCAGCAAGTGGTGGAGCATTGGGTAGCGTGGGATGGAGAATAGGGAACAACTTTGGAGGAAGAATTTTCCTTAGGGAGCATGAACAAAGACAACAGCTTGGACATATTTGCTCTGAAGTAGTAACTCATCACGCTCACTAATCCCACTTCCAGCAGAACTGCTGCTGATAACAGTTGTGTGAACGTCCAGGATAATTTTAATGGTATTATTGTCACTTGTGGCTGTCTTTTATTCCATCATAACTATTCTGTGAAATAAAGAGCATAACAAAAGATTATTATACCAGAACTTCTTCCTGAAGTACAATGTTATTTTTAATGCCAAGTTATTATCAGAACCCTATTCAGTAATAAGAATCTTTAAGTATTCCCTCTATACTTCCACTTACACACCTCCATTTACCTTACAGTCTGCGAACAATGGCACATACTTCAAAGTTGCCAAGTATTTCCTCAGGACACTTGTAATCTGTCAGCCACAAGATAACTTCATATGTACTTCTAACTTTTTTCCTCTGTGTTTGTTTTTTTTTATAGCTCTCGATCCATCCAAAGATCCGTGTTTGAAGGTGAAGTGCAGCCCACATAAAGTTTGTGTCACTCATGACTATGAAACTGCCACTTGTGTAAGCCGCAAGCAGCTGGTACACAGGTAAGGGAACTACATTGTCTGATGGCTTTATGGCTTCAGATGGCCAGAATGATGGCAACAAGCAAAATGAGAAGCAATTAAAAAGAGATTATTACAGATGAACTTTAAAAAAAAAAAATAAATCAAGCTTCTGCTTAAATTTGGTAAGGAACCAAAAAATGGTGGAACTTTGCAGAGTATTTCCCTGGGAAGTCACATAATTACAGAAAGCTCCACACTGTATTGTTGATGACTGAATTGAGAGCAAATGGAATAATTTAATATGGTAAGAGCTTTGGCCAGTATGTTCAGATTAGACCACAGAACTTCATTGAGAGAACTTATAAATGAACAAAGATAAGCCTACCAAGCACAAGTTGAAATATGCTACAGTCAAGAATGAAGGATATTATAAAGAAATTCAGAGGAAACAAATTAACATTGCCTTTCATTGGAAGGAGAACAAGCTATAGGGAAACTAGGCTTGAGTATCTCCAGAGTCAGTCCAAGAGCCAGAAAAACTGAGAAATAAACCCTCTGTCTTGCCAACAGCTGTCAAATAAAATCTGTACTGCTGTAATGAGCAAATGTGATTGGTTTGTCTGTATAATAAGACAAATTTATTGTGTTGCTTTTAGTACATTTGAGTAAATAATTTGAGAACTTATCTCCAATTTATTCTCCTGTTTAGAAGGGAAACAAAAATTTTCCTGTAACAACTTACATCCCTAATTGTGATGGCGAGTGAAGGCTGCAGTTCATAACTCTTTAAGCAGAACTAAATTCAGGATGATCTGATTCCCCACTGCCAGTACTACATCTCATCTTATCTCACTACTACTTGGTTGAGGAAGCTAATCCAGTGGAAAAAATATATATATATTATCTTAGATTCACAAAACAAAGTTAATGGTGTAATGTGCATGAGACAGTACATTTAATCTTCAGTTTTCCATAAGGAATGAACTCTTGAAGGATTTTAGGGGTACTGTTGTGTGCAGAGCTTACATTCTGGTGACATTTTTGGCATTATGTAGCTTACATTTTTGAATTGAGATGGATTTAAAGCACCTGCATCAGATAGGAGTCTTCATGATATACAGATATAAATGTTGAGCCAGATGCTTTCTGAGCTATTTTCAGTATGTCCCAGAAGTGGTCAAAATGGTGCACAGTAGTGGATAGAGGAGGAGCTGAATATCCCTCTTTTCCAGAAACCAGGCTATATTTCATGTGATCTCTCTATGATTCCTCCACTGCCTGCAGCTATTTCAGATAACCTTTGAGTAGCACTGTGTCTATGGAGATGAATAAAAAAGTCTTGAGAACTTACTTTGAAAATTTTCCAAACAATTTCCAGCAAGTTTTGTAGAACGGAAAGAACTAGTGCTGAAGTGTGATAGTGCCACATATGCTCCAAGTGTTTCAGTGTTTTTATTCTCAAAATACCCAGCCACCATTGCCTCGAGGGGTTGACACGTCAATGAGATACATAACCAGGCCAAATTCCCTGCTATCTAACTCGGTGGAGTGACACCACTGAAGATTTTCATCTTCAGTCCCACAACTTTGTGTTCTTTATTCAGTGCCTGACCTGAATACTGTTGTACATCTGTCTCCAGTCATATTAAAGGATGCGTTAATCAGGAATAAATGCATTATAAAAGGTGGAGTTGCACCTATTTGAAATCAGCAAATGCCTGAATACATTAGCATGGGCACACGTGTACTAAGAGCCACCAAATAACAGAGCGCCGTTGTGATTGCCTTGCCCATCCACTGAGCATTTGGGTGTGCACAGAAGGATTTTCCATTTCATGCATCATTATCAACTTGCTGTAGTGGCTTTACAAAGCATGTAGGCTCAGCAAAAAGCAATCATGAGAGCAACATCTTGCGTTATTGCTGAGGCATCCAGACAGAACTCCACTGATTTGCATCACCTGATTACCTGGCCCACTGAATAGTTGCAGCCCAAGGAAACTGCATTTTTCCAGGCATAAGGCAACTAAGTCTGAAATCACCAGTGACAACACAATGTTATTGCTGTTTTATTTCCTTTTTGCTAGAATACACACTTTTAAAAACTACTTCAGGAATACGATAATAGTGTAAAAAATTGAGTTAAATGGAAACTTGTTATTGTGTACTGAGACCCTGGCTGCATGATGGCTAACTCAGTCCATAGGGCCTTAGGGCATAGCTCACTGCATCTGGCAGCACAAATATCATCTATTTCACTAACAGAGCTGAGGCTTTGATGCCACAAAAGTTGGACCCGCTGGCCCTGCAGTTTGGGAACATAGGATGGGTCCATGGAAGGCTGCTCAGTGCAGGTGGATTGGGGTGGCTCAAGCCCCAGAAGCTGTCTAAACCCTCCTGGGCAGCCTCCTCCTTTCCTCCCAGCCACATGCACAGCCTTGGTACTCGAAGATTGGGAAGAAGGCATTTTGAGAGGTATTTCAGACAGATAATAGAGTTTTGACAGCACATCCTCTAAGGCGTTTACAGTACAAATTGGTGATGTCATTTAGAGAAAAGGCAAAGAAGATAAATTTGAAGGAATTCTCTTATATGCTTAATAACCCTTGGACTAATGATAGAGCTTTTCTAAATCTTTTGTGTGGATTAAAACTCCTTTCAGTTTGGACATGATCTATGAGGAACAGTCTTTATTAGTTCAGTTTTGCATGTAATGCAGTAGTTAATATCTCTCAAAGATCTGTCATGCATTTGCAGTCCTGTAAACCTTCTTGCCATTCGTCTCAGCTGGCTTTGCTAGTATAGCTGCCTTTGAGGAGAGATGGTACTCTTGGGTTTTTTTGGAAAGAACAGAGTAAGCAGAGATGAAAAACAGTGGCCACATTAACATGGCCAGGGCGTATTGCTTTGTTCAGTCCATTTAGCTGGCAACCAGCAATTAGCTCATGGCTGTAGTGTATGTCACTCACAGAGCTAATCATGCAACATCGCTGCTTCTCTGCTGTGACTTAGAAATGCAGCTATTTACTCAGTATCTCCTCAGTCCTTTTATTGCCACTGCTGCTGACAAAAGAGGCCACTATTGACTTCTTCACTCTTTTTTCTTTTTCTTTTTTTTTTTTTTAAGATCTGGACAAGATCCCAGATAAAACATCTGTTCTTCTAAATTTCACATCAAAGCCTTGTTCTGACCAACACATCAATGTTGGCAGATTCACTCAGCCACAGTGAGCAGGCAAATCTCCTTGTCTTTCAGCACAATACCTGCTGTTGGTACTCCATTTCTGGCCCTGTCAAAAACAAGTCCTGCAGAAGATCCTCATATGTGAAACTGAGCATATTTTACTTCTGCTGCTCTGTGTGCTAATTGTGTGCTTCAGGTTGTATCCAATTCAGAAGGGAAGGAAATTACTAATTGCAGGAATGTCAGTGACCCACCTGCTTTCACAAACTGCTTGGGAATATTGCAGAAAATATCTTTGCCCACAACAAATGGCACTTTTAGGTATTTCTTGGAAAGTTGTGCGTGTATGCAGAACTTTTAAGCAACCTTATTCCTTGATGTCTGTACGCTAGTCCAACAGTTGCCCTTTAAAATGCGCTAAATAGAGCCTATAAACCCTGCCCCTGCCGTTTGATCTGCTCTCTGACTTATGCTTGCCTGTATTTTCTCTTGCTTTCATGCTCTGCCAGCACTGCTAGATGCTAACGAGGTGCTGGCACAGCACCAAGGGCTCCTCTGGGGCTGATGTCTTCCTGCACTGCAAACCTGACTCCCACATTTCCAGTGGCCTGACCGAAGGGAGGGAGGGCTTGTTCCTAAGCTCGTGGCGTTTAATACTGAATGATTTATGTGGTCGTGTGTATTAAAGCCTGAATGCATGAGCAATCCATATGATGTGCTGTAACAGAATCAGACCTGGGAGATGATTAATTAGCTCTGGATCTACTAATAACCACTTTGTTCCCTGTTTAGCCTTGCTGTGATTACAGGTTGTTTTGGTGGGTTTTTTTTTTCTCTTTTCATTTTCATGCTGATTCAGAAAATAATTGTTGTTCATTTGTGATTTAAGTACAGTTCAGGGGAAAAAAAAAGCATTTCACAAAGGGTATTTTAAAGTGTAACATAGTTCACATTCCTACTGATATGTTTGTGCTAATGGTAGGTGTTTGACTGGGTGTTTTCTCAAACTGTAGGACAGAGAACTCAGACAATAATAGGGCAGGACTATTCTGTAGTTTATTCATGATTATTTGGCTTTGCTTTTCTCCATGGAGGCTGTCCAATTAGCTTTTCTAATAAGCTTTTATGACTTTGAAATGTTCTGAAAGCAAAGTATGACTATTTCCAACTACTGTGCACAACGCTACTTTTCCTTCAGCTTATGCTGAAGTGGGCCAGGATGTATCTCACTAAAACACCATTCTCCCCTATTTGGTTGAAATCTTGGCACTTCTTACTCAACTGGCAGATGCCAGACAGTCAAAATTATATAGAAAGTTTAGAAATTTTGCCATAACAATACTGTTCTTTCAATTAATACTACACCTTAGCTGATGAAAAATACAGTTATTTTCAGTCTCTGCAGTAGGACACAGCACACTCATCCATCTGTGGTAGGTGCTGTGCCAAAAGATGTGTTCTGGGATACTGAATCCTGCCTGGAGAAACAAGGCTCCTCAGTGAGCAATCCATAACTTTAACAATGAGATGTGGGACTCCTCACAGTAATTCAAGATAATATTTCTCAATGATAAAACCATTACAAGGATTAAGTAGTAAATGTACACACTGGACACAGAAAACTTAAATATCCAAATTATTGTTCATATCCCTAAAGCTGTTGGGATTTCTTTTAAGTTTTAGGGTGAATTCACAGTTGTGGTTTTCTTGTGAGCACCAAACAGACTCTTGTTGATTAACATTTTCAGAACGAATAGAAGACAACTGCTTAGTCCAGAGTGAAAATGAAAGCACTTGACTGTTCTTTTGGAAAAAATAAAACACACTATTCCAAATTTGTTGGGTTTTGTTCCCATGTAGCAATGCAACAATGTTTACTTCTGTCTGCAAACTGCTTTGGAGTCATTAAATTTAATTTTCCCTGAAAAAAAAAATGTTTTCATGCACGACATTTTAACATTTTATCCACTTTTAATGCTACACATTGATTTTTCTAATTTACTAGTATAGATTTTTGCCTCAGAAGAAAGAGCATAGAAATATTTGATTAAACACACACTCATAAAAACCAACATATTGCATTAGGTTTTTTTCAATAAATATATTGTACTGGGGAAAATGCCAAAATTTGGTCTTTGTATTCCAAGGGTACCTCTGACAGTCTTGGAGAATTCATTTAATCCTCTATCAAGATAAATTCTGGAGATGAACAGAATGGAGAAAGTGCTTGGGTGTTTTTTTTTCTTTTTTTTTTTTTTTTTTTCTATTTCTTTTTTTCCCCTCTTTTCTGTAATTTACAAATTATTTTGCATTACTCTGTGAAATCTTTTGTTCTTTCTAATATCTAATCACTCACGGTACATTGCACGGTTTAACTGCAGCTCATGGTGTTTATCCAAAAAAAAATAAATGAGAATCCAGGAAAATCAAAAGAGAATGGAGCCTTTGAGGTCAGAGCAAAGCACATCTCCTAATGTGATGTGCCAGTGGTGTGCAAGTGATGTGTACAAGTCTTTGGTGAAAATTTGAAAGCTTTGTAAAATATTTCATCTCTGGACCACCTGTCATCACAGGCATGGCTCTGCTACAGATTGAAGACCTTGCATTTTGCAGCAGAGAGGTTATAGATGTGTGGAAATCAAGAATGTTGTTTTTTCTTATGTGGGCTATGTTGCCCATTAATGGGACAGAAAGCACGTGGTATGATGCACCATCAGTCTACAGATGCTCAAGGGAATCGCTGAATATTAAGGGAGAACAGTGTAAGAGCCTGATACTATCCTTTATCCCCTATTACAGTTTTTATTTTTTTTTATTTGTATTGTGAAAATTTTGATTTAAGTATGAACTCCCAGAGGTCAACAGCTTTTCCTCCTAGACAGTCTCTTATCTTTAACAACCCGGGATTCAGGCCAAGAAAGCTTAAATATTGGCACAGCACTCACTAGTTTTAAAAGCACATATTACTCTACTAAACAGGATAATCTGTAAAGCGTAGGTCTCATTCTGCAAGGGGTCCATTTCTCAGTTTCAGCCTAGGATAGATTACATTTAACTAAAGAGTCCATAGGGAGTCTGTGGAGAGACTAGCTTTCATCAGTCAAGATGAAAACTCCCTCCTGAATCGTGAGGCTAACTGTCTTGCTGCCAGCAGTTTCTGCACAAAGCTCCTCCAGGTTATTATTTTCTGGAGGAAGCTGTCCATGACCTTTGTCTTCAACAGAGAAGACTTCATGTACCTACTTGGCTGTTTTCTGACTTTCTCCAGCTCAGCACTGTTGAGTTTGGACTATTTCAACACACATAAAGGTAAGACCTCTGAACATCAGCCAGTGTTTGGAAGGAATGGCTACATGTAGAGACCTCCACTTTTCTTGACTTTGAGTATTGCATTCATCTTTAAAGCTGAAGTCAAATACTCAGAGACCCAAGCATTTTCCTTGTTTTGCATTATGCATTTTGATGTTTCGATGCATTTTCAGACATTCACAGAAAATTGCAAATTTACTGAAGTATGTTCAGGCAGAGCAGATATCTCCTGTGGAAATCGTTCAACATCTGACAAGAGGATTGTCACCAACAGCCTTTCTGCATCACAAAGCCAATTAGCCACTCTGTACTTCTCTTCCCAGAACAGTTAACTCATTGCTAGTCATGCTTTATCAGCTTTAGAGCTCATTAGAGTAGTGCAAGGTGACTGTCTCCTATTGGACATGAGGAGTTTTTGAAATATAAGATAGCACACAGCTCTTTTATAATAGCTTTTAGAGAGTGTAGACCTCATCATTGTCAGCTTCGGCAATGGAAATAGATGAACTTGTTCCTGCTATCAACAGGGGTTTTACTTTTTTCATTCACAGTCACCGAGCACATGGCTGTTGAGGTGGATGTCTTACTGCTAAGGTCATTGTCTTTGACTTTTCAACTCCTGTCATACTGTGCTCTGCTTTACCGTGAGGATGCTGCAAGTACAAGAGGAAACACAAGGGTCACTGAGACATTCTCCTGCTGCACAGCTCCTTTTAGAACAATATCAGAGCACTCATTAAAAAACAGACCAATGCCTCTGGATACCTCTGCTATCATCAGAAAGTTATTACACCGAGCAGAATAAGAAATAACCAATTACCTTTCATACTTTAATTAACATTTGTAAATATTTTATTTTGTGCAGTCAAAGATTATATTATTGGATGGATTGAATATTGCTTTCTGATATTCCTCCTCATAATAGTTCCTTTCAGCAGTATATAAAGACGCACCAGAAGTGACTTCTTGGTTCATTAAGTTCAATCCCTCTGCAGTGGTATCATATAAACTTTTTCATTAGCCTACTGAGTTCTATCTTAAGATGAAAAGATTTACTGCCCCTCTACACCAGCAGGAAGAATCCTTAGCATCAGTGCTCTGATCAGACACCTGCTAATTTTTATCCTAAATTTATTCAAAGCCAGCTAAAATTTCTGGAGTTTTCCTAAGTGGTTCCTCAGTATTTATTTTGAAATAATCATCTTTGCTGGTTTTGCTAGACTAAGCAAATGTTCTTACTTTTTGCTCCTCATAAAGAGAGCTTCCTTATGACAGTTTTCCTCCATAACAGAGCTAATTGGGTTTGACTGCTGAGTTCAGTAAAGAAATAAAACCCAAAATTATCACTTCATCATCTCGATATTTAAAGTCTTTACACATTTTTAGATATAATATTCCCTCTGAGTTACTGATTATTGAGACTTTATTCTTAATTTCTTAAATCAATCTCCTCTTTAACTGCCTGTTCCACCCATTCCCTGCTTTAAGTCTCCTTCTGTGGGCCATGTACCATATTTGCAATTTGGAAGTCCATATTGCATTTGGGCTTTCCACTGAACATTCTGAATAATAATTCTGCCTTTCATATTCTGTGTATCTCTGGATGGATATTCAGTCCAGAGTTGTGTTACCTATGTTGAATTTGCTCTTTCCAGGATTTCTACATAGCATTTTGCATGTTTCACCCTGAATAGAAACATTACATTTAATTCAAACTAAAATAAATTTCTTAGGCTCATCTCTATTCTTCCTTTGCTATCCATGAAGTATCCCTGAAGTACTCTGGTGGAATCTACAGTTTTCAGCATTGAGATCATAACTTCATCTCCCACATTACAAGTGAGGAAACTACAGAAACACAGAAGGCATCCAAACCCAGTATGTTTTCCTTATTGCTGACCGAGACTTGTATTTAAGCTGATCTTTATAAAGTTCATTTCTGAAGAAATCCTACTAAGAGAAGAATAGTTGTAATCCCATGTTTTTCTGCTAATGGCTGTTACTCTGTTAAAAAAAAAAAAAAATGGAGCAAAATCTTGTGCTTACTGAATTCATTGGAAATCATCTTTCATTGACTTTAAAGAGCCCAACACAAATCCAGATGCTTTAACTCCACAACACTACTGGTCCAAATTTATTTCCTTCTAAGAGACTTGGAGATAAGATTGAAGGTTTTTGTCACTGGCTGTATTGTACTTTGAGATACATTCATCTTGATGCCACTTGCTGCAGGATCGTTCCTTCTAAGGTGACTTTCTCTACATCCAATACCCAAATTTTCTTTTCTCTATACAACACATATTTTTTTTGCATCACAAGAAAAGGAGGGTGTGGAGGGGAAAGAGGCTATATCTAATTAAGCATTACATGTAAACTATGTATAAAATTCAGTGTTTAGAGCTCTGAGATCTACTATAATACTTAAGTATATGTTAGTGTAAAAGGCCTCTCTGGAAGTGAACGTGGGAATAGGTGTTTGTGCAGCAGACTAATAGAGAACAAAGCTAGCAGGAAAACTCAAATATATGAAGGATAAAATAAGGGCAATAGAGTGTTTGTTCTTTAAAAGTTTTACTGTCTCGTTGAGTTATTTTGTTGGCTGCAGAATTGGTTATATACAATCCTCTTGATGCAGCTTGTCAAGAGTTAGCATCCAAAGTTAATCTAGCTCTTGTTTCCCATGAAGACTTCTTAAAATCTCAGGCTCCAACCGAGTTTTTCTAAAAGTTCAGTCTGTGCTGTTTGTGAGTTATCTGGAGGAAGGCTGAGTTAAAAGCTCCATAACCTCCCTTGAGGCATTTGTTTACTATTGACCTGGACTGTCAGCTATATATAGCATAAGAGACATCGGCTCTTTTGTCTGGAAAGCTCTTTATGCAGTCTAGAGTGACTAAGAAATGAAAACAGTAGTTGTGTAAATGTCATCTGCTTGGCAAATGTCAAGAGATCTGCCAACATGTGAATAATGAGCAAACAAATACAGTTTGGTGGGACTCAGTGCCTGTGTATCCTGGCCCTGTATGAAAATAATAGCTTTGAATATGAAGTAGCTGGGCAATTCTTGGATTTTCAATACTTATTCAAACAACTGTAAAACATCTTCATTACCATCACTATCATTAAAATGCAAACAGGAAGCTATCTATATTCAGCTGTGGGACACAAAAGGACGGCTGTACAAGCCTTCAGCATACCTTTCAGCAGTGCCATATTTGACCACTGACCTTGTAGACCTTGTAGGTTTCAATTTACCTTGAGCTGCTGGCTGACTTTCCCTACGACTACATTAATCCTCAAAGGACCTGGATTCTGTAGTCTTTCTTGGTTTACCACAGCCCAGTATATTAAGTTTATCGTTTCCC
The DNA here is from genome assembly GCF_987193195.1 of Phasianus colchicus. Lineage (NCBI taxonomy): Eukaryota > Metazoa > Chordata > Aves > Galliformes > Phasianidae > Phasianus > Phasianus colchicus. Next base: position 15,168,486 of record NC_143450.1, on the reverse strand, counting down.
AATAGTTTATATTTCTTGACTTAATCTCTCTCTATTTTCTATATGCTAAAAATCTTAACCATCGAATTGCTGGAAGCAAATCTGTAATATTTAATTAATTTGTATAGCTTTACTGTTTTCTCCCTGTCTTAAATCTGTTGAGTTCTCCAGTGAGTCAGAAATTATTATTTAATGTTTACAAATGACCTCCAATGCTCTGAAAATTATTCTCTATTTATACTGTAATCTGTTTACTGGAGATTCTAAATTTATTGCTGGTTTTTCTGTAGAAGCCTCAGGACATGAATGTGTTCCACAGAAGAGTCTTTTTAGTGCTAAAAAAGGCATGTTTTTGTAAGATTGGGACTATTTGCAGCAAAAGAGTTTTATTAAAGCTTTTCTTCAATTTCCAACATGCCATTATATTGGAAAATGTATTAAATGTACTGCATTTTAAAATCTTCCTTTTGATAAATGGCATTATATATCCAATTGCAGTGAATATTACAAACAATATATTTTGTATGAAGTTTTCAAATTAGATCTTAAAGAATGCTGCACTTCATTTGATGCTGGTCAGTTTGCTGCTTTTTACAATCGTATCTTATTCTAAACTTACCAAACACTGATCTTTATTGCTCATAAAACTTCTGTATTTTACCATTACACTTCGGAGATTTTCCAATTATTGTTTTAGAACCTTTCAATAGTAGTGAAAGATAGTGTTATCAGCAGGCTGAATTTCTAATGACTTAGGTCAGACTTCTTTCGTGCTTCTCACAGAGCACAGTTCATGGCTTTCCACTCCATCAGGAAGGAAAACAGCCCATCTGAAGGTGGATGTGGTTTTCAGCAGAGACCTGCTGAATTTCCCATCTTATACAACACCTACGATCCTCCATCAAATTGGGCAAAGAACCTCCCTAGGAAAAATGATCAAGTCACACCCATGGCCAGCCTAAGGAATTCCTCAGCAAGTATTTCAGCTTTCATTTTTGAGTCAGAGGTTGCTTAAAACTACTGCTGAAACCTTTCCCACATTGGTTTGCGATAGATGAGCAATGAAGGCGTGGGCGACAGCTTATACAAGAAGTTAAAAAAGGTGGACTCATGGTTTTTATCCCTTTCAAAGCCACGCAGTTCAGTCTAATAGCTTACTTTGGAAAGCAACTTATGAAAACAGTAAAAAAGAAGTTCCTTGCATCATTCATTTTCTTATTTGGTACAAGTTACGTTATCAAAATTAACTTTTAATCTATTACATCCTGCTTCTTTAATATTTCAATTTCTATCACTCTCCTTTCATTAATAAGCTTATGATTGCCTTCTTAGGGCTCTGCCAGAACTCATCAAGAGCTCAACCTACAGATTTTCAATTTAGTCATTTTACATCAGATTAATTCAACCAGTGAACCATGACTGACATTATTTATGGACATGAGCCACCGAAGTACAATTCTTTAAAGCTCTGTACAGTGAGAGTCCTAATGATGCTGGAAGTCAACCCAAAATGTTTTGCTTCTCTAAATATGTCTAGGCAGAGGTTACTATTCTGGTTATGAATTTATAATAGAAAGGCAGTGCCATGCCATTAACTCTTCAGGCAGAAAAGAGTAATACCTGAAGACACTTTAAATAATGCTTGGACCTCTGGATTTAGACCAGTACTTTAATATATGGCATTGTTGTTCCTGTGAGCATTTAAGTATCTTAAAATGTGGGGAGGGAAAAATCTTTATATGTCTGTGTAACGTTTTACACTTCTTGGAGTTTAGCCCATTTTTTAGGGGACTCAAGGAAGGAAACACTGTACCAGTATGCCTTGTAATCAAGAGTTCACATCACCAATGCAAAACTTTCACTAATAATTCAAAAGAAGTTGTTCTTGAACCTCAGAAGCTAAAAAGGAAAAGAAAGTTCTCTTTCATTGCATCACTTCTTCCTGTTATTCTTCCTCCCTGGAATCTGCTGTGAAAGTCAGTGCTAAATTCTCAATGCCAGTTGTCAAAAGACCAAATTTTATCATAGAACAAGCCACTTCAAGGCTCCTTAACACTAAGAGGAGTCATTGCTTCAGGCCTGCAGCCCTCAGGATTTGGGTTGGGGGAACTGATGGGCTGAAGGCTGTGAATAGGCAGTCCGTGAGACTGCTTATCTTTTATCAAGGGCTGTATATTCATTCTCAGCCACCTAGCTGGCTACAATGTAGAGCTGTCAAAAATAAATAAGTAAATAGAAAATATATCATGATAGATTGTGTAACATAAATGAAGTGTAATTACCAAGAAACAATTCTGCAGAGCTCTGCTCTTAAATTGTTGTGGAAGAGCAGGTGCAGGAAGACTAGCAAGTCTGCAAGTTAGTTAAGTGAGAATTATCAAGCCTCCATTTTGCTATCAATTATTGGATTTATGTCCTCTACTTTAACAATGACATTTTGAAAGATTCATTGTAAATAAATACATGTTATTTGGTTGCAATTTAAAAAGTCAAAGTTTCCAGCAGAATCCAGGCATTTATTTCCTACTTTTATTAGCAAATGGAAGGGGGAAGGTGGAAGTGACAACTTGTACTGCAGCCAGTGTGCATGGAATGAAATGCTGCAATTACAGTTCTTAGAAGTGCAATACTTATTTTTAATGAATGTGGTGCATCATGAGGTGGATGGGCTCCCTTTGTTCTTGGATTAGTTCTTAATTTTATAGTATTATCTGTACAGATTTTCTTGTCTCCGTTTGCACAGCTAAGCTCCCTGCTGAGGTGTTGGGTTTTTTTCTCACGTTGGCACATTTTGAGAAAGTGGGAACTGAAATGGGCATAAAACAAACACAGCTTTTCAGCTGTAAGTATTGAGTAGACATGTTCTAGAGTTTTCTGACAAAATGGTTTTCCTGTCAATTCAACAAAAGATTTCTGGAATGTACAGAACAGTTTTTGACAAGAAAGTGTCTTAGTTTGGAAATGTAAGTAGGTTGGAGTAAACCTCAACTGTAGAATGTGCAAGAGAGATTCAAGCCTTCTTTCTCAGGTAGAAGTGTCTCCTGGTTCTTCTGATAAGTGGTGACTGGTTTATGTTTTAAAACTTTCCCTCAAAGTCTGTAGTTTTTATTCCTTTCTCTCCATGTTAATTAGAGAAGGGATTTCATCTCATTAGCCTAGGTGACTGCCCTAGTCACCGGACTGTCAAATTGGTATCTGTCCCTGTCTGACCAAATGAATATTTAATTAATTACACAAAATTAACTCAGTAGCCTGATGATAATGACATTCACCTGAGACCTTGGCTCTGCTGAGTCTGTACTGCTGTTGTTAATGGAAGAGTAAACACAATCCTCTCCCAAGACTTTCCATTGTACATCCTTTGAGGAGTTAGTAAAATCAGACTGATTTAATCAGTACCTCCTGTCTTGATGGCACGACAAACTCATTTTATCTAAAGATTGTCAACAGTCTGTATCATAAAATTACCCACAAATGATTTGAGTATTCAATTATCTTTTGTAGCTAGAGAAATAAGACATTGTTTTCTTCTATGGTTATCTCAAGAGACAGAGTGTGGCTTTGCTCCTGGAAAAGCATCCAGAGACATTTCGATTCTTGTTTTCATTATTTAGAAGTGATCTCGCGTTTCTTCTTTCACATTTTATTTCTACAGTTAGAGACGACGAACACTGGATTATGATTTCTGAAAAATGAAATTCTTTGCCTGGATATTCACTGATCTCTGTCAAATGCCAACTATTAAAAATAAATTCCCAGTCTCATTTCTTCCCCATTTTCTCAGATAATATCTTTTGTAAGTTGATATTGCAGAGCAGACATTCCCAATAGCTCACAATTTGCCTTTTCTTTATTTTCCTGGGGGTGCTTGGTGGGTTGGGTTTTTTTTTAGAATTATCTTTGCATGCTGACAAATAGGTAATTTCCATCATTATCTCTCTTGTTACTTTTCTGAGAAAAGCAAATGCTTCAGAGCATTAAGAGGAGCTGCTGCTCGGCCCGCAACATCCACTAAAAAGGATTTCACAAATCTTGTGAATGCCTGGGATTGTGATCACTCTAAGAACTGTTTTTGTTTGTAAATTACCTTAATGGTACAAAGTGAAAGTCGCCTGGTTTTGTTCTGAAATAGCATTTAAACTGTCACTGATGGAGATGGCAGCCTTAAAATTTCATATGATTTTTCTCTTCTTTCACTGGCAATGATTTTGAGTCTTCTGTCTGCAAAAAAACTCAAGAGGCTTAAAAATACAAAGTGTGATGTAATCTTTCTCATTACATCAATTTCTTAGTATTCTTTCTTGGTGAGAAACTTTATTCTGGTCTCTTCACAAATTTGGATTTTTTTAGCATTTTTTAATCTTAATAGAAAGACTAAACCTTGAAGAAAATTGATAAACAGAAAGGTTCACACAAATTGATACAAGCTTTTTTTTTCTTCAGTTAATCTTGAAACCTTTAAGCTTGAGTTGGAGTTTTCTTTTTTAACATCTTCTGGTGGGAGAAAGGCTCTTTCAAACCCTCAATTACTTGGCAGTAGCACACCATGCATTATGCCTCAAAAACCACCTGGTCTGCACCAATACCCTGTTATTGCATGCCCTGCTATGGCTTATGCCAGTAGTGTCTTTGTAGTATTCATCTCTTTTTATGCAGTTACTTGAGAGAATTGTATCTTCCAAACATTAAAGTTACTAAGAACCAATAGTGTCTGCACGTGCTAGTTTTGTTATTGTAACTCAATAATAAAGCATAATGTAAGATTTTTGTTCCCTTGTTTAAAGAGTTTAGAAGCCAAGAGAAGAGAGTTAGTGAAAATGAGTTTAAAATGCCATTAGGAAAACAAACCTGCTCTTTCAGCATAGCATCCATCTTTTGCCTCAGATGGTGGCTTCCTGAAGTACAGGAAGCTTGTGTGTCGCTTGCTTTTTCTTTCCTCTTCTTTGTAAATTCTTTCTTTGTACTTTGTTGGCATTTAAATTGATGGTCCATGTTGAACAGAAAGGACATGTTGTAGTTTCGTTATATAAATTAGTCTGTCCATTCTTCGTTGCTGTATGTTGTAATGCTGTGTGCCATTATTCTGTGTAGTCATCTGGCTTTAAATCTCTCTCAAGTCCTTTGACAGACTTTTCTAGTCTTAGCTAATCCAGTTTACCTGAAACCCAGGGGTGCCAAATTGAATTACACCGTGGTCATTCCCACTTAGCACCTCATCCATAGTTAATTTCTTGAGCTGCTGTGTTTTATCTGTGTATAAATTTTTCATTTGCAACAATATTTTAGCTTAGCAAAGAAAGAGCTCAGACGTCTGAGAGTGTTTTAATTAGTTCCTTTGTTAGTTCAGAAATTTGTCTTTATTTTTAACCAGCTGCCTGTAGAACCGAGGTTCATCATTCTTTCAGAAACTCATATTCCAGTTTTTGGTGAAACAATGAGAGTTATTCATTTCATAATGAGTTTCACCCACTCACTGACAGCACATCAGCAATATACTGAGGGCTGAACTGTAAACCCTGCCCAGTTCATAGTCGAGTATGGCATGGGTTTGTCACTGACACCTTAGGATTATGACCAAGATGAAATAAACTGTAAACTGTTAATTACAGATTTGCATATGGGAAAGGAGGAAAATGGCTGAAGAATAAGTCCAGGTGATAAGTGTGATGATGGAGAAATTGACTAAAAAATACAGAAATTGATGTGAAAAGAACAATTCCATGCTTAGCTTTAACATAGTGAGCTTCTGATGTGGACAAGACACTCCTGAGAAGAAATCATAATAATAGGAAAAATAGATGGAAGAATAAACCAGAGAGAGCCTACAGAGCTTCTCAGACTTCCCAGGTAGAAATGTACAAAGATAAGAAGACTGGATTCTCAGAGGCAAAGCATCAAAATGACACTGAGAGACAACCTAGAGAGAATATAATACTTAATACAATACTCCCTAGCAGAGATGGAAAGAATAGTTAAGAGTAAGTGAAGAAATAACTTCTTCACTGAGGGACCTAATTTCTGAGGTTTAGTGAGGCAGAAGGAAGTTTCAGAGCTAGGAGTGGAAAAGTGAAAGGAAAAGGAGATCAGCTGGGAGGAGGTCAGAGCAGGGCAGTTGGGCTGAAGGACTGGAATAAAAATGGTTAAATGAAAGAGTTAGTAGGAAAGAGCACCAAAATTGTTAACAATTGTATAAAATTCTCCTTAAACAAGTCAGCCAGATCTTGAGAAAATAGGGCTGGAGGAAAGTGACAGAGGGCAGGAGGCAGAAGGCAAATGACAGCCGGGAGATGTTGAAAGAATGAAAGTGCTTTATGAGGAAATGCAGGAACACTGAGGGGAAAAAGTACTGCCAAAAAATATGAGTGCAGTCCCTAGCTTTGTACCAGGGCAGCACAGAAAATGGTGGGAAGAAAGAACAAGAACAGGGTATAAGGATTCAATACTTGGTAGGAGGACAGTGAAGATAAGCTGTTGTCAAATCTATCTGGGTGCTCAGAAACAGAGTTTAGGACAGAAGGAAATGTGCTCAGCAGCCATTTCTTGTGAAGACCGTTAATTCAGGATTAAACCAAATGAACTGATAGAGGTGAAGAAATGTGGATCCTTGCTCAGTCCACTGTCTCTTAAAAGCTGTCACAAAGGACGGATGGGGACAAAATCAGAGTGGAAAGGACATAGATGTGTGTTGGATCACAGCTAGATAAACAAAGGGAAATAAATGCTGAAGTGAAATTCAGGTGGGAAGGGGTGATTCAAAATAAGATGACACATTTCCAGCCAACAACATAATCTGTACTAAACTGATTCCTCTTAAATAAATAAGCAACAAATATTTAAATCTCCTTAAATTTTTGTACAAAACCCGTATAAGTACCAGGTATTGAAATGCTATATATCTAATTATATCACTGTTTGAGACTCAGATGATATAGTATGCTTTTGAGAAATGTGCTATAAATTGCTGAAACCTTCAGGAGTAAATATATGCCTACATTGCAACTTAATGGCAGCCTGAGCCTCTATGGGTACGGGAACCTTTGGAGTTAAATATTTGAGGAACATGGGAAGAATGGATGGTTGTAATGCATGGTTGATAGGCTTCATGGTTTAAGGTCACAGTAAAGAGAAACGTTAATAAGTCAGTGGAAGTAGCTCATGAAATGTGTATCTTGCAGTTTCTGCAAGTATGTCGATTGTGTTCATCTTCAAATTTTACCTAAAGGTGTGTTTTGGCACGTGCTGTCCCTAGACTGGATCATGTGCATTCAGTTAGTATCATAAATTAATACGATTATGTAAATTCTTTCTATTGGTTTGGGAGTTTCCTGAAGCTCTAGTCACCTTTCATTAAGATACAGTCTGATATAAGATGGGTAATGTTCTTGATGGCCTCATTTGAGAAGCTGGGAATGATGTAGATATTATGAGCTCAATCTCCACCATCAAAGAACCAGACAGACAGCACTGAATACGTTGAGAAATTCATCAGAATGTTTAGACATTCATAGTACAGAGCTCTGCAAATCCACAGTGCTGAATAAGCAACAGGAGCATTAGCCTATTTAGATGCTAAGAAGGATGGGATTTTAAAATTACCCAGCTCCTTATAATATTTATAACTGGTTTGGTTAGCATACATTTCACTAACATTCATTTTATTCTGACATAGGAAACTGCATTCTGATGATTTTCCGAACCGACCTTGAATAGTGGATTTTGACTACACTCTGGAGGTGGCTTTGGGATTGATAGATTTTTTTTTTCTAATTGGCTGTTGTTTGACAGGCCAATTCTATTCAAAAACCACATATGAAATATTAGGTAATGTATGCTAATTGTAAAAATCCTCAAGAGTTTAATCTGCTGTAGGCTTCTTGTGAATTTAATAAGCCCCTCTCATAATAAAATGTGTCAGAAGGGGCAAATATTTTGCTAGCACAGCTTGTAACTGATTGTTTGTTACACTGTTAGCAAGTATTCACACAACAGAAGTACAATGCAGTCATTTTTAAAAAGAAACATTTGGTTTAGTGCCTTAAGGGCAAAGAATATTACTATATTTTTAAAATGCATTTGCTTTCTCATCCCTACCAGCAACATGTCAATTTTTTGAGGATTGCATGTTATTCGCCTTAGGAAAAGCAAAATCAACATAATGAAGCAGAACACAGCTGAGCTGTCTAAAGATGCTTGGATTGGAAGTTGGGGGGGAGAGGGGGGGAATCTCACTGATTTTCCCCCTCTAGTTGCAAAGTGACAGCAAGGTTTTGGAACCCTTATGTCTCAGGAAAGAAAAAAAATAAATAAACCCACCACCTCAGCCTCTTTGGGCAGTAGGACTCTTTGGTGTGTAGGTATATGCTGCCTGTGATTGATCTGCTACCATTGCTAGAAAATAAGTTCAGGTCGTAAACTGTACTGAAAGACACAGAGCTGATGCAGATCCTGGAGTGGGTCTGCCACCTATTTCAGCCCACCTGTTCGTCCCTAAGTTTCATTCTGCCAACTAGCAATGTCTGCAGGGACATGAGACGTTGGGGTTTGGTAATGTTAGATTTTTTGGTCACCTGCACTTGGCCCAGAAAGAGGTCAGTGTTGAAGCCTGTGTGTCTGGGATCTCTGGGACATTCAGCAGTCAAATGCTGCCAAGAAACCTGCCATGAATTTTGGCTTTCCTAAGTAACTTGCACCTTTCTGCTTGCCCACCATTGTGACTTGAAATATGAGCAGTGGGAGAGAAATGGTGGAAAGTGACTGCTCTTCAGATTTGGTGAAAACAATGTTGAAGGTGTCTGATTGAATGAAATATTCCCTACCAAATGTGAAAGCTAAGATTAATCTCACAACCATCAGCAATTCGGCTCCCTCACTGATCTTGGCAAGATCCACCAGCAGAAGGAGGCAGACTTGATCAATACAATATTTTAATATCAAAATAATCACATATTGGGCAGAGAAAAGGTACTGCATCCTCTTAGTGTTCTTTTCTAGTAGCAGGGAAGAAAACCCACATAGGCTGTCAAAGAAAGAAAGTCAATGCCAACAAAGATACTAAATCTGCTGCATGCTTCAACTCTAAGCACGCTGTGCAAAGTACCAGGGCTGCACACAGAGTGCAGAATCCAGGGTTCAGAACTGGCTGCTGAAGATTCCTACTAACTGAGGAGTGGTAGAGAAGAGTCCAGCTTTAATTATGAACTTCCTGCTATGTCCCTTCCTCCTCTGGAATTCAAGGCACTTCATTATATTTTTACATAGTTTGCTGTCTAAAAATCCTTTGAATGTTAGTATAAAAATAACGATGAAAAGGAAAATAATTCTCTTATGAAAATTCATGAGAACAGAGGCAGAGTTTAGAAGCTGTGTTATTTATTCCAGAGACCAAAATGACTTTTAAAACACCGGGATTTTATGTTTGTGTGGATTTCTTGTTTTGGTTCTGTTCCTTTGAGTGCCTTGCCAGCCTCCATATCTGTGCAGCTGTAGAACATATGGATTAGGTAAAAAGTTGCAAGTCATTAAAAATTGAGATTAAAAATGAAATTGCCTGTAGACCAAATAATCTGTTAGCCAAGAAAGCAGGGGACTTTTTAAACACCATTTTTATGTATTGAAGTGCTTAAAGGCAGAAATCCACATACATCTCTAATGACCTTAATAACTACTAAATCTCACAATTTTTAATCCAGGAACAAGTAAGGCCATGTGTACTAACATCTCACAAGGATGCAGGTACTGACCAATCCTGATACTGTGCAGAACCAGCTGTCTTGGCCTTTTAACACTGCCCCTATTTAAATGCCATATTAAAGCTGTCTAGACACAGACCTTGCTGCTGTTTGAAGGACCTTGCTCAAGCAGTTGCAGACAGGAGGGTTCTCACAGATCCAGTGGCAGTATTGCATACAGCAGTCAGCCTAACAGGCTGCGGTTGTTCTGGCCTTTTTGGACCTCTGAATCTATGTCAGCCTTTCCAAATTTTCTGATCCTTTAATAACTGCCAAAAATAAAATTTCCTTCATCTTGCAGAACCAATAACCTTGAGCACCCTGGGCTGCAAGACCCTTTGATCTCTTTCAAGAGTTGGTTGCTCACTGGGTCTGGAAGGATGCATGAAAAAATCTTCAGGGTTTTTCACCTGCAAAACATGTCAGGACTTTTTCTTGTAAAATGTCTTGCTATAACAAAATGGTCATCCCTTCCTATATCTAGCTGATATGTTCCTCCCAATGCATTGCTTCCCCTGTGCTTAATTTTATACTGCTTTCTTACTCGTGGTTAGAAGTAAAAGCCTGACTCTTCCTTATATCTTCTTGAATTCTTCTTCCTCTGGAAATGTGTTTTGCATTTCATCAGAATGACGCTTCACCTACAGATACACTTTCACCTCAGCAGATGGGATTTTCCTTTTCACTCTTCCCTAAACTTTTCATCTCCAATTCTATCTTCCAAGTACAGCCTGCTGCCTGAGAAAGTCCTATGGCTCCTGGTGCTCTCCAGCAACAGACAGAGTTAATTCCTGATATAATCTCATTACTGTCAACGTTTGAAAGCACAGGAAGCAAGTGGGGAGTCAGTGTTCTTTCTCCTCCTGTTTACTGCAAAAGAAAGTTTCACATAAACCTCATTCTGCTTTGCCAGAAAGGCACTCAGTCACCACCAGCCCATTAAGAATCTTCACGCATCTACCAAGGAAACGCCCATGTCTGGGAGATACAAAGGCAGCAAGAAAAAGTAATCAAGAGCCTCGGTACAATCAGATAGAAATTATTTCTTTGAATGATGAAATCAAGGAAAACAGTAGCCTCTAAGTCCAACAGGATGACAGTGAAAAGCCAAGGCAGCCCTATATGTTGTAATTATTTCTATATGAAAGTAAGTGCAAGTGCCAAGTAGAAAAATGACTCTATGCATATGTCCATTTTCATTTTACAGTGTTTGTATTAAATAAGGAGATTACGTCTAATTCAAAAGCTTAGTGACATTTTTTTTCAGGGTAATGTGTGTAGCTTGCTTTATTTGCATATGTTGAATACAAGGGGAATTTGGTTGTGGCTCAGGGTATATACAGATCACGTACAAAAATATAAAAGCTGCAGAAATGAGGCTAAACTCTTGGCTCCAATAAACAGGACACAAAAATGATACAAAGAGGAAGAGAGCGTTGCCATTTAAGCTAGCAAATTTCAGCTCTGTCATTCTTTTCCTCAAGAACAAGAGAAACAGCTTATACAAAGGGAAGGCAGAAATAGCCAGACACTACAGGGTTTATCTTTCCTGTGATAAACCTCCTTCAGGGAGACAAGAACAAACTGCACAAGCCATAGGGAAGGTACAGGCAGTACATTTTAAACTCTTTCAACAGTGAATTGCTCGAGCTTCAGGAAACCATGTGAGTGTGCTCTTCTAGAGCTTCTGCCAGCTTCTCAGAAAGCACAAATACTTGGCACTGAAATTTTTAATTCTACTACAATACGTGGTTTTATGTGATGTATGGCATCACTGTATGGCATGAATGCCATTGACGGGAGATGAGGCCTGAAAAGAAAGAAAGATAAAGCAAATCCAAATTTTGAGAACCATCTCCATGGCCATTACTCCTGGTCACACAAAGGTTATGTGGAGAATCACAGATCATAGAATCATAGAATGGCCTGGGTTGAAAAAGATCACAATGATCATCTAGTTTCAATCCCCTGCTATGTGCAGGGTCACCAACCACCAGACCAGGCTGCCCAGAGCCACATCCAGCCTGGCCTCGAATGCTTCCAGAGATGGGGCATCCACATGCATTACACTTGTGATAAGCTGGCACTCCGTGTAGATGTCCAGTGGCAATTTCATGAAACATCCAGTAATTCCAGTTAATCACCATGATATAATTGGATTTTGTCCAGTTGATATTTTCTAATTAAGGCCTTTTTAGTCAAAAAAATTCTGGACCAGCTCAATATCATTCAGAAAAGAACATAAATAATTAGCTGTATTATTGTAGGAAGCAGAAGCAGAGAGAGGTGAGTGTTGTGAGTAATGTGGACATGTATTGAGCCAAATTCTTTGCTTGTGTAGCATCACTGAAACAGTGACTTCAAGAATCAGCAGAGACATACCAATCTCTCTATTTCATTTACCTGACACTTTCTGTTAGAAGGAATTGTGTAACCTGTTTATTTTTACTTGAGAAATTTTACACTGCTATTTGCAGATGACCTTTGAAAATCCATTTAACAAAAACTCCTTTGTGTAAAGAAGTGTCTTTTTCTTGTCCAATAAAATCACTAAGTACATTCTAAAGTCCAAAGGAAGAACTTTTTACCTACTGCCTCCTTCCTCCCAAAACTTTGGCAGCACTTTCAAAATAAAACCCTGCCAGCCCATGCTCAAAGGAGCCTGATTTATAAGTGGACTAAAATCATCACTGTTTTACCTGCTAATATGTTGCACACACCTTTGGGAATAGCCAGTCTTGAGCAGGAGTAACATAACCTTAATTTTGCAAATTTGGGGGGAAAAAGAAAAGTAAATTTTGTAGATTTTAGCAAATAAACTCCATTTTAAACTTTATATTTGTATGAAAAATACGAGAGAACTATAGCTACAACGATGGTAGGCATTCTGGATGAAAAGCATGAAATCTAGTGCATTTTATTTCTTTATTAATATTAAAGTTCATTGACAGCTGGAATTGAATTTGCACTTGGAAGATCAAATGTAATTACATAAAAGCACAGAATCGGTCTTGCTTGTATAATCTGTTGATATTTTGGCTGTTTTTAGCTGGCAGTGAAATGACACGTTTATTGAAGCAAAAAAATTGATATACTTTGCCATGTTAAAATTTCTGATTTTTTTCTGACTTACTGTCATTAGTTTATGCAGCTAAAATATGCAGCTTACTAAAACACAATATGTTCATTTTCTCTTAAAAGCTTTTGTCTCAAAGTTAAAAACTGATATTCTAAATTGAGATATTCTGTATCAAATCTATAAGGCGCTACCTTTAACTTCATGTCTTCATACTTTGCATAGTTATATCATGCAATATCCAGCACACCTATAGTCCATCAGCAGGAGAGATGAGATACAGAACAGGGCTAAGAGATCATTGCCTTCTCGAATGAATGATTCCAAGTCTATCAATTAATTCAGTAAATGGTAACAAAATGAACTTTGTGCAAGAATTGGAAGGGTGTGGTGAAAATCTGCTTATCCTTCTTTTGCTCAACCAGCCTGCAGATGATGCTGTTTGTTGATCCCTTCCAACTGAACACGAGGCTGAGTGTGACCTAAAAAGACAAAATATTCCCTATAAAAATTTTACATCAAAAAGGTTTTATTTTTCCCTGCATCATCCAAGGCAAATAAACTTGAGAATATTTGTCTAATACCTGTCTAAAATGCAAAAGTATTTTGCAAAAGCTTTCACACAAAGTATCATTGAGCAACAGCCTCCACTTTGGTCACAGCCTGCCCACGGGCTTTTTGTATATATACACACTAAGGATCGTTACAGGCAAAAATGAGAACCACAAGCAGCAATGTTGGTCAGGAATCACACTTTTTAAATTATTATTATTTTGAAAACCACAACCCAAAAGTGCAACGTTTCGCTCATTCAGTTAGACAAACTTCTGCCGAATGGAAGGCAGAGCTCAAACCCTGCTGGCAGGCTGTCCCAGCAGCAAGGGCTGCAGAGCTGCTGCTGTTCACCAGCTGTGATGGGGCTCGGGGATTAGCAGGAGCTGCCAGCTGCACAATTCAGCTCTAATTGGGGCTTGGCTTCTGGCTCCCCAGGCACACCTGGAAGCAATAAACTCTGGGTGGAGTCAGCTCTCCTGAGCTTCTGGTATTTTCTACAACAGAAGTTTAAGATAAGAAGACTGGTGCTGGAGTGTGGGTCTGTGGTTTAGGGGAAAGTTGAGCAGTGTGCTTATCTGGGGTGGAATGAGGGTGTCTGGAGATCTTACTGCACGCTTCATCTTCCTCCATGAGCAAAGCAGATGTGGTTTCCCTACGTTTTCACAGCATGTGGTAAGTATTATATCTGTATAGTGAGTAATGGAGCTGAGTCAATCTGTGTTCTCCTTGTGCTTAAGCATGAGTGTTTTTAGATGCTGAAACTTCTTTATGCAGTAAAATTTTTAGATATTAACTTCTGTAAAGCTTAGCTGCTCCTTAAATCTTATATTTTTCAGTTCATCAGCCTGAAAAGCGATGGCAGGCAGTGTTTTTCTATTCACATTAAAGCTCAGGCAATACAATCACATCTACCTCCTAGAGTATGAAATGTATTTGGTTTCATTGTTTTTATAGGTGTGGTGGACTTTTGCCCCTGATTTGTTCTCTCTGCATTGTGGTTGCTTTCCAGTGATTTGGAGTGGACCCTTTCAACTCTGAGTCAGGAAGCAGAATTAAAGTTGGTTGTCAGGAAAAAAACAAACAAACAACCAGGGTTTAATTTGTTTTGGCCTGCCTTGCTCCTGACATATTTACTCTAAAACAAGATGATTAGCATAGCAAAACACGCTCCAGGAGTGCGTGTGAATGTGCCCTTCCACGGAGAAGGGATTTGCAGGCTGTCTGCATGTGGCAGCCCAAGTTCTTGTCTAGGTTTTAATTTGTTTGTTTGGATGTTTGATGTGTTGTTAGGGGTTAGAGGCTAGAACAGCTTCCAGAGCTCTTATCCTGCCTCTCAAAATGGCTCTCCAGAAAAAAAAAAATCAAACAGGTTTTTTCTGGGGGAAAAAAAATGACCTTTTCTTGGACATGACTGCTTACCTGTGTTTTTGGCATTGAAGGCGAGGAGGGAGATCTGGGCATCCACTGAAAATTTTCAACTATTTCTTACTCAACCAAGCTGAAAAAAACAATTTGTGGCTTTCTTCAAATATAGTGATGTTTTGTGCTGATGTTTTTGGCAGAACTGTAGCTTTAAAAGAATAAAGTTACTTCTGAAACCAAAATGGTTTCTTGCAACCAAAATGGCCACTGGGCTGCACTGCCAACTAAATCACAAGCCCAGGTGGTAGCAATCATTGCAGGTTTCTTGCAATAATCCCTTGCTTCTAAACTTGCTAACTTGAATTTTTCCTTTGGAAAGAACAAAATGCTTTGGGACATACTCTGCTGTGAATTCTTCCTGTTGTTAAGTACTCCTCTGTTTTGAGGGGATAAGTTTCCCCTTAGTATGAAAAAGAAGATTCTCATGATGAAA
Source organism: Phasianus colchicus (assembly GCF_987193195.1). Lineage (NCBI taxonomy): Eukaryota > Metazoa > Chordata > Aves > Galliformes > Phasianidae > Phasianus > Phasianus colchicus. Next base: position 15,153,293 of record NC_143450.1, on the reverse strand, counting down.
TGGGGAGGAGCAATGCTGTGCCCATCCAGGTCTGTAAATGAAATGCTTCAAGTCCAGGTGAAACCATTCTAGTTAGGGGATGTGAGTAGGTTAAGCTGTCACTTGCATGGCTCACCACTGACTTCAAGACAGGAACAGAGCTTAGCCTGTGTTTGTTCTCTTTGTTATTAATAAAATGATGCAAAAGGCCGGACTTTATTATCTGCTGAAATAACGTGAACTGGACAGCCTTTAATTACTTTATTATTTTGTGAGGATGGAAGAGGGAAAACATGACTGGCTCTCTAAAAATCTTGTAGTAAACAGTGGCTTTGTAGTACCAAGGTTGAAGTGGCCAAAACAGGAGCAGGGAAGTGAAGAGGAGGCTATAGTTCTGTGCAGGTTGGGCTGAGCTTCCCGGAGAAGGCATTTCTTTGAAGGGTATAAGAGATATACCTTGGTCCACAAATACTGTGTGATGTATTTTAGGCTTGTCTAACAAATCGCAAGACCTTGAGGCTTTGAGTGACATCAGTCTAGTTAAGAACTTCAATCTACACTTAATGTAGATTGTTAGTTTAGTCACTCATCTTCATCCTGAATGTTTTATGGTTAATGGCTTTGAGAGATTGTAGCAGAAATGCTAAGACACTGCCTGAACCAGTGATTGAGCAGCTGGTGGGAAGGCAGGGCCAGCCCAGGGAAACTCAGGTGCATGCAGTGCAGCTGAGTGACTGGAAGGGATGGAGCCAGGATCCACCCCTTCCCATCCCTCATTTAAAGGTTGGCAGTGAGGTGAGGGTATCTCCCTGGAGATCCCTGTGTACCTGAGGCCTTCCAAAGGTAAGCAGTTCTCCTTTCTGTGTCTATGGCTGCTGCACTGGGGCTTGTCTGCATTTCCTGCAGGCTAGGATTGTGCCATGCCACTACTATCACTGTGCTTTCCATCGTAAAGCCAGGCTGGATGTGGCTCTGGGCAGCCCTGTCTGGTGGTTGGCAACCCTGCGCATAGCAGGGTCGTTGAAACTAGATGATCGTTTTGGTCCTTTTCAACCCAGGCCATACTATGATTACAGCATTACACAGATGTTTCAGGTTTAGCATTTCTCAACTGTTTTTCTGTGACCTAAAATTTTATGTAAAATTGCTCAAAAGACAGACAAGGTTTTTCTTCTGAGATTGTGGCAATCAAAGGCTCCATAGGGAGAGCAGCACTTCTGTGTGCTGTATCTCCATTGACCGCTCATCAGTGTCCCTTGCTATATCCAAACACACGTTGACTCTTAGTAAAAGAACACGGTTAGAGGGCAGGGGACTACAGAGAAGTCAGAATTACTGATAGAAAAATTAAAGAAGTGGTTTGTGCAGCCCCAGCACCACAGAGAATGTATTTGCTGAGTTTTAGAACTAAGCAACCCCATATCTGTGGTGTTCAGCATGTGGTGCACTGGTAACCCAGCAAGGCGGAATGCATCTGAAAGAGGGATGCTGCTCTGTGGATTAAGAAAACTTCTTCAAAATAACAAGGGAGTTTAGTCTTTAATACTTTGCTTCTATTTTCATAGTTTGTGATATTATGATTGGATTCCTTCTGTGGACATAATCTTCTTTACCGAGCTAGTCATCTCTGTGACAAAGGTTAGACTAGAAGAAAGCTTGAACCGAGATGAAAGAATAGAATTTTTATTATTTTAGCAACTGAATGTGTCATTACATCAGTCAGTATTGTGTTGCAAATTGCAAGCTGTAGTGAAATTGCTTTAAAATATCCGTATATATTTTTCTAAAACTGTGATAAGGTTATTCAGCAGTGCATTGAAAGAGATTTCTAGCTGAATCGTTGTATCATATCGTTTTTTAACTGTAGTATGGGAGCAGATGGCAGTTATTTTTCTTAAGTCTCCAGCAAAGTTGATGTGATGCTTTCCTTTTCCTTGTGAATTTTTTTTCAAGTGAGAGACAAATGTTCATGGCCTAAGTGTATCTGTATGGTAACTTTGGATTGTGGTTTATAAAGCAAACTTTTAATCAGCTTCCATCAGTATGCTGATGATAATGAGTGAATGTTGCATCAGCCAAGTAGTTCATTAATATAGGAAAATGAGCCATTAATCAGAATCAATTCCAAGTGGCTTGCAGTAAGTTTTCAAAGCAGATGTCATTTCGTACTCATTTTTAATGTAATAATCAAGTACATTGTGGTACAAATGCTTGTGTAGAATTGGAGATGCCCTCTGTCACTCCGGTGTTCCTGGTGGCACTGCCATTGATCTGAGCATAGCAGCTACTGCATGTACAATGTTATTTGATTTCTATCTGTCTGTAAATTTTTATAACCATAATGTAATCTTTTTTGAAGCAATTTTCCTCTCAAATTGCTGCTGCCTGCTTTTAATCTGAACTCAACCTTAACAATAATTTATTTTCATAAATGCTTTTAATAACTCTCTGTTCCCTGAAAAGAAGTAGTGTTAGGCATCTATGGAGCTGCCTGGCCATAAGTTACAGGCTTGAATTTGGCAACTCAATGAAGATACCACCTACTTAACAGTGCTTGTATGGTTCACAGGGAACGTGGCATGGTTTAACAAAATGCTGTACGTGTAAGTGAAGTTGTTTGTAGATATCAGAATGAACCTGCCAAGCACTGTTAGTCTGATAGTGGGTAACAATTTATGACTTTCAGATTGTCTGCAAGAATATGCTGTATTTTAGAAGCACTGTTAGGAGCTGTATTTAATTTACTTGCTTTAAATGAATGCTATGTTGAAAACCAGGCTATGCTTTCTTCAGAGAAGCTTTCATTCTTCTGTCTCACACAAGCATGTTCAAAAAGCATGATGTCTCTTGCTTTACAGCATTCGACAAAAGAAAGGAAACTTAGCTCAGAAGCACTGGGCTGGACCAGCTAACATGGTGAAATGCAAGCCATGCCCCACTGTGCACGCCAGCCCTGTCTGCGGCTCCGATGGACACACGTACACTACCAAGGTGAGTTCTGCTTGTGCCTTGCAGACCTTCTAACTGTGAATGGAATATAAAGATGTAATAGTTATAGCTAATAGGCAGCATTAAATTAGAGTCTACTTCAGCTCTTTCCTGTGCAAGAAGTGCTGATAAATTGACTTTTTACATATCTGACAAACATCAGATTGGAATGACAACCCAGGATTTTATGGCTGTCGTGATTTGTGTTTCTCAAAATAGTTTGTTCCTGCTAGTGAAGTAGAATGCTTCCAATGCTGATGACGCAACAGAAATTCCTCCAAAATGTCTTGCTCACTCAAGAAGGTTTCAGGGTATTTCTTGCTTTTACATTTGGTCCTCAACTGTTAAAACAACGTGGCAGTGTCTGTGTTCTGTGACGGGCAGTTGTCCTTGGTTTTATTTGTTTCTCAGACTGTGTTAACATATAGCAATTTGTTTACATCTCTTTTAATGCTCTGGTGTGCCAGATGCAGTGTATATGGTACCATAAAAAAGAAAATTCCCATAACCCAGCAGGGATAAATTGGCTCATTGTTATACTAAAAATATGAGCACCTTAGGGCTTGATTCAATAAAAGAAACTGTCTTCACAGTCATTCGGCAGTCCAGATCTCTTATTATCAAATAAAGCCTTCCATGTCTTAGATGCATGTTCCATAAACAGCGCTTCAGGCGTTGGAAGTCATGTTTAGGGAGTGCCTCTAAAGTATTCTTCTCCTTCTACATCCAAGGTAAAACTGACAGTCAGTAAAACTTCCCTTTAAAATCCAAACAGAGCCTCTGAAATATCCAGGGGAACTAAAAGATCAAGGGGGGAGAACTGACTGCTGTGACACAGGCACGATGGTGCACTGTTACGCTCCATTCTCAGTTGGGCAGCTTGAGTACTTCATCCATTAACAGATGCAGATATTAAAATGCTGCCGCAGCTAATTCATTTAAGCCTGTCTTGTGTTCTGGCTGAAGGATTTGCATAGCCAAAGGAGCAAATCAGCAGAAATTTTCTTGCACATAGTGTCCACTAAATGGTTCTAAGTTGCCTGTTAAATAAACTATTCTTTAATACTCTGGGGTATTTATTTTGTAATGCAGAATTGGCATTAGGGATTAAAATTGAGCTTGTTTTGAAATCACCTTTTTACCTCTGGACTCTAGAGAATAGAAGATGAACAAGTCTATAGTAAATAGCCTTTGATGCATACCTGGTCATCCTGTTAAATCATTTTTGTGCATCTTGCCTTCTTGCATCAGCACTATCTCAGTCCTTTTTTTTTTTTTGACCTTTTTTTAACCATAAGATCTATTTCTTCAAAGTTTAATTTCAGACCTTTAAAGCAAAATTAAGACTGCAGAACTTGATCCAGAATGATCTTTGATAAAGCATTTGGAAGGTGAAGGACTTCTGGTTTGATTTGTTCAATTTTTCATGAAAGTTCAAGAAATAATTAAGGGTTCAGTTCCAGGAAAAGAACCTAGAATGCATTTTTTAATTGTTATTCTTCCAAATGATGTCTTAGTTGTACAGACTATCTGGGCAAGAACAACTGGAAGATTTTACTATATAGCCTCATAGTAAAGATGTTGTCATTCTATTGGTTTGCACTGTTTGCTAATCCTCAGGCTGCCTCACTCTGTTCCAGTGCTTTCTCTGGAGATGGTGTTTTAGAAGAAAGCATTTTACTTATGTTAATTACAGCACAGATGATTCAGGGCACTATCTGTGCCTATCCCCATTGACTAAAGGGATTAGGATTCTTTAAAGACAGCCATTCCCACAGCAGCAAGGGAAATGTTATAGGCCCAACAGTGGCATATTTTTGAACATCGTTCCTGGGACATGGTGTTACTGCTGGTCATCTCTAGAGACACTCAGCAACTGATAGTGCATAAGAAAAGCATGAAATGAAATCGCATTCCTCGCTCACTTTGTCATCCTGCATTGGGTTCAAGCATCCACCAGCATTGCAGATTTTCTTGAAAATCCATTTAAAAAAAAAAAAAGCCTCATTAAAACCAATTCTATTTAGATTTATTTTCATATGAGTTGTACTGCTTCATAGACTGCATCATTTAGGTATTAAAACTTTGTTTTCCATATAACAAATGTGTTTTGTGAGGGGTGTGATTCTGAAGTTGTCAGGCATCTCCATGTTTGGATATGGCAAACACTGAATGCAGATGGAAGGTGTGGTCTGTAGCTCCTCAGTCCTCATACAGCATTTGAACCAATAGGTCTTGGTGCCTGTTGGACTTGCAGAATGTTGTATTTGTGGAAGTGTTAGAGAAACTCTATCAGCCTTTTTATGTCAACTTTGAACTACCAGTGTTTTACATCAGGCTAAAATTTCAGACTCCTTCCTGTTTGAGTGTTTTTACATGTGTGCAACCTCTCCACTCTTATAAACTTTAAAGAGTGGTTGCTGTTTCCTGAGTATAAAGAGCTCTGCTTAATGCTCCAGCAGTACAAAACATTTCTATAGTATATTGCAGTCAGTGTTCAAAGCTCTTTAAGGCACTAGTGGATTAAGCTGGTGAGGTAAGTAAGCTCTGTAAAGAGCACTGTGTAATTAGTTAATGTTTTTGTCAGCAACACATTAAGAATAACTGTGTAGCTGTCAGTTTTACAGGAAGTTTAATTAAGCTAGTTAATAAAGCAATTACCTGAACATGACAGTGACTGCACTTAACTAATCAGAAAATGAAAATAAGAATGGTCTTAAATTACAAAACATACCACCTCAATGACTAATGCAGCCTTCAAAGATGAAAGGTACATTGGTATAATTATTATGCTTCTAATTAGGTACATTGTTGTTCTGCAAATTTTAATTAAATCATTGCAAACTAATTCAATCTGTGATCGTGCCTTTGTTTGAAAATGGAAAAATCACCTCCTGTTGTCATAACATCAGGTAACAAATTTGATATTAAGAGATATGCAAGAGAAATAATTTTCCAGCAATCTTGAAATTGGAGACAAAATAATGGCCAAAATAACCAGCCACTATTAGTTAAATGTGCTCATTGTGAGAGCTGCTACATTTAACTAGGAGGAGTCTGCATTCGGAAGGACAGTAAAGGTGCATTTGTAGTGTCTGAGTGTTGAGAATAGAGTGCAGTATGGTCAGATTTTTCATAAACCAGATGTTGGCTGGGTTATCCATCCCTTAAGCATGGGGTGCTGCTGTTCAGCTGTGGTTTCTGTACAGGTTACCCTGCCTGTTATGTGTGATGGGTACTCAGCCTTTCTGAGAACACAGCTAATGCTGTTCCTGATAGAAGAGATGCACAGCAGAGGCTTGGCAAGCAGTGAGATCTGTCTGATCCCCAGCTGAGTGAGGAATTCCCTTGTCTAGGTCACAGCTGGACTCTGTACTCCCAGCAAGGTAGACTTTCCTTCTGTCCTTGACCTGGGACAGTGAGATTCAAGCCAAAAGTGATGTGAACTTGTTACTGCATAAACAAGTCCTAGATACCAAACCTTGTTCTTTGGAAGGTAAAACATGGAGCGTTGTACTGCGCCTACAGCAGCTGCAAAGTTCATTCAGCCTGAAGCATGAATTGAGCCATGTTGTTTGAGAAAGTGTTCTCTATCCCAGCACATCCCATTGTTTATTTACATATTTTTCTCAGCATGGTCTCAAGGTAGGAGCAGAGAATTGAGAATGAGGTTGATCTCAATTCTTACTTGGGGAAGGATGGGATGGCTTTCATCAGCTTACCCAAGGGTGGATTTTGAAAGGCACAGATGGCATTTAAGCACCATCTGTGACTTGGAAAATTTATCCCTTCACCTCTTAGTCTGAGTTTCCCTGGTGTCAAATTAGATGTGGAAAATCCACGTCCTGAGTGCTGAGCACTTGTGGGAGGCTACAGTAAATCACTCCTGAACAGCTCTATTCCCAAGTTTTTGTGGGGCAAGCCACGGTGATGCTTGTCCTTTTAAAAAGACTTTTGGTGACCTGTACTGTCAAGATAAAAACTGGTGTAGTTATTTGCTATCAATACTGTTATCCTGTCAAGGTTAGAAACTGGTAGATTCAAATGTGTTGTCATGAATAAGCAAACAAAATCCTGCTTTGGGATCTAAGCTGAGCTACTGTCCCCAGTTTTAACTGTTTGTTCGTAGATGGGTTTGATGTGCTCCAGTGCCACAGGTCTTTTCATCACTCCAGCTGTGCTACTGGTCATTGATTAGCTTATTATCAGAGGCATTTCTGTGTCAAACCATGTGATTGAGCAAATTCCTGAGTTTCCTTTCAAATCCCACTTAGTTTTATGTTGAGATAGAAAAGTGTCTGCTCTTTAGTGATGTCAGATAGTAAATTCAAAATCCCAAACAGTCCTCTACCAATTTCATATCATAACTTGGAGCAACCAGGTTTACATAACTGCTGATCTGTGGCTACTTCTGAGACAGCTTTCCAACTAAATCCCAAGAATATATACATGTTCACAAAAATTTTCACCTGGCATAGTATGGATTGTGAGTACAGCTAAAATAATCTTCAGTTTTCTGAATCAACAAATAGAGGAAAAGAGCACTGGGCAGTTCTTATGGGTAAAGACTACTTAGTCATAGTGCAGGGTTAGAGTATTTATAAATAAGAAATTGCTGCACTCAGGGCACAGTGCTCCTTCAGACACTGCTTGCTGCTGTCCCTTCAGTTGTTGGGGAGAAGCTTTCATGCATTTCTGCAAATGAAGATGAACTAATTCATTTTTCATATTGGTAATGAATTTAAGAGAATTTAGAAATATTTTCTATTAAAAAAAACCAACAGCCATTCTCCATATGTAACTGCAGTAGGGGAATATAAACACCACACTGAGAAGTGCAGCATAAGAACCTGTGCAGAAGTGAGTAACCTTCAGATTTCTGAATGCTCACCATCACTGAGTGAGAGGAAGAGATGAAGCTTCAGATGGCATAAAGCTGCTTCTCACATCCAGTTGCCTTAAATCTTTACAAGCCCATTTTCCCTAATGGCTCTGCTAACACTTGTTTAACTCTGTAAGGTAACTGAAAGACCTCTTTTTTGTGTGTGCTGCAAAAGAGCAGGATTTTGTTGTTGTTGCCTTGAAGTTCATCTGTGCTCCCACGGGATTATCTCTAAATAAGCCAAAGAACCACTGTTTGTGGAGTATGCTATGCTGCTTTTGTGGAACTCTTTAAATGTATTGCAATTCGATTGATAGGATTCACTTAAAAGTATCTTTAGAATGGGTATATTAATTTCATTTACCTATAAATAATCCTAGAGTTTAGTATAGAACTGCCATGTGACAGTGTGGCTGCTGATGTTCACATCTCACTTATTCCAGATCAGAAGAACATAAGGTGTACGAATGAGGTGTTTTGCATTAGTTTTTAGTCGCACATTCTAAATTCTCTTTTCCAAGCCATTATGAAACATTGAGTTATCTCCAGCTTTTGTTAGAGGAATTTGTAGTATGCTAAATTTTTAATCTAGATTCTTGTTTGTCAATTAGATTACTTTATTTACACAGCAAAGACTGATGTTGAAGGAGGCCAACTCACTGGAACACCTCATGTTAATCTTGTTGAGTTTCTTCTTGCTGATTCCATGGCTCTACTATACTGAAGGCAATGAGCAGTGTTTATTTTAAGCACCAAGATAACTACTGCCAGTAATTAGAAGCATGAATATATAACGCCCCTGCTGTTGGCTGCTCAGTATTCCAAAAATTTGGAAAAACAACTCTTTTATGGAATGTTTTTAATTTAGACTTCAGCTCATGTTTTAATGTGACTGCATCACATTAACATCTCAAATAACGAAGTTAGGTACCCGTTGTTAGGCTGGAAGACACTGGGATATAATCTGTGTTTTATAAATTAGGTACCTCAGTTTGTTCTCCAGGTCATTCAGTGATGCCTTTCCTGATAGTGGTGGTTCTGTGGCTGAATTCTCATTTTTGGAATACTCATTTCCAAATTACATTAGACGACTATGAAACGCATTTGTTGCTCAAGCACATCACCAGCAATGACTTGCTTGAGCACATTAACCCCAAAGGAGAGAGCATTAGATGTAGTTAGAGGAAAAGCATAACTTGGGGCTTTTTTCTTTTTAAATATGTGGTTGAAGCCAGCACAGAATGACAGAAGACGATGTACTTCTTAATAAGCTTCTACATTAAAATTGCAGCAGGTGCACAGGGAGAAAGAAGAAAGCAGCAAGTAGACTGTGTCTTGTGTACTTTGAATTACTGTGTCAGTAGTGATGGATGGAGCAAACAATAAAATCTGACCTGTCACACGATGCTTATGAGGCTAGCAGCCTTAAGGCATTTGTAATTGGCTTCAGCCAGCAATGTTAATGAAGGTGGATGGAAAAATTAGATTATTTGAGTGATGCAGACTGCTTTGTATTTTTAGTATGCAAAAGAAATAAGAAAAGGCTTGTAAGTCAGAGAGGCTGAAGCTGTGAGGCTTTTTCTCTGTAAACTGTCTCTTGTCCCTTTATAATAGAGCAGGCAAAAAAAAAATAGTTTTTAGATAACAGGTTCATGCTGTGTAGAATATGGGTTATTTAAAGTGATTCTGTGGGGCATCATTTTTAAAGCGTGTAGGAGGTGCAATGCATATAGTCTCCATTAACAATAATGGGATTTTTGTGTATTTTTTTATATTGTGCATCACACTCAAATGTGCCCCTTTAGTATAGACCGGAAAATGAATCTTGAGGCTGACGTTACTCACTGTGTTGTCAGTGTGGCATGAAGTGCACAAGTGAATGCATTTCTCATATTTGGGGATTCTGTGGTGTTTAGACGTACAAATAAACTGGGTTTTAAACAGTAATGCCTAAAATGAACACATCATATTAAGTGTAGTTGGTGTGAAAAAGAAATTGAGTCGATATTATCGCCAGGAAATGGCAGGAAGGAGTTTAGGGTATGGAGATGACCTTGTGAGCACTGCTGTGATCAACTGCAGAGGGTTTGGGAGGTGGGTGGGGGAATAGGTGGCCTTGGGTTAGAGTCTGTGGGAGAGAGGGCAAAGTGGGGATGCTATTACAGTGTGAGTGGGAAGATGTAAGGGACAAACTCACAGGAGAAAGTAGGCTGCTGTAGTTCCATTGCTTGCAGGATAATTTCTACATACTGGACCTGTATGCAGTCATTGTTGATTAAATGATACAAGTGGGCTCTTCTGATCCACTGAGAGATTTCTTCCCTGGAATAAAACAGAAACAGAGTTTGACTAGTTGCCTTCCACCTGCTGTTCATCAGTGACAAACTTTAATAGACAAAAGCAGTGAAAACAGTTTAAGCTCTGTGTAGTTATACCCATTAATTCTTATTTCCATATAACTTAGACAGTTTTCCAATGATATCTACTTCTCCTTCTTTCATTTTAATGTGTTGCTTCTATGAATAAATATGTAGGGAGAGAGGATCGCAGTTTGTCAGAAATACAAGATTCCTCTACTGTGTTGCAGTGTAATCCTGGTAAAAGCAGGCTTTGGTCCAAGCATACTTTGTATTGATTTTTTTCTGTGCTTAGGGGAAAAGATGTATTTTGTTCCAAATGTATGGCAGTGGAGGATATTTTCCTGTTAATACAATCTTTTGTCTTCCATTGTTGTTACTCGTTCAAATGGAGAAAAGAATGTGAAATGGGTCGCTTTAGGTCTAGATAGCTGTTATTCACTTTTTTCTTGTAGATTATAATGAGCAGGTGGGGAAATAAAGAAGAAAGGGAAGCTTCCTAGTTTAGATTTCAGTAATGCTGGTTGTGTGACCTCAGTAGGAATTTCTGCAGACTGATAGAGCAGGCATCTGAAAAGACTTTTAAACACCTGCATTCTCAGGTCAAATAAGAGTTTTTAAAAATGAGCAATTTGAGGGGGAGAGAGAGAGCTGAAATGTCTTTTAAAGAAAAGTTTCCTTGGGTAACACTGAAAGGTAAAAGCCTTTTAAAAACTTCAGAAGTTGAATGGAGATGCTTTTCTTCAGTCAGTGTCTAGACAGAGCTTTCTGTTCATTTGCATTTCATTAATGAGACTGAGTTCTGAAATGCAAGGAATTAATAATAGAGAAGTAGAGGCTTTCAGAGGAGGGATGGCACGGGCTGTTACACAAGCTTTCTCATCCAATTTCTGTGCAGGATAGGGAAGACAAAAAAAAGCATTGGTAGGATGCTGTTCTAATGTGGGTTCTGCCCACCTCGCAGAATTTGCCTTGCAGGACTTCTGCTGATGGATCTCGTGTCCTGAGGCTGTGCATGGCAGCACTGTGCAAGCCCTCTGTTTGATTCCATCCCCTCCACTGCTCACATCCAGCCACACCTGGACGCTGGAGGGATGGACTGGGAGCACTGGTGGGACTCAGGCAGGGAATTACTCTGCCCTGTCCTTGTTGGTCTGTGGCTGTGCACTCATGGTTCTTGAAAATTGTCCTGGAGCCTCACTGTCACATGTGAAATACTGGCTTCCATAAATCCTATTTCCAATGTCTTTGCCCCATTACTTCCACTAGTTTTTACCAGGCAAAGAAAAGGATCAACGTGATGCTTCACATGGCTTCTGCATATTCCCCTTATGGCTGTGAATGGTTTTGCAATATCTGGTTGTCACCAGTCTGTAATATCTGTGGCATAATTTTATTTTCCAGTATCAGAGTGTAGTTGTGATTAAAACCTGAAGATAAAGCTGAGGCTAGAGGTGGTCCTTTAATAGCTAGCAATTGCACATGGAAATGAGATATCATTCCAGTGAAATAAATAGGACATTGAAAGGAAATGTAAAAATTGTCCAAAACCTTTACTCCTGTTTAGATGTGGCTTAAAGCACACTTCATCTTCACCCTTTGATTAAGATTCAATGCATCAGTAATCCTTTTCAAGATATCTTGACACAGATTATAATCAAGAGCCTCTCTTTTTATAGGTAACCTTTTTATTTTGACCTAGCTAGAATAGAGCTGTAAATGAAAGGTCACAAAAATGGCATAAATTGTTATTACTTCTCTTGGCTGCCTCAGAAATAATGTTCTCTAAGAGAAACAAATAGAATTAGTCAATGGAATTAATTATCTATGGAAATGACATCATTGTAAGGGAAAAGCAACACTTGGATTATTAATAAACTTCAAGCAGAATATCTGAAGTTATAAAGCCGAATTCTGTGAAAAGTGCAAAATAACTTCATTTGCAGGTGTTCTTACTGGGAATTGTGGAGGTACTGGTGGAAGGGGAGTGGAAAGGGAATATGTGTTTTAAGCACAAATTAGGGTAGACAAAGTACGAAAGGCTTCCTGTAGATCACGGCTTCAACTTGAGAATCTGAAGCTTAAAGTCCATTAACAAGTTATTCTAGGAATATCTTGCCTTTCACACAAATGGAAACTACTTGCCAGAAATTCCAATTCTAGTCTTTTTTAACGTTTTCAGGAGGTGAGAGGCACCTGCTGCCCAGGGGGCTGAATGCTGTAAGTTACAGTCAGAAGCTTGGAAGATTGAAGACGTTTACCGATCATATGTAGCCAATTTAAATTGCAGGGGGACTGAAGTGAGAAGCTGTTTCAGGTGATGCACTGCATTAGCTGGGAATATGGTGTGTTTGTGTAGGATAGCAGAGCTGTGATCGTAGGATGCTCGTCGTGGCCAGAATCTTCTGAAGTTAGTATCAAAAGCCTTTCAGTTCAAACGAACAAATAAATGGTAGAAAACATCTAGGGGAAAAAAGCCTCTAATGAAAATGGAAGAGGAATGCTAGCCTGTACAGAGACATCACTATTTTCAAAACTGAAATCTGTTATCACAGAGCCTGTATAGGAGAGTTAGTATTGGAAGTGTGCTTTATTGCTTAAATATATCTTGCACAGGCAACACTGAGCAAAGAAAACACTCTTGAGTTATGTAACTCTTTGATGGGATGCCATAGGGTCTTTCGTTTTAAGCCAGTAAATTCCAGAGCAGTAACTTAAAGACTACACTTTTCCTTAAATCTGAAAGCATGTTCTAAATCTTCTGTTTAGTTTGAATGCTTATCTGATATGCCTGATGTTTTATTTTCAAGCTGAGTTACGTCACTGGTGGAGACTCTGACATGGCTTTTGACTGCCATGAAGCAGCTTACCCAGAAGATGATGTTGGGAGGCAAAGAACAAAGAACATGGTCTGTCTAAAGCTGGATAGGGTTGTGGAAGAGTAGTGTGAAGGCTTGTGATTCTGTAGGTAGTGCCATTTTGTGTGGGGGTGGAGGATCTCTCTGTGTTGTTGTTTGCATGCAGCATACATTGAATGGAAACCTAGTTTTACCTGCTGGTCTAACTCTGCCCACTTCAGCCAGTTACTCTTATCAGACACACGTGTGGATTGCAGTTTCATTTATGTGCCTGAGGTGTAGTGAGATCTTGCTGTTCTCCAAAAAGGGAGATGCAGTCAACCTTTTGGGTCTTCATATGCAAATGCTGTCAAGTTTGATAGAGATTGTGTAGATGTTGATGCTTAATACTGGGGCTAGATGGGGACACTTATACTACTCCTCTGCTAGCTTAACTTTCAAAGCTTTTTTTCTTCTATCTTTGCTAGAATTTGGTGAAAATGGAAATAATGGCAAAAATAAATTTCAAATCATTTCATTTAATGTTTTTCTCCTGATGCACTATCATAAACTTTGTCACCACTGGAAGAATGAGAACCCACGTAGTCTACGTAAACTTGCAGAATGAGGAAGCTTTGAATAAGCCTGACCATTTCAAAATAACTGTCTGTAGCAAAGTTTATAAACTTCTGTAGAAACAGATAAGGGAAAATCTCTCTTCATTATCACTGATTATCTCTATGTTGACGTGAGTCACACGCAGTACATCAGCATCTGAAATGTTATCATCTAATTCTTTTTCAGAGGAAAAGTACTGGGCAGCTTTACTGTATTATCAAGTCTTATAGCTTACCAGTAAATTGAGTGACCAACTTAAAGATATCTTTAGAAGAGAACCTGAGATGTGAGCTGACACTGAAACTCCAGTATCTCCTTCCCTTGGGCAAAAAACTCTTAAGATTGCATATGTGCTGTGCTTTCTGGGTGGCAGATTACTCTGTGGGATTTACTGCTTTATTTGCTATGTTTGAGGCATTGTCTTTTCCCTGCTGAGGGTGCTGTCTGGATTTTTCTGCTCGTTGTTCATCTCTGGCTCTCTTGTTTCACATCTTCAGCTTTGGGCTGTGTCATGGAAGACACTTAGCACCGCCCAAAATCTGGTATTTCAGTGCAAGACCTTGTTCTTCCTCCATGCAGACTTCTCTCCTAGTCAGCTCTGGGAAACTGATAGAATTGAATATGGTGTGGATATAAAAAATAGAAATATATGCAGGGAAAGCACATTCCTTAGAGTAGCTGTGAGACTGGGAAGGAAAGCCAGCTGTATAATTCATGTTAGACGCCCTTGCTGTGGCTGAGTTTAGCCTTGATCTTAGCTAATCAGTCATACTTAGAAAGTGACAAGGAAATGTAACACTCTTGACAGCTTGTGTTGTGAATATTTTGAAGGTCTTGGCTAGGGCATGGTGCTAGTCCAAAGTATAGGCTGAAGGCTTCACTAGGCAAGCAGTGTTGTCAGGGGCAATTGGGACAGACTAATCTGTAGCCCACATCCAGGTGGAAAGAAGAGGTATGGTTGTGTCTGTTTGGAGCTGTTGTGGTATTCAGCCAACACTGCCTGGAGGATGCAGTTTTCCAGCCTCCTGAGCAGTGGCTAGCTGTGCTTGGAGCTTCAATCAGAAAGGCAGGGCTTGGGCAAATGTACCTCGATTCTTTGCATTTCAGAGGTGACATCCTCTGGACAATTTGGGTACTGTTGTGGTAAAACCTCAAATAGCTCTTTTTCAACTCCGAAAAATGGATTCAAGGCTTAATGCTGAAGTATTCCATAAGCTGTTTCCAAAATCACTGTTATCACTGAATGCTTTACAGTATTACTAGAGTGTGCAGGAAAGGTGATGTACTGCTATTTAGAAGGGTAATTTGTACGTTCTTCTGAGGACATGACTCAGATCTGTGAATGGGAAAGGGATTTTTGTCTGGAGAACTGCAGCCAAGTAAACTGCTCCAAGCATTCACGTGGAAGAAATGGAACATTTGCATCAGTGGCAAATGGAAAAGTGCACGTAGCAATGAGTGGGTTACTGGCTGGTCAACAAAATGCACAGGATGTACAACAGCAAAGCTTTCTGTAAATGTCTTTCTGTAAAGCAGCTTTTATTAAAGGGAATCATGGGGGGAAAAAAACCCCACAGATCTCTTGCTGATAGAAATCTGAAGATTGGTGGGATATGATTGTTTATCTGATGCAATTAAAAAAAACTGGTTTAATTATCTAGGTAAATTTACTGATTCTTGAGCTGTAGCATGTTTTAGGAAAATTAAACTCATCCTGCTGGACTGAATCTGTTATGGATGTGTAAATGTATTCACCAAGAATTCTTTACAGACTTTTGAAGCATGCCAGCATGATTTCTAAACTGCATTTTTATCCTAGCTTCTGTGGGCGAAGTGGTTGCAGGAGTGTTCTTGTATTCTGTTTTGGTCAATCCTGCAGTGTTACACGTAAGCTGGGATTGGTGGTGTTTTCCAATTTGAAGGATCTATTAATATTTACGAGGTCATTGTACATATTTCAGGAAAACACTTCTAACCTTTGGAGTCTGGGAGTTCTTTGGGAGATAACGCCTCAGTTTTACTAATAAGTCTTACTAATTCTTGATGGATTTACCTTAGAAAATAATGTCTGTGTCGCAAGCCTTATAATACACAGTGGCCCTCTGGAGGCAGTGAATATATTAATAAAGTTTCTAATTCTGCTGCTGTATTACTGTCCAGACTGTAACAGCTTCTGCAGTTTTATGTTAAGAAAATCGTATGAGCAAACTTGGTTTTAAGGTGGCTTGTTGGAGGAAAAACTGAAGAGTGTTTTACCAGCTGCTGTGCCTTATTACCTTCAGCTGTTAGAAATAAGTGAACAGCTCTTATACTGTTTTTTAAACTATTGCAGGTATAGGCCACAGAGCTCTATCTTTGCTGCTGTTTGGTTTTGGGGAAGGTTTTTTGGGTTTGTCTTGTTTTCACAGAGCTCGTTGGTCATAGGCTTTTCCAACTTGAAATAATTTCTTTCCTACGAAGAGACACCAGTTTTTCTGAACTAAATCTACTCAATCTTTTTCAGTGCCAGACTAAGCCTATAAAAAGTCTGCATCCCAAGGTATGAGGATGAGACTTGCTTCGTACCAGTTCATGTAATCAGAACCAGTGAGATCCTGAAGGACTGCTGTGTTGGTTGATTTGTTTTTTATAAAGCAAGCAGTGGTTTCTGACAGGTGGTCTGTGGGCATCCAATGTGTTGTCCATGAATTACTTTGCTTGGCCAAGGAAGGTACATAAGAAAAGCAAACCTATTATCAGGAGGTTTGAAGTCCTTCAGTGAACTGAGCAGGTAAATAAAAGTCTGCCCCTGTATTAGTGTGTGTTCAGTACTCTGATCTGGATAATTGGGTATTGTCATCTCTCTGCTTTTTAAATATCTTCACACAACACATCATGTCATGTGTTGGTACAGAGCGTTTGATATTTTTGCTGTAGAATTGGCTGTACTTCAGTGGTATTATTTGTACTCATAAATACATGGGACTTTGTAGATGAAAGGAACCATATAAATGCTAATTTCATTGCATAATTGTCTTACTGAATATTTTTCAGAGTATATTTAATAGGATAGCTGTAGTACATCGATACCAGTCGATTAAACTGCTTTGGGATCTTTTTGAGGACTAACAAATGCTTTGTTAACTGCCTGGTGTTTATGTGAGATAGAAATGTTTCTCACAAAAAAAAAAACCTACCTGAATATGAAAGTTCATACACTGCATTACCTTGTGTTGTGACTACTTGCTAGGAATGCCCTCAAGGTAAGAGATGTTGTTCAGAAATTCAGTGCCTTGGCCTATGGAAAGTGTGAGAGTAAGGGCAGTGTATGTTAATTGTAAAAGGCTTTTATTTAGAAGGTGCACGTAGTTGAGTACCACATTGGAACAGAAGAAGTGCTCCAACTCTGGGAGAAGTCCTTGAAGCCTTCTGGTCTCTCCAGGATCCGTGACCTTTTCTTCTGCTCCCTTAAGGACAGATGCTTGAGCAGCTCTTGGTGCTGAACTCACCGAAGTAATAAAGCTCAAATTCATCCTGTGTCATAAACTAGAA
Source organism: Phasianus colchicus (assembly GCF_987193195.1). NCBI lineage: Eukaryota > Metazoa > Chordata > Aves > Galliformes > Phasianidae > Phasianus > Phasianus colchicus. The sequence continues at coordinate 15,136,101 of NC_143450.1, read as the reverse complement.
TTTTGTGTTCCTTGTTACACACTTCATTAAACCAGAAGTGTTTTTTTCAGATAAGCATTTGTCATTTCCATGTCAGATTTCTCAAAGAACATGAGGAATTAACAAGACATGTTTAATGCAACCTTGACAAAAAGGTTAATGAGAATTCAGGAGAATGCAAGGAAGGAAATAATATGTACTGCTCCAGGTGAAAGCTACAAGAAATCAGAGTAAGTTGTTATTCAGCTTGTCTGAAATGGAAGTATTTGTTTTGTTCTACAGTGGATATATAATTAAAAGTTGAAACTCTTTTCAGCAGTTCCACCCTTCAGTCTTATTCATTACTGTCTGTCAGTTCATAGTGCAGTAGGACCCAGAAGGCAGGTTTCCATTTGGCTGAATTAAGTCACCAGAAATGTTTGAGATGGGTCTTCTGTCTTGTTTACTTCAAAGTTAAAAGGATTCTTAGATCTGCCTGATTGAGGCTCTGTGGGATTGATGTGTTACAGCTGAGAAAAGAGAAGGGAAATGAAGGCAAGTGTCATGGCCATGTCCTGATGTGAGTGGCTGCTGTGCCTTATGGCTTCCTCCCATTGCTATCTTTGTTGAGCCAGTCGAATTATACAGGCTGAGGAGCCAGAGCTCAATGAGGCAATGTGGTATTCTTGCACTTAACCATGGCATCTACAGACACCTCAATCTGAAGGAAAATTCCCCAACATTCCCAGGCCTCTTGAAGGCCATGAGAATTTTCTTGGAGTTACATCCAAGTGTAACACAACTGAGTTTCAGTCATTTTCTGTTCTTGAACTTTATGTGGCTGATTGCCCTATGCAATGAACTCTTTTGCATTTAGCTAGAGAACTCTTAAAGAGAAATTAGTAATAAATAGGGATTGCAAATACTGTTTGGTTTTTTTTTCTTTGGGAGAAAGCTGATGTTCTTGATGATGGTAATCACAGGGCTCCTTTTCTAACTTGATTAGAATCAGAGTTTTGGCTGCCAAATCAAATTGGTGTATGATGGTTGCAGCTTAAAAAGCCCTCAATTAGCTGCACTCCTGTGTCTCTGGTGGCAGTTACCTGTGCCTTAGGGATGGCCTGATCACTTTGTTTGGATGTTTGATGTGTACAGCTGATACTATTGAACTCCTTCCTACTGCAGGTGAAGTTGAAATGGGGGGAAAAAATCCCTTATTAGCATTATGAATCATCCGCCAAAGTTCAATTGTTAAAAGCTGTCCTCTTGACAGGAAGATGGAATGAGAATATTTGTCATCACTTACAGCTAATTACTTGCTTAAAGAATATTATTATTTGCATAAATTTAGTTTTTTCTATGCCTCCACTTAAAAGGTAAAATTCCTTGTTTCAGTACCCAGGTGATGGTGAGAGGTGCTGCTGGATGGGGATTAGCTGCTGCTTCTGGAGAACTGCTCTGTAGGGTATTAGACTCTAGAATCCTTACCCTCCTTGTTCGGGCAGAGCATGTGCTAATGCTTGCTTGAAAGTTATAATCATAAATCCTGTGAACTTTCGGAGAGCTGTCTGCCTCTTAGCACTGGAAAATAACTAATTTTTCTAGTTCTGGAATTCACGTTTAGAGCTTTAACCAGCAAACAGTTTGAGCCATTTAAAACATCAAAGGAGGTGGTGTTTTTTTTTTTTTTTCTGGCTTGGGCACATCTTTAATTTAAAGCAGATTTATTAAAGGCCAAAATAGGATAATACTGCAAAAGGATTAGCTGTGGTTACTTGATTTCTGAGCAAACAAACTAATTCTGCTTTGTTTGCATGGGCGTCTTTCACAGCGAGTCCATTCACTGAGCAACAAACTAGGCCTGGGGTTTGCTTTCATTTCTTTTAATTTTTCTGTTGTTTCTATTGTTGTCTTTAGAAATCAGAAGCGTTGCTGAAAGCTTTAACTTCAAAGCTGTAGCCAGCTTACTCTTCATTGGTTGCTATGTTCAGAGATATATTCCCTAAGCTTCTTTGCTAGTAACTGCCAAATGTTTTGTTTCAGTGCTTTTCACCATTGGGGCTTTTACTTTGTTTTTGGTTTTTTTCACAAAATAGAAATTCTGAGAAGTCAATTAAAAATAGATTGTTGTTCTTAGGACTTAATTTTTTTTCCTATTCTGAAAGCAGACAGAAGCAGCATTGCAGAATGCTGCTTATTTTGCATTAGTACTTAAGCCTCAGATTTACTCCATTCATAAAGCAACATCAATTTTCAGATCTGAAAGTTTAGTCGATACTAAACAATTTGAACATCCAGTAACAAGGCATGGATGCTGCAAGGGTCGTATCACAGTTGTTGAAACCTGAACAAGTCTGCTGTGAACTACTGAACCCGATAGATTTAACTGGAAAGGAGTGTGGTAACTCCTCTGGAGGAGTCTTGGACTGTTGGAATTTATTAATAGTGATCTGAAAAAGCCCAGATTGTCTTTGCACGTGAGAAGTGAAGGTCAGTGTTTGCTTAGAAGAAGATGATACATCATGTGAGAACTGAGTATGCATGCTGTAAAGGCTTGAGACTGATTCACCAGTACTTCAGGAGCCAAAGCTGATGCAGTAGCAATTTTTCTTCGGCTTATTTGTAGAAATACTTCAAAGGGAAGGTGAAAATGTAGGAAACGTATTTCTGAACTATTATCAGTCTGTACGTTCCTACTCAGAATACCACCATCAAATGCATCAGATATCTTAAGTATTTAGGAATGTATTTGCAGTTACAGACTCCAACCTAATGCCACCGCTTAACTCCTTGCTTTAAGCTACATGCATGCTGAAGATGATAGAATTGCATTAACTAATTGATGGGGAGTGTTGTCTGTGAGATTTTAGAGATACTAAAATATTGCCAGCATGATAATTGAGTAAAGCCTTAAGGAGTGTGCCCACCTTTTACTGCCACCTGATGGTACTGCTGCTTCTGCCCAGGTACAGACATATGAGAGCGACTCAGTAGATAAATTGTTGCCTTATCTGAAATCTGGATTGATGCAGTTGCATGGCTAAAGTGCTCTGTTTAAAATGTCACTGTCTGAGCAGGGAAGCCCTGTGCCTGGGGGTCTGGATGTCCTGCATTGTTTTCCCCCTGCCATATGTAGGCAGCTGTTTAACTGGTAACTGGAGTGTGTGTGTGTGTAGAGCTGCAGATCATTACCTTTTGATTATATTCGTGTTATCTGATGCATTGTCTCCATAAGAGAAATTAAATTGCCTTTAGTAATTTGAAGCGAGTAAAAATGACAAATCGTCATTCTCATGTGATCAGTAAATGGCTGCAGAATGAGAATGCATCTCAATTACATGGCAAGAAACTTCAAGCAGCATCGATCGGTCCAAATCTCCAATTGTTTTCCTGTGATTTTCTTTGTTTAAACTAAAATGGCTTTGGTCTATTAAAAAAAATAAGTAGCTTCTTTCCTCTTTGAGTAATACTATTAGCTGTGAACTCTCAGCTTGTAATTATGAAGAGTTAGAATTGAGAATCATTTCACAGAGAGAAATATAAAATCTAAAGAGAAATAAGAGAACAAACAGAGTAGAAAAGTGAGTTTGAAGTCCATACTTTTTTTTTTCCAGACTATACTGGAAAGCAAAAAACAAAAAACTGCTGTGCACAGCTAGCAAGTGCCCATCATTAGTGAGCTATCATGGAAATCCTGCAGGAAGAAAAGGCAAAGTACTTTTATATGTGAATATAAAATATGGACAGTGAGATACATTTGTTGTTTAGCCAACAGTGCTGCCCACATCTCCATTTAGGTTCTGGTCCTGCACGTATTCCTGACTAGAAAAATAGCATCTCCAAAGACAGTTCATAGCAGTAATTACCAGGTGTACAGAATGACTGTGTGTGCAGCAAAGCATCCTGCCGAGATCCTGAGCCACTGGGGCTCCTGCAGGGGGAAGCTCAGATGCAGAGCTGCTTCTGGATGGATGGATGTCTGTGACACCTCCAAAGCACTTCAGTTCCTGAGAGTGTTCAGAGTGCAGGTGTGACCCTGGTACTTGATACTGATCTGAAGAGCCACCAGAAGTATCTGGATTTCAATCTAAGAAGGGTGCTTTGCTGAGGGGAAGGGAAAGAAGGCGCATGCGTACCTTGCAGTTGTCATTGCATGATAGCAGGAGGAAGACTGAGAGGAGAGGCAGAGTGATCTGCAGGTTCAGCCCAGGCTGGTATCTGTTAAATCTCAGGGATAAGGGGGAATGGATATTTTTCTTTTGACTCAGCTGTTCATTGTGACAGAAGTGCTTTGTCTTCATCTGCCTTATAACTTGTGCTAACCTCTTCATCTAATGAGGAAAAAGTCAAAATCAGCATTGCACAAATTTCCACTTATTAATTTGCTCTTTTGCTTCCCATCCCAGTGCTACTTATCCCCTGCTGCTCCAATAAGGACCTGAAGTTCTTTCGGGATCATGAGCCAACTGAGTCTTCCCTTCCTTACCTCCTTTATTCCAGAACTGGCATCTAAATTCCATGCAGAAACAAAGTTGATTTCTAAATGACATGCTAGATTTTGGTGTGCAGAACTATTTATTTTGTTCAGAAAATAGCTATCATTTGTTGTTGCATTATAGTAATAAATGGTCCTTTGAATGTCCTCTATCCAGTGCTGTGACCTTACACACCCTATCTAGCTGATGCTATTTACTGCATTTTTAAGATTCTTAGTTCACATTGAGCTGATTTGCTAGCTGTTTCTCAGGGCAATTTGTTTTGTATCAGAACAGAGTTTTGTCCTTTGTGGTCTGTCCAGAAGTCTCCAAATTAGCTGATTGTTTTCTGTCTGTAAGGGCTTTTTGCAGTAGTATGTAATTTCCTTGGTTTGCAGCCCTGCCACTCAAACACTGAAATAAGTCTGAGTCTTCATGTATCAGTTTGGGAAATGTGTTGTCCAAGTCTGTAGTTTCTCCCTTGGATAGTTTTAACCAGCAGAATAACATTTAAATGCAAAGCTTTTGGCTACCGTGAGCCCAATTACAAGTATGGAAGGTCAGGCAAATTGTCCTTTAGAATCATATTGATGGCAGTTCAGGGATAGAGCTCGGTTGGTCTCTGCATGGGAGTCGTCCTTCACACTGAAGGTTCTGTGAGCAGTCATGAGTTCTTTTTTAAGGATCTTTGCACTGATCTGAAAGCAAGGAAGAGCATCAGCTCTTCTCAGGTGCAGAGCTCACCCTGCACTGATCCTGTGTGCGTTGGCGGTCAGGCTCGTTGTGTTCTAAAACAAATCTTTGACTTTAATTGATAAAAACCAGGAGGTGCCTTCTGCTCTTCTGCTGATTCAAGTTTAAGCCATTTCTAATTATAGTGAGAGGCCACAAAATATGAAATCAATGCCATATTTAATTACATGAGAGCTGCCTTTTGCAACTCAACTGTTTTCTGAAGCCATAGATGGGGTAAAAGATCTCCTCCTGGAGGATGACCCTTCTGTCTTTCTGGTTGCTTAGGAGTTGGGAGTCAGTTGCTTACGCTTAACACTGTAGGAAGTGAAAACTTGCAACTGATTGCCTATGACTGGAACTTGAAAAAAAAAAAAAAAAAGCTGACTTTAAATGTTACATTTTATAGTCTTAAAATTGACAAGCATGACTTCAGAGACTGAGCCTTGTGCTTAGAGCACCTGCAGTCAGCACTGGGAATGATGTGACCTCCTGACTTAGAGTGGTATTTAAAGGTTGCCCAGGTCTCACTTTCCTTCTCTCTGTGGTTAATTTTACCCTGAGGGCAAAGTCCTGCATCTCTCCCTCCTTAGATCTGCAGGGCTGTAGAGCTGTGGAGCATGGAGCAATTTGTGGTCCTCCAGACTTTGCTTCATGTCACCTTTTGGCTTTATTCAGCTGGATCAGTTTCCTCAGCCTGGCTAATGTCTGTACCTGGGAACCTTGGCCTCTTTCTTCCTGACCCCACACGTGGAGCCTGTTGTCTTTTACCAGCAGGTTATGAACCACCAACCTGTCAGCAAGTGTGCAGTGAGAAACCTTCTCAAATATTTGCAGTTTACCTGAGATACAGTGAGGTTCTTTGTGTCATTTCTTGAAGAAATGAGGATTTCTGAGCCAATGAGCCATAACAACTCCTTAAAGGTTTACAGCTAGTATATATTTTAAAAATAACTCAGTGTATATTTACACAATAGCTTGTGTTAATTAGAGTTTATTCTGCCACTGACATACATGTTTAACTCCTGTTAATAGCAGCAGATGTGTTCTAACAAGGAGCACGGAGCTCCTAATTAAAATAAGATGCTTTGTATGGCTTTGCAATAAAAGGCAAACCACTGTATGTTAACCTGGTAGCTCTTGTAACAGAAAACAGATGATTGGGGGTTTTTCCATCTTCCCCTTTATGACAGTAACAGCAGTCAGCTCCATGCTGGAGCAGAGCACGTGCAGCAGCAAGCTTTCCCTTCCAACAGATGGGGGGGAAAAGTGCTTTGGGACCACAGTCATGAATTGAAGAGGTGTGTGAGGATGCTGATGTTAGTTTACAAACCTGAATGCATGTGGCTGACTTTGCTGACTTCCCACTGTCTAGCTAGGCAGCTGGTCTTGGGATTCTGGGCTTCACAGAACCTAAAAGAGTGCAGGGTTCCCATTAACTGCACGTGTTCAGCAGGATGCAGTGGCTGTGTGTCGTATGATGCGTCTCCTCTTAGCAGTTGAAAAAAAGATACTGAGCTTGTTATTATCCCAAGTTGTTTTGGTTCTGTTCTTAGTATTAGTAAAATTAGTCTCTTGGTCTAAGGTGCTCCGAATATAGTAATTCTTACTTCATGATGGGAACGAGAAGCAGAGGCTTATGAAGCAAATAGCGATAAGAGCCCCTAGCTAAGGAAGCAATGGCAAGCATTGCTCTAAAGCACACAAACAAACAGCTCCTCTCAAATAGGTGTCTGAATTCCAATGGATTCTAATTACCTGCTAGGACAGATAGGTAAGAAAAACTACAGATACAAAAAAAAAAATCTAGATTTAAAAAATACATATGCTGTAATTTTGGAAAGCTTTAGCTTCTGTTGATGGCAGGTGAAAGATAAGGTAGAAAATAATGAGCTTTTGTACGTGAAGTTTGGAAGAGTTATATTGTGAGTGAACAAAAGATGCACCATAAAACAAACACAGCATGGAAATAATTCTCAGTGAAAATGTACAAAGCTGCAGGGCCTTCCAAGTGAGAGCACTGCTCAGCAATACGGTTTTAAAGCTGCTGCTATTCAGAAGATGTAATATTTCAGGTTTTAACATACATTTTAATTAGTATCCTATAAAATTTAACCTCCTATTCCAATCTTGTCTGTCTTTTGAGAAAGAGATGGCGCAGGAGTTCATCTCCATTATGTATATTGTCTGCTGGTTGCTTGCAGCAAAGAAAATATGCTTATATCTCTTCTCTCCTTTTTTAATTCACACTTCAGTTAATGACAGAAGCAGTATAAGTTTGGAAGTTAACATTTTCTCCTTTATCAGCATAACTACAAGAAATTGGAAATGGTAGGTTTTGTTATAACTTTTTTATGTTACGATCAGATCAGAGTCTCAGATCCTCTGCTGAGCACAGTGTGTTCTCTCCTCCTCCTCCTCTGTGATATTTAGGGTGCTGAGCTGAGCAAAGCACTCTGCTTCTCAGTTCTGTGATCCTACAACCAGCAGCAACCACAGCCACGTAATATATCCTAGAGATAGAGATGTATCAGGGAGCGACCCTGAAACTTGCAGCTGCATCTACATTCCTGCTAAACAGTGCCCTCAGAGCTACAGTCTGACCGCATTTACCCTGAGTGCACTGTAATTAAAATCACGGTGATGAAATGCACAGCTTTGTCATGGCAGAGGGAGCTGTCAGTCTCCATCCTGGACACACAGCAGGGCACGGAGGGCACATTGCTCAGTGCTAGGCATGGTTTGTTGTGCTGCTCCATGCCAGCTCTCCGTGGCCAGCAGCTGCCTGCCTGCCTCAGCACTGCTGTCCCCTGCTTCACCCCTTTGCTGCTGCATTTTAAGCAAATAGTCGAGTTCCTTGTGTCGTGAAGCAAAGCTCTTCAAGGTATTAATGTGGTCTGATGGTTGCACTAAACTGTGCAGGTGTTCATTAGTCAAATATACACCCTTGTGTAAAGGACCACAGAAACTTATCTGGCAATATCACTTATGTGCAGGTTAGATCCAAACCTGGCTGCCAAAGCTTAAAAGCCAGTATAAAGAGAGACAGATACATTGTTTTATTGCATCATAAAGAAATACCCAGATTCTCCTCCAGCAGGGACCAAAGGATGGAGACTGACAGACAAGAATAAAATAGCTGGAAATAAATTTTATGTAGCTATTTTCTTTCTCCCTCAGATGTGAATGCTTATGCAAAACACATTGCTGTAGATTCACTGACAATAAAGAGGGAATCATTATACGAGTAGTCAGCTCTCAGGGGAACACTTTAGCCAAAACACTCTCTGCAATAATTTCCCTCATCTTAGTTGAATAAATTAATTTATGAATTTTCCATGAATATGTTCAACTGTTTCTCCCCTCATATATTTTATTGATATCCATATGTGTTTAGCAACAAATAACAGAGCTGCTTTTCCATTTGCAGTAAAATAGTTTAGAGATGTTTATGTGGGCCTTGGGGTTCATAGTAAACAAATGCAGTTCAGGCACCGGGGAGGTAGCAGAGAAACGTAAAGCTTGGCACGCTCAGCAGAGATTAAGTCAGATCCATTTGTACCACATCAGGCTGGATCCTTGGGATCAGATGGATGAGCCCTAAACTGTGGGATTGCTCCTAATGATTTATGTGTAGGATCTCTGCAGGGAACTCTGTGTGTGTTTGCAAGGCTCGTAGTGTCCATTTGGCTTTGAAGTCCATGATAGGTTGGGTCACTTGTCAGTGTCCTGTCCTATACCTTGTATTCTGTGTGTGCATGTGAGAAAAGGAGAGGAGGGTTGCAAGAGGAGTGAGGGGGTTTTGTTTTTAGAAGTGTAGTTTCTCTGTTTTGAGGAAAGCTAAGTCTCCTGTACTGTTGATCCAGCACCAGAGTAGTCTGAAAACTTCATTGATGCTCCATTAGATATTTTCTGTGGCCATTCTCTCTCTGAGTATCACCAATTTTGGCTTAGGTAATGTCATTAAATCCAATGTGGAGCTATTCACATGAGCTGTTCTGGCATGGATTATTTCAGTAAATGTGAAAACTACATTTTTTCCATGTCTTTCTTTGGGAAAGGAGAAAATAGATATATAAGGTGATTCTGTGTTGGAAAGTAATAATTATTCTAATATACTAAAACTATGGAGTTCTTCCATCTTCTTTCCCCAGCACTGGCCCACCAGACCAGTTCCATCAATAAATACACAAATGAACATTCCAAAAAGATGGGTATGCAGTGTGGGGTTAAACACAGCAAAACAACATACCCATGTGGCTGCACCATTGTGATCTTCAAGCTCTGGTCTCATACTTACCCTGCATGTTCAGATCAGGGAGCTTGCCCTTTGTAATCAGGGCAGGGTGAGTTTTTCTTTGGTTTGTTGATGTTCAGAGGTTGACTTTGAGTTTTTCGTAGCCATTTTTATCAGTCGTAAGAATGAGGAAAAACCTGCCTTGCTGTTTCTGAGTATAAAGCTCTTTTTTTCTTAACTACATATGCTAATGAGCTTGCAATAGGCCTTAGCATCTTAAAGGTGGTGTTTAAAGTATAATTGCAAGTGCTTAGATACATAATTTACATTTATTATGCATAATAAAGTATGTAACTAATTGATGTTCTGTAAGGGATTAAATCATCAACTCCAGCTGCAGGACGATTTATGGCTGTGTTCTCAATAATACGGTGACTGTCAGGATGTGCTGCAGAAAAAGTTGTCATCTTCAGAACTGTGCATGCAGAGAGCATTCTCCTTTCTCCTGGTCTCCTTTCCTTCTGATCTGCTTTCTGTTGTGTGTGTGTGCTGTGCAAACAGCATAGATTAAGCAAATGTGCTTATGGAGCAGACAGATGAAAAATAAGTACTTATTTCTTGCAGGAACTGCTAGGAATATAAGTAAAGTGCAAGCTAAGCTTGCACGTGTTTGTGTCTGTGCTCTTCCTAAATTGGAAGGGCAGAACATCACACAGAGCGTGCAGCCACCAGGGTGCATTGAAGTTCAGAATGGCTGGGAGATAATGTCAACAGAATAGGATGTAGGCAGAGGATAATGGGCTCCTGCTGCTAGATTAAAGCCTGGGCAAAGATGAGCCCCTTTTAACAAAAATAAACAGAGGCAAAGCCAAGACATTTGCAGTATTTTCGAAGCAGGAGGCATTTATCTTGTAACAACATCCTGTTCTCTTCTCTTGGCTTCCACTGTACCAAAATAACAGCAGATGATGCTGTGATTCTGTTCAGTGGCTCTTGCTGTAAGAGCTCTGGTTGCCCACTGCAACCTCATTGAATGCCATGGTCCTGTGGGATGTGTCCCTCAGCCCTTTAAGAAGCTTTACATTTGAAAACACGCGGTGTCATACTGTGTGAGCATGCTGATCTAATTTTCAATGGAAAAGAATTAATCTATAATAAAACTCAGACTTATCAAAGGATTTTGCAGCCCAGCATTTCCAATTTCCCCTGGCAGGAGGCAGTCTGCAGGGAGCAGTGCAGCCTCAGGGCTGCAGGCACTGCTCCCTTCTCTATTAAAAGCCCTCAGGCTCTGTTGTGTTAAAATCAGTACTTGAAGAAGGGGGGGGGGGGAAAAAAAAAAAGAAAATGGGATTGAATTGAGTTCAGTAGGTATCGTGCCAAAGAGAATGCTTGGCACGTTTCTTTTTCTGCTTCTGTGTGCTGTCCTCTTGTTCTCTGCTTCATTAGTACATTAGTCCGGTCTCCAGCGATCACGCTGCTGGGCTCAGGCTGGGGAAAGGATCCTTGAGGCAGTAACTGCAAACAGGACAGCTACACAGGCACAAAGCTCTTAGAGAAAAGTCAGCACTAAAATGTACGTAATGCAAACAGCGAAGGCTGTGAATAGCCGGAGTGCTATAAATCAGGGCTTTTTAACTAGCACGCTCCTGCAATATTAATTCTTCTGAATTGTCTCATTTGTCCAATACTGCACATGTCCTGCTGTCCTAAATGGTCTGGATGCAGTGCTGTAAATCCCATCTGCTGAGGTTTTAGGGAAGGGAGAGGAACCAGCAATAATATGCAAATACAGGGAAGTGTATTGCATTCCTCTGTGGGTGGGTATAGTGGTAATGGGCTGACAGTTGGCCTTGATGATCTTGGAAGTCTCTTCTAACCTCTATGAATCTAGTTTAATTTTTAGTCTTTGGTTGTTTTACAGTTTTTCTGTATTTCTGGAGTTGATTGCATAATGAACAGTTAATTCTAGGGATGGTGCTGTAAACAGTGATGGCATTTTATAATAATTGGTTAGAGTCGCTTAGAATTTCATCCTCATTGAGAGCAGCAGATGTGGAAGGACCAGTCTCATCCTCAAGTGTCTGCATCTCTCAGTGAAGCATCTTCTTTGAATTCAAGCTGCTTTCTTTCAGTTCTCACTGTTGTGAGGATTGGTGTCTTTCCATGGCTGCTACCAGGCCTGGCCCACTGCTCTCAACAAAAGTTGGGTGTTCCCAGATCCTGAAAAAATTTGGTATTAGTACCAAGCAATATACAGGTGATAAACGAAACAACCCCTTTGAAGAGCTCACACCTGAAGCAAGGTGATGCAGCATAGGAAGCAGCTGGGATTCTGAAGGTTTGTATTTCTTTCCCATCTTTGCGACTGATCTCTCAGTTACCTGAAAGGAGTTGTTTCAAGCTGCTGTGCTACAGGTTCCATACATTTAAACAGGGAATAATAACACTTTATGAGGTACATTTAGAAATGTCATGCAAAAGACTGCATAGGAAGTAGCTATTATTGTTGCTATCTGTGATAATAAAAACAATGGCATTTTCAATAGAGATAAAAGTTTTGCAATCTGTCCAATGCTGTTATGGCTAGATGCAGTTTCTCATTTAATCCACAGCTGCTGCTTTTGTATCTTGTCCTAATTCAAAACATATTCTTGCTTTTTTATGATTTCAGTGCAAGTTGGAGTTTCATGCGTGTACTTCTGGCAAAACCATCACAGCTCGATGCGAAGGGCCCTGCCCATGCCTCCCAGGGCCTGAAGGTCCAAAGCACAAGACAGAAAAGACAGGTGAGTTGAGTTGGTGATGAAATGACAGCAGCTAATGTGTTTCCTGCTACGTTCTCGGGAAAAGCATAATACAGGCATTTTATAACTGGTAGATTTCATGTGGAACGCTTCTCAAAAAAGTCAAAAGTACAGCGAATCTTTTTTGTAAGCATGTAATGCTTTCATTCAGCTTCTGCAGAACTGGCATTTACCTGACAGTGTTTCATAGGAAAACTGAGTTCTGACTCACAATTTTCATTTATTGTGTGAAAATATTTTGAATGAAATTCTGAATCACAGAAGACAAAAAAAAAAAAAACTTAATGATTTTTTGCTTGGTATGTAAGTAAATATAGATACATATTTATCAGTAGGCTGTATTGGTATTCAAAAAGTCATTTAGGATTGCATGGGTGTATGTTCATTCTCGTTGATAACATGGGATCCATATTATCATTATTAGCCTTATTGTTGTTGATGTTGCCATTAGAAGTTGCATGCTACGTTTATCTGGTTTTATTTAAGATAAATATATACGTTGCCTCAACAAGCACACTGCAGGTGATGTTATATGAAACTGAAGGCTGGTATCTCAACACAAATATTTTCTCTGCCAGCTCTCCACTGAACTCTGTTTAGGTCTGTAAGCTCAGTGAGCTAATTGACCTCCCCAGGGAAGCAAGCACAAGCTGTCTTGGGGTGACCTCATCCAAAGGGTATTGGCTCTTGCAAAAGAGAAGCACTCAAAGCCCAACTCCAGCAGCAGTGCCACAGCCAGCTTCTGTCAGAGTTCTGCTCCATTATGGGACACGCAATTTAGAAAGGAAAGGGAGTTGGTTTTTTTGAGGATATGCAGTGATTCTCCAGTCTAGACCTTGAAAATTCAGGTTTGCTCCATTTCTTGAAAATCACACTTTTGTTTGCCTAGCTATGAGACTTAAATGAAGTATTTTAGATGGCAAGGTTCTGAAATCAATATATAAATAATATTGCTTTATGTGACTTGAATCTTTGGTTACAGAATGCGCACTGATAAATTGCCTTATACATATTTTCTCCTCCTTGCAGTCTGTCAAAAACATACTTTTCTTCTCCCTGTATGCCCTCTTTGTTGCCCTTATCAGAAAGAGTATCAGATTAATAAATCTTCAGTGACATTTTAAGCTTACAATTTCATTCACACAAGAGAAAAAAGATTCTAATAACCCTTATCTTGATAAATGCAATTTGACAGGGTATATGTATTCTAAAACCCAGGCTTTTGTTTTGCTTGACTCAAAAACTCTAACTCTGGCCAACAAAGCATTAATTTAATGGGTTGGGTGATCTGTGGAGCAACTTTCCTCAAGGCATTTTCAAGAGGTCCCTCTTGGGATAACAGTACTCATGCCATTGCCCTGGTGATAGCAGTAGGCCCAAGGATATTAAATGCTTCATTGCTGTCACTTCAGCGTGGCATGAAGGGAGTGCTTGGAGGAGCACAGTCACCTGGGAAATAAAGGAAATCCCCATCAGGTGTGTATGGAAATGGTCAAGACAATACACTAGTTATCTCCTGCATCAAGTGTGTGTGAAGGAGCTGCACTTGAGTTTGGTGATACTACCATAGGCAAGGCCACTTGTACAGGTTTGGAGTGACTGTGTGCACATGTATGTATGTATACCTGGGCTGGGTGCTGAAATCCTACCTTTGCCAGAATTTGGTCCTCAACAGCCATGACGTATGTGGGGCCTCTGGCTGCAGATTGGACTGAAGGACTCTGTATGATGTGTGTCTGCCCCTTCCAGCCTCGTGACAACCAATCTTCCTCAAGCTTATACTAGAATTGTCATTTCAATTGCCAGTAGAAAAAGTTGCCTACAGGATGGCCGTTAGTATGATTCCTTTCTTTGTTCAATACTTGAAGGAAGCTTATGAACAGGAGGGGTACGTCTGTTTACGAGGGTAGATAGTGATAGGGCAAGGGGGAATGGTTTTAAACTGAGACAGGGGAGGTTTAGGTTGGATTTTAGGAGGAAGTTTTTCCCCCAGAGGGTGGTGAGGCACTGGAACAGGTTGCCCAAGGAGGCTGTGGATGCCCCATTCCTGCAGGCATTCAGAGTCAGGCTGGATGTGGCTCTGGGCAGCCTGGGCTGCTGGTTGGTGACCCTGCACACAGCAGGGGGTTGGAACTGGATGAGCACTGTGGGCCTTTGCAATCCAGGCCATTCTATGATTCAGCAAGTAGTGTCACCTAGATTTGGAGAAGCAAGCCCTGAGCAGTACCTGAGGTGATGTGAGAGAGGTGGAATGCAATTGGTAGCAGAGCATCTCAGTCCCCTGCAGCCACTCTGGTCTCAGCAGCACTGAGGTGATATCACCTTCCTCAACCTCCAGTTTGGAGCTCCTGGTGGTATTTAGGTCACTTGGTGTCATAATGCTTTCTCTAGACTTGACCCCAAATTTCTCTTTTCTTCTTATAGTACGCTGTATCAATATTGCTGAATTTGAATAAAACTCAGCAGATTGATTTCTTATTTACAGATTTGTTTTAAAAAAAAAGTCAACAATTGGGACTTTGTTTCTATCCTTATTTAGTTCAATCCATTCAAATGAAGAATAATCTTAAGTAGAAAATGATAGAGCTAAACTTCATGCTACGTACAGATATGTCAGTGGAAAAATACTAAGGAGAATTACAGTGCAAATGCTTCCAGCAAAATGGAAATGTAGCTCTTAGAGCTACTGCATAAACTTTTTAATGCCTATTATACAACAAGGTTAAATATATGTGCTTGTGAACTTCCAATTTGAAGGCAGTTCACGTTAATCTTCACACATTCATTCAATCATATTCAAATATTATTCCATAATAAATTACTTTCAGAAATTAAAAATGTAAAGGAACATTTAATTTCCAGCGTACTGTAATTCTAAATGTCGTGACCTTTTTTTTCATACGCCTGTGAATAAAACTGGCAGCAGCATCAAAGAAAAGCAAACTAAGTGTATGTGCTCAGAGGTAACAATTGACTGCAGTGTCTGAGTCGTATTCCTTCCTCCTCTCTAGGCTCCTTCAAAACTACCTCTGCTCTGAGGATGAAAATCAAGAATAGTAATCGTGTTTTTTTTAAAAAAAAAGTGGAATTCCTTTTATAATGGTGACTGGTATTACAGAGACATTAATAAAATAACAAATGCTAGCAGAAAATACACCTGAGTAATCTCCAGTGGCAAAAAAAAACCCACCAAGAATATAAGCTTTCCATCATGAAGCCAAATGTTTGAAGAGATGGCAGAATTGTGTTCTTTATTTTCTGAAATGGAATTTTAAGTCAGTTGTCTGAGATGTAGGGAGCAGGTCTCTGTGAGGGTACTAATGGGAGATTTCAGAAAATAAGACAAGCCTTAATGTCCCCTCTCTTTCTTTTTTAAATCCCTTTAGATTCCTTTGGTTTATCAAAACACTTGATATGCTTCATTATTCACAGCAGTGTCCCAGCTTTACAATATGCTTCCATGCAAGCCACTGATTTCTAACTTTGCTACTCAGCAGCAAAGGTTGAGCTGTAACTTGCATTGAGGATAGCTGCCCTTTCAGAGCAGACATGTCCTCTTATCTAATGCCTTAAAATGAATGAGGCTGTAATTTCAACAAAAGAAAGACTGATAACTAATTCTTAGTGGCGCCTTCGTGGCAGCAGTTATTTAAGACACAAAGTCTTGTCTGTTGAAAAGAGGTTTTCAGGTACCTCTTTCAAAAGTTCCGTAGCATTAGAGTTCCCACCAAGTGCAACTTCATTTGATACCAACTAACGCTTCTAACGCTTCCTCCACTAATAAAGGACTTCACAGAAGAAACAAGTGGTTTCAGTTCTTCAGACCCTGTTGGCAAGGGAAGAGATTTTCTCTTTTGCAGTGTAGTCATCAAAAAGACAACACTGCACCAAGGTGGCATCTCCTGGCAAGTGTGAATTCTTAATTGCAATAACGTGGTTCTGTCTGCTTCCTGAACAAGTGCATGACTCCTGTTTGTTACAGGTGCTAGCAGTGTGGTAGCTCAGACATGGTGATGGTGCAACAGCATTGCAGGTTTCTTTCTGACCATGCCCTCTTTCTGTGTTTTCTGAAATGCTGAATGTTGTACCCCTGAACATAATAGTTTTGATTTGTTGCTATCAGGGTTACAGAGCTACTAGAGCATGTATGGATGCAGTAATTCAAACTGAGTTTGTCCCTGTGTATGATGTCTTTTTGACCTTGCACAAATACCCAAGGCAAATTCTAAGGGAGCACTGTTATCTTGATGAGGGAATTCTAAGTTCAGTAGGCAAAAGAAAGCATATGCAATTACACTGACTGTTGTTTAAATTTCTAAAGGGAGTCAGGAGAACACTTTTTATTACAGAAATAGAATTTGGCAAGCTCAGTCAAGAACCTGCCTTGTTTAGGATATAGTTTAGGTTCTGAATCTTAACATCTACTTAACAGCCCTACTGGGGGTGATGGATGAGAAGGTCTTATGTTCCATTCCCCATTAAAAAGAGTACTCAATGCATGGAGTTCATTTGGAGAAATTAGTCCTGTTTCCCAAATGAGTTGTATGACTTCTTGTGTACGAATGACAACTAAAAGAACTTCAAATCTTAGAACTAAGTCTTTCCTTACATGTCCAGTTGCAGCAACTGTTTCAGTTTACAGTTTCTTGTATTCAGTTTTCATGGCTGGAGAGTGCATCATTTTAAAGTTTCTGAAGGTGAAATATGAGTCATGAACGTGGTTGAGTTGAAATTGGTTTCTTGGGTTCACTTTACAATGCTAGGCCTTTGTTTTCTTTTGTAGCTTAGGAAAAAAGACTTCCAATAGTAGACTTCTAGGTAGAGATCTAAGTGGACTATCTGAGTCTCAAACACAAGGAACAATAAGACAAATGCATTCTAAAACTAAGACTACAAAATGTTTTAAAGCTGTATCTTGTTAACTCTGGGAGGTGGTTCTTCTCTGTTTTACAGAGGGGCAATAATATTTACTCAAACTAAAGAGTAACTTTCAGTGTAGAACGCAGATAAGAAACAAAGACAGTGATGTGTTTTCCAGACACTGACATGCCTCTGTCCTGGGCTTCTGTGAGGAGCAGGATTATCAGCTCTAAGCATGGTGGGATCTGATTTTTTTTTTTTTTTTTTTTTTGCTTCAGAACTTTCAGTATGAATGCTGCAATTCATTCTTCTAACTTGTTAACAGGATGAAACAACCTTACCTAAGTAAAACTGAGTTAGCTACTATCTGTAAATAACAATAATAACTGTTATTATTACTGTTATTTTCTGAGTTTTCACACCAGGAGATTAGTCTTTATTTTGCCACTCCTAGAGGCATAGAAGATTAAACTGCTTTCATTACTGATAGATGTTTTCTGTGAGTAGTGAAGTGGCTGCAACCAATTAATATTTGATTAAAAGACAAAGAAAAGCAGGCAAGAACTGATATCCTTGCTCTCCATGGATGGCTATTACCATTCCTCCCATTAGAAGTAAAACCAAGTAGCTTCAAGACTGAGGCAGCAAAATCAAGTTCTTGCCAGGGTCAGAAGAAAGAGCAGTGCAGTGGTGGCTGGGGATATTTTGTTCTGCTTCTTCATCTCATGCATCTCTATGTGCACCAGAGAAAAGCAATAGCTTATGGGGGGAAGACTGCACGTTCTACATATGCATATTTCATGAGGAAACTTGTATTTTTGTAGGAGAGTTTTATTAGTGCATTTTCAGAAAGTTAAATGAATATGCCAAAAAAGAGAAGCAGGGTAGAATTGTGTGGAAACTATGAAAGTGAATGTGAGCGTTTTCATTCCACTGCTATGTGATTGGTATATATTGCAGACCTCCTCCCATGTCTGCAAAGCAGAATGTGTTCTGAGCAAACATTCATATGCAGAGCTAAGCTTAGAATAACTCAAGAACCTATTAAATGGAAGTCCTCTAACTCAGAAAGTTGGTGATGCCTTTATAAGAGGTTTGCATGAGCCATCGCTAGGCCCAACTGTTTGCACCTCAAAAGTGTGATACTTTCTTAAAGAAGGCAGAGAGGAGTCTTCAATTACGTAGATGAACTTAGAAGCCGTATTGCTTTGTAAGTCTTCCTTTTCAATATTTCTATGAAAACAACAAGAGCAGAGGAGGAAAAGGTGAGGTATACTCCTGCAGGCAAATTATTGCCACCTTCTGGCCTGAAACTAGCTGGTACATTTATTTTCAGGGAGAGAGGATTGCCAGCTTACATGGGAATTCATTGTGAAGATTTGAAGTAATGGTCTTCACTTTCATGCAGATTTAAAAATTGCTTTTCCTGAGGAAAGGATAGGGCTTTGTTTCTGCATTCATAAAGTAGTGAAACTTTATTGGAAGAAAAGGTTTAAAAAAAAAAATGTAATCAGTAAGAAAAAGTGCCATCGGTAAGAAAAAGACATTAGTCACACCAGGAAAAGAGAAATGGGAGGAAGGTATTATACGTAGATTTAAAATAGAAATGAAAGCATCATTTTTCCACGTCCTAGGAATTTATTCTCAATAATTTATTTCTGATAAGCTGCACTTCTTCCTGTAGTGATAGCTGAAAACACGCACTTCTGGGATGTTTGCACTATATAAAATTCAATAAAACACAAATGACTTAATTCCAAAACTAACCTGTGCTGTGAATTGAGTCTTGTCACTGCAAACGCTTGTTCTCAGGAGTTACTGCTCAAATAGGCATTCGTTGTCTTTGAGGTCATCTGACTGAATTTGATGATAACAGTACCTGTAAGATAATGCTTTCAGTTATTTTTAGATTTCGTATGCTATTTTTCATATTCACAACAACAACAGACAGGCTGAGTCGCCTACTGTAGGGAACTTGCTGTAGCAGAGAGGGTTGGACTCAATCTCTAGAGGTTCTGTCCAACCCAACTCTGAGATTCTGTGGCCGCTGGCCTACACACGATGGGACTCGAATTGTTAATTGTAACATTTACATTTCTACATGTTGTATTTTGGGATCTAGACATGACTAGTTATAATGGGGTAGTTCAAGGGATTGAATCTGTACAAAGAAAGTACAATAAAGGTTTGCAAACATAAGAGTCACTTTGCAGTTGGAACAAATACTTGTGGGTTTTAAAGCACCTTCATACTTGTTTTGAATTATATGTGTGAAGTACTTATATAACAGAAATACATTTTTTTAGACTGCTGCACTTCTCATAGCTGTGTTCCACAAAATTATTTGTCCTGACTGTTCTGTTAGGCTTGAAGAGTTAATTGATGTTTAAACATATGATAACCTTGGATTTGATCTTGAACCCAGGTTGCTACACAGTCCTATAATTGAATGCTGTTTTTTCCTGCTAGGTGATAAATACTTTACCAAAGAGAACAAGTTAAAATACATTTAATACTTTCTATCATCATACACAGAAATCTCTTAGGTGTATATGTGAAGCTTGCTTTTACGTGAACTTGAAGTGGTGAAAGAATTGCCCCTGTGGGAGCTGTTTTACATTTTGTTCTGGCTCTCAGGTTTTGGAACTCAGCACAAAAACGCTGCTCGCGCCAGGCCCCAGACAGATAACAAGTTAGAGATGGTACCATCCATTGACTTGCTGTCACTTCCTTAGCATCATCTTCCATGGATCTGATCAAATTACAGCAACCTCCAAAATATAACAGACAACCTCTTTAGAGGCAAAAGTTGACATCAGAACAGCTAGGAGTGAGACAGAAAGGAGGAAGCAGTGCATGAGAAGCAGCACGTTGTTCGCTTAGCTGCTTTCAGGTACTTGCTGAAACAGATGTAGGCTGTAGTAGCAGCACCGCTATCAGCAGGATTTGTGCATCCCTTTAACGAGGTAACATGCCAATAGAGTAACACTGAGTCACAGTTCCTTTCATAATTTCTTGAGGTTGAACAAGGACATGATGTGTAACTCTCTGTCACTGCTGAATAAAGACTGATCCCAGGCCATGCTGGGAGACAGCAAGTGTATAAAAGTAACTGTGCCATGGTGTAATTATACTAAAAACAGCAGCATTTTTTAAAAGTCACTTGTAGTCTGCCACTATGCAGGTACGAAACCTGCTGTATCACTGTAAAAGCATGCTTAGCCCAGAGTAATAGGTTTTGTGAACGTTCATTAAACAAAATGCTAAAATGGCTAATAATTTTAATTTTACAATAAAGGTTAGAAAATGGCAGCACAGCAAATGCTTAGCACCAGCAAGTACCAATTTTCAAGTGAAGTAATGGGATTTTAGGTTGTTGACAGAAAACTATTGAAGTTGATCACTCTTTTAATAGAAACACTGTATTGGAACAGCAGGTGTTTGTGCACTGGTATGTGATAAGTAGAGCATCCACAC
Organism: Phasianus colchicus; assembly: GCF_987193195.1. Taxonomy (NCBI): domain Eukaryota; kingdom Metazoa; phylum Chordata; class Aves; order Galliformes; family Phasianidae; genus Phasianus; species Phasianus colchicus. Next base: position 15,115,558 of record NC_143450.1, on the reverse strand, counting down.
CTCTCCAGTCACAAATAAGACTGGTTTCATGTGGTTCTTTTTTTTCTCACAATTATTAATTCCTGCATTTTTGGGGAATATTCCCAAATATTTTAAAGTCTGTAAAAATCTCTGGGAAACCCAACAGGTACGAAAAAATACAGTGCTTATCACTGTAGAACTTCCCAAATAAAATAAAGATATTTTCAATAACATACAGAAAATAAGGCTTTTCAAATTTCACGTGCATCTTTTTCTGTTTTGTTTTCCCTTTGCTACTTTAAGGACTACATTCCATCTTTGGTTACTGCAATACTAACTTAGCCAAGTTCTGTCAGTGCTGTTGAATTGGTTGCCTTTGGTAAAGTTAGCTGCCTCTATCGTGGTGTAAACAAACGTAGGCCTGAGCCTTGTTGATTGCTCCTGAGAGTTCATTACTTGCTATGCACTTCTCAGAGTCGTGTCAAATTAGCTCCGAGTTTTTCTGTTTCTAATTCTCGTTTGCTAGTGCAGAAGGGAGATATATGAAATATCATCACTTCATTCCAAATACATAAGCTTACATCTTTACGGCTTTTGCTGTCCCAAAAGGGAAATCTGTCCATTCTTTTTCCTCTGAAGAATTGCATTTTTTTGTAATTCAGTTTAATGGACTGTGTGTAAATCAGGAAAATATCTTCTGCTTTCTGCTAAAGCAACCATTTAGGGATGGACTGAAATGAGAAGCAGGATCTGCATTTGTGAGTTATCGAGTTTTGAATGATTTGGATCAAGTTCATCTCCATTACAGCAGAGTCTGTCATCCACAAAGAAAAGACTTAAATAGCCCACAATGCAGGAAATAAATGTCGGTATTAGAGAAGCTTTCAGACAACCAATGTGGGACCTTTCTGTCTCAAATGTTGAAACATAAATGTATCTATGCCATCTTTTTTGGTTGCATACTCAAACACTGAAGTCAGTTACTCCAAATTGCAGTGTAGTGCCAATTGGTGCCCAGCAACGGGAGGTGTTGGGGTGGATTGGACAGTCAGATCTACAGAGCTGAACTGCAAAGCCTTGGTTCCCTACAAGTGTTCAGAGATGCCTTTATAATACTTCTAATTAACAGTAGCATTGAAAGTGGCTGATCTGTCCAAGAGATCTGTTTAATTCGTATGACGATTTTCCTACTTAGTTTTAATTACAATTTTCTAGTCATAGAATTATTTGAGTTGGAAGGGACCTGTAAGTGTCATCTAGTCCAGCTCCCCAGGTAATCATAATAACATGTTTCCACTGAAGCAAGCCAGATTGTCATGATTGTTTAAAAAGAGTATGTTTATGGGAAAAGACTTGTTTCTTTTATAAGAATATACTTTATGCAACAATATCACTTTATTCTCATATTTAGTAAATTATGGTTTTAGCTTAATCCTGCTTGTCTGAAGGCAATTTCACATCTCTTGCTTCTCAGTTTGACAATGACAGGCTGGTCTTGGAGTTAACAGACACAGACAATGGGCAGATTCTTACTGTCTAAATGGCAAGGATGGTCTATAGCACAGACCTACTCCCTTATCAGACAATCCCTCTGAGCAGAAGAAATGAAACTTAGCTAACATGAAATGTCACAGTCATTTCAGACAGTGAATTGCATGCTATAGATATCTTGCTGATCCTTCACAATTCAAATTTGGATTTAGGGTTTCAGTTCTTGAACGGGTTGCAAATATTCTTGGAAAATCGGAGATGCAAATAAAGAAGTAGTTTTCTGAAGTTTTCTGAGTTTTGAGCCAAAAATTAGGCTTCATTTGACATTGTAAAGTGAGAGGGGAAAAAACATGTATTTGTCTGAAATTTGGTTTGCTGAGCAATTTTGGTAGGTGGTTGTTTATACCTGTGGTATCTCATTGTGAAATAGAAACACTTCACTAATGCTTGAGCACAAGTCACATTCTGTTGACACAATTTGGTATTCAGGTGTGGTTAGGAAAGCAGTTCTGTATTGAAGGTGCCTTTTCTGTGTTGTGGTTTTCACAAAGGGCTTAATTAGCTTCTAATTTAAAGCACGTTGAGACGAAATGAAAACCAAGAAAAGCTAGAAACAACTTCTCTCCAGAAGTCAAGGTGCCAAGGTGTCCAGGCAGCCTGTTCTGTAGTTTTGGGGCCTGGATAATACTGAGTCATGGGAAAGCTCTGGACCCTTTTGAGTTTTGTCTGCAATAATTATAGCTGTTCTCACCCATAAAAATTAAGAACCCAAAAATACAGAGTGCAATGAGATGGGCCTTGGTAACAGTGCAAAGCCTTCCCTTATCTGTGGTCCTTTCTTCTGAGCCCTGTGAGCTGGGAATGTTGGAGGAAGTGTCCGTAAAGGAAACATCTGTGAGTTACATTGCTTATAGGGAGCAGAGAAGTTGAGGAAGATTCCAAAAGCACAAAACTCAACAGTGTTTTGAAGTGTGCAGTGAACTGCTCTTTAACTTTACATATTAACACTATCGTTCTGGAAGCTTTAATTGTACAAGTATCACTTAACAACCGTAAATGTACAAGGTGAAGGTTGGTACAGAAAGTTAAACACAAACCACTTTCCTTCATTTAGTAAAATCCCATAAACAAAAGTTTTTTAAATCAGATTTCTTAAAGCATGGTATATTTTTATTAGCAAATATGATTTTTAAGTGTTTTGATTTTCTTGAATGTATGAGGAGGAAAGGCATATGGTGGCTGCTGTGTAGCACATACAGTAACTGCATTTGAGAATACTGCTACCCAGAATGCAATGAATAATTAAAATAGATTTTTCAATAAAGAAGCAGGTGGGAGGTGCTATCTGTTCAGTTTTACATCTTTATGAAAAGAAGTCGAGTTGATTGCAGCAATACTAGGTGGTGTTTCATGTTTCTTTTAAAAAGTTCCTCTTTTAATTTTCTATTGCGTGTCCTTGAGAACTGGAGCAGTAGAAATTGAAAGAAGTTCATTAGCACAAAGTGTGTAATTATACACTTGGGGTCTAATAATTTGAACATCTGCTTTAATCTGAGAGCTCTTTGGTTAGAAATGCGTAAGGGAGAAGAATGACCTTATGCTCTAGCTGATCACAGGTAACTATGTGTAGTTATTACAGTTCCACGTGTAGGTGTGAAAGAGGCTGGTGTAATTCTCAGGTATGTCAGCAGAAGTGTTTCCAGAAATATTGGTAATATTTTACAGGGCACTGGTAAGGTCTCATCTGAAGTCAGTTGCAGGTTTGGATGAGCAAAGTTCATCAGAGTCTAGTTCAGGCTGGAATAGCAGAGCGAGCACTGATGGGAATAGTTTGTCTTGCACAGGAACATTTCTTATAGACTAACAGGAAACGTTATTACCAAAGCTTTAACTGAGAATACAGAAACTCAGATTTAATGTGTCTTTTCAGACAGGTGCTTACAAACCACAGCCCTGTACTGATGGATATGGATGGAGTATCCTTCAGGTTTTCAAATCTCATCCTTACTGATTTCTCAGCAAATGCATTTCACAAAGTGCCCTCACACAGATAGTTCTGAAACACCTGGCACTGTGTTTTGGAAGGGTTTTTTATTACTTTTTCTACCTCAGTCTAAAGCAAAGCCACTTCTATCACTGACTTCTTTGTGCTCGGTACAATAACAATGTAAAAAGTCCCATCTCCCCAAAGTTAACTTTACTGCACTGTTGAAAAGATACATTGCACCTACTTTAGAGAAGGTGTTTGCCTGACATAGGTATTTAAGTGATAGGATAAAGATAGCTTGAAGGCAATTCCTCTAGTACGCATTAAATCAAAAAATCTGTATTTGCACATAACTTTATAGATGCTTTCTAGCCGTATAGTTTAGGGTGTAAATGAGTGACAGATTTGACAAAGGGAAGAGATTTGTATGAGATTTGGAAAATGTGAGCTCATGACAGCATTTCGTATTGCCGAGGTTCTTCTGTTGCAAAGGCAGCCTTGCAAACATGGATCCATTTGCATACCCAGGCTCATTTTCTTACTGTATTTAAGATCTGTCTTGCAACCATCTCTAGATTATATTTTCTCATTACCAGTGCCACCATAGCGAAGGTGATTGAGGAGTTTCTGTTCTTGGGCTGCTGTAATTTCCATGAGTTCTGCAGATTTGCAAGTCTCTACAAAGGTGATGTGTTACTGCAGAATCTCAGGGCACAAGGCATTTGGCCACATTCTTGTGACACCGAATTCATAAAGCAGAATTTATGTGGTGCTTTATGGGACCAGCTGATTAACTGCAGCCCTCAATAAAGGAAAGATGCTGTGTGCAATTGAAGAATAGGCATAAAAGAGTGACAATAAAGAAGATGCAAGTGAAAACAATATATTAAGCTTCTGAGAAGTAGATTCATTGGCAGGTCTCTGCGTTTCAGAAGAAATTGAGAGCCTGCTAATATGCAGTATGCTATTTCATGTTGCAAGATACAGTTATTAAGAACAAGGGTTCAGAAACAAGCTCCTCCTCCTGACCTTGGCAAACTAAATTATATTAAAATATCTTACGTTTTAAGCTAGTCTGTTCTTCTGTATTGTGCTTTAGAAGGGCCACAGAGTGGCTACTGCCTTTAATTTCCTATAAAGAGGTTATTTTATGGCGAAAGTCTACCAACCTTCAAATACATTCATGTTTGGCTGCTTACTTGGGGATGATTTTTATCAGTACATGTCACAAGCTGCAATTGAATGTGTAAATATCGGCATCTTAATTTTGTAGATAATCCCTTTGTAATAGAATCATAGGATGGCTTAGGTTGGAAGTGACCTTGCCATGGGCAGGGTTACTTCAACCAACAGCACCGCATCTTTTTGTGCTGGGAGCACCAGAGCTGGATGCTCTACATGGGGCCACATAAGGGCAGAGTAGAGGGCGATGATTTCCAATTGCCCTGACCCAAGTGCAACACCTTACACTTGGCCTTTGTTGAACCTCTTTAGGTTAATGTGGGCCCATTTTTCAAGCATGTCCAGTTCCTCTGGATGGCATCCATTGCTTCTGTTGTGTCACCTGCACCTGCTCTATTCAGCATCACGAGCAAACTTACTGAAGGTGCACTTGATCCCACTGTCTATGTGTTGATAAAGATGTTGAAGGGCACTGGTTCCAAGACAGATCTCAGGGGACACCACTCATGACAGGCCTCCACAGGGACAGTTCCACATTCCAGATGACATCAAGACAAATTTCAGCATGGTCAGTTGTGGTGCATTTTCACTGGCAACATTTGACAGGTATATTTTCTTGTCCTAATTCAGATGTGAGAGAACACCATCTCCAAGCTCTTTACAGTTTTAGAGTAATTGCCATTTGTTTTTGTCCTTCACCTCTTTGCTCTTCTGAAAACAGATTGTATTCCACAGCAGGGTTTCAATGATGAGGTAAAGTAAACCCTCCTCTAGAAATTGGATGCTCTAACTTACTAAAGTCACTGATACTTGAAAGAGAAATTGACTTCCCTTGAGAACACGCGAGCAATAAAAAATAAAGCTGTGGATGAGTTTGTACAAGGGCACATAAAATTCAAATTCCTCCGTGCAGACTTCTTTGTGAGAAGTAGAAAACTGATTCTCTTCTACTTGGTGCGGCCATTGTATTTGTTTAAGTCATTTTAGAAATCCAAAGCTTCTTTAAAAGGGTTTATTTCCCGGAGGAGACAAATGCAAGATTTTGTATTGCAAGTCAAGTATGCCAGCCTTTAACAAGATTATGAGAGTCTTTTCTGTGGGTCTGTAGTGTGAAAAATGTCCTTAGCTCTAGGTCACAGTAAATAAGAGAAAAAAGTAGCCAGAAGAAATCCATCCAGTCAGCTGGTTTTATGAGTAAGTTGTTAGAGTGGCTATAAAGGAACAGTCTTGAATTTAGATTGACACAAAGGAACCACGCAGGTGTATGCATTCTGTTGAAAGTGCTGGTCTTAATGCTGTAGGCCAAAGCTGTTACAATATTATGTACTTTTAGGAAATTTTATTTTAATAGAACAGAATGCCCTGGGCTTCTACAAATGACTTCTCTTCTTCTTTCTGAATACTCAGATACAAAGTTAAGTTTAACTTGCCTTATTTCACAGATGACTGTTTTGAGTGCATATTCTAGGCATTACTGCAAGGATGAAGAGTGGCATTGATGAGACAATGATAAGCAATCTACAGATGCCTACAGAGCAGTGAGGCACAAGGATAGTCACACACCAGCTAATTCAGGGTCATAACTGAAATCTAAGTGAGATGTAATTTGGGTTGTGTTAGCGACACGGGAATCTCTGCAAAATTATTTGTTTTGGGTAAAGAAATCAGGTTGGAAAGATGCCATTTGTCCTTAACTTAAAAGTCCTTAACAAATTCCATTAGTTCTTGTACCCTCATGTTACTCTGTTCTCATATAACCTATGTAAATTTAATATAAGTAGCCCAATGTAGGTACTTGAATATGTTTTTATTCCAGCTTTTTGTGCTGCCATTAAATACTAAGCAACGTGCCTGTTGTGGGCACTTTAACAGTATCATCCAAACCCCTCTGAGTATTTTGCTGCTGTTAATGGCTTCAATTTCACATTCAATTTTATGCACAGGTAAACAAAATGCACGCTGTTTCTACGACTAGGAAACCTCTAGTAGATAAACCTTTCCTTTAATTTTTGGACTCAGCCTCCTTCCAAAACAACAATGGTTTATGGTTTTCCTCTCCAGAGGGACATTTCAGTTGAACTGGCAGTGGACTGCTTTCTGCTGAGGCCTTTTCTGTGTGCCGACTCCTCTGTTGCTTCAGGGGCTCTGTGTCAAGCACATGGTTGTAATTTCTGTACAGATTTTGGAGGCCAGCATCTCCCCTTCTCTCTCTCACTAATTTGAATGGCTGTCTTCTGCTCAGAAGCGTTAATGCCCTGCGCAGAGACCATCTGCCCTCCTGCCAAGTCCTAGTGTTAGGGTTCTGTACGTGGCTGTGATGCTTGCCAGCTTTCCCACTTTCAGCATTCTTCTCTCTTTTCCCGTGAGTCTCTAAATATAAATCAGCTGCCAGCAGTCAGCTGTCTGTAAGACTATCAGTGCTATGGATAAATTCCTTGTGTATTTGCTTTTACTCTCCATTTGATTCCTCCCTGACTTTTGGATATGCTACTCTTCTCCTCTGGCCTTTATCCCCCAAACCAATACTGTGCAAATAATTGATTTTTCAGTTTACTGACCACACTGGAAAGACGGGATTTGAGAATGTAATGCTTCTTGGTAAAGCAAAAAGACCTTTTAAAAAAACTCTTTAAAAATGAAATCTGACAGTTTTTGAAACAGAGACATCACTCTGAAATGAACGTGCTTAATTTCAGCATTTCAGTGCTTCAGCTTGTCGATCTCAATTTGTAAATCACTTTGATCATCTCAAATCTCCATTTTCCAGCACACAAACTGTATGCCAAATAATAATAATAACAGTAATAACAGTAGTCATCCTCTCCTCCTCAGGAGTGCAGCATCTTCCCACAATATCGGTAATTTTCTGTTAGCAGTGATTTTGCTTGTATGTAATTCCACTTTCTCCTGAAGGCTTCTCACTGCTGGAATATTGCAGAGATACTTCATCATTGCATCTGCATTTCAGCATCCTGTTCACACTTTTAATTCATTTCTGTTTTAAGTAGCAACAAATCATGGGAAGTTGGAGGAATGCTCTCAAGTGGTACAGCTGTATGTTCTCCTAAAACAGCACTGGGCACCAGCTGTTATCCATCATCAGGCACAAAGCATTGCAGTCAGTGAACCTGAGATGGCCATCTCCTGTTCTTTAATTCCTTTGTGTCCTCTCCCCCAGGCAATGGTTTATCTGCCCAAATCTCAGATGCCTGTTGCTTTCCTTTCTGCCCATGGTGATCGTGCCTGTGCAACTGTCTTTGCCACAGGCCAGAAGGGCCAGCAGGAGTCAGATCCAGCAAGAGGACATGAAAGCAGATCTCTTTCTCTTCTTCTACACTGGAATATCCCAAGGAGAGCTCACAGTTGCTTAGTGTTCTGTCAGTATTGTGACAGTCTGTCCTTTCATAGCAAGGAGACAGAGCCTGCTCCTGCATCGGCCGCATGTGATGCAAATTATTCCTGAAATAGCACTTGCTGCTCTCTGTTGAAGTACGTGGCAATCAGTTCCAAAAAGCTGCAGTGATGATTCTCCCTTCTGCGTCTTAGAAATCAGGCTTGACCACATTATGAGAAGAAATTAATATTAATAGGAATCTTTTTCTTTCTTTTTTTTCTTTTTTTTTTTTTTGATTATGTTACTGCAAATAGACTTTGAATTTCAGAATATTAGTGATGTGTACCACTGCACAGGAAGGCACCCAAAGTCAGATGGAAGTTGGAGGGAATACCTATTCTCAGTAATTCTCCAGATGGTAGAGGGTTGTCAGTGGCTTTAATGCTCTCTGGACAATCAGTCAGTGAAGATTTCTGCCTGCTGTAAATCCACGTAGCTCCATTAAAGTCAGTACTGATTTATATCAGCAGAGGCCCTGTCCTGGAGTACTCTGTCTGATGGCCTCTTCCTTTCAATAGGAATAAAGCCAGCTCTGAGAGAAGAGGATTTGAAAGCAGTTCATTTCACACCAAATCACAGGAGGTGTGACATTTCCTATTGCTAGCGTTTATATTTAGGATTCTGTAAACAGCCATCTTAGAAAGTCAGAATGATGTATATAATGCAGTGGTTGTTCCCTTAGCTACCCTAAAGGTACGTGTTAACCACTGCTATAATGGTAGGTAAGAGCAAACATGCTATTAACAAATTCAAGGTTTGTGCATGAATTCAAAGGTTTTTATTGCAGTTTTTTTAATCTCATACCTGAATGTCACCAGCCTGGGGATTATGCAAGAACATGTTCTCACAATTTTCAAGAAAAGTACCTTTTGAAGCTTCCTGAGTGTGTTTTGCAAACCGTTGATAATTGAAATCATTTTCAGATAATTGTTTGATTTTCAAAGTACACCTGAAAGGGACAGAGTTTGTTGAGACAGGATTAATTCAACCACTTTTCTGTATGCAGTATGCTATAGTTTTTAATTGCATGCTTGTCTACTGTTTAGTCGACAGCATCCTGTTCTTATTTGGTACAGAGTACACCTGTTTTGGCCTTGCATCAGATTGCACAGCAGAGGACACCACAGTTATGTTGTGCTTCTCCAAAGCTGCGGAGCACAAGAGGCAGCAAATTGCGACAGGAGAAGAAAATACAGGGAGGGAAAAAGAAGTCACATAGGCAGAGCAGCTGATGTGTGCTGCTCTGGAGAAATGAATTCTGGTGCACTGATTTCCTTTGTAACACTGACCATCTTGCTGAGCAAGATTTTTCACATAGGACCACGAGCTGCATCTTTTAATTTTCCAGGTACCTGATCTGAAACTCTGAGGCCTCATTTGCAGAAGTGCTGAGCGCCTGTAACTGAAGGGAATGGTCAGCACGAAGTGAACTTTTTAACAGATTTCAGATAGGATGATGAAGTGGGTCCTCAATACCTGAAACAAAATACCCAAAAATTGACTCGCAGTGTCTTTACATTACAAAAACCTTGCTTTGTAATTTGGATTTCTGTATTGTGATCTCTGTGCGTGGTGTAGTGGCAGCAAACAGCACTGGTGATTGATTAAGCACTTCAGCCTCCCTTCAGCGTTCAATTAATTTTAGCAGCTCTTTATTGCTTTGGGGGTTACAAAGCAATACCAATTATTGCCATTTTTGTGTGGAACAGAGAGTAGCTTCTCTGCGTATTGCTTGGCTTTTTTTCTCTTCCTTTAAGTCTTCCTACACACTTGAGTGGTGCTCTTGGAAAGCAGTGCTCTTTGCGTGGCAGGATTTTTTCTATATTCCCATTTAAAAGTTTTCTCCCATCCACACATCTCTTGCTCATAAGAGTTTTCTTATAACGTGGGCTCTCTGTAGTCAATTCTGCATCTTTGTCATATATTTTCACTTGCAGACTCTTATTTTTTGGTTAATACCTCTGATACCTTTAGTGCCGTTCCATTATTTCTGTACACCCTTGAGTTAACTGGGGAGATTATGTTATCACTCTGTGATTTTGTTATTCTTTGTCCAGCCCTTAAAAGAATGTTTCGGCTCCTGGTGCTGAAGCTGTTCCTGTAGCTGGGCTCCTTTCTCATTCTCTCTCCCATCCCATTTCTTGCTAAATACTCATGCCTGGTAACTAAAAAGTAATGGCAGGGTGGCCACCTAAAAGACAATGTTTAGCTTAGAGAAAAGGAGGCTTCAAGGAGACTTCATTGTGACCTTCCAGTATTTGAAGGGAGGGGTACGTCTGTTTATGAGGGTGGATAGTGATAGGGGGGAATGGTTTTAAACTGAGACAGGGGAGGTTTAGGTTGGATTTTAGGAGGAAGTTCTTCACACAGAGGGTGGTGAGGCACTGGAACAGGTTGCCCAAGGAGGCTGTGGATGCCCCATCCCTGCAGGCATTCAGAGTCAGGCTGGATGTGGCTCTGGGCAGCCTGGGCTGCTGGTTGGTGACCTGCACACAGCAGGGGGTTGGAACTGGATGAGCATTGTGCTCCTTTTCATCCCCAGCCATTCTGTGATTCTGGAAGGCAGTTCTCTGGTTTAATGCAATGCACACGTCATTCCCAGTTCTCCGTACTCCTTTGAGCAGACACTCGGCTTCTCCTGCCTTTTCTCAGCATTTACAGTCCCCTCTTTTCTCACATGACCTTGGGTCGCTTTGCAGTTAATGCCACAGTTGAAAACAATGACGAGAGGAGGATTACCTGCCATTATTTTACAAAGTACTCAGTTCTAAGTTCACTTTTGATTACTTTTTCAGTTCGATACAGAAAAAAAAAAAACCATCAAAACAGCAGGAGGGGATTCGCATTGGGCCATAATACTCTTTTCACTTCAAAATAATTCTGCTTCTGAGGCTCTCAGACCTTTTAAGGGTGAAGGGCAAATAAAGCTCCATAAAGAATAAATTGTTCAGCACAACAAATGCACAAGAACTATTGGCAAAATAAAATTTGTACTCATCGCACAACCATCTTACTCCCTTCCCAATTATTTTTATCACTGTCATGAGAACAGCCATAATCTGCCACTTATTTTTCTTCCTAGGTTTTTTTTTTTTTTTTTTCTGGATTGCAGAATATGAACACAGTGTATATAACCCATAAAAGAATCATTTGCAGTGTGAAATTAACCTTTAAAACATTCAGTATTTTGCTTACTTGCCATTCCACCTGTTCCTCTCAGATTACCAAGGCAGCCAAAGAACGGGAGTGACCAGACAGTCAGACTGAAGAAGCATGAAAAGGTTGTATTAGAAAATGTTTAATGCATTTAAGTGCATATTATTCTGCTGTCTCTTACAGACTTCACAGAGGATTAAAAATCTCCCTTCTGTGACAGAGATCATAATGGGAACTGAAAATGTCACAACATAAATTGATTTTATGTTAATGATTGCAGCAAAAGTGGGAATTATTTGAATCCTACTTTTTACGCTAAATCCAGATTGTGGCATTGTGCTGCTTCCCATTTCCAGCATTCACACCAGCTCAGGGTGACAGCTGAGCACTGTTTGTGAAGAAGTTGGCACTCACCTTGGGCTTGGATGTGCCTTCAGTACAGGGAGGAATTAAGAACTTTAATTTGTAAATTTAAGGCAACCAAACCAGTAGCTTCATCAATCTAAGCCTGCTCAGCGTCACCAGAACATCTATTCCTTGGACTTGAGTTTGAAGAATAAGGGAAACCAAATTTCTCTCCATATTGGGTATCCTGGGAGACCTTTTATATCTTTGTTTCCATTTCCCCTTTTGATGGGGTTGATATGTTGGCATCCATACTGTCTTCTAGTTGGAGAGAACACAAAAACGTTGAGCACGAGTTTTGGCCATGCTTCTGAATGCAGCATAAATGTATGCTCACATCTATTCATATTCAGGACTACATTACTAAAACAGCCTTACTGTGTTACCCACTTATTCAGGACTGTGCTTCTGTGAGAAGGAGGGGCTGAATGCAGACAACTTCCTCGTGTGATTCTGGGGATGAGAATAAAGCATACGCAGTGGATAAGTTGAAAGAAACTCACAGACCCTTTAGAATTGTATAGCTTTCAAGTGAACAAATCAGACAAGCACTGCAGCGATAACCTCCTCTCTGCCTCTGGAAGGTGTTACCTTCAGAACGATCACAAAAGTGTTTTCACAAGCAGCCTTCTGGTGTTTGTAGGATACCTCGTGGTCAGCAGTTCTGAAAAGTGAGTTGGTAGATGCGGGTGGAGTTGAAAGCAATGAGTTGCTCCTGGAAAATGTTGATGCTCTGGATTTTGTCCTTCTGTCTTCTCTTCAAAAGACTGTTGGAACATTTTCCAGGGATTGCTTGCTAGGGGGTTGTATGTCTCCTAAGTATGTAGATAAGAAGAAGAAGATGATTATTAGCGTAGCCTAATTCCAAACAAGAGACCAAGATGCTTTTCCCTAAAGCATCCAACCACTTGTTTTGCTAACTTTCTGTGAGTGTCTTGAGAATATATAATTGCTTTGGGTTTATCTCTGTCCAGAATCATTCCTGAAAGAAGCAGATGCTTTTTTCCTGTCCATAAATGATTTCATATGTAAACAAGCACTTACTGGTGCTCTACAAGAATCCTGGGAAGGCACAACGAAACAAAAACACAGATCTACAGAAAAGATTTCTAAAAGCCTGGTAATAAATGACATACTTAAGGAAGTGACAGATATCTACCAGGAGATGAATAAATGAGAAGGAAAGATAAGCTCCCTCCAAGATTTGGTGCTTCTATGAAAAATTCACAATAGGAAGAAGGGCAAAGTAGGCATTCAGATTTCAATGTTAAGTACCTGTTAATGTTCTCATTTTCATGAAAAATGTAAAAAATTGCCAGAGTTATTGCTTTGTTTGGAAGTGAAAAATATTGTAATTGCGTTCCATTACCAAGTTGGAAAGTTCTGTGCTTCTTACAGTTTTGTTAGCTATTAAAACTTTAGGAGCCAAAGTAACAGAGGGAATAGAGGGCTGCTTTAGATGAGTCTCTCAAGAACTGTTGACATTATACATAAAGATATAATTGATAGTTTTGTTTGGAAAGTGAATGAAAAAAAATGCAGTGATTTGCAGCCAGACCTTGAAACAGAAGGAAAGTCTGTGCCTCCTCATCCTTCTCATTGCACCCTGCTTCCTATGCTGTGCTTCTGTCTCTTCTGCCCCTCAGTCTCTTTTCTATTCTCAGTGTCCTCTCCTGTTCTCTCTCCCCTTCTCATGTGCTGCTGTCCCAGCCATACATCACTTGATCTCCTAGGAAATAATCTTTTCTTTCCATACTCTGAATGTCATATGCCACCACAACTTCAATTAAGACAGCCTCCACACATGCAGACAGGCTCTTTCATCAAATCCACTTGTTTGTTCCCAACTCTCTTCTTCTGGGCACAAGACTTTATAAACAGATTTTCTCTGGAAAATGTCCATCTGCTTCTCTTCCATATCTGAGCTTGTACAGTTCCTCAGCCCTCTCAGCCTCATTTTCTTAAGTTTTAATCTTATTTACGTAATCTTATACAATCTCAGTTCTATATTATCTCTCACACTAACCACAAGTAATCTCAGGAAAAGGTCATGCAATGAATATTATTCACTTTATCATAAATATTCTTACGTACGTGAGAGAAGGATGCTTCTCAGTACGAGCTAAAGTTTTTTCAGAATGAAGGCATTCCCATTAAATAAAAACCCTTTGCATAGCTTCAGCTTAAAATCTGGTGCTGTTTTATCTGACTTTTATCTGATTTTAATTTAAGAATTTGCTTACTTGTGTCCAGTCATTTCAATTAGTTTCTTCCCATTATCTCTAGTGCCCTGTGAGTAATTGCAGCTGTCTGTGAAAGAGTATGTGTTAATATTTTGTTAGACAAGATTGTAACAGATGACTTTTTATTCTGATTTTCGTGGACTGATAAACGTGATAAAGGGTAACTGTTCCAAAAAGGCCAGTCTGTTTGAACTTGCAAACCCATGTGACAAGTAAATGGGGTTCTTGATTTATAATACTGCGTGCAGAATATACTGTGATTAATGATGATGAAATATTGTGATTAATACACAAGAAAAACAGCCAGAAATTTCATTTACAACCAGAGCAAACAGAAGAGCTGCCCACATCGTGACATTTGATGCAAGGCTTATTTTCACCTAATCTAATTTGTTTCAATGAATGATAAATAAAAAAATGGATAACATTTCACTTTAAGCCCGTGACCTCCCTACCCAGAAAACCTCTGTGTTTTTCCATTAAGTAGTTTATACACTGGGTGAAAGAAAAGTGGATTAATACGTAACCACTGGTCAGCAATCTGGTTATGCAGATCCCTTTGACTTGTAATTGTTATTAAACTGGTTCACTGTGCTCTGCATAAAGCATTCATTCTCTTGGTAAGAAAGCACATAGGTCTGTGTTTATTCTGAGCAACTCATGAACTGCTGTAATTCCTTTCAGATTCACAGTCTCTGAGTTGATGTCATTTTTTATAAGGAAATGAACAGCCAATTTTTTTTCTAACAAACCAGTGCAATTTAATGCTTTTAGAATTTATCTGCCTTTGGATCAGCAGCATAACACAATTTTAATTACACTTACCACACTTCACTGAATTCTCTCATTCATAGTAAGCCTTATCAGAGTAAAGGTCCATGAGATGTGTTGAGCTCTGCTGATCCCAAAGTCACATAGCTTGCCTTCTCATCATTCGAAACAGAAATAAATGAACCCGTGATTTGCACTTCCATCACAGGGGGAAGCGATAATGATTATCCAAATATAATAAAAATACAAATGGCTAAGTGCCTCTATGGTTAAGAAATCAAGTGCAAAACTTTCTTAAAAAAACAGATTAGAGACAAAGGAAGTGTTGAAGCAGGTCAGGAACACTATATTGAAATAATTGTTACTTATTCATTATGTATTAATCCATGGCTAAGTGGCTTTTACTGCTCTCTTTGCAGTGCATATATAGTTCTCATTTAGTACAGCTTTGTATCAGACCACTCATTCTTGGCTGCAGTGCTTTCTGAATGTGCAACTGCCCTCAGCAATGCATCTGAGCATCAAGGAAATGAATGAGAAGAGGTCACATCCAATGGCAAAGAACTGAAAGCGCTTGTGAACATGCTGTGCCAGTGTCTTGCTAGATGGAGAAGTGCTGTTTTATTCGCAGAGCAGGAAAGAGCTCGAACATCTACGCTTTAGGGGCTTCAAAATAATTTTTCCTAATATTGAAATGAACAAACCCAGAGAAAGGAATTCTGTTCATCAAGAACTTTTTTTCCTGTCTTGTGTTGAGCGACACCGGGAGCACTTTTAACAAAAGCAATACAACTTGTTTGGCTGATTCCCTTTCAGACCTATTGAGCCTGTAAGCCAGCGTCCACAGGGTTTGTGATTCCTCTGTGTTGTGGTAAGATTGACAGATGAGTTGAAAACAGAGACTCAAGGGAAGGGCTCAGCAGCTCCCTGGCTGCTTGGCCTGCTGCCATCATGCACACAGCAGGAAGTCCCACCAGCACTGCTCAGAGATTGACGAGTTTTGTAGGAAGGGAAATGCTGTGAGGGAATTTGGGGATGGCTTTGTATGACATTAGAGAGTTAAATGGGCTTAAGCCACAGAGAAATAGGAAACAAATCCGAAGCAAAGCAAGCTTTGTTAGTTTTATTGCTTAGAGTACCATATGTTTTCTTATTTTTGTATACAGCTACTGACTGATGGGAGTAGGTTGACTTTCCCTTAGAGGAGTAGAAATACATGCCCAAAATGAGTAATTAAAATGAGTTCCTAGGAAGATTTAGTCAGTTGTTTTAATTTGAAGTGTATCTGCAAGAGATTGCTGGAAGATCATCAGAGTCAAAGACCTCAGCAGATGCGCTGCCTTCCACCATTCTGTGCTCCTTGGTGTGTCTTGTTACGTCACAAAAGTTTGTCAGCAGAAGTTGCACAGGCTGTGCTAAGTACAGGTGGCCAAAATGCATCCTGTGCAGCCTTACTGATTAAAAAAAAAAAAAAAGAAAAAAAAGAACGTTTCACCAATGCCACTAGATTTCATCCAAATTTATAGGGAAGTAATCGATGCTCTGAATTCTGTTTTCTCCCTTTACTCCTTCATCATCCTTCCCAGCTGGTGGGTTTTCTTTCTGTCACTGTGCCAATTTGGTACATTGGTTTTCTTACTCTTGCAAAATGCACTTTATACATCTGGAAGGGATTATACGGTTCTCTATTTTAAAATAGCTTACTTTTAACAACTTTCTTGCTTAAGATAGTAAGGGTTCCAGGCATCTGCTATGTCTTATTTCACATAGGCATTATAAAGACATGATTTTTGCAAGCTACGTAAAGCAAAGACAAGAAAGAGCAGTGGTAATGTTAATTAAAAATGTGCTGATATGGGTCAGCAGTGTGGGCAGTCTTACAGTGCCTAATTGCCATGGATTTGTCTGGCTTTGTGTCGGCATAGTGCTAAAGTTGAGTTTTAAGGAGGATGCTGGCACGACTTCGCAGGTGTTCGCAGGGAGTTTCTGACAGGTGTGACAAGAAAAGGTGAAGATACTCGTTTCAAAATTTAGCAACTGGGTAATAAAAGCTGTCATCGTTAACAAAGAGAAGTAGATGAAAGCTTGGCAGGGGTATGAATAGAAGTAAAATGGGGAGAAAGCCCTAAAGGATCCTGAAACAAGGGCTCATAGCTCGCTTGATGCAGTGGGGACTGGAAGGCTGGAGGAAGGCTGATGGCAGCAGAGGATGGCTTGGGCAGTGTGAGGATTGGGCTGCATTATCTTTGCAAATTGTCTGAACTGTAAGAAGAAAAAAATAAGCACTTTGAAAGAGTGTTTAAAGTGTGATCCCTACACTAGAGAGATTTAATTCAACAGAGTTTTACAAATGTATGCTGATGATGGGGCCGATGACATAATTGGAAACACCTGTGGCATTTGCACAGACAATGACAGTTAACAGAAGTATGTTTTTAATTGAGTAAATTATACCAAACTCTCTGAAAGTGAACTGATGCTGAGAGCAAGGGGTGAGAAAAGTGGGCATCATTTTCTAAACTGGAGCTACTAAGCCTTTTATTCTGAGGCATCATGTAAGATGTGGATGTACAACAAATACAACTCCCACAGAAGCAGCTAGGTGAGAAGCAGGCTCACTGGGATCTGGAAGACTGAAATAGCTCTAGGAAAAAAGTGATTGGCAGATTAAGATGTAAAAAACAGCTTTGAATTGAAAATCTGAAGTTGAAAACTCCTTGACAGTTCAGCTACAACTACACAGAAGATCTCTCAGTTCTCCTTTTGCTCATAAGAGCTCGAGAATTACTGTTATTTTTCTTGATATATTGAGCAATCACATTTATTTTCTAAAATATGAATTGCTTTCAAGAATTCCAAATTACTGTACATGCATACGTGTTCCATCAGACTGTACATACAGTGTAACATGTGGAGAACCCATATACATCCTTTTTCTTTCTTTTAAACAAGTGCTCTGGAAGGGGTTAGTGGGGAAATGATTATTTCTTGTTTGGGAGCAGGACAGGTCAGGAACTGAGCAGCCAATCTGTACACTGACACACTGCCAGATAGGAAGTTCCTTTCTACAACCCCATGGGACATTCTGCTCCCTGGTGTCACTGTGCCCTGGAGTTGGCTCATATAACACCTCTCTCACGTCTGCAGTAAATCCAGCAAGCCTGGTGCTTTTGCTGGGATTTTGAACTTGAAGCTTCACGCTCACAGCGGTCTCCTGGTGACTGATGGCATCACCTGCACCTCTGTAGCATCTTTCAGAAATTCTTTAGACAAATGCTTTGTGCTGCTACCTTGTGACTGTTCCCTGTAAATACACCAGTGCCTGAGTTCCTATTGCCTGGGTTTCCAGCCCAGCCTACCTCTGCCAGAGGGAAACAGACGGACTTGTTTTCATGAAATAAGGATGCTGGAGACTTTGAAATTACTTCTGAGGTGATGTTAAACAGTAGAAAGGCCTTGTAGGTTGAGTTAACATTTTCACTTTATAATTCTGGCAGTGCAAAATAGTGCAATTGAATTCATCAGGTTTTCCTGCTTTTCTGTTAGGGAGATTTGAGGGTCCCATTAAATCATCCTATCTGCAGATGTAGTACTTGCAGGGAATGCATTACTCCAGGTTTAAATTATCTTACTGAGAACGTTTAATTTTTTTGTTTTCTTTTCATATGGATTCCTATGGGAATATCAGGTCCTGTTCAATTACCTGTTTTCAAGATATTACATGTTTTCATCTCTGCTTTAGGCGCCGTGTTCAATATTCCTCACTTTTTGCACTTTATAAATCTTTAGAAATAATTTCCTTCTTTTTCTCAGATAATTTCTTCAGAAACACAAAGAAAAGGGCTAAGGATTTGTTTTATTTTTTCGAAAAGAAAATCAACACAGGAACACTTTCATGCATGAGCTGTTATTTTCCTATGTGTGTAGCATTTCTTACAGAGGGGCCTCATTCGGGTTCTTCTGGGGCACCAAGCTCACAACTACGCAGTGCTGGGATTTAGACATTCAGCAGTAGGTTGAATTGCTATGTGGGGAACCACTCCTAGCTGCTCTCAGAACTCCTTCCTTTGTCATTCAACGTAGGGAGGTTCCAGTGCTGTTTTGTAGCCATTAAAATGGCCTTTTTTGGGGAGTCCCATGTGCTGAGCTCCCCATGAGGCTTCTCTGTGTGGTTCTGGAGTTCACAGGGATGCTCTCAGCCCTCAAGGCAAGTGAGATTTCCAACCTGTTTCTCTGCCAAATTGCCTCTGGGTAGGAGAGCATCTCTGCTGTGTGCATGCAGAGAGCAGTGGGAGCGTGAGCATCTGACACCAGGGCTTGGACTCTTCTCCAGGAGTCATCAGATTGAAAGTTGGATGATTTAACAGCTGACCTGTGGACACCGAAGGATTTACCTCGCTGAAGGTCCCATTCTGTCACTCTAGTCATGATAGATATAAGAGCAGAACACAGCTCAGGGCACTTTTTTTTTTTTTTTTTAATTTTAATGACATAGCCTAGAATCTCACTATGCTAATCATCAGTTTGAATTTTTCATTCCACGGTAGTGCTTTCTGTAGGGAGCTGGTGATAGGAGCACAGCTTTGACCATTGGTAATCTGTTACCAGTCCACAGTGCTGCCTTCACTCTCTTATTCCATCTCCAGTATTTTGCTGCTTTTTTTTTTTCCTCATTACTTTACACATTGCACCTCATATGACAGTCCATTAAGTCTTTAATCACTTAAGTTATATAATTCATTTGCTTGATACAAAGTGAGAATAGACAGAAAATTGTATTGACTGACCGTGATTGAACATAATTACAGAGTGGGAGTCAGCCATCTTTAATTAATTGATTGTAATGTAAATGAATTTATAACTTTCCTATAGTGCTATTCACATTGTAAATATGCTTTCCCACTCCCATTTAGAGTGGTTCAATTAATTGACCAGATTATTGATTAAGTATTTTTCCTCTAATTGATTGAACGTTACATCTTTACTTACGTACTAAAAGATAAAGACATGAAGCTAAAATTTCTTCCTTTGGTCAGGATCTCAGGGAGCTGTGAAGGCAAAAACTCGTAACTGAAGTCAGCACTGACACTTAGGTCTTCAAGTATATCATCTTGTCATTCATACCATTAAAAATGAGATCATTCATAGAAAGTAATATTTTAAAAATTCTAAGATAGTTTCCTACTTTCCAGTACAGGGAATAGAACGTAGATAAATGTGTATTGTTAAACAGTTGGTTCTTTTTTCAATGTCTTCTTTAACAACTAAAACAATCTAGATCTACATCATCTGTGGTAGAAGAAGTGGTATGAAAAAACACAGTGTATGCAGCCTGGAGAGCTGCAAGTGTGGCTTGTTTTGGCACTGGGTGAAAAAGGGAAAGAAGGAAGGAAGGAAAGAGAGAAGGGAGAGAAGATGGTATTTAATCCACGCATGACACCACTTAGATAAATACTTCTTGTGTTGGCAATTATACCGTTAATATAGCACGCTCTGCTGTGGTCTGCTGTTATGTACTCAATTTCGGTTGAACTTTCACATTTTCTTTGGAACCAGTTATGTCTGGGTACCAATCAAAATTACATTTTCTGTAACAGGACACTTTTGTGGGTTTTTTTAAAATCTATTGTTCTACAAGCTGTTGTTTTTCAATGAAACCAGCAGCTGCAAAGGTCAGGATTTATGTAATAATATTAGCTGTGAGCACAGAGAAGGAGCTAGAATAGGAACTGGAAGCCATTCCAAGCTCTACTCTCTCTTCTTACAGAGTATCATTTGTTCATGAAAGAATATTAACATCGTAGAGGTTTTCTCTTGCACTTTTGGAAATGAGTAACGTTGCTCTTAATAACAACGTTCCATTATTTTCTATCTCACAGTTGTCAATAAATCACTTGTTAAATGAATCAGGCCTTGTGAACTTGGACTGGCAAGATTGATTTCTCTGTGACATTTCCTTAGGAAATGAATTAAATCTAAGAAAGAAATATGTGTGCACAGTGGCAAATTGTACTTTCACAGAGAGGGTATTTATGACGAATAGAAGGAAGATCGAGTACACATGCTTCAAAGAACACATTCTTGTAATGATGCACAGTACTAATATGATCTGAAGTAAAGATGGTAAGATCATAAGCTTTCAGTGCGGAATGATTACCCTTTCCTTTGAAAGCATTATTTACTGTAAATTCTTGAGTTCCCTTCAGAAATACTTTTGAGTCTTTCCATTGTAATTTACATAAGTCCTTTTTTTTTTTCTTTTTTATTTCCTCAGTATCCATCAAAACAACCAAGCTTTCCGCAGTGCCTTTTGTAGACTTT
Organism: Phasianus colchicus; assembly: GCF_987193195.1. Lineage (NCBI taxonomy): Eukaryota > Metazoa > Chordata > Aves > Galliformes > Phasianidae > Phasianus > Phasianus colchicus. The sequence goes on along the minus strand of NC_143450.1, from coordinate 15,094,647 downwards.
TATAGATGTGAATTAAAGGGTGATTTTTTCTCTTTGCCACCCTTCTTTACAACAGCTGAAGGAGGCTCCTTTTGCACTGTTACTTGTAGGGAAGTACCTCTGTGTTACCTTCCTGATGTACAGAACAGGTGAATGTGTGTCCCTCACCTGTTGTTAAAGAGATAAATCCAATCTCAGTTTTCCTTATTTGCACATTTCTTGATGGCTTCTAATCTGTGGGTCCTTCCTCTGTCAGAGTTTCAGGAAGAAAAATTCCCCAGTTATTTCTGTATGATTTTCTGTACATTATAAGTGAATTTCATGTGTATTTAGTTTTTTAAAGCCATACCAAATGGACAAAGCTGGTAATATCTGAAACAAATATTTGAGAATTTTCTATATGAAAAAAGTACAGAGTCGTATTTCTTACACTAGAAGACTTATAATGTGAAAACAGGATGAAATACAGTCAGTTACAAAAGCACAGTCATGTCTTGACTGCAGTAGATTAGTTGGAAAATATGGGGTTGACTTCTAAATCCAATTTACAACCAATTAACCATAGAAAATACCAAGCAGTTAGCTGAAATCTGCACTCTTCCACCTTATGTGAGGGCAAACATTGACTTGTCCATTTAACCTACATGTAACCTAATTCTTTCCATGCATTTCACCTCTGCAATGAAATAGCAAATACTGTGTTTTGTAGGATAATCCTGATGAGATAGTGATCAAAGTTCCAAACTCTGTGATGTTCCAGCAGATCATTCATACATAGTTTAGCCAAGCTTAGGGGAAACACTTTCACTTACATTTAGTTTCGATATCGAAATGGTTGTGTCTGCAGCATTTAATTCTATCAGCAGATTTTTTTCCCTGCTCCTCAGTTGACTTGTGTTGTGTTTGGCCATGCACATGAGCATTTCTGCCAAGAGAAAATACCTACAACAGGTCTTCCTAGCAGTAGGTAATTATTGGCCTAATGGATTAGACTGTCATTCACAGCACTGGGACAGGAGAGGCACCCTGAGACCTCCTTCACAAGTCTACAACACACGACATCACTTTCCATTTCTTTCCTCACAGGAATGAGCCAACATCCATCATCACCGGCAAGTCAACATCATCTCCACCAAATCCATCCCAACATTTTGCCAGCACGCCTATTTATTGGAGAAAAATGTTAATCTTGTACATTCATACCTCAGTATGGATTCTTCTGTAGATAAACACACACCACAAAAAGGAGATCAGAGAATAAGGCCTATCAAATCCCATTACTGTGAATATTTATTTTAATACTCTTAAGCATGTTTATCCAAATCTTTTTCATCCTTGTTAGTGGTCATCATCTCTTCTCTGGAAGCTAGGAATGAATAAATTTTACATCCCTAGGAAAAAAATCATCTCTTGGTACCCAAGCTGTTTGTAAGCACGCACTGAAAAAAAGGACTTGATGGCATCCACAGTGCTATCAAGTGAGGCAGCACTGCCTCCACAAGCTATAAAAAAATGATAAGTGAAGAAAGGTGAAGAAAGCAATTTCTGTTATTTAGTTCAGGACATAATCACTGTGTTTTACTTCATCAGTTTTCAGAAACAAAATGGATAGTTTGACACCACAGATACAATGTTTATTCCAGTTAGTGGCTCAGCCTCCACGGATTACTCTGCAAATCATATTGCTCAGTTAATGCCCATTGCAAACGCTGCGTACCTGCTGGAGTGGTTCTTTTCCAGATGAAGGATTAGCACTATAATCGAGGGAAACATTAAAGCTCCCTCGAATCAAATTATTCAGAACAGTCTTAATTGGCTTAATAGGTAAATTTATCCAGCTTCACATATAGGCTGTATACCATTGATTAGTATTATTCATACACAGTTTTACTCGTTTGGATTTGCTCATCCAGCTTTAACACCAGTACTTCAAGCCATTCCACAGATTACTTTTAAAGAACATTAGTTATCAAACTTGCTGAGTCCTTTGGGGACCAAATTTACCAACTGGAGTTGGTAAATTGGCACTCCTCTATTTGCTGCACTGCAACCAGTTCTGCTGTCAGCTGCCCTGCAACCATGTTAGCTAGCAGTGCATTCCACACAGCATTATGGTGAATGTAGCTCTACAGATACCGGCTATAATCAGTTATAATGCATGAAGTAGGAAATTATTTTTAATCTTTTCTGTGTTTTATGCTTTTGAACTTAAACACAAAGCACCTTGCCAGTCTGTAGCTTCCAGTAAAACAATGGAACTTAATGGGACTTTGCTCCTTTAATGTGATGGCTGCTTTTTCTGAAAATGACAAGGATAGCAAATATTGTACCATTGTCTATAAATCTACAGGTATTCCAACATCCCGCTCTTACTGTGCACAGACCTGTAGCAAAATGGAAAAAGTAGTTTCTGGCTCTCTCATGAAGTAAAATGAGTATTAAAAGGACATGAGTGTGAAAAGATATCCTTAAGGTTCATCACAAGAACAGTGAAATCTAAAATTCATGAGACTACTTTGGAAGGGAGACTGAATAATACATTCGAAGCCTGCAAAAGTGGAACTCAGCTTTCACTTGCATCCAAATAAGTTTGGAATTTTGTGATAGCAGGATCAGGCCCAATGGCCTAATTTTGGTAGTGTGATCTAAATGATCACTCAAATAGTGATAAATCAAAAAATCTAGGCAAAATGCTGGGCTAGCCACAGGAGAAGCATGTCAGAAGCATGGGCTCTGTATCCCTGTAGTGTTCCCAATTAAGACACTGCTGTTGGAAATTGATATTTGCATAAAATTTGTAAAATTTCATCAGAAGCTCCAAATCCTCACTTGTGTGGGATGCCTGCCTGGACCTTTTACAACATTTGTTGATTGCAAACACTTTGTGAGCATTGCTCCACGGCTGCTCTGATTAAATAAGGGCACCAGCACTTCGTGTAACCGAGTGCCACCAGCCTCCCCATCCCAGAGCACTGCTCCCTCCTTTTTGCATGCACAGTTCCAGCTATTTAATTTTCTACAGAGCAGCTCAAGTTTAAATAGGATTCAGATTGTTTTCAGTTCTGCTTAAGCCATCAGCAAGTAACCAGGCCTGAGGAAAGGGGTCTCTTCCATACAACCTTTTCTCCTTTTCTTTGCTTTATTTTTTTTTGCTCGCAGACCTGCCTGTGCTTTGGAGAGATGATGATAATTGCTTCTACAAAGGCTTACAACCACCCTACAATACACTCTGTCAGCCTGGCTGTTCTCAAAGCTTTCTCAGCCACAGTTCCCAATCTGTCACATTATTTTGGAATAAATTCCTCTCACACAAGCCATTTTTATCCCTTTCAGAATTGCTCAGCTTACAGTTCTCATAATGCCATAGGATGGTTTTTGATCTCCCTCACCATCATTTTTTGGGGGTTATTAAATATTTTAATAGTGCAAATATTTTTTTTAAAATCAAGATGTTTTCAATAAATCATATCCCTGAATACACAGAACTCAATCCTCCCTCTAAAAGCCTTTAAGCATACACAAATGAATATGAAGGGCTGAGAAGAGAATTGACTTTCCTTTAAGTGATTCTTCAAAATACACATTAGTGGGGATTTCTGCAACTGCCTTCCACACTTTTTGAAGTTATTGATTCCCACAGCATCTGACTGGCCAGGTACTCATCAGTATGTTCATCTCATACTTTTCCTTATACTGGTAAAAGCAGTTACACGGCTGTAGGAGGTACTGTCATGGTAGATAAACAACAGTAGGTTCTTCAAGCCTTTTTTTTTTTTTAACCTACAGCCCTCCTTGACACTCAGCTCAGCTTGGCTGTTCTCTTTTTAATCCTAGAGAAGTTTGCTTGTGCTTTAGCAGTACCCCAACTCTTCAGTCTAGGAGAAGAGAGCATAAGGCTGAAACATCAGCTCAGCTGAACACACTTTGTTAGCCGTTAAGCCACGCCAAGTTCTGGAAGAGAAAACTTCCTCTTTGCACACCCAGCAGAGGTCCCAGCACCTGGGGAGATCTCCTGTTGCTTGCACACATGAGGCAGCCACCAAACCAGAAGCCAGACCTCTGTTTGCAGTGCACCTCATTCACCTTCAGAATCACACGCAGTGAGAACCATGTTGCTAAGTGCATTTGTTAATGAGTTGTATTTGATGGACCAGCCAACTCAGATGAACGTGTTTGCTGATGTATCGGTTGCAGTTCACTCCTGGGAAGCTGGTGGCACTTCCCCACTATAAAACTGGTTCCAAAAATATCCTGTTCAGATATAAAATCCATTCGAATTTGATTCTCAAAATATGTTTCTGTACTAAAATTATTCCTTTGCTTCATTGTTTCCTATTGCCCTGAACACTTCATTATTGCTATGTATTTCCTGGCTGGATGCATGCTTTTCTTGGTAAGGTGCAGTAGTGCAGAGATAGCTCTGATTTCCTTCCAGGGGATCTTTGCAACCCACTGGGGAGCTGTGTTGTCTCATTTGCACTTTCTTATTGAATTTCAATCAGCTCTCCCAACCATTTTCTGGAAGAATTCCCGAGCGACATCTTCAAATAGTTCTAGCCCCATGCTGTCCAACAGCTCCTCATTTTCTCTTCTAGGGCTGTCTGTGTTTTCTCATTTGAGAATAATTCACCACATGACAACATTTTGCATTAATGAAGCCCTGGTGGTATCAGATGTGGTAACATTCAATAGGGAACACGGAAGATAAGTACAAGGATATAAACAGCATAAAATAAAAATCAGCTGATGTGCAAAAAAGTTAATGAGGGGGAAAAATAGTTTCTGCCAGCATACGCTGACTCACAAGTCTCCATCCTGCCTAAGCATAGACAAATTGGATTTATCTTTCACTTTGCAAAGTTCCCTTAGGAAGCTGGTAGAGATGGTGGGCTTCTGCAAGAATGAAGTGAATCTCCTTAGTTTCTTCCTCTTTTTCTTGTATGGTGGAATACCAGCCAGCCACACCTGGCAGAAAGCTGTCTTTCTAATAAATTCCTGGGTCCAACAAGCAGTTAGGCAGTGTTCTAAGGCACAGCAGTCTCTGAGAAGAATGCCAGGTCACAAGGAGCAGTCAGTGTGCTTTCTGGCCCTCTGGAAACACTGTGTGGTAAAATACACATAGGCTATAAAACAGAGTTGCTGCTTTTACATTTCTGTACGATATTTTGTAGTACTTTCTTTGATAGCAGTAGTGGTTGTACCTTACAGTTCTCTAGCCTGAGCTTTACCTCCAGAATAGGCATTGACCAGATCAGGGCACAGTGGCATTTAGATCTTGCTAGCCATAAAAATAATAAATTTCCTCATTAAACTAAACAAAAATAACAATTATTTAAAAGATGCAGTGATAACAGTCATACAGGCTGTCATGTGTTCTTTTCTTCCATCGCTGTGCATTACTGACAGAAATGTGCTTTCCACTGATTTGGCTGGAAGGCAGAGCGGGCAGAGATGTGCCAAGGAGATGAATCCTGAAATCCAGTTCTTTTGTGAAGAGGACATGTACATACAACATGTAGTTTCTTTTCACTGGTTCTAATGACTACGATGGATCGAACCTATTGCTCTTTGCTTTTGTTTGCAGTTGTTTGCTCAGTAGCACATGCTGAAGCTCTGTGATGCCCACGTCCACCTGACGTGTCCTTATGTACTGTTTTCCTAAGATGGATATATTAAGAGTGAGAGTCGTACAGCAAAGGTTGCTTAGAAATCTAATTCTGCATTTCTGGACTTGGTTTTTTTTGAACGTATCTTTTTCCAAAACCCCATTTTCCACCTCCCTTTTCATTTCTTTCACAGTTTTCACATTTCAGTCAGCCCTGGCTCTTGCTGGTGTCCAACGTGCTGCTGCCACACGTCCATTTCCTCCTTAAAAACATGCAAGTTTCTCACTAGTGCTTCTAGAACTTGAAACAGAAGCTACTCTGAGCTGTTTTAATGGTTGGTAGAGAATGCGAATAATTCATTGGAGAAGCACTGTAAATAAATCTATTTGTACATACAGCATAAAAACATAGGTTGCAATTAAATATATTATTTATGGTCTTTAACAGGAAGAATCATATTTTATTACTCAGGTATTCACTGCAGAAATCCTGGAAAGTAAGTGCAAAAAATAAGGGAAGCAAATGGTGAAAATGTTTACTTTTTGTGAAACAATAAAATCAGGGAGCTCGTTAATTTGAATTTGAAGACACTTACAGAGATGGAGTAGTGTAAGGAGAACAGGACTAAGGTAAGCAGTTTTATCGTAGGAGCCACTGAAAAATTCATGCATTTTAAAGGAATGGTATCAATAATGAATATCCCTGTTTACTATGACACTTTACAAAAATGATCTACTGTCATTATGTTTTGCAATTTGGATTGTTCTGTGATTGCACAAGTCACTGTAAAAACTGCATTTAATTTCATGCATAGCCACATTTTCAACCCGTTTATGGGAAATGCTGCATGTGCTTCAGCTCTAACATAGATGTTCTATGATACCATCTTGTATTTTTACTTTTATCTCTGTATATAATCTTTTAATTTCTGTTCTGGCTGTCGCCTTCCTGTTCTGATTGAACATAAATACATCTGCCCGTTTCTTCCCAAATGCTGTCAAATTTCTAATTTTACTACCTGAGTTTTGCTCTTTCAAGCTGAAGGCCATTTTCATTATGGAAACCAGCAGCTACCCTTATCATCAGCAGCCCAAGCTATTTCACACTATTGTAATTCAGAACAATTTACTGGAGATCAGAATCTAAAATTTCTGTTCAGCTCTAGAAAGTGGAGCAAAACAATTTCCTGGATCTGTAAAACTTCAGGTTGTCTTTAAGTGTTTCAGCTGTGCCTTTGGAAGGTTCATTAGAAACACTTCCATCTCATATTCAAAGTTGATCATTTGAGTATTTGGTTAGCTCATTTTAAACCCAGCCAGGTTTGTTTCTACTCATAATTCTTTATTTAGTCATTCAAACACCTGAAAGCACAGTGCCTGCTAAGCTTTTTGTAGTAAAGTCAGGTACTGATGGCAGCCTCCCATGGGCTCTAAGGTGCAGGCGACCAACGCTGCTTTAAAGTCAAACCAGCATTCTGTTTTTCTAAGAACAGGGACAGCCATTTGCTCACATTGGCTTGGCCAGTGTTTGACAGGTCCCAACTAAATGCAACTGGAGCACTTTCTCTGAGACAGCACCGAAGATGTTGGATGCATACATGACATTAGAGATATCTGTGTCTTCCACATGAAGGACATTTTTTCAGAAGAGTCTGTGTATAATGGGGTGGAAGGAAGGGAGGCATAAGGAGAGATGATGCCTACTGACTTTATCATTCAGAGCACAGCATGAACTTCTGGAATAGTCGTTCCAAGTAGACAGGTTTTTTTTTTTTCAGTGGATATAATTTTGTCTATTCCTAAATTCATAGCAGAATTTGAATGAGGACATTAGGATGAGCTATCAGGTGGAACCTGGGATGCTAAGAGCCGTGCAGGTGATGATATTTTAGTAGCTGGGCCAAAAAGGCCAAAATCTCAGGAAGGAGGCAGCTCCCACACATATTCCTGACCGGTTCTGAGTAACCCCCCATACCAGTATACTTTGGGTGTATTTAAAATGAACCTCCAAGCTTCCTAAGCACCTAACAAAGATGAACTTCCCAGGGTTTTCACAATTAATGCAAGCACAAAAGGAACTAGCATTAAGTACTATGAAAACAGATGTACACTTTGCCTGCAGCTTTAGAGAGTGAGCTTTGTAGCTCTCAATCTTTGTTTATACAGTTCTAGCTGAGCCTTGTGTTTTAAATGTACTGTTTTAAGGGAGCTTCCAATCAAAGCCTATTTCGTCTTCACAATAACTCAGCTGCTCCTGTAATCATCTCAGAGTTGGAACTGCAGGATCTTGGCATCTGCTGCTTTATTTATAAGATGAGGCAAAGCAAGTGACAGAGGGATCAGAGGTGGTTATCAGCATAGGTGTCATCCCTGTGGAAGAATAGCCACGGAATGCCAAAAACGCAGTACGACAAATGTACCCACCTAGAACTTTGTCATGAAGCGTTGATGATCATAGGAGAAGTTTCAAATAAAAGACCTTCATTTTTTGAACCATCAAGGCACGTTCAGAGTGCAGTGCTGTTTCTTATAGTAAATAATCTATTCCCTTCTACTTTATAAATATTGTTGTCATAGTACTTCATTTTTTATTATTAAAAGAAGTTGCCTGGAGGGCTCAGCGAAAGGAGCAAATTAGAGCATTCCCTCTTCTAATGAAGAATGGTGCAGTATTTGTGAAGGTCATTATTGCCACAATTGCATCACCAGAACACCTCAGATAAAACCCTCAGAGTCATCTACAGGTTACATACATGAGTGTATGTTATATGCACGTGTGTGTACCACATTTGGAGTGGAGCGTTAGCACGGCGCTGCATTTGTCTCAAGGTTTGCTTTCAAATCAGGTCCTGCAGCAGCAGTTGCTACTCTGTGTATTTTGCATGAGTAGGAGCACAGCCACTCTGATGCATGAAAGCTGACACAATCTTTTCTTACTTCAGTTTTAAAGCTTGCTCCAGCAATCCAAACACATTTAGAAGCCATTACAGATGGATTAAATAAGTTGTTGACTTACATAGTAGAGAGAAAATGTAGAGATGTCAGAGAAAGCATAATTAAAATTGCTATATTTTCTATATTGTTTTACAAAGATAATACAAAAAATAGTACAAGAGATGACCATTATTTTCTGTCAATTTCTGCACTGTTCTACACCTATATCAAATCTTTTAAAATAGTGTTATTACAGTGTTTTAAACTCTGTGCATTTTACCATATTACTTTGCACCTTGCTGTCATTTTAGATAGTCTTCAAAAATGCAAAAGCAAGACTTTTCTTCTGAATTATTGAAACTATGTCTGTCCTATTTCTAACCAGAGGAATATAATATCAGCATTGGACAGTGTCATGCTGGTTTGTGCTGTATTTCACAATACACGTTTTAATCAAAGCTAAATGGACTTGTCCCCCAGGCTTACAGCACAAATGACTGAACTGCTTGTTACAACTAATATGTCTTACAAATACAACTCCTATTTTTCTGCTTCTGAGCCAAGCAACAATCAAGGCCAGTTTCTATTGATGCATCTACTCCCTCTTGCTGCCCAGGGTAAGCCATGTCTGAAATTTCAGACTTTGGGTTACAATGGGCTCTCTTGCAGCATTTTCCATTCCTTCACATGCTCCATATTAGGAACCTTTGCATCCGTTATAGGCAGAGGCTCAGAATTAGTGACATGTTCTCTAAGCTGAATTTTGCCACCAGGTCAGTTTTCTTTTGCAAAGAAAGTGCTGTAACCTCCATAGCTAAATATGCCTTTCACGAAGCTTATATTTTCTTTCTGTTGAAAATTTCTCTGCATTTGCAGTTTTCTTTCTTCTACACTACAGAATGTAGCCCAGCTCCCAGGGAATATTGACAGGCTGCACATTGGCATCCAGGGAATAGGAAATTTGCTTCTCAGTCTTTACCTATGAGACTATTTAGTATTGTAAAACAATTATATGAACCCAAATGGCCAGTCTGTCCTCATTTAATTGGTAAAAATTTTGTACTGTTTGTATGAATGGTGACAGCAATGGTAATGATAAGGCAACAGATTCATGCTGGAGAGATGACTGATAACAGAGAAATGAAATGATATGAAACAGGTTACACACACTCTGTGAGGCTGGTTGCATAGCTTGCTTATTCTGAGGCACAGAGTAATGCATCACTGTAACTTCTTTTCTGAACCACATCATAGACTTCTTGCTTGTCATGAGCACCAGAATATTATGGCAGCAGTCCAGATACTAAAGCAGTAATGTACTTCCTCACCATCAAGTTTTGCTTAGAAGTACCTACAGTATGAATTACAAGGCTTGTTTTGTAAATGGCTGGAGTTTACTATATTGTATTGCTAGGCTGGAGTAAAAATGGGTGTGAGGGAACATTCCATAATCTTATGCTTTTACAAGTTCAGCTTTAATGTTGATTTGTGGCACTGAGCACTTCAGTCCCTCCCTGAAAGAATGAAATTAAATATTATATTGTTAATTTTCACAACCAATGTGTATAGATTAGTATTCGCAGTGCTGAAAAAGTCCATAATGGAAGCATACCTATAAAAACCCAACCCTTTACAGCATGCTAATGGCTTTCCATCGGGTCACATTAATGTTTTCTGCTTGATGAAAATAGGTATTTAGCAACAATGCTTTCAGTTTGTTAGGAATAAATAACTACTGAAACAATTGCTTCACCCTTGGGAATAAATCTGCACTTTCAGTGCTTGCTGTTAAATCACTCCATGATTTAGAATGATTCATGGTGGCTGCAGATTCAGATCTGAGGGATTTGGTTGGATCCAGCAGCACATGCATCCCCCTCACTCATTCACATTGCCTTCGCTCAGAGAAGTGACAGATCCGGCTGCTCCTCATAGTCGAAGCCATGGGCTATGCAACAGATGTCATCAAAGCACATCAGCAGTGAGGGATGAGAATTAGCACTACGTGAGGACGTGATGGCAGCAGGCTGGTAAGGCAGAGCTGTCAGTGATGTCATTAACAAGGATAAAGTCTGGTGTTTTTTCCCATTTGAAAGGTGCATAGAATGAATCGAAGCCAAATTCTGTTATCTCAAAGAAAATACACACAGCAGTGGAGTGTATTTGCATATGCTTGCAGTGTCTTTCTCACAGCAGTAGGTTTTAAAATGGGTGTTGACAGTTGACTGGACAGACTTCAGTTGCCGGAGCAGAGCTATGAAGAGCTTCTTCCCTTGGAGTTTCTCTTCATCCCAGATTTTTTAATCAGTGCCTCAAGTCATGCCAATATCCATATTGTCCGCAACCTACATATTCTCTCCTTAAAGATCTTCAAATAGCAAGGGACTCATTATCACATCTATTCCGCCTACAACCCTATTCTTCTCATCTGAGAAATGTTACTTGAAACTTCTATTAATAGTAAAATAGTACACTTTTATACTGTATTTTTTATGAAGAGCGTTCTTAAAAATGCTTTATAATTCAAGCTGATGCAAATTTATGTAGGAGGATCTTAGATCTGGGGCTCCTTAGAGCTCTGCTTCCTCAGTGCCTGATAACCAAAGGGCTTTACCACCAGAAATAAATACTCCAGTGCTGATTCGTAGATATCCATACAGAGTCTGGGCCTGATGTCAAACTGATGCCCTCTGAATGAAGTGTTTTTAATTTTGTGTCCCAAAACAAACTGGGAATGATTAAAGACTTCTGAAAATATGCAAATGCAATGAATAGAATAATATGGTGAGGTAGAAAGGTAGGATCTTTCCAAACATGCATGGTAGCATTAAAATTAATAAAAGAAATGGGAAATAATACTTCCACGTGCAGAAGAAAGTACGATGGAGGACACGAAATACCTGTGAAGAAACTTAACTGAACTTGGCTTTAAATTTTTGCAGTCTTTAAAGAAATTTATTGTCTGCTGCATATTAACAGAAGTGTTCATAGCTGTTATTTCTGACCCCAAAAGAACGGACTCACTGCAGCCATGAGATTTTGGTACATTCATGGCTGTGAGTTTCACGTGAGATGATAAGTGTGGGACTCAGCTGATCCCCAGGAAGGTGGAAGGAGGAATATTATGAGGTGCAGTGAATTGGAGAAGGCATATTGTGGCTTGCCCTGTGAAGGATATCTGTCTCCGTGGCATAAAATCATGCTTTGTACTGCACAGCAGGAATAATAGAATTGCCTGAGCATGTAAATTTTCAACACTAAATATGATACAAAAACAAGAATATTTTTTTTCTGGCAGAAACTGGTGACTAATGCAGCTTTCTTCCTTAAAAATATTTGCTTTGGATGGACATTAATCTCTTGGCAAAAAGTTCTGGAAATAAAAAGCAGATATTTCTCAGTAAAAAAAAAAAAAAGGAAAAGAGCTGTTTTACCAGCTAAGAAAATGGAACTGACAGCCTTCAGAGGAGGCAAAGTCCCATTTGCAGTAGGGCTAGAGCAGCGTGACAGCTTTCTTTTATATGTATATAAAGAAATAAATGTATTTCCTATAGCTGTGATAATAGCACTATACTAAGTCAAATGTGGTTATAAATTATTCCGAGCATCTTGTTCAAGTGGGATGTCTCAGCAAGAACGTCCCTCCTCCCCATCTGTCTGGCTGATATTTTTCTCTGAAATCCTAAAAGGTGAAAACATTTAAGTTAAACAGTCACATCGCCCTGATGGAAAACCTGCAGATAGCTCATGTCACCGCTCCCATCGCAAATCATGTCAGCTACTGAGGACAAACTCGAGTAAAACTTTTAATTCATTACAATTTCCTTTTTCTTTTTAACTTGTGTCCTTTCTCCCAACCTTCTCTTTTACTTCAGGGCTCACAGAAGGAGTTTACAACCATAATTAAATAATATTTTTTCATCAGAATATCTGGGGACAGTTTCTCTGCTGTTTCTCTTGACTCGGTCTGATTTGTTCTTTTTCCAGCTTGCACTGACAAGGAATTGAGGAGTCTTGCTTCGCGACTCAAAGACTGGTTCGGTGCTCTTCATGAGGATGCAAACCGTGTCATCAAGCCAACAAGCTCGGAAACAGCACAAGGCAGTAAGAAAACACCTTTCCAGTTAACGCTGATGTTGCAGGCAGCTTACCAGCCTGGGAGAGCTGATCACAGCTGCTGGTGCCACGATGTCATGTCAGGCAGGTGCCAGCAAGTGAGCAGTTTCACAGGGGAGCTGATCCTGCAAATAAATAGCTGCCCTGTTGTCTGAAGGAGCTGCAGTCATTCTGTGCTCTCTCTCTGGTCCTAAGTACTCTAAAAATTGGCAGTCAGAGTCAGAGAGACCTGCACAAGTTAGCCAGGCAAATAACTGGGTCCAAAGACTACAGAGGTCATATCTATACTGGTAAATAAAGCTGCAAAGGGACTCCTAAAGCCCTGAGGTTAGCTGGCATTATATAGTTTGTGTCTGTACAGAAAACTCCATGACCCTCCAAATCATTGTGGCTGTCCCCAGACACTTCTTGGGGATGGACAATGGTCTCTGCTTGTCCCCAGGTCTGTGCCTGGGGACATGTGCAAAAAATACAGCATGCAAGCAAACAGAAGATGATGCTAAAGCTGAGAAGGACCCACTTCAGATTTTATTTTACGATTTCTTGCTAATGCTTTGTGTAAGAAAAAGAAAAATAACAATATCCAGGTAGTAACCACAGAGATGGAATAGCTAAATGGTGTGGAAAGCTGGAATCTGGTGCGTCCCAGGTATTCAATAACAGCATCTTTGCTTCCTTTGATGATATTTTTTTTTAAGAAATGAAGAAAATGAACAGTTTAGAGGACATTTACTCTCTGTGGGTTAAGCCAACATGACTGATTTTGATGTCATTTACCCACCAGGGAAAGGAAAGATTCAGATAACAGCAGCAAAAGAGGTCATCTTCATCACAGAGCAGATGTGAATTTATTTTCTGTAAGGACTCATTAATCCTTTTAAACAGCGTGTCCCAAATCACAGGGGCCCTGGGTTACAAAGTAGGCTCAGGTTTTATCTGTGTGACTCACCTTCAGCTAACTGCCCTCATTCTCTGGGGTGAGCTGCTTAAAGCTGGGGTCCACACACACATAATTTCAAGGATTTGGTCAGCTGCTTCTTTTACTGTTTTCTGACCCTTGTACTTAGTTGCATAATAGTGTGGGAGAGGCTGAATGTGCAGCAGAGCTGACCCAGCACATCGGGATAAGCATTTGCTGTTGGTCTGTGTCTGCACTTCCACTCTTGTGCTACTTTTGAGTTTGTGTGCGTAGCAGAAATGCTAAGTTATGGCCTGAAGCAGTGATGGATCACCTGGTGGGATGGCAGGGCCAACCCAGGGGAGCTCAGGTGCATGCAGTGCCCAGAAGGGGTATAGCCAGGATTCACCCCTTCCCAGCCCTTATGTAAGGGTTGGCAGTGGAGGTGAAGGTATCTCCTTAGAGATTCCTGTATATCTGAGCCCTCCCAAAGGTAAGCAGGTTTTCTTCTTTCTGTGTCTATGGTTACTGCATGGGGGCTTATGCTCATTTGCTGCAGCCTAGGATTGTGCCACCCTGCTATTAATGCTTTACTATCCATCATGTTATAGCATTAAAAAGTAGCAAGAAATTGCTCTTCCTAAAAAGACAGAATACACCCCAGGCTGTACTGCTCAGAACTGTAAGCAAACCTCATTAATGTCACATATCTGAGTCTTAAAAATAGGTGAGAAAATAAGCAACAGTCTATGTAAACTTTTTCATCAGTTCCTTACTTAGAATAGTATTTAAAGTCAGTGTCCTTAGAAGCACATGTCCTACATATTTCTTAAACATTCTTATGTAAAGGAAGCTGAACCATAGCACAAAGACAATTGGATGTGCAGCCAATTACAGCTTTAAGATGTGAATCCCCTTCAGACCCCAACAACAGAAAACCCCAGAGATAGCAAACTTTTTCTAGAGTACTTCATGCCCAGAAGCACATGAAGTCTTGTTTCATCAGACTTTCAAAAGGCTGCTTCTCATGCAGATGACCCCTGAGCTGCTTAGAAGAAGCTTACCAAAGGCCAAAGATCAGCTCCATCCCTAAAGATGGTCGGGTTTTTTTGCTGAAGCAATTTCAGTAAGAAACTTTCCTGGCAATTCTGCAGTGTTTGCTGTGATTCACAGAGAAGCTGTTATCTCTTTTTAGTTCAGTTTTGTTCCTGGCAGCCATGATATGAAAGGCTGCATTAATGATCTCAAATGCTTGATTTCAACGATGTTCATTTTCAGACTGTTGACTTAGTTCAGCACGTTTTCTTATTTTCAATTGGAGTGTCAATTGGAGGGGAAAAAAAAGAAACACAAGAAACTTTCTGAGTTAAGATGCCCAAATCATCTTTAAATACCACAAAAATTAGGCTTGTTTTTCTTTTAAAGAGATTGCAGTAGTTTCCTTGAATGGGTCTACATGTGCCAAATTTGCTTCAGTTCTCTCAGACACAGAGTACGGACAGCAGGATCTGCCTTCCTCCAACATCAGCTTCAAACATTTGTTGAGAATGAAAGACATCTTAAATAGGGCTTAAAATTTAAAATGGAATTCATATATCCAAACTGAAAAATACATCCATGTGAATGATGGCAAACAGGACACACACACATTGTCCTGGTTTTTTACTGCTCTGTGTGTCCTCCCTTCCTCACAGGACTAATCACTTCATTAAACCAAACTGTTTTGGTTGTGCTTGTAAACTGTTAAAGGCATATGCATACCCCCTCAAAGTAATCCATTTTGGGAATGCCCCCGTGGCAGTAAGAGAACAGATGGTGGGATGTGATGACGAAGATGCCTCGGACACATCAGCTGTCTAGAGGAGGTGTTCCAGCAGAGATTTCTCTATGCTACATTAAATTTTCAAGATGTTACTGTGAGTGTAAATAAGCTCTTTGAGTGTATTAATTTCACCCCTCGTGAAGAAAAAAGTGATTTTTTTGTTTGTTTTGTTTTTACTCAGCTGAAAAGAAAGGGATAAAGGTGAGTCATTGTGCTTCAAATCTCCAGCCTCCATTCGACTTGCTACCTGCGAGATCCCAACAAAGCACTGCAGTCAGGGAGCTCTGTCTTCCACAGTCTTTGTGCAATTGAAATCTCTTCAATAAATAATATCAGTAACTCAGGGACATGCTTTGAAACAAGAAATAATAAAACTAATTAGGTACTAAGATCAGGTTCAAATTGCTCCTGAGCCTGTTGATAATTCATAACGTTTCCAAGCTATAACTAGATAGTTTCTTTAGTTGGAGTGGGAGTTGTTTTTCTTGTTCTAGAGATCTATGCAATATAAAGGATCTTTTCTGGGGAACGTTTCTTCTCCTCCTTCCTTTATTTTAAGTGATAGGGGAAATTAGGTTAATTATTCCCCTGCTAGTTTAACTCTAGTATACTTTAATAAAATAAATCTGGCTCATGTAAGTCAACGCTTGAAGAGGGAAAATAATTTTATGTGCCATGAGGTGTGTTTATTTTTAATTATGATTTTCCCTTAACGATTTTTTTTTAATTTCATTTTAAAGCAGAGAAGGTGGAGCGTTGTAGGTATTAAGGGACATTGAGACTTTCACATGTAGGTCACCAGTGTGAATTCATTCCAGAACTACAGTGTCTGAAGGTTGTTAGGATGCTGTACAGTTGTCAGTCAGAATGGGAAGTGCAATGGTTTCAATGGTCACCCACTGACCAGGTGTCCAGATGAGGGCAGCCACCACAAACTGACACTAACTGGCATCTGTATTCACAGCCTCTGCCAACAGCAGGGATATGAAGCCTTCCCCATCCTCTTGCTTCTCACCATAGGAAGTGTAGGGCTGAGCTGATGCATAGAAAAGATCCCGCTAAGGCTGCTGATAGTCAGGTCTGCTGTGGTAGAATTCCAGCCTGCTAACTGAGCACTCAAAGTGACTACAGCATTACAGTATGTGGTTTATTTCATCCCACATATTGCATCGTATTTGTTGAGAGGTGTGTTCTACGACTCCCAGTAGTTCATGGATAGTAGCTTTTACCAGGAGACAATGTGACATGGTGGTACACACTGTTATTCACCTTCAGCCACACGCTGAAGGACAGTTAAAGAATTGGTCTTTTCACTGATAACAGCCACCTAGCTGAGGGCTCTCTATTGCACCTACTGCTGTAATATTTAAAGATTTCCAACCCGCACTGCCTAATATACAGCACTGCTTAATAGCACAGCCTCTTAATAAACCTCATCTGGAACTCTGGTGGCAGGAGTGAAAGCTCCCTTGTTTACAGGAAATTACAGTCAAAATCTCTTCATCTAATGTAATTAACTGTCTTCGTAAGTGACCTTTCATGATTGTATCTTGCATCCAAGCCCTGATTGTATGTCACAGAGCAGCTCCACGTTCACATCACTCACCATCCAGTGATCTGCTCTGACAGCTCAGTGCTGAGGGCACGCTGTGGTGGCATCCCTGTGTGCATGTTGTACACACAAATTGAGACTTCCAGCAGGGAGCAGAAGTAACCCAAAGACACTGAAGGGGGCAAGTGCATGCCAGCATCTCCTCCTCCCTGCCTGCAGTTAGGAGATGGCCTTCAGAGAGCCACAGGGCTAGACAAAATGTGCCATGTTGAGCTGCTTGCACAGCAGACCTTGTAGCTACTCACCAAAGTGTCACAACAAGGCACAGAGACTGTTACCAGAGAGGGCATCTGTTCAGGAAAAAAACAGCCAGCAGAACCCATCTGTTTCTTTCCTGGAAGCTGTTGAATGGGGCCAGCCTAAGGGTGTAGCAGTCCCACCACACAACTAAATGTCATCCCTTGTCTGGCTGCCTTCAAGCTGTCCTGTGGAGTGCAGTATGCAGCCCCACAAGGCATCAGTCACCACCCAGCCCTGTGCCTCTGAGCTCTGTTAAGGCCAAGTCAGGGTTCTGAAGGCAGTTCACTCAACAAGAGATCGTACAGTGACCAAATCCTACTTGTCTTCTTCAGATGAATTAAATAATTGAAGTGAACAGTCCTAATTGCTTCAGCAAGGCAAGCAGGCTCCCTCCCTACCCCTAGTCGTACAGCCTTTTTCTTTTTCACTGTGCTCAAACTCAATTAGATAACATTAGAGGAGATAACAGCACAAAAATGTGATGAAATGTTCAGCATGATCTCTCTCTTCCCTGCCTGCACTGCCTCTAGCCCCGAGGAAATGGTGTTACCCTCTTCCTTTCTCCGAGAAACATGTATTATAAATGACATAAACCTTCCCATTAGTTAACCCTTCTGATTGTTCTCCATGTCACTGACAACCTTCAGCTGCAGTTGCATACAAAACACACAGCTTCCAGCACAAAGCATTGCCCTCCTTTGGATTCATGCTTCAAAAATAGCAGGTAGGCTGCAGAGCCTGGACAAACTGTCAGCGTGATTCCAGCAACATCTTAGGTTTCACGTTAACAAAGCAGCATCTAGAAATGGGACTTGACACTTACAGCACAGAAGGCTAAGCTTGACCTCATTCAGTGAAAGATGCAACAAAAGGAAAAAGCCCATCAGGCTGCTTCACGTGGCCCATAGCAGGATGAATGGTGCCCAGGCATGCTGTGCAGTGTGAGCACATGGTGCCTGGGCAGGAGGTTCAGGTACCCCCTGAGCACATAAATCCCCAGCCAATGTATGCATGTCCTTGCTGAAACTGAGATCCTTATTCTGAGATTTATTAGCACTAGATAACTAATGTACTCTATTGCATCATAAATAATTTGGAAATTAATCCATGTTTGCACCAAGCATTAAAAATGCAGTGACAGTATGGATTTACAATGCTCTGTCTTGGTTGTGAAAGAAGGCAATGCCACTGGTTTTGTGGAGGCTGCAAAATACTGACACATGCATCTCATATACATTGTGGGTATCCATATGCATGACTTGGCCTTCTGGTGGTACCGCTGCTGTTGAAGTCTTTTAAGGCTTTGGGCTATTAAAATGAATGATGATGATGGTTTCCAAAGTGCTGGAAGAGCAGAATCCTGTTTTGCTGCACAATCCTGGAGTAGGCAAGGACAAATAGTGCTGGAGTGGTGTTCAAGATCTCATGCAGTTCTGTGGAGCTCCCAGGTGAAGCACAGCCATTCTTCAGAGGGGTTCAAGCAAAAGAGATGCCTCCTCCCTTCTTCCCCTGACTCCCAGCACCAGCTCACAATTCAGGTCAAAGCATGTTGTTGTCCACTGCCAGAGGCAGGGTTCTGAAGGGACAAAGACTTGGCTGAGATGTGGAAGGTGAGAGTATACTAGGAAATAAGTTGATCAGGGAACTAGGAACAGATCTTGGAAGCAGGATTTAAATTGTGTTTGGACTCAGCCTGGAAAATAGAGTGAAAGCAGTTCAGTCTGAGAACTTGTTCTGGTTTGACCAAGCCAGGTTAATGTTCACAGTCCAACCAAAAAAAATTAGGATGGCTTCGACTTCGCAGTGATTACTGTGCAGCAAGCATGCTGGGATTCAGCTGGGGATATTTGCCTGTCTTCTTACAGGATTTGACACCAGCATCCTTCCAATCTGTAAGGACTCCTTAGGCTGGATGTTCAACAAACTTGACATGAACTACGACCTGCTGCTGGATCCCTCAGAGATCAGTGCCATTTATCTCGATAAGTATGAGCCATGCGTCAAACCTCTCTTCAACTCCTGTGACTCCTTCAAAGATGGAAAGCTTTCCAACAATGAGTGGTGTTACTGCTTCCAGAAGCCAGGTGGTAAGTTGTACAATTTGCAGTACAAAGAGAAGTTGTTTGGGTCTTCCAGAGTTTAAATTGATTGACCTCTTTGTAGGGTAATTGGTAGTCAGTTGCATTACAGAGCTCGTGTCTCTAGCTCTGGTGTAAAAGGGCATTGTGTAACAATGCTTAATGTCACAGATGAACTATATTAACATTTCCTGATGATTAAAACAAAGCAGTACTAAGTGCCAGCAAACAGTCCAGAAATAGGCTCTATTGCTAATAGGAAGCTCAAGAACATTCTCCCTAATTAATGCAGAAACTAGTCTATTAGCAAATAAAAATTAGAGGCCTGGCAGTTTGTCAGTTTGGTGCAAAGAAAGGAAAAACAGTTTAACACTGAAACTGGCCCTCAAACTCTTTTCTCAAACACAGTGTGTTGCAATTACTTTTTTTTAATTAGTAGAGTTAATGACATAAATTTGTTTTGCAGTACAGTACCAGCATATGGGCCTCTTTCATTCCCAGGTGTACCATAGTCTACATTTCATGTCAGCAGTGAATCCAGTCATTAGATTCTGTCCTGTACCATCTGGAAACTGATTCTCATACATCATATTTTAGGTCTTCCTTGCCAGAATGAAATGAATAGAATTCAAAAGCTCAGTAGAGGGAAGAGTCTGCTGGGTAAGTTCGATTACTTGCCATTCATTTACTCAACTAATTAAAGCTTCTGTGATTATTGTAACTTTATATGCAGTAATGGTTTTTCAATTAGAGAATAATGTTTTGAATCAGGAATACGCACTACAGAGTTTAGTCGTGACACTATGAAATTAAACAAATCATGAGATAGCAACATACAGAACAGATGTCAGCATGGCAGCAGGTTCAGAACTAATTTACAGCCAACCAGAAATATTAAACCTCATCTGAGCAGAGCTTAATATTGCCCTCATCAGCTGGTAGGGCAGCACTAAGCACAGAGGTTGCTTGATACTCATCCTTCCATCTTTGACTGAAGAGTCAGAGATTGTTCATCACCAGCAAGTTTGTGGCTTCCTGCAGTCATGGCACAATGTTTAAAAGCATTTTGGTGTGTTCTGTGTATATGACACTCAGACCAAGTCTGTGAGAACAAGAATTTACATCATCTCATCTAATGCATCCCACCAGCATGCTCCGTACTCTAAGGTGTGGTAGAATCATAGAACACCCTGAGTTGGAAGGGATCATGGAGTCCAGCTCCTGCTAGTGCCAGCCCCCCTCTCTGCCAACTACTGGGAGCCTGTAGTGGAAATGCTAAGTCACAGCCTGAACCAGTGATTGAGTACCTGGTGGGAAGGCAGGGCCAGCCCAGGGGAACTCAGGTGCATGCAATACAGCTAAACAACTGGAAGGGGTGGAGCCAGGATCCACCCTTTCCCAGCCCTCATTTAAGGGTTGGCAGGGGAGGTGAAGGTATCTCCTTGGAGATCCCTGCATCCCTGGGGCCTTTCAAAGGTAAGCAGCTTTTTTTTTTTATTTATTTTTTTCTTTTTTTTTTCTCTCTCGTTGTTGTTGTTGTTGTTGTTGTTGTTGTTGTTGTTGTTGTCGTCTGTGGCTGTTGCGTTTGGGCTCATCCTCATTTGCTGTAGCCAAGACTTTACCACCCTGCTACCATCATTCTACTTTCCATCACGTTCTAGCATTACAGAGCCTGAACTGGTGCATCTTAGAACTTACACTGCTCTGGTAGACATTTAAAATTAGATGAAATAAATCCTTAGTAAACATTCACATGCTCAAACTGGTAATTTTAAGGTAACCAATTTCATCTCCTAGAATGCATTATCACACAGCCTAGAGTTTACATAGTGGATCTCAGTGAAGCTTCTGTCCCAGCACATTCATGCCCATAGAGTCAAACCATGTGAGGCGTCTGAAGCCTGTATGCTTACAGGACGAACTGAATTTCACCCTGGGAGACAGAGCCTGGCTTGATGCAGACCCACACTACCACAGTACCATGTTTTTTACCAGCATTTTTCAAGCTGTAGCACAGAGCACGCACAGCAGCTCTGCTGAAACAAATTTCAGACTTTAGGCTGCTCTCAGATTGTTTCTAGATACTCATTAGCAGATCCTGAGCAAATCTCATCTTTGCCAAACCTTGCTTTTCCTAGAAGCTAGTGCTTTGGGTTCAAGGGTCAGGTAACATGAATGATTCCAGCTCAGAACTGTGCATGGTTTAAAGTAAGAATACTCCCAAAGGCCACGGGGCTTATGGTTTTGTTCCAGCATCTTTTCATAGCACGTTTGCATAAAGATTAAGATGTTTCAGAGTTGCAGCTCCCGCTGTGCATCACTGTGGGAGCGAAGGCAGGATTGATCACTCTGTTGTATGTGTGCTACATCCCATAAATGTTTTGCTTTTCTTCATTCAAATGCGTGTCATAGTGGAGGAAGCCACTGCGTTCTCAGCCTCATGGGTCTCATGATTTCAAAGCCACCTGAAAGAATAAGAAGCCCAGCTCCTAACAGATAACTTTCACTGTCCCATATTTATTTTATGCATGGCTGTTATTTGCTTAATAGAGTAAACATCATCTAAGCTGAAATAAGGGGTTTGTTGTAGAGCAGGAGATAAATAATGATGGTACTGTAGGTAGGCAACATTCAGGCAGTTGCACTGCATGGCCCAGAAAGCAGATCACAATAATAAGAGCAAAGTGACAACATTACAGTGTTCCCTTACCACAAATAAATTCAAGTCAACCGCATCCAAAAAAATAAAGGGTAAAAGTGGGTAAGCTCAACAAAGCGAGCGGCAGGCACAGAATGTTCAACAAGCTAGAAAATAATATAGGGAAGAGCTTTGTGCTTCACCTGCCTTGAGACTGCCTGCATAACGACACCTGTCTGTGAGATTTTAATCTGATCTCATGGTTATTTATATAGTGGGGGGGGGGGGGGGGGAGGAAAAGAAGTCTTTTCACTGAAAAATCATGCAAATGGAAAATGAGACATACGCATGACAAAAACCACCACTTGCAGCAACAGCAGAGACTGAAATGAGATGAGTCTTTTCAGAGAAACTCGTCTTTAGTTATTCTCTTTCCTTCTCCGTCTCTGACATGTAGAGCACAGCATTTACAGTCTGAACACCGTGCACAAGGAAGATTTCTGTTCATTTGTATCCATTGATAAAAAATGATGACTTTTGATATTTGGTTCTATCAACACACATGACACTCGCAGCAAAGTACTTCAAAGCCATTGCCATTAGATATGTTGAATTTGGAGACTTTCAAATAGAGCCGAGCATCCCAGGGGACTGAATTAAAAAGTAAACAGCACTATTCATCTTTTCCTACCAGATTTATCTAGAGTACAATTAACTGCAGAGAGTGTACTTTTAGAGCATACAACTGTGCATCCTGATAATGTTTCTCCCACATCACTAAGGTAATAAATTTCTGCTCCTGTCACAGTTTTTTTTTCTATCTCAGCCCTGTGAATTCAGCAGGCATAATAGCTAATACAGGGAGCTGGCACTTAATTCTGTCTAGCTTTTACCGGTGTGCTTTGCTATCTTTAGCATATAATTATTCTCCCCATGTCCTCCAAGGATGTGGAGTGTTATATAGATAAGGAAAAATGCAAAAAAAAAAAAAAAAAACCAACAAAAATACAACAACAACAAACCCATAACGAGGATGTAGGTGCAGCAGTGCTGTTCCAGTTTTCAGGGAATAATTAAAAACTGTGTGGAACAGAGAAAGACAGAAGAAGTGTGTGATTCCCTGGCCTGAGGCAGGCAGTGGGGATCAACTAAGGTGAAGTGGTGGATAGTAAAATTGCAGCCCCCTCCACAAAGGGCCACAGAGGTGGTTGTGCAAGAAACACAGAGAAGGGAGAGGAAACAAAGGAAACAGGAATTCCTTTTTCCTTCCAAATTGTTTGTGTGGTTTCAGATGCCCAATCAAATTCAGTAGCACTGAAAAAATTCCAAAAATCCAACCAAAACATGTAGGCAGAGCTGATTTGTAATGCACACGGAGGCTGATGTGGGTAGGATTTACAGGATGAATCATCCCTTTGTGCACCACTTGCTCCCAATGATGCTGTGTCCTCACTGGATTATCACCTGCACAGGCTTCTCCCTGAGCAAGCAGCGTGACACCAAGGTGCTCAGTACGTAACATCCCAGTGTTACATCCCAATTGGCACAGATTTCCTCTGCAGAAGTGACTTCTGCAGTGACAGCACTCTTCGTTGTGACCCAAAGCGTGACTCCTTTCCACACAGTTATCTTGGTGTTGAGCCTGGGCTATTATTTTTCTTTTTTTTTTTTTTTTTTTTTAATCTATGTCTTTTACAGTCATCTTGGAACATTACTTTACAAGAAATGTAGTGAAACTCTGTGAAAAGGGAGAGGTTGCGTTGCCCAAGGACAAGGGAGAGGATGAGACAGTTTAGAAATACTGAAGCCATTCCCTTCTGCCCTGCAGAGCCACGTAGGACACCCCCCCCCCCCCCCCCCCCCCCTCCTTGGTTGTTCCCTGGAGCCAGAAGTACAGCTGATGTAGCAGGGGAACTTACCAGCAGAAAACCAGCACTTGAGCACTCTTTCCAAGGCTTTGAATAGTCTGATAAACACCGGAAGCATGTAAAAGAGAGAGGATATGAGCATAAATATGTGGGGGGAAAAAGCAATTAACACTGAAATAAGGGATTAAACAGTCAGCATTAGGTTGTTTCTAAAAAAAAAAAAAAAAAAAAAAAACTCTCTAGAAGTAAATGTATGCATGTGATGATTAGAACTCTTCTTTAATAAATGTAGAGGAAATGGCCCCTCTGACACATGAACTGTCTGAAGAGATGCTGTACACATGGAACTAGTTTAAAAACTTCCTGTGTGACCAGTAAATCATGGGTGTCGTTGACAAAGGAGAAAATACTTTCTCAACAGTCATTTGAGATGAGAAATTTGGGGCAAGGGTGGGTTTCTGCCTTGTATCAAGTTGAAGCTATTAGCAAAGAATGGAGAATGACTGCATTGACCTCCTGTAGGAATAATCTTGAAGGACAAGAGAGGCTTTTTGTATAGAAGAGCATTTCCTCTATCAGCTGCGAATGCTGGGAGCAGTAATGGGTTTCTCCTAAGAGCTCACCTGTCTGGAAGCCAGACAAAGCACACTCTGCAAGTCTCAACTGTGTTGGTTTTATTGTGAGATAAACCTTAGGCTTCAAATCTGAAGATTTAGGGATTTCAGTATCTGTTGTCCTTCTCTGTAAACCTCTATGCATTATTTTATGCATGGAAATTCTCAGCGAGTCAGAAATGCTTGAGATGAGTATGTATAGCAAGCAGATGGCAGATACCTTCCAGGGATAATTACAGTGTTGTGGAAAGACTTATATGATAAACAGTGAAGGAGTGCAAATGGAAGGAAAATGTAGTTGGGGTAATATTCCAGTTGGGAAGAAAAGCCTAAAACCTAGAGTTAAATCTGAACAAGACCATGGGAATGCTAATCATTCAGAGACAGACCGAAGCCGATCTTTAGAAGCACGTGCCTTCAGCCCCTGTGTGCTGTCACAAAGCCATGCACTGCGTAGTGACCAGGGTGGCTCAGGATAGTTAATCATATACAATTCCTGCTCCCTTTTAGGCACCACATAGTCACGAGAGTTTTCTTGCCAACACTGAAGCTTTTCATATAAATAAACAAGCTCATCATATCGCATACTATCATAGACCTGCTTAATCCTACAGAGGCTTGTGTTACTGATTATGTCTTGTATTTTATTCAGGTGCTTTCATCCCACGGTGCAATGAGGAAGGTTATTACAAAGCCACTCAGTGCCACGGCAGCACAGGGCAGTGCTGGTGTGTTGATAAGTATGGCAATGAGATAGCTGGCTCCAGAAAGCAGGGGACGGTTAGTTGTGGTGAGTAATGATGTGCTCTCCTCAGATAGCAAAGGAATTAACATCACTGTAAGGCTTGCCATTGCTGTAAGGTGGAGTATGATAACACAAATGACAACAGCAAAACGTAGCTGTGTTCAAAGTGCTCCTGTGGTTCCTAATTCCTGTTACAAATGGGGCCCTTGCACACATTTGCCCTTCTGAGTGAGGGACTGCAGCAGAAAGGAGCACGCGGTAGCCAGTATTAAAAGGATGTTTTGTGTGGGATTTGTCATTGATACTGTAGTTAAGGCTATGGGACTGCTGTGCAAGGTTATTAAATATATTGTTCTATGTACTTTGGGACTTCACAGACAATCTCTTACTAGAGAAAGGAAGGACTAGCTGCAAATTCTTATAAATTAGCAATCAAGCCCAAGAAAATTGCTGACTGCACAACACGGTGGTGGTATATACAATCACCTATTAGCTGTCTTACCTAGGCAAGCAGGCTTTCCATGGCATTGCTTTGGTGTGCTTGAGTGATGGCTGTAGATGCTGCTGTTGTTATTTCAGAAGAAAAAAGTCAGAGACCTTGAGAAAGTTTGGGATGCTCAGAACTGCATCATGGGTGTTAGGCTCAGTAGATGTATTTGCAAAGTGTGTTTTATGCACTTAAATAAAATCAATTTACAGAATAGTTCTAGCCTAGCCTGGTCTACTTAATCATAACAAGTTAAAAGTATTTGTAAGTAATTATTTTCTGGCCTGCATGCACATAAAATGAGTCAGTCTTAAAATCAGTTGAAAATCTGGGAGCAGAGTGATGCAGTTTTTCATGCAAGTAAATTAATATATAAATTTAACCCACTTCAGGAGAAGTGAAATTTATAGATTGTTTAATGAACAACTGAGCCAATTAATTAAAAAAGTAGCATTGCAAATGCCAGTGGCTCGAATGACAAGAGTAGTGATGTATGAGGTGATGTCACATGAGGAAATGACTGTTCCCACTTGCCTATTTCAGAAGAGGAGCAAGAAACCTCAGGGGATTTTGGCAGTGGTGGATCTGTTGTGTTGCTGGATGATTTGGAAGAGGAACCTGAAGCAACAAGAAAAGACAAAGAAGGGAAACTGAAGATTCATGTAAGAGCAGCTAATGAAGATGATGAAGATGAAGATGATGATAAGGATGATGAAATTGGTTATATATGGTAGTGCCCATTGTTCCGAGGACTCACGTTTTGCACAATATTGCAAGTCATATCATATCTCTGCAATTGTATCTGAGAGTACCTGGCACAAATATTCCCTCTCTACTGAGTTTGATTTTGTATAGTCTATTTAATTTGGAAGACAGCTGTTTTTGTTGGGGTTTTTTGTTGTTTTTTCTTTCTTTCCCCAGCAACGACTGTTTAGAATCCAGCTTTTGTTCTTTTGGTTTGGGAGATTTTTGTTCTATCCA
Source organism: Phasianus colchicus (assembly GCF_987193195.1). NCBI lineage: Eukaryota > Metazoa > Chordata > Aves > Galliformes > Phasianidae > Phasianus > Phasianus colchicus. Next base: position 15,068,030 of record NC_143450.1, on the reverse strand, counting down.
CAGGGGCAATGAGTTTTGTTCCAAAAGCATTTCATGTCTTAATCCTCAGTGGCACAGCTTATAACACATATCTCATGAAAGAAGAATCACAGAAGGGCTCAGCAAACTGGTACAAGGCTTAGAAACCCATCAGATATTATCACAGACAATTTGTATCATAAATTGCTATCTGGATCATATCAGAAACGATCCTTTTTCTTTCACAGGAAAGGAAGAGGAGGTGTCTCCTTCTCTACTCCGTATTTATTGCACTCCAGTTGATTAAATACCTTTGGTAGTGATTTCTAGCTCCCTAGAACCAGAGGCTTAATCCAAAAAGAAACCCATTGGTGGGATTTTATTTTCCTTACATTCTTTGAGAATGCATCTGAGAGGTTTAGTCCAACCTCACTGAAGAACAAACTCCCACCAGAGCACAGATCAGCTCCCTGCCACTGTTACTGCTATAAGTACTACAGCCCTGATCTATCAAAGCTGCTGAGAGCTATCACAAATCAAGCCCTAGAGGCAGGGAACAGCATCCATCTGCCTTTCCAGGTATTTGAGGAGAGAGACTTCCATCACTTTGCAGCATCACAACCACCTCCATAGCCATTCCCCAGCATCTGGCTGAACTCTTTTGCACTCAGTGTTGCACTGACATCACGCAGGCTCACACACCACTAGGCTGCCTGGTAAGCAATCCCTCACTGCAAGGCTCTACAGCTTTCAGAGCCACTCACCATCAAAAGTAATAAGCTGTCATTTCTTTAATTTAAATAGTTAATATGTATTTGGCCTGTTTTAAAAAGCAACTTGATGTGGGAGCGCTTCAAAAGCATAACTCCTGCTCAGCATGACAGGCTGCACACTCCTGACACACACATACAAAAAGAATAGGATTAAAATGCAATTTGTGTTCCCCTCAACATCAGCCACGTATTTATAGCTCTACAATTGTATCACAGCACGCTGACATTAAATTATTTGCTGTGTCCTTTCCCATGGTAGTTCTCTGATGCAGGAACATACTGCAGTGACCTTTCATTATTTTTGCTTTAAGTGGACCGAGCCAAGGAGAGCGCTGTGCATCCACACACAAACTGCCTGGTGGTGGAGTAGGTGCTGTTGGCTTCATTTTCATTGTAGAAAAGCTCTTAGGAACAAATATACCTTCAGCTTACTCTCCCCCCCCACCCCCCACCATGGTCTCACTCTCCATGCTTACATATTTTTCTACATTCCTGTCCCTTTGCAATGGCTTTTCCAGCCATGTGCATCACTGCAGAGGGCACACAGTCCATCCCTTTGGTCCACACCACCAAATCCTCACAAGGAATGCCAGGATCGAGCTTGCAGCCCTCCTGGTTCCTGTAGAAAATCTGCAACTGTTTAAATGAAAGCTATTTAACCATTTAATAAGGCTTTGTAAAAGAATGTGGACATCCTTCAGTTTACATCAGCAGAGGTGCCACCAACATCCAATTCTCATCCTCACTGATCCTATCCTAGCTGTAATCTTGTATGTCTGACCATCCCAATTCAGCACTGGAACAATACACTTTTATTATGGATTAGTTCAGAAAGCTGCAGCTATAACAGTTCAAAGAAAATAATATCAAATAATGGGGCAGGGCCTCACCAGGAAGACACCAGGCAGATCTCTGTGCTTTGAATGGCAGATCAGACTGCATTTTGCCTCAAATAGCATGAAGCTGTTTAACAAAGCCCTGCTGAAATCCATCAGCACTGTGCAGTGTTTGGGGAACCTGTAGTTTATATATGTTTACACATGTATATTGAAACAATAAGATGTTTTATTCCTTTAAAATAAAAACAGCCAAGAAATCAAAAAAGAACCAATCCTCTGTCAGATCAAGCCCTTTTCTTCTTCATGCTTTGTAAAGGATTTAATTTGCTCGCAGCTTAATTTAATTCCTTTCTTTTTTTCTTCTTCCCAAAGCAGAACTTCCCATCTGCATCAAGTCATTGACCTTTCAAACATTTTCTCATTGTGAAAAATGGAATCAGAGTTGCCCCATTCTTTTGGAGACACAAACCAATTTTTAATCTCATTTTCTTTTCATATGAAATACTGTTAGGCATTGCTTTACGGTTCAAGGTGTCCTTTTAACTACTGTGGTTAAATCAAAATCTCCTTGAGTTCAGATTTCAGCACAGTTGGGTTTTTTGGGTCATTACTGGCCTTTGCTGTGAACACAAAGAACCCTTTTCTTTTCTTTATCTTTTTTTTTCACACTATTCCATACTCTTACTTTAAACTGTTAGACTGTTTATTTAATATTTATTCTACAGTTTATATTGAAAATGTAAAGTTTATATTTAAAATAACACTGTTTGTTAGTGAATGCTTCTCCTTGCCTCTCCAGCCTAGTCTGTTAGTCTCAGTGTACATTTCTGGCATGGGAATATTTTGATATTAGAAGTTTTGTAGCATTTTTCCCTTCGAGCAGCAAATGCCATAGATCTGAGCTCATCACTGGCTCCAGCCCACCAGCTCACCCAAGCTTAGCTTCCTACATTTGTTGGCTTTTATTGCAGTCCCTTCTGTACGCCATTCAGGTTCCTTTAATACATAGACTGCTTTGTACAGTTACTATTCATCAAAAAGCCCTTTCTACAGTAGGTGGTTTTTGGTCTTTTTATACTTTTCTCAATGCTGTTGATGTCCGTTACTGTTCAATGTGTAGATCTGTAAGAAGAGATCCAAATATTACGTGTTTCAGTTTGATGTCCCTACTGTAGATGGATGTAGGCTATCATAGTAAGTAGAACTGCATAGTAAATTCTGAATGCTTTTTCCATAAGGAGTTAAGTGGAATGTGAACATTTTGCTATCTTTCTTTGGTTAACTGTAAATGCTTAACTGTAGTCTGGAATAGTTGCATTTTTGTCTGTCTCAATAAATTTTAATTTGTCTGCGACTCATGATTGCCTGTCTTGAATTTTATTAAACTTTGGGGATCAAAAATACAGCAGCACCTTGAGTCAGCATTTAATCATGCATGGAAATGGATGGTCTTTTATATTTGGTTTATACCTCTTACCTCTGTTCAATGTCATCCGTAATCTGTGAAGTTAATGTAAGGTCTCTAGGAAGCTGTATTTTAGAAGCAGAAATGAAACCAAACTGAAAGGAATGACTGTACCAAAACCGGAACTTCTCAAATTAAATTCAAATAGATTTTTTAAGGAAATGAGCTGTAGGAAGGGGTGGGAGAAACTTTCAGTGTTATTTCCTCCACAGTTTGCAAATTGTCACGTCTTTGTCTTTTCTGTAGGAATCCAGGGCAGTTTTATGAACACAGACAGTCACACCATTGCATACAGCATAAATGAAGACTAAAGTGCATTGGATGCATCTGGGAGGGGAAGTCATTCTCACTTATAACTGCTATTAAATTTTAGTTCCATTTTGTTAGCTAACTTTAAACAGCCAACATCATTACAGTGCTAATTACAGAACTACAAATGTTCTTCCATCACTTTTCCTCTGCACGTTCAAGTATTTTTGTCAATATTAAATTGCCACATGAAAGTATGAAATACATTTTCAAAGATGAGTGCAGCGATGATCTCATCTAACAGAGCTCATCTGTCCTTACACCACTGGCTGAGCTGATTCCTCTGTGACCAGAATCTGTCCAGAGCACACCTGAAAATTCTGTTAAATTTATGTTCTTCATTGGTTTGTTTTTACTGTTGATAGATAACACACATTGCTGTCCAGCAAGCTGCTGTACCTGTCTGAAGAGATAAGAGCTTTCCATTTCCAAACCCAGGGAGGCCCTTTGAAATGTTTGATCTTTCACATTTAAGTGATTGAGCCACGCCAGATGTCAGACACTGTGGCACTGAGGGCTGAAAGGCACACACACAAACAAACTCCTGAGCTTGATAACATGTGGGCTGCTAATGAGATTTTAATGGTGGGGAACAGTTAAGGAGTGAATGGTGCTGAACCTCTTTGAGATCCATATTGCAGGAACTGGAGCCCCCATGTTCAGCATCACTGCCCTGCCCTCCCTGAGCAGAAACCCAGCAGTGCCTCCTGGACCTCCTACCTGTGTCAGCCCGTCCTTGCTCCCCTGCTTTCAGTTACCCACTTCTGGGAATGGTTTACCTGCCTCATATGAGGTTGAGCGGCTGTTTTACCACCTGTATGGTGCCAATCTCTTCTGTTATACCTGTACTGGGCTAAACTGTGAATCCGTCCTTGGTTATCAGACACTAAAATAGTCATAGCAGATTATCATGTCTCACCTGCTGTGCCCTGATAAGGTTTGTTGTTTTAGCTCCAGCTCTTCCATGATGCTGTCTTCCATTTTGGAGTACAGTCGCAGACCAATTCTCATTAACTCCTTCCTAAGGAACACAGCCTTTTGCCAATTGGAACTGCAGTGTGTCTGTTGCTTCAGCAACAGTAAGAGGTTGGTCTGAGTTTAAGGTGAAGTGATGAGCAGGGCTGGCTCTTACCTGGAGGACAAGAGAGTCCATCCCCTTCCAAACATCACACTTCCCCTCCTCAGGAAAATCTACCAGCCCAGGCACTGAGGGGTGTTGGCACCTCTGGGAAAAGGGACACAGGACAAATTACAAGACTGACTCTTTACAAGGAAATAGCCTTCTTCCTCCTGCTTCCCAACATACAAATAACATTAGTAACATGAGAATAGCATTTTGCTGATGGTCATACTATTTTTTTTTTTCCTGAGACCTCCCTTGCCTATTGTATTCTTACACACACACAGGTTTGTTGTTTTTTTTTTTTTGTCTCTTACAAAGCTTTCTGATGAGAGCCACACCAGCTATGAAGCATTAGCATCAGCACCTTCACTGACGATTAGTTTCATTTTTCCTTAAATACTGACAGTCAAAGGGTGAGATATTAAAAAGAAAAATTGTGTCAAAACAGTTTTGCACACAGCGCAGCTCTCCGATTAGATTAAAAGGAGGCAGAGTGCTATTAAGCCTTTGCCTTTCTGAGCTCCCTCACCACCTTTCTGGAGGGCTGGGGAGGCAGGGAGAAGAGCAGGCGTTTTCTTGCCATGGAAGAAGGAAAAATCAAGGGTAAAACAACCAGATTTAGGTAAGCGAGAAGAAGAGGAGCAATCCCACTGGATGTGGGTGAGCTCTCAGAATTAAGTTCCTACTTTTCTTCATGGCAATGCCAATTCCCACTGACTTAAGCAGCTCAGGATCAGCCCATCACAACCCACGAAGTGCAGAGGCGGCTTTCTGCCGTGAGCCAGGTTGCTCCTGTCCCCTGTGAGCAATATGGAGTGCTTGAAATGAATCCCTGAAAGCTAGGATTAAAAAAACAACAACAAAACCACACAGTAGCAGCCTGGGAGGAAGGGAATAGCACAGCCAATGAGCACGTTCAGATATTTCCCAGCACCTTATCAGCCCAGTATCAAGGCAGAGATACGTAAAAAGCTCTAAAGCGTGCATTAAGTGCCTATGGAAGCACCCTCCCAGCTGTACTGCTACAAGAAGCCCCACTGCTGACACCAGTTTTAGAAAGAAATACGGTGTCTGGCACCAACAGGTCTCACGTATCCACTTCTTTCGGGGCTCACTGTAAATTCCTGCAATTCTACGTTAAAGAGTTGGGCAGAGAGAGAGAGTTCATAAAGAAAACTTAACACGCAGGGTCTCTGCCAGGTACTAACTGTCATCCCTCATCTATAGTTACTCAATAAAAATCATTGTTGGAGCACGACTCCACTTCCTTTTCCAGCCAATACATTTGCAATCTGGCCCTTGAACATGGGGAAAATCCACTCCGGAGCATACTGTTAAAAGGGAAGGATGAGAAACATGCTGCTGTATGCTTTGAAAATGAATTACCTACTCTGACGTTATTTGCAATTTTTGAGAGACTTGCAGTTTTAGTTACTGGCTTTCCTATGCTAAATATCACAAATTCAATTAACACAAATACGGTCAAGTAAAAGCACAAGTAGGAACATACCGACACAGATTTGCTCCATCACAGATGACATCAATTTATCACAAGTGGCAAGGAATCGACCTAAATAGCTACTAGCCTAAAGTAAAATTAAATAAAAGCGAGTCAGAAACAAGATGTAGGCTTTCACAGATCAGTGTAGGCTACTGAAATACAGCAGGTTACAAAGGGCTGTTACAGAAGATCAATATTTCCACTGCTTTTGGCAGTTTTTGGTGGCTGCCAATGCCACTCCTGTCACAGCAGGGTACAAATCTGCCCTAATCATCTCCTCTTGCCCCATGGCCAGCACTGAAGGATAGGGAGCACATCTGGTGACACAAAAGGGATTGCAATAGATTTCTTTTGGCAAGCAAGAGAGAACAGTTTGGCTCAGCTGGCTGCTGTGGTAGAACATCACACTGTTTGTTAAACCACCCAAAATTGCACTGATGGTCCTGTCTGCTCTCAAGCCCAATTTTTATCCTTTATTCTTTTCAGTCTTCAGTAGGTGGTATCTCCTTTCCTTTTTTTTTTTTTTTATTTTTCATTGTTTTTTTTTTTTTATTTTGTCCCCAAGCCTTTGAGTTAATTAAGTTTTAACAATGAGCTGTATCACTGTACAACAGGATATCTGATCACTCATCTGTTTTACATAATTGATTAATTAATAACCTTGCTAATTGAGTCTCATGAAACCCTCTGTTAATCTAGGCCAAGGCTCTGTCCCAAACCACTGCTTGCAGTGTTACATTAAGACCAGGACATTCTGGCTCTACAGGGCACAACACATTATCAGCGTGCCAGGGCTTTGGGAGCCCTGTAGAGGCTCACAATTTGGCAGGTGAACCTCGTGTTATCTGCACTGCATTTCAAAACTGCTGCCTGCTCTCTGCTGTGCCCCCAGCAACTTCAGTGCTGTTTCAAACCAGCTACCATGGCTCAGCCTCACAGCCAACTCAGCTGGCAGCACATCCTACAGCTCCTGGCTGAGCACACTGCCAGCACAACTGTACACCACCATGGCCAAATAGCCTCCCCCCCTCTTATCTGCAGCTCTGCATGCAGAGCTCTTCCCAAAGGCACTGCCAGATGCGGTGTGACCTGCAGCCTTCCTCGGGAGCAATCACAACTGAAATAAAGCATAACGTGATGGATTCTGTGCAGCTTAATGGAAGGGACTAGCCATAGAAATAACAACTGCAGCAGTTTGCATTTTAACACTCTTTTCTTGTTCCTGCCCCTCAACCAGATCATGATGCATCTCTACCACCTGATAACATCAGCAAGGTGAGGAGTGCAAGCTCTGCCTTTAGCACTGCTCAAGGGTGATTCCATTACCAAAGCAGCAAATACTGTCCCTTCAAATCTTCCCACTAGGAAAATATGTCCTCAAACCCACCTGCATTGCATGGGCCCACAGTGATTTCGCCCAACACTCAAGGCTTTATTCCAATCAAGAGTGCTATCTTTCTTCAAGAAAGACAGGGGTTGGCCTCTTCCCCCAGGTAACCTACAACAGGACAAGAGGTAATGGCTTTAAGTTGCACCAGGGGAGGTTCAGGCTGGATATCAGGAGAAATTTCTTCTCTGAAAGAGTGGTCAGGCACAGGCTGTCCAAGGAGGCTGGGGGGGGGGAGAAAATCACCATCCCTGGAGGTGTTCCAGAACCATAGAGATGTGGCATGTGGGGATGTGGTCAGTGGGCATGGTGGGGGAGGGCTGACACTGGAGTTTGGAATCTCACTGGTCATTTCCAACTTCAAGAATTCCATTGTATTGTATGAATGAAGTGAAAGTGTCCTAAGAAAGTGATCATATTTTAAAACAGCAAATAAAAGTCCAAGTGCTATCCCTCACCATGGTTTTGAGGAATCACCCATGAGTTCAGGCAGCAGAACTAACCCATCCCAAAATTCTTCCCACACCTCAGCACTGATCTCAGGCTGCTTTCCAACCTCTGCACCACAGGTGAGACTCATCTGAATGTGCTCCTTAGCACAACAGCATAGGGAGGTCCTGCTGAGAATTTAATCCTGAGGATCCAGAGAGGACTTTGGTCCTAGAAACAAAGCAATAGGTTCAAACATTACACAGTTATCTCAATATGTCCATCTACAGGATGCAGAAGCTAAGGACAGCAACCATTTGTCTCTGAATATCCCATGGATTCCCAAAATGTTGGGGAAGGAAGGGGACAGCAGTTAGCACCCCCTCTAAGCAGCTAAACAGGGGAAGACAATGCCATTCCTCTTTTCTTCATTGTTCTATGATGGGGTGAGAAGTGCTGGTGGCTCCTGCCACAGCATTTGTAGGGTGGGTGAAGGTATGAGTTGGGTTGACAGCATGCCCTATTTCCACAGAATGGCCCAAGTAATGAATCCAAGGGATGACCCATCTCTCCTGCCATCTCCAAGAGCCCTGATAATCGCATTTCTTCTTGTTTTCCTCTCTCAGCCTTTTCCAGATTCACCAAAGCAAGTTTTCCCTGAAGAGAGATCACATTTCAGGCCTGAAATGCTCTGATTATTTACAGTTTGTCACGCCGTAATTTATATTTATTGTTTGTGGCTCTTATTTACACATGTTCATTATTTTCCTATTTTAGTCATCTATCCTGCATGCCCCCCCCCCACTTTTTCAATTATCTCCCACACGCGCAGTTTATCAATTATATTGCCAAGATGCTTTTAGAAAGCATAATTTGTTTCTAACGCGTGATTTTTTGACAGCATGATTTGTTTTCATGTTTGTTGAGAATTTTAAGATGACAGTGACTTTAGGGGCAGAGAATAAAGCGCTGTGAATCGTTCTCCTGCCCTCAGGTCTCCCACACAGCAGCGCTCATCAAATCCACACCTGTTCAGGTCTCAGTGCTGTTTCTCTCTCATCCCAGGAGAGTTTTAGAGTCTCTCAGAAATCCTTGTGAGCTCTCTCGATGCAGTTCTCCTCGTGGCCAGCACTGCTGGGTCCCTCTGGAGATTGCTTAAGCATTGCTCTGGACAAATCTATGTGGGCTGAGCTGTACCTCACAGGGTTTGGGGAGAAAGCAAATGGGGCCTCTTCAGCAAAGAGCCATCCTGCCAATATCTGCTTAGTGTTCTCCACCCCTGGTCCAGAGCTGGGCACTGCTTTTGGCCCTTGGAAGCCAATTAAAACAGCCATTGCTTTATACATCTCTGTGACACAGCTGAAAACATCTCAGCTTTGTTCTTCGATTGCCCTGCCTCCCCTCCACACTCATTATCTGTGAGGGATGAGGCACTCTTTTCCTCCCACCATTCCAGCAACCCCCAAGAAACACCCTGCAATACTCAGCCTCAGCCCAAAACCATCTCCTTGCTGCAACAGAGGCTATCAGTTTCCAATGCTAGCCCTGACACACCAGCAGAGATGGGGAAAAGAACAAGAAAGGATTTCTTCCTTAGAATGCTGTGGGTCAAAGTCTCCTTTACAGGAAGCAAGCAGCATGCTGGGACACAGAAACAGCAGCTCAGCAGGGACTCCAGCCCAGAGCTGCTTCCTGCATGGATTCTGCCTCTGATGCACAGCATCCTCACAGCATTTTGCTCCCATGATCTGATTTATTCCATCCAGTGAGGCTGCAAGGGGGATTTATGTGAACAAGGTCCAGAGCAACTGTTTTGAGCAGCAAAAGCAAATCAGGCTGCATCACACCAGGCACTGCCATAGCAATAATGGGGAGATGTGGCACTTCTCTGCAGGCTGAGTTAAAAAACTTGCTGAAGAATAGGAATGCTGTGGGTGAGACAGTAGGTGCTCACTGAACCATATTCTAAGTTCTGAAATAGGTGAAGTCTGCCCTCAAAGAATTAGCTTTTTTTTCTCCTCTTTTTCCCTTTCTACATATTTTTGGAACACTGCTGGTGATGGTGGTTGCATAAAACCAGAAGGTAATGTATTCAAAGGGCTCAAAGACCAAGTCTGTCCCAAAGCACCCCCACACATCCCTGATGTTCTCTCTGCTGCACTCCCGACAAACCCTTCCTCTGGCATCCCAGGCTCAGGGCAGACAGCTCCCAGAACAGAGGTCATCAAATGATTAAGGTTGGAAATGACCACTAAGATCATCCACAGTCCAACCATCCGCCCACCAGTGTGCCATCACTGGGCTCTGCCCAGAAACCCCAACTGGGAATGTTTTCCCAGACCACATCCCTAGAATGCACGGAGCTGCCCATGGAGAGAAACCCCGCAGGACAGGCAACATTTTAAAAACAAGACGTTTTCCATTTTTTGACCTAAACTCCACGTTCATGGCTTGTTGAAACCATTTCAGGCAGCAATCTATTTCCAAAAGTTAAAACTGCCTTTAGAAAAGTGCATTTAAGTAAATGGTCGGCAAAAGTAAAAGAGAGTAAGAGCACATTTCTTGAAGTGTTTATACACAGAAATCAAAGCTTTTCACAGCAAATCCTATACATTAGTTTTGTGGGGCTCTAAATTTTGGAGTTCAATGTACAAATGTGGGATTCAGGAGCAAATTTTGGGGGCTCTTATGTCTGCATATCAAGGAGGGTAACCACTTTTCAGAGAAAAAAGCTGCACACTTCTTAAAGCAGCAGCTTTGTGTAATAGAACTGAACAAGATGTATATATACATCATGCAAAAAGGAAACTGGATGGAAAGCTGAATTCCTAGATTGGGTTCATTTAAATGAAGGTCATTTAGGATAAAGGAAACATATTCTTGCCCCGGTCAGGGCTGTAAATCAGCACAGCTCCACTGAAAGCACATTACTTACAGAGATGCACACCAGGGAGGACCTGAGCTGTAATTTTCAGATCAGAAGGAATTACAGGAGATTCACTATCATCCAGCACTGCTTAAGGAAGGCCCTTGGAATCTTCCAGTCTTTTTATGCTTTGAGTCCAAGATCAGAATTCTATCAGCAAAGCCATCATGTAACAGAAAGCACCCAGTGATCATCAGCACAGCTCCAGGTTTGCAGTGTCTTTGGGGCACAGCAGCGATGAGCCCCAGGCTGCCTCTGCCACGGCTGCTCCCTAGAGCAGAGCTGAAGCCCCATAGAATGATTAACACTGGAAAAAATCATTAAGATCACCCACATCCAACCATCAGCCCATGCCAACTGACCACATCCCTCAGTGCCATGTGCCCTAACACCAAGATGACATTCAGGGGAGCTGAGGGATGGTCATTACACAGGATTCCTGAACCTACAGCTATTTCAGAAGATCTTTAGGGCAAATGTATTTCCCTGATTTTCACATCCTGCCATTACAAAAGAGCTCATTGAACACGGCGAAGTCTGCAGCGTAGCACTGCCTTTCTTCTACAACTCCACAAGCAGTTTGTTCCTTCCAGCAGTGAGTTTTTTTGCAGCTATTTCCCTCTCAACTTCCTGCATAGCAAGACCTCAGTTGTCACTTTCATTCTGACTTTGTAATCCACGCTTGGTTTCAAACCAGGCATTCAGCGTGGTAATGAATGGATTAACTTTCTGCTTTCTGATGAATAGCAGGAGAAAATGTTTCTGAATTATCAAAAAAATAATTGGAATTAAAATTGTAAATGGTTCCTACAAGGGATGCTTTTGTAATTAGTTGAATCCATGCAATGAAAGCAATTATGAATAACAAAAAAATGTGTTTACCTAATCACTGGAAAGTACACATTAACTCTCCAATTAGAAGTCCCTCATGGCTCTACTGCAAACTTCGGACAGAAAATAATTTGTTTCATGCTTTCCTTAGCAGGCAGAGGAAATTCCATCAGATCTATTTGGGCACGTCCACTGCTGCAAATTCAAATGCCAAATTGATGTTTGGTTATCTCAATGAGCCCCTGGCACCTGCCCTGCACTTCACACTGCACACAAGCTGCAGGCACTGAGAGCAGACCTGGGACAAGATGTCACCTTGGTGCTACCCAAGGGGCAGCATCACTGTTGGCCAGGGTAACATGGGTACAGACACACCTGAGTGCCAAGGGATGGGACAGAGCAAAGCTGTGGCTGCTCAGACACCACTCAGCAGGGCTCTGCATAGGGAGAAATGCCAACCTGGTGACACAAGCTCAGTTTGCTTTTGTTCTAAGCTTTCTGGCAAACTGCACGCATACAGAGAAGCAAAATGGCCATGCCGTTCTGCCTTACACATGGAATGAAGCTTTCACAGATGGAAAGGAACTTCATCTTCGAGCCCCTCCTGTTCAGCAGGCCCCAGCTCTCTCACCCCTGCCAGGCATCCCCCCTCAATCCCCTTCCCACATCCCTGGCTGGGGAGCAGAGGCACACCACGCTCCCAGTGCCAGCTACCCAGTGCTGGTGGTAGCAATGGGATGAGCAGATGAGAGGAGGGGTCACTGCAGCTGCAAGCTCAAGTTCTGACTGAAGCACTTTAATACTTGCAACACCAGAAAGAGACAACCAGCTAACTTGTTCCAGTATTTCACTGGATTTCAGAAGGTCAAATAGATGCTCACAGTACCACTGCACTACAGCCAAAGCGAAACAACATCATACACATTCAAATGGAAGTGCTGCAGTACAGCCAGTCCATCTGGCCATAATTTTCATGCCCCTCTGGAGCCAGGAGCAAGCCTCCTGTTTGAGCCAACACCACAATTTACTTTATAGCACGATGGAGAGTCAACAGTGTGATGTACTCTATTGCTCTATGCAGAATCAATGAGATGTTTCTTGCATTAAGCACCTGCAGAAGCACGCTGCTGGATGCAGCCAGGGGAAGGTGCCAGCATCAGTGACACCAGCATCTCTTGGCTACACTGGAGCAATGGGGTGAGACCTGGAAAGAGCCATTCACTGACCACAGGCAACACCACCTCTCCTTCTGCCCCCGGTATCTAAATTCCAGAAGATAACAGTGCTTCTGTATGTCTGAAAGGACAAAAAGGTAACACTTGCAGCAGCTGTATAAATCACACCAGCAGGCACAGCTCCAGGCCCTGGCAGCTGTGGATGTTTCTAATGCCCTGCACTCAACAGATGAACCCACACCTCACCACCCAGCACCCAGACAGACAGCAGAACACCAGAGAGCAAATTGTTACAGCTCACATTATTCCATCTTTTCTTCCTCCACGTGCTCCCTAAGACCCATTGCCACAACCACGATATTTGATCATACAAATATCTTCAAAGTTGTTCTCCCAAAGTAGGCTGGATACTTAACGCAGCAAATCCCACATTTGATGATTAGGTGACATTAGAGCATACTTTTTAATACGTTCGACCTATTTTGTGAACAGCACGCACAGATTTATCCTCATTGTGCTAAATAGATGTTCAAGCCTGCTGTGCCGAACGACAAAAATAATGAAGACTGCATTATGATTACAAAGAAATTCATAATGTGAGGTGGTTTTAGGATCTAGTTTGTGGGGTGAAAATCCTCCTACGTGGAAGAAAACAGGAGGCACCGTTTAACAAATGAAAACACCCACCACCATTTAAAAACATACGACCTATTTTATCTGCTTAAGAAAACCTATTAACCAGATGCATTTGCCACAGCATCAAACTCTGCAAAGGGAATTGTGGTACAGTGAAACAAATGAGGATGACCCAGGGCTCCTGGTGCGAATTGTGAGTACACATGAAGGTAAATACCCACTCTGCCTTGTTTTAGTTGTGCTGCTGGATGTCATCAGTGCTGGTATTACTTCCCCGGTGTGTGCAGACAGCATTGCTGCTTTACAGCCTGGGGGAAGAAGTCAGTGCCCCAAACCACTGACAGCTAAAATGAGTTCCTCCAGCTGTTACCTCAGTGTGGGAGGCAAACACCTTGAAATCAATTTCTGTGCCCAACTTACCCTCAGTGACATCCTCTCAACGTTTTAGAGGATAATTTGTCATTTTGCTCCCAAACTCTTATTGTGTTACTCCAGGTCATGGGATCATCCCATTAACGCTTGCTTTTGACCCTCTCCACTCCATAACCCAGAAATGGAAAGCCTGAACACCCTTTCCCACCCACAGCCCATGAGAAAAGCACAAATTATAAATAACAGCCAATACCATGAGCCATTCACTGCTGCCTTCTGACACCTCGAGCCCACTCTATTTTAAGCACCTCCTTTATTATCTTGTAGTCCATAGTGGGAAAAGGTTACTTCATGTCCAGGGAACACATGGCTTTCCTAACAGCCCATGCCTGCACCAAAGCCCTGGGGTCATTTATCTGCCTGTTGTTTAGGTGGAGACACAGTTTGGAGCAGCAGCAAATGGGAATGGTAAAGAGTGACAGGACAGTATTCAGTGATATACTGAGCAATTCAGAATGTAAGGGACATAAAAGGAAAGAAGCAAGACGGTATTAAACGCAGCCCTGAGAGACAAAATCATGGAGTTGAAATAGTAAAAAAAAATATATATTTATCTATATATAGTCAATAAAGCCATGATGTGAGCAGAGTGAGACAAGCGAGGGAGAAGCAGCAGAGCTCTCTGCAGTGGGATACATGGAGCAGAACAGCATGAGGGATGCAGAAGCAGCAGCAGGTGGTGAGCAGTGCTGGGCTGGGGCAAGGGGTGGGTGAATGAGGGAGCTCCCTGTGGATGCCTGTTGCTTACAGCTGTCACAGGTTGTGAGGCTGACAGTGTTCTTGGAGCCCCCAGCTCATCCCCAAAAGGTCCCCATGACTCTTACAGAGAACCACTATGGGCACAGTAGCCAAGGACTGCTGCCAGGACAGCTGGGATGCCGGGCACAGCCCCAAAGGGCACAGGTGCTGCTGGAAGCAAGGTTATGCTCCAGGGAGAGCTTTAGAACAGGTTTTAGTGCTTGTGAGTCCCATTTTATACATTAACAAAGTTATGTATATTTATATTCAAAAGCTTTTACTCATCAGTCAAGTCCCCTAATAATCAATTGCTAATTAAGTACCAGTGCCCTCATGGATCTCAAGTGAACCCTTTGCTGAACTACCAGCAGTGCAGCCAATAGCATTTATTGATTATGCACTGTAGGGGAAAGGCACCTTTCCCTGCCCCTTAGAGAAGCTGGGTGCCAGCAGTGCCTGGAAAACAGAAATTGGAATTGCCAGAATCATTTGCTCTCACCTTCATTTCCATCCTGCAGCCAAGGCTGGGCACAGCTCCCTCTGCAACCTGCTCTGCTTTGCTGGGCTGCTACTCATCACTGCTGTACAAAAAAAAAACCAAACATAACATTCCTTCACCAACAAGAAACAACATTCCTTACTTTTTTTTTTTAATGTATAAATCCCACACTTAGAGCAATTTAAAAAGGGCTTTCTGTTGCTTTCCTGCTGCTGTCAATCAGAGATGCACTTCAGTTCCACAGTGCTCTGGGGACCCAGTAGGTTACAGAAGGCAAATAGAAAAATAGAATGAATATTTCATTTTTGTTATTCATTGTAATAGCCAAGAAGCACTCCCTGAAATCATCTGAAAGTCATGGGAACTGGCGGCCCTTCTAATTCATCCCCTTCTAAAGTGCCTATTAGGAGCCCAGAACAGAGCTCAATATTTGTTACAACAGCACGACTCAAGCCTTCATTGCAGTCCCAAATCCTCCAGCAGAGTTGCTGCACCTTGCTGTTGGCATTGCTCTGTGAGTCCAACCTCACAGCCACATGGGTATCCACATGCACGTACAGCAAGCCTATCTTTGCTTTATTCCTATACTAAGGGGTGCTTTCAGGTAGCAGTTTGCTCATTCTTCCTGAAGAACTGCAGTGTCTCTGGGCATGGCTGGCCCTCTCTGCGAGCCCTCATTGAGGAGGACAGAAGGAAGGATAGGGCGCTTAAATGAGGGGAAGGAGGAAGACCTTAGCTGCTGTTAAATCCTGCCCTACAGAGATAACAATAAAGCAGTGGTTCATGGATGATGCAAAGTCCAGCGTAAACTCCCCCATTTTTACAAGTGAAAAAAATTCTCTCAGCACATCAGAAGGTTTCCAACATGTCCTCATATCGAATTATTACTGTAATCAGATCAGAGAACAAGATGCCTCATCTGCACCAGCAGGAGACATCTCCTCATTACACAGTGATTACGTGCAGATCCCTCACCAGCACTGACGTGGTCAATCAATAACAGGGAGACACACAGACCTACAGGAGCTGTGACAAAACAAAGCTTTTTTTTAAGCCTCAAAGAGACAACAGACTGAGAAGATGAGCCTTTAGCAATGGGAACAAACAGCCCCAGCATTGCAGAGGGCAGATGTGCACTACCAGCTGTGATGCTCCACACCTAGGCAGAAACCAGGACCAAGGGAGCTGAGTTAAAGAAACCCAAAGGGGTCCAAGGATGGGATACTGATGGTGCTCAGAAGAGACGGATCAGGAATGTCCCCAAAGGGCTTTCTTATCCCAGAGGAGAGCTACAGATGACTCCATCCACAGCCATGCTGGGGAATGGGCACACATAAGATAGACCTGCAGCTCCTCCTGTTCACAAAAACAGCTCCAGTCTCCCTCACTCTATCTCAAGTAATCCAGATAACTAAAAACTAAAGCCAGCATGCCTCATTTTTCTTGATGCCAGAAAAAGAGCAAATTAGCTGACTTTGAGCAACGATTAGGAAGAAGAACGTTTCTCTGGGCATTGCTACAGAAGTAAGATCATCCCTCAGAGCAGAAGCTGTAATAGCTTTTGAATCATTATGAGCAGCACACATTCAAGGAACAGTGATTTGCACTGAAAATAATCTAGAGCAGACAGTGAAAGCAACATTTTTATCATTAAACTAGCCTCAGCATTTTGATGCATTTATAGTTGTACGTTTCTATTTGTTTTTCTACACTGAAGAAACCTCATAGAAAGAAAATCAGAACAAAAAGGATTAAAGGGCTCCAAGAATTTAAATACTTTGCTTTCTGTGGTGGGTAATTATTCCCTGCTATCTGATACCAGAAGCAAACAGTCCCAGCCAAATTCAATCCTGTGTTTACCATTGCCATTTCAGGTTGATATCAAATCATCAGATTTACTCAAATCCCATGGAAATTGCACATCAATCACAGTGTCTGCATCTGAACAAGAGCAGAGAATACCTCAGAAGAGAAGCAATTGCTACTCAGAAGCAGGCAGTATGGAAGGAGGCAGCAGACTCCTGCAGGACCCCTCCCTCCTCCTCTGCAGCTGTTAAAAAAGCATTTTGCAGTGAGGAGGAACATGAAAAAAAAGAAACCATCACCAAAAAGAAAAAAACCTCTCTTTATCTGCCCTTCTACATGGTAGCACACCAACAAACCACGTGCTTGCAAAGATAGAATTTAACCATTTCCTAGTTAAATTAATGCACCTTGCTTTCCAAGCAGACATAACATCTTCTGGCCAATTTAATCAGGGGAATTGATTTTGGTTAAGCTGCTATTCCCTACGGGATTTTTCTCCAATTTCATTTGTTTTTTACACCCCTTTTAGTTAAACTATTTCAATATTGCCTACAGGAAGAGTGCTTGGATTGAAAGACACAGTTGCAGAAATAAACACTATGAAGAAAACTTTTTTTTTTTTTAGTAACCATCCCACTGAGCCAATTTTTCCAACAAGGTTCCATCCATGGAATCTCATTTCTCTTGGTGATAGAGAAGTGCCACCCAGCTAACAACGGGTGGATTTGTAAGTCAAGGTGCAAACCAGGTGCTTTTGGGGAGCAGCGCAGCTTCCCATCCAGCCAAGGAGGATTTGCCAGGAGCACACACTGCACAGAATCGTAAGGTTGGAAAGGACCTACAGGGTCCTTCTGACTCAACTGACTCCCTCCCAGCTCCAGCACTGCTGACCTCTGAAAGCTTCGACACACATTAAGGCATCCAGAGAAGTTTTTGAATAATTTGTTTCATGGCATCAAGGGTCCTCGATCAAGGGGTTGGACTGCATATCTTAGGGGTCTTTTCCAACCATAATGATTCTGTGATTCTATGAAAAGAGGCAGCCTCGCCTCTGGAAAATGCATCACCTCAGGCACCTGTAGCAGCTGAGGTGCTGGAAAACCAGACCCATGCCATGCAAGTCACAAAATCTTCACCGCAGAGCGAGACATTGCTCAGCTCACATCAACAGGAACAGGCTCAAAACACAACAGCAGTTGGCTCGTGGGGCTTGTGGCTCATGTGTGCCAGTTTGTGATTTTCCTGTGAGTAATTTGGGGTTGGATGGGGTTTGCGAATCTGAGGAAACTGTATTTTATAAAATAAATGGAGCTCTCACTCCTATCTGCATAATAAATATTAAAATATCATCACTGCAATTGTAGGCAGGGAATGTTTATGTAAGAACATCGTGCAGATGTGGTGAGCAGCTAATAAAGCACTGCTAATTATCTAATCAATCTTTCTTAACCTTTGTCTTAGACACTACATAATGCTTACGCTAAGCCTAGATCCATTTTTCAGGGTCTAAATAATGTTATAATCATAGCTGCAACGTGTGGGTTCATTGGAAACTTCTCTTTAAAGGCAACATTGTCAGTTTACACCGAAATCTGTCTGTAAGCCATCTGTTGCAGAAACCGGTCATTATCAATTTCATCAATCTGTTGGAAAATTTTGCAGATGCCAGCCACTAGAAACCATCTGTTAGTGTCAAAAAAGTAACAATTCAATAAGCAGACTATTTGGGGAGGAGGTGGGAAAATACGCTTGCAATATTTGGCGCAAAAGGCAAACTTGCTAATTGTTGCAGTTTTACCGCTGACCTACAACTCTGCGGGGCGACGCCGAGCTCATTGATTAGCCACCAGTGGGAGGGAGATTTTCAAGAGACAGTAATAGCCATCAGCAGTAATAAAGCTGGAGAGCTGACACCTACTCTCGCTGTAACATATTGTAAGGCAGCAGCCAGGCTGGTGCTGACCCTGACTTTCCCAAAGTCACCAATGCAATTTGAGCAGCTTTGAGTCATCACCTCCCGCAGCAGTTTAAAGGAAGACAGCGTTTAGAAACGGGCCAAGATTTTACATTTTCAACAATTTGTTGGGTCTTGTTCGTATAAAAAAAAAGGTTTCGCATCTGTTTCTGAAATGACAGTCCGTCACCACAGTGCTTGGTGGGACCAACAGGACAGCCTCAAATGGAAACACGTTGAGCCCTCCACAACAGCGTGCAAGTTCACACACTAATGGTCAGACCCCAAAAACAGCCATCTGACTGGGAGCAGCTGGGTTGTGGCTATATTCCCCAATGCTCCTCTGCTAATCCACTGCTGCTGTCCATTTGCCACACTGCATACAGAGCACATATTCCCAGAACTAAGCACTTTTGTCTAAAGAAAGCACATACTAAAAAGTAAGAAAATCAAAGATGCAGACAGAGATCCCTAACTGCTGTCAGAACTCATGGTCCGTGTTAAGAAATGCACCTTTCCTTTGTTTCCCTCACAACCACAGAGGCCTCTCACAAACATATCACAGATAAACAATGCTGGTAAAACAGTGTGGAATCTCAGTGTTAATGAACTACCCTGCAGCAAGAGCAAGAAAGCAGTTGTTTTCAGACAGCGTCCTCAAGGTAAAAGAAATCCCAATTCGGGTTCAGTTTTAGGACACGCATTCAGAAAGTTTTCCATTTGCACCTTCTAACAGAGGCCCTCGTATTTGGGTCAGCTGTATAATTGTATAAGCAGTGATTTCTCTGGGAAAGCTGCTTTGTCTATGAAGTCAGCCCTGGGACTCTTCCACCTCAGCAATTTGGGTTAAATCTGTGTCTGTCTCAACCTCATTTAAAAATGCAATAAAAAAGACCAAGCCATTTTCTTCTGCCAAAATAGAAGGATGCTATCAGCAAAACTGCCATCTAATCACAGTCTTCAGCCCTTGCAATTCCTTCAACCTGTTCTGGTGAAGAAATCCTATCACAAGAACACACACAGCTCTCCTCCCGGCAACTCCAGCAGAGGAAAGCACACGTGCAGGTTGTGCAGCATCAGTGCTTGCTCCCACACCTCCACCCTTCTGTACAGATACACACAAGTATAGATATATGCACACAAAAAACTCAGAATGCTTGAACCGAGGCATTAACCACTGCTTATCCTGACAAACTACAAAGAATCTCCTCCTCATCTGACCTAGAGATGTGTTTTCTTTGGGTACACATCCCCAGTAAATCACAGAGGAAGGAGCTAAGCCAGAGCTGATAAACACTGGGACATGAGTGAGTCTGGAGACTGCCCAGGGCAAACCAGGAGACAGATTCACATGTTAGAGCTGGTAGAAGAAATGGAAAAAAAGAATCAAAACCTCAATATCCATATGCTATGCAGTGAAAGCCATACCTGCACAGGATTATCACAAAAGTACTCGGCTGTGCTTAGGGCTTGCAGTTCTGTGTTTGTTATAAAGGGCAGTTAAACTCACATGCTGAAAGCTGAGCATCAGCATGCAGACCTGCAAGGAAAACTGACCTTTCTGAATGTTAATTATCTTTCCAAAGGCCTGTTTGCCCAGAATTGTCTGAACCAGCTGTAACCAGTCACCAGCATCAAGGAGGAGAAACGATGGACATCATGAGGAGTCATTTGATATCCATTAAAGGGGAGGAATGTCATTAAAATATATTGGACCTAGGGACCTTACAAAACAAAGACGAGATAATTACTTTAGCCTCAGATTTACCTTCCTGGGCTAATCAATAGAAAGACATCCTGAAGAGGAGAAAGGAGTAGGAAGAACATGTTTTGTGACCTCAGTGAGACGCATCCTGCAGCAGGGCCGGACAGCAGGTCAACCCACCAGCTGCCTCTGCAGGGATCATTGAGGGCTCTTGCCTTAGCAAGCAGCAGCCAAAATACAGCAGGTTAGAAGAGTCACGGCTCAGGAAGGATACAGAATCAAATGTTCTTCCTTGAGTAAGCTCTGGCTAGCTGCAGAACCTTGGGAACATCACCCAGATGCAGCCAGGTTGGATTAAGGAAGCAGACGGAGGTAACTAACGAGGTGCCTTTGTTCTGCTATTGCTGCATATGGACAGTAGCTATCCTCACAGGAGCCAAAATGGGGGGCAGATGAGAGGTTCTGAAGCTTAGAGCACTTCTGCAGAGCCTCTGCAGCTACGTGGAAGCAATCAAGCCACCGCTGCAGCATGGCAATAAGGCAAACAACCTGCATTACGTGATCTCTTCTAGGGCCCTGCATGGCCAGGGGCTCGGCAGCAGCAAGATTCAAGCTCTGACTGCAGCTTGATGACATTTCACTCCCTGCTAGGCTCCCAAGCTACTTGGAAAACCTGATCCCACCTAAGCTCTTTTAATAAGACAACGCCGATGTATTTCTTCACCAGGATATGCACAGATTTACTCAGCTATATAAGACCAGAAAGGATGGCTTTGGAACAGAGCTGTCACAGGCACCTCATGCTGGAGAAGCAAAGCTGTTCTACTTTCACTCAAATCAAGGGGTATTTGGGCACATTTCTCCTCCCTCCCCCTAAAAAAAAAAGAGTGCATTGCTACTATTACACACTACGAAAATCATTTGGGTTTTCTTTTTGCAAAATAAAGCATCTTCTGAGCCAATTAACAGAACTTCATGCATATTCCAAAATTAGACACACAAAAATAAATAAATAAAATATCAGTTTTGTATCATTATTCATCCTAATTAAAATCTTTGTCATGGGACCCTGCCTTTTGTCTATTTTCTGCTCAGATGTTGCAGTCCTTGACATTACACAGCGCTCTATGAAGACACACAGTATTAATCTCTCCCTTCTTAGAAAAATATATTAAGTCTGCTCTACTATTTTGACCTTTTCAGTACTTTGTATTTTGATTAACAGGCCACCGTGCTTGTGCCCCCAAGGTCTGCAAGGCTACGGGCAGACGGAGGTGGGAGACCTGCCGAATCTCATTTCTCATCCCTGGGAAGGTTAAAGGAGCACGATAAAATGTGAGATCTGGATGAGGCGCTCAGCACGCAGCTCAGCCACACCTGGAGATGGGATGGCTAGAAACCAGAACCAAAAAGCATCTCGGAGGCCTTTCCACTTTGCTGTTCCATATTCCTTTCTCACCGCTGCCACTCCAAAGTCCTGTCTTTCCCGTGTGCCTATTAATTCAAGTCACAAACATCGGCCCTGAATTCTTGCAGGTAATTAGCACCGCAGGTTATCAACAGGAAGCTGGTGCCCACAGGCACTTCAGATAATTGTGTTTCAATATTGGCACATTTCTGCTTACCACAAAAGGTCACTTCAGTTTCTCGCCTCCATTTTCTTCCTCTCTTTTACTAAATGAATGAAAAATCGTTATAATTACTCCAAATGCTCCAAACAGTTGGCAAAGGCTTTGGACATTATGGGAGAGATATGAGTGACGTGGGCACTTCATACTACAGTGCAGTACTATTATTTTGTAATCCTTGTCTTCGGATAGAACCCTTCTCAGCATGCGAGTTAATGAAAAAAGCCCAAAGTCTAGCTAAATACTCATGCACCTAAATTAATTTCAAAGAAAAGCAACAGCAAGAATACATAATTATAACACAGCAGGGCTGTTGGTCACTTTAACCAGCATCCACTCTTTGGGGAAAGCTGTATTTAGAAGCGCACATGTATGGAGCACTCTTTAAGAAGTTGTAAAGGGTAACCATTCATTTAATTACATAATGAATAGTTTCCACAGGCAGACTAAGTACCATACATGAAGGACCACGTAATTACTTTGTAAATATAGGATTATATCTGTCCTTGAAACAAGAAAACAAGCTAAATCAGCCTTGCAAAACTGTACTCCCCACTCACAGAAAGCAAGCAATTCTCCTGCAAAAGTTACCAATCATCTTTAGAAGAACAGTCACAGTAAGGGGACAGCAGTGATGGCTTTGCAATAGGGTCAGACAATTCCAGGGCAAGGCTGAATTAAGGGTTAAATCTGAGTACTGACAAAACTTTAATCACAAGGGTTATTTGAGAGCATGGAATAACTTTACAGTTGCCTTGGATGCTTGAATAAACCAAGTGCTGAAAAAGTCAGCACTCATGCCCCACTAAGGGGAAGTTATGAGCCAGGAGCATTGCTGCCTGTTACATGTTGGAGCAACAAGGGACCACAGCTTTACAGCTCCCACCTTAAACCATTCTGTACACTTCTGCCTCTCTCATCTGCTTTTGAGACACACAGTTATTTATCCAAGCTTTGGGTAGAAGTGCTCAGTCACAGCCATTCGATCTCCACTGCTTGTTGATACACCTTTCTATTACATCCACTTATACAAGTGTAGCAAATGAACACCAAAACAATCCGCATTCAGAGGTCTGCATGCACAGCCCTACAACACTGGTCTTTCACATGCCAAAATGAACCCAACCTCCTCTCTTGCAATTTGGCATTCTGGATTAAAGACGTGATCTCACACGGAGCACATTAACAACAGGAGCGCTCCGCATTGCTTCCAGCCCCTCCCCTTCCATCATCACTGCATTATTGCACTTAGTGTGTTTTATTGTATCATTAAAGTTAATGAAATTTTATAGATGGAGAACTGGTGGGTGGTGCAATGGGGAACGTTAAAATAATATTCTCTTTTCAATCTCCCACAAAAGCAGAAAGCTTACTGCTTAACCACCAAAGCGAGCTGGTTTAAAGAAACATCACAGCCCTTTGAAACAAAACTAGAGAGGTGGCACTACCCCAGGAACAGAAAGCATAACCACAGTGCAATTCCCAGTTGCCTTTGGGAAATCAATATGACTCCACATGGTACAGAACTTCCACATTAACCTTTAGCCAGGTGCAGCCCCCGACCTTCACACGCAGCTGTCAGTGGGTTCAGCACATCAGCAGGGTGACCAGAACAGCTCACAGAGCCCTCACACCATAGATTTCTTTTTTCCTTCCCTCTCTCCGTATTCCCAGACACACTGTTCTTCTCTTGGGGAGTTCTATGACTGATCACCTCCTGCTGTAAAAGCTGCCGAGTGCTTTCCTCCAAAAGCAGTGACACATATGGGTATGAGGATGGAAGGTCACCTCAGCTCCAATATTTTGAGCAAACTGTTTCATTAGACCAAATTTCTTCCGCTTCTGTGTGTAAATACAAGTGACAGTATATGACACCTACAGCGATCTGGCTGGATGTCCATACGAACTGATCTACATATTAAGAGGCTATTGCAACGATCACTTGTATTTTAATTATCAGCACAGCTCTCTTAATTTCAAGCTCAGCTAGAAATACACAGAAATCAATGTTTGATAAATGGAAAAAGGCCTCCGTGGGTCGAGAAGGAGGAGACTTGTGCACATCTACAAGCAGCACAAGCAAGAGAGGTAAACAGCGATGTCAAAAGCTATCTCAAGAAAAACATTTGACAATCTGCCTTTAAACAGGTTTGAAATTTACATCAGGACTTTTCCAAGATTTGAAGTTACATTCAAAAAGGGAAAGAAAGGGAAGAAGGGCTGAGAAAACATACAAATATTCAAATATTTGAAAACCAAGTTTTGAATCTGAATCCTTTTCAACCGCAGTCTGAAGCTCTGCAGGCTGTGCAATCTCTGCCTTCAGTTCCAGCTTTGTCAGTTTGGTGTGCAGTATTCAAAATCCATTTAATGCCATGAAAAGCAGCAGCTTTTTCCATGAATTCTGATTTATTTAATATTAAATCTGAGTTGAACACGGTACAGAAGCAGCAAAAACTGCGCTTGAAGCAACAACCAAACTTACTTTCTGCTTTGACGGGGAGCAAGCAATTATGCCCTTTCTGCAGCACCTCCCAAACTCCACACTGCAGTTTCCTTATTAAGAAACACAATTTCACTGGGGTGCTGCAACAGCAAAACATGGTATGCTGGGTTGTGGCTAACAAGGGAGATGAGAACGTGAGCACAAATAGAACTAATTTCATTATTATTTTTTTTTAAGCACAGCAGCAATAAACAGAGATCATGCCCAAAGCCATTGTCACTGTCACATCCAGGCCAGCAATGAAAATGCCCTGAGCAGGCAATGTGCTCATCACCTCTGCAGCCCAGCGATGGGGATAACTAAGCATCCTCCCCAGCAAGGTGCAGGGCACCCCAGGTTCTGCCATCTCCTTAGGTTTATGAAGGGTCAGGGCACAACCAGAAGGCAATTTTTGCCTCTCACCCTTTTTCCCCACCCCAAAAAAGGGAGCACCTGAGACAAATGTGCATGAGTTGGAAGTTTGCACCCTCTTGAGCCAAGCAACCCCACAGGGTCACAGAGACTCTTCCCCCGCAGAAAATCTTGTCCTGTGATTAAAAAGGAGAGGCTCATTGATTTCCTTCTCTTTAATGAAACTACAGAACAATTACAGGGCAGGGTAGGGATATCAAATAAAGTAATTAGGAGATCCATGAGATGAGCAACCACATAGATTGAGCCGCAAAATTAAGATGTCAACAAGAAACCATTACTTACCCTGACTTTTCTCTGGCTTAAGGACAGTTAACTTGGCTAGTGGAATTAGTTACTGGAAATAGTAAGAACGAATAACACCCTGTAAATGAATTCCTCTTACACCTACTGTATGCATATATTTGTTGCATTTTGACCAGGAGTAACTCCCTCCACCTCCAAATCCCCAAAAGAAGCCATGCAGTCAAGTCAGCTTTCATACTGCCTTACTCTTGTATGGATATTCCTCTAACAAGGCTCTAAGGAAAGAAGATTCCAATAGAAAAACAATGAAAAGGCCCCAGTGGTGGCTCAGCAAATGTTTGAATGAGTTCATGTTGGCTGCGTTTGTGTCAGTTCTGCACTTTCTGTCCTCAGGTGTTTGTGAAACAGATTTAATCAGATATTCCCAAGAAGGTGCAAACCCAGCTCCCAACACAGGCAGTGGATCAGCAGCCCCAGAGATGTGCTGGTGTGGCTGAGGAGCAGAGGCTGCTCTTTGCCAGCAGACACCAAACCACAGCTCCAGCTTCAACAGTATTTCCCATCAGAATCACAGCACAAACTCCAATTACAGCTAACTTGGGGACACTTGTACAGAGGAAAAGGCTGCATTTATCAGATGGATGAGCTATTGGAAGGCATTTCCTCCACTCAACTCAGAAGTCTGCAGCTGAGAGGGAACAGGATTGCTTCTAAAAGAGCTTTTGCAGCCAAGAAGCCAAAGCATCAGTGAGCAGTGCCCGCTGGCCCCATGGGTGCCATACCCACATCTGCAGCACATCCCACTGCTGGGGTGACCCATTGGGGATTGCACCCAGCACTGAACACTGCAGAAAGAACAGTCATGCAAGGAAAGTACAAGTTACGTCACGCTTGCTGGACACATTCAGATTCAGATGCTACAACCTGGTTGATCCACCAGGGCTGTGATTTATGGTGCCTTTGCCCAAGAGGCATTTTTCTGCTAAAATGAAAGAACTATGTGAGAAGGCAGGGGATGGAAACAGCTTTGGCATCTGCTGACTGCCCAGCTTCTCCTGGATCCCATCCCCCTGCAGAGGACAGAGTTACAACTCCATTTAAAAGTGCTACCAACAAGACAGCTACTGATGGTGTTCCTGCAACACTGCCACGAGCAAAGCCAGTTCCCTGAGGACATGGGAGAGATAGGGGCACAGTGAAACTGAGAAAGGTCTTAAATAAGAGTAATAATAGTTAGAAGGATGGTCAGGAAAGAGATATTAGAGTTTATATGGAGTCAACTTTGGAAAGTAGGTGGAGGACTGAAGAAGACTGCCTTGTTTTCTCAGCACAAGGTTATGTCCCACTGTATTTTATCCACCAGCATTGTAATTCTATTACTGAGCCTAATAAATTTCCCACAGAAGCCCTATTCATTCTTAAAGCTCTGACTGCTGATTCAGGGAACTGTCATGTTTTTCAGTGCCAGCATCAGTTCACACCATACTAAAAAAAGCAAGATAAGGGCTACAAAATAAAAGGAAGCATAACACTGTTGCCCAAAAGAGACAGCATGGGAAAGACTTGACAGTCTTATTTTGCTGATCATCAGTCTCCGCAACCAATTAACAAAACGTGGGCAGCAAGAACTGTGATTTTACAAGAAATCCAGCCTCTCTTACACTGGGATGTAGAGCTGAACAGGTCTTGTTCTCCCCATTGCTGTTCCAGTCCATCACACCAAATTGCTGTCTGTGCTGTACTGCTCAGGCTGAACAAAATGCCCAAATGTGAATATTTGTAGGTAAGAATATGGTAAGAATATGGTAAGAATATGGTAAGAATATGGTAAGAATATGGTAAGAATATGGTAAGAATATGGTAAGAATATGGTAAGAATATGGTAAGAATATGGTAAGAATATGGTAAGAATATGGTAAGAATATGGTAAGAATATGGTAAGAATATGGTAAGAATATGGTAAGAATATGGTAAGAATATGGTAAGAATATGGTAAGAATATGGTAAGAATATGGTAAGAATATGGTAAGAATATGGTAAGAATATGGTAAGAATATGGTAAGAATATGGTAAGAATATGGTAAGAATATGGTAAGAATATGGTAAGAATATGGTAAGAATATGGTAAGAATATGGTAAGAATATGGTAAGAATATGGTAAGAATATGGTAAGAATATGGTAAGAATATGGTAAGAATATGGTAAGAATATGGTAAGAATATGGTAAGAATATGGTAAGAATATGGTAAGAATATGGTAAGAATATGGTAAGAATATGGTAAGAATATGGTAAGAATATGGTAAGAATATGGTAAGAATATGGTAAGAATATGGTAAGAATATGGTAAGAATATGGTAAGAATATGGTAAGAATATGGTAAGAATATGGTAAGAATATGGTAAGAATATGGTAAGAATATGGTAAGAATATGGTAAGAATATGGTAAGAATATGGTAAGAATATGGTAAGAATATGGTAAGAATATGGTAAGAATATGGTAAGAATATGGTAAGAATATGGTAAGAATATGGTAAGAATATGGTAAGAATATGGTAAGAATATGGTAAGAATATGGTAAGAATATGGTAAGAATATGGTAAGAATATGGTAAGAATATGGTAAGAATATGGTAAGAATATGGTAAGAATATGGTAAGAATATGGTAAGAATATGGTAAGAATATGGTAAGAATATGGTAAGAATATGGTAAGAATATGGTAAGAATATGGTAAGAATATGGTAAGAATATGGTAAGAATATGGTAAGAATATGGTAAGAATATGGTAAGAATATGGTAAGAATATGGTAAGAATATGGTAAGAATATGGTAAGAATATGGTAAGAATATGGTAAGAATATGGTAAGAATATGGTAAGAATATGGTAAGAATATGGTAAGAATATGGTAAGAATATGGTAAGAATATGGTAAGAATAAGGTAAGAATAAGGTAAGAATAAGGTAAGAATAAGGTAAGAATAAGGTAAGAATAAGGTAAGAATAAGGTAAGAATAAGGTAAGAATAAGGTAAGAATAAGGTAAGAATAAGGTAAGAATAAGGTAAGAATAAGGTAAGAATAAGGTAAGAATAAGGTAAGAATAAGGTAAGAATAAGGTAAGAATAAGGTAAGAATAAGGTAAGAATAAGGTAAGAATAAGGTAAGAATAAGGTAAGAATAAGGTAAGAATAAGGTAAGAATAAGGTAAGAATAAGGTAAGAATAAGGTAAGAATAAGGTAAGAATAAGGTAAGAATAAGGTAAGAATAAGGTAAGAATAAGGTAAGAATAAGGTAAGAATAAGGTAAGAATAAGGTAAGAATAAGGTAAGAATAAGGTAAGAATAAGGTAAGAATAAGGCAGACCCAAGGACCATGGCATGGATTCCTGCAAGCACCAGGACAGTTTCAGACCAGAAGAAGGGGGATTTTTTTTTTTCCAGCTTTGAAGCAGCTATGTACTACACCATCCATACTAAGACATTCTGCTTCCCTTGGCAAAGGAGAACAAGATCTCTTCCATCACACAATACACAGTACCTCAGTGCCCACAGCTCCTCAGATCAAAGGACCCTCACAAAGAACATGGTGCTCCGGGCTGCTCTGCCTCTGGGCAACCTCCAAAGCCTACCTGGAGGATTTCAGCAAGAACACTCATTTTTTTTGATCCTGACATCTGTTCAGGAGTAAACAGACTGATACCACCAGGCTCTGCTCTTTCACCATCCAGAATCAGACGGTAACCCTCCATGGCCCCATGAGACCCATTTCTACTGGCAGCCCCATCTGCCTTCCGACAGCCCTGCCATTTGTTCGGCTCACATTTCCCTTCTAAAACAACTCTAATACAGTCAACGTTGCACACTTCTGATCTCCCCAGCCCTTTTTTCTTTAATTCTCTCTCCAAACCCAGCCCGTATCGCTGCTAAGCATTCAAAGGGCTGCACAACAAGAATTGCCGAGTTTGTACACATTTCTTCTTCTAAGGGTACTTTGCTCATAACAGAAGTCTCGGAATTCTCTTTGAAGTCATTTTAATTGGGGAAGAGCCAGCTCTCGCCAACTGCAATAACACTGATGTTTGTCATCCAAGAGGCGCCTTTTGATTCAGTTTGCCTTTCTGCCGATAGAACTTGCTAAGCATCCAACCTCATCTTTATTTATTTATTGGCTCTTCTCAAGCGATGACTACAAATTAATTACAGTTTGCTTTTTGTAACACAAAAACATACCATAAACTGCTTTTATTGGTGATCAAATCCTTGGATTACTCTGATAATGGTGACCTGACTTCATCACAAGGAGTAAGCCAGTTTAATAGGCAATTTCTCCCCCTTTTTTCTTTTCAATCTTTGTGGTTAAAAGCTATGTTTCTCTGGCAGAACGCAAGGTAAAGCCATTAAGCGTGCTTTGGGAATTAAGTCTAATTTCTATATCCAGCAATCTCTGTTTAAACACATCACTGTTCCTCCTATTAAAAGAACCAGAGCAGCAATCCAGCCCTTTGGTAATAATTTATAACCTCTCAGCAACTAAGAGCATGTTATACAGAAACAGTGCTTTGCACAGACTCAACTTTTGTTGGCAGATTTGTCAATCATGTTTATAGGTTCTTTTCTGCCATACAGTCAGGAATTCTCATCCTATTTTGATCTGTGTCATAAAAATGTACTGGACTGATATACACCCAAGGACTTTCTGTTGATTTGTTTCTGTCATGCAAGCTATGTCTAATTCATGTATAACTTATCTCATTCTATTAGATCACTTTGTAATCATATTTAATTTAGATTTATTCCTGACAGTTCAGGCTGGCTCCAGGCATTTAATTAAATTTCGCCCTCTTAAGCCACTTAGTCAGTCTAGATTTCAAACCTGATGTAGCTTTTCCTTGAACAGCTCTTTTCTATCCGTAACCTTTGAATTGGTAATTTGTGCGGTTGCATCTTACACGACGTTTTCAAGAACTCCATTAAAACCTGGCCTTGATGCTGCTCAGCACGAGCACAGAGCGAGCACCGAGTGAAGTGCCTGGGGAGAGGAAGCCCAGCACCACCCAGCCATGCTCCAATGGGAACCACGCTGTTCAGACACCATCCTACCACATCCAGGAGCCTGAAATCACAGCCAGAGTCAACCAAGGCACAAGAGAGGTCAAAGTAGGGATTGTAAAGCCAATAAAATACCCCATTACTAAGTTACACATTTTGCTTGGTTTGGAAGATTTGAACTGAGAATTAAGAAGCATATGTCATGAAAATCTGAGTAGAAAAATATTGATTGAAAAAGGTGCATTTAGCAGCTATTAAAATTATTCTTATGTAGGCCTAAACAATTGGTCTTGAGGGGCTAAAAAGGCCTAGTCCAAAAGAGACAATAATTGTAAACATGAAAGTCTTTAAGAAAAAAAAGTGGATATTTGTACATATACACATATGCAACTGAAAACTGTAATTTGAAAGCAGCCTTAAATATAGGATTTATTGACTACTTTGCCTGTCTTCCCTTATTTTTAATAGGTAAAAAACCTCCACATGAACAGGAAGGATGGGCTCTTAAGAATTCCTCCTCTTTTGCTGATTACTGGAATTGCATCTGCCCTTCCATCATTACTGACCGGTTGCAGTATTTCAGAGAACACACTCTGCATTCCCCTTTGTCCAGCAATTTGCCACACCACTGTTCATTAAACTGAAACCAAACCCTTCAAGTCTCCCAGACAGTCCCCTCCCTACAATAAATCCTCATGGTTCTTTCCCTGCCACTCTACCAAGCACAGACAAGACACAATTCTGTAACAGCCACCTATCAATGCACATTTGTGCTTCTCTAAAGCTCCTGAAGCACTGAGACAACCTACCTGGCCCTTTCACGTTCATGCTCATCAAAGCCTTACATGGTAGAGCAGACTGCAGGGACAGCCAGCCTAATCATAATGCAAATTCCAGGAGAAAGCAGTCACTTACATTCTATTAACACGTTTTAATTTTCCAGCCAGCAATGTGATAGATGGTTCCAATATAATTCAATCTCCTTACATTTTTCATGAGTTAGATAAATCATATTGAGTCCTTCAACCTTCATATTTTATTTCACGTACAGACCTACGTTAAATGGATGCAGAGGAAACCCCGCACCCCAATCAAAGAGCTTTAAAGAATTTGAACCCAGGTAAACACAGATCCTAGGAATTGCACATTTATGGACATAGGCAGTCCACTCAGAACAGCATCCCAACCTTGTGAGCATTGTTAATTCAGAGGGAAGCACAGGAAATGCTTTGCTGAGCACAACCTGTCAGGTAGGAAACTTCTTATTTGCTGTTGAAGCTCAGGCACCAGGATAAGAGCACTGGTATCCTTCCCATCAACCTTGACTTTCTTTTCAGTGCAGACCAGTTATCTCAACCCTTCCTCCTCCAGCCCAAATATTCATAACATCCACGGAAATGTACTGAGTATTTGAATGGCATCAACATCCTGGCTTCAGCACAGCTTGGCAGGAGCAGCGAACGCCTTGAAGGGCATTTTCCCAGAACTGCCTTCTGAAGGACTAAAATGGGCTCAGGTTTATTGTGCATCCAGATTCCCAAGCTTGTGGTTGCCCAGGAATCCTGTGTGATGCTCCTTGATTTCAGCACTGCAGGCTTATTGAATACAAACATTGTAAAGCACTGTTTCTCTTCTCACTCTTTTTACAGTAAATGCAACAGAGCAAGTGGTCAACTCTCATGAATAAATAGCCCCCATTATAAGCAAAGATCACAGAATGATTCTCTGGAAGTGCAAGCTCTATTGCTACCAAAGCAGTCATTGGTACACCTCAGCTTTCATAGCAGTTACTCTATTTTAGGAATTACACATTTATGTGATACTTTTACATTTCATGTCACCGCATTTTGTGATCATAAAAAAAAGAAAGAATCAAGCAGATGTGTTTCATCTGCTTACCTTCCATTTTTCCCTGCCTACCAGAGGTCATTTTGCTACAGAACAGTAGCTTTCCTACCTCTGGCAGAGCTGCTCCTCATCATTTTTCTTTCATCATTTATTTTCAAAGCTGCCCTATAAACTTTCTATCATTGCATTACCTAATAATCTTAACTGACTTTTACCAAGGAAAAATACAGGTTTCCATTGTCAAGAGGCCTTTCTCTGAACCTCAAGTGCTGACATCTTTTTGACAATCTATCTCAAGTCAATTGTCTTCTATTGACTTTTTCCAGCTGCTCCTAGAATGACGACATTTTTAGGTCTGACAGTTCATCTGGCTTGTTACATTCTCCTTTTTGTTTTTCTTTCCCCCTCCCCCCCCCACGATACATAAATCCTGACCAAAAACACTGTGCTCTGCTAACAATAACCCCCTTCAAATGCCAGTCTCTGTGTTTCCTTCATTTCTCCAATTCTCTAATTCTCAGAGCTATCAAAAAACAAGAACCAACAAAACATTATTAAACGCCTGCAAAGTTCTGCTTTGACAGACAGTTCAGGTTGGTTGTCACAGCTTTAACTTCTAGGACAGCAAGATGTTACCTGCTCTCATCTCCCCTTGGGAATCACTGCGGGTTCACCCAGGACCAAACCCCCACATAGCGGAGCTGCTGGCACACAGCTCACAGTGGCTTTGTCCCCATTGAAGCCATTCAGTGATGGCCACATCCCTTGGGTCCCTCCTGTCCCTCTGTCTCCATTCCTCAGTTTACAGCAGCCCCAAGGTCTGACAGCTCCCTCCTTCTGCTAGCTCATTACAAACCCCTTCGTGTTCAGCAGTGAGAAATGAAAGCACCGTTTACAGGCTTTGCTGAGCTGGAACCACATCTGTTTTCCCTCACCAACATACTTTTTCTTCAGTACAGCTCCATTTCCTACATGCTCTGCCATTCTTTATACACAAACAATTTGATCAAGCTTTCCTCTATATGCTCTCCAATAAGCCAATAAGTTGTTTCAAGATTTATTTCACCGTTATATCACTGAAATATTATATGAGAAAGCAAATCAAGTTTATTTTTATATCACAATCTTACAAGAATATCTGTTCAAACAGGGATCTTGCCTGTTCTAAATGCCCACTGTTCTCATTCTCTTCCCAGTTCCCACAACCCTGGACTTGCTTCCCATCTTTGGACTGGCCTTTCCCTCGCAGCATGCCAGTCACCTACCACATCACCACAAGTGGGACAAGAGCAGCTCAGCTTCCCCAGCCACCCCATCTTACAGGCACATAAGTCCAGAATCACAGACCACAGAATCATAGAGGTTGGAAAAAAAAAAATCACTAACATCCCAAAAGTCCAACCCCAGCCCACCCTCACCGTGCCCATAACCACATCCCTCAGAGCCACATCTCCACAGCTCTGAAACACCTCCAGGGTTGGTGACTGCACCACCTGCCCGGGCAACCTGTGCTAGTATGGTGATGTAGTAGTATAGAAGATGCTTTGAAGATCATAGTTTCTGTGCAGAACTCAGCTTTGGAAGCTGTAGCCCCTCACTGCTCCTCAGTCCAAGCAGAATAGGGCTGAATAAGGGCTTGATGCCAAACAAGAGGAGAAAAACTTACTGAAATTGCTAGGTAATCTCTTCTGCTCCCTGCTGAATTTCCCATGATGTTCCTGGTGCAGCTCAAATTCCTCACAACAGCACACGATGGATTTGTGCCTACTGACAGGAGCTGTATCTACTCCAAAGAAATATCTCCATATCCACACAGACAAATCCCTCTCCAGCCTATAAAAAAATTTAACTATGACTTGCAGTTGCTAATTTTAAATTCATAGTCTGTCAACACCAAAAAGACCTCTTCAGCAACTTCTTCCACATGTGTTCTTAGCTATTACATCAAACCCTCCTCTGCTACAGAAGAAGAGAACAAATGAATTCTAATCACATGCACAAATCTCCTTCCAATATTTGCTGAGCACTAAATCAACTCTTTATCTTTTCTCATATTATTTCCCAGAATACTCTGAAAGCTCAAGAGAGCCTGAAAATGAGAGGAAAAGTGCGAATTGTGCTGAAAGAAATGCGGAGGAGAAAACTTTTTTGGCTTTTTTCTTGAGTCAAGGGAGAAATGAGAGGTTTGAGTGATGGCTGACAGCGCTCCGCTTGTTTAGGATGAGGAGCCCAGTACTGGATTTGACCCTCAGCAGAGTCTGAAGCTGAAAGCTAGACCAAGGCCATGAGAAATCCCTTGGGTAAAAAGATTTATTGTTATAAAGCAGACAACGGGTAGGAATTTCATGCCAGAGATGTAAGAAAGCAGCTGACTTTCCTCCACATAGATCTGTTCAGCAGATGCTGGCACAGCCTCTTTCCATTTTGATCATCCCAGGGTTTTCATTTATATTTATGGCACAGCCTTAACAAAATCTGCATCTGTCTTGGGGTGACATTTTTCTGCACTGCTAACTGGCTTAGGAGCATCAGTCCCTTTGGCTTTTGATAGCAAAGGTGTGCTCCTAAACAAGCATGAAATCTCTAAGCACAGCACCTCATGAACACACCCAAACAAAAATCCCTGGAGCTATTTGCAGCCTTCTGGCTGTTAAAACCACTCAGCTCAGCATGAAAGAGCAGTGAGGGCCTTCTACCCTTTAAAGCCACCAAACTCTGCATTTCAGGCTAAGGCAAAAGAACAAAAACCTGCAAGGTGAGAGAAATGGGGACTTAAAAACACACACAGCCAGTCTGAACACAAAATGCTTTCCCTCCCCCCCAAAAAAAAATAAATTCAAGAAATAAACACTCAACTGCAATCTCAGTATTCAGTGCATGGCTGCACATAGACACTCCGCTTTTTCCAGATTCAGATCTCAATCTTGCAAGGAGAACATATTTAATCTTGCTAACTACATTGCTGCAAATAGCATACTGAGCTGTGAGAAATACATAACACTAGCAGAACTGCTTCATTTTATCTGAATCATTCCAGACTTGGAGATGAGGCAAAAGATGGGGAGAGGGGAAGGTGTCAGTGCTGATGGAAGTGCTGGAGGAGAACGATAATCCTTCTGTTCCTCAGTGAGCAAAGGACAGGCAGTGATAATGGAGAGGTGTCCAAGGTCCTCCTAACATAAAGATCTGGGCTGGAACACTGGAATCCAAACACCTCCTTGAACTGGGACCTGATCTCACCAAATTTACTTGAAAATGCATTGACTCTGGGCTGCCACACAGCAGATATCATGCTGTCCAAACTTGCTGTGAATTTCATGTTCCTTAGATTCAGATTTCATATATAATTGCACATAGTCTGTGCAAAGCAAACAAGCTTCCTAAGGAAAGCCAAGCAGCCGAATCCTGCTAATTCCTGCTAATGACCGAGATTTCAACGCAAATTACTGAAGCTAAAAAAAGAAATTAGTGAGCAAACAAGCAAATAAGCCAAGCTGAAAAGCAGGGCATCCCAAGCTGTTCTTTCCTGGAGCTGTTACATTACATGCTACAGAGTGGGCTGCTGCTCACAGAGAGCATTCACACCATGTTCTGCTCTGTGCTGAAGGATGGAGCCAGTAACTCCAGCAAGAAGAGCAGCAGCATGCTGCCTCCTGCAACCTGCCAAGCAGTGGGAAGCAGCCGGCCCCAGCAGGACAAGGAACATTTTCAGGAGGCTGCAAATTCAACCCCATTTCTACAGATCATGTTACAGGACCCAGCAGGAGAGCGTTAGATCAAGTGACACAAAGCCATTAAGCACTGTGTTTCCCCAGTGCCATTCAAGTAATGAAACACCTTGTGTTGGATGGCTCTATACAGCTCTAGCCAGAAAATATCAGAGCTGTTGCTGCTCTGGAACAGCGCATGGATTGAGGGAGCCAGCAGAGCTGCAAAGCCTGGAGACAAGCCTGCACCCTCTGCCAGAACATAACCTGAACCCAGCAGCACATCAGCAGGTGTAAACGGCATTCCAAGGAGTGTGACAGTGCACAGGGTGCCCCAAGGCACTCAGCTTCGTAAGGTGTCCTCGTGGAAGGGCTGCACACCTTCATGGAGTCATTTTGCTGATAATCAAACACGATAGGTGAGAAAACACACACCTCTGAGCATCACGCACACCCGATGGCCACCAGGATGCTGAAGCAGCACGGGGGTGGGCAGGGGCTGCAAGCAGCCTGGGGTGTCCTGGGGGCACCATGAGGTGTCAGAGTGCCACATCTCATCTGCACCCAGGTGCTAACCTACCTCGGGGCCAGCATCCCTCCGCATCACAAGGTTTCTACACAGGCTGCAGGGACACACAAGGAGAGGGGAGAGGTGACACATGCTCACTGCTGGTACAAGGCAAGCACAACACACACAGACACTGCAGTTTGCCAGAGGTCACCTGGGCTTTCTCATGTGCTCACATCTTCAAGAGACACAAGCAGGGTGAAATACACTATGAAAGCAAGCCTCCATCTCACACATTACGCAGGGTAGGTCTGTATGGAGTCTGCACAGACGCAGACTGGAGGCACCCAAAGGCAAAACAAATCCCAGCAACCAACTGCCAGTTTTGCACAGGCACAAACAACTCTGTTGCTCACCCTCCCAAGGGAAAGCTTCCAAAACGTGCCTTTTTCTCAGCAGTT
Organism: Phasianus colchicus; assembly: GCF_987193195.1. Taxonomy (NCBI): domain Eukaryota; kingdom Metazoa; phylum Chordata; class Aves; order Galliformes; family Phasianidae; genus Phasianus; species Phasianus colchicus. The sequence continues at coordinate 15,031,182 of NC_143450.1, read as the reverse complement.
TCCTAACATTTGGGTACCCAGTGTGCAGCATAAACAGCACTCTTCACCTCTCCTGCTGCATAGAACCACACAGATACCAACCCCACACATCCCCTACCCTCTCTGCTGGACACCTTTCCTACAGAGATGGGCTGAAGGAGCTGGGCTTGTTCCATCTGGGGAAGAGAAGGCTGCAGGGACACCTCACTGCAGGCTTCCAGTACCTGAGGGGAGCTTATAAGCAAGAGGAGAACCAAAATTTTTACATGGTCTGATAGAAATAGGACAAGGCAGAATGGCTGTAAAGTAAAAGAGGGATTTGGATAAGATTTTAGGAGGAAATTCCATACTCAGAGGACAGAAAGGCACTGGCACTGCTGCCCAGAGATGTAGGTGCCCCAACCCTGGAGGTGCCCAAGGCCTGGGCAGCCTGAGCTGGGGGGGCAGCCAGCACATGCAGGGCAGGGCTGAGGGGGTCTATGAGATCCCTTCCAACCATTCTGTGAATCTATGATGATTCAAATGAACCAAGTCCTCAATCTGCTCTTCCCACTCCCCCGACTTCAGGATCCAATCATATCAGTATAAAAGTTTTTTTCTCCAGCAAGATAAACCCCTGACACTTTATTTCAAAAGGTTTTGCACTTTAATACAAGCCACAGGCAACTTCAGGAATTATATATAAAAAAAGTGATGCATCCAAAATTATGAGGAAGTCAAATCGTTTCCCCCGCTTTGATGTTTATTTGTATTTTGTACTGCGGGGCACTCGTGCGCTATGCACAGAAACGCCAGGAGAGCAAGTGAATCCTGCTCAAGTAATTGAGAGGATGAAATGGCAAAAGGAACTGCTTTGAACTCAGCCCACCGGCACGCTGCCATCCACGCTGCTGCTCCTGCACAGCCCAGCTCCAGGGCTGAGCACAGACACGGAGGGAGCACTGTGATGGGACGTCATGCTGTGGCTGTTCTCAGGGTTGGGAAGCAGCAGAGGAAACTTTAGGATAGAACCCATGTAGACTTTGCTTTTTTTCAGGGTTACTCAATTCCAGGAGAAAAAAAAAATCACCATTGTGGACATTATAGCAGTATTAGCAACTTTCTGCTGGCTCTATGAGCACCACACTGCAGCTTGAGAATGGCACGTCAGCTGGGGTAGGGCAGGCTATCATAGAATCACCAAGGTTGGAAAAGTCCCACAAGATCACCCAGTCCAACCACCTGCCTGTGACCAACAGTTCTCACACTCAACTTATTTACTTTGGAACTGGTGTTAACATGAGAATGAAGCAAAAGCAAAACTGGAAAACACCAAAAAAACCGACACACACAACCAACAAGTAGAAATCTCAGCAGCACATTGGGAATATTAGGAGACAGAACATCAGGAAGAGCAGATCTGCATACAAAGTCAAAAGTAGATACATAGGCCAAGTGTTCTAAGAGGTCAAAGGAGTCAGATGAAGCGTGCATGTGAAGAACAGGCTTCTCATGTAGCTCCAGTGCAACAGTTAAACCTTCGTGTATAGGTAAAAAAATACTTTGGATGAGCTAAATAAACAAGTATTGCAACTATTAATTGAAATCCAACCCCTGGCTAATGCGAATTAGTGCTGGATTATAATGTTACATCATGATAAGCAGCTTGGAAATATTTCAAACAGATTCGGAAAGTTGTTCCCCATTAGATTATAAATATTATTAACAGATAAAAAGCCGTAAAAGAGCCCATCACTTCAAAGGGGATCTTCAGGCCGACTGCTAGCGGAGGAGCTGGAGGTACACAGCTTGCTAAGCTGAATTTCAAAGCAGGAAGCAAATTGAGGCATCTAGAATTATGATCGATGCCTTAAAATCATTAACTTAAGGAATTACCTCGTTCACTTTATTTTTGTGAAGGATAAAACATCAGGCAGATATAATAAGGGATAAGAGACTCTAAGCTTTTGGATTTAAGTATGAAGGGCCTTGAAGACATGCATGAAACTAGCATGATGACACGATCTGCTCCTGGAGAGGTGCTGGGACCACTGGGGAAACAGAGCTCTCCTGGGGCCAGGGCAGCTCCAGCTCCCACAGCCCAGCTCTTCCCATACCCATCTCAGATGCATCTTCATTAGCAGCCTCTAAGACAGCCACTAACGACAGACCCACCCGAGGTCAGGCCAGCAGCTACGCAAGCATGGTTAAAAAAGCAAGAACAAAAAGCCCTTCCTGAGTGAACAAATTGCAGAGATAATGAAATAGGGCAGACAAGGCATCCCAAGGGAAAAAAAAAGATGAAATTAAACTTGCCATCAGCTGATCAGCGTGAAGTTTTCTTTTCAGCTAAAACCATCAAAAGAGATTTGATTGCAGAACACCACTTCTTGGACAACTGGGCTTCATTAACAGCTTCAGCACTGCTTTCCTGCCTGCTCCAGCACTCAGCCTCAGCACCACACTCATACAGATGCAGGAGGAAGGGCTGCAGCCAACCCACCCTGCTGGGACTTCTTTGGCCTGGGAAAGAGCAATCAAACGGTTCTGCATTTAGGCTGCGTTGTCCTGCCACTAATTACAGACATTTCCAAGAAGTGCTACACAGGAAACTCTGCACACCTCACCCTCTTGTAAGTACAATCCTTTTTTTTCCCCCAAATTCCTCATGTCCTCCCTATAGGCAGCTTGTCTCAACTGCTACAAATCTCTCATATAACACACATAACAGGTAGTGACACATTTACAGCACTTTTCATCTTTACAACTCTGTGTGCTGGTCAGTTTCTATTACACTTGCCAGACAAAGTGCCTCCCTCATTGTCCACCAGGAAAGATTTTTTCCCAAGCAAGCTTTTAGCCCAGTGAGATGTAACTGCACGATGAAGACATACACACATGTTCCCATGTTACAACAACAGATAGAAAAATTCAGATCTAAGCACAGTACATTTCCACCTCCATTCCCAAACCTCTCTTCTTTTTCACAGTGCCTGAGGACACAGTGCCACCCGGTCCCAATGCTCTCCCTTAGGGGCTCACACCAAGCTCCAAAGGATGACAGAACCAACTGAGCTGCTGCAGGTTTGGCCTCTGGGGGCACAGAAAGTAAATTTCTGGTTTGTAGCACTTGCTTATTCCTAAAGTTATTAAGTGCTCCGATAGAGTATTTATAGCTGGGCTGCCTGCCTTCCTTTCCCCCAAGCAAAACTGCCACTATTTTAATGCTATAATAAGAAGCTGATTTAGTAGTGTGCAACTTCAAAGAGAAACTTGCTTCTTCTGCTCAGTAAAATATTAATGGGAAATAACACGTTGCACAGAAGCCCAGGACTCAGCTCTTCTGGGGCCAGGAAGCAGCACACCCCACAGCCCATGTCTTTGGATGCTGCAAGGCTGCCGAGGAAGGCTGCAGCAGAAAGCTCTCCCACTTGTTTCACAAACCATGCTCAGTGCTACATTACCTGCACCATGCTTCCTCTACAACCCAAGGAAGGTCATGCTGGCAGAACCAGCTGGAGCATTATGGCATGCTCTGCTCATCTGCACCAAAACCAGAAGCCCCAAGAGGAGTGCAGCACTTTGTGAAGACCATAAGGGACAAGTGCTGTCCATTTCCACTTCTTTTAAGTTCTTCCACCAACAAATCAAGCACTCCAGGCAAGACTGAGACCCAAAGAGGTACCTCAACTCTTTGATCTTCCAACAGGCAGCAAAGCAACTGCAAGAAAATCCTACTGCCTGAATACTGCAATGAGTTTCCCTTGCCTGCATCATTCAATGCAGTTTCAAATCATTCAATCAGTTTCATTTTTGACAAATTTTTGCTCTGGTTTTTGGAGAGGCAGCCATAGACAGCCTTTGGGCTTTGCAGGCACATACAGCCAAAACATGGGTTATGTAGCAGTGGTGGTCACCACTGGTTATGGGGATCTTTTCAAATCTTCCACAACACAGCTGGCATTACAGCAGTCACAGACCCCAAATACCCAGGACCTCAGTTATTTGTCAGACACTCAGAAACACCTGAAATCTAAAGGGTACTATGGGAAAAATAGATTTCACACCATCAGGGACACCCTGCAGGTTTAATATTATTCCTGGTTAACCTCAAGCATCACGGGGCCTTAAGTCATTGCTCACTGTGGGAACATTGACTTTCAGCGTCTGTGAGAGCCCCAAAATCCCCATTGGCCTGGGGGAATCCAACTGTCCTCTTTGGGAACCAGGCACCAGCACTCAGAGGAAGAATCATTAGTGCTTACTGACGTACAATGCACACACTACATTAGTCACAATCCTCTAAATAAACACGTTTCTCATCCATGCTACATTAATCTCCATCCTATAAACAAACAGAACAGAGTCGTAGTTTGTGCAGCTCTCCCTGCAGAAGGAGAACCACCATGCCAAAGAACACCATGGCACCATCTTGTGTCTTGAGACCTACCCTTCCAAGACAAGCAGCATCAAGCATCACCAAATATTCACACACACAGCATCACCTCTGCTCACACCTCACGTGAAGGAACTCAATATGCTTAAAAGACACAAAAGGCACTTTTTGTCATTGCTTAATGGGAAGGTGGCAGCTGCTCAGGTGCAAGCAGGTTTGGGGTGGGGAAGACACTGCTCCCAGATAAAATGACAAAGAAGTGAAAGGAGGCCAAGCGGTCATCTGAAGTGAGATTTGAAGCAAGCGTCAGTGGATATTAATGCCTATGTATGAGCCGTAAAATTGGTTTGTAACAATCCACTTTAGCCATCAATCAGGTAAGAAATGCCTGCAAAGGGAAAGAAAAAAAAAAACAGCAGCATTAAGATGATGGAAAGCTACAGGAAAAAAATATAGCGAGATCAAGCCCTTTTAACATCAAGCAGGCGCACCTGGAAACTTGGAGACAATTAGACACAATGAAAGAGAAAGGAAGGAAAAAGGATTAGTGCTTAATCTGAGGCAGTTTCATTAGCTGAGCATTACTCTGTAGTATAGCACTGGATTAGACCCCGGGCACTGCGGCCTTCACAACAAACAATGTTTGCAGTGTAGCACGTGATGAACCTCAGCGCATCCCAACCCCACACGTGCTGTGTCCCCACAGCCCCCATCCCAGCAGCACACCCAGGAACATGGGTCAGAGCACAGGGAGCACCGAGCACCACTCGGATGATTGGGAATATGATGCATTGGCCATTTTAATTAACTTCCCCACTGAGGGTTGACTGTTTATATTCAGTGCAATAAAACATGCCCAGCATTTTTAATTTCTCAGGCCTTGCAGACAATGAGACAGAATTAGAACCAGTTACCAAGGCTGTCCTCTCAGAGCAGGGCTGTGTGCTGCCATTCCCCAAGCAGCACCAGGAGCACAGCAAAGCAGAGGGAGCAGGAATGGCACCCATGGCACAGGATCCCTTCAGTACATGGAATATGCAGGCAAACTCCTAACATCCCCATTCATGTGGTTGTAGTGACTTTTTTTTTTTTTACTGAATCTTTCCCTAGTGAAAGCACTCCAGCAATCAGAAGTAAGGCTGACTATTAATAACAGTGACTCTATTTCTCCTTTTTCTTCTCAGGAGGTTGCAATCAAGGGAAATTTAACTGTTCATGAGAGACAACGTCTGCATCATGTACCTTACACACCCCTACCTGGAAAGCTGCCCAATGAGGCTGTTCTGGTTGGTGTATGTTTGTGTTACCTCTATACTCATCATTAATGATGCTGATGCATTATTAAAAGCCTATGTGCACATCCAGAGCATCTGCACACCTTTACGATAGGACATGCACTTCATCAAAAGTGGACACAGATGAATACACCAGTGGGGCAAGGTGCATTGACTTATTTTATTTAGCAGTAATGAAATGTAACGAGTGCGCCAGAAGGATACACTTTCCCAAGTAGATGGGTGAAGAAATTCGACTTGCTATAAAAGCCTTGTGACTGCTGAGCAGGCTGAAAAGTTCTGTGGTGCTGAGGACCCTTTTGACAAAGTGCATTCCCTTGCAAAGATATCACATAGCAGCCTCTTGTTGGCTTTTACATCCAACATAGGATTTGCCTCAAAGCCCAGTGAGTGAAATCCCCCAGATCTCCTCCTGTGTGGGGTGGGTGGGCACAGGGAGGATGGAGGATCCCACTAAAACAGTCATCCCACTGGATGTCCAGTGGAAATAGTGTTCTTACAAGTAAGTTGTATTGAAGCATCTCACACTTGCTGCTTCAAATGCTCTGAAGTCATGTACACAACCAAGGAGAGGTCGGAACCAGCCATCACCCAGAGGCAGGAACCAACCCAGGTCCTTCCTGCTTGCACTGCACAGAAATGTAGATGTGCCCTTTCCATACTTTAAACTGCAGAAATGTTTGGTTTTATAGAACATGATAAGACTTAGCTGTAAATTCACTCTGGGCTACGTCTTGAACCAGCACTGAGGTCTCCTAGAGCTGCTGAGGCTGTTCCACACCAAACTGCTGGAGCCTTAGCAGGAAAAATACTTTAGACCCTTGAATACATCCAAAGTACAATATCAAATGATACCTACAATAAAAGTGTCAGTAACTGAGTACCAGGAGCAGTCAGCAGAGCAAACCCAGCTTCCAACATGGATTGCATACCAGTACCCTACCACTAACCATAACCTTTAACACCATGTTGTCCTCCTCACCTTCACAGCACACAAAACACAGGTTTGACTTGCTTGGATGTTTTCAATACACCAACCTGCTGCTTTGCAGAGTTTGAGGCTTTTGCCTTCAGGATTTCGTAATCAAACCACTTCTCTTGGTTACTGGTGTTCATTTGTGAGAGACACAATTCATCAAAGGCAGCTATAGATGAATACTCCACTGCACATGGTGGGCTTTTTTTTTTTTTTAATTCTGACAAAACCGAACAAGCCAACTTGTGAGCTGTATGTTTATAGCCAGTCAACCAGATGGGTGCAAAAATCTGATTTGCTATAAAAAGCTTATAGCTGCTGAAAACCTTAAGGATTTACTGGAAGGACTCAGCTGTAACAAATCATGCCAGGGTTCTAAAAAGACTGATCCAGCTTTGTCCAACTGTTGTCTCAGCCTTTGCTTTCCTACAGCTGTGCCAAGGCCATACCTAACACACCTCCCAGGGCAAACAAGTGCCTAACGAGTGGATTCACAATCAGCACAGAGCATCTATTAACCAGCACCAGGCAGCACTCAGCCCTCTGCACAGCAATGTCTCCCAGCAAGGCTCCAGCTCCACTGCCCCCAAAGCAGGAGAGGTTTCTGCCAGAAGATCCCGGTGGCTTGCAGGGACTGGTTTGCTTTCTAATTATTGCTAGCATGCTCTGCAAAGCACAATTCCAAGTAATCTTTTCTCTAGGCTGTAACATTACCCCTCCATCATGCATAAGCAGAGCATGCAGCACACAAGTCTTTTAGCCTCCATTTGCAGAAAAAAAATAAAACCTATCCCCAGCCCTCTGCATCTGAAACAAGATTTACAGAGATTCAGAAGCTGCTGTGCAAAAGCTGCCCTGGGCTGCTCGTCCAGCTGAACCAGGAGCTCAGCAAGGCCCACAGGCCTTGGAAAATGCTGCGCTTCTCCATCTGTACCCTCCTGCTTTGGGCATTGCAGAATATATCTCAACAGTGCGAAATTGTTATTAACTTCAGAATTTGTGTTTTCTTCAGAGGTAATTTACATATTTTGGGCTCTTCCTGGCTCTGGTGGAAGTCTGCCTCACAAAAAGGTCAAGGCTCCCCAGCCACTCAGGTTGGAGGGCAGATGCTCTGATAGGAATTAAGCAGTGAAAACAAGGCATACCCACAAAGAAACAGCAACATAATAAACTATGCACAATCATAGTGGAATTTAACAGTGCAGTCTGACAGCTTTCCTTAAAGCACTCCAGGAGCAGCTGCCCCATCCCCACTCCATGCTCCAGGGGGAGCTCAGCCCCTTTGCCCATCACTTCCACACCTGTCCCCAGATCCTCCTAAGGCCAGGAGGAGGGACCCTCACCAAAAACATATCCTGCTGCTTTAAAATCCAGGCGTGATGATTGCAATCTATAAATCAGGTTGACGGTGCTGGTTTTGTGTTGGGTTTTATTTTTTTCCTACACCTGTGGGACTGCTTCAAGCATAATGAAGTTTTGGGATTGCAAAAAACAGCAGCATCTGTTGCCTGTTCTGTGCATGCTGGCTGTCTGAGGGGACTGCTCCAGGCTCACTACAGCTTTTGTTCTCATACACAGAGAAAAGTTTGCAGAGGAGGGCTGCTGGCCAAGGGATGCTCTGGTTGTCTGGAACTTGCAGAAGGAGGAGGAGGAAAGGAAGGTATTGAACAGAGAGCTTCAGCCTACAGCTGAATTTAATTTGATGAGTCTGTTTGACTTGAGGGGAAAACTCCCAACAACTGTTACTGCCAACAGACCCATTATAAGATAAATTTGGCTTAAAGTAATCACCAACATATGCCTATCTCTCACTTTAAAGCCAGTTCCAGGAATTCAAGACTGATCAAGCCCATGCTGAACAGCAAGGAAACATTCTCATTTGATGGAAAAGCTTTCTTTGCCATCCGCCAACAGAGAATGGCAGCACAGCTCCCGCAAATCCATGCACAGGCAGAGCAGGACCCATTCATTCTCACTCCCTAAACAAGGCAGTTTCACTACCAAAAGCTCTGGGAAACTACCTACCATGAGAAAGCACCTAATGAACCCCTACAGCCTAAACCAGCCCTGGCAGAGCTTTGTGGTGACCCAGCTCCATTCACCACCTGTGCTATGCTCACATGTGGCTGCTCCTGGTAAGAAGGCTCACACTGCAGAGCCATGGGCTGGGAGCCTTTACAAGACTGCAGCTTCTTTTCATGGCTAGCAGAGATAACTAGCTGCAAACCTCAATTTCTGTCCATTTGGGTTCTATACCCTCTCCCCAAGCATCCAAGTCTCCTTTTCCCTCATTTTTCATACGTGACCAGAAAATGTGAGGTGAGCTTGATAATAGGCTTGATAATACTTTAAGTTCAGAAATACCTCCAAGAAACCCTCCTGCTGCACTGGAAGCACCAACTCACTTCCCCAGTGCGGGAGGAGATCCACTTGCAGCCCCCCTGCAAATCCTGCACAGAGGAACAAACCCATGGTGTTATGGGGCACTAAGTAGCATTGATTCTAACCCAGGGGACCACATTCAGCCAGCTCGAACCTGAATACATTTTTAAGAATGCATTATGTATGAGGGTATAGCTGTACAAGTAGAGTTGAGGAGAAAAAGCCAAATTACTTTCTGCTCCACACCACGCTCAATCCAAATATAGGAACATTATGAAGTTAATACAAACAATATATTTCATGGTACAGCGGATGGGCAGTGGCAATATAGGCTCTATGCTGTCAGATAAGAGGCACATCTTGAGGCCATTCATCCCCAGCTGCTTATCCAGCAAGGACATACAGCTGCACACGGGGTCAGGAGCACAAGCATCACCCTCTGCCTTTGCCAGAGCCACTGGTAGACTTGCACTAAAACCAGAGTTGCTGTGCTGTGGGACAAGGTTTGTGCAACTGCTGTCCAAGAAGCAGAGCAGTCTGCTGCAAAAAAAAAGAAAAGCAAAAGCTTCCCCCAAATTGCACATAAACAGGTATTGCATTGCCATGAATGCAAATGCACGGAGCTGCTGGAGGCAGTGCTGTCATACACCAGGCTCTGGAGTCCTGCGGGCTTTCTGTCAGAGACACCAAAGCTTTGATGCCAAAAGAACCAAGCTTGCAATTATATCATTTGTCTTTTTATTTCCTTATCGCCTTTTCTAAAAAAAATGTGCTTAAAATAAATTGATAAGAAAGGGCCTCAAACCAAGGGCAAAAACCCATCAAATGAGCACAAATAGGGAAAATTATACAGACACACTCTACATCCACATGATTAAGAAGTTCAAATGGACTATGAAAGGAAAGTAGAACTGAAGGCAAAACAACAGGACTACTTCCACACTGAAGACAGGTAACACAAACTGCGAGCTGCCACACGTTTCTGAGATCAGAAGAGAAAAGCAACCTCCTGGAGTACTTAAAAATGAAAAGAAATGTTCCTGCTTGCTGGAAAGAGGGGAACAGGCACCAGAAGTGAACATCTTCTCTCAAACAAGTTCCTGCACACTGATACCCAGAACACAGAGTCTGAGTGTTGGCACAGGTAATGATGGTGAGCCGGGCTCAGGAGCCCTCCAGCTCCAACACTGATTGACTTCAGCAGGTTTCCATGTGGGAAGTACCTGCAAGATCAAGCACATGGCCACTGCTATAACATTACTGGCAGAGGAACTTCGTGCAACTGACCCCACAGCTGCAGGAGGAACAGAGGAGTGCACACACTGTGGCACTGCTGAAGGAGGCTCAGCGTGGCTTTATGCACTGCTCAGTTTGCTGGTGAGGTTAGGTGGGATTGCTGGGGTATTCACTGTCTTATACTTCTATCCACACATAGCAAAGACATCAAAGCCCACTGTTTCTTCTAAGAAGAAAACAAAGCATCAATTCCAAATCCTATGAAACACAGGATACAGTTGGAAAAAAAAAAATCCCTCGGCAGCTCCAAGTTGTAAAACACAGCAAAGGAGAACCTCTGGCAAGCACTTGATATATCTCAGAACAACTTGCCATCGTCTCATGATGCTGTGAGCTGTGTTCACCAGCATGACATTTTGATAACCTGTGCTTTTCAAGCCAAACCAGCAAAAAAGGCAGAGAAATCATTAAGAGAACCAAGAACCAAGGTTTTTCCCTACATTTCATACAGAAGTTTGGCCACATTGCGATATTACACAGATCCTCTTCATCTTCTTGGGGAATATCCCCTACATATGGGGCACCAAACTGGATTTTATGATTTTTAAACACCTCCTCCCAACCCAGAAATTCACACCTCTGACACCTCTAAGGGAGAAGATCAAGGAGTACCAACATACTCTGCCATCACTGGAAGTAGTAAATACAGAAGGGTCTGAGTTGCATGATGTGGGCAGGCCAGTGATGATGGACAGATCTGTGTGGCACCACGAGTATTTGAGTGGCTTTTGCACTTCAAATAAACTTCGTAAGGCCACACAGAGATCAAAGGAAGCCCTGAAAAAGAGTGAAAATAGATTTTTATGCACACGTGAAGCACAGAGCATCGAAATGAGGACTTGCATCCAACAAACTGCAGCAAAGACCTCAGGCAACACATCAGAAGAGTGTTAGACAAGGGCAAATTGTTGTTAGCTCCCAGTTAACAACAAATAGCCTTCATGAGACCTACAGGCAAAGTGAAACCCACTCAGATCTCACGTGCCCATACACCAGAAAAGCATTTGCAAGCAAAACTGTGCTCACATCACCAGCATCACCATCAGCAGCTGCACTGGCTCATCTGATGAGCAGCAATTCCATTTGACACATCAGAAATAAGCTCTTTGATAACATAATTCCGTACCAGACATTCATGTGACAAACGCTCGTTTCATACTCGTCTGCTATTAATTTGGAAGCACTGTTTTTATTTTAAACCCACTCTGGTCCATGGGCTGAGCTCCTTTTGTAGCTTTGCCTTCCTTCCCTGCATAATCAATGCCATCTCGTGGCAGAAATACTCCATTTGCTGATGGCTCTGCAAAGAAGAATAATCCCTGAGCATCTCACAGCACTGTGCACCTCCACCCACCCTCACTGCTCACCCAGAAGTGTGAAATCAGCTCAACTGGGAGCTTTTAGAAACAGGAACCACATGCAGATTTCTCCTTCATTCAGAGCCAGGGTACCAAACCCACAGTGCACACCTTCTCAGCTACTCCCAGCACCAACATCTTTTCTGCTACATGATAAAATTTATTCCCTACTGCTGAATGTCTCTCTTGTGAACTCGCTGCTTCCAGGCATCCCCATTCCTGCTTTCCTTTTGGCTCCTTCCAGAGAAATCCAACACACAGCACACACAGCTCTATGGTGTCCTTTCTGTCACCTGGCAATGTTCCGTGTGCCCCCAGGTGTTCTATCTGTATTTTTCCAGCTTTGCTCTCAGTATTCTGGCCTCACCCCATTGACACAAAGCATGAGTTACATGCAGATAAAATGGCCTCATTTCCACATCACTTCTTAATGCAGCTCTCAGATACGGGTTGAGAACAGGAGGGCATCGCAGTGCTTCTCACCAGTGAGCTGGAGTTGAGACACCACCAGCAGATCCTTCTTGGCTTCACTAAAACCACCTCAGACAACAACTGGGAGCCCATCCTGACCACTGCAGCACTAAAAGGGAGGATACAGCCCACCAAGATTTTGCATTGATGAGACCCTCTCTCTCCAACAGCCTCCAGCAAGTTTTGTTTCTGGCTTTTTCTGAGCCAATACAACTAAAAATCCACCTGCTTTGTTAAACAGATTCCTCCCTCCCCCTATATTTTCCTCTCTAACTTAATTTGCTGTCACTTTATTAAGGATTGAATTTTGGTTTATATAAAAGTAAACAATGTTATCACACAAATCTTAATCTTATAATTGCAGCCTCACTTGAATTACTTGATGATTAGCCTCTAGGCATAACATTCATCTCATTCGGTTATACCTTCATTATCATCAGATTCATTAATTTCATCCTCTGTGTGCAAAGCATCCCACGGTTAAAGACAACATTCAGCAATACCCAGAGCCCTGGCAAGGTTTCCCAGTCCCTGCTGAAGCAATGCTGCAACACAAGGACCGAGGAGTTCATTTTTCCTTTAGATCCTCAGTGAGTGAAAGAAAGAAACCCCGTTGGAAGGAGGCTGAGAGATGGCCCAGCCATAGCAGTGAGGGGTGGAAATGAGCCACCGAGGTTATGAGCTGGAGAGAAACTTTGATCAACAAAGTCGACGCCTACAGACACAGCAAAGCCATCAAACCACGCCTGGTGTAGCCCCTCCAAGACACACACACTGGTTGAGCTGTCATCCATTAGAGCTACAGTAGAGGAAAATGGGTGTGCTGTGATACTCGTCTTTAAAACACATTTCAACACCTGATTGCAGAGTGAGGTTCTGACAGCATTGGCCCAACTTCCCATGGCAAGGTGACACCTTCTGGACACAAAGCATCCCTCCAGGGATTGTAAGGAATAGGCATGTAGGAATTAAGCTGATAGAGGCTTTCACACAGCTCCTGTGTGATCATAGCACCAAACAAGCTCACATCACTACAGGGCACGCATGGCTACTAAGAAGCACACACTCACAACGTGGAGAAACATCTGGATGTGATGCAGCTCGAGGTTCAGTGACCAGTGCAGAGAAGGTATCAACAGTATTGCTGCATGAATAAACTTGAAATTATAAGCAGTCTTTCAGCTTTTTCCTGAACCAGCCTTTCTGGCAGCATCAATGTAGAACTGATGCAGTGCCTGCTGCAGGTGAGAAGCAGTGCAGCCAACCTGCACACACCTAAACCATAGCAACATCCCCCTGACATACAGGATTTAATAGCTGGAAAGGAAGGAATTAAGTAAATACACATGCAAATATGTGGACCAATTTAATATGGGCCTTCGGGCTCAAGTACTAACATTTGTAGAGCTTACATCCTGCACATCTCGTGTGTACTTTTAGGCTACAGACAGCTTCATTCAATAACACAAACATGACCTGCATTAGAAGAGCACGGAAGAGTTTTTCTGCTTTGTCTTCCAGGGCTGGAGCACGGACACAGGAAAGTAAAACTTAAAATGCATTTAATGAAAAAAGTTTACAATCCCTATTTTAAGCTTAAAGTACTTCCTTAGGGAAGACATGACTCAAATAACATTTCTCTGTGATATGCAGAAGATGGATTCCCTCAACACAGGGAGAATTCAGCAGCTCAGTTCCTCTCTACCCCTTCAGAAAGCCAACCTCACACATCTGCAGGGCTGCAGACAAGCCCTTCGCAGTTCCTCTTGGAGATCTCACAGCTGGTTGGGGCCCACATTAAACTAAGCTGGAGAGGAGCAAGCAGTGAGACATACCCAAGTCCCCAGCACCACCCCATACAGACACGCATCCTCCAGCAAATCTGTCTTAGAAGAGTGTTGGGTATTGATTTCACCTCTTATTATGTGATCAAACCTAGACAGTTCCTCATTAAAAGCAACAGGTCAGCCAAAGAATAGAGGTGTTTTCCAGGTAAGTAAAACTAGAGCAATCTGTCCCCAGTATATTTAAATGGCAATTATAAAACGAGTTATCTGCAAAAAAGGTACACATTCCAGAACCAAAGACATCCTCCTTCGCAGCCACGTGACGAACTGACAGTGCATGCATGTCTCATCTCACATATCTTTTCAGAAAACTAATTAAAAACATGACACGGCATCAAGCTTTTGTGTAAGTCTAAATCTCATCTCCATAAACTAATAGAAGGTTTTCCAGCTCATCAGCACGCAGCGACAGCACAAGCAATCAGTCCCTTCCTGGGCGACGTCTGCTCCTGTGCTATGGCAGAGGTAAAGATGCTAATAACCCCCGCAGCCTTCTTCCTTCAGTTTGTATTTCAGAATTTAAAGAAGGAAAAAAAAAAATAGATCAAACCAAATGAGGGGCTCTAAGTTCAGCCAGGAGTAATTATTTGCCACACAACCACCTGTACACATTCTACAAAAACATTCTTTGACCTCCAGGAATTTCTGAGTGTTACTTAAGCTGAGCAGCTTCTAGGTAATGTCATTATGTTGCTATTAGATATAAATCCCAGCACCCAGCAGCTGCAGAGCACCTGCTTCACTCTGCCTGAAATGGGACTTCCAAGCCCCTCACTTTGTCCATAAGACAGAATCCTGCAGTGCAAATTTTGAGACAGACATCCCAAGCACTGCACATCTTATTGCTAAGTGACTTCCAGGCAGTGCTGTGGGGTCAGCTTCAGTTTCTACAGGAAAGCTCAAGAAGGTCCTGCAGCAAAAAGCCCACACTCAAAACCAAGAGACAAAACCACGAGGACCACGTCAGTTAAACAGAGCTCTGTGGGGCAGCAAAGAGCTGGAAAAGACAATCCATTTCCCTGGCCTAGCAGGCAGCCCTTGTGCTTGGTGCCAGTCCCATTACCATCAGTTCCTGTGCCTCGTGACCACTTCCCACCATCACATCTCAGAGCCCTTTGGGATAGCAGGACCAGCAGCAGCTCTCCTCTTTGGGTGGCTGGGGAGAGGGATGGAGATGTGAAAAATGTGAGACCACCATCAACCCCACATGGTGCAGCAGCTCCTGCCAGCCTTGCTGGGAGGGGAGAAGGCATGTGGCAATTGTTACAGATTTGGGCAATCCCAGAGCAATACAAGGCTCTGTGGTTTTTAGCACATCAAACCTTACGCACATACTGAGCCCCATCGTTTAGTGAATCTGTAGCAGCTGTGGGTACTGCAGTCACCCCAGAGAGAGCTCAGCAACATCAATGGGACTCACAGCACTTGTATTAAGACCTCTGAAATTTTTGGATATCTAATATTAGGGATTCAAACCATGAGATGGAGTAAACCACACCCTGTGAGTTCACAGTAGTATTAGCTTAATTAAGGCTGCAATCCCCACCTTGCTCAGGGAATGCCCCTTAGAAATCCCTGCTTTTCTGCTGCAAGGTATTTGTAATGCACAACACCAAATGAGGGACTCAGGCACATACACACAAGATGGAAAACAGCTGAGGAATGATTTCTATCACAACATCTGATCCCAATCTATATGCAAAACAAAGTTCGAGCGCCCGCACCGTGCAGCTGCACTGCATAAGGAGCAAAATACATCTGTGTGTTTTCACAAACCGAGAAAGCACTATTTCGAGGAGGACCCGCACAGTGCGAGCGCTGTTCGCTTGGCGGACTCATTCATTTGGCTGTGCTGACCCCCAGAGCCCGGCACCAGGCACGACATCTCTCCTTCTGTACGATGGAACCGCTGCATCCTCAGAACCTGCCCCCAAAGCGTGCGTTTATTCAGCTGCGCCCTGCGCGCATCGGAGGCCGCAGAATTAACTAAATCAGAGGGATATGGGGGTGCACGGGCATCGCAAACAACGGCACGCACGCAACTGGCTGGGAAGCTGCCCTGTGTTATCCAGCATCTCCAGCCACACACCAAGCCAAAGCCAAATCGCCGCGGGATGAAAAGCAGCTGTGGCAAAAGGGATCCCTGTTCCTGCTGTGTCGGGCAGGAGGAAGCCGCGTGCTTCGTATCATTCAATTTGGGGATTTCGTATCCCCGTATCCCTCGCGAGGAGCTGCTATGGGGCCGTGCCGCTCCGCAGCGCACAACCCGAGGGGCCCCACCTGCACCTCACACACAGCTTCGCCCTTCAGACCCCTCAGCGTTCACAGTACGGCTGCACGCGGACCACGCGGTTGCGGGCCTGGGGCGGGCAGCTGCCCGTGCGTTGCCTCCGTGCCGGCAGCGTTCTTTGCAACTTGGAAACGACCCGAGACAAAGACGAGCATCATTACCTACTGCTTTACTTCCCCACAACGCTATCACCACCATTAACAGCTCTGTCTCACCGCTTTGTCTGCTAAGGACTCTGCTATCGCACAGCGCTGCGCCCCGCCACAAGAGCAGCCCCCTCCTCGGCTCCCCGTCCCCACCTCCCCCATTTTCTGGCCTCTTTACACCAACGCTGATCTCCTTACCGCCGTAACATTAATCACCAAGGTAGCACTAATAAGCAATCCGGCACTGAGGCAAAGTAGCAGCACCGCACAGTGAGCGCTCAGAACCAAAGAAAACGCAAAAGCCTCGCACGAAGGGATCATCGCCACGCGCAAAACGCCACACCCGTTTGCTCAGCAGCCGCACCCGCCCCGCTAACCGAGATGTAGGGCCACACAACCCAACGCCGAGAGCTACAACCCCCATATAGACCCCAAACGCGAACCACCGCGCTTACCCCTTCTTCCCCCGCAGCTCAGTGCCCGCACAACGAGGCCCAGGAGCCGCTCCGCTGTGCCTCCTTCGGCGCTCCTCTCCTGAGCTCCGCAGCGGCCGCTCGGCCCTCGTCTCGTGCTGAGGAGCTCCGCGAGGAGCAGCAACGAGCGTGAAGCGACCTCACAGAGCGAGAAAGGACAGCGAGGAGTGAGAGGCTAAGAGTGAACCCAGCCCCACAGCTGGAAACAATCGAGCACGGTTAAGTCACCCACAGGTGTTCTCATTTGGGGTAATTCCTTTCCACCTGGTTCTCTCTTGTAGTTATCTTATTAAGGTAGCTCCCTACCGCAGTGAGTGCAGTTAGAAAAGAAGTGGGAATGGTCAGCAAGCTATCGTGGCTATCGTGGCTATCGTGGCTATCGTGGCTATCGTGGCTATCGTGGCTATCGTGGCTATCGTGGCTATCGTGGCTATCGTGGCTATCGTGGCTATCGTGGCTATCGTGGCTATCGTGGCTATCGTGGCTAGGGTTAGAAGGGACCCCAAGGATCATCAAACTCCCCCTGCCATAAGTATAAAGAGAGCTCCCCAAATCCTGGCATCCTCAGCCATTAAAACCAACAAACCTCACCTCAACCTGGCAAGTCAGCTTAGCCAAAGCCTCACGCTCCCACAATGATTTAGTCGCGTTCAACTTGCTATGCTACCACAAATTAAGTGTCCCAGGCTGTTCTCCATTGATCCACAAACGAGCTGCATCTTATCAACAGCATTTTTCCACTGGTGAGCTGAGGTCTGTTATCAATTCAGGTCTGTGCAGCTTCCAGGGAGGTTTTGGTGCTGGGTTGAAGCTTTAGAATTCCAACACTATGGGGATGCAGCAGCAATGTGTTAAAGCACAAGTGATTATGCGTGGCATTAGGTATCAGTGCATTTACAACTTGAATGAGAACACACCAACCGATTGTTCATTCAGCTCTCCTCCCAGCACTATGAAATGTTCCCCAGCTGTGGACTGGAGCTGTATGAACACCGAACACCACCGTAGCTCAGTGAATGCCGTAGTTTCCATCAGAACACTCTGACTCAGAGAAAAACAAATAAGTTTTAAAAAGAAGAAAGCAAGCAGGGTGACTTGGACAGGCTGATCTTCTGTTCCTCCTTGACTTGGCAGGGAGGGGCTGCGTGCAGTGTTTCCCTGTTCATTGAGAGCTGAGCACTAATTAGGCCTGCAGCTGGTAGGATGCTCACAGTGCTGCCTCGGAGCAGACAAGGTGACTTTGCAAGCACAGGAGCCCGGCAGTGCTGGCAGCTCCACACAGCACAGCTGTGCTGTGTTCAGCATCACAAACCACAGGCAAAACGTTCTGGGAAGGCAGGGAGGGGTTTGGTGTGAAGCAAACACCAAGGAAAACAAAACCTTCCGGCTGTGCCGCCCAACCACGTGGATTCTGCTGCTCCTCCAGCAGAGAGCTGTGATTTCTGTGGGCAGGTTCAGGAAAGCCGAGCAGCGAGGAGCAGAGTGAAAGAGATGTTCATCTGCAGGGAGAAATGGGTGTGCATCATTGCACGGCGTTGGGTTGCAATGCAATAAATTGTGTTTCATCAACAGGAGTAACTTCACTGATGCTGCCTGCACAGCTCTGGCAGCTGCACAGGGCAAGCTGGCAGAAATGGCTTGAGTTTAAAAATCCTCAGCATCAAATGCAGTTTTAGGGATGTCTCTGTCCCAGCGCAGCTCTAATGTCACATATATGATTTAAACTGCATTTTAAATTATGCTTCAGTGTTCATCCAGTGAGACACATCACCATGGGTGACATCGCATCGCAGAAGGAGGAAAACAACAATATAAAGATTGAAAAATAACTGTGAAATCTCCTATGCTTCAGAGAACAGAACTTTGGGGACAGGCATTATGTGTTCCTTAAAGGGCTACTTTGGAAGTTTTCTGGCTGCAGATAGGACTTGTAATGACTGAGCAGGATGCTGAGCAGAGGCCGTGAGGGTTGCAATGAGAGAAAGAGACGTGGACTGCTTGTGATAATACAGTTTGTAAATGGGGGCCAAATCAAATGCACTCAGCTCCAGCAGCTGCGCCAATTAAATCTCACTGAATTTGCTGAACATTAGCATTATTCACTTTGGCACTTTTCTTAGAATATTCCACGTCACTAAGTGGTTAAGTGGCTCCGTGCTTGTGCTCGTGCAGCAGAACACTGCACAAAGTGATGCTGTTCATCACTGAGCACATGCAGGATGCTCTGGGAACCCCCATAAAGCTCAGGGCAGCATTTCTCTGTGTCTGCCTCCAGTTGGAGCTGGGCTGTACCCACGTCCCATGTCAGAGGGCATAAAATAGAACCAGGTCTTTCATACAACTAAAGAGGAAAAAAAGCCACAAAGCAGAGCAAGGAGTGCATTCCTCGCTGCCTAAAGCTGATGAAATCAAAGTAGATCCAGGAGTTGCATTAGTCCAGTTTTTATTCAAATAAAGTACAGGGAACAACGTGATTTTGTCATAAATACACCAGAGAAGACCATTTTCCCTGCACCATTCATCACCCTGGACAAGACAGCCATCAGGAGAACTGATTTGCAACGTCCTTCATCCTTCACATTCACATTCACACAATCTTTTAATTAAATAATGAGCTTGAACGGTGACACAACTCATTGTGATGCTGTCAGCTATGAAACCAACAGCAGCTGCTTTACACAAAGAACTTCATCTCCAAGTAAACTGCTTCACAGTCTTCTGTAATCCTTAAAGTTGTTTGGTTGTTGTTGGTTTGGTTGTCTTTTTTTTTTGTTTGTTTGTTTTCTTTAATACATAAAATACACAAATTCTCAACGTTTTTTTATCATCACTGTAAAGGAAAATAACTTATAAAACCAGAAAGACAAAGGCAGAAGGGAAAAAACCACTCGTCTCCAGTCTCTCATCTACCAGACTCCCAAACCCTGTGGTCTGAGCATCAGGCTGTAGGTGTGTGCATGGGATGTATGGGCACAAGGCAAAGCCAGGGGGGAACTGCTCCGATGCTACGGTTTATGAGCGATGAATCCCACGGGTTAAAACAAGCTGCAGCTATCTGCCGAAGCACCACCTTAGCTGGATGAATCAGGCATCACACATCACTGGATAGCAAGGATTGTGGTCTCCAAATGCTGCAAACGAGAGAACAGTATTAAGCTTTCGTGGTGTTGTCATGCAAATGCCGCCGAGTAAATTTATGGTAATTACAGTGCAGTACACATCTGTACCAAAAAAAAATATTTGGATAAACTGAATGAACCGAAAATTGGTTTTAATCACCCCCAATTTATCTATTAGGCACAAATGGAAAAGATGGACTTGATTCAAACTTGTTTCAACAGCAGATTGTTTGAGGCAAATCCATGCTGCTTTACATATGGCGGGCTGCTTGCAGAGCCAGCAGTGTGTGAGCCTCTTCACCAGCCTGCACCCGGGGACACTGCAAGGACTGTGCAAGGTCACCTCGTGGAAACCCAGTGCCACAGTTCCACAGGGGTCAGCACACAGAGACCCTCAAAGAGCTGAGAAAAGCCTTCACGTTCCCAACCCACCACTGCCAGGAGGCCGCCTGAGTTCAGTTTGTAAAGCTTTCACAAAACCTCCTGTAATAACTCCATCACTTTTGGCAGCCTGTGGCATATCACACCTCCACCCATAAGCAGCACTCACACCACGAGGCAGTCAGCTCATCCACCACGCTGACCAGAAAGCAAACTGAAAGTTAAATCAGAGCACTGAAACTGTTTTCAAATAGCTAGCAATCTAAGAGCGTGCTGGTGACTGAGGTAATGGGTTTTGTTTCAGAACATTGAGCCCAATGCTGTCCTTCCACTGTGTTAGAACCAACATAAGAGCTATCCCAAGTCTTGGTTACAACATAAAATTTCTTGTGCAGAACCCATACAAAATTCACACCTACATCACAGCCAGCAAAAACTGCACAGGAATGTAAGAATCAGATCCAGAATTTAACACAGGTGTCATCAGCGGCCATAAAAAGCAATCCAAACATTTTTTAAAATTCTTATAAAAAGATATTTACAGTAAAATTGTTAGCACTAATGCTATGCTTTCAGTCCTAGAAAAAGGCAGTCTTTAAAGGGGCTGGCTCAGGTGCTCAGAATGAATCATACAAACACAGAACAACACACCAAAGACAGACAAATTCCAAAAGCATTTCAAGGGGAGGGGATACAGCTGGTTCTTCATGTGTTACAGTTGTTCATATTGCATAGCTGGAAAACGAGGTCACTTGGCTTGCATAACACTGCAACATTTGAGAAGGAAAAGGGAATTGGTTGGGGTGGAGGAGGTGTGGCTGCAGCCAGGAGCACTGGCAATGGCCAAGCCCTAGCCCTGTCCAGCAAGCCTTAGGTCTCGGCCACCAGCATCAATAAATGCCATTTTACAATAGCAGAGAATCATCAAAAGCTGTTTGCCTTGTAAGCAAGGAAGGTTTATAAAGGAACGTAAACTGAGGAAAAAATTACCCAGCTTTCAAGATGTTCACCATTCATGACATCTAACCAAGCAAGCTTCAGACTTGCATCCCTTCAGCACTTTTTGTGTGTTAGATTTAAAAAAAAAACTCTTAATCTCTTGATAACATTTGCTTTTGCTCCAGCAATGCTACAATTGAGATCACTTTGGCAGCTACACTTGGCTATAACAAAGCTTTTTAGCTTTATGTTTCTTGTTTATTTGAGACCTAACAAGAGACAGGCATGCTCAAATACATGTCCATCCTGTTGACTGATCTCCATCCAATAAGAGATGATAACGGACTGAAAAGCTTTCCCCATCCCATTTATGCCACATTCCTACAGGCTGCATGCAAGGCACACATCTGGCAACCAGCTTTAGGGGTAAAGTCACTCCGAGCCAAGGCATCACCTTGCTTATGTCACTGTCAAGATGCATCTCAGGACTCTGATATGAAGCCAGCTTCAGCCTGGGATACATGCCACCAAGCTCAACAGCTTTTACAATAAGACCAGCCATCAAAAAGAGCAGCATGTTATGTATTATTTTGGCATGTTTCACGGCAAATTGTAGAACCCAACATGAGACTTAAAGGATATTATAGAAAGGACTTATTGTTATTATTAGCCCTCCTCCGCGGGAGGTGGAGAAGCAAGGGTAGGCACTGTGTCCCCCAGAGAGAGCAGGTGCCCATGGCACAAGGACCATGTCAACTCAAACACTGAAATGTGCTTATTTACAGAACTAATGTACACACCTGCTAAAGCTGCACAAGGTGATTTAGCCTTAGATCCCTCAGAAATCGATTTTTAGGTATTTTTCTCTTCTACTGCAGAAGTTTGCCTGGAGTGTTTTTGACAGATCTATGGAGAAAGACACCAGGAAAGAACAGCACTTTGTGCTGGAGCTCAACAGTAACACAAGCAGATACGGTCCTGCAGGCCAGCTGCCCCCAGCAGAAAGCCTCAGCTGATCCACAGGGAAAACAAGCGAGGCAGGCCCTCACAAAAGGCCACATAAATCAAAGATAGTGGGATAGGAAAGAAGCAAAAAGAAAAAAGGGGGAGGGAGGGTGAGGAAGAGAAAAAAAAGAATACATCAGGAGAATATTTGGGGAGTCTACATTCCTGCACACTGTATGGCAGAGCTCACAAGGAGGCAAACAAAGGTATTTGCAAGTCAAGCATCCTCTTAAACAGAAAGCTCTGAGAATCTGTGATGTAAGCAAGATGACTGCATCACAGCTATATCTAGCTTCGTCTGTTTTGAATAATCATATAAATTCTTTCTACTAACAGCAGAAAGCTCTCAGTACAGGGAAGATTAAAATAACATTTACAATGATAGTGATTAGGGAGATCTCTGTGCTCTGAAAGCATTAAGACACTGTATGTTCATTACCATGCTCATTACCCACTGCCTGACTGACAGAGGGTTCTCACTGTAGGTACTTTCTACAGTAATGGCACTATAAGATCTTTCTTTGGACATCTAAACGCTCTATTATGAAATGGCATTGAAATGCTGGACAGAGTTAGAACTGGGGCTTTCAGCACAGCTGGCAACACTGGGGAGATGCATGGGTAGGGAATAGCTTCTATTCAAGCAGTGTTTGTTTCACAGGAGCAACGAACCCTGTCAGAGCAGCATGTCTTTTGTGGGGCTGAGAGGTTTGGTGTGGTAGAGTTGCTGAGATATCAGCCCCAGGGAAGGCATAGGCCAGCATGTACAGGAAACAGCATTCATGGCAAGTAGAAAAATCACATGGTATTTATTTCCACCATACGACACGCATTTCAGGGACACATACAGTAGTCCAGTGGCATGTACAAACGTATGACTGAGACAGTGTCACACTCAAGCCAGAGCGCCCTGTTCCAGTCCGTTCCTCCTGACTGCTTTTCTCAGTTGGTACTCAGAAGTTTCCACTGTCAGTAGTAAGGTCTGCCCTCTGGGTACAGTGAGAAAATAGTTCAACCAACAGTGGGTACGGAGCATCAGTAGTGAAGAAATCCAGAAGTGTTCATTTTTACTCACATGCCCAAACGCAGCAGTTTTGTTTCATACAAGAAATTCAGTGCCTGCAGTTCAAGCACCGTGTTTATCCCAGGACACTTGCCATTGAGAAAAACAGTTGATTGCACCACAGATAACAAGCAACACTTCGTGTCTAGCATGGAACATGTCCCCAGAAGGACTTTCGCATTGCTATGCAATCCACCGCAGAGCAGATGATGTCTGTAACATAGCACTTGTCACATGAAGATGGTAACAGCAATGAGATGGGTCAAGTCAGAGGTCAGTCATCTTCCCAACACCACCTGGCTGGATCCACTTCACTTCTGCTCCTTGCAATGGCTTGATTGTGTGTCACAACGGTTTGTGAATCACAGCAACACCTGTTTTAAGAATGCACAGACATGCTGTTATCATAGGAGCAGCTCCTGGTTGCCCTGTAGCTAAGACCATGCTGCAAGAACTAACACCAGCAGCAAGCTAGCAGAGAGCTGCTTACTGTTTCCATGAAGGGATCCTCTACTGAAGACCAAATAAAGCATATGCAGATTTAAGATTAAAGCATCAGGAGGCACAACCCTTACATTATGAAGGACCCATGCTGTTCCAAGCTCTGTCACTTAAGTATTTCTATCTTTACCTGCATAACTCCTCCCTGTGCTCATACTGGTTGGCAGCAATGTCCACTTGTCCGTGATGGGGTTGTAGTATTCCACAGAGGCCAAGTTGCAGGAACCATCATCTCCTCCCACCACATAGAGGAGACCATTCACCGCACACACACCTCAAAGCAGAGCACAGAGTTAAACAGGCTAACTTCTCTCCCACAACACATTGCCTGCCACATTTTGATTCATTCCCTAGAAGACACCTCATCTTCCATTTTATTACTTGTTTGTAATACTGTATACTTTTATTACTAGAACAACAGCCACATTAAAAACCACAGACAAATGCAACCAAGCACCAGAGAGAGGCTTATTGTGCTTACCTGCATTTCTTCGGCACATATTCATGTCTGCTACTTGCTTCCAGGTGTTTGTTCCTGGATCGTAGACTTCCACACTCTTCCTGACCAGAGGACCATCGTGCCCTCCTGTTGCATACAGCAGCCCACTGAGAACACCAACACCTGCCAAACAGAGCCCAGCATTGCCAAACGTACACAGGAAAGGCTGCACATGCCTGGGTCTGCTATTGGATTCCACACAGGCGTCTCTCCAAGGCATTTCCAGAACATGGGCTACGTGTGCTTCAGCATCACCCAGCACTTGGTCAGCTCTCCACCTAAGCCTATAGACTGCTGCAGCTCACCCCTCTTTATCCCTGTCTGTCTGATATTTTCTGCCACAGGTTTCCCTGCATTTAGCCTGATTTTCATTTCCAGGAGTTCCATTTTTGTTTTTCCTGCTGCCTTTGTGCCTTCATCCCTTCGACACCATTTCTCTTTTCAGCAACCTATGGCTCACTCCAATTCTTCAGGCTGCCTCTGGGTCTGTTTCCCCGTTCTCCTCACCATTCCTTCCTCAAACTGTAGTAAAACAGAAACACCAATCTGAATTGCATCATGTTAAGCATGGCATTAGCCAGCAGGACAGCCCTCAGGACCTAAAAATGGTCTTGTGTTGATGATTTATAGAAAGGCACAGAGCTCTGACCCCAGAGCTGTTCGAGGCACATCCCAGTTGATGGAGAAGTGGCAACTCACCCATCTGGCAAGGAAAGCCTGCCACATCTGAGCCCATCCAACCTGCTTTGCAACACCCTGCCATTTGACCACATTCAGCTGTTATGACAGATTTATACTTCAAAATAAAAAAGTCAGTAAGCTAATTTAAGAAAGTAGGAGAGTTAAAAGGCTGGGAACACTATAGCTTCTCCACTTGAAATGCCTTCATATATGTTGAGATGGGGGGCACAGGAAGAACTGTCTCTGCCCAGAGGGCTGCATTCCTCCAGCAGCACACTGCCAACACAGCCCTGCTGCCTAGTTTGGGGTCACCGCAGGGATTTGAGGACACTCATCCTCACGTCCGCTAGATGTCAGCATGGGCACAGCAATGCTGAGAGCTTTCCCAAGCTGTACCAGAGCTCACGCAGCAGCACTACTTTCGATGTGGCAGCTGGTGCTTGCTGGAGGGATGCATGCCAAGTATTTGGGTCACGACGACTTGATGGGCTCGGCTCAGTTTGGGAATTGCAAGCTGCAAGGTTACTTGGCACATTTTTGCTCTATTTTGACATACTGTCAACAATGGGAGATTTTCATTGTTTTCCTATAAGGTTGGGATACGTTTTATTATCAACCCAATATTATAAACCTCTTCAACTGAATTAAAATCAACAGCACGTGACCATATTTGCATCAGCAAGAGCTAAAGAAAGTGCATTAGAATGAGGAAAGAAAGACTGTGCAACCACCCAGCTCAGAAGGAAATCTTCATCTGAAGATTATTTTAAACGCAATGGATAGGACCTTCTACCCTTTTTGTAGATGAACAGCCACAGAGAAAACAAGTGCCAACCTGACCTAATATCACATGTAAGTTAGAAGCCATCAAGACTTCCTTTATCATGTCCTTTCCTCTGATCTTCCAGATCACCAACTCTAGGCAAAGGTACACTAAAACCTGAGAAATGGCCATCTGAGATGAATTATGTTGCCCTGACTTGGTCCACGTGTAACCCAGCACAAATGATGTGCTGCACTTGAGACTCAGGAAGGATCCAAAATGAAAATGCATCTGTCAGCCCCCTAAAAACAGGATTAAGGCGGCAGTGCAGCTTGACTTCCCAGTGCCCAGCTGAGCCTGCAGCTGGCAGTTTGGAAAGACAACTCTTAGCACACAAGTGCGATGCATCTGTTAGAGAAGTTAGGTAGAAACAATGAACATTATTTCATTAATAAAGAAATTAATTTCAATTTGGAAGAGTATAATGAAGTCAGGAGAGATGCTGAGAGCTTCCAAGCAGTTATGGCTTTTTCCCTCATGCGTGGGGCGCAGAAAATAACAGACTGCACTTGCCAGCTCGCTTGCCAGAACACATTTTTCCTTTCCTTTCACAAGGAGACGAGAGCCCAGTGATAATCCCCTTTTAAGAACACACCAGAGCCAGTACCTGCACCGCTGCGTCGAGTGCTCATGTCAGCTACGTAGGTCCATTCGTTGGTGGCTGGGTTGTACTGCTCTACAGTGCTAAGGCACTGGCGAGATGCTCCATCATAACCTCCCACAGCATAGAGCTTACCTGCAAGAGACACATGTTGACATCAGCATCGTGGCTATGACTGAGGTATGATGCTCCTACCATACCTGGCAGCCCTGCTGAGGTCAGATCCTAGCTGGGAAGGCCCTGGTAGAGCTGCCTGAGCCTGCTGGCATGTCTGGGACAAACCCTACTGAAAGGATCTGAAGCAGGATCACAGACAGTTTGCTTTTAAAGCTGTCAGCCAAGACAGAGAACCATCACTACACAACAGATTCATTAGAAGCCCAAAGCCCTGAGGGTTTTCTGAATGATTTGTTGGCCTAGGAGATGAGTTAATACCAGAGCATGCTCTTCTGATCAGCATTTCCTCCTGTTCAAGTGCCACATAACAAGGTGAGCTGACAAAGGTAAATATTGTACATTAATTACAGTGTCACACAAGCAATAAATCTGCAACAGCCTCTTAATATACCTCCGTGGAAATGTAAACCCAATTTTGAAGATCCTGGGACAAACCAGAAGAAACCAAAGCTGAGGCCATTCTGTTCACCCATGCCAAGTGACCACGACACAGAAATCCTGTGGGACACAGGACAGTGCACTTCTTTATCATGCAAGACTCCCAACAACAGCTATCATCTACAGTCTTATGCTTGATACTTTGATATTTCAGGGCTTCAAGGATAAGGATGTGGTCCTGCCTCTGTGGTCACAGCTTCATTCACAGCCTCCTCGAGCTCTTGTTTGGACTGTTGTTTGAAGCCACTTTTTATTACTTAATCAACCAGGGCAAGAGTGCCAGACAAAGCAGGACAAGATAAAGTTCCCTGGTTGGCATAAATTCTTAGATGTTTTCCCTACCCACAGGCACTGGATCAATTTCCATCATATTCAGATGAGCACTGGGGGTAAACTGCATGCTGCAGTTGGTTCTCTACACTATTACAATCAGCTTTCCTTCTCCATCACACACTCCTTTACTGTCGTGAACTCTAATACAAGCAACACTTTCTCACGCTTTAAACAAAGCAAAGCAAAAGGATTTCATATGCATCTAGTAGAAAATAGTTCATTGAAACACATTTCTCAGGTACGTATTAAATATTTGCTTGGAATTCAAATGACCAACCCACTGCAGCAAAACAAACCATTGTCAGTAATGCAGCACTCCACAAGCACATGAATGGGCCAATTTTGAACAAGATGCTTATTTTAAGGAATATGCAGATTTAGCACAACCCCCACGCATCATTCTGACTTCACCTCACCCTCTTCTTCTCCCAGACACACTTCACACGTTTCCCATTCAAACCAAGCGAGTTCAAAGCAGAGTACACAACAAGCTTTGTACCACTGGCTGCTCCACAGGGTACTAATTGGAAACTGTCACACTATGCTAAAGAGAAGGTCAATCAAGAACTTTCCCTTGCTTCAGAACTGATTTTGCTGAAGGTTTCTACCTAAGTTGCTCTTTCTCCTGGATGCAAACCAAGCTACTTGGTTCCAGCTCACCCGGGCTGGCTGTTGGCACAGAGGTGCACCACCTGCTCTGTTCACTTCACCTGCCCCACTCCCAAGCTGCCCCAATATCAGCAATCACAGTCATCAGCCCCTGTTCGTTATGAACCAGAGCAAATGATGCTGTATGTGCCCGAAAGCCTGGTTTTAGCACTCCTGCCAAACCACCAGCCTGGGGCTGTGGGATGAACTGTGCTCCTGTTCGACTACTGAGCAGATTTCTTGTGATAGGTGCTCCATCCACACACTGTCTGCTGATGGCAACAGTGCACTGCATAACATTATTTGCTGTCATCAGAAGCAATGCAAGAAAAATAAGAATTCAGAGAAACCTGCACACACCTAACAGCATTCACAGAAGGCATGGGCTGGTCTGATGCAGGTCTGAGGCTCTCGGAAAGCAGCTCACAATTTTTCACTTGTAAATAAAGGAGAATGGAAAAAGCTGCAACAATTAGGTCTGATAAAATAAATCTTTACCAATCAAAGACAGTGCAGAGAACAGGTCCTGCAGTTACTTCCTATTGCACTTAATCACTCAGGCTTCTGTTTGACACTGAAACGTTTGCTTGATGGAAATGGCTGATGGTTTTCTTACCCTCCACAACTCCAACTCCAACACTGCTTCTTCTTGTGTTCATGGGAGCCACAAAAAACCACTCATTGGTTTTATAGCTATAGGCCTCAACTGATGCCAGACCTAGTTAAAAAGGGGATACACAGGTTTTCTAATTAAAAAAAAAGAGAAGAGAAAAAGATTGGTGTTGCACTTTCATCTGCCTTCTACCTCCACCCAAGCCCGTAATTCCCCCCACACTCCTGAGACCCAATTTTCCAGTCCCTTTCCTTTCAAGCTGGGCACACCACGTCAATGCCACTTCTCTAGCAGCTGGAAAAATCACCACATGGTCCCTTACCCTGGGGCACCAAGGTGGAGCAGAGTCCAGATTCCAAGCCCAAATGTTCACATTCTTTCAAGCATTATAAAATGTCTATGCAAAGGACTAAAAATTACCCCAGAGCATTCTGCACTGTACTCATCACCAGCTGAAATAGCTACAGCAGAGGTGTGAAGCTAAACATGCATATCAACACAACTCCCAGACAAACATACCCCATAAAACGACCTGTTAACATTTCATTCATGTTGCTATGCAAATTTCAATTAAAATCAGGAAAAATCCCTTTTTAGTCAGAATCAGCACGTTCACATGGAGAATGAGACTGAAAGAATCTTTTCACTAAAGAAAAAGAAACTGGGTGAGATACTCCACAATTACTGAAGGGTCAGAACGTGCATGTGTTTGGCACACAGTGCACACACCCAGACTCTGGCACATTCTCTACAAAATTATAGAAGAATTGCTCTGAAACCTCACTAAAGCTCTGCAATCTCTGCTGGGGTCTCTGAAAACACTGCTTTGGATCAGGCTTTTGTTCAGCCACCTACCAGTGCTGCCATCAAAACCGCCCACTGCATACAGAAGATCATTGAGCACAGCTGCACCCAAAGTGCTTCTTCTTTCCTGCATGCTGGCTATGGATGTCCACTGGTCCTTCACGCCATCGTACACATCAACAGTGCGTACCCTTAAGGATCCATTAAAGCCTCCGACAGCATAAACATTGCCAGCCATAAACACTACACCTGATAAAGGAGGAGAGACATTTTATGGAGGTTTTACAAACAGCTGAAGAACCAAGTATTACCAGATAGCTGCCAGGGTGCTTAAGGCAGCAGGGAAGAGCAGGATGTGAGCAAGTCTTGAGCGTTTTCTGCAGGTTAAGAGCAGTGGAGCCAAGTATGATAAAATATACGTGTTGTAAGGATGGTGAAATGCACATAAACTCACAGCAACATAAGGCACAGATGGATTCATATCTGAACGAAACATTTTTTGGAGTCACAGAGGACACCAAATGGTGATCCACATTCCCATCTATATCATATCTTCAGGAGAATGCTCCCAGCTTTCAGACCCACTCTCCGCTGACCCTTAACAGACCAAGAGGGCTTTACTGAGCTCCTCTGATTTTTCACTAGGAAACCACAGAGAACTGGATGTCTATGGGTATAGTAACTATGAGGGGCAGACAGGCAGAAAGCAAGCCCTGCAGAGTGCAGGGCGTCCACCTGAACACAAAGGGCATACGTATAGGAAAAGAGGAAAAGGAATGGCAAAAAGAAAGCTGTCTGAGGATGGAAGCACAGAGGAAGGCTGAAGTGATGACTGAGGACACATTCATCTGGCTCTGAAGAGCTGGACACAAAGAAAGCTGCAGCAAGCTTTCCCATACCTGCTCTACATCTCCGGGAGGGAAGCTCAGCAACCTGGTCCCACCGCTCCTCCTCGAAGTCGTAGCACTCCACACTGCGGATGGCTTTGGGCGCTTGCCCGCCGACCACAATCATCACCTGGAAAGGGAAAATGAGAGCTGGGCCACCTCAGACATCAGCCCGGGCAACTGCTCTCTGAACAGAATCCAGCAGCCCACCCCAGCCTATAGCAGCTGCCAGCCAAAAGCTGCAAGCCCACCGGAAGCCTCTGCAGACAGTTACTTCAGTCAGTTCTTCAAAAGAAAAGCTTTATCTCCATTTTAATGCACACTGTATGTGACAACCCCCATTAACCCTTCCTCACTGTTTCCCAAGCAGGCAACCTGCCTTATTTCCCCATGAAACACAGAATTAGTTTGCAGCAGGGTGTGTGCAAGGCTTGAGGCCAAAGAATCTTTAAGTGAAGAAGATCCCAGAGTAATTTCCACAGCCAGCCCAGTGTTCAGTCATTATCTCCATGATGGTGCTAAAAATAATCAATGCCACTTAACAAATTAAAGCTGCCAGCTGTATTGTCACCTGCAGGGAAGATGTCACTTGGGGAAAGCAGGACTTAAGACCCAGTGCTGCCAGGCTGCTGAAGGAAGTAGGTTGTCAGCTTCATTAAAGCCTCTGGCTGCTACATGTGTTGATGCAAATCTAGTAATTAAACCTTAAACTCCACACAGATAGGGAAGATCTATGTGAAGCTAATCAACAGTGAATCTCAGGAACCTGAGAAATGCTCTGCTGCAACCACATGCAGTGCAGTCCTTCACAAACCTGCCATGCCTGCTGCCAGCCCTCAGCTCTGGAGGGCAGCCCACAGCTACGTGCACAGGCAGCATCTGAACCTCCAGCATTTACAAACAGCACTACCTGCACTTTGGTCTGAACACGTTTCCTTCTGTCCCTCCACCGCTATCAAAAGGGAGGATTTGTTCCCCTTATCACAGGAGCAAACACTACAATCATCTGATTTTTACAAGGCCACTGAGCAGTGAGTGAGATAAGGGGGCTTTAAATGTAGTTAAAGGGAAGATGATACTGGCATCAGCATCTACAAGGCACCTGCAGGCAGCTGAGGGGATGAGACACCACTTGAGGTCATGAGGTAATGAGCTCAACTCCTGTCACAGTTGCCACAGAAGTCCAGGGCTAGACAATGCTCTAAATTATTTCAAGAATATGAAAACAGTGAACTGCTCTAGAAAGACAGTGTGACCTTAGGAGATAAAATCAGCCTAAATTAGCAGTCTGGCCACTAAGTGTGCAGCAGGCTCTCATGGAAAGCTGCAGAGCCTCACATGATTATAGACTTAAGAGATTTCACAGCAGGACCAGCGGATGAGATGAAAGTTTCCCAGTAACCGGATTGCTGGGAGATCACCACCTTCTCCCATTTCCTTATAGTTAAAAAAAAGAACAACAAAAAAAGAGTTATCAGCCCCACAGAAGATCTGGGTTGGTACTCATAGGTCATGCTATTAGTAGATGCTGAGAATCTCTTTAGTCACTGACTCACTTCTTTAATCCTTGCACAAGGGTCACACAGCCCTTCGTGACCACAAAGCTT
This sequence comes from Phasianus colchicus, assembly GCF_987193195.1. Classification (NCBI taxonomy): domain Eukaryota; kingdom Metazoa; phylum Chordata; class Aves; order Galliformes; family Phasianidae; genus Phasianus; species Phasianus colchicus. The sequence continues at coordinate 14,999,175 of NC_143450.1, read as the reverse complement.
CTACCCACACCCCTTCAGTGCCTGCAGGAGGAGCAGACAAAGTACTGATGTGCTCTGCAGATCTGCGATTTCTTGAGACCTTCCAGAATGTGAACATGTGAATAGTAGAGATCTCATATCCACCCACAAACCAGATTCCCTATGACTTGTACTTAGCAAAATAACACACTGTGCTTTTGGCATCTTACAATCACTGAAAAGCTCACTACCAACTTCAGAGGCACAATGACCAACTGCATTTATCTCTGGAGCATGGGTCAAACAGCTTCTGTTGTCAATTTCTCCTCACTAACAAAGTGGAGCTGAAAGCATCTCATGCCTCCAGGATAAACACAGGGAGTAATGAGGATTATTTATTCAGTAGCTGCTCCGAGTTTATTGGAATTTGCTTCAGACTTCCTGCTCACACATCTGGGTGCCGCTGTTTCCTGCTTTCCTGCCTTCTGATTGCAGAGACAGAAAAACAACAGGCAGCAGAGACAACGTTCCTCAGCAAGGCTCCAGTGCTGTGCCACATCCAGCTCCAGCAGCTGCCTGCAGCCCGTGGTCAGTGACACTCAGGCCATAGCTCCGGGGACACAGCCACTCCCCCCAGACCACTCATGGCTGAGAAAACGTTTTAAAAGCAGAGCGTTGTCCCTTGAGCAGAGATACTGAGAATTTGTCTTGGTTTACTGAACTTCATTACATACAGTGGGCATATGCAGTGCCAGAAGAAGCAGTAAAGCAGCTCAGAAGTATTGTGAACTGTTTGCAGCCTATATCCATTTCCAGTCTGGTGACAGACACTCTCCTTCTGCAGCAATGACTTCTGCTCTTTTTTCACAGGCCTGATGTAAACTCCTGATGTCTTCACTGACTGCAGTAACACCTGACCCCAGCTGATTTCAGCTTGTGTCTGCAGTTCTGCTCAAAATCAGACAGTAACATTTTGCCTAACTAACCCCTGGTCTCCAACAGCACCAGTTATAGGATGACATGGCACATTCCCCAAGCAGCTCCCTCCTCTGCTCTGCTCACCCAACACAAGCATTGAGGATTGGCCACAACATAGAGAAAATGCAGCTCGCATCCTGATCAGGGACTTCCTCTAATGGACTCAGAGCGATTGAAATGCAAACAATTCAGAGTTAGAAAGCATTGTAAAAGCACATAAGCTCCTTTCAAAAGGCAGAAAATGCCACCAGTAACATTGTGTGAGGTGACACAGTGACATCTTCCCTCCTGTGTTTGGAAGGGAATTTGGTTTACCTTTGGCAGGCTGACAGGAGTCCTTGGCTTTGTTCTGGGATTCTTGATCAATTGCCTTTGATCCAGAGGAAGCAAATGATACTTCATGGCCTCGATAAGAAAGTCTTTACATGTGTTGTTATTCTTGATTAAAGCTTCTTCTTCAACTGTCTGAGAGCATGTACACACATGAAAGGTCATTTAAAGTGAAGCACTTGGTGGCACAGGTCACAAGGAGCACACAGAAACCAGAATTTCTCTTCCAAAGTACACAAAAAATGCAGCAGACAGACAGAGAATTCCAGCTCTTTCCAAACAAACAAATGCATTCACATCCAAGCTCCCTTTCTTCCAGAATCATTAAAGAGCAGCAGCTCTCCCTCTATTTTATCACCCTCTGTCAGACACCTAATATCTCAACAGAAGAGAATTCAGCAGGAGTCTGCATATAAAATGAGTAATTCCTCTTTTTGAGTCATAATTTTTAAGAAAAGGCCATATCTGTTCCTGCATCAGAGGATGCAGTTAAAAAGGAAGAAAAAAGACATTATGCATTCATCTTCTGTATATCAATTTTATTTCTGTTGCGTTGACTTTTTAGACAGAAGATGAAAGCAGAGCAGTCTAAAAGCCCACATACCAACCCCTTCTCATCTCATTATCGAGGCCCAGATCCCAGGAATTATGCTGTCAAGAACAATCACTAAGTCAGACTAAGAGCACATCTCACCTACCATCACACAAACCCACCTCCACAGAGGCTGCTCCTGCACAGGACTCTTCTTAAGCCAAAATTATCACACATACACTATAGAAAAAAACATGCAGCCTTGTACAAGCACCACCTGAGTGTTTTCAGGGCAAAAAATCCCAAGATATTTACTTCTAAATGCTTCCACCAAGACTGGCAGGAGCTCAGCTCCTAGCACTGCTGGGCAGAGCACAGGTCACATTTTACAGGGTTTCTGCATGCATGAACACAAACACACACAGATTTCAGAGTCCACCCACTTTTCCCTTTTATTCCTCTGTTGACAGACTCCACTTCACGCCAAATTAGCCATCTCAGAAGCAAACAGCCAAGCCACTGATTAAGAAGCTTAAGTGCAACATTAATTACTCATTTGCAGACTGACCTGTACAAGATAATCTCTGGGCAAAAGAGGGAGGCGAACATGCTCCATCAGTTTGGCCATGTGCTCTAAGCGAGACTCCTTCTCATAATTTATCCAAGAAATAACTGCTTCAAAGACCTACGCAGACAGAACACAATGAATGTAGAGAAGAGAACAAACAAGCCTGCAGTCACCTCACCCACATCAGAAGCACCGCGTTTTGCAATGTTGAAGGAGATGCAAGATCTCTACCAGACAAACAGATGAAGAAGCGGGGGCAGCTTGTAGCTAGCATTATCACCTCAGTAGCCAAGAGGTGAGCTAAGTATGAACGTTAATGAGCACCTCCCATCTCGCTGTGCTGTATCGCTCACGGAGCTGAGCATGTGTCCAGGACAATCATACACCTCTTCTTGCACAGAGCTCCTGGAAGGCAGCCAGGAAACTTAATTGGCCTTTTGACATTTGCACTGGGCATTATTCATGAAATCAGCCACAACGATTACCACTGATAACAAACACCCCTCCTGGAGGAGCCAGCTCAAACAGCAAGTCACTGCGCTCACCTCTCTGCTTAATCAACACACCACGTCCCCCAGAATGAGAAACCCATAGGACAGATCTAAAAATACCCAGATAAGGCAGGTACAGGGAAACAAGGGCACACCGGGCAGGCAGGACAGCAAGGAGTGCAGTCTCAGCTGTAACACAGTAGGATATTGATCTCTGCAGTGGAGAATCCCAGTGTCCAAATGACAGCCTGACACTCAGCTTGCACCTAATGAAAAATTACAGCTGTGATCCCACTCTGCTTACTGGTGAGGTTCTGGGAGCATCCCCCTGCACAGCTGCCCTCGCCCAGTGCCTGCCTGCCAGGGTCTCCCCAGGGTCAGGGCAATCTGCAAAGAGACTTTTCTCTTTCTTCCATCCCTCCCCAAGAAACCATTCGGTTTGGGCCCAAGGTCAGTAACTTGACAACAGGAATGGAGGGCACCACCTCGCTCCCCAGTTGTGGCAGCAAGTGCATCTGCAAGAGGCCCTGACAGACACTCACACAGAGGAGAGGCAGAGCAGAGGGGCTTCCTCCTCTTTGCTGACCTATGCGCTTAAAAAAAACAAAGTGAGCAGTAAAGCAAGAGCCTCATTTCCTATGCCAACAAATGCTCTTGCTGAACTGCTTGGAATTCAGGAAGCTGCAGTAGGATTTCAGCAAGCAACAGGGAGCCCAGTAATCAAACCCCAGTGAACAGCAGAGGAAAATACTGCAGAAGCTTCAAGTGTTTTCAAATGCAAATAAACAAATAAACAAACAAACAATTTCACTTTGGCTACAAGGCATTTAAAATGGAAACTAGGTTGTTACGAGATTTTTAATTGCAAATGAGCATGGAAGAAGCAGAAAGCAATGTTTAACCCACAAACATGCTAGCATTAACCTATTCTGCACCAGCCCAACAGGGCACTGGAGCAATTAATCCAGGTACAGAGGAACTGGACAGCAAAACATTCTGAAAGGAAGGTAAAGCAGCAGGAGCGTATGAAGAATTAACCACCTCAGTGCTGGTGAACAATACAGAGGTAGACACATACCAATACAACCCTGCTGCAAATAATTTTTTGTAGTGGTGACAGCCAAGGGATGCAAGTGTGCCAAGAGTTAAGGAATACAATCTATCAAGTCAATTAGTATCAGTTGAGGGGTGGCAGAGGAAGGAGAGAACACATACACGGACCTGAGGCATTCTAACAGCAATGCTCTCCCTACCCCTTGCTGTCTTCTGGCTCTGCCAGGGCTCAGCTGTGACATGGAGAGGTGGGGATGCTTTGACAAATGTGTGGGACGCAGCAAATACAGGAACATGAAGACCTCTCATGAAGTCTGGCTGGGACAACTTAGCCCTCAAACAATTGAGGTATTTACTATATTTTGCTGCTGAAAAATAATTACCTAACTACATGTGGATGTATATGCATGTACAGGTACAGATACATCAATTATATCAGCAGATAGGAAAACTGCTTGTCCACACGCTCATCCATCATACTGAAGCTAATCCGAAGCAGCAGCATGCTCACCTGCACTCAATTTTCAGCACTTCTCTGGACTCCAGCACATATTTCACATTTATGTTCAAATCCTGTTCCCTGCTTATCTCCTGTTATTAGCATGCTGTTTTGAACATGCAGCTTATGCTTCTATTTCCTTCCACCAATGTGCACATTCAACGTTTAGAACCAGCTAAAGAAATACTGGTTATGATTGTATGAAGTAGAGATGAGGGAGTGGGCACTCTGATTTCTCTGGGCTCAAGGCCAATAAAAGCTTTTTAACAATGCTGCAGAAAATTGGAATAAAATTGTTACTAAACGTGCACTTCTCTTTGCAGACAACTTGGCTCATGCAAAGCAATTCTGCCAGGAGTTCACGTGGTTTGTTTTCCCCTTCCAGCCCTGTGTGAGCAGCAGCAGCACACTGCTGAAACGCCTCCGTGCTCCTGGTGTGCTGGCTGGGATCTGAATGAGGTCTGCGTGTATCTACACCTTCTGTGCTGCAGGTTTTCTGGCAAGCTTCGTGGCCCATATGGGCCCAAGTACATGCCCATCTGCATGGGCTGGGGTAGATTGGTGTGCAACTCTGGAGGACAGAATGGCTGCCCAACAGGGGTCGAACCCCACCAAAACACAGGCATTCACCAGAGTGCCTGAAGGTCCAAGGCAGGTAACTCCCAAGCTCTTCTGTAGCCCCTACAGGCATCTCCCTGTCCCTGGGGCACACAGCCGTGCTGCAGGCTGAAAAAGGGACTGCACATGGAACTCACCAGGTGCCATAGCCCACTGCTCCTACTCCTATCCAGCACTGCAGACTGCACGAGATGAGTTCAACGTTTCGACCACAAAACATCAACCACAAGTGGTTTATTTCTCTCTTCCATTAAAACAACTGACGATGCCAGGAAAACGTTTTGTCCTTTTTGGTTGTGGGCTTCTTTTTCTTGTTCTGTCCAAAGTGCAACAGAAGGCAACATTCCTCCCTGGCCTACTGCAATTCACCTATTTTTGAGGTTTTACAACAGGTAATACGAGCTTTACAGTAACAGCAGATGAGAGGCTGGAATTCAGTTCTGTCCCCCAGGGCTTTTGGAAGAGATATGGATCAGAGAATCATTACCTTCTATAAAGAACAACCAAGTGAAGGTCATTTTAATGTGGTTTAAGGATTTGCACTATTTTTAATTTTCCTTTCATGAGCTCTGGTGGAAAATGGCCCCTAAAGAGCATAATGTGAGAACAGTTTCCAATGTAAAACCTAGAAACATTCCAATACTCTAAAACGTTGCTATACAATTTACTGTACCTTTTCTTCAGAGGAGACTGTGAGCTTGTCACTTGATATTAAACTGCAAACCTGGTCCAGACTAAGGCTAAGAAATTCTTCTCCTAGCATCACTTCAGGAAAGTGCTGCTCTGTTCAACAGATGAAAAAGGGGAACAGAAAATTATAATGATTTCAGTCAATGGAAGGACTGCAGCATTCACAGAACCGCTATTATTACAACTCTGAGCAACCAAGACAAACAACACACTGCATCTGAATGGTGGCACAAGGAAAAGAAAACAGTTGCAGAGGAGGTTGAGAAATGTGATGCTGTTTAAAGTAACACAAGCCCCACGAGACTCTTTCATAAATAACAATAAATCATAAAGTAGAACTTAATGTTCTGCAAAGCCACAAAGTTCCTTCCAGGAGCAAATATAAGTACTGGTAACAACTGAGATAAGTGTCAATATCTTCTTTAAGCAAAGTAAACAACCCAGCTACCCTGAGAGTCAACTCTTACCCATTTCAACAACCTAAACAGAATCAAACCTGCCCAATATTTGGATGAGAGACTCCAGCAATGATCCCTGACACACATAGGTATTCAAAGCAAAGCCCACTTTTAACATGCATCAGCCAAACACAGCCAGTTTGGTGGATACAGGTCAGCAGCAAACAGCAAGGGGACCCAGAGCATCCAGCTCCATCTGTGTGTGCAAGGGGGCACACAGACAGATGTGCAAGAGTGGAACCTCGCCCCCTACACACAAATGGGATCAGATCTCCTTCTCTGCTTCTACCTTCTAATTTTTTTCTGGGCATGCATAAACTTCACCTTCCTCCTCCAAACCCTCATCACCCACCTTCCTGGGCAGTTTTGCCTCCTTCCACTTAGAATGCAACTGCACAAGTTTCTTCTTCCTTTAAGCCTCCAAATCCCTCCATGTTGTAACTTTGGGAGCCACTTAAAACACAGCAATTCACATCTCTGCCTGTAATACTAAACTGGAAGAATTCATTTTGCAGTACAGATCCAAAAGGGATCATCAAATCTGTCATGCTTTACATCTAACCAAAAGGCATTTTCCAGGAAAGAATTTCTAGGTCAAAATGGCCATCAGCCAGTTGCAGGCAGTTTTAGTTTTCTTATAATTTCTTACAATTCACATCAATTTAATCCTGCCATTTGCCACATCCCATTTACCCTCAATTGAAACACAAATCTTGAGCTTGGAGCAGCTCACACTCATATATCCAAAGAGCTCCCATCGCAGTGGGATCTGCCTCTTGTTTTCACCTCTGTAAAGAGCTCTGCCTGCCAAAAAGCAGCTCTACAGGGACATGAGCTGGCACAACTTCCAGAGGGGATCTCATTGCAGAACTCACCCAAACAATGCCTTTCCCAATGCCAGTGCTGCAGGGGACATTTGGTTTCCCTAGCCAAAGACTCTACCTAATCCAATGAGCACTAAAGCCCAACAGCTAAGCCAAAGATTCTGACTAAAAAAATCAGTATCTGGATAAAGCTTAATATTCTGTGTTATGCTGGAAATCACATACAAGATCTACAGATCTCTCCTGGTCTTAAATACTTGAAAAACAGGAAATGCTCCCGACACAGCGATCTGTGTGCACTCTGACTTCTGGACACAATCTCCTATTCATTCTGGATTGGCATCTGGAAGCAGAAAGATATCTGATCTCTGTTATTTGTTGGAAGCAAGTAAAAATATTTACTGATTTTAATAAAGTAACTTGTGCCTGCTTCCATCAAGGCAGCTCCTCTGCCTACTGAAGTTCTCCTTTGGCCAGAACCAAGCACTGCCCAAGCAACTGAGTTCACATACACATGGACTCTTGAGCCTGGAGACTTCTGTCTTGGATTAAGGCCGTTGCATAAACAACATAGCAAAAAGAATTTTAATGACATTTTTATTAATGGAGTTCCATTAACATTACATGGGCTACTGTACTAACTGGAACTTATGAAGGCCAATAAAACAACAAAGCAGACTTTCTAATTGCCAAACAACCAAATAAATATACAGTGAATGCACTGCTTGTTGAATTAAAGATTAAACAGGGCCTGGAAGCAAGGATAATGAGATACTACAAGCAAGCCTTTACACAATTAACCATTCCTTCCAGAGTACCTTTTCCTCTAGGGGATAATACAGCCAGAGCAGCTGAAAAGATTTTACTTTTATTTGCAGGAGAATAGAGGAGGACTCAGTGGGCATGTTTTTATTCCACTGAGCCTACTCATGGCCCAATTAAGGATAAAAACCACACCAAGGAAAACGTTGCAGGACAGAGCAGGTGCTCTAGGACAAAGCAGGTGTATTTTTGCCTATATAAATAGACAGAAAAGCAGAAAAACAAACTGAGCAGAGAAATCCCAAGCAGAATTCAAGGGCAACTCTCCCAGAGGAGACTGGAAAGTGCAGGGGAGCTAAAAGCACATGCCTGCTTGAAACAAATTCACATTTACAATGTAAAGGAGGAACGCTGAAAGCCACTGCCTGCACCTACTTACTGCAACCAAACACCTACTAACAAGGAATTAAAGAAACAAGAGTTCATCTACCCATGGTGTAAGCTGCCATTGCTCTGCAGACCAGAGGCTCAAGTTGCACAAGAGTTTGTTTCAGATGAGTGTTCCCATTCCCACCCACAAGATTTAGTTTTGCCTGCTGACAAATTTTCACAGAATGCACAAATCCCCCATCCACAGCTTGCTGCACTCAGCAGGCAGCACACCCTTTGAGAGGGTAACGGGACATCAACTCTGTGCTGTTCAGCAGGAAGCCAGAGAGCTAAATAAGAACATACTAAGGAACTACTCTGTGGGCTGGGATATGGAGTTTGGGGTTTCATTTGTTGGGTTTTTTGTTTGTTTTTATTTTGCCTCCTGGTTTCCTTGCCACCAAACTACGTTTCATGATTTGCAGTATCACAAGAAGTCAAAAAATCAATAACACAATAAACAATTTCCTTTGCTGGTCTGATACTAAAAGGATGATGAGAACAATATGAACATCTTGCTCAAGCTACAAGTTCCTGTGCCTGCAAGCAGGTTTAACTCGACAAAGGGATGACCTTTTGCTCACCTGCGTAGGCATTTGCCTGCTGCAGCAGCTCGGTACATGCGTGCACATCTGCAAAGGCTCGAATTCCAAGGCAGTTCGTGGGATGCAGCTGGGACTGAAGAAAGTCACAGCAGTTTTTTCTAACATCCATCAGCTGCAATAAACTAGCAGCTGGCAGCAATACCTGGAACAAGAAGAAAGGAAAACTGGAGTTAGCAACAGAGAAAAATTGATACCCAACTTGCAGAAGTTGTATGCAATTCCTTCTCCAGGCAAAGAGGCATCACTGTGGACGCTGCAGGGTGCCCAAACTGCCCCACATTAGAAAGAGGGATTGCAGCAAGCTCAAGCAGGTTTTGGTGACAGCAGAGCTCTCAGGAAAAACGTGGTCAGCCATTCAAATCAACAGCCCAGCCCCTATCTCACTCCCCCACAAAATGTTGTGGACACTTCAGCACCGCTCATCTGTATACGTGGTAATGCTTTGTACCTACAAAATCAAAGGCAGAAATAGAAGACAAAACTGGATCAAGAATGCAACATCCGCTGGAAAGACCATCTTGGAGGTCAGTGAGCAAGGATAGGAAGTAGAGAACAACGTGGGTCAGGATCTTCCAGCCTGTGACATCAGCTACTTCCTTTCCTACGTCTTACAGCAACTGTGGACACTTCTTATCCCAGTTCTTCCGCAGCTCTGCTTTGCACATGGCCTTCAAATTGGGCATCTGTGCACACCATCTGAGCACAGATTTCCGGAAAATTATTTCCAACTCAAAAAAAAAAAAAAAAAAAAACACAAAAAAAAACACACCATGAAAACCCCCTGCATCAAGTAGCTGCTAAACAAAAAAAGTAGGTCAGCAACATTCACCTCCCTGGATCTCAATGCCAGAGAAGGGAAGAAGCCCTCCCCTCCCCACTCACCTCCCCTCATACCCATTTCCCATCATGGCAGGACACTCATAGCTTGCCCCAGGTGTTTTTTAAGCCCCTGGTACATTCCAGCCCAGCTCTGTGTTATCTGAGTGTTGCCACCAGCCACTCCAACAGGCAACAGTAAACAGAAAAAGAAAACAATTAACCTGGGAGCCCATTTTGGCCCAAGCCTCTCGATGCCAGGAGGAGATTAGTTTGTGGTTTTGATTAAATCAAGATAGCAAAGCTCTTGTGGTTTTGGAACCTAGCTGTGAGCAACTTTCTATCTGGCTGAACCATCTCCTATCAGCAGAAACTGAGTGCCTCACCTGCCTACAAACCACCCATGACCAAAGCTTCCTCCACACACACCCTGTCCATTAAGTATGCAAATGCACATGGGCTGCAGAGCTCAAGTGTTTGGGAGTACTGCCTTCAGGACAGGATGCTCATCTTTGACACTCATGTCTAGAGCTCTCTGGACATGCCAGTTCTCCTAGCGCAGCTTCAGGCTGGCTGGTTGGCAGCAGGGAAGGAACCTCACACCACTGCAGTTATTTCAAAATGAGATTATCATACAACCCTTTAAAAGTAGGATAAAAATAACTTATCAACAGATGAGAGGATTTTCTCTTTCTTACTTCCCAGCTAACATCTCACCACTCTAGTTTTTTTTTTTTACCAGGGAAGGAGAAAAGCAAGCAAAGGATATCCGCTAGCAGAATGTCTGTTTCCTTTAGAAATAACAGGAGGAAATGCCCTGCCTAATCATACAGCAGGACCCAACTCCAACCTCATTAACACCCAGGCAAGTTACTCACTTGGGTCTGAATTCGGCTCCTAGTATTTGAACACCAACCACTGCAAACAATTTAGAGCAAATATTATTCAACCTCCTTACCAAATCCAATTGTCTTTTGTAATTGTACCTAAATTATGTGTTATACTACTGAGACTGATTTCGTTGCTAAATAAATTATGTCCAGAACCTCATCCAAGGCACTGAACAGCAATAACAATCTATTTCTCCAGCTGTGCTCTCTGCAGACTCTGTACCAGCCTCACATTTTACAGAACACTATCTGTGCCATTAAATACTTTCATAAACCTTTGATGTCTCCAAACTAGAAACATCTTTCAGCTAAAAGTGATCTGTGTTGCTGTAAGGTTCTTTCAACATTCAGGGCATTAATGCTGGACTTCAGAGCCTGAAGTTAGCTTGCAGGTAACCTCAGCAAAGAGGCAACTCACAACATTCCTCCTCTGCAGATGGGGAGAGGAGCACTTCCCCGAGGCAGGGGAGACATTAAAGCTTTTAAGCTGCTTTGACAATTTATTCAAATTGGAAGCCAGGAAAGGTATTGGCTGTAATCCTCAGCAGCACATTCAGAGCCACAGCTGGGATCACACATCTGTCCAAACAGGGAGACAGCTCAAAGAGGAAGCCATGAGCAGAGAAACAAGCAGATTTTGCATCTGCAGGGCAGGTTCAACACTCAGTTTTCATCATATATCTCTACACTGCACATGCAACATGGAGATAAAATGACATTACTGTCATGTGGCTTTTCAGTGTAAGGAAGACAATGAGCCTTTACTACTGCCTGGTTGCTACCTCGTAGGGCTGAGCATGAGCAACAGTGCTTCTGCTGAAATGCTTCACCTGGGTGAAACAGCCAGAGCAGCACACATGTGGGATCAAGAAGCCACAAACCTCCAGGAATAGGCACAAGAAGGGATATAAAAGTAAGAGAGAAAACAGGGAGAAGCTTGCAGCTTCCCTCCTGATCTACCTTCTCTGACTTCACACAGAACAGCTGAGCTGTTTCTCAGTAAGAGGTGAGATAAGGAAGCAGAAGAACACCTGCCAGGCTCCCAGCACAGCCCCCAGTGCCACACATACAATCCAACCTAGAACACTTCCCGAAGGCATAGGAAGGAGAGCAAGCCAGCAGATCTCAGCCTGCAGCTGAAGGACTGCAACCCTCCAGGAGAGCGATGCCAAGCACGGAGCATTTGCAGCAGAGAAAACAGTCCTAGTTCATTGCATTTCCTAAAGCTGAGCTGAAAGGCTCTCTGCCTTACCCTCGGCTTGAACCTACTGTCGCTTTTGAAGCACACAGTAGGAAGGGAGATGAAATGACCCACTTAGCACCCCTGTACTGCGGCTGTATTGAAACTGCATCTGCCTCAGACACTCTCCTTCCTTTCTTTTGAAGTCTTTAAGTCCTTTGGGAAACCTGAGGTGCAGAAGCACGCTTCTGAATAGGAAGTGCTATCGATTCCAGCAAAGCTTTATTCCTCTTTTCTCAAGTCATTTTTTATTATGATAGCTGTGCCTGCACAGCTGACAGTTTCAACATCTATTTCCCCCAGTAAACCGATTTCCAGACATCTCTTCATTTTCCTTTCCATCTGAGCCATGCCTCAGACTGTGGTAGCAGACAAGGACACACCACGCATACGGTAGGTACTCTGTGCTTCATCAGTAAAAATTTAATTGTGAAACCAGGTTAATCAGGACTTTTCCCAGGGAATCGTTACAAACCTAACAGTAACGACTGTCTTAATTGGGAGGGTAATTCTCAGGCTGCCTGCAAGTAATTAAGTGTCATTGGTAAGAACGGGTATGACATGCTAAAGAGGAACAGTATTCACCATCTACAACTCTCTTGGACATCTGCAGCCCAATCAGGGCTTCAGTGAACATAAGTGAACTTTCCTAATTCGCTCCTATCAGTTTTCCTCACTTCTGCAGAAACTGCACAGCACAGCTTTTTTTTTTCCCCAGACAAATTTATCATGTTCCACATCCAAATGAACAATATGTGTCATACATATGATACAGGTGTATTTCCATCTAACCTCGATGCGGGGTACAACAGAAGATGAAGAGAAATTCCTGGCTGGATTTCCCTCAGACTACAGCACGACTGCAGTGAAGACAAATTCCTCCTCTGCTCCACACCTTCCAAACAAGTGAGAGTTTAAATCCCAGATGTGTTCTGAGACAAAACACTCAGTACAGAAACCCTTCTGTTGTCTGTGATCCCTGAGCCACCCCACTGCTGTATCACCTCGTGATCTCTCTGAAAATGAGTTTCCAATACATAAAGAAGAACTGAGCTGGTCAGGCTGGCTCTCACCTGTGTTTTAAAATAAAACAGGAGAGGTTTAGGTTAGATGTTAGGAAGAAATTCTTCACTCAGAGGATGGTGAGGCACTAGTACAAGCTGCCCAGAGAGGTGATGGATGCCCCACTGCTGTAGGCATCCAAGGCCAGGCTTGATGGGCTCCTGAGCAGTCTGATGTAGTGGTTGGCATCCCAGTTCACAACAAGGGAGTTGGAACTAGATGACCTTTGAGGTTCTTTCCAACCCAAGCCATTCTTTGATTCTATGATACTCCAAAAAGAGCACTTGCTGCAACATGGGCGCTTTACCTGCACACTTGGACAGACCCTTGAGGGGCAATTTACTGCAGAGATGACTGGAACTGACCACGCTGGCCCCATGGAAAACAAGGAAGGATGTGTGTACAAGAACAAAACAAAAGCCACAAATAAACCCCCAAAACTTTGTAAAACAAAATGTCAAACAGCTACACAAATATGCACTCGGGCAAACAGCCTCACTTCCTGGACACCCCCTTAGGCCTACAGCAGCAAAAGGAACGACAGGCTTCTATTAGAAAAGAAACAACGAAGCGCTGATATGAAGGCTTGCTGCTGCCACAGCTGGGCACTGCTTCACATCAGAGCAGCATACATGGGAGCACTCCTGCCCTTGCTCCCACCATACCTCCACTACTTGGCTTTTCTCCTTTCGACTCTGCTCTTGCTTTCTTTTGCTCGCTGACAAGGCCTTTCCATTTATTCATGTGTTGGGTGCATTGGCTGTATCTGCTTATTTCATGCCATTTAGCAATCTTTTCTCTTGTTATTTCTACAATGAAGTTAACTGGCACATTTATCCAGGAATTGCTTCTTCCAGTTTTTTCTCGTTGGTTTGCCTCCACTGCTGTGAACCTTTCCAAGGAATAACAGAAAATTCTTTTCTGCTGACCCTTCTGTGGCCACAGGTGGACATTAACCCACTTACAGCATTCTGCTCAGCAATAAAATACCCACGGGCAGGATGGAAATTTCCCTTTAAAAATTTGATGGGCTTCTTCACAAAATGATATTAAATGCCATAAAACATTTTAAGTGCAGACATTTTTAACACATAATAAAACTTAGACTAGTCCGTTAATCTTGCCCTAGATCAGCTTCATTTCTTAGCCTTCATGAATTAATTTACCTCCAGCCTACAGAGTTGCTCACAAGGTGGTTATTTAAATAAATCATGGAGAAAAAAACTGTTTTATTATACGGGGAAAAAACTCTATGCCTAAAGATTAGTATTCATCAAACATATTTTTGATCTTACTGTCCAAGAGATGTGAGCCAGAATATGAAGACATGCTTAGCTCTTACTTCAACTCCTTGTAATCCCCAGACCACTGCAAGGCAGGGTATCATTTGGCTTTACTGAAAAATGATTCTGAGCTTTCTGTTTGATCAGAAAATGCAACATCTGGGCTTCTGAGGCAGGTCTCTCCTGTCAGCACAGAGCAGGACAGAGCTGGCATCACAGCCTGCTCCAGCTGCCACACTGCTTGTGCCAGGTGCAGCTGCACACTAGCACTGTGATGCTCTCATGGAGAAAAGCTGGAGCATACGTGGTAACTTCCAGCAAGCTCCATTCAGCAGCCTGAATGGCTCCAGCACACCAGACAGTAGCCTGAGCTCAGCCCACCCCATGTGTTGAGTGGGTGCTCCTGGACCACCTACCAACCAGCTGTATGGAATGAAAGCAGATGCTTCAGAAAGCACATGGATGTAAGGCTTCACATTTCCCCCAGGAAGATGCCAGCTTGATGGTGCATTAATACCATTTTTCCTCCAGCAATAGAGGACACCAGAGGTCCAAGGAGCTTCACCTTGCTTTCCCCACTATAAATTACTGAAGTTATGTGGTATCTCAGATCCCTACAAGTTCGACTACACACTGCAATGAAGGAGGGGATCTGCAGTGGGTTTGAGCATCAATTTCTCTGTTGTAACAGCACCTGGAAGATTCATGCAGGAAGAGCCACATGCTACAGCACACCAAGGGCCTGTGCCATCCACAAGGGATTGGAGCAGAAGAGCATGTCTATCCACAGCAATAACTTGAGTTCAAGTAGGAATGGGTTTCTAACTAGTCTAGCTTTGCTATCTTCATTAGGTCAACAGAAGCATGGCATTTCTCCTCTCACTCTCCAGTGGCACTGACAGCTGACACCCCATCCAATGCCCAAATCACAGACAGGAAGACACCAGGCTCCAACTGTCACTTGCAAACAAAAATGAGGAACAAGCAACAAGCTCCCAGCATTCCCTCCAGACATCAGCAGCTAAGTGCACAGCCCTTTTCTTCTCATAAATACTAGCACAAAGAAAAATCTTTACCAGTAGCCTCAGCCATGTGACACAGACAACAAAACATTCTTCCTCAGCATCCTGCTTTGTCTGTAGTCTGCCTTTCAATTACTCCTTCCACTTCCAGACTAATATTTGCCTCATAGAGCTGCAAGACAGAATGCACACAAAGAAGGGAAGAATGCCCTCATTTTAACAATATATTCCACTCAAAGCTCTGCCAAACTATTCAAACTCCCCAGAAGAACTTAAAAACTAACAGCCAGATTCCTCTGCCATGACCTTAAGCCACATTTGACTCTCTGCTTGTTTGAGTATATTTTGACCTTCGACAGACTGACCCACAAGTCAGCACAGCTTCTTGGAAGGCAAATGCCTAAGCTCATTACAAGAGCTCGAACAAAAGCTAAATGCAATAAGACTTAAGCACAGGCAAAGCAGCAAAATGCCTCAAGACTAAACAAGGCTGGAAAGAGCTCTTTTTTCAATTCAACCTTTTACTTTCCGCAGCCTGAAGAGATCACTCATCCCCAAAGGCCTTTGAGGTGCCAGCTTCTGACTTCTGTTTCCAGGAGAGTGGCTGAAGCAGACTCACCTGCACGTTCTCTTCCGTGACCTCTATCTCAGCTGTGTAGATGTAATCAATCAGCTTCCTCAGTGTCTGCCCATCCACGTCTTTTATCTCGATCTTCTTGGCTTTGCTTTCAGACATGTCTCCTGAAATGTATTTTAAAAGGACAGTCAGTTTGCTGTGCGGGAGCTCTTTTCAGGCCACTGTTCCCCACACCTCCAGCACATCCTGCTGGTACCTAATGACTGCCCTGACACTATTCCTGACCATCTGAAGATGAACACTGGGATTTTCAGAAGCCTCTTAATGCCACCTAAAGAGCATCTCAGTGTTAGCAGACACTATATATGATAAAACTCACCAATAAGAACAATGAGGTTGATTTTTTTGCAGGAAAACAACCTGCCAAATTCAGCTGCATTTAAACATGTATGGGGACTGAAAAAGCAACACGGCGCTCTGCTGTGTCTCATCACAGAGATAGGATCAAAGAGACTTTGGACAAGCTTTAGCAGGGCTCACTTTATTCAACTATTTATTATAAATACATATATAAGGGTGGATGAGTGAGCTACAACAGCTATGTTCAGGCGCTTTGTGGCATGCTGCACAAAATAAAACCAAGGTAGTGTTATCCTCCTTCTTGATAAATAACCTGAAACCTGCTGAAAGAAACAAGCGTACATCCAGTGTGCACAAAGTGTGTGTGTAGGAAGGAGAGGGGACCTCTGAAGTCCTTCCAGCCTTCATGCACAGGATGACATCACCCAGCCCAGGCTTAACCAGCAGGATCTCCAGAAACAGAAAGAGCAAGCTCCAAAGCAGAAAGGAAACGATAAATGAAAAACTAAATCTAAGCAAAACAGAGTTTGAAGAAATGTTAATTCTTAAACCAGAGCATGAATAATCACTATGCTAAGAAATCTGGTGACTCAGTACTGCTGTGGGATTAAGAGGAAAAATAGTTTTTGCAGCCTAAGTGAGAAGTAATTACAGCCTACAGCTCCATACAGAGCACAAGACGTGTCCAGGCACACTGAGTGCACAGCACACAGCTTGGAGCAGGGTGCTAACAGGGGTCTGAGCCTGAGCAAAGCCCGGGTCTTGGACATTAAGCCTTTGGTGCTTCACTTACGCCAATAAGGAGGCAGATAACAGAAGTTGAGTCAGACCATAAGCATGAGAAGGGCCAACAACATCCCAAGGGAAACACAGGTTGAAGTAATATTTGCTCCAACTTCAATTTTTAAAATTCATTAATAATTGTTTTATTAAGAGAAGCACATGAATACAAATATACAAAGGGATACAAGTTGGGTTTTTTAATTGGTGAAATAAACTGCTCAGTCCTAAAACTTCTCCCCAGCCTGCAAAAAAAATATATAGATATATCTATATATATAAATATATATATCTGTCTCCAGAGGATAGATGGCTCAGCTCAGCCCACATGGAGCCAGAGCTGCCTGGAAGGACCCAGACAAAATCCCACAGGTGAGGGGCAAAGCAGAGCTGCACTGATGGTGCCCATTGGGACCAGGGGGCAGGGGAAGGACTGGGACACTCTTCAGGATCAATGCAGAAATAGCCCAGAGGGATTGATCTGATAACATCAGCTGTCTTTGTGCACTCACGTGACACAGCCAACAAAAATAAAGGCTGTGTGGGTTTCTACACCCACCAGCAAGCTGTCAGCCCTGCATGCTAACGTCTCCCACTGGCTCTGCTCCGATAACATCCCACAGCCACAAGGGAGTCACACTGTGCTCCAGGGCAGTGGGACTGGGACCTGAGCCCTCCAGCCACATGCCCTAATGAAAAAAATAAGAAAAGTCCAAAACCTCACCCCCTAAGTTCTTGGAACTAGAGGAATTTGAAGATCCCTCCCAACCCAAGCCATTCTGTGATTGCTGCGTTGATGCCTCCTCCCACAGCAATGCTGAAATCTCCCCACGCTTCTCATAGTAACAGCCCCAGCACACCTCCAAAGTATCTGCTGTCCTACTTGAGATGATTACTGTTTTTTCCCCCCCCATACTGATGGAAATTATTGTCACCAGTCATCCCCAGTCATGGTGCCAACAAGGACCATGCATCTGAAATACTCTAGAAAACCAATAAAGAATAGGAAGTGTGGGGTCCTGCCCCTCCTTCAAGCAGTGGAGGATGCAAGTGGAACAAGTGCCTGTTTATTGCAGGACTTCCCAAGGCTATTGTCATGAGACATGCCTAACCAGAAGTCACTAGATGGCAAAGGAATGATCTCAAGGTCATGAGAAAGCCATCCATGAGTCCAAGATCAGGTCAACTTACAGGAAGGGATACACCTGCAGTCAGCATCAGACAGTAGGGTTGAACTGTGGAACCTGGTTCGGTTCCCATTGCTCAAGGCTTTATCCTGACCAGAGGATCCACCCCATTCTCCAAGAAGTGTTTCCTCCAACAGGGACTCTGTGTGCCCAAGCTGCTCTTAGCCCTGCATCCATCCTGCAAGCATGCACACACAGTGATGCAGCTGCCAAGTCACACTGCTGACGTGCAATACAAAGCAGAAAAATCCCAACAAATAGCCAGGCTGAGATTTTAAATACTTGCCCTTCGGAAACTGAAACAACACAGCTTTGCAAGAAGATCCAGTCCATAGAGATTTGGGACAAGAACTGAGTGGACAACTGGTTCTTGCCCAATCCACTCCCTGAAGGAACATGTTGGGGCCCCATGGCTGCCATCCAGCCCAGGGCACACTGAGAGGCCGCGTGACTGCAGGGCCTGATTACTGGTTAACTTGCTGCATGAGGGATTACACTTCTGGAGAATTCCTGCGTGGAAACATGAGCAGCCCCAACCCTGCCCTCCACCACTGCATTCCTGCTCAGGTGACCTCTAAGGATCAGAGGTTCTCCAGGGATTTTTACTTTTTTTTAAAAGCCTCTTGTCAGGAACCAACATCACGAACTCTCTCTCCCCGAAGCGCCCAGTGCCAAGGCTCCCTACAGAACGGCAATGTCCTTTACCTTCACTCCCACACAGATGAGGCCACACGGCAACCCTCACATCTTGTCTAAGATTCAGACATTGGTTCACACTTAAGCTTCTTCCCCCCTCCATCATAGAAGGGAAGGAAAGATGCACAAATGAGAGGCTTTTTCCTGAGAAACACTGCATTTTGCTTCTAGTACGGCAAATAAAACCAAGCCTATCCCCAAGGTCTGTAAAGGCAAGAAGCACCACAATGCCAAACTGATCCTCTTGGACCTCTTTGAAAAAGGCTCTCTCCTCTTCAAGGCCACAGACCGAGGAACACAAAAGCACAGACAAACCCCCCAAAGAGCTGAAGCTCTGGGACCATGGCAACCATTCTCTGCAGCATACATTTTCCTTGTATTTGGTTATGTCAGTTCCTATCCTAGAAAGGAGGACAAGGAAAAGGAAAGGAAGCTAAGGTGCTCCTGACCATACTAATGTTACCAGAAGGACCTAAATAAGTTGGCCAGTGCCTGCCTTGGGACCAACACAGCTCTTCTTGCTATCCCGCCCACTGACAGCCATGTGCTATAGGGATCAGGGCCAGAATTCTGTCCCCTCCTTCCCTTCACACTGAGGTTGCATCTGCCATTATGAAAAAACACTAGACTGTAACAATGCACCCTGCAAAAAAAAAAAAACCAAAAAAAAACAACAGAGCTACTAATGCACAGTGGGATCCAGGGAACCACAGTGTTATTTCGGGCAGCAGCAACAAGTGCCATGGGAGATTAAACATCCGTGACCACGAATAAGCATCTGAAGGCTGGGCCTCAAAACTACAACTTCAACGCCAGCAACTTCTTTGATGTGAACAACAGGGCAGAGCACGCGTGCCTGATGTTAACAATGTGTGGTTTCATGACCCAAGTATTTGTTGAGGAATAAAAAACCACCCACAGCAAGCCAAGCCTCAAATAACCTTCCTGTGAGCGATATCCTGCATGCTCCCCATAGCCTTATACCACCCCCAAGCCCATTTACCGTGCCCCAGTGCAGGGTCTGCTGCAGAGTACCTGTAAACATTGCACAAAAATAAGGGCTGCAGGCTGCCAGGACCACACGGTGGGCTTCCATCTCCACAGTTTCTGCCACAATCACTACATCACAGAGGAGTCGCTTGCTGGAAAAACACCAGAAAAGACTAAGATTGTATCAGAACTGGTAAGAAAAAAAAAACCAACAACACAACAACTATGTTTTATGCCTGAAGAAGCAAACAGAAGTCCAACTGCTAGGGAAAAGGCACTTGAGCCCTTGGGGAGCAGCAGTCAGGCCTGCAGCTTACTCCTGGGCCTGAGAATTTCCCTACCTCATGACTTAGCCAGGATTAAGAGTCACAGGAATAAAACAACAGGTTCCAAACAAAACCAAATACTTCTATGCTCCCCATTGAATCACTGTATGGCTTTAGAAAAGCCACTTCATTAATCAGTGACCTTTCCTAGCAGCCCCACGTATGTCCTTTGAGGATTCATTAGTTAATGTTTGCACAAGGCTTGGAGATGCAGACAGTGAGAAGTGCTCAGCCTCCCAATAAGTTGGTTTAAGATGTTCGAGCATACAAATGCAAAATAAGGGCGTTCTTTTGAAATGTTAAGCCTGAAAAAAAGTTTAGTGTCTGCAAATCTAGATGTAGCCATCTCATCAGAAACGCTTATAAAAATGCTGTGCTTTCTCCTGGGAAACTACATATCAAATAAATACATACAAAACTCCTAATGGTCTTGGCATGTCTCCTCCTCCTCCTCCTCCGTATCTTGGAATAAATAAACAAAACGATTTGTGAAATAGAGGGTTACTGATGGAAAACAGAAGGAAAGTAGGAACTGACAATCTTTGTTCTACATTCACCCTCCTTTGGAAGGAATGAGGGCAGTAATGGGAGTTCTTCAATCGGCTCTTAATGGAAGCTTCCCCATTTTCTTCAGCTTATGTAAGAGATGCCCCATTCAGTTCCTCTTTGGACTACAGTTATTTAAAGTACCGCTCATTAAAGTAAATTCAATTTACATTTGAAAGCTAAAAATTCTAAGTGAGCAACATATTGCAAATAGGTTAAAGGCTTAGCAAGGTTCTTTGAGACCCTCTGCTTGGGATTTCTCCGTGCATTTAACATAAGGCACAATTATTCAAGGTAGCTATTAACACTGATTATTGACAGCTTAATGGATTACAAGATCAGTGTAATAGACATGAGAACTGTATATTCCAGAACAGCAGCAGGACTGAGAAGGAGGAGTACCCAGAAAAAGAAAACATCAAACAGGTTCTTAAGGGCAGCTTTCAATGTTCTGTTTTATCCCTTCACCATTGCACAAGACCTAACTGACTGCAGGCACTGAGAAACGCTGTCAGTCTCCAGCTATTCCCACTGTGCTTCAATTAACAAAGGAATAATAGGAGCACAATAGATTTCTGAATATAGCTGCACAAACCTCTATTTTCAGATCTTTTGCTTTCAGTACAAAGAGAGAACTAGAGGGATGCCAATATAAAAAAAACATACTTTGCTTCATTTAATTGTTACAAGGGAAGGACATTTCCATTTTCTGTTCCTTATGCAACTGTGAATCCCTGTGAGACGTGTGTGGAAGGAGACATCTCTAACTCTTCTCTGCACTGGATAAAACAGATATTGGGAAACTACTAAATCCGCAGAAGAGAGGTGCTATAGCAGCCTCTTTGGAGTACTCTGAGCACAGAGAAAGAGTAAAAGGTGTTATCTGCTTTCATCGTGCCATCTGGAGAGAGGGAGCACACACGTTCATGTGTACGACACATTCGTTCGCAGGACTTCTTTCAAAACTTGTGACTGTAAGTCTTTGCTGAAATGGCAAACAGCTCAGATGAACTTGCTCGGAGAAACACTCCCTGAACTTCTGCTTGGTTCATGGGGGAACAGCTGAAAAACAGCACGGGTTTAACTACTGCCATCACATCAGCAACGTGGTGGCACAGCTTCTTAAGGGCCGCGTTCGCTGACATTTTCTCAGCCTCCATTCTCTCTATGCCCACACAATTTTTTAAAGACACCAAGGTGGTCCCTCTTAACTAACAACGGGATTTTTTAATTTCCAAATAGAGAACCTGAGTTGTCAGTGGGGTTTTTTTCCTACTTTGAAGTGCTCAGCCCAGATTGAGCAACAGCACTAGTTCAACGGAATAAGAACAGTACATTCATAATCTCTGGTCTGTAATTACGTGTAGGTGCCTTTCTGTCTGTAATGTTCTATTACTGGTTTTCAGACCATTAGCTCAGCTAAGAACACAGTTTACAGCTATATTTGCTGTAAGTATTAGAAAATGTTACATGAATTATCTATACAATGAAGGATATTGCTCAAATTATTTCTCGAGCTGCTCCTGGCTTCCTTCTGACTGGAAGACAGGCAATGTGAGAACAGGCACAGCATCCCACCACAAAACAGCTATACTGTAGCGGCCTCTTTCTACTTGCTTATCAATATCCTCCATAAAACCATTAGAGATTTCTATTTATTTTAAAGCCTCCCAGAAGCCTTTCTGTTTCAATCAGCACCTTTCTACTAAAGCAGAGAGGATGCCATTAAGTCAGAAATGTACCTCCGCAATTCATTCATGACCTTGAATGCCTTTCTCATGTGCGAGGGGTTGACTGTCACCGTGCGCTGGTCCTTTTCATCTTCACCTGCCTCAGAGGATCGAGAACTCTGCTTAATGCTGAAAAGAACAAAACAAGAGTACAAAGTTTGATTCTGTGATGCTTCAAAAATAACAGGTATCATAAAACTGCAGCACAGAGCATAATCCGTGGAGTTGCTCACACGTTTGTTAGTCCAACCAGGCTTGTCATATGAACAGCATCACAAAATGCAGCTACCTCTGCACTGATGTGGAAAGCCAAACAACCCACATTTCAATCAGCAGGGAAGAAAAAGAAGTGCCAAACGCTCGAGGACAAAGCCCAGTCTTAGAGGCTGCAGTCCAGCAAAGCAGTGTAAGCTGAAATTCAAGCCAGAACATAATTGCCTGACTGAATAGGAACAGACTTCAGCACTGGGACTTGCAGGAGTTCCATGGATATACTTTAACACATAGAGAAAGAAATTCACCTTTTCACATCTCATCTGAAAAACCAATGCATACAATACATGACTTATATTCCTTCCATAGAGGCAAATAGAAAAGGACTATTAAAACTACCTGCAGGTTTTCCAAGCATTAGCTTTGCAGCAGCCATTTCCATTTCCACTCTAGAAATAGGTCTATTTAGTGCCACTGAAATGTATAGAAAGAATTACTAAACTCGGCTTTCCCAGAAGAACTACAGGCTGTATAGGTAATGTAAAACCAGATGCACCCAGTTCTGTGCTGTGTTTAACCAGGCCAACAGGTGCCTAAGGCACATATGTGTCCTCATTACTTTGTTTTGAGCGTTGGCTCTTTGCACAGAATTGACATAAGGTCAATATCACCACCTCTATGATTCCAAAACGCACAAAATCACTCTGAGCTAAAGATTCCCACCTGTAAAACAAAGCAGCATTTTAGAGTGAGATAACTGTTCCACTTAAATCTACAGCTCATACCTCGAACCTTCCAGCAGGCAAAAGCAAATAAAACAAACTGAGCAAGGTCATCCTCATTGAAAATCAGCTCCAAGTGAATGGTGTCTCTGGCAGGTAACCCCATCACCACCACTCACCTGCCTGGAGACCTGCTCAGAGTTTTCTTTCCAAAGGACAGTCCCCATCAGCTCCAGGTTTTATACCCTTCTCCTTGTTGCTTTTCTTACTGCACTTGTTTCAGGACAGAACAGACTGAAGCAGGTTAAATCAATAGCTGCACATCCAGGCTGTACCACAGATGGCCTCTGAAGAAGGGTACAAAGCCAGTGAAGAGTGTAGGGACGTTCCCCAGAACAGTCTACTGACCTCTGCTAATACACATATATTATATGTATCTTCATACACAGTGACTTTTTCTACAACCCACTATGTGTTCCCCTTACCAAACATGACATTCTCATGGTTTTCATCCCACTAGCCCAGTATGGCAAGATAAAAAGCCAGAAAGAAGGGCACCCCCTGTTAAACATTCAGCACTCACAGGGCTGGCAGCAGGCAATGACACAGCCAGGTTTTGTGTCCCTGAGGAAAGCAGTGTGCCTACAGCTTACACAGAATTCAGCTCCCTCCCAGCTCCACTGCAGCAAGGAGCCTCCGAGCACCACTGGGACACGGCCACATTCAGCTGCATCTCTGTGCTGCACTGTTCAAAATCCTCTGTTGAAACCTTCGGCTGAGTGAAGTTTGACTACAGCTTTAAAAATCTCAGCCTTGCTTATCTAACAGCCAAGCCTTCCCTTGTGGCATGCAGCACCAAGCAGGGATGTGAAAGTGCGAGCGGCTTCTCCAAGCTTTTGGTCCCCAAAGCAGAAGCACATACAAGAAGGAAACAAATAAAGAAAGGGAAAACGAAACTGAAAAGAGGTGAGCAGACACCTGTGCCCACTGGATGCTGCTTACAGTCACAGTCAGAGACTGGCCCTGCAGGATCCCAAACCAAGCGATGCACACAAAAATCACACAGCTTCTTTAATCCAGAAGTGTTCCACTGAGATTTGTTAGCACTCCGGTGCCAGCATCCAAAGATTCATTATTTTCCAACTCCCCAGCAGGCAAGAGCTGCAGATCAGAGGACACAGCAAGTTCCATTGAACATGAAAGTAAAGGTCAGAACAACACGCCTCCATAGAGCCTCCACTCCACCACTGGTCTGTGTATTTTAAAAGCAAAAACCTTGTTCGTTTTGAAAAAGACCGATCAGATCTTCCTAAGAAACATGAAAAGCAGCTGTTTCTAAAGCATCCTGATGAACGTTCTCAGATTTACTAGAAGGGGTGAGTTTCATATTTTACTAAAGAGCTCTCCATAAGAAAATACTGCATTTTGTCTGGCTAGCAGCTCGTTTAAATAAATAAGTAAAATCAATACATGCTATTTAAAGTTCTTCCCAAATGACTAATGTAAAAAAAAAAAGTTTAAAAAAATTAATGGCCAATTGCCTTTAACTCATCTTTGAAACTGAGTCAGCTTCCACAGAACTTTGCTCCATTAATACAGAGGAGAAAGATTTCACACCCCACGCACAAACTCACAGATAACACCAACGCCTTCCTAACATAAAAATGCAAGGATCCTCACGCTGCCTGCAAACACAACCTGCCACAAAAAACTGAGCTGCAGGGACCAAAGAGCCCATTTACGTAACCCTGCTTCTCCCACTACACGGAGAGCTGTTACACTTCAGAACTACTCTGTTATTTCAGTAAGGGAGCAAAGCCAAGGAGAGAACAAAGTCCTCGGAGCAGAGTGGGCCATGCAGGTCCTGCCCATCCCCGTGCTGCCCGCGGAGCTGACATCCAGCATCCAGCAGGCCGGGTGCCAGGAGCAATTTGTCCCACCCTGGGCCACCCGAGGCCACGCAGCGAGTGAATGGACAAATGATTTAATTTCCCTAGGCCAGATGAATGCCCTCGTTAGGGACACAGCAGGACTGGGACCAGCGATGCAGCCCTTCCTTTCAGAGTGTGCCAACCTGCTGCCATCCCTCTGCACAGCCTTCCGGTGTCATCCCCAAATGGAACAAATGTACCCCAATTTCAAGAGCCCCACACTGTGCCAGTGAAGCTCAGAGTGCTGTTTATGGCCATTTCCCTTCTCCAAGCTCAGCAGGCTCAGCTTGGGCTCAGCAGCTCCTCCGACCACGCTGGGCCACATCCCAGCCTGCGGAGAGCACTTACATCCCATAACCCACAGCTCCGCCGCACGCAGGCATCACTCATAAAGTTGGGTTGCCTTAGTTACCAGCAGTAATTACAGATGTCTTTGTAGATTGTGCAAAAGAATAAAAGCCTTCCTTAGAGCTAAACTGTCCCCTTACAAGGTTACTGCCATGTAGAGAGCTAGTAAACCACAGGAACAAAAATCACGCCTCTGCCAAGATCAATCCTAACGCTGGCTTTAGCCAGAAGTTCACCCTAAAGGAGGAGCAGTTTCCAAATGAGCTTTCCTTTGGAATGGGAAAGGATGAGCTCCTGCTGGTGCCTGAGGGACAGCTCCAGCACCCAGCCTTGTCAGGGAGAACAAGCTTTGGAGAACTGCTGGGTCCTCACTGTGAGTGCTGGGGGGCTCCGGGTGCTGCCACATCCCACAGCCCAGGTTGGCACCACGGCTTTCCAAAGGCTCAGGGAGTTGCCCTTCTTCTACACTTCAGTCTTAAAAGATGAGTGACAAGCTAGCTACACATTTTCCAAAGCCTTCTCTCCAGGATGCACTATGAACATCACTGTGCAATGTCAGTCTCAAGTTTCTGACAGGTGTGACATAGCTCTGATCTAAAAATCTGAAGGATACTCAACAGCAGTTACTGGTCTTCAAAGCTAAAATGCCTCCATAAAGATAAAGGAAGACTTGAAAATGAATATGTTTTTAAGAAAAGTAGTTTAACTGGAGCAAGCCCGTAGAATCACAAAATCACAGAGCAAATGCATGATGGCCAACAGTGTGATTCCCTGAGGCAGACAAGCAGTAAGAAAAGGTTGTGCTGTAGTTACATATTTATAAGACCTCAATTCCTCGTTTTTTTCTTTAGGTGTATAGAAAGATGGTAAAAAATGTGACTGAAGGAGTCCAAATACCTGGATGGTTTTTGAGGGAACTTCAGAGAAACATGTTGTAGTTCCAGCACATCATGGAAAAGATCTTTTATTATCCTATTATATTATCCTATTAACTGAATTTCTTCAGTACCTACATGAAACATGGAGATGTTCACTTAGACAAATACGTGACAGGCATATAAGAGACTTCCCCTTACCCCCCAAAAAATTATATAAAGTGAGACCTCGGGGGAAAAGCAGACTTCAGGAGCTGCTAAGAATAAAACTCTTCACTGACAATAATGGAAACAACACACAATGACTCAAGAATACTATTTGCTTCCTTGGAATTTTTCAGACAAATACTATGAAGAGCCTCCAGCTGGATGAAAAGGTTACCACTTCTAGAGAGATTTAAAATTACAGGTTGTAAGACTTCTCTAACAAAAAGCCACCCAGTCTTTGTTACCTTTCCAAACTCAGACACATCTTACACATCTAGATTCAGACTTCCTTGCCGGATCAGACACCATTATGCAATTCCTCCATCAAATGAAAGCTCATACCAGCACAGTAAAAGAATCAGGATTCTGAGATAACTTGTTGCCAGATGTGAACGTTTCAGGTTAAACCCCCTTGCCCGTGGCTGCTTCTGCCCATGTGCAGTGACATGGGCACACGATACTGCTGCACAACCCAGACATAGGAATTAGCAGGATATTTGAGTCCAGGCAGGCTTGGGACCAGAGTCAGAGGTGATACAAGCACCAATAACACGTTCCTCTCAAGCTACAAAAATGGAAAATTAAAAACCAGGGGGAATTCTGCTGTCATGAAGGCCACAGTGTGTAAAATTTAAGACCTAATCTGTGTGACATATATTTGAGTTGAAATGCAAAAAGTACAGAAATGGGAGCAGAACCAGCCTGCTCACTACCATGGCACTCATCAAGCAAGGTCAGCTTTTTAAACCTCCCAGGACTTGTTCTGAGCAGGCAGAACAGCTTCGAAGCGGTCCTATAGAGCATCCCCAGCAATCCCTGTCAGAAGGCAAAGCCCACATTGCTACTGCCCATGTATTCCTCACGGCTTCCTTCCCCCTCCCAAAAACCAGAAATAAAAGCAGCAATTTAGGCAATCATTCTTTACTTCCAAAAGCATGCTGATAGGGCTAATCAATGCTTCATGCCCTAAAACTGGACAGTTTGGAAAAGAAGTTAAGACCCTCCCGCTGCTTTCCAGGTGACTTCTTCCCTGCTCAACCATCAGCAAGAGGCCCTCGTGCACAGCAGAACCAGTGCTGTCTCATGGGAAGAGGTAAAACGTGGTAGCACCAAGGAGGAGCACAGCCTGGGGCACCCAGATGACCGTTCTGCAGTCCCTCAAACGCTAGGCTAATGGTTAATACGACAATCTAAGATTTCAAGGCACTGGAAATCAATTAACACCTGCATACCGATACCTGGATTTATATCCATAGCTGACCATTCACACCCTTACATGGAATACGAGCTCCATTTTAGAGCAATTTAGAGACGAGGTTGGGTGAGAGCTGTGTGCACTGAACACACCAAGCACTGCAGCTATGGGGCTGGGTAAGGGTACCAAGCCGCCCTTCAGAGCTTGGGGAACAATTTGGGCAGGCTGCAGAGCTGCTCCTCAACAGAGGGAAACCCCCACAACGCGGGGCTGTCCACACTTCAGTCTCTCAATGTACCACATTTAAACACAACTGGTGCCAAGCCCTGGAGATGAGCGCTGCCAGCCGGCCAAGCCCCCGCCCCGACCCTGCACAGCCACCAGCAGGGCTGGAGAAGGAGCACCCGGCACATCCTGTTTAAAAGAGAAATAATAATAACAATAATTAAAAAACACAAACGGCTTGGCGTGTAGTTTGCAGCGGTTGTGGTGTGAGAAAGGCGCCCGGCCGCCGGGAGGAGGGGAGCACCGCACGGCTCTGCAGCACCTCGGAGCCCTGAGCCGAGCCCCTCACGCGGCCAGCGGGCACCGGGTGGCTCTGAGGGCACTTCTGTGCGCAGCTCTTGGAGCAACGCCGTCACCCGGCAGGAGATAAAACAGATAGAACACACACGGCCCAGCAACGGCGCGAGGACGGCTCAGCATCCGCTCCCGCCCGACACCCGTGCCGGCTCCCACGTACACACAGGTACGCCGAGTCCAAAGGCTTCCCAAAAGCCACCCAGCCGGCACCGAGGACGGCTCAGACGTGACCCCCGCCGGCCGCCGGGCTCCCGCGGCGCACCGCGCAGCCCCGCGGCTCCGACCCCGCACTGCCGCCCGTCAGCGGGATCCGCCCGACCCCCGGCCCGCCCCTCCGCGCCCGGGCATCCGCGTACCCCGGCCGGCCCGGGGCCGCCGCCGGAGCCCGCCGCCCGGACGGCCACAAAGGCTCGGCGGCGGCACCCACCTCTCCTCCTCCATTGTGCGGCAGCGGGGCGGGCTCAGCGCCCCGGGCTCGGCATGGCTGCGAGCGGCCGCCCCCGCCCCGGGGCCGCTTCCTCTGGGCGGCTGCGGAGCGTTGCGTCCCCGCCGCGCCCCGCCGCAGCGACTGCCGCCGCCGCAACCCGCGCCGCCCTCCGCCTCCTCTCAGCCTCCTCCTCCTCGCTGCCTCCTCCCACTGCGAGCTCGCCGCTCGTCTCCGGGCAACGGCGGCAGCGGGGGCGGCCCGCCGCTCCGCCGGGCTCGGGGCTGCGAGCAGGTGGACGGGCCGCCCCGTGCGGCCGGCCGCCTCGCGAGTCGCCGGGCACGAGGCGGAGGAGATGCGCAGCAGAAGCGGCCTCCGCCCCGCCGCACGCAGCGCTTGCAGAAACCAGCTGCTCGTAGCTGGGATCTCCTCCTGTAACTGAAAGCAGCAGCGCGGCAGCGCTCCTCTGCCGCCCGCCAGCAGAAGTCAAACAGCAACAGAACTGCCCTCAGAACTGCTCCTTCCTGCCTGCCTTCCTACAGCAAGAGCAGCTCCACAGCTCAGGAGAGGCACAATGCAGTTTCAGCTGTGCTGCCGATAATCCAGATGACGGCTTATTCTCAGGAGAAGTTGGTTCTCTCACAAGCCCACAGCTGAAATCACACATCTTATTCTGCAACCTCGAGGTTATGGATGTAAAGACAAGGAAACATTTGCTTGCTTTATTACTTTAGGATACACTGAATGTTCTTGTGCAACAGAAAGTGGTATGGAGAAGTGTCAGTGATTTCAATTGCAAGAAGCCATTCTTTCTTTCTCATAAATATCACCTCATCTTTTCACATTTCTCCTCAAATTGCGTCCTTCTTACCAACTTAAGTTCCATATACTTTAAGTTGTATCAGCAATAACGATTTCGTAGATTCTACTGCACCCTCCACAGGAGAAGTTAAAAAGCTTGTTAGGAAATTATCATTCCCATTCTTCAGATAAGAGAACTTGGAACATCCGGAGGCCAAAGGACTTTATCAGTGCCACACGGGGATGGAGAATTGGAGCCCTGCTGTTTAAACACCATTTGGCAGTTCTCCCAATAGTACAAGGCTGTGAAGCCACACCTCACATACCTCCTCAGGTAAAAGGAATGATTCCTTCATTTTCCCTTTGAGAATCCCATTCAATCCATGTAACACACCTAGATCCTCAAAGATTTCCCAAGTGTCCATTCACATTTTGGACGTACAACAAGATGCGATTTCAAGTCAAGGATAAAGTATACTAAAAGTAGTAGCAATTATTCAATTGAAACAGGTTCTAGACTTCATTTTCTGCATAAGTCCCTGGATAAACATAAAATGTTCAAACGCATGAGCGTAACCTGAAATTTCTGCCAAGTACCTGCGTATCTTTATTAACACAGTTATTCAGTATTAGGCTTTCACCATAAAATCTACACTAGCTGTGGGAGCTAGGCACACAGATTGCACCAAAGCAGCAATACCTTCTCACGTGTGCTACACAACCGTGCACCGCTGTACTGCACAAATGCAACCAGAGGAAGGTAAACCCCAGCACCTGGAAAGAGCAATCATGGCTGGGATGGGACAAATGTGTGTTCCACTAAACAGACATTATCTTTATAGCAGCCTTGCAAAATAATTATGATGGATAACCCCACTGCTTGTTTGTTTTAAAGTGCAAAGAATGCTATCTTAAAAAGAACTTAAAAAGGAATTAACTACATGTGATGGGTGGAATTTTTTCAGGTGCTTTCAAGGATTCCTGCCTCGAGCTGCAATCACCAGCGTTCTGAAAGCTTAAGAGGGAAGAGTCGCCGCAAAGCAGTGTTTCCAGAAGGATGCTGTTTGCAAGAAGCAGAACACGCACACCAGCCGCAGGTCCTGCTCCCAGCACAGGTGTCCCCACTCCCAACCTCCCGCTGCAGCCCTCTGCTGGCAGCTGTGCCACTTCCACACTCCTGTCTGCCACACACCAGCAAAATAACAGTTTATGAAATATGTTTTTCTTTAATCTTTAATCACCATTCCTATAAGATTACTCCAAGAGCTTCATTATAACGTTGCCAACAATAGTAACAACTGGCTACCTCCACCCCATCCTGTCATTTCTGGAGCAGGAGTTGTTGAACTGCTCACCCTGCCCAGCAGTAACAGTTAGCAAAAACAGCCTCCCTGCTCCTCCTCCCGTTCTTTCCTGTAGCATAAAATACTGATGTCACACGCAGCCAGCTACGCCAGCAGCACGAGCTTCCTGCCTCTTATCACCTCATGTCTGTATCAGAGACTTGCTGGAAGATTTTCAGACCAATTCTATGGTTTAGAATAGAGCACACAAAAGGAAAAAATAACATTCAGGAAGAGAGCTGTAAAAACAACTGTTGTGGACACTTGAACAAAGGTAAAGGCCTGTATTCAGGTGGCCAAAAATGCTGCCAGGTCCTTCTACTTAATGCTTCCCTGGTTTTGCCTCCCATTTCTGTTCCAACTCAAGTGTCCTGTTTTTACTATGGGGTGGTCATGTGAACTTGAGCAAAAATTTAAGCTGCGGTCCAAGCAAACAGATCACTTTAATGTGATTCTTTTTAATATTTCCCTTTCTTCTTTCATGACTACCTTCAATACTAAGAGGAAATTACGTGTTTCATAAAGATGCTACACAGCTTGATTAATGTTTGTATACTGTAACACATTGACTGGCATAAACAAGCCCATGCTAATTCAGGACCTCCCTGTGCTAATCAAGCTCTGTTCACTATCACTCCTTGTACACTCACTACCTCACTCTCTTCTTGAATTTTGTTCAAAAGTTTCCCTTTTTGTTCTTTACAAAGCCAAGAAACGCAGCCCATCACACCTGTATTTTAACACAATATGCTGCAACATTAGTAAGAAGGAGTAAACTACATAGATGCCACAGATGAAAGATTTGGCAAGATTGTTTCCCATAGGCACACTGTTTTACCTGAGCAGAAAAAGCAGTCTCATGCAGCATGGCTTCCTGGCAGATAATGGATTGTCCTTAATTCTCCTGCTTGAGATTTTGCCGTTTTTTCTGCTCAATCTCCATAACATATCCAGATGGGAACTGTACATCAAAGGATAAGCTGGGATTTCTCTTCACTTACCAAACTTTCATGGCGTGCTTTTCAGGGTTCCATCTTCTCATCCTCTCTCCAAACAGACATGGACCCTGTGGGGAAGTAAAAGCACACTTAAAGAAGATAGATAGCATGGAACTTCAGCTTCTTGCCACTTTGGGGCATGTCTTAGTGCTAGAGCTGCTCTAGGCCAACTCTTCCTTCTTAACTTTCCTTCCAAAGATGATGGTCCCCAGCTCTCTCAGTTAGCTGCCAGGTGCACAGCAAACAGGAGATCCCATTGCCATTGTGTGCCACCCATTGCACACAAACCCAGCCCAACACTTCCAAAACATCTGTGGTGCTGATTTATGCCACAAGATGTTTGAAATCTAACGTGAATCCTCTGAGCAGAAGCCCAGATTCTAGCTGGTGCTGGGCAAGTGGAAGAAACAACTTCCCACTGACAACTCCCAAAATTTACAGAAAAATTACTTTTTTCTTAAATTCAAGAAAATAACAGATGAGTGAGCCCAGAAGAAAAGACACATCGTGATTTGCTGCAGGTCACTCACTGTGAATACCTGAGCCCTCCCTTGTGCTCAAGGGGAGCTCTCTTTTTTAGGAGGATACATACCTATGAAAATACTTAACACTGAAAATTTAGCATTACTTTTCTTGCAGGATGCACTTTACAAAATATCCTGTGCCAGAGGCATTAGCAACTGTAACTACAACCACCCTGCAGGTGAGGAGTCCTGAACCTGCCATCAGGACTCAAAGGAGCTCTCTTAGGTAAAACGAGCATTGTTATTCCAGCAGTGGAGAGAATTAAACAAGTCCAAATGAAATCACACAGCAAAATAACCTACTAAACTTAAAGGATTACTAAAACTTGAAAAGGATATTAGATGATCACATGGGGCAATCGGAAATCTCCTGTGTCTGCAACCGAGCCAGGGAGCAGCCAGCTCCTGACACCAGAGAGCATCCTCTTTAAGGAGGGGGAACCTGGAAGATGAAATAGGAGTAAACCATTTCCAAACACAGCTGAGAACGCTGTGCTTTCATTCAACAACTAGGTAAGCACAGCCTCCTCCCAGGGCCATGCACAGCCACTGTCATCATCTGTTCATTGGGGTGCATGGCTGAGGGAGGGAGGTTTGCCACTGAGCCTGGGCTAGCCTGCAATAAAGAAAACCAGGTGACTGAGCCACAGAGGAAGAAAAAGCAAAAAAGAGCCCAAATCTCCAGCCACAAACTCTGCTTGTGCATTTTATCTGGTTTTGCTCTAATCTAAGTCCATACTGGAAATTGTGACCAGACTCCTGGTTTTTCTCCTTCCAAACCTGCTTCTTCCCTCCAGGGTTTTGTGGGAAGCAAAATTTCTTACACAGTAGAAGCAGCCAGTTCTAAAAGAGCAGAAAGCAGCCAAAGTTACAGAAGTGACTAAAATATTATGTCTTTTATGTTGACTGGATTACAGAGCAACTAGCTATTTTCAGGTCTTTGCACACCATCCCTTTCAAGAGTGCATTTCCAGCACATACAAGGACTTTGAGAGACATAAGCTAGTTAACGTAAACCATGCAATTGCCAACATTTTAACTACAGAAATGTGTTCAGATGCATCAGCTTATTCTACTGCTAAGAAATTTTTCCTGCAGTATTAATCAGTGATACATTGATGGTAGTAAGCAAACATGCATGTTGCCACATATGCAGCTGGCTTTCTAAATTGGTGTTGACTCCTTACTGCATCGCACATGAGATATCTGAAGTTTAATTAATGCAGTATGTATCAAAGTTATCTATGGTGAACACACCATAGTTTGAATTTTAAAGAAGAGTTCTTCTTACCAGAAGTGTGTTTTCCATTTGTGAAAGCACTCAGGAATGAAACTGTATGTCTCAGACTAAGAGGGTTAATATCCAGATGCTGCAGACAGATGGCATTATTAGTCTGACAGGGCTTGGCATCTCGTTTTCAAAGTTAAGGAGCTTTGGTTAGTTGGATAGCTGATAATCTGAGACTAGCCAGTGCTCGAAGCTCGATGTGCTCTATAATAGCAATAGCCAACAGCACCTAACAGGCTTTCAGCACAACTTTTTTCTTAGTTGCTAAGATCAGCTGTGCTGAGGGAAAATGCTGTTGCGACATTTAGCTTAGTTCAGGCAAAGATTGAAACAGAGACCTTGATTTCTCTATTATTTTTTTTTCCTTCTCTAACATGTACCTGAAGTGAATGTTTTGAACTGGGCTCAGTCTACGCAGTAAAAAGAACTTAGGAAAATAAAAGAATCCGAAGGATGTCTCTCCTGTATCTAACTACTGCTTCGTTACAGCATTCTGCACTTCTTCACACCATCCCACGAGAGGGATGAGATGTTTCTAAGGGATATAGACATGATTAAAGCAGTCTTAGAACCATACAGAGATCTCTGTTAAAAATGAATACGTATTTCCTCCCCTTCACGTACTGCGGAAATCAAAGAGTTCTGGGAGCAGAGAAGATGGGGATTTGTCAAGGGAACATCAAGGAGGAAAGCACCCAATGCCATCAGCTCCTTTAAAAGCGTGTATGTGAGCAAATCATAGAAAACACCTCAGTAAAGATACACGGCAAAAAGCCTATTCATTTTGTTGTAAGACATAACCTTACATCAGTCAGTAGTAGCACTTATACTGCACTAAAAATAAATACTCATTAAAGGTAAGCAGTAGAGCTTCTGTATGTCACTGTATACACACACGTACCAGAAATAATAAAAGTAGTAATATTTCACCAGGAGACCTAAAAAAGCCCATAAGGAGCAGCGAGCAGTGCTGGCTCAGAGTTCCTGCTGATGTTTTCGAGTTGTGAAGTGGAAATAGAGGCGCAATTGTTTTTTATTCATGTAATTAAATATAATAACAACAAGCAAAAAAGTCATCCTCAGGAGATGCAGACATCAGGTGTCAGAAGCTGTTATGCTTTAAAAGATCAAAAACACTGTTTGTTCTGGAAACTGCATCTCTAGCTGAGGTCGCTCACTCTCCATCCACTAACCTTCACCCAGGCTGTATGTGTGCATACTACGGACGCACACACAGCCATACTCCAAAACACAGACATACAAGAAGTGCCTCCTTGTGTATGACAGCTTAGGAAGCAGAGGTCCACAATAAAATGTGCATCCCACAGATGTGCTACAAACTGCTGATTATGTGATAAACTCTAATCCATAATGACTACCTCAGGACAAGCAATCCTTCCTAGCACATTCAGAAATTTGCTTTCTATTAGAAAACCAATTATCTCACAGACTTCAGAAGCAAAATGCTGTTCTTACAAAAACATACCACGTTTCTGTTTGCCACGCACGCAGCACAACTCTGTCCTTAAGGGATTGGATTTCCTTTGTTTTAGGGTTTGTTGTTGAGATTAGCAATTCAAACCAAACTTCTGCATTTTAGAAAGGATACTCTGAGATACACAAAGAATCCGCTCTATTTTCAGACTTGAATGGAGGTTGGGGTCCTGGACACCGCTCAGACCCTTTTCAGTAGGGATAGGAATGCCATTATATTGTGACAACAGTATCAGCTAGCAAGGCAGGAGAGCAAACCTGTGCTCCAACTTACACTATGCACTTTTAATATTAAATGACAGTAAAGTTTGTTTTACAGAGGGGATCCAACTTTGTGAGGGGGAAAAAAAAAACACACACCATAAAGCATTTAAGAACTTTAAATCACATTTTTAACCAGTCAGTACTTCCAGCTCCATCCATTTTTAAGGTGGCACATGCACAAAGCATCCAATACTGTTCAATTGCATCTCCTAGCTCCTCCTGGTCCCAGACAGCCCAGTACACAGAACTGGGAGCCCAATGCCTACAGCATTGCAGCTACTTAAGGACACCTCACAGACCTGAAAGCTTCAGCTCTGAAGAGTAAACATTGTCCACTGAAGTCTTCTATGCAAACCTGAAGGGCAGTTTTTTCAAACAATCACAGCTGTACGACAGTTAGTGACCTATGGAGATCTATGGAGATCAAAGCAGTCTCAGCCGTTGCTTCTATTCCAAACTACCTTTCCATCAGCTAGTGTTAAGAACAGAGAGATATACCTCTATTGATGTGTGCAGGTGGCAGTTCATTACGTACACAGGTGTTCAACGTGTTTCTTTTTAAAGCAGTGGTCATCCATTTTAACAAAGCATATGCTAGGCTGATTTTATTAGTCATATAAAATTCACAGGTCATCCCAGATGCAGGATCAAGAACAGATGGTACTTTGGAGCAGAATGAATATAGTACTGAAAACTGCACGCACATCACAGCACAGCCATAGTGTGGTGCTGCAGCCCCTGCAGAGCTTTGTTTTGGAGAATTCCTTTTTGCTCATCCAGATTTTAAAAAGAACATCCAAGTTTTCTTAAAACTACTGCACTTTATTCAGTTTCAACAGTAAACACACTGTTCTCATGCTGTTTATCACAGGTGGAACCAGCAATCCTCTGCAGCCTTTTAGTTCAGGAAGGAATGAAGTTAATTTCAGACACCTGCACTCCTGAACTAAACTGCAAAGTAAGGAACAGCAAACTGAAGGTAACTTGATCTCTTTTTCCCTAAGAACACTCCAGAGTGACTTAACAGTCTAAAGCTTTTTTGCATGCCAGCTACATACCTTCATTTTGTCTAAGTTTTCTATGCAGTTAGTTATTCTAGTTATCTCTGTGTAGAGGAGCCCATCTAGAGGGCACATATCTACTAAATATTAAACAGACAAGCAAAGATCTACCAACAGATATCTCCCATTTTCTAGGGGAAAGTACTCAAAATCTTTTTGAATATATACCTTTTAAGTCATCGTTTCTTTAATGCTATCCAACACAGATCTGTACATCTATTTACATTCTATGGTACACCCCAGTACTACTGCTCCTTATTAAACCATTGCTTACGTGAGCCCCTGCCATGTTCCAGCACTGTCACAACTAAGTTCTCACTGCCTTGCAATGAGGTAAGAGCAGGGCAAGGCCCAGCTCCTCGACATGCTCAGCACAGAACATTCCATGGGATGCCTTTGGAAGTTAACACAGGTGACACGCTTTAGAGATATATGTTAAGTAGCAATACTCCCTAGCATAGGTACTATTTCTGGGATCTGCTTTTTATGCTAAGACATCAGTCCTCCACAAGGAGCGTTACACACAGATAATCAAACAGCATGCTTCAGCACAATTCTTAAAGTCAAGCTATTGCTTGTCAAAGCTGCCAGATTTCACAAACAAAGCAGTAACTCTACAAATATATATATTTTTCCTACTACCAACAGGTTCTTTTATGACACGTAACATGAAAAATACCACAAAGCTACACCTGATGAGCAAATCTCCATCCCTCCAACCACATAACAAAGCACATCACAGAAGTGAATTTAACTGCTTCCTTCAAAACCAGCTGGTCCCCGAATAAGGCTAGTAAGGCAGTCCATCCTCAGAGCCCAGCTCACACACCCAGACTCACAGAAGACACAGAACACAGCACTTCAATTTGGTTGCTAAAAGGAAAGCTGTGCTCCCAGGGAAGCCCAACTATGACAGTCCAACGTGGTCTTAGACTGCAAAGCAAGAAAACGAGAACCATCCAGCTCAGTGAACTGAAATACAACCAACCACCTGAAGCTGTCCTGATGAGCTGGTACTTCACCAACTGCAGCCTTTCACAAATAATTCTCTCAAGTGTCACACATTTCAACAGCATTACTGAGCCTAATGAACTTCTAAGATTTTAAAAAAAACAATATAAATGCAAATAGCAAATCACTTGGAATCTAAGCCAAGGAGAACCAGTTTCACTGTTGAAGAACCAAAAGTATCACAACCAAGAGGAAACTCTGCTCTTCATTTAAATCCCAACGATACCAAAACTTTACCCTATTCACTTATGCTTAAACAGGTAACAAATTTAGATGACACTATTATTTCTGATAGCAAGGATAAAGATGTTACAACTAAAACCAGGGTCAGGTTAGGCTGACATTCAAGACTAACAATACCTTGAATTTTCATGCACAATCTTCCAACCCAGTGGCACAAGGAATTACACGCCTATCTTGCACATCTGGAGCAAATCAAGGCCAGCTTTTAAGACACAGACCCACACAGCATCAGCATTAAGTTCTCAGATACCTGAAGTCAAAATAACTTATAAATCCATGTCCCGTATCATACATACTCTCACTCAAGCATATAAGGAATTCAATTCTTTATTTGATATCCATAAACCCATAAACGTTGCTATTCTATATTTCTATGCAGGAAGGCAGTTTTCCCCTAAAACATTATGCTTTTTAATAAACAACAAACTTTAATTCTATTGCGTGAAAGGGCTACAAATATACATTTGTTAATCAAGCAGACTACACAAATATTTTTGCTTTACAACTGGCACCTAGGTTACCGGTACGCTTAGCTGGCTCATTTTTCATAGCACTTTGCCCAAACAGATTATCACTCTTTCAAATATTCAAATGGGCAATTGCAATTATGAAAAAAAAAAAAAAAAAAAGCTGAGACAATCTTTTTGTATGTTTGTTTTTCCCCAGTCAATACTCACAGAGCCCATCTTTATTCACATGCACGTTGCGTTTTGCTCTACACCAGTCATCTAACGGCATCAATTAACTTTCAGGTCTGGTACAAGCATTAGCAAAGTGTTCCTCCTGCTGCAGGCTGCCATCCTCCAGTAGGTGGAGCTGCCAGAGATCTCGGGGAACTTTAACGTAGGACAATAGTTCAGTGAGAAGTCCGTTAACTATGAGAACAGTGTGCATTTAATAAGGGGATAAATGCTGACCCTTTCCTGGAAGGAACCGTACAGAGACAAACCAATAAGAGGACTTGAAACTAAGCAATCGGAAATTCGGAACATTTTATATGAATGAAGCACATGCTTAACACAAACTATTTCTTCAAAACACAGTACATACGCTGATGGAAAAGTCCTATAGAAAAAAAACCAACCATGTCAGCACATCAAAGCGCCCGGTACAAGATGGTGGATGCACACAAACTGCAAAGTGAGAACGAGTATTTAAAGACAGACCACATCCACGGGCTGATACTTCAACAATTTCTCCGCCGAATGCTTGGAAACCAATAAATCCAGCGGGGGGAGCAAAAAAGTCAGTCAGGACCTTTACTGGCAACAAAATACTGACTCTAAGTACACAGAGATTTAAAAGCAGAGCAACACTTAAAACCGAGAAAAAACCGTACGGAATAGATCCTAGGAAAAAAAAATTAGACATGTAAAGATCAATGAACACAATGATTTATTTAAAAAATAAAAAAAACGTAAAAACGACTTTTTTTTTTCCTCCTTTACAGAAACGTTAACTTCAGTCATGGGATCCGAGTAGGCTTTGTAGAAAAAAACGTAGTAGCCAGGTATCGAGTCCTTACAACAAAGGAATTCCCCACAGCCCTCCCCGGTTGTTACTCCAGATCGGCAAGACGCTTCCCACCCCGTACCCCCCAAAAAAAGCAAATTAAAACAAGACATTTTTCGTTGCTAGTATAAAAACGACCGAGGTCCAAGTAATAATAAAAAAATAGAGTCCATCAATGACTGTAACACAAAGTATGTGTGTGTGGGGCCCGGTCCATCTTCAGAGAGAAAGAAGCGGCACGGGCAGCAGAGGCGGCCCCCAGGGGGCATTTAGGAGCTGCTCCCGCAGCGGGGAGGCGTTTAAGAGGAGCTGCCCTTCGGCGGGCGAGGGAGAAACCGTCGAGAAGCCGCCCCGGCCCAAGGGGTTCGGGCGTTCCGGCTCAGAACGAGCCGCCCCCGTACCCTCCCCCGCCGTAACCTCCTCTGTACGGTCCACTGTTACTGCGGCCCCCCCAGCCGCCGCCCCCTCCGCCCCCTCCTCCGCCGCTCTTCATGGGGCCGTACGAGGACTGGTGCTGGCTGTAGCTGCCGAACCCGCCGTACCCGTTGCCGTAGTCGCCGCCTCCCCCTCCGCCGCCGTACGAGCCGCCGCCGTAGCCGCCGTAGCCGCCGCCGCCCCCTCCGCCGTAGCCGCCGTAGCTGTTGTAGCCGCCGCCGCCCTTGGACAGCCCGTTGTGGTCCCGGTTACCGGATCCGCCGCCGCCCCGACCCCGTCCTCCGCCCCGGCCGCCCCGCGAGGGCCGCGCGGAGCCACCCCCGCCCGCCTGGATGTCCTCCTTGGGCACGGCCTTCTTCACCTCCACGCGGTGGCCCTGGATCGGGTGGAACTTCACCACGGCCGCTTTGTCGGCCGCGTCGTGGTTCTGGAAGTAGACGAAGCCGAAGCCGCGCTTCTTGCCGCTCTGCTTGTCGGCGATGATCTCGGCCTTCTCCACCGGGCCGAACTGGCTGAAGTGCTGCACCAGGTCCCCTTCGCCCACGTCCCCCTTCAGGCCGCCCACGAACAGCTTCTTCACCTTCGCGTGGGCGCCGGGTTTGGCCGAGTCCTCCCGGGACACGGCGCGCTTCAGCTCCACCGAGTTCCCGTCCACGGCGTGAGGAGAGGCGGCCATGGCGGCGTCCGCCTCCTCCACCGCCGAGTACGTGACGAAGCCGAAGCAGCGGGAGCGCTTGGTCTGCGGGTTGAGCACCACCACGCAGTCGGTCAGCGTGCCGTAGGCCGCGAAGTGCTCCCGCAGCCCGGCCTCCGTGGTCTGCACGTTGAGGCCGCCGATGAACAGCTTGCAGAGCTGCGAGTTCTCCATGCCGGTGCCGCGCCCGGGCCTGGCGCCGAGACTCCTCCTCCCGTCGGGGGGCAGCGCCGGAGGCTCGTTCCCCCCCTTTTCCGTTTTGCCGCTTCTTTCCCCCTCTCTCGCTGCCAGCGGCGCGGCTTCGCGGCCCCCGGTGGCTCCCGAGGCCCGGCCCGAGGCCTTGGCTTCGCCTCGCCTGCCCGGCACGAGGCGCGGGGCGTCCCGGCCGCCGCGGAGAGGGGAGCGGGGGTGGGGGAAAACACGGACGCGCACAAAATGGCGGCGGCTGCTGCTCGGGAGCTCGGCCGGCTACTGGTGCCCACACAAAGGGGGCGCCGGGAGCCCCGCCCCCCGCGCACGCCCCCCGCGCCCGCGCGGCCAATAGGAACGCGCAGTCGGAACCGCCCGCGACTCATCTGCGGGGGCGGAGACGCGGGCGCGATCGACGGGCGCGGTGACCAATCAGAAAGAGCGACCTCCGCCGCGCGGCGGCGAAGAGACCGGAGCTCGGCGGTGACGGACGCGGCCGGCAGCCAATGGAGCGGCTCGGTGACGGCCTCCGGTGCCGAGCACCCTCTTCGCGCGCCGAGAGCGGGGAGGAGGAGGGGCCGGCCCGCGCTGCGCCACTGCGCCAAGCCCGCGGACGGGAGCCAATGGGCTCCTCTCGCTCGGCGCGCGCTTTCTCCCCGTCGGCCCCGCCCCCCGCGGGCGGGAGCAGCGGGCGGAGGGGTCGGCTCGCGCGGGAGCGTTTGAAACGCCGTGACCGTTGGGAGGCTGCGGGGCACGCGCCGGGCCGCCCCCCACCTCAGCGCTCTGAGGGGCTGCAGGCTGAGCGGGTGCTGAGGGAAAAGCTCGTGGCGTCCGGCTCCCGTCCAGGCGCCTCGAGTCGCTCCCTGGCTGTCTCCCCTCGTATGTGTCCGTTCCTAACGGCACGCTCGCAGCCACCCAATCTCTAAAGCAGCTTCTTCCTTTCTCCTCTAGTTTCCACTCTCATTCCCTCTCTCCAGCCCTATCGGTGCCCCCTCGCTCCTACATCTTCGCTCTAGAAAGGTGTTAGGAGCTGCTCAGTGGCACGCAAACCCTACGTATCGCTGTTACTCCAATCCCTGTTTTCTATTTCTCAGCTTTTTCAGCCCTAGGTCCTGCGGAGCAGATTTATCTATCCTCATCTACGATGAGAATTCCATGAGCTTGTTCCAAGATCAGTCTCTAGGGCGTTGCTGTCTGTGCAATTAGCTCTACTAAATACCACAGCAAGTTAAGAATATTTCTGAGCACTGCAGTATGTGTCAAACGCTAAGGATCGGAACCTCAAAATAAATAGTTCAACTTGCAAAAGCCTCCCCTTGAAGTTCCCCATACGGTGCCTGCTTTATATCCCAGTTCTTGGCCTCCCAAAGCTGGTGGTGCCGTTTCATTCCCCGTGCCATCCAAGCACATGGGTTCCATCCTCTCTTATCGCTTATTGTAAAAACTATGTAGCCCTTCCCAAGCTAAATCTTAAGTAGAAAATCACGCATGAGAACTTTATAGACCGTTAATAATTAGCAATGAAAGGGAAGAAAAATTACAAAGAGCTAATTATGGCCACAGTGGATAACGAGGAAAACAAGCTTTTGTTATGGCTCACTTTCTCCCCAAAAACAAGACAGACAAGCAGGCCAAGGAAGAGATCACAGAGGGAAGTCACTGCTTCTTTCAGCAGGAGGAGGAGATGAAATGTGAACAAATCAGCAGGAAAAATCAACAGCTGGCCCAACTCAGACATAACCCAGACACTTTTTTTCTTTTGCGCTTCTGTCTGATTGATTGATGACATGAAAACAAAATAGGAAAACCCTTTAAACATAAACAGATCCATCTCTTGCAGATAGAAGTGCCTCCTCTGATACTGCAGGCAGACCTAACTTCATTTGTCCTGCTGTGCTCCTGCGCACTGCCCACTGCCAACCACCATGAATGTGATTCCACAAACCTCAAGTATTTGCCCCAAATCCTTTCAGAGTTCAGTCCCTGCACTCAGAGGGCTGCACATCCATATGCCTACACTCTTACCACCAGGCTCTGGCAATGCACGAATTTCTAGGCAGCCAAACACCAACTTCTCCTGGCCATCACGCAGCTCTTCATATCCCAGTTCTCCCAAGTCAGCCTGGTTACTCCGACCTGACCTCCCCAATTCCCATAGGACTCATGCTTTCCTCCATCGCTGCACCACATCACTTGCTACACATGTTTGTATGAAATCTGTGCCTTTAAGTTGTTTAGTTTGATATTTTAGTTATTAGAATATTAGAAATTAGGAAAAATTGATTGTTATCAGGCATTCGTTATTCCAGCAGTAAGCACACTACCGGGATCCACAAGAGGGCATCACTGGTTAAGAGATCAGAAAACGGGAATTAGCAGAGTACCTTTCAGCACAGAGCTTCCTACGTTACAGCATGTGCTCGGTAAGAGCTGATATAAAATACACCACTAATGAAACCCTTACAGAATCTTTCATCACTAAAGAAATATATTTCTGCGATTCTGTTTGATGGGTCCAAATTTCTAAGACTGAAAAGGAATACTGAAGTTTTGGAAAAGAGCTTCATGGACAATAGAACAATAGTAAGTCTTTCAAGTTATAATGTCACTTTAATATAAGATATTAAATAATAAAACTCATACCCTTTAATTTGTTTCAATCACTTTAATATCATTTTTATCAGTGTTGCTGGCTTCCATAGCCAAAAGGTGTTGTTCATTCCTTATTAAAAACAATTTAAGCACATCCATGGGATATCTTATGAACTTCATTATACCTGTTTTTATGAGTGTAACACAGACCTCTAGATAGAGGTCTAGTTTCACCTTCCAGCAGACAGAACACATTTTGATGCCCACAGGATTCTGTCATGCAAACTGTTGGAGCAGTGAGTTCTGACTGACATTATGCTCTTTGGAGACTACAATAACATCATTTTCATATATCCTGGCTATATACAGACCTCATTCTTCTAAATGTGCATAGGCAGAAATGGTCTGGAATCGAGGGGACTCAACTGTAATTTCCCAGATCACCTGGAGATCTACACACATTTAGGCAAGGGCTTTTAGACTACTCAAGTCAGAGAGAGACTGTAAGACTTTTAGAAGCTTCTCTCCCACTAAATCAGCACTCCAGGCACACTGCAACTTTGCAGTTCATAGGAAGAAATTTTAGATCAAACACGCAACAGCAACAGAAACTTCCCCATCCTGGCCCTTTGATTAAACTATAACTGTGAAGAACTTCATAAAAGAGATACAACCTTCCTTGATAGAATTATTGCTTGACTTTTTTTTTTTTTTTTAAACAAGATATTTGTCTTTCATCCTGTTCTGCTCTTTGTACCTTAATCTGCAGAAACATTAAGACTGTGATCTTTCTTCTGAGACTGTCATGAATTACCACTGGATGCAATGGGGCTTCCATGGAAGAAGACTGATTAAAATGCACTGCAGGAAACTAAAGAAGTCTTTTGCCTATCTAAAGTTTGAACAGGACACTCCCTGGGATAGAAGTTTCTGCTCCATGCAAATTCAGATGAGGAATAAAACACTTTGCCCCTCTGCTTTAGTTACTTAATGCAGAACAAGATAAAAAGGTAACTACAGAATAACCCACAAGAACGGTTTATTCAGCAAGTACTATCAAAAGCTCACCTTCCTGAACAAAATTTTCCCTGAGCACTTTG
Organism: Phasianus colchicus; assembly: GCF_987193195.1. Classification (NCBI taxonomy): domain Eukaryota; kingdom Metazoa; phylum Chordata; class Aves; order Galliformes; family Phasianidae; genus Phasianus; species Phasianus colchicus. Next base: position 14,954,829 of record NC_143450.1, on the reverse strand, counting down.
TAAGGGAACAGTGCTGAAAGAAAGGAACTCATCTTTGTGAAGGGTAAAGGGGAAAGTCATCAGATCATGGTAATTGGATCCTCTTTTTTGGACTTACATTACTATTTTTCTTTAACTACTGCCCTCTCCTCTCCTGTCTGAAGCTGTTTCTCCCCTTTCATCTTTCCACTCTTCTGTCAGAATTGATGATTTCCTTTCTTCTCTTTCCTAAAAGTTTATGTAAGAGCTGGTCATAACTTGGAGTGATGGGATGAAAATACATCAGGGAGATACAGTCTGAAAAGTTACAAAAAACGCATCAAGGATCAAAGAGTCTCTAGCAATGCTGAGACAGATGTGAAAGGGTAGATTATTTACTAGATTTTGGACTAAGATAGACCAGCATCGTAAGTTTTGCATAAGGAAGAACAAGCCTGGAGCCAACCACAATTTTGGTCATGTTCAGATCTTCAGACCTGCAACCCTTTCTTTATGTGCTTCATGTTTAACTTAAAATACCAGATTTCTTTTTTCTATGATCTATTCGTGGGCCACATCTATTTCTTGCTCCACAGAACCTCCACTGGCTACTTTTTTTGTCTTTCTTTTGCATGACTGATGTTTAGCTTTGTTTGAAAACAGCAGGGGCAGCTATGCTATGAAGCTCAATATGTACCTGCCTGAAATCAGCTCTAAGATATCTATCCATGCTATTAAAGAAATTTTAAAATGAGGAGGTGTATAAGAAGTAAGGCTTTGAGGATCCAAAATAGCAATCTGGAATTCGTACCTTTAATTCAGAAAATCTTAAATTGTTGTTACAGCTCAAAACATGGAGGAAAATAGAAACAGGCTTTGATGAAAAAAGATTCTTTTGATTACTTAAGTATTTCTTAATTAATAATTAGGACAGTAAAAACATTCATGGCATGAGAACGGCAGGGTTTGGTGCTCACAGTGTTGTTATAAAAAGATTGTAGATCGGGAACAAGCAAATGTGTGTGCTAGTCCAATAAGTCAGTCTTTGGCAGAGATCACTCCTGGAAAACATCAACTGGAGGAGTTCTGAAAAGCTACAAAGAATTCAATCAGCATTTGGAAACGGGAAGCTATTATAAAATTTAAATTAATGCAATCACATTCCTATTTCAATTACTCATATGTCTTATCTCTTTTTCAGTAAGAAAAGAGAAAAGTGACTTGGCTGACCCAAACAATAAAGATGCTAACCTTTCAGCCAGAGAGTGCATCAACCTCCATCTCAGCTGTATGCCAACTGAAGAAGGTCCAGAAATGAGATGAAAGTTCATGGCACGATACAATTTTTAAAATGAACATGCTATAAGTAACTCATTTAAAGATAAAGTAGATTTTAAAATGGTTGACTTTTCATTCTAGGAATGACCTAAGTGAGAGGTAAGGACCGGAACAAGCAATCAAGGATATTGCTAAGCTATTCTTTAGAACTATGCAATAAAAGGGAGTGAAACCTAAATGCCACATAGATGTGAGTGAATTTTTGTGACAATTTTGCTCCAGTTAGGAAAAACAACTCATATTAAGGATCAGTGTCTGAACTGATAGATACACATAAATCCTTCTTTATCTGTATGAGTTTTGGAGAAAAGTTTACAGTGCACTCTCGGTTGATTATCAGACATTGCTTTTTTGGTCAAATCATAACCTATTTGCTGAGGAGATGCTATTCAGGGTTTGATATCTCCATGAAGTAGGAAACCATGAAAGGACTGCGTTTTTCCTCCATCATAGCACACTGTCTTACTCTTTGCAACAAGACCTGGCACATCTGCCACTAACGCAAGACAGGAAGAGTTCCCGTTATGTTTATTTCTCTGCACCCCTTTGCAGTGCTACAAAGACTAATGCTTATTAGCAAGAAATATTCCACATCTTTCAGAGTTATTACAGGTCACTGGAGCAGCTCTTAGCCAAACTCATACTAAGAACTCCTCAACAACAGGCTGTTACTGACACTATGCATGTTATTACAAACTCAAAGGTAGAAATACTTATTATGGATTCTAATCTTTCACTCTCCTCGTGGTCTGTATGCCATAGCAATTGCAATGCCTTCACTCTAACCAAGATGAGACTACACTGCATATACATGAGCCCCTGCTGAGCTATGGGCTGGCAGCTTCAGATGACAGTGCCCTGTGCTCTGTGCCTGTAAGAGTTAAATGCTACTGGTTTAAAACTACCACAGGAACATTTACCCAAGATCATGCCTCTGGCTACAGTATAACCAGCATCTTGGCAAAGATGTTCTAATTGGAATTATTACTCCAATAATACTATGTAATTGGAATAATTCTGATAGGTGGTTATCAGTGTAATGACTCACATTCAGTATAATGAGACTCAGTACTCTATTATTTTAGAGGTTTTTTTGTTCGTTTGTTTTGCAAACTGTTATTGAAAACCCCAATAAAACTCCTAAAATCACACTGAAAATCCTACCAGATTCTTGAAGCACTGAAAACCCAGAGGTAGAGAAACCAAACTTACACCTGACAGTGTCCTTACCTACCAGTCACAGTCTTAACCACAATGCATTCCCAGTACTTTGTTATCAAGTTACACACTCACTCAATTTACACTCACTACCTGCAATCCTGCCTTCCAGTTAGCTACTGATGTCGACTGATAACGACTATTTTCACGTCATTTTTATTGAGCAATTTAGAAATATCATGACCACTTATATAAAGTAAATACAATTCTGCTTATCCATTAACCTTGTTTGCAAATAGACACTACAGCATTTGGGTGAAAACAATACACCTTGGGCCCTTCGTACCCAGCTGTAGATTCTGCTCAGTGTATGCACCTCTGACGTCAAGCATCAGCAACCCAGAGCAGCTACACCCATGAGCCTCTGATGTCCAATCATATCTAATTCACAACAGGTTACAACAAATTCAGCCCACAGAAGGTAGCTAACAGACATGACTGTATAATAAATGGGATCACATGTTAAACGCTTCAGCCCTTCTACAGATGGAGGACTGCATACAGTATTAGAAACAGATGCCTATGTCGATACACAATCTGACCTTTGATTAAAATTTATAAATACAATCAGGACATCTTTTAATTTTACTGGCTTATTTCATTTATAAACAAATAACGCATTTTTATGGCTTGTTCTGGCACACGTCCAACACATTCCATTTTTAGGTCTTGATCCATTTCCTGGGTTATACCACAACCAGAGGCAGAAATTGTAAAGCACTTTGGAAAAGCTGTATTTTGCAATGTTTTTGACATAACCAAAATCAGCAAGAGCTAGAAATGTTCTAGGAAAGTATACTCACATTGCACACTCACAGCAGTTTGCCTAAAATTTCAGAATTCAAAAAGCACTCTTGGAATAAAAAGCAATGGGCTGAAGTGAAGAGAAGGAAATTTCAGGGCAGGGTTTTAAGTGAATCTTCCTAACAGTATATGAGGCATTGGAACGCATAACCTAGGGTCACCACAGATGTTCACAAGACAGGTTAGGCAAATACATCACAAATAGAAACAAAGTACTAGGAACAGAAGATTGATCAGGCTGACCTGAGAGGCCCCCTCCAGCTCTCTTTTCTACAATGATAGCAGTATGACAACTAACAATATTTTCTGATACTGAGTTCCAACCTGAACTTAGCACAATATCAATCTTGCTTATCCCCAAATCCTGCTGCTTCCAGAACACTCTCCAAAAAGCAGAAGCAGTATGACAGACTCCAGCATCTTCAAATGTTTCGTCTGCAAGTTTCCACTTCTCTAATTTAAGAGGGAATCCTCAACTTGTATTCATGAATCTGTCCCCACAGAAATAAATGCTGACTCCTGATCACTTCTACTGCCTCTGTTGTTCCTAATTCTGGAAAGCCACTGGACAGTTCAGTATGAGAGACCAGGACTGGGGGCTAAAGGGAGCCAGGTAGGAACTAAGAAGTTCAAAAAGCAGTCTACCAAATACCACGTCCTGAGAAGGACAAGCCCATTTCCTGTTCCACAAATATCCACTCTAAATATTTAACAGGCAACTGCTGAATGCTAATATATTAAAAAATAAAGTGATCGTGGACTTCTATTGGAAAAAAAGCAGTAGTAATAAGAAGTGTAGTAATAATAAATCCCCTTTTCAGTATACGCTGGTATAATGTGTCGTGCTTTACTTCTCATGAAGATTATTAGAACTCTGGTGTAAAATTTAAAATAGCACTTTATAGTGGAAAACATGATGAATTTAATTGCAACAGAGCAAATGATACACTTAATAGGACATTGATATCTCCTCTCAGTTAAAAAAGCAAGAAACCATCTGCAAATGTTTATGTATGAAATCCAGCATAGGGAAAACATTTGCAGTGCAGAACAAATAAGATAATTGAAAACGAAATCGCAAGATAAGGTGTTTGGGCGGAGGGAAGCAATGCAGTGAGGAAAAGCCATCCCCATGACTACTGGTCCTTTCTCCTCCCTGCTCACTGCCTCTTCTTGGATTCCAGAGCGTGCTTTATTCCTCAGCAGCCTTTCTGCAGACTGGCGGATTTGATCACAGTTGGAAATTGTGAAACTGTGCTTTGTTTCAGAAAGAGAAGAGAGTTTAAGTACAGCTCTAGCAGCAGATGGCTCTGCTTTGGAATCTTTTATACACAAAGGAGATGTGTTTGCTGGCTTTGTAATCAACTCAAAAAGGGAAAAGAAATTTTGTTAACAACAGAGTGGATACATCTCGAATTTTTCATCAGGTAAGAAGTCAGAGAATCTATGAACCTGAGTGAAAAGCTACCAGGATATGTCTCCTAAAGGATAATTGTATTCTGTACATCCTATATTTAAAATTAGATGGAAAGTTTCATTCAGATCACAATACTTTGGAATTTAATGGACAGATGACGTTTGCAACCAAAATATTAACTAGCCATTTTGAGGGGGTGGAACTATGCATTTTAGGTAAGAAAATACTTAGAAAGTCTTTTAAAAACTTCTTTTAGTTTAGACTATGCTTTAATTTTTTCATTTCATATGTTTTAGTAATGTTTCTGCATCTAGAGGAATGAAAGAATCAGGCTATGTGGATTATCAGTTCTTACAGTGAACTCTCACTGTCTACGGGAGAGAATCTTTTCTGAAATGCATGGATTAGGGGTTGAAGTAAGCGACAGACATGAGTTCTCTCACTGAACACTGCAATCCTGTTTGACATCAGCTGGAATTGCAGTTCAAGGATTCTTATTCCGCTAATATTATCAGTTTAAAAAAATACCAGTATGTATTACAATACAGTTCAACATGCTGCAGTGAGTTCAGGTGTAACTTATTTTTCTATGAGTATTCCAAATGTTTAAACAAGACAGGTATAAGTGTTTCATTGTCAAGGAACTGTTTAAATTGCCTTTCAGAATGACATGCACTAAAGTGAGCACTTTTTAACTCAGAATATGCAGCAAATAGTGAAAAGAAATTGATCTTTTTTTTCTTTTTTTTGAGTGAAGAATGACAACGTGGATGGTGAGCGTGCTTAAAGCTAGTGTACTGAGAGAGCTGCCCAGAGGGCCAGCATGGGGATTTATCCTTAATGGCAGGCATTGCCAAGGGGACCCCCATGTCCACAATGAATTACTGGGAGAGGACACACAACCCTCACTACCAAACTCTTTTGCAGTCATGGATAAGAAAGTGAGAGGAGCAAAATATACATAAAATATTACAAGTATGGCTCAGCCTCATGACCTCCTAGTCCCTGCAGTTTCTCCTGCTGACATAAATAGCAGGAAAGAACAGAGCTTTCTTTCAGGGTATCTCTTTCAAAGCCAGAGCACCCTGCTAACACCTCATCTTTTCTTAAACAGCAGCTCTCAGGCTAGCCAGATGAACACTGCAGGCAGTGCAAAGAGGAACATCACCACTGGGACGAAGCAGCCAGGCACTGGACTCTTACACATCTGGAAGTGACAGCAAAGCTCATCAGGGCAACAGGCTCCTTGTCCTTCCATGCATTCTTCTTATGCTAAATCCAGCCAGACAATTAGTGCTATTCTAGGGAGAAGCAGTTCGCAGTGCATTCAAGGAAATATGTTACTGCTGTAATGCCTAACGGCCTGATGACCAAAGCACATCACCTATTTGTGCTAGCTTCAGAATCCCTTCACTTTTGCCTGAACTCAATAAGAGGAGTTTTTCCAAGTCAGTGCACACCAATTAGGTACGTAGCTCTTTTCCTGATCTACTGGGCTCCAGACACCAGTGAGAGACTACAAAGTCCAACCAAGCCACTGGACTTTAACGGCTCTTAAAGCCTTGTTGACTGAGTTCTTATGCCATTCCTTCACTATAGCTGAAGCAGGGCCAACTGACCCCATTCAAGAAGACTCTGGGTTTAATGTTAGACCTACTACAAATTAAGGCATAGTTGGAACATCAAACTACATATGGGCACATAGATCTACAGCCACTTTTCATTCTTGCATGACTACAGTAAAATATACTATTAAGGTATATTTTAATCAGAAGGATAGTGATAACAGATTCTACAAAAGCTTGTTTGTTTTTTAAACAAACAATTTCAAATTCTTAATTTGAAGAACACAAAGCAGAAGTATGAGAACAAAGCAGTTCTGGATATAACTTTATGTGTAATATTCTTTGGGTAGCTGCAGGAAATGAAACAGTTATAAAATCATATTTTCCAGTTTACTCTTGGACTTGCACAAGGCACCAAACAGTTTTTATTCCATAGTGATTAAGCAGCAACAATCATTTCTGTAAAAAGGTTGATGAAACTTATACATATAAAAATTGCTTTTAGTAATAATAAAATGCCCACCCATCCCTTCCTCTTTTTGCACATTCTCTAACATTCCAGTGCTTCTCCATTCCATTCTCTCCACAGGGCTCACAAAGCTATGGTATTTATTACTAGGGATGACAACTGACCTTCTTCCAGCAAGTTTTCCAATAATTCCTACTTCAAGAAGGGATTACGGTGAGTTAATGGTTGAGTTTTGAAAGTTGTATGCATAGTACATATCAACCCATCTTTAAATTTCAAAACTAACTCTTCCATCCTCCTTTTTCATTTCTCCAGGTTGGAAACAGCCCTTTTCTGGCTAGAAAGCTGGTGAGCCTTTGATTTCAGATTAACTTTTTAACTCAGTGATAAATTCAGACCCACCAAGATTTCCTGCTGAAGCTAATTATTCCCATTACTATTATTTCATAGCAGCAGAATTGTATTGAATCACATTCTTTGCCTGACACCTGCTAGAACTGAAAAAAGAGTCCACTCTGTATCTCTGGAGTACATGTTATATTTAATCACAGAAAATGTTGGGGGTATCATTTGACAGCCTTGTACAACAGTGAACAGAGTGTAGGGAAATGAAAAACAATCTCTGGCAACTACAGATAGGAAACAGTCAGCTGTGTAACCAAGATGTGATCATAGTTAACACTTTTGCGTAGTTAACACTTTACTCAAATTGGATTGAGGAAAAAGGACATACTATCTCTAACACGCAAGCAAAACAAGGTACTCCCTTAAAGATGTCATTCATGAAGGTGTTGAATAGCACTTAAGCTCAAGGCGCATCATTCTGGATTAAACCAGAGGGATTTGGTGAATTAGTTCACACTGCTTTGTAGTTTTAGAGAAAATATGATGTCTAAACTAGCAATGCAATGGCAGGATCCAATTCTTCATTTTTCTGATAACAAAAAAGCAACAGACTGCTCTCACTGGAATTCTCAAACCTTGCTAAATCTTTGGCTGAGATAGATCTTAAAATGTTTAATTTTGAAAAGCAACATTTATCTACTGTTAGTAGAACAGGATTTGTATGAAAACGTTCATGCAGTGTTAAACAGAGCTGTCAGTGTTATTTCTCAAACATCACAGTCATAGCTCTCTAACAGTCAGTACAGAGCCTTATAAAAGGAGGATCAGCCTCCACCCACCTTTCTGTACAAAGCCACTAATACGACACCATTTGCTTTTCTTTTCAGAACTCATCAGTGCAGTAAGTAATTACATCAGACTTGCTTTAAACTTCAAGGACACCAAATACAAAGATTTAATCTTTGTATTTAAAGATTTAATTGCCACCTTGCGAAGCTCCAAGAAAAACATCTTCTAAGTACTAAGGGGATGGACATATTCACAGATGCAAAACCTTCCTAGCTAGGTAGTCTGGGAAATGCTTCACAATGGATAAAGCCATTCAGCATCCTTCAGAGATTTTCCCTAATCAAACTATCCCAAACAGCAGCTATTCTCAGTTTTTGAACTTTGATACATGCCAACCTTCCTTCCCTGCAGTATTCTTGCTTATTACAGCCTACATATTAGTTACAATGGTGGGGCTTTTTGGAAACCTTTGCCTGATTGTTATAATAAAGAAACAGAAAGAAGCTCAAAATGTTACAAACATTCTGATTGCCAACCTCTCCTTATCAGATGTATTGATTTGTATCATGTGTATTCCTGTCACAGCTGCATACACTTTAATGGATTACTGGATATTTGGGGAAGCTATGTGTAAAATAAGCTCTTTCATACAAAGTATATCTGTCACAGTCTCCATTTTCTCACTTGTACTGATTGCTATTGAGAGATACCAGTTAATTGTAAATCCTCGTGGCTGGAAGCCTAATACCTCACATGCTTACTGGGGAATTATTTTCATTTGGGTTTTTTCACTCATGATATCCATTCCTTTTTTAATATTTCACCAATTAACTGATGAACCCTTCAAGCACCTGTCCTTCCACAGCGATTTCTACAAGAACAAAGTGGTGTGCATCGAGGCCTGGCCTTCCATTACAGAACGTCTGATTTTCACCACCAGTCTGCTGCTTCTCCAGTACTGCTTCCCACTGGGGTTTATTCTTATCTGCTATCTCAAGATATTTGTATGCCTCCGGCGGAGACACAGTAAAATAGATAGGATGAGAGAGAATGAGAGCAGGTTGAGTGAAAACAAAAGGATTAATCTGATGTTGATATCAATTGTTGCGACCTTTGCAGCTTGCTGGTTGCCCCTCAATATATTCAATGTTGTTTTTGACTGGAACCACGAGGCACTGATGAGCTGTAATCATAACCTAGCATTTACACTGTGCCACCTTGTGGCCATGACCTCAACATGTATCAATCCCATCTTTTATGGATTTCTCAACAAGAATTTTCAGAAGGATTTGATAGGGCTGGTTTATCACTGCAGATGTTCAGCATCACAAGAGGAGTATGAAAACATTGCCCTTTCAAATCTGCAAACTGATGTATCTAAGGGATCTCTGAAATCAAATAATCACCCTCCTGAGAATGCCTAAAATAACCCAGAAGCATCTTCTAACATTTTGTATCTTGCTGCAGATGACCTTCTGTAGCTCTTCATCCTGGTACCTCCTCATCTAACTGAAGTTAGAAGTGGTCTGTACTATTTAATTCAGCACAAACAGAATCATGTTCCCAAAGGCGTACTGCTAACAAGTGCTTTATGATGGTATTAATGCCAATAAACCATTTCCAAGAGACTTAAAGAACAATAACAATGAATATCAACAGTATTAACATCTTATTTTTTAATCCACAATTTCCAGGTCACTGTAGAAGTATTTCCATTGATGCAGCTGTCCTTCCTACACACCTGGCTTTGCCCAAGTAAGCCATGAGTACTGAGATCTCCTCAACTTCAGTCTTTTTACAAACTGATTTTTGTCTTTTTAATTTTCCAGCCCTGCACCATTCCCATCTCCAGTACATTGTTACTTTGCACAACAATTTATAAGTAGTTTATACTGTGAGGAAGGCCCCTCAAGTTACCCTGAGCCTTCAGTAGTACCTTCCTTTCAGCCCCAGCACAGAGTTTGCTTTCCTTTAATACCGGTTCATCCTACAAACTGTACTTTAACATGAGAAAACGTTAGAGTTGAAATTTCTTTTTTTTTTTTCCCTTTATTTTAAATGAGCACTAAACCAAGCCCCATTTGCTGTGCTGAAAATTTGCATCAGACCTCCGCTGATCAAGACAAAATATGTATTTAGCGTTTCTCCTAAAAGCATTGCATTCTCCTCAAAACCACCAGTACAGATCATTGCTTTCTCTGTTACCATCATTGCTGGCCTCTACAACTGACCTTCTAGAATCTCCATTATGAAACAGACATGCTATGAATTCAAAGTAAATTGGTTTTTAATCCAGATTATGGGTTTCTCTTTTAATAGAAAAATAGCTTTCTGCTTTAATTTCCAAAATATCTTTCCCATATCTCTGCAATAGCAAGAGGTCACACCTGAGGCATTTGCAGTTGTTTCTGTTTGACTATGTTTGGAAAGAGCTTATAGAATCCTTACAGTTGGAAGGGTTGGAAGCTTCTTCTGTTCTGCAATGTATGGAAGCCTGAAGATGTAGTATTGAATGCAGCTTCTCTCAAATTAAAACATAATAAAACTCACTTTCCAGAGTGGTCATAAAAATCAATGAAACCTATTCCTCACCCATGCAATAGTGCCAACATAAAAATCAGCTAAAATTCAGTTGTTTAAATGATACACTTTAGTACAACAACCCACTGTCCTAGAAGTCAACTTCCTTTCTCTTGTCCAAGCTATAAGAAAAATACTTAGTTGACAACTGCTTCCTGGTTCCCACTGAGCAAGATCTCACTGAAACCTACCAGGGCCTGATCCCATTGAAGTCATAAGAGCAGTGATAGCTGCAAGAGTAACAAACTATTGGCATGGAAATCAAGTATATGGGTGACAGGTATGAATTAGTTTTGGCATAATCTAGCACTTTTCTTCTAATTAGATCAAATATAATGCACGTGAAGCAGAGCACATAAACAGCTACAGCTCAAACATCTGCTTTCTGCATTACAGAAGGAAAATCAGGAGAGAGCTAAATGCCTAGTAGGGGCTAATAATCAGCTGTTGAGAGTATCTAACTATTAATGGTTCCCATTAATTCCAACCTTCAGTCAGCTCAATCACTGGGCTCCTTTCACTGCTGATACACACCATCTGCTTGCCCAGCACAACCAGCATTGAACCATGCAGAAAGCAATAACCCAGACATTGAGACACTCCGTGCAGAAACAGAGGGGGGTGGTGTCTATTTGCAGTGGGATGTAGACTGAGGATGTAGAATCTGTTCTCTGCTGGGTAGGACTCCAAGGCAATGAAATGATTAATTAGCTCCATTTCACCTGCTTAACTGAGAGCAAATCTGATTCGGGAATTTCACTTTTTGTGGAGGTTCCAGTGCCCATGCAGAATGCCATCTCATCATTTCAGGTCATTCACAAGACAAAGGTCTGTAACAAGTTACAGCAGCACAGATACTACAGGCTGGGTTACCTTCTCTGAGGCTGGAACACGTCTCTACCATGGTCTTTTTCAGAGCTGAGCATACCAATAACAGGTCAGGGCTGCTGACTGAAGCGATTCACAAGCACATGACATTTACAATATGCTCCACTTCTTGAGTATTCAACACAAGAGTTAAGAATGCTCTCTCTTCTCACTGTGGCACACATCTCAGATAGTATTTATGGTTTGCATGAGGCCCAGCTCAGATTCCCAATTGCGACTTTGGACCAAGCGTCTCCCATACCAGTATTACTATCTCATAGCCATGCCCAAGTGTGCTTAGTTTCACAGTACAGGTGTTTTCAGTGGTTTAAATACAGCCATGGAATGAACACTAGTCTAAATTAAATGTTCAGAGGGCCAGCAGGTACTCCTGTGACCCTGAGAAGGCCAGGACTGATGGATGCTCCCCTGACTGCCCCTCTGTAAGTGCTTAGGCAGGTCATATTTCTGACATTAAACAGTTAAAGAAAAAAAAGGTTGCTATTGCTTTTTGTGACATCAGCTGTCTATTCCTGTCATCTTGATCAGGGTTAAGCAATCCATTTTTTCACTCCGATTCTCAGAATAAGAGGTTCTTCATTACCAGGTGGAAGCTCTCTGAGCAGTGAGACTGCTTCAGACCAATGCGAATAATAACACTTGTGCCTTGATTTCTTTCTTGTTCTTCCTTACACTTTGATTTGATTCAAGTGCTGATACTCCATTTCAGTTCTGAGCTTTCAGTTATCAAGTATCTCTTAATGCTGTGCTTACAAAAATCACTGCTAACAGAACAGAGCACCATCACCACCCTGAGGGCATCACCCTCAGCGCTGAACCTTCTCTCACTACATCCGCTGACTTTATATGCAGCCTGATATCTAGTTTCCAGACAAATCAGTAGGAGGGAACTGACTTTAATAGGAATAGAATCAGATAACAGTAATCAGATAACAGCTTTGCTTACCAGAACGCTGTTATTTGATGTAACCTCATGTCACACAGGGAGCAGACACACGGAATCGCACCCAGGGAGGTAGCTAGTTCAGCTACCTGAACTCACAAACACCATCCAAATGTACAAAGAAATTCTTGGCAGCAAGGTGGGATTAAATAATGAAAAATTGCATCAGGACATGCTTGGGTTGGTTCGGTCACAGACCATATCAATATACTTATAAAGAACCATGTAAATTAATATATCCTTACATATCTTTGTACTTTATGGTTCATTGGTTTAACTGTAAACACACGTAACTAAAGTTAGATACTTGGAAAACAGCATTTATTGTGAGAATGATTCTGCAGAATCAACTTGGTTGATCATTGATTGTAATTATGTATGTGTACAAAAGCAGTGCCACTGCTGTGCATTAGTTAAATATTCTGATTCCTCCTGTCTACTGACAACCATCACCTGTAAAATACTGTCACATTGCCCAGCTGCTGGATATTATTGTTTATAATATTAGTAGGACAGTTCTTATGCAAACAGCTCTGGAAACTGCTTTAGCATTTCATATGTTCACTTATTAGCTGAACAGAAAACAGTGACAAGTGAGATATTTGCTTTTTCTAGGGGAAAAAGAATTTAAAATACTGTAAACCCTCAGCATTATGAACGCTTAACTAAAACTAAAATGCAAACAGCTAAAGAGCATTCTCAGGGCTCACGGCACTGCCATCCCTTTTGGTGAAGATGGATAGGATCATAAACCAGGGAGGTTTCAAGGGAATTCATGACTCAAGGGCAGAGCACCTTTTTACTGTGGCAACTCACGATTTGTACTCAGATATCACCAGTGTGTTTGGAATTCTAGATGTTCTGCAAGGATTTCCAGTTTGTCAGAGTGGAAGTTTCCTTTCAGTAGCTCAGAAAACATTATCAGCAGAACAAACAGTGCAAGAGCTTTTCCGAGTGCTACACTGCAGCCCAATTCGTACATATTTGCTATGAAAGGAGCTTCTACTATTGTGTTTTAACTCCCTGAAATCTAAACAGGGAAAAAGTCTTTTGGCTTTTCTTGTTTAAGCCAAAATCTTCACACCACATTTTCCTGCATTATCACTATTTATTTCCACAAGTGATAAAAACCCCTTTCTCTGTTGGAGAAAGGGCAAGCAGAAATAGCTGCAGTTATCAGCAAGACTCAATATTACTTCCATTTTCTGTGAAATACTTCTTATTAGAATCACAAAATGGCTTGGGTTGGAAGGGATCTTACAGACCACCCAGTTCCAACCCCCTGCTGTGGGGGCTGGATGCCACCCACCAGCTCAGGCTGCCCATGGCCCCACCAGCCTGGCCTTATTAGGTTCAGGTCCTTAAAATTTCATAGAACATATGGAATTACAGACAAAATCAGCATCAGAGAGACATTAACCACAACACAGCACATCCTGCAGAATGGAAGGACACTTGCTTCCAAACTCAGATGTGAACCCAGCCTGCTGCCAATGAAATATTTTAAAACAGTATTTACAGTAATGTTTTCATAGTAGAGCTAATCTAAAATGAAGCTCTGAGTAACTTCACAACAAAAGGTCAGACAGGTTGCAGATGTAATCAGTGGAACCTCATAAACTCCACAGATGTAGAATGACACTGTCCTTTCACTTCCATGCTAATAAGCCACTTAAAAATGCTCCACAGTGACAACCTTAGAATTATCTTGTCTACATTTGCTCGTTTTTAAACAAGGCTCCTTTGGCATACAACTTGGTTACCATGCAAATGCACTGACTGATGTCTTTTATTTCATTTCATAGGCTTCCCTATTAGTCACAGGCTATTTACATAATGTGATGGAAGTGGCACCTTTGTGGAACTGTTCTCTGTGCAGAATTCATTTCACCCTCACACCTAGTGAGGAAAACTTGCAACTTCATTTAGATGCTTTGGCTGTAACAGTCAGAAGAAACATGAATTTGTTCTTCCAACCAAGAATGGATACTACAGTCAAAAAAAGCTGACAAAGTTTGGGATCCCCCCATAGAAAATGCTTACCCAAATTTGCCATCTCGTTTCAGACCAGAGACATCTGCAGGGCTACTTACATTGCCCCAGCACCTACAGATCTCTCTCCCTACTCATCAGTCCAGGCCTACAGACCTACCCACTGTCAGGCAACAAAATGACTACCTGGGGAATAAAATGGTTTGTATGGTATAGTGTTATCAGATGATCCCCTTATTTAAATTCTGCCTGGAACATTCTCAGAACATCATCATAATTTGTAAAAAAAAAACCAAACAAAACAAAAACACCTCACCATGACTGTTTTTGTGATCATGCTGCTATAGTTTCTCAAGTGGTTACCAATGGAATCCATTTAAACCATGTTAGATTGTTGTGCTGGAGTGTGAGGTTTTTGAGGTTGTTGTGTTTTGGTTTGATATATAAATGCAACCACTGTTTTATTACATGTGAGAAGTAAGTCTAGACAAGAATAAAATTCAAGAAGTTTGCTGTGGATCAAAACAAGAAAGGAAATTCCAGAGCAGTCGTCCTACTGTCTTTCATCTCTCCGGAACCAACTACAACAGTCTCTCCCATTCTTCTGAAATTCTCCTCAAAAACTTACTTAGCTGCCATCCTCTTCCCTTTTAAGGGATTCTGCAGGAATTTAACAGCACCTTGCAGCCCTCACCCCCTTCCCACTGCTCCTTGAATGGATTCCAGCGTGAACCTGGATTCCACTCCTGTGCTGGCTGGCAACCAGACTTGCACTCCTTCTCCTTGGGACTCATTTAAACTACCACCAAATACCCCCAAAACCATAGCCCAGGCTTTCTCCCCAAACTGGCTCTCATCAGGGTGTCCCACAGGCACCACACATCCCCAGCTCTGTGTCAGAAGTACGGCGCTCACTGCAGAGTCAGGCAGGGAGGAATGGCAGGATGTCACACCCCAGCAGCTCTCAATGCTGGCATCTGGCTTAGTGACCATAAACATTATTCTAAGGCTGCATTCTCCAGCAACCTTGGAGCATTTCAGAAGTTCCTGCCAACTGGAATCAAACCTCACGTTTGTAAGGCAGAATGCCCCCAAAAATGAGGCATATGAGGTTTTAACCATATTTTCCAGTGCTCTTTTTTAGGTAAAACACCACTTAAAACTTTGCCCATGTTTAGGTGTGCATTCAAAACCATGAGATATTACATTTAATTGTCTGTCTGTGCTACAGCTGAAGTATCTGAAGTCCTGGGGCTGAGTGGGGATGCAGGGCTGGCAGCTTCTAATGAAAAGCCACGCTGAGATTCCTAAAAAAAATGGCCATGGAATTAGTACTGAAACCAAAAGGAAAATCTGAGTTGACTGAAAGGTCATCAAACATGGGGAGATAATTATTGCTTGATGTTCCAGGAAACCCAGGCTCTGACACTAAATTAAAAGTAGAAAAAAAAAAAAGCAGCACTGGAAGCCTTTGATGAACGATAACAAAAAGATTCTTTCTTTCCTATTCCAATCATGCAAACAGACCAAGCATGGAGATACTGAGGGCTTTATACAAGAAAACACCAATAATCACGTAAGCCTGAGCACCCTGCTGAACTTCAAGCCTTTTTTCCACTGACATAGAGGAACAATCAAATATTTCAAAGGGAAAAGTCTTTTCTGTTGTTGTTGTTACTATCATTTACTTTTCTGACTAATTCATTTACAGAGTTGATTACCTTTTTTCTCATGCAGATTTGGCTCCTCACCTCATTCCAAAATGAAAATACACAATCTGCTAAGGTTCTAGGGGTGCTCAGGTTCTGACAGGAGGCTCAGTGGGGCTGGTGTTTAAAACAAAGAAGGACACAAACAAACAAAAAAGAAAAAAACACTTTCTGTACATTTTTGCACAGAGGGGATCTGCAGCAGCTGTACAAAAAGCACTGGAAAACAGCAACAGCAAGTTAGGAACAAAAGAGGTTGTGAACAGAGAAAAATTGTGAGCAATCAATATAATGAAGAATTAGTACCTCTAATGCTAAGAAATCATAGCTGCTTGTACTTGTGGAAAAGCTGAAAAAATACCAACCACTCATTTAAGAAGGCTTTAAAAACACGTGGGATCACAGAATCCTTGAGAATGGGAAGGGACCTCTCGAGATCATCCATCCTAACCCTCTGTGCTCAGCGCGTAATCATAAATTTACCTAATTAAAACTTCAAAAGAAAAAAGCTAAAGAGCTGCAATCCCTTTCTGTAACATTCAGAGGAAAGGAATAATTTTCCATTTGTTTAGTTTCTTTTATCACATTTTTGATCTGCACTTAGTTACTGAGGAGTCTGGGAAAAATATCAACTGCTACTGCTGGAAACTGGGAGAACTCCTGTGCCTATATCCTGCAGCTGGCACTGATACCCAAGAAAATGTCTAAAGGCACTTCCATCAAAGTGACTGAAGTGCCAAAAGCATAAGGAGAACAGAGAGCTGCAGGTGCCAGGGCTGGAACAAACCAAACTTACAGAGACAAGGAAGAAGATCAGACCCCAGCTTCCATGCCCAGGCTCTAGGCGGCACTTCAAGAAGAGAAGACCTACTTCACTGCCCAGACTATAGATGTGCTTTCTTCCCAGCTGGATAAGTAGCATCAGATTCAAAGCATATGCAGATCCAGGCACACGGGCTTGCCAGAAGAGGAGGAGAAAAAGCAACACGATTAGAAATAGGTCTGTGGAACAGGGGAAAGAAAAAGAGCCCAGTGTGGGACCTGCACTAGGAGGGACTGGCAGGGATTGCCTGAAGGGTGCACGGCACAGCGCCGGCTGGACTACCAGCAGAAGAGATCCACAGTGTGGGCAGCAGACATCTTGGCAGGATCAAAGCCTTATTTTTAAATCTGTCCATTCCAATTCCAGTGTTTGAAGCCAGAAATAGCGTAGGCATAGCAGGAGCACCATATGGGGAGCACACTCCTCCCCAAGATGGGGTGAGGGAGCAGGGTCAGGCTGCACGTGCCGTGCATGTGATCTCATTTCAGTGCTGAGTGTTCATCCAGGCTTTGGCTTTTAGAGTAAACATGGTGCTAATCTGATTGTGCTAAAGGTGGCATACAAGTAATACCTGCCTCGAGGAGCAGCTTGATTGCTTTAAAGGTAAAACAAAGTCAGTATAAAAGGTTGACACATATTCCTTAAGATCAGATTTGACAACCATTCTCCTGACATTATTAAATATAAAACATAGATGCCAGTAAATTTCAGAACCTCTGGATTCTCATCACCCAAGCAAGCTCTTCTGGTCTTTTTTTCGTATACCTTTACCATGCACTGTAGCACTGGCCTCCAAATCCACTACGACTCAATTGATGCAGCTGGTAGGAAACTCACGGGTATTGATATACATACACTCTCATTAGGTCTGTCTGGTGACAACAGATACAAAATTTGCTTTTGACCTCATACATTTGCCTAGACACATTGAGCCCCTGCCTGCTTCATCAGCTGCTCTGCACCACAACTGCTCACCACTGAGATGGGCTGGAGAGGAAGAGAAGAACGAGCATCTCTGCAGAGTGTCAGCACATCATGTCCCCACACAAGGGCCACCAGGCAGGGGCAGGTCCTGCAGGCAGCATCACAGGGCCAACATGACAATACTCGAGTAAACAGAGCTGGCATAAGGGCAGCGCAGACGTTTCCACACACCTGCCATCTGGGTGAGCAGGCTCAATTCTTGAGCATGGAAATGTCAAGGACACATCAGAGCCCTGTCCTGGTAACACATCTGGACACCACTGCCCCGCAGGCTGAGCCCCAGGACAGCTGGTATCTGCTTACTGGAAACCTGCACTGCTGTGCCTGTGCTGCTCCTAAGCTACAGATGGCTTCAAATGAGCCTCACGTGGAACGGGAGCTCAAAGAAAGTGGCCCCCAGGCATGATTCCCCACAGCCCTCCCAGCAGTCCCTGGCTGATATTTATGGCAGTTTCCATATTGCCTCCAGGCACTGCTCCACAGCTGCAGCATTTATTGCTTATCTACCTTTTCTCTTATAGTTGGTCACATCAAGTCCTCTCCCTGACCTTCTCCATCAGCGTAATGTACCTCCTCCCTGCCCAAAGGTATGGCTCACAGACTGGACAGCCAGCAAAGCTGGCAAAAAACCCACTGCTGGCAACTCCTCCATATCCTATCACCCACATACCAGCGCCAAGCTGCATGAGCACTACAAATAAAACATCAGCTTACCTGAACACATTAACTTCTACATAAATTGCTGAATTTCATAGACTTCTGAGGATTTCTGGTAGGTTGATTACACATTTCAAAGCAGATGGTTAGGGCTATATAAAAACCATTCTCTTTATTGTTCAGCATTTAGCATAATCTACTACCTGGTTTTAACTTCTCAGCAAAAACAAATGATTTCTAGTCCTGGTCAAAAAACCTTGAAAGGCTTAAATATTCACAGGAACAACGATAGAGATGCAGAGACCATCTCCTTTGTATAGCAACAAATTGCCTCAAATCTCCACTGCTGTAGGTAAGACAGAAATCTCGCCTAAGTTGCACTCACCAGTGCAGTAAATACACCAGAAAGCACTGGCTTGTAGGATCAAAGACAGGAAATGTGTCATCATCTGGGGCTATTACGAACAGAAAAAATCTTACCCAGTTTTACCCAGCCTGACATCCCTAAATACACTCAGGAAACAGATTAATCCCATCTCAAATCTCTTTGCCCATTTCTAGCTGGAGCAGCACAGTCAGCCTTCAGAACCCCACTGGCTCTACCTGGACCCTCAGTTTCCCTCTGCTTCCTCCTCCCCACCACTCCCTTACTGGGAAAGAGCAAAGACGAAGCTTCTCACAGTATTTAGCAAGAACATAAACATGATGCAATGGCTCAGAACCAGGATTTAACAACTCATAATTTAGGTTTACTAATCAGGACAATGCAAATGAAAGTTTTGATTGGGGAAGCAAAGGAGGGCGGGGGAGAATTGGGGACTTTCAGCAGCTGTAGCCTCTAGGTCAAACAAGTCATTTCCATTCACTTGGGTCATTTTTTAATTAAAAAAAATAACAACTACAAAGCAAGGGAAATCAAGGGATAAATTTTGGCTCCATTAAGAAAGCCATATGATTTTACCAGTGAAAGTAGCAGGCTACCAAACAGCTGAGGTTTCACCAGGCCCATCCTCTGCTTCCCTGGGGCTTTTGTCTGGGTACAGTCAGAGATTTTGCTGATATATCTGCATTCATCACTGGTAATGCACAGATCTCTTCTGGGAAGCCTCAGACTTGCCACACACGTACTGTAAACCCATCTGTACCTGCACAACAAATCCAATGACTCCAGAAGACAACAGGTTTACTCTTCATGCACAGCCACTCACTTTCCAGAGAGCACCTTTGAGACACAGGAGAACCATCGGTGTCAGCATGGAGCTTTGACAACAACCAAGAGCTACACTCAATAAGGAGCAGCTTGAAACTAGACTGAAAAACGTGCTGCATTCCCACCCCAAGTCTCTGATCTCAGTAGATCAGCTGGAGCTCATAGGCTGGATAGATCAAAACCAACCAGCACAGAAGGCACTCAACCATTCACGAGCACATTATGAAGAACTTCAGTTTTTTGATAGCCCATGCTTCTGGCACGGTGAGGGCTCAAGAATTTATGATTTGTCAGACATTGGGAAGGAATTAGTCCCAGGAGCAGCAATACCCCAGCACTGAGCACAGTGGGGAAACAACCAACCTCAGACAGTTACAGAGATGCCAGGATCGCCTTCGTATCACTCTTGGAGCCAAATTCAAGCCTGCTTTGCCTTCTCTGCTGTTCATTCCACGTTAAGTGCCAAATGACATTAACATGAAGGCTCCCTGAAATTCCATCTCACTAACATTTAACAAGCTATTGATTTGTGTCTGTCTTGTGTCAAGGCTTGTCAGCAATCCTCTGTGAAGGACATGTGAGTAAAGCACAGCACTCCAGAGACATTCAGTGGCCACTGCAGCTCCCAGAGGGACCTGCACACTTTAGTAATCCAAACGATTCCACTTTCCCAAGCCAGATGGCCAATTGATCTGATACTGTAGAGCAGGGCTGCACTGAATCGCTTTGTTGTGCTTCATTACACAGTCTGCTTCCGAGTACAGTTAAACACCTTCAGATCATCTGGAAACAGCAACAACAAAGGAAGAACAACAGAAATGCATTAGTCTCAAAATTGTCCTAATTTAGAAGCACAGCAAAACATAGTTCAAAAGTCTTGATTCTTCTTAGGGAAATCACTGCAATATGCAGATTTTCAAAGGAAGTATTTTGCACTTGGAACGTTGCAAAATTTTTTTGATTTATTAAAAAAATCACCTCCATTCTTTTCTCAGTTTCAAAAAGAAGGAAGAAAAAATGACCCAAACTCCTTCCACATCTCTCTCTTTAATTGTATTGACTTTTGTCTTTATCTCCAGAGACCAGGGTTAAAGTTTCAGCTCAGTCACAAGTTCAGGGCTTCATGGAATTACTTCAGTCCTTAATAATTATTTGTCCACATTGTAAAACTATTACCCCCCAATCTCCCTCCATTAGCCTCTGTTGTTTGGCCAGGGCAGCAGGCTGTACGGCTGACACCTGAAGCACACACTGGGCTGGGCCGGTTGGGCAATGCAGGCACTGCCTGCACAGAGCACACTTCCAGCTCAGCAGTACTGTGTGCTTTGGGGGGAGAAAAAAAAAAGGATCAACTCCACACAAACTGTAAGAGGAGTGAATACTTTATTGATATATTTCCCAGTAGCTCCTGCGTACAAACTATTCTTGGCATTGGAGAAAAATCAAGGTCATATCATGCTTAGATTGTAACTAATTAATTTTTCATACTAAAAATGTTTTCTAAGTCAGATGGCTGATATGTGGTCATTTAGAAAGCAAAAGGAGCAGACAGGAAAAAAACAAAGCCTTCAACTTTGTTCACTGAACAACCTTTTACCTATGGCCTGGCTCACCAAATTGTGTTTGATACTTTTGAGCAGGGAAGGAACTACAGAGAAGGATGAATCTTTAGGATTTTAATAAATCCATTTCCATGGCCTTTAGAGTTATCATTTCTCAGTCAAGCCAAAACTCTCCAGGGTAAAACTCCAAAGCACAAAATGCTGACCTCTGGATTATCTTCTGCTAGGTAGGAGGATAGCAAAAGTTAGTGAAAGATCCTTAGGTCACCTTCATCACCATCATCTATGATTAATGTGGGGTCATGCAGGAAGATGCAGACAAACCTGGAGCCCTGGTTTATCTGTCATGGCTCTGCCATGACTGTCACCTTCATGATGCAGTTTGCTAGCAGACAAAAGATGATCATCCTGCCAGGACAGCTCAGCAGGAACAGGGCATGCTGCAGAAGCCACAGGGCAGCCACACTGCTCTGACTGCAGAGCAGCAATCAGAGTGTTTGCCTGTGCTAGTGCAGAGAGGGGCGAAGCATCTGCCCCCCCTGCCAGGTGCAGCTCAGGCTTTACAAGCAGCGCAAAGGCATTTCTGCCCTGCTCCTGCCAGGCAGCATTTACCAGAATGTCACGGGGAAAGGAAAGTAAGTGCTCCTTAATTATAGCCCTTCTGTTGTTCAACTTGGGGTTTTATTAAAAGGGAGAAAGTACAGAGGGCAGCTAATCAGCTGCTCCTAACAAATGAAGCTCCGGAGATAGATTTTTCAAGTGATTAGTGGTGCAGACATGAATTTCACAACTCGAAACCTATGCATTTTCATCCAGCAACTACCTTCCTTAGGCAAAAAAGGATCAGAGAGGGACAGCTGACAGCCAATACAGCCTCAAATGCTGTTGGCTATATCACCAAAGTACATAGACTTAAAAAACGTATTTTGCAGTTCTGTTTCCGAAGTCCAAATAGCTCTGCAGGTTCCACGTGAGGCTTTAGTTAGAAGCAAAAGCCCTTGGTGTACCTTTGCACACACAATTCTCACATGACAAAATATCGCTTGCTGGCCAAAATGCCATTCAGCAGCATCTCAGCACTGCCACTCCCCTGCTCAAGTCTGAAGCTCTAATGACAGAGCCAACAGCTGCCAGAGACTTACAGGCTGAAATGGGGAGTGGAGCATCTCAGAGATAGATGATGCAGCCTGAGGGGAGCTGACAATGCACCTGGTGGCAGCAGACAGCTTAGAGGCGTGCAGTGCTCCTTCCCTACCTGCTGGTACCAGGAGGTGATGTGTGCTTGCAGCTGGGATAGCAGCACCAGCAGGGAAAGCTCACCTCACAGAAGCTGGGGTGAGAGAACCTGTCCTGTAGAACACAAACTAGATTTAGCTTAAAACTCCAGAAAGGACAGCATTAAAGAACAACAACAAAAAAAAAAACACCTCTTGTATACCATTCATTACCTGATTTTATGAAGGTTAAAGTTGAACAACTTTCACCAGTGACTTATTACCTTTCTGAGTAAGAGGGAAACAACTGTCTGCATCAGAGCAAAGTGTGTGAAGCTGAACACAGTAGTGTGCACAGCTGTGAATCTGAGTCCCCAACAGCCAGAGAGGGAGACGTGAGCTGATGTTCTTCCTCTCTTCACACTTGATTCCACAAGAGTTTCTTGTAGGTGTCAGCCTCTGTGCCTTCACTCCCTCCCAGCTCCCCAGTGCAGCAGGCAGCTCCTGCAAGGGAGCTCTGAGCTGAGGGCACAGCATTCACAGCACTGCTGTAATACCGCTCCTTCTGCCCTCTATTCTCTCATTACAGAGCACTGCAGACATTCACTGTGTAACCACAACCTGACGCTAATTGGGAGTTTGCCACCCAAGAAACACCAGGTCTGTAACTGAACCTGCCATTAATAGTTATGGTTAACTGCTGACCATGCAACCATTAAAGCACTATCTATACATCATACAGATTGACATAAACTATTCTCCACCTACAGTGAAAGCAAGCCTACAGGGTCTGTTGCTGATGCAACAACCTCCTCTGTCCTGCTCTCCCCTGTGCTCATTTCCAGGTGCTACTTCCTACCACCAGCCCCCATCTCCATGGCAGATGCCTCTTTACATCCCTCCTGACAGATCCCTCTTGGACAGACTCCATCTCTGCAACACACACTTGGAGTTACAGTCTCCTGAACCCCAAATTACCCCAGACATTGGTGCACGGTATCCAATTGAGGATGCTTCTCCTCCTCACATAGCTACAAAACTATAGAAGTACACCTGAATTCATATGGGACGTGATGGTAAAGTCTGATCCCCGTGCTTACAGAGGCTCACACATAACCGCTCCGCAGATCCCAGCAGAATTAACTCACACCCTGTGTGCACACAGTGTGATCAAGATATGAGAAGGAATGCATTGCATAAATACACATTTGCCAACGGGAACAGAACAGCTGAAACCAATTTTCATTTTCGCTTCCTTACTTAGATATGCTTTGTAGATATTTTCCTTCAGCAAATGATTCAATCTGTCTCAATTAAAGTAACACAATGTAATCTCCCTTTTGGTTTCATTGTTCCCTTCCTTCCAGATATACAAGTTCAAAATAGTTTCAGAACGCATTCAAAGTATTTTTAAAATAGGAAGATTTTCAAAATTAGCACAAATCTCTTCCTAATGGGTTCAGAACTACATGCTGAGAGCCTTGCAACGCATTGATTTTCGGTACTTAATTTAAAAAGATTTCCAAAGTACACCAGCAGGAATCTGAGCTGCTATTTTCCCAGGAAACTCTAATGGATGTGGGCACTCAAATCCCCCAGCAGACAAACCTGCAGCCACGCTCTTCCCCATGTGGGCCCAGCCAGGATGATGGTGGTGCTGGTGGAGCAGCCCATAGGAGCACAGCTCACCCAGCAGCATAGCTCTGGAGCAAAGCAGCAGGGAAGGTTGCAAATAACAGGTCAGAACAAGAGATACAGGGAAAGAAGCCAAGTAGAAATCTGGATGGTGCCCATAACTTGGAGGACGATGCTTGGGAAGATGGAATGCCCAGCCATTAGGCTCTATGCCCCAGCAGCTTTGCTCACTGCTAACTCTGGCAGATCTGATCTGACAACTTAAAAGCTTGAGTTCCCACAAGGTAAAATATGTGTTCACATACAGACAAACCTGCCAAAGAGCAAAGTAGAGCTCTGCTCAGAACTCCTGTAACCAGGAGACAGGTGGGGAAGTGCAGTCCAACACCACCCCATTAACAAATGTGGTTTGTTCTATCCTCTCCTCCCATCTTCCATCTCCCCCTCCTTCCTAAACCTCCTCAACATTGGATTTCATGCCCAAGCTCTGCCATGAAGCAATGGCAGTGCTGATACTTCCCTGGGCAGCCCAATGCTCTCAGCAGCAGCTGGGACACCAAGCACATGTGTGTAAGGAAAGCAGCACCAGGTCTCCTCCCCACCCTCTCCCAGAGCTCAGAGAGGCCGCCTGCTCTTGCACACATTAGCTAAAGCTCACACACCACATTCTGGAAAGCAAATACACCAAACTGTCAGTGCTGCTGTAGGAAATTATCACATGCCATCTTTGCAAGAGTTAGAGTAATTGTGCTTTCATGAGACTTGGATCTCCAAATTGCAGAGCTGCTGGCAGTAATTAAGAGAAACGGCACACCAGTGTTGTAAGGATTTAAGCTTCCATTAGCTGTTGAAATAGGGTTTTATACAAGCAGTTATTGCAGGAACCCTTTCTCAATAAACGATTCAAAGGGAATGATTACCCACACCAAGCCATAGAGCTGCACATTACACTACAGCACTTGTCCTTGCTCACCCACAGCTCTGTAACCACTTAGCAAGGCAAAGGATGCTAAAATAATCAGCACATCCAAACTCCTACTGGACCCAAAAAACTGCCTTAGAAATTTTACTTATCTGTACTTACATACATACTCAAAAATTAATATGCCAGGACTCGTATTCTTACTTCTCATGTATGCATTTTTATTAGTCTGCCCTCACCTGAAGATGTTGGGACTAAATGCAATGCACATTTGCATCAATGAAAAAAAAATTTCCCTTCTATCCAAAAGAATTCAATGAAAATCTCAATGCTAAGATCCTTCCACACTGTGATACTATTAATACCATGCATATATCAATGCAAGCAGTGCAACATAACATTACATTAAATCCTCTAAGAATAGAGTTCTATCAAAAAACACTGGACAGAAAGCATGCCCCCCCAAAAGAAGGATGGTATTTCAGCACACATTGCTATGTGGGGAACACTGCACATCACCTGCTTGGCCACAACACGCAGTGATGCGTTTGTGGACTACCTGGAGATACTGAATACCTTTAAATAGTGAAAACAACAATAATGTTAAGGACACCTGCTGCGGCGTTATTCTTACAGCTTCAATGCTCAGTAGCACATCACCTGTTCGGTGAGAAGCAGGGTGCTGGTGCCACCTGCTGTCTGCTCCGTGCTGGGCAGATCAAATAATGCAGCAAACTCAGCTGCTTCATACCAGAATCACCCACGCTGTGCCTTTCATGCGGACAGCTGAGCCCTGCCGTAGGCCCTCGGGCTGCTGCCGGCCACAAGCTGTATCTCACACCAGGTACGTGGGGGAGGAGGTTGCTGAGCACTGAGCAAACGTGGTGCACCACACAGCATGGGATGGGCACTGCTCTTTTCAGACATCCCTGCATGCAAAGCAACACGCTGAGCATGTGAGAGAGCTGACAGCAGGCAGCCCAGGCACCCAGGTGGTGACAGACCCACATCCAGTGGGAAATCTCACCCAAATAGTAAACATATGTCATGGAACCATCTCACAGTGCAGTTGCAGAAGTTTGTTAGGACCCAGCTCAGGGGCACAGCAGTGCACTGTCTCCATAGGTATCAAAGTGTCCTACCCAGGACTGGCAAGTATCCAGCAACGTTCACCACTCCTCAAATTACCTATAGATATGTGTGTACAGCTCTGACTGACACTGCTTTAAGTTACAGTGGAAAATATATTAGATAGGTCAAAACGTCAAGTTAAACCCAAGGGAATGGTACCAGAAGGCGTAGCTCTAAGATCATCCACTAAGCAGATGCCATAAGGCATCATACAATACATCATGTCCATTGCAACACCAAGTGAACTTTAATTTGGGGCTGGTCAAACTGCCCACTAACACACACTGCTCCTGGGATTCAGCAAGCAGCACCTCTACTGAATTGCTTACAGAAGTTAATGCCCAAAGATGATTGAGGATGGCTGCCAGCAATGCCACTTCTATTACATAACACACATTTCCAAATTGCTCACGCTCATTTGCAATCCTTTTCCACCACACTTGCTCAACCCTCCTGAAGGCTACACAAACATGTGCCAGCAGAATCTAGAAGATTTGCCTAACGGTGACATCACTGGAGAATTTACTCCAGTATACTGTGATAAACAGCCAGGCTAGCTCTGTGACCGCATCTCATCCATGGGATGGTGGCTGACAGCAGAAGCAAGGTCAAATGTATCCTGCTGTCCAAACACAGCATCACTTACGCAAAGCTGCACCAGCCTAAACGTGGGTCTGGACCAGCAGACAAACAAGGATGGAGGCACCAGAGCAGTGACTGCAGCTCTCAGACAGGTTTGGCTAAGTTTAATCAGATTGACTGAGCCTACCAGTCAAGTTTCAGACAGGTTGGACTAAGTTTACCCTGCAAAACTTGGCTGAATCTGTCAGTGCTCACTGCCCACCTGGAGACCTCAGTGTGAGAATATAGGAAGGAGAATGGGGAGAACCTCAGCACACGATCACGAGCCCAATGAGGGCAATTTGAGACACCTCTGTACAACTTCAACCTCCCTGAGTTTGTTTCTCTCTATTCACTGGTATTTGCTTTTAATCTGCAATCCTATTCGTTGCACTTTGCTAAAGAACACTGAGTACCAACCTGCAAACATTCAGCAGGTGCAGAAGCCTGTTCTTGTGGGGCTGGCTGCTCAGCATCCTTCTCCCAGCATCTCCCCACAACCAGCCTCTGACTGCCCAGAGTAAATCACTCCCTGGGAAAGACCAGCTGTGTCTGCCAGGCACTCCTCTCCATTCCAAAATTCATAGCATCACCAAGCTCCCATTTTCTTTGCAACATGAACCTGCTTATGCTCAGCTACTGTGAGCACAAATGGGAAGATGGGCTGAATTTCCTCAAAGGCTGCAAGTTTCTCCCTGAACACTGAATCCAAATATTGGCCCACAAGAATCAATTTAACTCATACCTAGCCTAGGCACCAACTGACTGATGAAGAAACTAATTTCCCACAGGGCAGCTCCATTCATCGTGACACTAAGACAGGTTGTTACCCCCATTCCTCTGTTCAGAAATCCTTTCTGAGAAAAAGAATATCTGTGTTCATCTGTCTCAGAATTTGATGTGGTGTCAGTGGAGATGTCATTTCAAAAGGTCCTGACAGAGCCCTTGAGGAAGAAGGGCCCTAACATTTGCAGCCCTTGCAGCAGCTGCTTTTCCATTTTGAGAAGGGTTTAAGATGGCTGGAATAGCCCATCTCTTCCCACCAGTCCTGCATTAGAGCCAATGTCAAAAGTTCAGCTGCTAATGACGCCATCAGGAGCTGAATAATAGTTTAAATTCCTTGGGCTAGATTGTCTAGCTGGGGGATCCAAGCAGATCCCATTGACTGGACCCCAAAGACTTAACCAGTGCAGAATCCCACACTGGGCAGCTTACATTTCTTTTACACAACTGCTATGGACCAACATAGTACATAACGCAAAAATGTGTGCTGACTACTGCATATATCAAATCCTCCCCTCATCATGGTAAAGAAATCACCAACTTGTATCCCTGTTTCTCCAACCTCACACCTCCTCCACCATGGGGCTGCAAGGCTGCAGAGCTGAAGTACAGAGAGCACCCCAATCCCCTGGGTGCAGATGCCTGGGGGCAGTTTGCAGCAACTCCAAAAAAATGGCAGAGCCATTAATAACAGTACCAGGAGTGATGCTTTAGCATCTCACATAAAAGTGATTTATGCTTTTTTGCACAGCTTCTAAACTACAACTTAAATGAAGCAGGCAGGTAACTGTAGAAATTAAGGAGCCTGCACTTGCAGGAAAGCTGACTTGCGGTATTTTCAAACTGGAAACATGTGGAAGGCCTCTGGGATCCCTCTGAAGCAGCTAAGGCAGTGCACCTTAAATGGCTGGCCATGGTTTTGCCAAGCAGCTGGGTGATTTTCGGGGTGACAGAGCTGCAGAAGGCAGACAATGCCAAGACTGCACCCAACACAGCTGTGAGAGGGTAGAAGACAAGATCCAACTCGCCTATGGATGCTTTCAGCATGACAGCCAGCTTCACTTAGGGAGATCTAGTCCTACCCCTGAGCACTTACACAAAGCAGCTCTCCAAAACAACTAGCATTTCAGAGCATAGGACCTTCCAGGTGAATGTGCTTCAGAAATGCCCTATCTCCAGCATGTCCTCTACATGAACATCACTGAATAATGCACCTTGCTTGAGATTTAAGCATGTAACAGCAGTGTTCCCTCAGCTCCCATAGGTCTACACAGCTCTTATGGCACATCTGGAGGAGACACTGTTGGACTCAGAGAGATGTATGCTGACTTCACCAAACCCAAGCTATCCTCTGCATTCACTCCTCAGCATCAGAGGAGAGAAAGAAGCTCAATTTTTTATTTTTTAGTTTTTTAATATTCCAAGTACATAGGAAATTCTATACATTCCAGATTTGCATAGAAATGCCCTGCTTCCAATGAAGTTTTGTCTCACTTTTCTTTCTGGTCTTTCAATGTAGAGAATCACAATCAACCCGAACTAGAATCCTTCCAGCACCCAGGAGAACTAACATGGTAAGTTATAAGCAGCTATGCACCCGATCACCGTTGTATCTCAACAGCAAACCTGTTTTGTTGCAGCTAATGGTGCTGCTCTCTTGACTTTCCAACAGGCTGGAGAGAATAAATTGCTGCAGTTTATCCCCATACAGCTGACATTCCCACCATGCCATCACTCACAAGCAGGGATCTGCACATTAGAAATGTAACCCCCCACCCCAGGCAGCCCTCAGTCCTCGGAGAGGAGCTGGAGGAGAGGAGACTTTCCACTTCAAGACTCAGCAACTGCCTCAGGCTGCTGGCAGCAGGAGCCCCAGAACAAAACCGATTGCTTAGAGGTGAGTAACACTTTAACTTCCATCACACTGATTGTGCTCTCCGGTTACATGCTAGCTGTCTGGGAGGGGGGAAGGAGAGGCAGGAATCACAATGCTCCCCTTCCAGCATGCTGAGTTCTGCTCTTACCTGTGGGCTCATCAAGAAATGGCATCTGGGCATCCTGGCAAACTAGGAGCTCCAGACCTTCAGTGTGCCTGCATGCATGAGCATCTCTAACCTCCAAGATGGGCTTAAACATCTCACCTCATTAATGAGTTATTTTGCAAGCAGCCAACCCATCAGTATTTGATTTAGTTTCTTGGGCTGGGAGAAGTGAACACACCACAAAGCATTTCAGCTGCTGCTTCACACTTGGATCGGATGCAGGCTCAGGCATTCAGCACAGCATCTACCACTGGGGTCCACAGCCTCTTCCTAAAGACAGCAAAGTAAGCAAAAAGAAAAGGGACAGAGATGCTACAGGAAATAAGCTGTCCAGGAAATATAACTCTTACTTTCAGTGAGTCTTTTCATAGCCCTGGGAACTATCTGCAGCAGAGGTACCGGGAATCACTGCCTACCAGCAGCAGCAGACTGCTCTGACCCTCTAGCAGTGCCTCATTTGCAGCCACAGAAGCTCACAATCCAGCAACAAAGCTGCCATCGTGTGCCTCGAGGACACCTTCCCTGAGTATTCCATGGCAGTGCAGCCCCAGCACAAGGAAGTTTTGCATGCTATCTTCAGCATAACACAGGGATCATGAAAACAAGGGACAGGTGGGGACGGGAGTTTGGAGCCTCCCAACTCCAAATATAAAAAGCAGCTGAGGAACAAGCATTTCCTTGGCAGAGTAGGGAGCAAGGCATACCCAAGGGCAGAACCCGCCTCTTGGAAGAACCTTTGTTCTCTCTGTTGCTTAGATATCAGCTCATCCCTTCCAGATTCTGCTTTTCATCTGGACCGAGCAGCAGGTTTGGGGTATCTGAGAGCTTTTTCTGTAACACTGTGCTGTCTCTTAGAGAAATACCCAGCTGTTACTTCAAAAGGCAGTGAGAAACTTCACTGGTTCACCTTCACTGCCTGAAAGAAGAACTTCACCCATTTACCAAAATACCGTTAGCAAGCAGTAACTCAGCTTTACCTCTACTATATAACTATATATTTAACCTATGAAACTTTAAATGTATTTACTGATCAGCTCTCTGAACAGAATCAAACTATGGGGGAGAGGCAAGAAGGCAGAGGAACATCCTGGCGATCCCTTGTCTTGCACTGCAGAGATGCCCCTGTATCATTCCCTTATTTCCAAAGTCTGACATGGGACCATCCCTCACTGCCTGCCTGGGGCTGCCCCACCGCAGCAGCAGCTGCAGTCTGCATCCATTAGGCAGATGGGCACTGCCACCAAACCCAACACACACTGCATGAGGCATTTCTGTTTTCCTGAGAATTTCCAGCAATTAAGCATTCTAGTTTGCCTGCAGGACACTTGAGCAGGAGTTTAGCAGACAACCCATACCCGTACCTCTTCAGCAGATGGAAATGTCAAGTCCTGCTGTATTTTTAGGACTTTTCTACCTAGAAGGTTTGTATGTCAGCTGCCAAAGGGCAGCAAGCTGAGCACCCACTGAGATTACCTCAGCAATGAACACAACAGCTGGTAGACCTGGGGCCAGCAGCAGCTCAGGCTCAGACCACTGGTGGTTATCATCACATGAACCTTTTACTGGAGACACCTTATCACAAAAGGGAAGCAGAGATACTGTGACCAGAAATCCTTTCCACCAACTAGAAAACAGAAGCAGCAGTGTACAAAGATGAAATGCAATACAGGGCTACAAAAATAAGCCATGACTCACTTTTCTAATGAAACATCATTAAAATCCGAGATTTTGGGCACCGCACCGTCTACAAATATATCATTCTGATTTACTTCAAGTCAAGCACCAGCTAAATGCAGCCCTGGCTTTCTAGCTTGCCTTTGGGTGGAAACGAACATATTCCTCAGCAATGCACTCAGGCTGCTTGACAAGGCCAACAGATTTGTCTGACACAGCTGCTTCCAGATCAAATGCTGCACATGTCACTAAAATTAGACTGATCGTATTCCTGGAGGGGACCCTGCCTGTGCCCAGGCAAAGGCTCCCCAAAGGCAGAGCTCACAGCTCAGCACGAGCCAGGCACACACAGCTCTGCGGAAGCCGAAACGTCACTGCTCATCACTTGAACTTACCTCTTCTCCCCCATGAAACAAGGGAACAGCATTTGCCACTGTCATTACAGCTGGTCATGAGAGCTGAAAGTCTTCACTTCCTAGTGTTAGAAATAACTGTGAGAGCAGGTGTACGCTTATTTTTCATTTGAGAAACATCTTTCTATAAAATGGTTTGGGCTTTAAAAAATTATTTCCAAGTTTCATTTGACTGTACAGCAATGGCTTAATTTAGGCTGCTTGAATAACAACTTTGGGAATTGGCACTTCGAACTGCATCACCTACACCTCAATTCTACAAGCATGCCTCTAAAAGCCAACCACTATGTTGTACAACAGACCCCCATGTTCTGTGCTTTGTGGTGACACTGCAGCACACATAACAGGGATAGCAGTCCTCTTTCAGAGGTGGTCCCACGACGCACCCCAAGTCCCAGCAGTTCTGGATGACTGCACCAGGAGCTGGTGGTGGGCGAGAGCTGCTGGCATGGACTCGGGCTCTCAGACACCAGCAGATGCCCCAGCTTCCCCAGCAGAGAGACCAGAGCCATGGCCCAGCCAAGGCACAGGGCAGGGGACAAGCTGTTACCAGCCCCTCACTCTGCCCCTACAGGAGTCACAGAGAGCCAAAATGACCAAAGGGCAGTGAAAGCAGAGAGAAGAGAGCTTTAAATAACACTTGCCTCACAGTGTAAGTGCTTGAAAGGGGAAATCTAGGTTTCATTCTTAATTTGCAGGTCTTAATCCTACACAGGGACTTTGCCCTGTGTGTGAAGTGCTGGCACTGCCCATCCCTCATGCTGGTGGCTCTGCATACAGAATGTGTGCCAGTGTGACCACTGCTGGTGGAGCTGAAGCTGGACAGGATTAAGCCCAGAAACACACAGCAAGAATGCAGGCAGCCAGGCAGGACTCAGAGACTCTGGTACATCTCTGTCTCTTCCAGCTCTAAAACACAGGGGCTATTGGGCAGAAGCATTTGAAAAATATGAGGCAGGCTCTGCAAAAGCTGCCCCAGCTTTCTATTTGCTTCTGAGTGCAACTTAGCTATTGGTACCAATCTGCAGACATCCCTATTGAACATGCTCCCACCTGAGGCTCCATTTTTCCTTTATTCCTGTTCAGTGCAAAGCAGCAAGGTAAAAGTAAATAGGCTTTGGGACAGAAGAGGCTCTTTTTGCATTCATTCAATTTTGGTAATTACTAATATAGTACTGCCATCCCATGCTATGCTGCTATGGCAGTCACATCTCCTACAGTGCTGGTCACAGAAGTTCTGTCTTCGTGAAGAAAGGGGCACACACAGAGCAGGTCAATAGGTCTAGTTTGGGGAAAGCAGTAATACACACAGAAATAACAAGTCATCGTGGAGCACAGGGTAGTAAAACCGTGAGTCATACACAGCTACATGCACTGAGTGCACAATTCAGATCTCCTAAGCCTGCTGCAATGAGATCTCCACCTCCTCAGAAGGTGTGCCCCAACGAAGCACAGAGCTGGCCAGGCTGTGCTCTTCCTTGGCTCCATTAATTTAATCCTCATTATGACTCACGCAAAAGTCATCACTGCACTCTAGGGTGGCCAGGCAGCAGGCTGCCTGAATCTCACTGCCAGAATTCCTACTTAGAGAAAAAACACGGCTGTGGGATGCCTTATGTATTGGGATTGAGGCCATTTCACTATCCACTCCAGGTGTCCATATGGGCACTGGTATCTTCATGCATTTGCAACCTTCACGTGTCAGAAATTCTGGGCACAAAATCCATCTACATTCCTGTAGCCCTGGCACACAAAGAAGTACACAGGTTTTTGGGCTTTTTTTTTCCCCACAGAAAAGAAGGAAATGACTAGGATCTGTTTAACATGGCACCGCCAATCTGAGCCCTAAATAGCCCGTGTACAAAACCCCCACTCCTGCAATATCAGGGACCATTTCCAGATGAGCACCAGCTCACAGCAGCAGAACCCACAGGCAGAGTACAAACTTCAGCCACAGCACCAAAACCCTCCTGCTGAAGAGCCCCCAAGGTTTATTTTAACAACTCTGGATCCCATGATTTCAAGTGGAGGCTTAGCATCTCTTAAAATAAGCTCCAGGCGTCTTCCTTTCGGTGCTTAAAAAGGGATTTAGTCTCTTGGTTCTAGGAACTCCAGTTTGACTCAAGTGTCCAATATCTGTCGGCAGTTCAGCTGTTATCCAAACAAGGGGTGGGAAAGCCAGAATTTTCCAGCTCTGAGAAACAGCTGTGCTCAGAAGAGGTATGTAACAGGAGGAACAAAGTCAGCTTACAGCCCTGGGCTGCAGCAGCTGGATGGAGACCTGGCTGTGGGCACGCACCCCGCTAGGCGGCCCCCGAGCCGCACCGGGAGCTCTGTGCTCTGCTGCAGGGTTGGACCTGAGAGCTGCAGGGCCACCAGAAGGCGGTGAGAAGGGAGAGATGATGGGGATCCCTCCCTCCATGCCATGCTGTGAGTGGGACGCATGCCATGAGCAATAACACGTCAATAACGTGCATACTGGCACTGCCTATGGATACCAACGTCCCACTGATTTCATGGCCACGTGAGCCATGCACAGTGATCATTTTCACAATCTCGTCAGGGACAAGTCTTAACCAATTCCAAAATTAAGCTCTGACCTCTGCTTTTTCCCCATATTAAGACTACTGTGACATACGTTGTTATATTCAGATTGCCAGTGTTATTTTCTTGTGACATTCTGCTCTGTACAATGGACAAACTCATTTTAAGCTTTAGCACAGAATTTCAAGCATGGAGACAGTAGACAGTTGTCAGCAGTTGTGCTGCTCTCCATGTCTGAAAGTCTTTGCTAATCCCACAGCAAGCTGTCCTTAGCAGCCAGAGCACCTTTTTTGCCTCTCCTGGACAACATACATGGAAATTCCCAATTGGCTTTCATGCACAATTTTTCAGATACAATTCTAATATCCTAACTACTTGGAGGAAAGCATCACAAACCCAACACACAGAAAATGAGTCTCTGACATAGTGCACTTCAGTGCCACATCTTCTGAAAAAGGGCTGTAAAAACTGCCTCCCTATTCAGCCGCATTTCTGCAATTTAGGACAAGCATCAGATCCAAACAGGATTTGGCAGTTTCCATAAATATCTCATCAATGGCTACAGCAACCTCTTCAATTCCATTCATGTCACCAACTCACAACTACAAAGTTCACTACTGAAGCGGGGCTATTTCCCCATTTAGCCACTGAGCACAGAAGACACAGAGCTCAAGAGAGAGCTTTTTACCATTCTACTGCCTTTAGGAGATCCTCATTCTTAGCAGTTCTATGTTCAAATCACTGTTAATATGCACAGCTTAGGGTCACAAGACATCCAAGTGCCTAAAATACATTCCCAAAGTTTTAAGACCTCTACAAAAAATGAGTAACAACTTGAGGTATGTGCAGATGGTTTGCAGAATGCATCACTCTAACTGAAGGGTGCTCCCCTGTCTTTCTATTTGAGCCTGTTTTCTAAATGAAAGTCATGCTAGTACAATAATTTGATGGCGTAGTCTAGGCCTGCCTTACCTCTAAATGTAGATTTAGAGATGTACTCCTTCCCCCTACCCCTAGTTCATAACACAGCGTATTTCAGATCCAGCAGATGCTCGTTTTGTTCCTAAAACAGATTTAATGGGTTTTCCATGACCTAAATACCTGGCAAAAGGGCTCTGTGCAGCTTTAATACTTTCCTAGCCCAGTGTTAAATTTGTCCTAGTGTTGTACATCACATAATTCTGCAGCCATGTCAACTATTCAGGTAATGCTAGAATGTCATCATTATGGTTTATGTCCACAGCATGATCTGTATGTACCTTGTAATCATTCTGGTGTTGGGTTGCAAAGGTCCCCGGACTCTTCATTTGGCTGAGTCTAATTCTGTCCTGCTCACAAAGATCTAGAGTTACACTAAGTAAAGGCT
This sequence comes from Phasianus colchicus, assembly GCF_987193195.1. Classification (NCBI taxonomy): domain Eukaryota; kingdom Metazoa; phylum Chordata; class Aves; order Galliformes; family Phasianidae; genus Phasianus; species Phasianus colchicus. The sequence goes on along the minus strand of NC_143450.1, from coordinate 14,919,233 downwards.
GACATTTACAGAGACACTAAGAGTGCTGGAATGACTCACCAAGGTAAAACCTAGGCTATATATTCTTTCAAGGACATAAGCTGTACAGTGCCAACGTTTCCGCTAACCTGCTGCAGAAAGGCTCAGCAAGACAAACACAGGCAGAGGGCACGTCATGCATGGAGCTCAGGGAATGCTCCCCTCTGTCATCACAATGCTTCAGGAGCACTCAGGGATGGGATTCCAGGTGACTGAGAACAGGGAGTTAAAGGCAACCTGGAGCAATCACTCCTACCTGAAAGGACACATTTCAAAGAGAAAACATCTGCTCAGAGCAACCTGCCAGCACCTGCCTGGAAGCTGAATGACCTCCTCTCATTTTTACAGAGAAGCTGAACTTGTACAGAAGCCTGCTATTTCTATCACGTGAAACCAACTAACAGCATCAGGGCTGGTCAGCATTGCAAAGTCCAAGTACCTTTACTCTCCTACATTCACTCTGCTGTCTGAAGCAGCATCTGCCATCCAATACACTTGAAAGTCTCATGGCTTACCAAATATCAAGAGCCACAGCAACATTTAGTCTCAACCAAAACCAGGCAGCTTTAGACTAAAAACAGTGCCTATTTAGGTGATAAAACTTATAAGCCTTTTATCTATTCCCATGAGCTCTTCTTTATTCAAGTCCAATATCAACAGTGAAAAAAATCCAACACACCTACTAGAAACAACTGTAAAAAATGGAAGAACCACACAACATGGGGGCAAGAGCACAACATCTAAAATGGACTATGCACATTAAGGATGAGTTTGTCTCCAAACCAGGCTGCTGGCAAGCAATGGGGAATTCAAGGATGGCTTCTGCTTCTGACTGTGGACACTTAAGGCAGCCAGGCACTGACCTACCCATTACAGGGTCTCCCCTTAATTGAACTGGGAAGATCCTGCTCTGGCAAGAGCTTATCCTAATCTTCTTTGAGTGCAGGTAACTGTGACACCAGATGTCACAGCCCAGTTTCACTTGCAAGAATGACAGCCATCGTCTCTGGCCACAGACTCTGGTGAGTCAGAAGGTCTTAGCTGCCATCACACCATAAACTAATGCCACAAAACTATGCCTTGAGCACAAATGCAGAAGCTGATGCTATTATTCCTGTTCAGATATTTGCAGTTAGGCATCTCCCTCAATTCAACACTGATCACGGAACTGGAGACATAGCAGGACAGCCAAGAGCAACAGCATACCTACTGGAGAATGAAGTTTTTCACTGTATAGAATTAAAGGGGGCACAGATCATACAATGCAGCTTTGTTAATGCTGTTTCAGTAACATAGGAAGACCTTCAAAGCAGGGATGTTAGCCCAGGAGCTTCTCATCAATGCAAGCATGTCTGATTTTTACTACTTTTTTTTTTTTTTTTATAGAGCAGAAAAAGAAGAAAAGAAGAAATAAGCCCATTTTCCAGGTCCTGAAAAAGACCATTTACAGGTCCTAAGCAGGCACTGTACTGACTGTTACCTAACAGTCTGCAAGGAGGCAATGCTAGCAGTTCACAGGGATCCATGGTGGAGTACTGCCAGGATTGGTTTGCGGCGGGAACCCAGGGCAACTCAATAACATTGGCTTCCCTTGCTCTTCTCCCACATCCAAGGGTTTAGGATCACCCAGCAGTCCCTGGATGTCATCACAGCACTGCCCTGCTGAGGGTGCGTGATACAGCCTTGGACAGGAGCCATCCTTGAACTGCTTGAGAGATAACTTAAGAGCAACAATCAGAAGTATGAAGGCCATGGGTGGTCTAAACACACGTGTAACTGCTTTGCTGGACCAGGGCCAAGGGTAACACACTGCAGGTTTGAATGAGACACACAGTGACATGTTCAAATGCCTTAAAGCAGCCCATTGTCCCACATGGCCACCCACAGCTGCTACATGGCTACACCAGTCAACCCCAACTAGATGCAAAATAGCCTTCAGTACCATCTGTTCTGACAGAAAGCAGGGAAAGAACATATCTTAAATCCAACAATTTGGATCAAATCACAGCAAATAAACCTAGTCTGCTGAGGTGCCTCCATATCTGTACACCATGCTTTTATCTGCATCCCTTTAGGCACTCAAGTTAAAATACAGAAAAGCCGTAATAGAACTAAGGAGCCAGGTTTAACAGATTAATTCTGTACTTTGCATCAGTATCAGCAGCCTTGGTTAAATGTCCCCAGGCTCTGGTTGTGACCTGAGCCTATTCTCAGATATTAAGAATGCTACTATAGTGTTGCAAGGAAAACAAGACTGCTCTACAACACTGATTTATCCTTGTCTTTCCAGGTTAACAGCGTAAATCCAAAAGCTCAATCTCCTTGCAAACCTCAGCATCCTGGCAGGGACAGGGGAATGTCACAGTAAGTACAAACATTCTTGGGTCAAGTATATTCAGACTCCTAAAGCCTTTGTCTCCACCTCACAATGTTTATTCTTCCCCACACTCTAGGAAAAAGTAGAAACCCACCAGTGTTTTGCTGACCGTTGGTTTCTCAGCCAATGAAGTCCCCAGTAGCCATTCGGTCCACCAGAGTTCCACTGCTTCAATTCAGCCATTATCTGCTGACACTCAAAGAGTTGTTCACATGTTTTTAAAATTGTCATTTACGGTATCTGAGAAGTATTTTGGATCAGTTCACAGCTGTATTCAAATGATGTGGCAAAGGTCATCAGGAATAACAAGATATGGACCCTAAGCCCTGGAAAAGCGATTTCTGGCTTGGAACATTTCCTAGCCAGAACTGCCAGGAGAACTGATGGGGCAGGGAGAAGAGTGCAAATAACTGAGTGGCTGCCACACAGCTTAGCCATTTGTCAGCTTCCTTCACAGATTCGCTTCAGAATAGACAGTTGGTTTAGAGCTGAGGCAAGAGCTGGTGAATTCAGACTATTTAGAGAGAGACTGACATCTGAACTCAGGCTGGAAAAGAAAGACAGAACAAGTTGGGTTATTTTGGAGGAGACAGAGACTATATAAAGACCATTACCCCAGCAAAACAAACCCAAGCATTTCAGTTGCACATTGCAATTACTACATACACCAGAGATGCTCTGGAATCAACTAAGCCAGGTAGGGATCTCTGTAGAAGGGGACAACTACTGGAAAACAACATTGATCTTTACACAGAGTACACAATGTAGGCAATGAACTGCCTCACAACATAAGACCAGAAACACCAGTTACCAGCTCCCTTTCCACTGATTTTGTGCTAACAGTCCAATGAGTCATTTTCCCATGGAGCACTTGAATGGAGAACTCTCCATGGGCTATTTATTAGGTGCGAGCATGAACAAAGATAAAACACTTCTTTCAAATAAAGTGCCAGCGACACAAACAAGCTTCTGCAGATCAAAAATTCAAACTAAAAAAAATTGCTTTTCTTCACTACATACAGATGCAGAGTCCCTCAGGAAGCCTGACTGGGTCTCCCTATGGAATCACACCTGTGTTTACAAAGGTAACAAGTACTCATCAAACAGCACAGCTCCCGCTGCAACTTCAACTGCTAGCTTTAGATCTCAAGTTGTCTTGTTCCACGAGAAAAGAGGCTGGAACTTTGGTTCACTTACATTTCAAAAGAGCCAACATGCTTCATTTGCAGTGCCATCAAACAAGCATCTTAATTGGTAAATGATTCAGACTACTCACATGAATTCATCTCATTTGTTTCCTACCAAGAAGGCTGAAGTGGGAACCTCTCCCTTATTATGTTATGTTCACTGCAATACATATTTATTTTCCTACATTTTTATTTTCATTTAAATGCACACATCAGCCTTTTAATAAGCACTGGTCTGCAGGTAAAAACCACCCACTTCAAACACATCTAGAATTAAACCAATTATTGTATATAAAAAAAAAAAAACAAACCCAAAAACAAAAAAGTGAGAGAGGAGAACATCTCAATCACAGAAGGTTGCACTGTTCCCTAATAATTATCTCAGGAAAATACTGAGGTCAGCCACCTAACTCCAATTTTTCCTCCCCCAGGGTCTGCAAAATGTAAGAGCTACAAAAGGGCAATTAGTGGTATTTGAATGCTGTGTCCATGCTACACCCACCTTACAGGTACACTGGTACAGAGAATACGATCAGATAATAGATTCTGCAGACTTCCGAATACTACGAAAAAGTAGGTATTGCTATGCCTGTCTGATGTACAGTAGTTTTATTGGGACACTGACAAAAAAAGAACAAGACTTGCTTCCAGTCTGGCATTCTTAATCATTCCATTTTTCTCTCTCTTATTTTGAGCAGAGGCTTGTTCATCATCAGTTCCTGGTAAGTATGCTGCACGTTTCTTTGTTGGAAAGCACATCAGTTTAGTACCCTAAGCTCAGTTTCTTCCTCCTAACCCAATTTAAAACAATAGTGTTCAAAGAGTAGCCAGAAGACATTATGCAGTGCCAGGCAAACAGCTTTGGTTTTGACACAAGCACCTGAAAGGCCCTGATTTATCCCACAACAATGAAGAAGTGCTCCTCACATGCCTTTTCCATCACATTTTTGCATTTTATTGCTGCCAAGCCCATCACTAATTAACAGTCATTTTGCAAGGACTAATTTCTTCCTATAAACATTTGGCTTTTACTCTACAGCAGCGTGTCTGAATTTGTCATTTCAGAGGAAGTCTGCACCCTAGTTATTACAGAAGCTTTTCCAGAGGATTCTGGAATATTTAAATGTGTTGCTGAAAATGAATTTGGATCTGCAGCATCCAGCGCACGCCTTTCAGTTTCCCCAGGTAAGCAGAACCTCTGAGCTGAGCAACTGAGCTTGAGAGAATTTGCTGCAGCTCAGCATCAGGAAGTCCCAGACTTTTACCAAACAAAATCCAGACCCGAATGCTTTCATTGACTCAAAGAGAAACAGCCCTAATGCAGCTTGCTTAGGTGCTTCTCAAAGATGAATGCAAGTTGTTCTACATTTCTGCTTTTGCCTTTCTTCCTCACGGGTCAGGGTAAAGATGACAGGGTGGGAATGCTGTTCTGTCACCAAGGAGTTTCATTCCCGCACTTCATCCCTTCAGGAACCCCAGCTTAGCTCAACACACCACCTGTACCTACACCTTCATTACTGTAACACACACTTTGTCTGGCTTGTGTTGAAAGCCATCTCCAAACAGAACAACCCCTCATGTGTAAACCAAAGTCACCAGCCTCAGTTTGGCTAACACAGCTGTGCAGCTTTGGGCTTAAGCAGAGCCCAGGAAGGTTGAGCTCTTGTCTACCGAAACACCCACCCCAATTTCACTCCAGCATGCTGTATTGATGAACTTCCACTGCTTTCTGCCTGAGTTGTGGATGATTCTCCTTTTAGGAGCAAAAGAACTGGATAGCTTTGCAGGTGCTGCCCACGTGCCAGCTGTGCAAGTCACCATGAAGAAACCCAGCTTTGCCAGGAGCAGCCAAGCTGCAGCCAAGGACAGAGACATGCCCAGCCTGCAGTCCTACAGCACAGACACACCAGGGCTGGGCAATCGAGCAGAAGCCACAAACTTTGGCCAGCTAAACTCAAAGAGTGAAGCTGAAGATTTTCATGGAGTTTATGAGAATTCACCTCAAAATTCACCTCTGCGGTAAGACAAAGAGAAAAATACATACCTTTATTTTTACATCCTACATAGGGAACGAACTCACCATAGCAAAGGTCCTGTGCTCCATACCCTTACAGCTCAAACATGCACTTGCAGCAGCCTGAACCGTTTCCCTAAATGACAGCAGGAGTGTTCAACATCAGCTTAGCTACAGAACAACACAGGTTTGATTGGCAAAGTATAGAACAACCTACAGGCTCAAGTAGGTGCATAATGCTATCTGCAGAACTGCCTGTCTGTAACTTTAAAAGTGTGACCCCAAATCAATAGCCTCTGGAAGGCCTCAGGCTCCACAACAGAGCACAAAGCAAAGACCATAGCATGTAAGAAATCTCAGGTCACCACTCTGTCATCACGAAGTTCCTCTGTAGCCTCCTGGCATCACCTCCTGTTCCCATTTACGATCTTGGCAACCCCATCCTAGATTTTCGCAGTGTTTTCAAGGTGCTTATTGGCACAACATAGAGCTCCAACAGTGAGGGCTGAGAGTCCCAAGCTCAGCGCTGCAAAGCAATTTCCTCCATTCTGTTAGCAAAGGAGAGGCCATGATGTGCCTCCTCTCCCTGCCAAATGCCAGCAATGCACTACGGCAATCCCATGACACTGTGTGGGAATGGCTGTCCGTGACCAGAAGCATTCTCTGTGCTATAGATTATTTTTGGATGTACTCAGCCACTTTAACTAAACCAGTTATCTTAACAATCCTGAACACTCTCCTCCAAACACTACTGGAGAGATCATATTTCAGTACAGAGCTCTCTGAGCGCAGGAACTTTTTACTACATCACTGAGTAAAAACAGGGTTTGCTTCAATAACCTGCAGATATCCCTCAGTCACTTTAGCACCAAGCCCTCCCAGGCTGAATTTCTCCAGTGACATCAGCTGGGGCCCTACAAAGAGCCTACTGCTGAATCAAGAAGGTAATCAGCAGCCAAGCTGCAGACGGGTTGCTTGCAGCCTGTGATGAAGCTGTGTGTATGCCATCATTGCTTTCAAATATCACAGGCCAAGCATGGGAACACAGCACTGGGTTTGAGTCAATTCATGCTCAACTACCCCAGTCCAATCCTAAAGATTAAGGTGAATTTTCTTCAGAGTGTCTAATGCAGAGTTGCACTGCTTGTAAGCTTTAACTGATAGTTAGCTTGAGCAAGAGCAGACACTTAATTGTCTACCAATCAAAAATGAAAGCTTTTCCAAAATACCTGAAAAACCTCTTAGGAGTAATGGGAGCAGCTGGAGACAGATGCTGGCCCTCCTCTCAGAACAGGACTTACTTTTTCATCCTCCCTGCAGGCTGCTCACAAGCATTCCTAACCAGTGACCTGCAAGGAGGCTCCTTCTGATGAGACTCACTACTGCGTTTATTGCTTGTGCCTGATGTCCTGCATCAATAGATGTAACATACCACCAAAATCAGATATGCAATAGCTTCTACAGATTTTGTTTATAGGAAATGTTAACTAGCATAGAAATCCGCAGAGCACTTGCAGCCATCAGCAGTGCTGAACCACATTTTGGAAGGCATGAATATATACCTCAAGGCACAGAGAAAAAAAAACACAAGAATTTCTAGAAGCATCCATCAATAAGCATTTAAATATTTCTGTAACAAACAGCCTTATTGCAGTGTGCTCTGAAACAGCATTGTGAATGGGACTCAACAGTGCACATTGCTGTTAAAAACAATTAATCAATCAACTGTAATGATTAGCTGTAAAAGAACGTTAGACAGATTCAGCCATATAACTAACACATAACACATATGGTTGAAACTGTTACCAAAGACAAAAAGAAACTCCTGACCATATCAGGATGATAGGACAAAGCTACTACTGGGAACAACTCTAAAATGAATGAAATCTTTGTAACTCTCAATTTTCTTGCTTAGCAACAGCCACTCCATGAAAGCCAGAAATGCAGTTTTAGAGGAGCACAGCTCCCATTAGTCCTTTTGAGCCCTTTATACTTATAGTTTACAGCATCCTTCCCAACAGTCTTAAATAAAGGGACCAAAACCAGCCCTGCTAGACTCCATACTGATTATTAAGTTAATATAAACCACTTAATCAAAGCAAAAGAAGAGGTTTCAGGTGTTTTAGATAGCTTTTACAATTCCTCAGTAAATAAACAAAAGATTCCTAGGTTTTCTTTTCCCTGTACATTCGTTGCTGCATCACTTGAGGAACCAGGAGAACCTGCTCACATGCAGTGTGTCACCAGCAATAAAAAGGAAACTGAAATGGTACAGAAAACCTCACCTCAGCATCTGGTCAAGCACTATTAGGCTCCCCCCAACATAAGCCATCAGATTTACCCTCTGCCTTCCATACTTGAGCTTCTAGTTCCTTCAAGTTTCTTTCCTACCTTCTGGATCTCACACACTTCTGTTCTTTCTCTCTCACACAAGTCGTGCCAGTTGTGTGCAGCCATTTAAGCACAAAGCTACCCTCCAACAGAAGCCTTGCAGCCCACTTTAGTCCAGAAAGCAGAACACTACACTCTCACTAAAGCCCATGGGAAGGCAGAAAACCAATCTGCACACAGAGCTGGCCTTCAGCTGCTCCCAGCTTCCTACAGAACAAGCCTTCATGCCACACTTACCCTCCTTTGTTTATTTTTTAAACTAATCAACTCTCCCTGTACAAACCACACTTTGTCTATTTTAACTAAAACAGCAACAACCAGAGCCATGCTCCTTCCCTCTCTGCCTTTCACCAGAAGGAAATGAAAGAAATTAGCACCCAATCAACACCTGCTTGTAGATATTGTCCACAAATGGTGAGCTGATGCTTAAATACGAACCCTCACCGCAGGTTAACTCAGAGATAGCTGTACTGGAGGACTCACCTCGCAAGGCTGGGCCCACACGGCCCGGCTGCAGTTTGGAGGTTTTTTAAACAATAGTATGCATGTTAGGCAACGGTTGCTAAACTATAATTAAGATACTTAAATGCTAATTTAAGATGCAATTAAGCACTGCAGCCTTTGATTAAAGGCACACAAATCACCTAATCTGCCAGCAGGATCTAGTGAAAGCAGCCTGGCTGGCCCTCCTGATCCAAGTTTATATACATAATAATAGCCCTAAACAGCAATATATCATCAAAGAACACTTTACCACCAAGCCCATTTAATTGGTATTATTCAGTTTATGAGTGACTCTTCAGACACACGTGGTTATTCCACCACCAGCAGCATTACTGTGTGCTACAGTGTGCAGCACAGGGCGCTGCCAGCTGTGAGCAGTGCTGCAGTGTGCTGCTCACCGCTGCCTTCCCAGCCCTGACAGCTGGCTTTTCCAGGGTGTATGCAGCCCTGAAAGCAGTACCAAGTTTTAATCACTACAATTAGCTGCTGCTAGTTATGGTAAATGAAGAAAGAAGGAATTTCACTGAGCTACTCAACAAAGCCGGACTTAGGGGGGACTATGTGGGCAGGTCTCACCATTGCCCACAGTGTGATTTGCTGACTGCTGGCACCTGCCAAAAAATGAGGTTCTGGCCCATAAATAAAGTGCCCTCAGCAAGGGCTGGGTTGGAGACTCTTATTCTGACACTGGCAGGAGGACAGGCAGGTCCAGCAGTGTCATTTGCTGGCAGCACATTAAAGTCTCTGGTCTTATAATGCTACGCAGAGGGCTACTATGACAGTCTGTATCAGTGAATGACGGTCCCTTCCCAAAATACGGGTTAAAGCCCAGGTGACAACTTCTAGGCTGTAGGTAAGGCTTTTTTTTTTTTTCCTCAGCACTTTTTATTGCAAATCTGGTTAGTGAGTTAGCATGGGAAATTACACTGTGCTGGGTAATGCTGAGATAGAAGTAGAAACGTACCTTTAAGGTACTGTAGTGTCAAATGTAATGTAGAAGGCAAAGAAGGGGGAAAAAACATTGAAAAAGCAAAGTGGCTCTTACTGCTTCTTCTTGTCATCTTGTAAGGTAAAAATCTGTTTGGATTCATCTGTTTCCACCCAGAATGTGGTGGAATGAGGGAGGGAATATAACTTACCCCTCGGTGTGAGGAGCGGATCTGTGCGTGGTGGGGCAGCAGCTCAGGGTCTTACAGAACTGTAGTGTTCTAGGAAGGTCTGTACAGAGCCTGTACATAAATAGATTGAATCTGTACACTGATGTCAAAGCAGAATAAAAACAAGATTTGACCAGTTTTCTGCACCAGTGAATGAGAAGGTAGTTTGGATACGCTTCAAAAAATCTGAGCTGGCTTCAAATTCCAAGAACACAACCAGGGGAAAATTAGGGAATTGTTACTGTGAAACCTGTTTACTTATTGTTAATTTACAACTAGTGTTTGTAATTACCTTTAGGAAATGAAAGCTTTGAAACTTTATAAGACAGACAAGAGCAGTGTCTTCAGTTGATTCCCTCCCCTAGGAATTTCTCACCTCTTTGGGCTCTCCAATGAGAGGAATACAATATACTGTGTATATATAGCAGCTAAACAGCTGATCTCAGTGGGACAAGATTACAATTTTTTCCAGCACATGTAACTGTGTGGATTTACATTCTCATTTTTTATTAGTAATTTTTCATTTATTTGGTGGGGGAGGAATTGGTATTTAATTATCTCAGAGCTGAAGTTAGTTGCCAGTCCTCACAAACTTACCCAGTTCACTCAAATGAAACATTCCTGTGCTGTGAATTGATAGGATACCTACATTTAGATATCAATGGCTTCCAAAATAAATGGAGGACCCCTAAGCAGCTTGCCCTACTTCATCCTGCTGCTATGACATTCCAGGAGTTATGAGCCAGAACAGCAAATCTCAGGGAATGGCTTCCAACAGAGAAGCGTGGTCTTCAGTATTCCAAGTCCCAAATCTCAATTTGTTACATAAAGGTCTGAATTCAAAAGCTCCCGGAGAAGAAATCAGGATGCTTGATTTCCAAAGTTTAGTTTTAGGTAGAAAAGAAAGTGGAACTTGTTTCATGCTTCCCTACAGCGTAAGGAATTTCTCAGCACAAATAACCAATTCAGCATATAATAGTATATACAATATTTTGTCAGGGTATGAAGCTGCAGGAACCAGAGACCTGTAGTTAAGATGATACATTGCATATCGCTCTGCTTAGCAATAGTATCTCCAGCTGTCTGTAAATTTGCTGAGGGGTTATTGCAATAAATGTAGTGTCATTCCTTTTAGAATTGAGAGGGCTCTTGCAGATCAGATAGCTGTGGTGAGCTCCGCAGCTGGGTCTGATAGAGTGTGTGACTCCTTATTGTAACCTGAAATATTTGTATAAATCTAATCAGTCCTAAATCTTCTTATTTTAAGCTTAAGCTTTAACTATCAGCTGCCTGAACATCGTATTCTTTGGACTGCTAATGACTGCTCAAAACAGAGTTGTTCTGCCATTGAAATTCTGATGTACCATTTATTTTATCTGTATTGTCTTCCTTAAGGGAAAATCCACTCCAAGAAAGCCTCTATCCTGCAAGGCCAGGGTTCCATTCTATTCAGGAGCCCAGCCAAGAAAGCTTTTGTGGCCTGCCACCTAGTTTTTACCAGCCACCCACCCAAAGCCAGTTGTCACCAACCAAAACCCAGGACAGCCGTGAAAGCTCTCCCATGAGTGTCCGTAATCTCCCATCCGTTTCCTCTATGTGCCAACCAACCATGTTTAACTACGAACGTCCAAAACATTTTATCCAGTCTAAGAATGTGTGTCAAGGGCAACAGCAGCCTCCAGGATCCTCAGCATCTACAGAGTCAAGCAGGCAAATCAAACAGTCCTCCATTCTAATCCAGCCTCGTAACCCTAGCGGGCAGAAATTCTCCTCCTCGTCATCACTGAGCTCTTCAATCACGCTCTCCTCACCCTCCTGTAGTGCCCCTAAGGAATCCACATATCCTGTCACACCTGCATCTGCGCAGTCTCCTGCTAGCTCATCATCTGGGCAACGGCTTATATCCATGCCTAACCAAACCCCCGCAGCATTCCTGTGCTCAGTGCTACCCTCGCAGCCTGATTTTAACAGCCAAACGCCTCCTGTGGAACCTCAGTAAGTATACACAGGCTTCTAACCTCCCCTTGCTTTCATCTGGCCTGGCTTCTCCCATGTACTGACTGACCAGAACCCAAACCTGTGGTGAAGCCAATGGGACAACTCCCACTGACTTCTGATGCGTGAGGCAGGGCTTTGCATGAGCAGAATGAGCCAAGTTAGGAGGCTGAGTGCTTGCCCTCGGTGTCTGTGGGTGTAACTGAGGGTTAAGCTGCATGGCAGTCAAGTCATGGGCTGCTCTGCAGGTTTGTTGGGCTTAGTTTGAACAGCTGATTTTGATTTGAGACAATCACTTGATTAATGGTATGCAGAACAGAACATAGACATAGGGCTTACGAACAGGGAGGAAGGCAACAGTAGTTCCTACATAACTTTAAAATTTGGTCTCTTCTCCCAGTAAGTAGCAACAGGACAAAAAGTAATGGCCTCAAGTTGCACCAGAGGAGGCTCACGCTGGATATTAGGAAAATTTTTTTCCTCTGAGAGAGTGGCCAAGCATTGGAACAGGCTGCCCACAAGGAGGTGCTGGAGGCAGTATTCCTGGAGGCATCCAAGAAATGTGTGGATTTCACACTGAGGGATGTGGGTTAGTGGAAATAGTAGTGATGGGTTGATGGTTGGATTGGATGATGTTAGAGGTCAATTCATTCTGTGATACCTTGTAAGCCTCGGCAGTATTTTCAGGTTCCAGCTCATGATGAGCATCTACAATATCTACAGTATAGTCTTCATTAATCATATGTGCTAGCAGAAAGGCAGCCACTTTAAATTTTTACCCCTTAAGACCAAAGACTAAATTCTTTCCTGAATATGTATTATATCATTTTGCCTTTGGGCTGCAATCCAAATACCTTCCAAGGTCAGTGAGATCTCTAAGGGAGCTGGGTCTTGCCTTCTCACCAACTTGTCTTCCTGCCAGTACTAGCTGGGGACCACTGAAAGTCAGTGTAGCATATCCAAGAAACATGCAACTGAGGATATTAGAAAGGTGAAGAGGGTAGAGGGCTCCTGCTGATTTGAATATGAATTCAGGTTTAAGTGTCAGTTTGTATTCAGGAAACCTGAATGTTTCTGGGTCTTTTTGAAGCACAGCACTGAGGGAAGCAGGAAGGTAAGATGAAGCAGGTTAGCTGGGATGCTGAGAAGCAGTTTTTAAAAGCACTGCAGGACTGTTTGTGGGTTAGGTATGCATCTGGAGCAGCTGATGAGTTTTGTGTACATAGTGGAGGACTTCTGTTTCCATAGTAAGGGGCTTTGCTGCCTCACTCTGCCTTTCACGTAAGCTGCTCTGAAGAATTAAATGCAATGTCCTGTGAGTTGAGGAATTATTTTCCTAATCATTATACAAATGGATAAAAGGGGACATGAAACTTATTAACCTGTTGGGCAGAATATGAAGGCTACTAGGTTATAAATTGTGTGAGCTATTAAGCCCAAGTAGTACTGAAACACATAGGAGAGTTATAACTGTTTTGCTCTACTAAACTCCCAAGCAACAGGAGTGAGAGGATTTTGGATAGAAACAACTGTGGAACATAACTGCAGCATTTGAGGTCCTGCTGCACTTAATGATCTGGTTTAGGTCCTGCCAGAGCACTGTGACCTCTAGGAGACCTTCACAGCCTGTTTTGAGGGATGCTTCTCTCTTCATAGAGGAAACTTTTCAGAAAGTCTAACTTATTACTATAGCCAAGACTTGATTGACTCATGAGTATGGGTTACAGGGTCAGGCTTTGTGGGAACTGTAGCTTGGGCTTCTAGGGACTCCTGTGGTTATCTTGGCTCTGGAACATCTGAACACAAATGCTTCCAGCAGCCACAAAGTATAGAATAATTAATAAGCTATTTGTTCACACGTAATGAACTAGTTTGTAATCCCGTTGTGGATTTCCAGCTCCCAAAGCCTTGTTTTTAACAAATGAAATTGTAAAGGAGTGCAATTTTTGCTCCTGGACAGGCTCTCCAAGTTCAGTGCAATTAATGGTGCCCTTAAAACACTGCTAGTCTGACTGCACGTACCCCAGCCAGGATGGGAGCTGCTGCACGATTTAACAGTCCAGAATGGAGATATGCAGCAAGCTATTGAGACAGTGGGGGGGGGGAGGGCACTGCATGACATGGTTAGGCGATGATTGCTTCCCTTTTTCATCTTCAGTTTTACCACCTGGCCTATCTATCTCCCAAATGCTTTACAGGTTCATTTGAACCACAGCTCCTAGGTAGCAGATTGTCATTGTGTGTATTTTGTAGAACCGTAATGAAACAAGCAAGCAAGCCTACAGGAGTAATTTTGCTTTCTCTTCCTGTGTGAGTAGTTACTCAAAACCAATGTACAAAAAACAAGCTAGCATCAACTCCATGCAGAAGACATCTGACCAAGAAATCAGAGGAACAAAAGAGGCCCTCATCCAAGATTTGGAAAAGAAACTCCGATGCAAAGACAACCTTCTCCAGAATGGCAACCAGGTAAGGGAAATTCCTTGTTAGTGCAAGAAAAGATGCAGAGACTGGCTCTAGGATCCCAGAGGCTGGAGTCTCCAGACTTATCAGAAAGCAAAACGAAGTACAGGAACAAGTGGTGGAGCAGCAGCACATGGTTAGGGATTGATGAAAATTGGCCTGAAGGTGTAGCAAGAGAAACAGTAGCTGTCAGCATGTATGTATGCAGCTACTGTGGCAAATGAGAGTCTGCTTTTGCTCGGACTACAGTAAGGGAGGCATTGGATTCTGAAAGCCATCTGACACAGCAAAGGTGTCTTAGAGCTGCTGTTGCTTTTCCCTCTTATCCCGACTTCTTGGCCAATTGACCATTCAATTGATCTGTGAATTTGTGTGATCAAATTAATTAGGCTAGTATCAGGAATAAGGTACATGTACAGGAGAGACGGGCATGTTTGGAGCCATGGCACAAACTTCAACTTTCTCTTGAGAATCTTGCTGAATGTCACATCCACAGACAGCAGAAATCCAAAAAGAACCCATCAGTTCTTCAGACACAATCCGAGCTTGAGTTCCAACACTGGGGTTGATAGACTTCCCCCAATTGTTAGAAAGTTGGAGAAATACCCCTGCATATGCAAGAGGGTATCACCACACGTGCTAAACCTCTTTGATTTCTCTTAGATAAATGATAACAAACCAAATAAAACACACGACCTTTTATCATCAGTGGGCTACAAGAGAGTGTTAAACTCAGTGCTTAGCTATTTACACTGTGAAGGGACAACAAACAATCCCGTTGGTCAAGAAATCCAAATCTGGTAGGAGAAAAAAAAATGGCTTACCAGTAGGGAAGCACATTTCAGTAGCATGTTGGAGTCAGCAGGTCTGTAGTGCAGGAACCTTGCTTCTGGCTGAAGGCAAACTAGTAAAATCCCAGGGCTTATAGTCTCTGTCCTCTTTCCCCTGAAGTAGAAAGGAGTTATACCATTATTATCAGTGGAAATGGATTTGTGTCATATATAATCTTAAACATTGAAGGAAAAATATTAGGTCAAATATGAGTTAATGTCCCTAACAGGAACACCCTATCTGCTGTAACAAAGTTTGCCATTGCAAGCCAGTGTTTCTTCCAATAGGAAGCCAGGCTAAAAATAAGGCTTATGCAATCACTGCTGTGTCCTCCTCCCTTTGTCCTCCAACAATGTCTGAGGCAACTGACTATCTCAGCCACATCTGATGCAGCAGTGAGCTTAGGGAGACTCTTACAAGTCTTTATTTCTTCTAAGGAGAGCCTTCCCAAATCCTTATCTACACAGGAATAATCACATATATGTCCTGTACATGGGGTACACGAGAAAAAATTGTGAGAAACTCAGTTCTATGTGCTTGGTGTTCACAGAACTAACATACTTAATCTCCTCCAAAGTAACCAAACTGGGAGACCTTGCATTTAACTCTACTTGTCTTCGTCCCCACGTGCTGTACTCGTACTTTTGGAACTTACTGTTACATGACCAAAACATTCTGGCCTCCCCTCTGAATGGCACACAGCATTTCACAAGGTAGCTACTTTGCTGGCATAAAGCTCCTGCGTGCTGTTAGGGCTCTGGTGTTCCTCTCCTCTCTTTTTGGGAATAGGGGACACTAGCACCTAGCCTCCAGCTCCTGAATTAAATCCACAGCTGAGTGACTTGGAAAGTTTTCCCAGCACTAACAGAAAGATACCCTGGGACTCTGGCTTCTGAGATAATGTCATCAGTTACCCATAAATAATCACAGAGCAGAGAAGGAGGCGTGGAAGGCCACAGATGGCATTAGGGAGGCTTTGATGAACAGGCAGTTTAATCTTTTATGCATTTTGTTGCTGTATATATTGAGGATGACTTCAGTAGGCATCACGGACTGCAAACCCACTGGAACAGGCGTAGTGTTTCTATTCAGACACTGCTTTCATTGAGAACACCCTGACTTTGTGGTATATCATTGTGCTTTACAAGATTAACTGAAATAGTAAATGGACTTATAACTAGAATTCCTCCATGTTCTGCTCTAAGCGATTAACTTATGAAGAAAGAATGGCTCGCAGGCTGCTCGGACCAGAAAATGCTGCATCTGTGTTTGAAGCACAAAGTGAAGACGCACAGAACGCACAGGTAAATGGGGGCCTGTCTCGAGAGGGGTAATTTCCTGCTGATTGTGCTGTGAACTGCTTGTGCTTGAAGAGAGATAGGGCTTTCTTGGTTCCAGCACAGGAAAGGGAGGGGGGAAAGTTTTGTTACCATAACTCTGTATCTTTTAGGTTTTGGGGGGTGATTGTGGAGAGGGTTGGAGTTTAAGCACTGAATACTGGCAGTACTTCTACCGTCCCCTTGCTGGGCCTGATCTGTAGGAATGACCTCTCTAGGGAGGAATTACAACAGCTGCTGCCCAGCACTGTGACAGGCAGGGAGGACAGTGAGGGATCCAGGTACCCACTCTAAGAGCCTGAGTTCAGGCTTGGTCAGCACAACAAGATTTACACCTGTCACCCTTTGGAATAAGTGACATTGACTGCAAGAGGTCAGGGCCCTGGGGTGGCACTGGTGAGGTTTTATCCCTTTCTGAAGCCAACAATCACTAAGAGAAGACAAAGCAGTTATTTTAGCAGCCCACATACTGGGAGCCAAAAATCTATTATGACTGGCATGTTCATAAACATTTTAGCAGGCGACTTGCATCATTCATTGGTTATTCAGAACAGGCCAGCTAAAAGCTCTCTCTAGCACTTCTCTGATGAAAGTTAGTGGAAATATCTGTGATGTGGCACTGGACATCTGAGCTGCCAAAGAAAACATCCCTCCTGTTGCAGGCATGCAGACAGCCAGCAGGCTGGCATCCACCTTTCAAAATGCAGTTAGCAAAACTCAATGCAAGACGCATTTAAATCACTTAAAAGAGAAATACACACAGCTATTTCTCCCCAACAATCACCTGACAAGAAGGGAACATTATGTCTATCAGAGACTTTTTTTTTTTTCCCAGAGAATAATGAAACATTCGATCAAAGCAGGATAGCTAAGATTGGTCAAAGTTGAAATGCTCCATAAAAAGCAGAAAGAGAAACTGGGTTATGCTAGGGAAATTTTCTTCTCATCGTTCTGACTTATTTTTAAATACTGCAGTTACTGATTCATTCATCCTCTCATTCCTCAGGAATGTAACTATGTTGTCAGTCCATATAATACAGCGTCAGAACTATCAGCAGCAACTTCCTCACCACAGCATCATCTCACAAGACAAACAGCCATTGTACAGTACCTGTGTAAATGAGCAGATACAAGCAATTGTCTTTGGAACACAAGTCCAACTAACCCTTTCAGCTTGTGATGCTTCCCCTGAACTGAACTTTGCATCTAGGTTTGAAGTTTAAACCCAAGCTTAAGTGTTCCACAGCAATGGAGTGCAACAGGGTGCAGAACCAAGCACTGTAGTGGCAAACACTCCAGAAATTTCCAAGCAGTATCTGATTCCATAGCTAAAATGAGTCACTGGTAGTAAACCTTGCTTGTATTTTCCAAACATCCAAGGTCCTAGCAGGAATCGGTCTGGGGTCCTTTAGTAGAGGTACCATGTGATTTGGAGTTGTCAGTAAGCTTAGTTGGCGCTGTGATCTAGAAAGAAAAATATTTTCCAGCTCAGCATGTGTTCTTTGCTACTGGTACCATATTTAAGTGGCACAATGCAATTCTTGCCAGTGATTCCACTTCTATTCCTGCTATTGGGAAGGACACTCCGTACTGAGCTCTCATTTTAGATACTGCCAGTCTCCCCTGTAACAAAGGTTATTGGCTTGCCAAAGGCCCAGTGTGCCAAACAAAGCTGCAGCACCTATCACCTGTACAGAGTGATGAGAAGCTGTCCCACTCTATTAATAGGGCTTGCTGGCATGGCAAAAAGTCTAGAGTGAAAAAAGGGCACATTATCTTCTGCTGTGAGTTTTGTTACATCTTAACCCAACAACTTTTTGAGTAGTCAGTCTGCTTAAAATGGCTTCTCATTCAGCCTATATTCTCTTAAGTTAATTCAATTTTTCTCTTCTTTCTGAGCACCAGAATGCAGAAAACATCAGGCTGCAGGTTCCTACAACACACGTAAGGTAATGCATAAAAGCCGGTGCTGCGTGACTCTTTGTGACTTACTTCAAATATTTCTAGGCAATGCTAGCATTGTTTTTCTTTTTCTGTTTCTAAAGTACTTTTTCTAAAGTAGTAATTACTAAATTTTCATTTCTTTCAACTAAACACAGCCATTTGTGGATAATGGTTGATGCCTGTGGTCTTAATCCAGTCAATTCTAAGCACAGCATGTTGAACTGAATAACTTGAGCAAGATAAGTGGTTGATCAAAACTCGTGCCTTACAGCTGAAAAACAAGCTTGGTCTGTACTGCTGCATTCCTAAGCCTCTTGAGGGACTCAGTGCTTCAAAGTGATCTGTGCTATGGTACATTTATATGAATAACTGTTACTGTCTTCCTCTTAGGAGCAGACCATCCTCCAGAGGAGATGAACGTGGACATGACTCAATCCAGGAAAAGTTCTTCCAACCACGATTTACACAAGTGCCAGAAGATGTAATTATTGAGGAGGGACGATTCTGCAGGCTTGACTTCAAAGTAATACCAGCCTTTCACTTTCACTCCCCTTAGCTGTGTGGTGTACGTAGCATGAGCTGGGGTCTCTGAGCTGCAGTGCCTGTGTGGCTCAATAAGCCAGAACACTAACAGCAGATTTCCCAGGGTCTCCCTAGGCAGAAGATGGGTAAATGTTTCTACATTTTCCCTTAGCTAATATAAGGGGGATTAGTTTCATAAGAGGATGGTTAGAGCTAAATAATGGTAAATATGGACCACTACACAAAACCTGTTATAGCTCATTGCAAAGATCAAATGTTAAAGCCCTGCTCCAAGAAACCACTTAGAGAGGCAACTGTGCTCTGCACTGGAACTCCCACTGATCTCAGTGGCATGAAAATGTGATCAGCAAGACCTGTGTAGGACTGCCTGCCTTTAATGAGTCCTCCCTAAGGCTCTAAGTATTCTCTTGCTGAAGCAGATAATCTGGCAAGAAAATGCACTAATTACAGACAAACAGAACAGCAGACTGGGCTGAGACTGCATGGCAACTGTACCAACCCTAGGGTAAAAACAAACCTATACGTATGTAACCTTACTGCAAATACTGTCTGCTGATCTGACTGTGAATTGGCTTGTTTTTCTTAATTACATCCACAACAACTTCCACTCCCTTGCCAGATTTCAACACGACCTTTAGCTATTTTGCTCCAAACTGCTTAACTTCTGTGTTGTTGTGGGCAACCTAGAGCACATCTGCAAGACACAGTTTATATTATCAAAAGTGTATAGGTAATATTGCTACAATACTAGGTGTGAGATTAGATAAGTGAATTCCCTCCAAAACCACAGTAAGAACCTCTGACCTAATCAAAGCTACCTTACAGGATGGAAACAACATGGGTTTGTGGGAACAGCATCCTCTATTCTTGTAGATAGAGCTCATCTCTCTACAGCACTTCTCTGTGCAGTACTACAATTAATATTCAGAAATGGGCAAGACTGTTTTTTTGTAGTATGACCGTGACTTGATCACCTAAATGCTTCAAACTCTGTATAGCACTGAAGGGTTTGTATTATCTTAAAGCTGTTAAACTCTCTGCTGCTTTCCTCTCCTTCACAGGTTAGTGGGCTGCCAACCCCAGATGTGATGTGGTATCAGAATGGAAGGATGGTTCATCAAGATCAGTTTCATAAAATGATAGTGTCAGAGAAGGGATTCCATTCATTTATTTTTGAAGCAGTCAAGTCATCTGATGCAGGAACGTATGAATGTGTGGCTGTCAATCGTGCAGGAGAATCATCCTTTGCAGTAAAAGTGGAAGTAATTGGTAAGACAGAGAGCACTGATAACTACTTGCCCAGGTTCTGAAAATCTTAGTATTCTAATGCCTTCCTCTATGTGTACGTGGCATTACAACAATTAGGAAGTACAAATCTCCAGACATTCTGGCTCAAACAATGACAAGAAGTCTACCTTTTCCAAAATTATTTTAACACATTGCATCGGGATGGAATATTTCTTCAGAGCAGTTGTACTGGGGCATTTCAATGTAATAGAATCTCTTGAATTTGGGATTTAATCATCTTCTGGAACTGGCAACAGAGGGTAGATTGATTCTCCTCCTAAAATGGGTTGTGTCTACTACACCCTTATGCACGTGGGAATTGCCTGTAGGTTAAGAGATGCCGGAGGGAGAGCGTCCTCCTGAATTTAGCATTCTGAAATCTTAAAGCTTGATAATAATTGTATAATACTTACAGTAACTCCTTCTTATCTTTCCTCTTTAATTTAGCAAAAGAACATCACACGCCTCCAACTTTCATCTTCAAGCCACAAAGCAAAAAGGTTTTTGAAGGAGATACAGCCAGACTCGAATGCCAGATCTCTGCCATCCCAACTCCTCGGATTTACTGGAAAAGAAACAATGAAATGGTACAATATAATACAGACCGAATAAGGTATCCTACTAATAAGTTGGCTGTTAGTGTACTAGAAAACAATAACCACTATTTGTTAAATCACATTTCAGTGAGCTGGTTAATAAAAGCAGCAGTTGGCTGGCTAGGCATGCCGCTCATGATGAACAGGCCCATGTGCCAGACAGAAATGATAGTCTTGTTTTGGGGGCACAGCAAGATGCTGCTGAATTCCAGCAGTAGCTACACGGCCCATGCAGAAGCACGCAGTGTGTTCATTGAGCTCTGATGCCGTGGGGGCTGCAAAAGGGCCTCAGTGCCACCATAACGCTACCACGATGTGCATCACCACTGGTTCATAACAAAATTGCAGCACTGATGTTCACATAGTTCAGTGTCCTGTAAGAATTGTTATGGGGCTCTTTCAGCTCCTCAGCATGTAAACTGGCTCTGATTTCAATGTTTTCTCATTTTCCTCCTCCAAACACTTACATGTAAATACTTTTTTTTTTTTTTTTTTCCCTCCAGCTTGTTACATGACAATACTGGAAGGATTTGCCTCCTGATTCATAATGCAAACAAGAAGGACGCTGGGTGGTACACAGTATCTGCAGTCAATGGAGCAGGAGTGGCCACGTGCCACGCCAGACTGGAGGTTGCAAGTAAGTACTACAGCACAGTGCTGCAGCAGGTGGCAGTTCAGGTTGTGGCTGCATTCAGAACAGACCCTCATGGTTCACCTAACAAAGCTCAGCCTGCTGGAAGGACGTCTGTTAGTCCTGCTGAAAACTACACTGTCAGATAGCAAGGAGGGCGAGCGTAATCCTTCCCCTACATTTCCAGCCTGTTAAATTCTTCTTAAGACTTGGCTGTTTAACATTACAGATAAAAAGCGATTGAGTTGCTATACCCTGGGTCTGGGAAGACACTAAAAGGGTCTTTTTTCTGTTCCAGCACATACAAACAAGCCAGTTCCAGCCCCAAGGCACCTACGAGTCCGACCAACTTTCAGCAAGTATCTGGCCCTCAATGGCAGAGGGCTGGATGTGAAACAAGCCTTCTCACCAGAGGGAGAGTTTCAGCGTTTGGCTGAGCAGTCTGGACTGTATGAAAGCGATGAACTTTAACTGGAAACAAAGAAGAAAACTCACACACCAACGAGAGCCGGTGCCAACACAGATGCAGTTCACTGGTAGTAGTTCTAATTAGCAAAATACCTATCTACGTATTCGTACTGTGACTCTTGCACATTCTGCTGTTCCCGTTTTACCACGTTAGGTGTTATTTATGTGGGTTGGTGAATATAACCGTTTTCTGAGCGTTGCATTGTAACGGCAGAGCCCGAGGAGGCCGGCCGAGCAGCTCTCGCAGCGCAGGCAGCTCCAGCCCCCCGCGCTGGGCTACGTGCTGAATAGAGGGGTTTGTGCTGCTTCTCTAATACTGCTCTTGATGAGAACTCCGTGCTGTCTGATTACTAAAACCAAATAGAGTGTTTTTATGAGAATTAAGTAGAAGCAAATAAAATCTTAAACGCCCAAAGCGGAGTTTGCCTCTTTCTTGCCCGCCGGCCTCACGCACAGCCGCTCTCACCTCAGCCGTGCGCCGCCCGCTGCCGTCCCGCTGCCCCGCTCCAGCTCCTCACGGCGCGTTAACGGTCGCAGCCACCTCTCCTTCGTGCCCCGAAGGCCAGAAGGGAAATCCCCCGAGCAGGGCTCTGAGCGACGGGCAGCCATCGCCGGGATACAGCGGGCTGCGCCCCGCCCGGCAGCGCTCGCGCCGTCCGTTGCGATTCGAAGGCGGCGGCGCCGCCATGGAGCCCGCGGTGGCCGTGAGGGGGAGAGGCGGAGGTGCGTGAACGGCCGCGGCCCGCCGCCCTCAGAGCTGCGGGAGGGGCGGGAGGGACGGAGCGCGGCGGCCCTGGGGGCTCTGAGGTACAGACGGGGGTGCGCCCAGGTCTGGCTTCCGTCGTTTCCAACAACCAGCTACACCTTCACACCTCCCCCCCCCAGTCCCGAATTGTTTGTCTCTTCACCCTTCTTTCCTCCCCGCCAGGCGCCACGACAATCCCGGTAAGTTACAGCAAAGAAACGGAACTGAAAAGGACCCTGGTGGAGCTGCTCATCTACATCACGTTCCTGGTAGCCCTCAGCCTCGGTAAGTCCCAGCCGCGCCCTGCGGGTTGTGCAGCCCCAGCCGCACAGCTGCGCTCACCTCCCGCCCGCCTTCCTTCGCAGTGACCTTCGGCATGGTGAGCACCAACATGTACTACTTGAATAAGGTGATGGAAGACCTTTTTGTGGAACACTCCTCCGAAAGCGACGGGATTAATTTCAGGAGCATCAGTACCCACGCTGATTTCTGGAAAGTAAGGCTTTCAGGATGAATGCTTTCCCAGGTGAAGAAGCTGCTTAGCACGAATTCGGAGCAGTGTGTGCTCCTGGTCCTCCCGGAAACACCTGCTGGGTTGCTGCGGCTCAGGAAAGATGAGCACTACCTTAAAATGCACTGGTAGAAATGCTGGGTGCAAACAGCAGTCGTGAAATGTGAACAGTCAGTTAAGGGAAGCAACGGACCAACCACCAAGGGCTGCATCAGTTCATCTGGTGGCACTGTACTCCCTCATATCATGTCTGTTATTGTTAGTCTATGAAGTAATGAGTCCTCACTGTACAAGTGCATGCTGATGCACTAAAAGCAGTTGTAACGCGTGCACAGATGGTTACAAACTATGGGAGCATGTTGTTTTGCACTCTAGATAATGTTCTTCTGAAATGAAATGCTCTACCTGCATTGAAGAAACATACAGAAAGGATTCCCCCACCTCCAAAAATAAATGCTTCCTTTAGGTACCTCAACCTAAAAACTTAGTCAGAAATACATACCTCAAAACAGATCTTCAAAGAGTAAAATAACAATCACTTGTTAAAACAACAATGAATGGTTAATTAAAACAAAATAGAATGGTTGTGTGTGTAACCATTTGTTTAAAATTCCATGTAATCTTTCAGTGAAGCTCCAAACAGACGTAGGTTGTAGTCTTACTCTGAATAATCTCATTATATGGCTCTGGGAATTTCATTGCATAGGGAATAGAATGGACTCAAAGAAAAAAGATGTCAAGATCTGTAAGACAGCATGTATTGAACATAGTTCGTATTCTACCTTAGACTCCACAGCCATAAGCAAGCTGGGAACCCTGTCAAGTTTTTTATGTGGTACTTACATCTTTTGAATCTTTAACCTCATTGTGCAACAGTTTGCAGAGGGACCGCTCTTGGATGGGCTCTATTGGAACACATGGTATGACAACAGAACCATGACTGACCTGAAAAACACCAGCTACATTTTCTATGAGAATTTACTGTTAGGAGTAGCCCAGATCCGCCAGCTAAAGGTGCGCAACAACACCTGCACCATCTACCCCTACTTCCAGCCTTTCCTCAAGAGCTGTTACTCCCAGTACAGCTACCAAGCTGAAGACAAGTCCGACTTTGGTCTGAAGAATGAGTCTGAGTAAGTCATTCTACTTCAGATCTTCTTGTGGCATCTTTTGGAGCTTTAGAAGGCATTTTCAAAATCTGAAATATTTTCAGCTGGAACCAGTAATGTTTTTGAAAACCTCACTAAATCCTTAGCACCATAGTTCTTGAGTATTCTCAAGTAAAAATTGTGCGTGCTGTGAACTACATTTTCTCCTGGGTTTACACAGAGATAAACCATCATTTGTTTTTATGCCAATATTATAGACAAGAATTTGGCATAGGAAAGTTCTAGTGGAGAGACAGGAGGAACTGGAAACAATGAGCACATTTCAGCATAAGTACACATTAATAAGTCTATTATCATTAACATCTCTGGGGAAATGCTCAGTTATACAAAGCCTTAACTTAAATCACATGTTAATAGACTGGAATCATGCTAAAGTGTTGTGGAAACAGAGCCAAAGGACTGCTTTGAACATTTCATTTAGCATTGACTTAAGTCAATGAAAGAATATGCAAACATGCCACAGTAACAATGAACTACCAGAGGTATTCCTTTTACATATGAAGGGTTTAAGGTAATAAACTGTCTAGGCCACACTAGGCAGAATCCAGACTGATAAGCACTTTTGTGAACGTACTGAGTAGATATAGAAGTGGGAATATTTTGAGGTCACGTGCCTCATGTTTATTTCATGTAAAGAAAATGTATTATTTAAATGCCTGGATTAAATGTTCCATTGTGAATGCAATAGAACACAAGAACAAACAAGAATAAAATAAAAGTTAAAACTTACTTCAGTACACTTCCCATAGGTTCGCTGCCTTCTTTTCCTGTTTCTCACAGATGGAAATATGTTTCTGCCGCCTCTTTCTCCCCGTGGTACTGGGGATCTGTGGGCTTTTACGGAAGCGGAGGATTTATATTCACCTTACCAAGATCAAAGCAGGAGAGCATGGACAAGCTGGAATTTCTCAGGAAGAATGGTTGGATCACTCGGGGAACCAGGGCTGTATTTATTGACTTCTCAACATTTAATGCTAACATAAACCTCTTCTGTATAGTCAGGTGAGTTCTTACCTTTACTACATGTGAAATCCAGTTTACTGAGGCATGATGCTTGTTCAAGGACACAAGGAAAAACTGATCACCTCAGGCGTAAACAGCTGTGTTTCTCAGGCAGTAACTGAGAAGACAGTAATTAATTAAGAAATACAGAAATTCACTTAGAGCAGAGAGCAGACCCAGAACTTTTTTTTTCTCCAGACAAGGTGTCTGTTGGGTACAGCTGATTACTGCTGTCATACGAATAGGTTTCATAGTAAGGTCAAAGACTGTATCATTAGTTCTGTTGTCAGCTACTGAGATAGGGTGAACGTCCACTGTGAGAGCTTCTTTAGAGACTTCACGAAACACTGTAGCTTGGCTCTCCCAGCCTTCCCTTCAATGTGATACTGCTTTCATAGATCTTGCAGATGCAGGAGTCATCAAGTTTTACTATTTGTCCCAGCTGGAGTCAAGTTAGGTATATTAATGAGGTAATAACTGATGTTAGACTATTAAGGGCTGAGACAATTAAAGGAGTGGTAACTAACACGTCTCCAATCTTTTCCAGGTTGGTGGTGGAGTTCCCTGCCACCGGGGGTGCTCTCACCTCCTCTCAGATACACTCCGTGAAGCTCCTCAGATACGTCTCCTATTATGATTACTTCTTGGCTTCTTGTGAAGTTGCCTATTGCCTCTTCATCATTACATTCATAATCCAGGAAGCAATAGAAATAAGACGACTGAAAATGAAATATTTCAGAAGTGCCTGGAACTGGCTGGATATGCTGTTGATAGTGGTGAGCTGCTCCTCAATTCTTTTGTGCTTGCCAGTCCAGGCTAGCATCAAGACACCAGTCGAGCCAAAACCACCCAAACCCCTCCTTCTGGTTAGAGCCATTCATTTACTGTTCTCCCATGAAGAGGCCTACACGCTTTAGCACCCCTGAACTCTTTTCTAGCTTTGCTGTTGAGGCCTGTAGCTGCATGACCTTTCCACTCTTTACTGTCCACCCTGTTTTAGTTGCAGAGCAGGGAAGTACTAGCACATAACACAGTAAAATCAGAATGTATGTTGTAGTACAAATCAAGCATTATCATAGAACAAGGAGGCCAGGAAAGTCTGACATGCAGTTTTTAACCAAACATCTAAAAATTTCAGGTTCTTCAAAACTAATCAAGGGTCTGTTGAAATCAATACAATATTTCTGCTATGCAAAATAATGAGTCAGAAAAGAAGAAGGTATCTGGTTTTCAGTTTCACTGGCTTCTGCTTTCCTACAGGTATCCATCCTTGCCATTTGCTTCAATACCTACCGCACTATAGAAGTGTCCCTGCTAATGGAAGACCTCCTTTCTAATGCTCACGCTTATCCAGATTTCTATTTCCTTGCATTCTGGCAAGTCATTTATGATAACGTGATTGCTGTCAATGTCTTCTTTGCTTGGATAAAGGTATTGGCTCTTACTATTTATTTATTTATTGTACTTGAGAAACATCATGCTTCTAAGCTTGTTATAAATGCTCACTTTTTCATGAGTGAACTGCAAAGATGGGGCTAGAATGGGGAATTTTGTTTATGAGATTCCCGAAGGGTTTTAAATTATCTCGTTCTCATAAACATGGGTCACATAAATACCAAGGCCATCTAAAAAAAAAAATTTGCACATGAACAGCTGTCTCCATTTGAACAGCTGAGAAATAGCCATGGCCAAACAGCTTCCTTAAACTCAATTTTTTTTTCCTAGACTCAGTATTATCAAGGTCACAGCCTGAACTATACAAATGACATTGCTGTACTAGGTGAAGCTATTTATAGCGTTCATAGCTTTCAGTTTGTCTTCCTGCACCTCCAAGCCAAGGCTGCATGAAGAAGCTGTTTGAGAACACTGACTGCTAGCCAGTTGTGTGGACAGTTCCTCATTACATCTTTTCTGCACCCCAGCTGCACGTTGCCCTGCATCATCTTCCCCACAAACTGATTAGTGTCAATTTGGTAGCACAACTGCCATCAGACAAGACTTTTGTTCAGCCTTGTTTTCACAGCCAGAGTAAAAGAGCTCCTCACCAGCTCTGCCTGACAGGAATCCTCAGGTGCACGAGGT
This sequence comes from Phasianus colchicus, assembly GCF_987193195.1. NCBI lineage: Eukaryota > Metazoa > Chordata > Aves > Galliformes > Phasianidae > Phasianus > Phasianus colchicus. The sequence goes on along the minus strand of NC_143450.1, from coordinate 14,891,981 downwards.
TGGCCTTTTTTGAGGTCTCCTTGCCTAAGGCTCCAGTTCTGCCAGAGCTGATTACACATAGTACCCAAAGGCCTGTGATCTCCTAATTTTAGCACAGAAGCCCAGCAGAGTATTCCGTCTCCCTAAAAACACAACCAACCCCAGTGCTCCTTACAGATACAGATCATTAACATCTGGAATGCAACTTACTTCCAGGTAAGACATAATGTGTAAATTAGGATTAGATAACCTTCCTGAAGTTCTGTTAAGAGAATGCACTACATTCTGACACCACCTCCCACCCCCAATAACAGCATGTTGTTCTCTTGCAGATATTTAAATACGTAACCTTTAGCAAAACCATGACACAACTGTTATCCACTTTATCTCGCTGTGCCAAGGACATCATTGGATTTGCCATCATGTTCTTCATCATTTTCTTTGCCTATGCACAGTTCAGCCACCTCGTCTTCGGGTCTCAAGTTGATGACTTTTCTACTTTTCAAAACTGCATGTATGGAATTTTCTGAACTTTTTGATGCAAAACCCCTAATCGATAAGGGTACAAACAGCTTCTGATAAGCAGAATTTTAAGAGTACAGTTCTCCAACTCTTAGTCTATTTCATAATGTAAAAGCAATTCTGTTGGTCCTATGGGCTGCTTATCATAATAACTGTATGTCCAAAAGGGCTGCTTGAGAGACCCAAGGGTTCAAAGCACAAGCTGAGTGGGTTCAGAAACAGAAATCACAGCTCTTAAGAAAACATTCACCTGCATAGCTAAGAGTGTCCAAACCCCAAATGCTGACTCCATTGTTTCTTTCTATTTTTTTTTTTAATCCACTCATCATATTAACGCCATCCATCAGTTCCAGGTATCAGCTGGAACTGTTTGTGATGGTTCATATACCTTGTAGCAATCCGTTACTCAGTGTGCACTGTGTTTTAGCCTACAGATAAATTTCTTAGAACTTTAGAGAGATATCTTCAAAATACCAAGACTGTTTGAAAGCAGTTATTTCCATGTAAAGCTCTGTGACTCTTCTAAAGCTGTTTTGGACCCACTTGGATGCAAGATAGTCCTAAGATGCTGCAATACAGAAGAATATGCATATTACCTAGTAATTAAATCTCCTTTAGGGAGACAGAGGGACCTACACTACTACATTCTATACTAACAGAAAATAAGGGATCCTAGAGCTGGAACAAAAAGAAAACAATTATACAAATACTAAACAATTTATTCAACATGGAAGTGTTTTCTCCTAGAAGACATTTAGCAAGTGCCTTGCACTTTTAAATTCTCAAATGTGTGCAAAATGTCCACTTTACCATTGCACTGTAATGCTGGTTTCTCTTAATTCACCACTGTTGTTGTCACTGAAATCAACTGCATCTAACCAACTACTTTGTTTTCTTTTTTAAATAATGTTTAAAATACTTTAAAGGAAATCAGTCAACCTCAGTCTTATGTGTTGTTTTGTGTTTTTTTTCCCTGCCAGTTTCTCACAGTTTCGTATTGTGCTGGGAGATTTTAATTTTGAAAGCCTAGAAGTAAACAGCATCCTTGGACCTATTTACTACATCTCATTTGTGTTCTTTGTGTTCTTTCTCTTGCTGGTAGGTAAAAATGCTTCTGTGTAAGCAGTAGAGAAAAAAAAAAATGATTACCTTCTGTTGGGTAGTGCTCCGAGACAGTGTTTCCTACCTCAAGATGACACTTTTGCCTGTAATGCTTGACTTGCCCTGTCTGCCCTTCAGCATACTTAGGCTGTAAGACAGTCTGGATTCTTTGGCACGAGCTGGCAAGGCATTTCACAGCTCTGCCTTCCTCCAAAGAGCCAAAAAAGGGGCTTTTGCACCATGGAACAAGCATATTGCACCTTTCACTCTACTCTATTGATTTCTTGAGATTTTAACTTCTGAAAACTTACTTGGAAGCTCTTGAGAAGTGCAAAGTTTCAGCCTTGTCAGCTGGAAAGTTGGAATGACTTTGGTGGGACTCTGTAGTTTCAAGTTCTAGACCAGCTGGATTGGTGTTTTCATTACTAAGGTCTGAAACACCACTTGAAAAAGACACAATATGTAACGGGAAATCTGTCACTCCAAGGAGGTGGGCCTTTTAGCCAATGCTGCACAGGGGAAATAAGCAAATCCTCTCCCAAAACAGGAGGTTCTAAGGGAATTTAAATACATTAGAAGCGTATCTGCGCCCAACAAAGCTCTTCCAATTCTATTAGTTGCATTCCTTAGCACTGAGCAGTCCCCAAAACAATAAGCCTAGCATAACAAATAGAGTTTCCAGAAAAATATCTAACTGCATCCTTCCTGTACAGAACATGTTTTTAGCTATTATAAATGACACCTATTCAGAAGTCAAAGCAGACTTTGCAGTGATTCCCGATCAAGAACTTCACATCACAGACCTCTTCAGACAGGTAAGTTAATGCTTTTGTAACTCTCCCAATGAGATCAAGTTTAGAGGGGAATTTCTATGCTACATCACTAGCAACGAGCCTTATGCAGCCAGGCCACAACCATTTAAGAACACCCAATAGTTGTTATTTCACTTTAAATAAACGTTTGACAGATAACATCCTTCCATTAAACCCACTGGAGCACCTAATAATTATTACTGACTCAAACAGCATGAGCTAGGGTGCAGGAAGCTACCTTTTCTTGACCCTTTTAAAAACAGTATTTAAGACCAGCCTGATTTGTGATATATCCTGGTATCAACTTCTTTCAAATCTTACTTCTGCTATTCTTCCTAGACGAGAAACTGAAGTTTTTCTCTGTATGCAAGTTTAGGATATTGCCAAGTGAAACGAGCACAGGGGCCCCACACCAAAAGCCTACACTTGGCTCTCTGGTACAGTTTAGCTTCCCCTACCCAAGCTTGTTCTCCTAATCCTAGTCAACAGAAAGATGGAAATGAATATGCTGGAAGACCAAAACCCTTATTGGATTTGGCTGAATAGTACTTTAAGGATTTAATGACAAGTTTAAGATGTAGCAGAGTGAGATCTCTGAGCCAAGGGAACCAAATAAGGACCAAGTCTTATGGGATTTCTTTTTGATTGCCAAGGCATCACACCAAGCAGGTCTGTTACTCCACTCAAATCCTTAGGAAGAAATGTTTCTGGGTAAACACAAGCCAATTAACATGCTCAACATTCTTTGTCCAGATCTACAATAAAGCCCTTGTCAAGCTCAAATTGAGGAAACCAGATACAGATCTAGGAGATGAGAACCTGGAAAGGTAAGATCTCAACCCAAGCTGAAGTATTTGCTGTTAGCCCCTGTGCCAAGCAGAGATGTATTCTCACACGACTTGTCTTTTTTCATTTGTGTGAACAAGAAGCAAGGAATTTCCATCCACTAAAGGAAAGGATATTTCCAAGCCTTCCAAAGGAGGCAGTGCTCATGAAAAGGTAAGGTTTATTTTTTCCTATATTCTTAGAACTGGTCGTATTTCAAAAGCTGACTAATACCAAAGGAGTCACAGTTGTACCCACTTTTACTTACAAAAGCTTTTTTCTCCACAGAATACTATTTTTAACATCACAGAAATAGCAAAAGATAGAGCTGTAAATAAACGAGAATCACTAGTTATGGCCCAAATGTTAAATGGAAGCTTGTCTGGGCTCTGGACAAAGTCATGAAATACAAGAGCAGAGATGGCTGTAGGCTGTGGTCAGTGTGTCTTAGCAGTAGTAGGAAATTGTGAGGTGGGCATTTGCCCAAATGTTAAACTAAAATGGATTATGGAAAATAAACCTGTTTTTGAACAGTGTGTTAGGTCATAGGCTGCATTTGCAGCACAATAACAACTATTTCCACTTGCTTTACCAAAAGGCTTTCAGCAGTTCTTGGTAGATCCATATCTGCAGTTAGCTGGTGCAAACACTTCCAAAACATCTTTAAAATTATATCTATTAATTTTACAATAGAAAGAAAAAGCCCCATAGCTAGCTACAAGCACTACTCCACGCAGTGGCTGCAGTCTCTCACTTCTGAAAAGACGTATGTATTCTTACATTCTATCGTTTCAAGACAGAAGGAAGACCCATTTTCCTATGGGAACATTTTTCTCCCCCAGGCTGCATATCTTTTGCTGCTCAGGCATGTCCCCCTCCCTGCATGAGTGACAGTGTCCAAGTAAGTCACTGTGATTTTTCTTCCTCCCTCCCCCCCTCCCTCTGGTGCTGATTAGAGGCATCCGAAGCCACCGAAGTTACAGAAAGGGAAAGAGAGTCTTCATCACTCCGACTCAGTCATTGCTTCTCAGAGCTCTGTCTTCCCTGAAGAATTTCAGCAGTAAGTGTTTGTGAGAACCTGTTCCTGAAGCCTTACTCCCATCCCCAGGTGCTTGCATCAGCCCTGACTTGAATTAGCTAAAACTCTTACAGAGCAACAACTTGACAAACAGGAGAGCAAGGCAATGAACACCAAGGCAATGAACCTAAGACATTACTTCACATGTTCTTGTACAGCTGCCAACAGCCACCCTGGGAGAGGGAAGGTGGAAAAAGAAAACACATTTAGTAGAGCAGTTGTTAAGGGTGTTAATCAGGATTGAAGTGAGAAGAGAATTTAAGATATTATCTCTCTTCTAGAACATTTCCTCATGGCTGCTCAGAGGGTGACAAAGGCTGTAAGGCCTTGTGCTTGGGCAGGGTATTTCAGGCCTTAAGGCCCTTGGCAGCAGACAATATAAGTGAGCAAACAAAGATTACAAATACAAGTTTAAGGGGAACGCATCAAAAGGATTTGTTCCTGTATTTGTCTGTCATAGGCTCCTCAGACGTACATCTGAGTTGGAGAAGGAATTAAACAATGCTAATGCAAAACTCAGTCAGATTATGAAAAGCATGCAACGACTGAAGGATGCTTCAGGCAAGACAGCACGGTAAAATGGTAGCAGAGATTGACTTCTTCATACAGCTGAAATTCAAAGTCAAGAAAGAACAATTCTTCCCCTACACCTTTACAATTTTTATACACAAATATAAACACATAAAAAGTAGAACTGTTATTAAAGGCATACTAATGTAACTTCACAATCTGATCTGTGAGTTTCAGATAGTTCTTCAACCTTGCTCTCACCAGACTTCTGAGTAGATATCCCTACAAATTTCTTAGTCAGCTGCCTCATTTTGGAGCTGCTGTGAGCCATCGATACAAGCTGGAGGCTCTAGTAACCAAGAGAACTGACAGCAAGCTCCCTGGGCCTGCTGTGTACATGTCTCTCAGTCTCTAGCTACATGAGCCAAGTAACAGTCCAACACATGTCTCATTAACCCTGACTCCCCAAGGCCACTTTCTTTAGCTCATACACTGCAGGCAATGGCAATGCATATTTCTCAGCAATTCTTTCACGCACCTGTTGCTTCCACCACCACCAGCACCACCACCTCCAAAGCGAAATTGGTCTTTCAGAAAATAAAAGTCTTAGTGCTTAATGGCTGGAACCGCTAGAGGGCATTGTGTTTCAAACCTGAATTCTTAGAAAAAAAGTCTCTTGTTAGTCGATTTATACCCATTGCCTTACAGACCTGGTGTTACCTTCCAGCCAGACACGATCTACCCATATGTAGCCATTAATCCACTCATATGTAGTTATAAATATTTGTTCTTTGGAGAGATTCAGCCACAGGAAGAAACAAAACAGAATAAAACACATCCAAACACCATCTGAGCATGCCATAACCAATGTACTATGAACAATCCATTTGTCAAGAGAAGAATTATCCTCCTGTCCAGAAGTGTGTGCAGTGACAGCATTTACTAGCCACAAACACAGCAGTAACTGCTACACACGATGCTTATTTTGAGGCTTAGAGATTATTACAGATGAGAGACAATCAAATTCTGCTCATCAGCTGCAGGTGTACTCACTGGCAGTGAATTAATCAGCTTTCTGCCCAGACTCCTCCTAAAGTGTTTACTGCAGGAACAGAAATGATCAAGACTCAGTTTGCCCCTGTACCATCACAGCCCAGACTGGCAATTTAGCAGGACCTGCAACCCCAGTGCAACATACCAAAAGTTAGATCAGGAGCCAGTGTGGTCACTTGGCTGCTGTCTCTGCTGAGTAGCACAGTCTAAGGAGGTAAAATGAGGCTTTAGCTGCTGCAGCTTCATTAAGGGCTGTCTCAGCACCAGAGCCAGTAGCTGTGCTGGCAGGCTGCGTGACTCAGACCTGCCTGAGCAACACTGCCACTACAAACACAAACCAGAATACTGAAGGACTCAGCACTTGTTTTCAAGAGGTGGTAGAGGGGGGGAAAAAAGCATGATGAGGAACAAAGATATATGACAATAAAGGTTAAGGTATTTTTATTATAAAAGTCTATACAATGAGCACCAGACATAGCAATGCAATTACATCTGGTTTAGTTATATATATATTCCATATCTATATATCCATATAGATATATAGGTTTTGCTTTTACCAAAGTAAAACTGTTATATCACAAAATGCCTAATTCTACCATTTATTTATTGCTCAACAAGGATGGCACAAAACACACTCATAGCATAACTGTTGCCATGCTTATCTACTATACTGAATAAACAGCCAAACACTGCATAACAAACACAAAGCAGCTGTTAATTCTGAATTGGAATCAGTCTGATCACTCACTCACTTATAAAAATATTGGAATCATATAGATTTAAGCATTATAAAGGAGGAATATATTATTTAAAACATTTAAATAGTGCATATTGACATTCTGCATGTGGTATATAAAACACAAACATTCATGTACAACGCTATACAGTACACATTAGTTTCAATGTTTGGATACACCCGTGTCTGCAGACTGATAGAAAAGCAACTGAAGTGTACATTGCACAATGAAACTGAATAAAACTGATAAATGGTCTCAAGACTAGTTTAACCTCATAATTCCCTACGGTCCCAGATCGTTTTGCCATTTAAAAAAGAAAGGCATACCACCAGTGCTCAATAGTTTTAGTGCTTTTCTTCTGAATTCCAAAATTACATGCCTACGAGCAGAATAAAACAAAACAGGAAGTATTCTACAGTACACTGATGAAACCTGAGCACTAAAATGCTACTTTCAATCTATTTCATATGCTTCATGACAGAATAGCAAGTCTATGAGGTTACATGCTAGCCACTTTTTACTTGGAGAAAATTCATTTTTGGTCTTTCATAAAGCAGTGTGAATAATAGCTATGTTGACATTAGCCAGTCATAAAAACATGCAGTGAGAGTAGGTGCATGCAAAACATGGCCACGATCAAACTGATACACTGAAAAAAAAACCAAACAAAAACTGAGAAAGCACCAATTAAAATTAACACTTAGATTTTGCCAGATCAAAACCAGCTGCTGATGGCTGCTGCAGAGCATAAAGCTAGCTAAATCATCATTCAGCACAGCAGATGTGATACTCAAAACATTATTTAGTTTCAACTCTGAAGCTAAATCATGCAAGGCCCATAAACTGTTTTGCTTATATCATAAAGATTAGATATTTTTTATTCTCCAACTGTAAAACAAAACCGTGATAAACAGCAGTAATTTCTTCACTCAAAGCTGTCAGTTCACCCTGTGGTGTGCATTAACCATGCTATTTTAGCCCTTGATAGCATATTTATTTCAGGTACTGTGGATTTTTAACTGACCTAAACCAGCACTTTTCTGCTGGAGCTACACAAGTCTGAGCAACATCACATTTCTCATACACTGTAACGTGCATTAAGTTCCTCAAATCTGCTGAAAGAGGAGATGCAGTATCCAATTCAGACAAAACACTATGCCACCACTAGCTGATGAACAAGAGCCAATAAGATTCATGACAGTAATGTAAGTCCTGTAGGCAGCATGTGATATAACTTTTCAGTTTTCCAAGTTTTAAAAGACACTAAATAAGGTCACTTTCTCGTTTGTCCACTGTCATCTTTATCTAGGTGGAAATGTGACCACTAACAAGCAAAATCCATATATGTTAATTATTATGGTTATAAATGCAATTTAGATTACTAGAAATTGAGCTTGTTCCATAGCAGTTCTTTGAAAGGAATTACAGGTTGGCTTTTAAACATGCCAGGAAAAGAGAGATGTATTTTTAATTCGCTTTTTTCCCCCCTACAATAAAATAGGCAACAGGAGTACTTCAGTATAGCATTACAGTATAAATAATTTCTTCTATAATGCAAAAGTTTGGTAATGAAATTTTCAGAGTTCTTGAATGCCAAAGAACAAAATGCTATGGTTGTTTTAGAACAAGGTGGATGCATCCAATACAAAATAAATTGAAGGAAACTGTGTTTGCTAAAGTTGGATAGCGCAGTCTCAAATTTACAGATCTTATTTGCTCTCTAGACAGAACCTACTTACCCTTCAACCAACTTAGAGTGGCACCACAATAAAGTGCACAAACCGTATTCTTTCAACAGTGCGTGATATATGAACAAAAGCACTCAGTAAGTACAGTGGTAGTATAAGCAAAATGTTATTCAATGGTTTGGAGGAACCTAAGTTAAATTGATTTTGAAGAATCTTGTTTGCTGATAAGGACTTCTAACAGCCTAAGTTTGGCTTTAATTTTCTTGTACTCCCTGTACTCATCAAGCATTGGAACCCGATCTTCTTTCTGTACATTCCTGTAAAAAGAAACACGTGTAAGTTTCAGGAAAATCCTCCACGATGCAGTAAATCAAACACACAAGCAGAAACGTGCAGTTATCTTAGAGGGAAAAAGAAAGGTCTGCCAAATGGTTCATCAGTAAGAGACCATCATATTTTAGGTCCTTGTAGTTAAAACTGCCATCACCTAAAAAAACAGACTGATAGCCCAGCAGCATTTATCCAGCACAGTTGAAAAACAATTCTCTTAAATTCTGGAGCTTTTGTTAACAGGATATGAAGGCTTTCATTTCAGGTTGTGTTTATACATCAAACAAAAACCCAAGTAAATTTAAGTGAATCTAAATTTTCACACTACATAGACTGATTCATAAATTGATAGCAGAGAACTGGTCTTAAATCAGTCTATAAGTAAGATTTATTTTTAAGCCAACCATTCATTATTAACTTTATCATTGGCCATTAAAGTCAAAAGGATTTACGTCTCAAATTCAGCAAGCATATGACAAAGCCATGTTACTGAAATTTGTATGACTAATTATCCATTAGTTTTTAGTTAAATGAGAAAACAATAAAAAGTGTCTTGAAATGAGTCCAGAAAATGATTGTCTTTTCTTAACATGTTATTTTTGTTCATGAGGTGATACACCCTGAAAAAAACTCTTTGATACTACTTTCATTTTCATCATTATGAACAGTAATAGTAACTGTAACAGATGAAACAAAACTACACAGCAGGTTTTCTCCACTATTAAAAACACACAACGTTATCTCCTTCAAGAGTTTGTTCACAGTAAAGATTAGATCATATTTCACTTGGCAAAGTTCATAAAAAGCTAAAGAAACATTTGGCTATAGAAGTGAAGCTGCTGTCCAGCATCTGCTTTTGTGCTAAACAAACCTTCCATTCTGCTGATAAAACTCCTCTTCAAATTCTCGTAATGTCTTGCGTAGCTTCTTCTTTTCAGCTCTGGCTTTCCACAGTTGCTCCAATAATTCAGGCCTGAAAAAGACCATTGGCCATACAGTAAAATTTAGATTCTTCAAAACTTACTCAAAAAAACTGAGCTAACTGAAGTAATACTAAATTCACCCTTCTTGTACGGAAAACAGTATCTGACTGAAATACTGAAAACAAACTGGTAGTTAATAAAAGGGTACACATTTTCTGCTCCCTACACAGCTTGAGTAGGCTGAAGAAGATTTAGAAGATACTAAACAATTCTCTGAATACAAAAAGAACTTAGTCAGACAATGTCAGAGGAAATAACGCTCACTCAAGCCAAACACCTCCTGAGAAATACCGAACATGTCATTCCTTTCCACCCAGCATCATATTTGGTATCATGACTAAGTGCAATCAGAACAACTTCTGTAACAGAATTTTATACTCACATAGAAGCAGCTCGGGTGCTTGACAGCCTAAGGTCGCGGGTCAGTTTCTCTTGACCATCTTCAACATCGGACTCCGAGTTCTCAACCGGGCTTAAAACAGACTGTGTTTGGACAGCAGATTTTAAGATATCAGTCAGGTCTGCAGACAAACCATCGCTTTCCTCCTCTTCTTCCTGAAACAAAAAGCAGAAATTCAAAACAAATATAAAACACTCCCTTTCCATCTTACAAGGGTTGGGAGATACATTTTTTAAAAGTGTATTGTACGCACCTTAATTTCTTCAAAAAAGTGGGCAGTTTCACCTTCAATGATGGGTTGTAACATCTGCCCCCGTCTCTTGGTTGATGGTGAACCCTGCAATATTTCAAGCTTCTTTAATTATATGCAGATAGACATTAAATGATGTGCACAGTCAGAATTCTGTACAAGTTGCCTAATACCTAAGGGTCTGTCTTTTTCTCCTCCAAAAAAAGGCTACGAACAGACTTAAAGAACATAAACAAAACAGCCTTAAGATCCAAAAATTCAGTTGCCCGAAACAGAAGTAAATCTTGCAGCTTATCATTTATGTAAAAAGAACTGAAACTCTAATACTCTTCTTTGAACTTTCAATCAAAAGCAATTGCCCAACGTGTTCTGAACAAAATTCATAAAGCTCAAAGACATCTCTGGAATTCACTCTTGTTCCTCCTAAATCACAAAAAATGAAGCTATATAAGGGCAGAGGCATTTTGTATCTTCTGCCATGAATGTGGTAGGAATAATTCTGCCAGTTTCTCTTTCCAGACTACTCTGAAGCACAACAAGTGAAGTGCTATCTAAAAGTTATCCATTGCTCAATATCTGTATCTGTTGAATTTCAGCCTAAACATATGCTGCTGTGAGGTACAGGTGCTGCTGTTAGCTGCCTGTTACACACATGCCATTATGCTCTGCTCATCTCTTGCGGCTGGACAGGATAAGCACTTTCAACTGATGGACTGTTTGACCAGGATAAAGGTAGAACATGAACACACATAGATAATGACCTGTCAAAGAACTTCTGTTAGTGAAAGGAGCTTCCTGCTTGTTGATTTCCACACAGGCTTCGGTGTATATGATTAATATCCACTGCTACCCTAACAGATATCTCATGGAAGCAAATGTCACATAATTTAAAAAGCAATTATTGAAATACCTGGCATAAAATATAGCCTACCTATAAGCTACCATTAAACTATTCCCTGGTAATTAGAAAGCTCCACTTATCTGTCTCACACATTTCAAAAGCAGAAGCCTGTGAAATACTTTGTTCATTGTCTGCAGCAAGAACAGGAAGGTTATCACTAGGATCTCTTCTGAGTTTATAATTCTTTTGGCTGAATGTTGACCATCATTTTGTTTCACAGCTTAAATAAAAGACTAACATTTATAAGACTACAGACAATATGATATGCATCTCATTTGAAGAATTGGATTTCTGATATGAGAAATAAGACAAAACCCAACCAGTCAAATACACCAAAACTAAACTGTGGCTCAGCAGTTACGGAGAAATGCTAAGGTTATCAGAACAAATTCTGTGTTTATGGAATTCAGAAATGGATACTGACATCAAGGTGCCCTTAAACTTAAAGGGGACTACAATTAAAATCATGTTTTTCTATAAAAAGCTATTCCTTTTTCCATGTGGATTTTGAGTCATCTTGAACCGATTTCTTTATCTCAGTGTTCTTCAGCTTAAGGAGCTGGTTAAGAACAGTGAGAGTCACAGACTGCAGATTAAGTTACTGCTGAGTAAGCCACTGTCCAGTTATTTAAATCTGATAGAGAACTGTCTGTGAGCAGTCCCTCCTTCTAAAAGGGTCAATAGCTAATATCAAAATCCCAAGTTTGAGTCAGCATGCAAGAGAACAAAAAGAGCTAGGTGGTTGTCATTCCACAGCTACCTTATAGGTCACAATAAGAAAGGTTAATTCAGTCATTTTGCACAATAGGGGAACTTTTCTTTCTTATCTCTTCAAGAGGGGAAAGAAAGGGAAGGAAAAGCACTGCAAGCTAGAAGGAAATGAAGCGAAAACATGATGAAAGAGCAGGTGATGTACAGATGCTGAAGCAGTTGTCAATAACGTGTTTCTCACTAAGGAAACAAAAATGAATGAAGTGATTTTAACGGCCATCTTCTTACTCTTGCCTCTCTACTACAGAAGAGGCAAGCTTCGTTACAGCTGCCTGTGTTACTCTTGTTTGGAAGACTAATACAGTACACACTGTGGATCTGTACCTAGCACAGTGACTCAGCCAAGGAAAGTTAGAACAACTTGTTTACTTCCACTGGGAACTATTTACTTCCTCAGAGCTGTCAAGGTAACAGACAGCCTTGAACTGCTCTGTTCTCAGCAGAAAACCAGATGTCTCAACTACAACACCATCTTGTATCTTCCAAAAGAAAGACGTGTTTTATTATTAGCTCTTCTAAAGCCATACTAGCAGTTCAAAAGGGGAAAAAATATAAATAGCATGTTTTACTCACAAGAATAGGAGTAATGCTTGCTCTAGTTAACATTTGTTTTACAAGTCTGTATCTGTCATAAAGTGGCTTCACAATATGTCTTTCTTCTCTAGTAACCTAAAGGCAGAGAAACCACAGAATTAATTATACCAGTCACTGAATAATACGCAAGCAAACAAAGCATTATGCTTCTCATGCCAGGCCACACACATTCCAATTAGGAACATAAAACTAGTTTGTGTGTATGCAATGGAGCTTATGGAAAGGAAAGGAAATAAGCAGATGTTTATTTCCCCTCTTATTTTTCCACTTTAAACTTCTTTTAGAAAAATACTGAGTTAAGATTTCTTAAATGTTAGATGATCTTAAGTAGAAGTAAGCCCTCTAAAGACCCTTAGAAAAAAGGGAAAAAAGGGACCAAGAGCTGTGGGAGAAGACTGTGTAACTAGCAATGACGATGACTCTAGAGAAGTGACAGGGAAAAAAAAGATGAAATTGCAGATAGATTTTATCTGATACCTGATTGTACACTCAATTCTTGGCCACTATGTTTACTAAAAACAATGAAACTTGAAGGTTATCATCAGCAGTTACTGACTTCTTCTCTAAGGGGCTCATAGAGTCAGTATCACCAATACCATTTTTCTTCCTGGTCTTTTATAACTGAAAGGCTTGATCAGATGTATATAGTAGTGCTGATTACTAAGTTGGTGCACAAAGTCCAGAAGACTGATAGAACATTAACTGGAAGCATCTTCTGACTGGACAAGCAAATGCTGATCATTGTCCATGATTAAAGACTCAGAACTCTAGGTACTAGCTGCCAGTTAGTTCCTCCCACCACATACTTGGAAAAGCATCTCAATTTTTGTTTTTGTACAACCTGTAATAAACTTATAGACCTTTTCCTAGAAAAATCAATAGTATTTGTGATTTTTGTTAAAAAAATAACACAAAGAAGATTACTCTTTGCTTCACAGACAAGTATGGCACCAACCTATACAAATTACTTTGCAAACTCCAGTAACTCACTGATCTGTAAAAAGGGGCCTATGTAATGAATCAATACACAAATCCTAGTTTTCACAAGTTAATGCTGTAGCTTCATTTGATAGCAACATGGAAACAGACAGATCACTGTTTGGAAAAAAAAATCAGGTATTAATTACTAATTATTATTACTACTTCTGCACAAGAAATACCATTGTTTAAGTACATTAGCATAGCTTGATGAAGTAGAAGAGGTATTACCGGTCGTCCATGTTGACTTTCATAATACAGGAGACTTTTCTGGAGAGATGTTTTCTCTTCTACCAAATGGTCCTTTGTCATTTTCTGTTAGAAGAATTGTTCATATTAATCAAAAGTCACTTCAGCAGTTTCTTTTTTTACTGTATCAGCTATAAACGCAACTTAACCAAAAACTCAGATTAATTAATACCATACATCCCAATTTAATAAGATTTAAAGCTGTTCAATGTTGTAATCAGATACCATAATCTCATGCTTACTTTTATATCTTCTGGCAAACATCTCTCAACTCGTTTTTCCTTTAATCTTTTCAAAATGAGTTCAAGTGTAGCTTCCTTGGTGGGCTTCTTCTCTTTCTGCACAACCCGCATCTCATCTCCATTTTCTTCATCTTCTTGGTCAAGAGAGGAACCAAAGCTTTTTGGTAGAGTGTTGCTTCGTGGACGTGTTTGAGGTATGAATTCTCCATCTGAGCTCTTCTGCTTTGCATCTGAAAATAAAAAAAACTACTTAACCTAAAAGTTTAAGAGAACCAATTCCCTCTGTTTAACTGCAAAATAAGGAACACAGCTGTTTGCATAGGCAAGGTTTCTCTTCTAAAAACAAAGCCACAAAAATAACTTTGATTTTGCTTTTGGTATAGATCAGAATCCAGAAATTAAAGATTTGTACTGTCCTGTGGAATTGTGCTGAATGAGTTATCACTTCTGTTTTAGTCATATATATAATTTGTTTTTGTATGCAACCTGAAGCACAGCATCCCTTACCTTTTATTTGCTTTCTTAATTTGGTAAGGTCAGTCATCCATTTTAAAACTTTTGGATTGGCTGCAATATCACTGTAGGAGGGCTGAAAAGTAATATAAAGTTTTATATGAACATGTTGAAGATTTATAAACATTTCATAAAATACACAGCAATATTTTTGGCAGCAAAGGTGACTAGTAACATCAATGTCACTCAATACAAGATCCCAGTGCCAACATAATGAACATTTGTTAAAATAAACTTGAAATAAGGCATCAGAAGTTGATCCAGAGAGAGGTAAAGATGCTTTTTTTTTTTTTCCACTGGCTTCATCAAATATCCCTTCAGTCTAACTGAAGTCACCATCTGCTCATCAGGTATTGTGGCATGTTTTCCTTATACTATCATCGTCCACTTCTGCAGAAAGCAGCATATAACAAAACTACTCTATCAGCTCACACTTTTTCAGTGATGAAACACAAAAAGTAACACCACACAGCCATTTATCCTGAATAAAAGCAGTAACTTACCTTACTGTTCTTCTCTTTTTCAAATTGTTCCTCAAATTGCTTTATTTTTTTCTGTAGTTTCTTGACAAGCTGATAAGGTGTCTTGTCTTCCCTTTTGTCATCTTTTGAGCTGAAGGATGCTCTTCGTGTTCTGTATTAAAAACATTTTAAAATGTAATTTCAAATAATTAAGCCAGTGCAAACAACATTGGACTAGCAGATGACTAACTTGTTTTGGTTTTCTTTTTCAGCTCATAATAACATTCTTTTCAGACTTTCAGTCAGAGCTTCTTACATACTCAATCAAAATGCTACCATCCACTGCCTTCAAAATGCGATGTTATTTTCTCTTCTCTAACTTCAATAATATTCCTAACAGAAATAGCTCCTTTGGTGAAAAACACCATTTGAAATTCAAGTACTGTCAATTACATTGTCATTAAAACAGCTCAGATCTTTCTGGTGGCTAAGTTGCTTATCTAAATTACAAGATTATCAGTACTTGATACATTTGCCACAAAACACAGCCTAGTCTAGAAGCTACCACTGAACAATCCTTGGTAATTAGGCAGCTCCACTTATCTGTCTTAGATAACTCAATAGATGCTTATCTTAAAAAAAAATAATAATAATATCCATCATCTAATCTGTTTGACTTCCTAATACATTTCTGCAGTATGCAATTCCAGTTTTGAATCACCTTCTGCACTTGCTCAGCTCCCTCACATTTGTGCCTTATGAAAACTCTGCATTTCAAGACCAACCATAGGAATTTTCTAGCATACATATTACACAAGGTGCCTGAAATACCTCTTGGTGCAGCTAGTGACGCCTACATAATTCAAGATAATAGAAATACTAATCTAATTATCTGCTAGTGTAGATCCTTATTAGTTTCAGAAGGAGAATAGCTATTAGAATCAGCACTTTTCTACAGGTCAGTCTCATACA
Source organism: Phasianus colchicus (assembly GCF_987193195.1). Classification (NCBI taxonomy): domain Eukaryota; kingdom Metazoa; phylum Chordata; class Aves; order Galliformes; family Phasianidae; genus Phasianus; species Phasianus colchicus. Next base: position 14,876,032 of record NC_143450.1, on the reverse strand, counting down.
TCATTTTAACAGCACTCATCAACTGCAGTCTGCCACTAACTGGAGAACATTTGGGAAAGCATCTTTTGTATCAATAAACTTACGACAGAGACTTAGAAAATCTGAAGTTGGTCTTTCCTGTTCTAAATTTTCTCATTTTTATGATATTATTTCTTCCCTAATAATCATGGTGATTTTTCTCAAATGGCTTTTCATGTTAATAGTATTAGGAAGTACAGGCCAGAGGTTATTTACAGATTTGGAAGTCCACACAAATAACGCAGCTTCTTTAATTACAACTCAGCTTCTACATGCTGAGTTAAACTGGCTTGATCCTCTACAACAGCAAGAGAGAACCTTCATTAAAGGACCCTATAACTCCACTGTACTGCTGTCCCTCCTTTCTCCCTCTAATAGTTGTTTGGTGCCTTCTCTTAGCCCTTCTGAATGAAGGCTTTCCACAGGCCAAGTGAAGAACCTTCCCAGTTTATCACTGCGTGTTTTTTTTGCAAGGATTTGTGTAACCTAGCTCTCTTTACTGGGAGTGGGTATACAAAACAAACAGGAAAACTCACAACATGAAAATTGATACTCGTGCAATTGGGAAAAAAATTACATAAAACCACATCACAGCATCCAGTAAAGCCTGGTAAACAAAGGATATAAATAATGTCTTCAGACCAGGAAGTGTCATTACAACAGGTTACCAGAAGCTCAGTCTGAATGCCAGGGAAAGTCTGTCCTATTTTTATATTCTTTCCCTAAGCTTCTGCCAGTGGCCACTTTGAGAGACAGCCATCCCATCTCTGGTCTGACCTAATATGGCAATTCCCAGGTGTGCAAAGCTGCCCAATGGCTGTATAATGATACATTTGACCTTGGTTTTCAGTTTATTTGTCATACCATAAAAACCTTATGATGTTTTTAAGCAGCTGAATTTTCATACCAGAAGTAACTGCCACAATACCACCAAATTACATTAAAGTACATACCTAACAAAAGAAAGTGCTTTGGATGAAGAATCTAATGTTTCTGGATCATGTAAGAAACGCTGACTTTGCCCGAAGTCCAAACTACGGTGTGACAATATCGGGTGACAGTCCTCCTCCAATGGATGATTAGTCATCCTTCCAGCCTGTGGGGAAAGCTGAGCTTCTCCAGATTCACTGTCTTCCTGCCAAGATTTGAAAGCAGGAAATGGATCTGTAAGATAAAAAAAGGGAAACAAAATGGTACTTGTCTGTTAACAGAACTATAAAGAAGAATCAAGAGGAAACGATTGTGTATGCGATACTTAGTCTTGTATGCTATAAAGGATGTAGTGTCATACACAAAGTGAATAAAAACAGTGGAACACATCAGAAAGCTACAAATTCTGTCATATAACAATTGAAAGAAAAACATACTGAAATGAAGTATGCACACTAGGATCCCTTTTTCAAAGTGTTTCTTAGGAGTATGCATTTCTGAACAGTTCAACAGTGTAAGAGAGCATTACTTATTTACTTATCAGAAATGTTATATTAGAAGAACACACTTATTGCCTGCTTTAATGTATTGCTATGGAAATTAAGTTCCATGTGAGCTTTGAAAGACTCTCCTCTTGATTTTGAACGAGGCAAGCCTGACAATACCTCTTCAGGTACAATACCATTTACTTAGCCTTTTTAAAGGAGCATTGTTGGTGTGATTGTTTTTGGTTTTTTTTGTTGTTGTTGCTGTTGTTTGTCTGTTTGATCTCTAGTGTAGGTATAGTTTAAATCCATCTTGACATCACTGAGAAAAAGAGATTCTTTAGTTTGTGGAAGGGGACTTCTTTCAGGCAGGGGATTCCAAAACAATTTACTATACTTTTTTTTAAATAACCCTATTAAAAAGTTGGTTGTGTGATCCCTTACAATTCTCAACTACAGCTGTCTTACCACCTAACAAAAAGCTGCGAAAGCCCTTCAAGTACTTCAGTTGAAAATCTCCCCCTTCCTTTTCAGAAGTTTGCCTAATATTTTCCAAATCAGAAATCTTGAAAACTGGGTTCAAAGTGTGCAGAACAACAATAAAACCCACAAAGTAATCTTTGAAAAATAAATAAATAAGTGGTAACCCTTGTACCTGCTTTCCAGAGTGCATTCACTAAGAATTGTGGTGGTTTTGCTCAGGGAGTTTTTTTGGTGTTTTTTGTTTTGTTTTTTTTTGTTTGTTTGTTTTTTAAAGCTAGAATCTTGCTTGCTTATGCAGTACAAGACATAAGAAGGGGGCCCTTAAGGAGGAAAAAAATACTGCAAATCAGAACATTCCCAAGATAAGGGACAGCAGGTGAAGGGTTAGTTAGAAAGCAAACCATAAACTATCAAAAGGCAGATAACTGAATGTATGGCGAACCATACTTACCCTCCCCTTCTCTCTGCAGATGCATTGTTTTGAAATCAATGAGGGGAAAAGTGATAGGGCATGGCGCTAATAAAATGAAAAAGAATGGCAAAAATACTAAAGTGAACACACAGCACAGTCAGAACAAACCATACATAACATGTAAAGCAGGAAGATACAGTACCAGGGAAAAAAAAATCCCATATTTTGAGCCAGGCTCTGAACACTCTCAACTCCCAGGCAATTGCAGTGGCAGGTAAGGATGCTCAGGCCTTTGTAAATTTGAACTGTTTACCAGAAAGGTTTACAGAATTGACACAGGAATAGTAAAGACTTACTGCTATTTAATAAGTGTCTCATGCATCTTCACAGTAACAAAAGACAAGTTCTACGCATAGTTCTGCTCATAGCTTGTAAATAAGAGATGGCAGTAACTTTCAAAAAGAGGACAAATGCAGAATAAATACACAAACACAGATTAACCAATCTGCATTTCCCCCCTATTAAGGCAGCAAGCATTTCATGCTCGTTTTCAAGATCCCCATTCATTACAAGTCTTTAAAGGTGCCATCACATAGAATTTAATAATCCAAACCTTTTGAAAGATTTGGACTAGCAGATTTCTTTGCAAAGCCAATGTAGTTGAACAGAATGCTACAAGGACTTGCAGTGCCTGAGATCCTAACAGCCATTCTAAAAAGGACTGAAGAATAGTCAAAACTGAAGACTTCACCACATGCAAATACCATATCTTGCAAAATACCATGATTTTACTACTGAGAATCATGTAATGTAAATTTATACAGATATCCTATATTCTCTTTGAAGTAAAGATATACATGTATTTAGATAAGCAATACCAAAGTAACTTTTATGAACAGATTTAAAGAAATAATGAAAATGGAATCCACAAGTGTATTGAGAACACGTATTAAACATGTATTGAAGGTTAACACAGAGACTGTAACAAAACACAACATGCAAGTAAGCAATGTAAATAAATACTGACAACATAAAGCAAGTATTTCACAACCATAAGTAAGTGAATCAAATTACAAACATCATCATTTCTAAAGGGTCAAAAACAAAGTATGGATTAATGCAGGGAATTCATTTGGAAAACAGCCAACTTTGATGACAAATTAAGTTATTTTAAGTTACCACTATTTGAGCTTTGGGAGCTTTATGTGCTGGAATGCTACAGTTTCACATTGCACTGCTATAGCTCAAATGTACCTAGTTTACTTCATGAAATTTAACATTTCTAACACAAGATAAAAGTGACCGCATTCATTCTTCGTTACTAGTGCCTTATTAATGCCTAATGATGACAGTTTAAACGCATCTCAAAAAAACTGCTGTCACTGGAACTGCCTGCTGGAAGTTAAACATAATCCCTGGGTAGTAAATCTGCATTAAATCTACCATTTCACATCGAAAATAAGTGGATGGGGGTCATCCTCCTGCTGGTGACAGTTCGCAATATTTTAAACAATCTAACAAGCAGACTTTTTTTTTGTGAAGTGCAGATTGATGATTCAGATGATTCAACGTGACAGAATAACAGCAGCATATAAAGAACATGTAAAAAGACAAGTAGTTCGCTAAGATTATCAACGAGTGTTTTGCTGTGGTTAGAGTACAGAGAAGTTACGTTTTTATACAAGTAGAAGGACAGCATAAGCAGTCATTTCCACATATTTGAGCAACTACATTCAATCAAGTCATAAGTTCAGGGCCTTGCTACACCTGAAGGCCATAAAGAATAAGATCATAAATGTATATTTCACACTTCTTGTTTCCCAGAAATCATATTCATCGTTAACTTGTACTTGAAAAATTCAGGCTGTTTCAAGCTGTCCAGTGACAAGGAAGCCAATGCTGGACATTTCTGATGCTCAAGACAAGACAAACAGAATTCTCAGACTAAATCAAATGTAAATGGCTATGCTTAGTAGTTTAGTGGTTTTATGTCAAATTCAGCTAGTATGTGAACTGCAGTAACTTGGATTGGGGAAAAAAAAAAATCACAAAATTCAACATGAATATCAATTGCATCATAAAAAAGTATTTATGAAGACTCATGAGAGAGAGTCCAGGGGATTTTAAGTCACTTGAAAAATAAACAAACAATTTTTGCATGAAGCTCAGACACTTAGACTCTTTTGCTTTCTTTAGCTTTTTTTTTTTTTTTTTTTTTTTTTTTAAGTCCCTTCTAAGTTGCAGGAAGGTCTGAAAGAGCATGAGACCTATGCTATACACAGTAAAATTGGCCAAGTCATATAGGAATGTTTTATTCAGATGAAGCTAAAGGGAAAGTGGATAAGTTACCAGACTGCTTCTCCTACTTCGTAAAGTATTTCATTTATTCTAACTAGCTGAGTATACAGTGAATTAAAGGGCAAAAATTACCTTCCCATTTGTCACCATCAGATGCATTCTTCAGATCTAAACGTGGTACTTGGACACTCAGAGCTTCCTCAGGAACATAAATGTCACCATCCCCTGTCACCTCTGAATCAGTATTTGCATTGAGATCACAAGCTTTGGTACTTGAATCCTGTATACAAATAACAGCATAGAACAATTTCATTCTTATTTAGCAACTGAAAACCAGTTAACTATTTAGTGCTATTTCTAGCACTTCTGGAAGCTCTTTTAAAAAATATATTATTTCCTTACTCAAGTAAGGTGCTCCCACATTTCATAAGGAACTGTAAAGAAGCTTCTTCCCTCCCACAAATTAGCCAATTACTGGCATAAACAAAGTATTTCTCACACAAGATGCATAAGCATAAGCTTGCTGTGTTGCCCAAAGTTTCCAAAAAGCTGGACAATGAGGTCTGACAGATCTTGCAAATTTTGTGGCTACCCAAACAACACAACACAGACTACTAAGAACTAAATTTACTGGGATTTTCTGCATGTCTGTATTTACATTTATAAGATGCTGCATATATAAATGAAAATACCATCTTACCAGAAACATTTCTGAAGATATTCTATCATTGCCATCAAGCAAAATACTATTTTGCCTAAAAACAAAACAGTCCCAGTTATCATTTTAAATGCATTTCATTCTTACATACAGTATTCAGTTTTAGCAGATATGTAATTGATTTCCTTAAAGTGATCACTAGAACTCTGGAGAGCAGAAGTTAAGTTGTTTGGGGGTGGCACCTCTGCTCTTCACAGTTTCCAACTGAAACATGTAAACAAGCAATTGGACTTCAAACAGCCTGGAAACAGAAACAGCTCAAACAAGGAGTAAATATTTTGAAACAAATGAGCTCAAACTGAACGCTCCAATCAGTGCTGAACTCAATTGCATATGAACCTAAAATTTTCTGGCTAATTACTGTTACCAGCATTAATTCCCAAATGGCTGAGTGGTACAACTGTGCCAAAATATTTTCAAGGAATAATCTTTTTTGTTTCTCTTATGTTCTCAAAACTGAAGTTACACATTCTGCCACATAAGTGATAAATGAAAAATTCCTACCTTTCACTATTATTTTCTCCATCAACATCTGCATCTTTATCACATTGTTTCAATAATACATCTGCAGGCTGTTGGCAAAAAGTACATTTAGAGAGATTGAAAATGTTTCTGTAATTGTGGACCACAAAAAAGCCCTCAAGAATGAAAACCACAAGTTTCTATGCATGTGTAGAACTCACACTGTTTAACCAATGCAATACTTCCACATTAAAGCGAGGTCAGCAATTCAGTGCATTACTCACTAGAAGACCAACAGTGAAATCTCTATCTTCAGACACACCATGATTAAGAATTTAAAGCGTGGTTGTTTTGGTTAAGGTATACACCAACACTGTCACTGCAAATTGTCAGAGCGTGAGTTTTGGGGTGACAGGAATTACTTACTGCCACGACTCTGTGTCTCAGAGAGAACTGAGTGGGATGCAGATTTGGGCTTAGTGTTATACGAAATGAAACAAGTCCAACAGACTTCCTAGAAGGAACTTCTAATCCCCATTATTAAATAAAACAGCAGCAGAACTAGAAGGGGATGAGGAAATGCCAGCATTTTATGGCAGCATCTCACAGAACAAGTTCAGATTAATTAACATGACCATTTTGTACACTAGAAGTTGGAACAAGAAGACTGCTTTAAGTATTTAAGCCAAAGCCCAGTATTTGCTTTCATTGAGAAGCGCCGTCTCTGGGAGAATGTAACTGAAAAAATGTTTTATATCCCTCTTGAATAATGTTACATTTTATTTCAGATTTTAGAAAGCAGTCCCAGCTGATCTTTAAAATGTCTGAAAATAATATTTTAAGTTGCTCTGAGCTCAAATGTATGCAGCATTCAACTATTTTACATGGCTACATATTTTCCTTCCTCAGACATAACTCCATTCTCAACATTTCAGTCCTCAAGACAAGTTCCAATTCAAGAAAACAATTTCTTAATAACAGCTTTTCTGCCATAGAGAATCACATTTATTGTAGCCGCAGAATCAGTTGTTCCTTCTCCATTTCAGACCTAAAGCAAAGCTCACGTACAGAAGCTCATCTTTACTCTCCTACACCCCTATGCAACACCCAAGCATCATGCTCTCCCTTCACATTCTTACTGCAGTAATGTTCTTTTAGCCCTGAAGTGAGTGCGTTTCTTAAAAAGTATCATTCAGATTTCTCAGCTGTTCTTTTACTGAAACCATTGAGACAGAATAAAATGCACCAAAATTTGGATTTATAGAATTAGATTCTAAAGCAATATGCAAGGATAACAGCTGCGACTGGCAGTCAGCTTGTTAGGTTATTCAGAGAGTCATTTGAGATCCATTAAAGAACACAGTTGCTTTCTGAACTTTAACAGCAACTTCAGGCATCATTAACATTTCATTTTCTGAGCAAAACAATTTTAAAAATATATAAAATGTTCTATTTTTACTAATAACGTCATATCCTACTGTCTGTTCATGCAGGACTAAACAGATTTTTCTGTATAGGAACACAAATGGTCAATTCTAATACTTCAAGACAACAGGTAAACACTGAACCTCCTCTTCTCAGGAGGCCACAAGTTTAATTTTCTTTTTTCTTTTGTGTAACACCGCAAGTATAAGAGCTCTCAGCAGGATGGAGGGGGTCAAGCTGTCAGCACAGCAGAACTCAAACATCTAAGCAAAGAGGTTCAAGGAGAAGTAACAGAACCTGTTTCAAGCAGACAGGAAATGAAGATACGCTGAAAAGAGGAGGACATCTATCCCTCTCACTGACAAAAACTGTGAGAAGAAAGAAAAGGCTGAGAAACAGCCAATTACAAAACAATGTCTTCCTGTTACAGTTTTAACATTCTACCACTGCTTTATACAGTAGAAGTTCATACTGTGGGCTATGTTACTGTCACAGCCCTAGACCCTCTTCTCACAAAGCCTTTATTAAAATAGATGCTATTCTAACCAGTGCTATGCTTGTTGATGCACTAACTTACCTCAGCAGAAGGAAGGGCCAGTACCTGCAAAAAGAGAGAGAAGTCAGGGTCCAAATAAGCTGCAGCAAAGTACACAAAATTTTTTCTCCACAAAATTTTTTCTCCATGTCTACAAAGAATGCACAGCAGAAAAGGAAATTAACTGTGCAAAGCAACTGAACCACATAAAGCTGCATCAGAGCTATTACGAAGACTCTGATGCCCCAAGCACTTTGCTGAAATCACTGCAATTCACAATTTCCATGTACAGGAAGCTCTTCCTCTCACCTGAATGCTTTCTTCCTCCTCAGTTACAGTATCATGTTTCATATCTTCGCTGCCTAAATCTGTGCTAACCAATACTTCAGAGCAGTCTCCCGTGTTCTCACTGCTACCAATGTCATTATTTTCAATAACATCATTCCTAAAGAAACAAACAGTAAAACATCAGTAATCTGTTCCCCAGCCTTCAAACAACCTTCACATAGCTTATACACACTTCTGAGATTTTCTGCAACAGCATGTGGTAGATATATAAAAAAGGATTTATCTGAAACCACCTTGACTAGATGAAGTTGCTTGACTGCACTCCTCTCAATACTGAAGTCAGCTAATTTAAGTTAGTATCAAAATGTTCCCTTCACCGATAAACCCCGTCATTTCCAACATTCTATATTCCTAGCATTCAACTTAAGGTTTGTAAAAGCACATCCACATTAAAACTAACTTACAGCATTCCTGTTTGTCCATAGATTCTTTATATGTCAGCATGACTGTCACTATGATTCCATAATTCATTGCAAGCCATTGACTTTTGCCTTTCTTCTCCTCCCTCAGGAAAAACCAAACTACTTTAAAAGCATTTCTAGATATTAAACAGGATGGTCTGTAATTTTACACTTTAGTTACGTTTTCTTTAATTCCTGTAATTATTTTGTTATACCTAAGAAATCCACTCCTGATGACTGCAGTTTTTAGTTATTTATTTAGCTATGCATCTGTCTTTTGCACAATATGTTGACTGCACTGCTTTAAAGAACCTGGACGACCTCTTTCAAGAATGCTATCATGTATCATCTATTACAGTTAATCCACAGTGGAATGACACAGAAGCATCTGAAGTAGAGACAGTGCCAGAAGGGCATATTGGGTTTCAAACCTGCAGTGATGGTACTTTTAGCCTCTGCTTCTGTGAAGCCAGCCAGACTTAAAACGCTTATGCCATAACTAACGGGATTCAGCTACAAGAGGGAATGTTCACCCACTTAGAGTTTATATCAAAGAAATTAGATCTATAACCCTGAAATTCAACTTATAACAACTGAACATTATGAGCAATGATTACCACCTTTATGATCTCTTACTAGCTTATCTCTGACAAGAATCTGGACTAAAGACTTCTAAAAACAGCAGATACAGAAAACAGCATTTGACCCTCTGAACACTCCACACCATTTCAAGCTCTGACCTTAGTGAACTTATGTTCCCAAGCCCTACTTAATGTCATATTTTTGGAGTTGGGAATTAATTGTGATCATTTATTTATATTTAATAAAACATCAACAGGTCAGAGCGTCTCAGTGGTGCCCTGGAAGTCACTACACCCATAAACACTAAGATCTATAACAAAAACTGATCAAATGAGACTGAAGTCCTGCACAAAATACATCTACAGTGCTCTTTCTATCTGTTAGCTGTTTTATTGACTGCTAGCTATGGAAGTACAATAGCTATGTTGATGTAGAACAGCATGGTAAAGAAACTGAAATAGCACCTACAATAAATTTTTATATATGGTAAAACTGAGTCACAAGTAACATTAAATGAGATAAAGAGTGGGTTAAATAAGGTCTTGTGATATTTGCACAAAATTCAGCAGTAAAGTAGTTACACTTTGCAATTTGTAGCTATATAAGAGCAACTTAGAACACTTGCTTCAAGCACTGTTCGTTATTTCTCTTGGTTGAAAGTTGATTTGACTTAAAAATTTCTTTAAAATTTCTATGCTAATAACAGAAGTCCTAACTTGTGCTTCTGGCTGAGGGGTAATGGGGTACTTTTGTTTGGAAGACCTTAAATATACAATCCTCTACAATTTAACACTGATACAAAAAAATCTTACTGGTTGTTAGATCCTTCCTCATCCCCGCTGGGACTTTTTGCATCATTGTTACAGCCCAGTCTGTGTTGCTGTATTTGTTTAAGATCATTATCTAAGCTGCTCTGCAGGTCGAAAAGATGCTGTTCCACAGCTGCTCTGATTGTTCGTTCTAAAATGCTAGAAAGAAAAGAAAAGCCACAGAATTCATATCAAAAATCCTCGTCTCCATTGATCAACTATGCAGAAGGGTAAAAACAACAGATGAATCTTTGATGCCAAATACTTCAAGGAAAAGAAAAAAAGCAGGTTAACTATTCTAGGCAATGGGGAGTACTGAAACCACTATATTCTATCAAGTAATAATAACCAAACAAGAAAGTATCTTAAAAGTAACAGATTACCATGACTACAGTTAACAAAAACCCCAAAATATTATACCCCAAACTGTACAAAACCTGAACACAAGTATGCAACAATCAAATCCTGCATCTATAGCAGGTCAGAGCCAACCATGGAGCACGTACCACTTCAGTACAGTTGGCTGTAGCACCTCCTGAACAGGACTGCAATTGCAAAAGGCAAGATCCAACAAATAGTGGAGACATTAAGCCAGTACGTGATGAAGGACACAGCCTGAAGTACCTGAAGGTACTTCAGCAACAGAATATTCTTTAAAAGCAGATTATACCGAGTGTACTTTTTAGCCAGATTATCCAAAGCAAATAAAAATTAGGGCTATAAAATTGTGTTTTATTTTCCTCCACATTTGTGCATGCAATTCTTCAGAACTCTACTAACTATAAACAAAAGTTGGTGCTGAAAACACATTGTGAAAACAATTATAAAGCCAAAGGAAATATATAATTATAAAAACAAAGGGGTTTGGAATCTAAATTTTACCACACTGTGCTCTCATGCTTCTGCAGTCAACACTGATGCATGTTAAGTTTTTCTGCAATTTTCATTCATAACTAATCATCAAACCCACTGCATTTGTTCTTTTAGGACAATATACTGATATATGTTATAGCAACAACACAACTCACAAATTATACACTGTCATTATACTTACTCTGCAGAGGCTGGCAAGATGCTTATGGGAGAAATATGAGCACTGCAATACAGAAGGAATAAGTTAATGAAATGCAAAACTTGGCATATTCAATAGAAAACAATAGAAAACAAATCTGAAAATACTAAAAAACTACATGCAGTGAAGCTAATAAAAACTGAAAAAACAGGGGGCAAAGTAATACTTATTTACAGTCCCCATAAGATTCCTTCATCCAAAGTGGAATGCCATCATAAAACAAAGTTGTCAAGGCAGCAGTGCAGGTTTCTGCCTTCCAAGAGCCAATATTCAGTACATTAAGAAGCTGTAAGAGGTATGGTCTTTCCCATGGGAAATATTAATCCCTTAGTCTTAAAAGACTTCCTGACACCTTGCTTAAGAACGCAGATTTTAACCTTGCTGCCTCAAGCAAGTTCCAAAGTACTTTGCTTTCCTTCACTGTTGCAGTTCACAGGGACTTTTCCCTGCCTGTCAGACTGTTGCACAATTTTACTCTGCAATGTTCAACACATCTGCAGTATTCTCCAAAGACAGCTAGGTTTCAAATACAAGGCAGGTACTTCCCAGAGGTTTTAAGAGATGAGGTAGCCACTTGTAAAGCACTTTGGAATCTCCTAGCACAATCTACTTTTTACCACATAACAGCACTGCTGACAGCCACAGTGGTTTTTTAAGATTTTCATGAATACATGAGGAACCAAAGCAAAACTGCCACCTCACTGGGAGCTGAACAGGTACCTCTGCAGGATGGTTCTAGCTGATATTAGCTCTGTTTGTACTCGAAAAATCATTTGGTGGTCTCTCTGCTTAACTAAGAATAGCTTTAATACAGCAAGAAGTATCTTGTTTAGATCTCAGAGTTCACCAGTAGTTCTATATCCACCACTAGAGAGGTGAAATAATCACACCACCTGAAACAGACTTTCTACTGTTTCTTTTTTTAAGTAGATGCAACACAAGCCATACAGGACTTGCCTGCCAGCTTGATATTTAAACACATTAACACATTTTCCTTCAAACCTAGAAGTGGTAGATGTTTATCTTGAGTTGTGAACGTTTTTTATTGGTGTCCATACACAGAAGTTCCGCATAGCCCTACTGCTTGTACAAAGTGCTTAAGTCTGCTGATAAACAACTTCTGCATCAGCATGATTTGAAATAAAAAATGAAGGGACAAGGCTGTGAATATGTTCAGCCCTATGAACAAGATAAGAGAGAGAAGAATGAGAAAATTTCAGAGAAAAAAAAAAGATCAAAACAAAATGGATGCACTTAAATATCGGATATGGGTACTTTCAGCAAGTTCCGTAAGAGCTGCATTACAAAAGGTATGCTTACTTTTAAGAAGTTCTAATATACGTACACTAAAAAACAATTTATTAAGCAGTTGCTCCCTAGGATGCAGCAGGGGAAAAAAGAGGCAATGAGAACACAAAGCACTGCAACACCAGTTGTAAAAAAGAAAACTGAGTCAAGGGCACAAGTACAAAAACTAATTATAGGAAATTGTGATGACCTGGAATCGTTTTGTTCTATCACTATCACTTGAGACAATGAGGAACTGTGTCGGGAGTGGGGAGAATCAAGCTCATCTCCAAAGAATCCAAAAGATTTCAGACATGATTGACAACAAAATTTTCTATCTTACTGCATAACCTTCAGCCCTACAGGAGGATCATTCATCGGTGCTTTTCATAAACACCTTTAGATGCATTAGAAGTACTCAGCAAAAGATGTGCAGAACTCAGCAGCATTCCAAAGCCTAAACAATCCTCTTACTATGTAAAGAATTATCCTATGTCTTCTACTAATCACTTCAGCAATTAAGCACTTTTTGAAAGAAACGTTTCAATCGCTCAGCTAAAAACACATTGCAACTTTGGAATTAAGACACAGTTTAAGAATACTTGTTTAAAAGCTGCAACTTATACTGCTACACAGTCTTAATGCAGCATGACACAGCAAGACACACAAAGGTAAAGTCTTTTGTTTCACAATGCTAACCCACCCCCGAGGATCCCCCTTGCACCTTCTCCCTACCCATTAAGAGTCCTTGTAAATATCCTGTGATGGAAAAATACATTATCTAGAGATAAAACATTTCAAAACTTTTCCTGCTAATATACTGACAGTACACAGATTCTTACTTCTCATTAAGAACAAAAGCAATTTTGACATTATTTCATTTCACAATATCCCCAGAATACATTCATCTCGCATAACGTTAAAAAGCATTATCTGCATTCACAAAGCAATGTTTTCCTTCCATGCGTTTACCTGTGCAGCAGGACTTTACAGGCCATCCTGATTATTTTTGCTATCCCAAACGAACACTTCATGTAAAAATGCTTCATTTGAAAAAGAGCAAAGTGTGCTGTTGGCTGGAGGTTATGCATACTGCTCCCGTGGATTCAATGGCTGCTTGTCAGACAGCACTTCTGGAGTGCTGCACTAAACCCTGCAGTCTAAATAGAAATAGACTGCAACATGAGGTCACTCCTGACAATAAGCTGCCCAATCAAGACTTGAAAGCTTTTCTAACATGTTGTTCACATATTTTCCAGGGTAGAAATAGTAAAAAGTATTTGGATGTTTGAAGAGAGAGCTAAGCTAAAAGCTGTAATATATTTTCTAGCAATTCAAGCACTTGTTATATTTGTTATATTTAGATAGCCTCATTATATATAAATTTTGTTCTTTTGTAACCATTTCTCTCCTTTCTCTCTTTGATTGAGCTAATTGAAATAAAACTGGATAATATAGCACAGAAGTAGTGAGGAGTTCACCCTCATCGTTACATTTAATACAGACAAAAGCACAGAACTTCCTACTCGTCACATCTCACCTCTTTACACACACAGCATTTTGAAAAGCCCAAAGAACACATCAAGGAGATTTCACCTCAAGCTCACAACTGATGATATTTGAGATGAACAGCAAAAAGTCAACCAAACACTAGCTGGCAAACAGCAGTAGGGAAAAAATTCAGCATACTGACAGCTAAGGACTCCAGGGTGATTTCTTCAACAGCACACCTTCATGTCAGCTGCAATGCTGAGTCAGGAATTCTTTTCTACAGAAGTAAGGACAGCAAAAACTGACAGAGCCATGTTGAAAAGGCTTCTGATAAGGGGGAATACATTTCCTTTACATACACCGTGTCAGCTCGTGCACAAACACTCCTTGACTGCATAACAGACTGAAAGATCACTCAACAGGTTTACTTTAAATACCAGTCACCAAATCAAACTGCATGAATGATTTTCCATATTCTCACCTCATCTCTCTCAGAGAAACCAGCACCACGCAATTCACAACTGTCATGTCTTACACAGAACAAGTAGGAAGAGTGAAAAAAAAAAAGAGGTAGCAAGGCAAGTTGTAAGTTATAGCTCAAATAGCTGAAGGGAAGGTCGTGTGCCCTGCTGGATGAATCGAAACAATCCATCTAAAGATGATGAGCATGCAACCTCAGTCTTTTCTTTTCTGTGGATAAGGAGATCAGAACTATACAGATACTGGTTCCCAAAACCTGATGACAGCAAGGAGGAAACAAAACTCCTGATTAACGAATGGTAAGAATCATATTTAAGGCTCACTTCTCCTTCCTCTTTCCTTTATAAATTGCTGCATGCTCTATGCCAAGACAAGCACCCCAACCAATCTGCATTAATATTTATTAAAAAATAAATAAATAAATAAATAAATCAAGAAAGTAAAATGCAAAAAGGGCCATTAAACGTGTGTTCTGAACACTTCTCAGTTCCCAAAAATATTTACAGCAGAAGTTTAATACAACGTATTTCCTCATTCAGTCTTTTTTTTTTTTTTTCAGACGTTTCCTGCAGTCATTCTGGTTTTACAATAAAAATTGTCTCTTTTCCTCAACAAGATTCCTCCTTATGCTTTCCCACAAATAATGCTAAACGCCAACCATAATTAACGCTTATTAATTTTTAATTAACCCTAAACATCTTGTAAAATGATTTTCTCTTCAGGCTAGTGACTTTCAACTCTTAAACTTGTTTAGTTCATCACTACTGCTGCGCTTGCACATTCCACAAGCATCTAAATGCCTATGAATAGTAAAATTGCTCAAAAACCTCCACTGGAACACAGAGTTCTCTTACAGAATTCCAGTTTCTGGAAGGCTTTTTTTAATAGACTTAAGTCAAACTAAAACTGAGCAGCTGGATTACTGATAAGGACACAATTAAAATATAATTTAAACATGACTCTTGTTTTGTAACTTAATTATTTTATATTTTAAAAATTCCTGCAATGAGGAAAATGTGCAGCAAAGCAGCTAAACAGAATTCAACCAGAAATCCCTGCAGTCATGAGACCTGTCAGCCTAAGGCACTAACCCTCCTCCTGGATTTCCCTGTGTTTCTTCTACTTTCAGACTTCTACCACAGGTTTTTTCCTCATCCCTCCCTTCCAGGTGCTTCTTGCAATGCCCAGACCAAAACAAATGCTGTAGAGGGCAAAAAAATAAAATTCCCTAAACAGAAATTATGAATTTGTAAATAAAGCAGACTTAAAAAAAAAAAAAACTTGTCTACTGCAAGCAAATAAAACATAAACCTGCACATTACAGGCAAGCACAAACTCACTTCTGTCCAAGAGGTTAAGTTTATGCATGTCGTTTCTGAGGATATAAAATTTACTGAGAAAATACCACTTCATAGCATCAGTAAAATATGCTCTTTCTCCCTATTCCTCTGCACAAATCATAGATAACCCAATCTGAGTTCCACAGACCTTCTTCTGCTGAATTTGGGAGCAGTTATTTTATTCCTCATTTTACTGCTCCAAGAACTGCACCTACTTTGAAAGCTTCGCTTCATGGGCACCTCAACAGTCTGAGGGTTTCCTCCCTCACACGCCACAACAGACTACATTCCAATGTAGAAACAAGTTACCTTGTTGATGCTGTAACGCTCCTGGAATCCGAGATACTCCCTGTCACATCTAGATGCACCACAGCTGGCCGCTCAACAGGTTTTTCTGTGCCATCCTCTGGAAGTTCTTCAGACTGCTCAAGCTTTATATCTTCCTCCTCTTCCAAGAGATCATTTATCTGTACAAAGATTTATTCACAATTAATGGTTTGTAAGTTTCTTTTAAGAGCTCCAGAGAATTAGAAGCATGAAAGAGATAAAAAACACAATACTTATAAAAAGACAATATTCCTCAATTTTAGAAAAACACAGGTACCCAATATCTGCTTTGTATAAAACCTTCTACATAATGAAATGTAATGTTTTCACCCCTTTCTTCTGTTGCAGTGAACTAAGGGAGAAGCCCAGCTGCACAGTGGTTGCACACAGGGCTGCACATGGTGTTGCCCTGTTTCCCTAACTCCACTCAGTCTTGCACTGGCCCTGCAGGGAACAGGACCCAACCAAAGTGTGCTATTGACATCTGGTGGAGACACCACGAAATTCAAGGGACACTCTGCCAAGTCTCAAAATTTCAAGACAAAAAACAAACAAACAAAGCCACAACAGCACCAAACACAACAACAAAATGCAACCACACCACACATACAAAGCCTCCTTGGGAAGTGCTTTTGCTAAGATTCATAACGAACCAGAAGCAAGTCAGTAATTCTCAAGCATGAGAGTAACTAACTATAAAGAGCGTTCATCCCAACCCAAGGCAACAGTTCTCTGGTTCAGGCTGCAGAAGTTACAGGCCTGTCATATTTAGCAGCTGCCTGCACCCAGCAGGACTATGTCAGCTTTCAGTGCTAGACAAACTCTTGCTAAGAGCTGAAGAGACAGCAAACGTTGCAAAGCTGCAGCACTTTGCTGCAGAGCAGAAGCTGCTCAACCCAGAACTGGCTGCCCACGCTTGCTAGTCTGGATGAACAAACAAAATGTCTCCTGCAGCAAAGAGGAAGCAACCAGCTTACTTGCCTTACTTGTCTTGGGTAAGCTATTACTGTTGGTTCAGTCCATACATACTTTTCTAGATGGACAGCTATATTTACTACCAAGCAATAATTTTGCAAATATATCCATATTAAGAAAATCAAATTAAGGAAATACCAGATTTTGTCAGTTTGCAAGGAACTACCAAAAGGTGTATTATATTTCAACATATCTTTCATAAATATATGCTATAATGGATACCTCAGTGATACAATATTGCCACTTAAAATATTCCTACCTGCTCAGTTATTGAGCTTAAATCATTAGTAGATGAAAAATCTTCCTCTTCATTTTCAAAGAATTCATAGTAGTTCTCCAGAAGTCCCGCCATTATTCTGCTAACTATTTCTTGTTCCTTCAGATCCTCCACATCTGTGTAAATGCTAAACATTTCAATATCGTTTTAGAGTAAAAATTTAAATCCAACTAATGCCACCCAAAACTTCTGCAAATGGCTTCCACTGCAAACGACTGCACTTCACAGCATTATCCCTATGCCATTCTGAGCACACAATTTTAAGTGTACCTTCACACCACTGCATTATAAAACTTTATAGTACTTTATATTTCTGAAAGTGATGATGAAACAACTAATTAGTTAATGAACTGTTCATGAGGGAGGATTACACCTCAAAAATTTTCCTGTTGAAAGGAAAATACCAGGATACATTTGTATTTTGACTGCTTCCTTCCAGATTTCTCTTTTTTTTTTGCTGCAAATAGTAATAAAAAAGAAAAAACTGAACCTCAAAGAAATAACAATAATAAGACAATCAAACCTACGGTTTAAATCCAAGCAAAAATTTTGTACCAGGTGGCAGAGGGGAGGCACAGAAACACACTGCACAAAGCATACAGCATACTTGCTGCAGCTACTCAGGGACTAGGAGAGGCCCTGGGTTACAGATTTCCACCATCAGATTCACATAGAAGTATTGCATAAACCTTTATAATCCACTTACTGAAAAACATCTGGGCCAAAGACTGCAGCCAAAGAACTTGCTGACCAAATTTCTTCATGATGCGATGCTACATTGGCTAAAAATTTACACAGAAACTTTAACAAACTGTAATTAACAGGTGGAAGCTGCTGCAAGAGGAACCTCAACTTTCTTCCAAATTCATCTTCATTATTATAATCTGCAAAACATAATAAAAAAAATATTTAAATCACAAAATTAAAATAACATAATGCAGAAAAGTAGATCATCAACCTTTTGACTTGTGCCTCTACTCCAGAAGTAATTGCTGTCCTTTGGCCAGTTCACCATCCATAAAGTTGTCAGAAACTGAGTTACATTTGTCCAGACTGAGATTTTTGTGCTCTATTTGTCTGAGAAAGAACTACCCCAAAACCAAAAGTTTCACTAAGCTGTTAGGTTAATCTTAGTTTACCAAACAATACAGATCCTGCAAAGACACATCCATACCCTATTTATAGTATGTTACAAAATTACTAAAACTCTCTGCATTTCTATAAGCAGTTCTTCTACTTAAAACAGAGCTCTCTCTATGACTACCAGACAGTGAAAGTATCAAAAGCAAGAAGAAAAAAAAAAAAAGGAAATCAAACCTCTAATTATAATATCAGGAAACAACACTTAAGGGTTCCTCTGCATCAAGGAAATCGAAACAGGCACATTTAAGCTTTCTGAAATGGCTTTGTTTTACATTTTAAAAAAAAAGTAGTATAGACAGTAAGCTGACATTTGAATTGAAATACAGAGTTTCTCTACAATTTTAACCAACGGGAAAGCTGCAGGAATTATTGCTGTGTAAGTCTTTTCCCCCCCCAAAAAAAAGCCACATTCAAATCCTTCCACAGGCATCTCTTTAAAGGTGGGGGAGACCATGGGTTCCACACTGTAGTTTACAAGTCACAGAAGGAAATTATACTGTCACATCAAAGGAGTATACCACAATCTCATTTCCAGTCCTGGTAAGTAGCACTGCAAATCACAGTGCATAGCAGTATTAGCTGACAAAAGAGCATCCAACGGCTTTCTGCATTACCCTTTTGCAAATCTTTTTATTTATCATATTTTTCAAGAAGGAAGGGGAAAAAAAGTTCACGAGCTACCCAGTGAACTAGGACTTCAGCAATGTGAAATGAAAT
Organism: Phasianus colchicus; assembly: GCF_987193195.1. Taxonomy (NCBI): domain Eukaryota; kingdom Metazoa; phylum Chordata; class Aves; order Galliformes; family Phasianidae; genus Phasianus; species Phasianus colchicus. The sequence continues at coordinate 14,857,017 of NC_143450.1, read as the reverse complement.
AGCAAACATGCCACTAATGAGATTTCATCTACTGGTATGCACTTCAGTTTCTCGCTATCGCACACAACAAATACACAAGCAGAACTTCAGGTTTTAACATGCTTCTCTGGACAGAAGCTTTCAAATAACGTTTCCTGCAGAAGACTAATCAGAGCCTCATAGGAAAGGCATCAGTGCTCAGCCTCTGCTCACCAATTACCCAGATAACCAGCCAGTGTTTAAAGCTCCAAAATCATGCAGAAGCAGCTTCACACTGCTGGACATGATCCCATGGTTCAGCACTTCCTAAATGCGACATAAATCCTACCCTGAAGAAACAGTACTAACACAAACTCAACAGAAAATCAAAACCGTGACTCTTATTAAGGAAAACAAAGCCTAGCACTTGAAAAGAAGTACTAACCAACAACGAGAGATGAACAGAACTCCTGTGGATTGTGATGTCAAGGAGCATGGAAACTCTGGCACAGCTACCTTTTGAGGTTACCTCATTAGCAAAGTGCCACAAGACACTCTTACTAGTCAAGTTATGAACTCCAACACACAAACAGACAAAAACACATACGAATAGTGGTCTTGTCTTAAAAATAAATGCCTCCATCAAAAACAGTTTTTACCTTGAGAAAGTTGCATCAAATGTATGTGCAAACTGCCTGGGATAACTGGCTCTGGAAGTTCCTGAAGAAAAAATCTAAGAAGGCTAATAGCTGAGGGTACATCTGCTTCTTTAACCAGGTCCACATCTTCTCCGTTATCATATCGTTGCCGAAGCCACTCCACTGTCTCAGCGTTCCCATTGACTTGAAAAAGTCCTTCTTGTTCCAGACCCCCTGAGTTAGAAGGAAGCAGCAAAAATAAGTTTTAAGATTTGGTATGGATAAAATGATCGGAAACTACTGACAATCAGATATGTATAATTTGCACACTGAATTAAAGATTGTCATGACCACAGTTGGAGAAACTTTTCCTAAACACAATCTTATGTCTAGCTAATACAACAATAAGGTAAACATTACTGAAAATGGTGCAGTTTTGGTACTGCTAAAGTTCCCTACTGGTGTAATTGCCCTTCATATCCTCCAGAAAACAGTGGTAATCAAACATAACACTGAAAAGGTGTATCATTAAAATAAAAATATACAAAAAGAACCAGAGCCAATTAAAGACAAGTAACTAAAAATAAACACTAGTCAAAAACCAGTCTATTTTGCAGAAGTGACAGATGAGTAGATTATTTAAAAAGATAATACATACCATGTTCCTCAATATAGTCCACTACATGGCGGACTATGAATGGAACCTCATTGTCTGGTTGCCCTTCTTGCTGCAGCTCATCAAGTGGAATTCCAAATATTTTGTTAGCAAGAACAGAGTTGCAGTTACTCAAGGAAGGGGAGGAGCTCTTCCTCATATCTTTTTGCAGCCAAAAATCAAAGCTGTCTTTTCTGTCAAAGAAGAATAATCATCATTGAAGTCATACTTCATCGTACAGTGCTGAGTGTTATTGATCTGTTACACAGTGCATTTTAACTCCAAATGCAAACACACTCCAGCTTCTCTCAGTCTGGGCACCGATTTAATGAAGAGTTCTGTAATGACTCCAAATACAGGTAACCAAATGAGTCACAACTGATGACGTGCTCTGACCAGTCCTCAGCAGAGTACCGAGAAGAATGCAGCAAAAGAAATTAATCTAATTTTTGGTTCTGTAACTTGAGGATCTTCTAACATACCTTTGGAGAGCCAGATCGTTCAGTATATTGACTGTATTTATCAATCAGGCTTTGAAAATGACCCTCAAAAGACACTCGAGGAAATGAAAATAGTGGATAATTCCAAACCAAAACCCCAGTGGTGTTAAGTGACGTGAGATGTAAATATTTGGTGATACAGAACTAGATGCGATCAGCATCTCGTAGGTTTGGCATTTTTTGATCTACACAATGAAATTTTCAACACCTGTATCAAATTCAAAATTTTACTGAATGGAAAAAGTTTCCAGATGCTCAGTGATAAAATTCTCCTCATCATGCTGAAGCTCAAGCATTACTTGCAAGTCTTTGCTTGATACAGAACACAGATAGATAAAAGCATTACCAAGGGCAATATACGTTACTCAGTTAAACTGTAATCCTCTCAAAACAAAGAATAATAGCAAAGGAAATAAAATGCTCTTCCAAAAATAAGTGCACAACATATCTGTTTAAATGCAAGTGAACGTTTCCTGGTAGACAGAATATGAAGCACGTGCTGTTAGACAAAGCACCTAAACACTTTGCTAATGGACTGATAAACTCTAATATATTAGAACAACTCAGATCAATATTTAAAAAAAAAAAGTCTGAGTAAAATAGTTGAAGAAACATACCTCAGAGTACTTAAACAGCCGAGTTTGAAAAATGTTTTCTGCGCCAGCTGCCCTCACTGACCAAGCATTCTTTTGTCATTTATGGTTGTTTAAGATTATGGCAAAAGATCAGCCTGTAGTTCCTCATTGAAGAATAGCAGAACTCTATCAGTACTTCAGCAGTTAATCTGAAAAGAAGGAAATCATGATTAGACCGTAACGTTTTCAACAGTTTTAAAACTCGGTTACAAGTCTAAACAGCACATTTGAGGAATTCTCCTCATCAAATCAACAGTCTCTTGCTCTGAACGTAAAAACACAATGAGCACAATCAGTATGTGTCATGTGAGAGGATGCAGAAAAGCAAGCCCCCTTTTTTCATTTAGGAGTTAACCAACTTTTGCTTTAAAAGTTAGCATGGAACATCTTGGTCATAACAATTACGAAATGAAATTCTTTACTTTTCAGACTCATTCATTCTTCTGCCTAACTAGGTTAGACTGAGATAGGTATGTTTTAAAGTACTTACCATAATAAAACATTTAATAGCTAAGCACTGGTTTAACACACTGACTTCAAATGTAAGGCAGTTTTCATCAGCACAGACCTTTTCTATAAGATCCACTACGTGCCCTCCCCTATCTTTAAGGGAAAATGCCCTTCCCTACCTTTAAAGTACATGCAGTGAAACCTTACAGTTCCAAACTTTAATCAGTACAGGAATTCATCTGGCTGACTTTTTAGAGGTACCCTCCCTCTCTTTATTCCCACACATTGGCTGTTGCTTATAATCCACATCAGAACAAACTAACTTCATCTTCCCCTTCAAAGTTCTTACAACTGTCTGCTCTCATTTCAGCACAAAAAACGCCAAGTCCAAACATTAAGAATCCAGTTTTCTTCCTACTCTTATTTTTGAGTAATACTTTCCTGCTCCCAGGACTCCTCAGACTACATCCATGTTTTGGAGGAGTTTACCATATAAAACTACTTCATCACCATCCTCAACAGTTTTTGCAGTGAGGCCTATAGGTATGGAAATCTTTGCTTATCAAAGCAAGCAGTACTGACCAAAATTATCCCCTGTTGTCATCTCTATCACCCCACATTATACAAAGGTTGTAAATTTGTTATATGCCTTACATACATGGATCCTGGCCTGAGATCCAGACTCCAGCTGCGCTGACAACAGAAAATGAAGAGTGATATTCCAGACAACAAGCTTTACTATTGTCACCAATCATCTTCCAATCTGTCACTGGGTGTTCTTGGCTACTATAGGATGCTGACAGACTTCAGCAGTGAACGAGTTTCATTTCATGACTCTGTTATATTTTACGACGATGCTGCCCAGCCATTCTTCTTCTTCTGGGTGCATTAAGTGTTAGTCAGCATAACCTTGGCACACCAGTAGATTTTAATCAATCCCCAGGCATCGTGTGATTTTCAAAATATGGAGCTGGAGCCAATACTGTTCTCACATTCTCCCCAGGTGAGTCTGCCCACAATGAGCCAGGATGGCTCCTGTTAGCCAGGATTATCCCAGCTGCAGGGTTAATGGCAGCTGGGAAAAACCTTTGATGGATGTGCCACAATGCTTCAGGCTGCCTCGCTAAAACAAACAAACAAACAAAGCCTCAAAACCAACAGCACCTAATAAAACGAGCAAATTAGAAGAAACCGCTCTGTTATACCACAGCACCAAATGAACAGCGCAGAGCTGCAGCTCTCATACCAAGCACTGTGCTCAGTCAGCACAGAAACATAAGCCATTTTTCCCCAGGTGCACTCATAGACAGGCTTCCCAGGTAGCAATTTCATTCAGGAGACACGGAAAAGAAAGAAAAATTAAAGACCTGACTTTAACTAGCTTGGCAATGTAACAATGAAGCAGAACAGTGAAGTTCAAACAGCCTGGATGTGTCACTTTTTAGAGCAAAACCAGATTTACAAGCCAAGCTTATCTTCAAACCAAGTTGTGTACAGCTCATCATCACCTAGATGAATTAGGGAGAGCCCGACTTTCACCCTCACCAGTGCACACATCCTTACACATGCTCACTGAGCACACCACGGGCACCGCTTTCTTTTCAGCACATTTGGCTTTGGCTGCAATATTTGAGATTCAGTACCTCTGGAAAAAGCGAGACATTTAAAAAGCAAAAGTTAATCTGATTTTCATTAAGTTCTCTCTCTTTTTATTTCCGCCATTCTACAAATGAAGGACAGGTTCAGAAATCGTCAATAATTAAATACACTTTTTTATATTAACAGTTTCTCCATGCTTTGAATCAGGATGTACAATTCCAAGATAAGCCTGAAAACTAGGATCTGACTTCTGCCCTTCAGTACTTCTAGAGTCCATATGGAGCCGCTACAAATACCAAGCAATAGTGAGCCCTTTTATTTTTTCCTTTTAAGTACCATGACCAAGCATTTCAGCAACCAGAAGCTGATCCATTCCAATATCCCTACATGTTATCCAGCTTTCAGGATAAGTACTTTCCCCCAGGTCAGAACCTACATGCTCCACAAGTCCTACTGAAACACAGCGATACAAAAACAGGATAAAAAGACATAAAACCCAACTGCTTTGTGCTTGATTATAAATACTTCAGTTGTGCCTCTCTCAGCCTCCCTCCCTTTAGTACTGCAGATGTTCACACAGATACCCACAGCTCACAGTAATGCTCTACAGCAAACTAAGAACAGCCCTTCTTGTTACCACTGTTCCAGAAGTTTAAAAGAGCACATCTCCATGCAACACCTTGAGCTCAAACAGCTGAAGTATGAAAGGAAGGCAGTTTCATTCTGTATTGTATACTATCATCTGTTTTATATTTTAAAATATATATTTTTTTAATAAAGTAAGTACTTCATAGAGTCTGCTGGGAAAACAGCACAAAGAGTCTCATTTTGCCATCATAACAGCGTTCACTTATCTTGGCAAGTGAAGAAGTATTCACACCCACACATGAAATGCCACTAAGGAAAATACAGCATACGTGGCTAACCTTCAATATTTGAGCAATATGCATGCAAGTTCAGGTTTAAATTTGGTTCAGCTTTTACATCTCTGGCTGAACTACAGACAACCAGGTGTCATTTTAACTCAAAGCCCCTCCATCTTTCCTTAAAATAAAGGAATGAAAAACAAGTAGAAATAAAAACACACAACAAAGAAGGCCAGAAACTGAAACTGTGCTACAGGAATGAAAACATCCATTCTGCATTTAGAGTTTGTGCCACAAATCTCAGCTATGTAAGCCATTCTTTAGTTGCTTTATTTCTTTATCAAGCACTTCACAGCATCTGAAAAACAAAACATGAAGCCAACAGCGACTGCAGATGTGCTGTTTTACAAGGCTGCCCTATAGCTGAGCATGGCACCAGCACTCTTTCCTTTTGTCTCGATAAAACCTAAGAGCAAGGGGAAATGATAACATTTTCCCTTAGTGCCACAATGAGACCAACTGATGATCTCTGTCACTTATACATTCATATTTGTTGGCATTCCCAAAGGATGAAATGTCTGGAGCAGAAGAGCTTGTGTTCTACTGATTCTCAGATGCTTCTCAGCTAACAAGTTCAAATAGAATCTTTCGCTCATTTGAATTAACTCTGTCAAAGCTGAAACGATAGCAGGTGGAGGCAGGAGAAACAGCTTGGGGAGGAGAGGAAAGCAAAGAAGAACAAGCTTTAGACAAACTAACAGAACGGCCACCAACTCAGGCCACAGAAAAGGACAAACACCACTTGTCTCAAGAGCGTAGTTGAGAGCTGTGTAAGTGCTTGAGTATAAATAGATACAGAATATCCTCTGCATAAAAAGAGCTTCCCGTTTTAAAGCTACATTAAAATGCTTAGCATATTTGAGGACTCAAAAATTATTTGAAGAAATGTTTTACGACCAGGAAGATCAGGTTAAAACAGATTCTTAAAGCAAAATTTCCTCTTTTGGACCATCAGCCACATCAGCTCTTGAATGGCATTTCAGTCAGGAAATCAGCAAGCAGACAACTGGGCTCACCCAGCTCAGCAAGACAGCATTCTGTACATCATCATTTCCATGCCCCCACTGGCACAATGGTTTTTAAAAAAGTGTAGCTAGAGAATCCAACTCGCAGTGCTGGAGGAAACCCTGTCCAAACAGCCATCTTGTCCAGCAGATGAGATCTCCCTGCTCCCCTCTCTTGGTGCAATTATCTCCCTGCAGACACGGCTGCTTTCTGGTTAAACGGCAGTCAGAAGGAACCAGGCACACAGTCACAAAAGCACCCAGCAGAAGCAAAATCAGTGTTTTAATTAATAAACTCATCATATGCATGTCTGTGCATTCACACATACACAAGCACGAGACCTCAACAAAACGATCTGAATTTCAGCATCATCTGGCACCAGCACTTCTGAAATAGCCTCTGAAAACACTTGTTATATTGCCAACACAAGGAAGGGCACAAAAAATGTTACATCAGATTCAACAAAACGCAACTGCAATGCAGTTTTTGTTTCCTGGAAATACAGGAGCAGCCCCTCTAATACGCGAATCAGAACTGCTCAGATTCCATCCAAACATTCTGACCAAGGAAGGGGGTCAAGGAGGCAACTCACAAAAGCTCTTCTAAAGGAGATACTAATAAAACGAATGGAATTTTGGAGTTCATTTTTAAAATTCACAAGTTATGAAACCAAGTACTGATTTGTATTAAGATTCATTAAATTTTAATCTGCAATTTCAGTGGACAGAACAGGACCTCTCTAAAAAAAACCATCATCAATATGGATCTTCTGGAGAGGCACAGCCCAGTGTCTGGAAACAGGGACAAGCATTAGCTGGATAAATACAATAGTTAGGAAAAAGAAACCTAAGAAACTTCAGACTTTAAGCTGCAAATGAAACAGTTGGCATTAATAAAGCACGGCACACAGGGACCAATTTAAGCAACAGTCAAAAAAAAAGTTTACATTTTTGAAAGAGAAGGCAGAGAGCAGCGATTACTGATTGCCCACAGTGCTTTGATACACAGATACAGCATTATTTATCACTTACTAGATAAAAAGCCTTTGGGTTTTAGCAGCATAACAGCAATTCCTGATCCTTCTCTAACGATATTTTCACACACAAAACCAATCCTGAATATCAGGTACCAGCAAAAAGCAGCTCCCTCTGCTTGCTGCACGACACCCACTGCCAGATTTGCTCTCAGCTGCTGCTGCCAATGCACACGTGCAGAATTCTAAAGAATCTCCCTGCTCACACAGATCCCATCACATTCTTAACAACAGCAGTTAATAAATAAAAAGGCTTTTGTATCTTGTGCAACAGCTCATGATATTCATGCTACCCACCTCCCCCCAAAGCCAGGCTTACTGCACTCACATCAGATAATGCAGAACTTCAGAGCAGCACAGTAAGTAACACACAGGAAGAAGTTATCAGCAGAACTATGCAACACGAGAAGGTCACGTTATAAAACCAAAGGAGCTGAACAATTATCACTGCTGTAACGACAGGCTTTGGGACAGAAGTCAAACTACCACAGAGGCACCAAAAAAAGCCCCTATAAGCTATAAATATATAATGCAGCTAATTTATTATACATAAGTTATCCTGTTACACCTAAAATCATCATTGTTGCTTCCCCTCCCAAATAGGTAAGCAGAAACACGCTTTGGAACTCAATACATTACAAAACGTAATACAAAGCCCATTTCTACAGAAACACTGCCTCTGTCATAACCACAACCACGTGCTATCAAAATAAAGGACAGCCTCAGCATCTCTGCTGGGGGAGGAAGGAGTTCCAATGAAGGGCTCCATTCTGCAGCAACGACTGTTTGAGTTGTCGGGGGGGGATACAGGACTGTTAATGCTTCATGTAAGACAACCAATGCTTCTTGCAACTTGTCAGTGACCAAATTTAAAGGTATCACAGAATTACAGAAAGGACAGGGTTGGAAGGGACCTCAAGGATCATGAATCTCCAACCCCCCACCACATGCAGGGCCACCAACCTCCTCATTTAATGCTAGACCAGGCTGCCCAGGGCCCCATCCAACCTGGCCTTGAACACCTCCAGGGACGGGGCATCCACAGCCTCTCTGGGCAGCTGTTCCAGCACCTCACCACTCTCATAGGAAAGAACTTCCCCCTGACATCCAACCTAAATCTTTCCTCCCTCAACTTAAAACCATTTCCCCTTGTCCTGCTGATATCACAAAGATGTCACAGAAATCACAAGGTTAGAATCACAGAATCACAGAATCACTAAGGTTGGAAAAGACCTATAAGATCATCCAGTCCAACCATCCACCTGTCACCAATGGTTCTCATTAAACCATATCCCTCAACACAACATCCAAACGTTCTTTGAACACCTCCAGGGTCGGTGACTCCACCACCTCCCTGGGCAGCCCATTCCAGTGCCTGACCACCCTTTCAGAGAAGATGTACTGCAGAGCAAAACTAAATAAAACCTGATGACATTAAAAGCGAAGTTCAGCCACAAAGTGGATGAGGACAAAAAAAAAAAATTTCCAACAGACAGACTCAGAAAGAGAGCACAGAGGAAGAAAGAGCCACATTAATAGGAATCTAGCTCTCATTTTTCCAGTTTTGTCCAGGTGTTATCAGTCCATCCAGCCCAGCACAAACTGTAACACACTGCAGGGGAGGCAGAACAGAAGAGATGCAAACAGAGAGTAGCTCACAGGGTTGGAACCCACCCTGCTCTGCTCTATTGTGGCCCCAGCCCAGCACCCCAACCAACACCACAGGTAGGAATGCACATCTTCTGCACCTCCCAAAAAAAGAAGAAAGCCACGTACTCTTCTACATGAGTTCAGCCAATGCCTTGGTTAGAAGCTGTTTGAACACAGCCATAATGCAGCATCTTCCTTTTAAGCTCAGTGTTGTCTTAAAAGAAGAAAACTGGGACAAATAAATTCAATAAAAGGTCATTTCACACATTCACAGGTGAGAGACCATAAGAGCAGAGTTGTTTGCCACTGTCATAATGGGACTATTCATTTCACTATAATCAGAATAGGGCTCAGACCCAGCTTCAAACAGCATCCATTCCTAGCACTGAATGACCCCACCCACACAACAGGTTCTCAGCACAGCACTCACCATCTGAGCTCTGCTTTTTAAGAATTCAAATTACAACAGTTCTACAAAAAAGAAAACAAGAACACATACCTGAAGGTGCAATTAAAGTCACATTATTTTTCAGAATACACTGATTTTATCCAAACTGACTGAGCTCTCCCAAACCCCAACAGCTGGCTGGGAAGTCAGTACAGAACTAGAGCCAAACCCAAATTTGCTGAAGCAGACTTTAGCTGTCATTATTCTCAAATAAAGTTTTTTCTGCAGTAAACTTTACAACTTACAGCTAAATACTTCAGTCAGCAAGAGACTCGGAAACAAACTGCCCGATTTTACTCTTCAAGGAGCAATGCAAAGCTCTCACGAATGTCAGAGTTCTATTCAGGCAGAAGACATGAGATGTATGGCCACTCTGCTGAAAACATGGTTTATCAGTCATTAAAAAACTAGGTTACAAGTAACAAATCCCACATTCTTCAAAGAAGATCATTTGAAGACACATTTCCTTCAATTCTCTAATTCTTGCTCACTTTTCCAGAAAGCACATAACTGAGTAACAATACAAGAAACAGCTGGAAGGCTTACAGTCTTCCACTCTTATAGATTCAAACACTGAATGTGTTGCAAAAAGTAACCCACTCTCCTCCCAGTGGCTACTGGATTTCTGTTTTGTGTGCTCACATGGCAGCAAAGATAATGTGGTGTTATGCACAGAACTGAAGGACAACTTAAAGGCATTCTCTCACCAGCCTCACTTCCTCTTCCTTAGAGCTGTTGCTTCTTTTAGAGAAGGAAAAAAGAAAACAACAGAAAACACCACCTCAGACCTGGAAAGTTTTACTGCCTTTCTAATGAGCCCTACAAGAGTGCATCACTGCTGAGCTATGAATGTTTGACCAGAGATCAGAAGGTTGAATATTAGAAAAAGAAGCAAAGAAAACTTCCAAACTGAGCAGAGGCATTGCCAAAACCTGCTCAAAACGTATGGAACATTTCTTCAGCCTCGCCTGCTTTTGCAAACACGCTGTTCTGCATGTTAGAAAGAGAAGCTTTGCTGCTTGCACAACTCTCATATCATGAGCCATACAAGACAAATATTATGTCAATTCTTTTAATGAACTGCTACTGGGTCCTGCAATGTTACTAACAGCAAGTGCAGAAGACTTCCAACTGTGTAAGAGTTTGGGGACCAAAGCAATCATTTTCCTAACTCAGAAGTGGGGCATTGTTTGTATCAGAATTGCAGGCAATATAAATAATTGGGAGTTCTTCCCAGGCAACTTGTTTGAACATAAACATAGAACACCCTACTTGACTGATCTTCCTTAAATAGTGTTTTAACTGTCCAGTAAAATGCTATCAGAACAATGAGGTATTTAATTTCAACACTGTAACGTTGCAAAGACCAGGAAGGGGCCTCTGGTGTGGGGCAGCACACAAAATACAGAAAATGCAGATTAAAAAGAGGTTCCAGATATCACTGAATCTATGTTGGGAAGAAGAAAATAAAGAACACAAAGCAAATTACTCATAATGAGCAGTTAAACAAAACTACACAGGATATACAACACAAAGGGACGAACAGCTCATCTTTTTGTAATGCTGCCTTTTCCCTTACTCTTCTATGCTAGATGATTGCATTGCATAGAAGACAGAAAAACTGCTAACCTAAATGCTAACCCGAATGACCAACTTATTCAGAGTCACATACTAACAATTCTGCCCTTGAAGACACTCAGGATTACAAGGCCCCCAAAAAGCATAGGTTTGGATACAGTCAGTTTCGGTTTTTGTTTTCAAATGTGACAAGGCTGGAGATGAGAGATCTGGTGACTGTGACTTTCTTCCTTCTTTACTTTTCTCTGCCTCGAGCCTGACAGTGGTTAATGCAGAGGGCACCAGGAAGACCTCACTGTGGATTTCCAGTGCTTGAAAGGAGCTTACAAGCATGAAGAGGACTGACTTTCAACACAGCTGATAGTAATAGGAGAAGGGGGGGGGTTTTAGAAGAAACTCTTCACTCAGAGGGCAGTGAGGTGCAGGCACTGATGCCCAGAGTCTGCAGTGCCCCATCTGTGGATGTGCCCAAAGCCAGGCTGAACGGGGCCTGGGGCAGCCCGGTCTGGTAGGAGACAACTGGATGGGCTCAAGGTGCCCTCCAACCCAAGCACCCTGTGATTCTATGCCTTAAGGAGGTAGACAGACCAAGGAGCTCAAAAGCAAGGCAGGTTTGGTTAGAAGCTGCAGCACTTGAACGGAAGAAGTGCCCCGACACGGGAAGCAGCCCTCCGGCAGCGAGAAGCATCCACGCAGAGCCTCGGATCCCTCGGAGCTCCCGAGAACAATGGAACGGGCAGCCGGAGGGGAGCCGGGCTGCGTGATCAGCGCGCCCACAGCGCGCCCGGTGCGGCACCCCGACCGCCGGGACCCCCAGCCCCGCCAGCCCCGCGTTCCGGCCGCCAGCACCGCCCGGGCGCTGCTCGGCGCGGCGCTTTGACAGCTGCCCGCGGGCGGCTCCCGAGGCCGGGCGAGCGCCCAGAAGGTTCCTGAAGCCCGGACCGCCCCGGCCGCGGCTCGGCGGGCCCGCCCGGCGGCCGAGGCGCGACCCCCGACCCCCGCTCCGCGCATGCGCCCCGCGGCCGCTCACCGTTGCCGGGTGACTCGCCCTCCCCGCCGGCCTCGGCAGCGGCAGGTTCCTCCGCCTCTTCCTACCCCGGGGGCCGGCGCGGGCCTCTCCTCGCCGCTCCGCTCTCCTCGCGGGCCTCGTCCGCCTCTCCTTCCTCCTCTCTCGGTCTCCCGCCGCCGCCGTGCGCCGCGGCCGCCACGCTGCCACCCCGAGCGCCGTCCGTCCCCACAGCCGCTCCGTCGCACGAACGCGCCTCCGCCAGCGGGGGTCCCCAACGGTAGCGGCGGCGGCTGCCGGAAGTGACGCGCTGACTGACAGGTGCAGCGCGCGCCCCCTCCTGCGGGGTCACGTGCTGCGGGGCGGGGAGGGGGCGCGGGTGGCGGGAGGGCGGGGCGGCGCCGGGAGCGGCGGATGCGGGCCGGCGGTGCGGGGCCTCGAGTCGGGGGGGAAGCGGCGTGTAGTTGGCCGCGCGGCTCCGGGTCGTGAGATCTGTCCGGAGAACGCGGTGGGGGGGGGGCGGCCGCCCTGTCGGACGTCAGTGCCCGCGAGGCGGCCGCGGGGAGCCTCTCGCAGCGAGGAGCGAGCTGCGATTCGCTGCTGTCTCGTTTTTTGCCCCTGCGGTGACTCAGCCTTCCTCCCGCCACGGCCCTCGCACGTTCGGGGTGTCCGCAGTGTAAGCGCTGCCGCCTCCGCCCCAGGCGCCCGTTGTGCCATCGCTCCGTTCCCGCAACCGCACCACAGCGTTTCCTGTGAACTTGGTGAATTACGGCTTCAGAGCAACAGCTCCAACTGTCAGGGAGAGGAGAGGAGAGGAGAGGAGAGGAGAGGAGAGGAGAGGAGAGGAGAGGAGAGGAGAGGAGAGGAGAGGAGAAAAGGGAAAGGGAAAGGGAAAGGGAGGGGAAAGGAAAGGAAAGGAAGGGAAAAGGGAAGGGAAGGAAAAAGGGAAGGGAAGGGAAAAGGGAAGGGAAGGGAAAAGGGAAGGGAAAAGGGAAGGGAAGGGAAAAGGGAAGGGAAGGGAAGGGAAGGGAAGGGAAGGGAAGGGAAGGGAAGGGAAGGGAAGGGAAGGGAAGGGAAGGCTTCCCCACCATGCAGAACTTGCAAAGCATACGAAAAAGGAAAAAGGGATTACAGGTCGGATGGGATCAGTTGCAGCTCCTGCACTGCCCATTGCTGTGAAGGTTCTGTTTTGGGTTTTACAGAATGGATTCTTACATTTCATCCGGAGGCGGATTCATCAGATTCATTGGGTTTTACATTTAGAGTCTGAAGAAGGGGTGTAACAGCTCCCCAGTAAACGAACTGGCTTATTTTTAATCAGGTCTAAACTTCTTCTTTTGGAAGATTTGGTTCCTTTTGAAGATGCCACACAAACGTGATGGATGCAGGGCAGAGGGAAGCGCTGCCCCAGGAGGTTCTGTGCTTTCTGTCTGTCTGCACCCACAGCGCTTCCCCAGTTGAGCAGCGAATAAAATTCCTTGTCATGACAAAGTTTCTGAATGTGTGCTTTGTATACATAGCTGTGTTCTCTCTGATCCAGTTAGCCTCATCAACTACAATGAAGATACTGAATCAGAGCAAGCTGGGAGTGAGCAGACTCCAGCTGGCTCTTGGGCAGATATATTGGCCAGCTGACAGGAGTAAAACTTCAAGAAATCTGACACAGAAAACACGTGGAGTGAGGAGACAGACAACAGAGGCAGGTAGGCAGGCATTGCACAGCACCTGCTCACTGCTTTCGGGTCTAAGACAGTGCATTCCCTGCTCTGGTCTGGCTCTGAGTACACCACTTCATGCCAGCTTGTCCTACCTCCCATCAAGCACATCCAACATTCCTTGCAGGGGCAGACATGTGCAGTCCCAGGCTGCCATTTTAATCTCTTCTGCTCATTTTATATTCTTACTTCCACTTTCTGAAAGTTTGAGGAGAACCTGGCAGTCGCGGTGCTTTAGCCATGTTCATCAGCAAAAATAGAAGGGAGCAAGGCAGCACGTGGGGAGCAGCCACGTGGTAGTAGCCCCAACACAGCCATGAGAGCACCAGCCTTGCAGATCACTGCTAAAAATTGCAGTGGAGCAAAGTGGCAGCTGCCCCTAGCATTCTGTGCTGTCTCAGTGTGCATCTTGTACTTTCTGGTAGCATTCTGTAATTTCCCCTCTTACAGGGACTGCAGCACAGCTTGCAACACCCAGCCCTGTTCAAGCAGTCTCAATAAGAAGCATGGAGCTCATACAGGCTCATCTATCCCCTCCTTGCCCATCAGCACAGAGGCAGATGTAGCACGGGTTTCAAGGCTGCAGACACACTGCATGACATAGGATGTCACCCACACACCAGGATCTGTGACAACAAACCGCCTTGCAAAGAGCCAGTGACAAGACCACAGTGTTGGGATTGGAGGAGAAGGACCCATTCACCAGGCACAGCTCCTCAGGCCAAAGAGCTGGAGTGCCGTGGTCAGCCTCCTCCCCACAAGGAAAGAGCCCTTTCTGCAGCTCAGTGTTACCTCACAAGCCCACCTAAGTTATTCGACATAAAGGTTTTGCAGGGATTCTGGTGGTAGGCACTCACAAAGTAGCTCAGAAGATCTGAAGCTGTACTTACATAATTCCCCTGTTTTCAGGAAGAGTTTATCAGTATGTACCACAGCAGAACCAGAACTTTTTTCTTCACATGTCCATGATGTCAGTCCTGACCCACAATGACTTCAGAATAAACACTGAAAACTTCAGCTTCCACTGAAGCCTGGTTCCAGCCTGGTTCCAGCAATAGCCTGGAGTCACTCCTCATCAGAAGCAAGTGAAAGAAAACTAGCCTTATCCCAAGGCTTGCATTTATCTCAAGGGAGTGTTCCTTGTTGTGCAGATTCAGTGTAAGCTGATCTATAACACCCAAATTCATTTTGCAGTGCTATCCCATCATTTGAAGCTTGATAGCACTGCCATGCAATTCTTTACCTTCATACTGGGCCATTATCTCAGCAGAAGGGCATGGAAATCTGATGCACAGCAAAGCAAGACATCATCTGCTGTAATACCTTTATATCATGTGCCAACAGCTTTTACTTGGAGAAAAATTATCCCCGCCTCAGCAAACTATTTGCTTTTGGTTTTAATTGTCTATCTGCAAACAAATAATTTGATACAGTCTCCTGGACTTGTTTGGTCTTAAATGGACCCTATTGACATCTTGCAGAATATTGACAAAAGAGAGTCTTTTGTACAGCAAAGAAGAATTAGCAAACAGCAACGCTTCCCAGCTGGTTGCTCTGCAAAATCCTTTCCTTTCCTGTATGTTCCTCCCAGAGACAGTGATGTCTCCAAAAGGAGTCTTTATTTGTTCCCCTTTTCCAGCATTGAAAGCTTTCCTAAATTTTCTTTTACAGCACCAGCACAAGGCTCTGGTGAGTGCTGGAGCCCCATAGCTCCATTGAAGCTCTCTCTCCAAGCAGCACATATAAGTTCTTTTGACACGTGGTTCCCAAAAGGGCACTGAAGGATCCGTTTTTGAAAGCTTTACCTTGTGTCAACAAATGAAAACAAAGCTCAGGCAAATAAGTGAAAGAATCGGTTTTCTGGAAACGGAAACTCCAGCACAGAGAAATAAATTCATCTTTTTGAAGGCTGTCTGCCATTACAAGACGTGTGTATAAGGATTTTTGCTTTAAGCTGAGTTCAGTATCAAAGGCACATGTTCTACGATGTCAGACATTTCTACTTGGTTTTCTACCAGCATAAGGATTTTTTTTTCCTTGTGTTTGGAAGATCTGTCTTTAAAGCAGAGATCTGGGAATATAGGGCAAATGTGGCTATTGAGGCTTGTTCACATTTTAATTGCATGGTTGCAGACTTAACAGGAGAGAATTCTTTCCTTCTTGAAATTCAAGACATTGAAAGGTTAATTCAGTCTTCTCAGTTCCATTTCCTTCCTTCTGTTCTCCTTCCCACCCCCATCTGTAGACAGCTGAGTTATTTGAATTTTATGCAAGCTTGTATTCATTCTAAGGGAAATATCATTCAGTGTAAGCATCAGAGAAGAAAAAATTACACTATTGCACATTTTCATTTTTCAGTTCCAATTTGCTTTTCTCTTTATTCACCAGTTTAGGCAGCAGGCTGACAAACTCATGCCCTAAAGCGAGCTTCCACTCAAAAGTTAATTGAATTAAAGCTTGAATGTCCCCATCCCCTTTAAATTCCTGTACTTTAAACCTTCGAGGATCTGCACTTGAGCTGTGCTGCTCTTCCTTTGAGCTGTGGAAGAGCTGCAGTTCAGGTTAGCACAATCTGCCCACTGCCAACACAATCAGTCTCTGCTGCTCCCGTGTTTTTTCATGGTGTGGTCGCTCACATCCGAGGTATAATAACTGCAGAGGTGACAAACTGAGTGTACAGAGCTCCAATTGACCCTGCTATGAAGACATATCCTTAATAAGACTGCAGATGTTTTCTGTTTTTTTGTTTTTTTGTTTTTTGGTTTTTTTTTTTTGTATATATTTGCAAGGAACAAGCCTTAAAGTAGCCACTGGAAACTTTAATTTGGTCAAATCCTGAAAAAAAATAGTTATTTGCTTTGGACGCTGCAGAAGGAAAGTAGCCTAATATTTTTCCTTTATATTTTAGAGAAGAAAAAGAGTGTTTACGTAGCAGGCTGCAGCATTCATTTGAGCAGGCAACTGATAACAAATGTGGAACTTATTGATTACCACTTTCTTAGGTAATTGTTGGCCTTGAGCACAAATTGTGCTCTCTATGTGTATGGCTTACAAACCAGCTCATAAAATTGGAGAATGATTTTTGGAAAAGATGATGTATGAATCCCTTCATGTAGAAATACAACTTTTTATTCTGGAAATTACTTGCAGAAATTAGCTAGAAGAGATAGCAGGCTGTCTGCTGCTCTGCCTCGGTAGCCTCCCTTCCTTGGGCAGCTGAAAAACGTGAAAGTTTATCTTCTTTTCCACAAAACATAATGCATACTTCAGCTCTGAGGTCCCAATCTATTGGAACGGAAAGGATTTTGCAGCACTGGTGGTAGGCATCCTCACAGCCTCAGCCTCAGCCGTGTGTCCCTGAAGTCAGGGCATTATACCATCATATCTCCCCCAGCACACAGTGTAACACTGATGGAAATGGCAGACTCACCTGCTGCCTGTTTTTCCTCTGGACAAAAATGAAAATTTAAATGCTGAACTTGTAGATCTCTGGATTTTATTACCTTCTCTTTGATTGCCTGGCTTACCAGTTTGGTAGTTCAGCTGCAGATGAAGTATCACAATTCAATCAGAACGGTGCTTCTCCTTTTGTTTAAGGGAAAAAGAGTGAGGAGGTCAACAACGGATTGTTGGATTCAAGAGGCTGTTGAATTCCAGAGCAGTCAGCTGCACTGAGAGGGGCCACCTCTGAGCACGTTCCCAATGCTCACCCATGACTTCTTTCTCTGCCCTACTCTTTCCCTCTGCATATGAGAGATGCTACTGATCTTAGCGTCTAGAGACAGAAATAGATATATATTAATATAAAAAAAAAAGTAAATAGCGTAAATCATGCTAACCTAGCATTTCTAGAGCAGCATTCATCACCATTCGCCCTATAGCATACTGTTGTGACTAATATGTCACATGCTTCTTTCTCCACCCTTTCTCTGGGAGAGAATCACATGCATGGACATTTTGTATTAATCTTTTCCCTTTAATAATGCACACATATGTCACCACATTTTGCTAGAGAAGGAAATACCAAAGCCAATTATGTAGTGCTGGAAGACACAGTTTTGGGTCAGCTTTTCAGAAAGCTCTGTTGCACAAATCTCCATCTGGCCAAACCTTTACAAATTCACCCCCATGGTGAATTTTGGAAGTCAAAAAAAGAGGGAGAGAGGAAATTTCCACTCCCACTAGCTTATGTTTTCTCTCTGTGTTTTTCTTTTCTGCTGCAATAAGACTCCTAGCATAGACTAACTCCAGAGCTATTTGGAAAACATGGGGTTAGAAAATATAGCCAGAGCAGAAGGACTGTCCACATCTAGCCTGTCTTCTCCTCCCATCTGCAGCCACCCTTAAGGCCCAATGTTCTAGAAGAGGAAAACTGAACACCTTAGGTAACAATCAAACATACACTGGCAGACAAGAACCAATTGTTTACACACCAGCAATGCAGGATTAGAAGAGACACTCTGCCAAAGAGACATCACTGCCTTCCCTACACCCCCAGGATTCATTGTCTCTTAGCCTGGGAACCTGTCTCCGTTCCCAAACATGGTTATTTTTTTTGGCAGCAAGATAGAGCAAACAGCACAAAGGGAACTGAGAAAATCCTTCCAGTCAAGCTGTAGTCTCCTTTCTGTCCCCCTAAGGACAGAACCCTCGAAGTGTAGCTTACAGCACATCCCGTCCTGCCACCTTGCTGGAAGGTGCTTGATTCCAAAAGGAATTGGAGTGCTCGCAGAACCCAGCCCAGCAATTTCAACCTCAAAAAAAATCAATCTCCTACCTTTGCCACCCAAAATACCACAACGTTTTGAAAATGAAATCACTGTTCAATTTGAGTGGGTGTGTTATTTCGAGACGGTTGTGTCAGCTCATTGGCTCAGCTACAGACTCTGATCTGCACAACGTCTGTTCCCCGACGCGTTCGGATTCTTTGTCCCTGTTGGTCCCACATACAAATAGATGCAACCTGATTCTCAGCGTCGCACCCAAGAGAAAGCAGCCCCTTCTTCCTGCAGTTTCCCACCTCATCTCCATGCAGCTCAGTCTCCCCAGCTCCTCTTGAGCCAGAGATGAACACTGCATCCCCGAACTGTGGACAGTGCAGACGCAGAGACGACTGAGCCAGGCTGCACCACTTAGCAGAACTTTGATCATAACGAGTGTGGCCACACTGCTGCCCACAGCCCTTTAGGAGCAGACACAGCACAGACAGGTTTGCACGGTGCTGAGCTCAGCGGGACCCAGACCATCCCTGTGGAGTTAAGCTGAGCCGTGCTGTGCAGATGTTCTCATGTGAAGGTGCTCTGCTCTCCTTTGCCTTGTTCCTTATTTTAATTTAACTACACATTGGAGGAAGAGGTCCTTAAATCATGTTCTCAGTGCACACAGATCAGACCCCATGCACTTTACTTAAGCCTTCAGAAAGTCCCACATCACCTTCCAGGATCTCTCCATCAACTGCATTTGTCTGCCCAAAGATCTCACAGTTGCCTAGTGGCTCTTGGAGCTCATCTCAGCTCCCTTTAAAGTCAGTAGAGAAACCAAGGAACTCCAACAAACTATTAATGCTATCCCAGGTTGAACACTTAAAGGCAGCCCCAGTACATGGCTAGGAATGGCCACCTTGTCCAGTTTCACAGAAAGTGTCCCAGCAAAACACAGCTGAGGACTCCTAACCATTATGAAAAGTTTTTAAAATCACATCACTCAGCACCCAGAGCATGATTTCCTTCTGTCAGCAGGACGTGCAAACACGTTTTCTCACAAAGCCCAGCAGGAAGGAGGCTGCTTCCCAGGGACTGCCTTGCAGGGAGGAACCTCCACGAGGATTTGTAGCTGCCAAACCCGAGAACAAAGGGGAGATTCTTTGTTCCTCCTTCCAGGACACGTGCCTGGCCACCAGCTGATGGATGAGCCCCGGGTGGCAGCAATGCCATCATCACTGTGCACAGAGCCATCTCCAGGGGTAGGATATCCCCCTCAACTCATCACCCACAACCTAGCACCACCCTTAGGTGAACTCCAAACCTCAGCATTACCAAAGGAGGGCAGGAAACTCAAACACCATCATCTTGGAAAAGGAGGAGAGAAAAATATCAAGATGTATTTTGGCAATTTTCTGTGTTGGTTTCTCCATTTCCCCCTCTCGTGCATTTTCTGCAGAGGCAATCTGTCCTTTCCCTAAATGCTGAGCAATCCCAGCACAGAACTAATCAATATTAATGGCGATGGGACCGGGGGTGGGAGGAGAGGAGGGATTAACATGACCTTTTTAAACACGCGCTGCCTCAGACGGTCACCGAGCAGCTGAGGAGAAAGCAGCCAGACGGTAATGCCATGTGCTTTCAGTAGCTTTGCTTTTTTTGATGTTTGGTTTTTTTTTTTTTCCTGTGAATATTTACTTCTGTTGTCTCAGAGCAGATAGGAATAGAATCAGGTTGTCTTAAGGAAGGAAAAGGTATATGCCTGCCAGCAGCCCGCAGGCTGAGCCATCCTTGGTAGAACCTCTGCTGAGCTCAGCAGAACAATGCACGGGATGGATTTTAGCTTGAATTCCTATTAAAAATGGGAACTGGATGAGGGACGGTTTGCCAGTGCAGCATTTAATGCTGGTGTGCTTTGTGGAGATCTGTTATAATGGGGTCCAATCGAACGCACCGACTCGAATATTGAGTGTGAGAGCAAACAAAGGACCCTGCGAAGCAGCCCTCCTATTGTCGGGCACAAATGCACACAGCAGCTAATCCCCCCTGCTGCGGGACCGACTTAGGGCAGTGTACTCAGAATTATAGAAAAAGCCTATTAATGAAAACAAAACCGTTATTGAAACTATTTGTGCATGTCGGATTCGTGGCTTATTGCAGAATTTCTGGGTGTCAGCATTCCTCAAAGTAGCAGCTCAGGTCAGGAGGTACCGTGGGTTATTCTTTGTGAATGCACTGTATTTAGGTTTGTTTCTACATTCAAAATGTGACTTTGAGAAACTGATGCTGAGAAATCTGTATTAAATTCTACTCATGTCTTTCCTCTTCTGCTCTGAGAGCACCAAGCTTTGAGGAGCGGTCCCACATTGAGGTGTGAGATTTGTGTTTGCTTTTGAATAAACATTTTTACCGCATTTCTTCACTTTTGCAGCAGGCTTTGCCTTGCAGATGGCTGATAGCACAGCACGAGCTAACAGAGCCGGGTGTGCTTTCCCTTTCTTTGTCAGGACCCACCATGTCTGACAAACCAGATTTCGCAGAAATCGAAACGTTTGATAAGACCAAGCTGAAGAAGACAGAAACAAGAGAGAAAAATCCATTGCCCACCAAAGAAAGTAAGTGCTTGTGGGGCTGTTTGAACCGAGAGCAGCGAAAATATCAGCCTGTATTGCAGCTAACGTGCAAAATGAATAGTGATCAAACTCATCCCTGACTTAAAAGGGGACAATGCCAAGAGTTGTGCTAAATGTTGAGTTTCCAAAGGTAGGAGCAGCTAAAACCAGTTGTGCTTTTTGTGTAGAGGTAATCTGATGGTAACATACCCTGCTAAAAGCAAAGGTAATGGGACATACCTGCACAGATGCTCAGGAGGGGAGGCAGTGTCCCAGGAGGGGCCTGACCCTGGTTTGGCACATCAGAGCTGTGGGAATAAAGCAGGAGCAGAAGCCCATCACTGCCTGCACTGAACAGGAAACCTCTCTGAGCACAGGGCTGCAGTCCCAGACTTTTTCCATCCCCCATGTTTGTGCTGTACCAGATGCTGGCTGCATTTCCCATTCAGTTTTGGGTGTGAAAATGGCACTTCCCTGCTCTTGGACCAGGCTTTGGGAGCAGCCTCTCTCAGAAGAGCACCACTAGCCACATAGGAAGCCATTAAATTAATATTCTATCAGATGGTTTCTACTTGGGGTGTGTCAGTGCTGGTAGCCACGGGGACGCACTTCTCCTCCCAGCAAGAAACCCATTCTGCCTCTGCTTTGTTGTCCCTGCTGATGTTCTGTCTGTCCTATAAGAGGAAGATGCAACATCATGAACTGCACCTTGGTAGCAAGGCAGACAAAGGAATATGTCAGAATTTTGGGGTGGTCAAATCCAGTGGGGATTTGCCACCCCTCAGACACAGAGACCTGTTTTGGCCCCAACCCTTGCAGTGCTGATTGACAGTGGTTTTGTTCTGTGTGTTTTTTTGGCAGCTATCGAACAAGAAAAGCAAAGTGAGAACGCATCCTGAGCGGCAGAGAGATGATGTGACTGCTGCTTCTTCAGTGGGGTTTGGGCTTCTGTGCCGGTTTTGTTCAGTTTTGTTTCCCCTCCCTTCCACCTTCCCCTCAGTGCTCATTATCCATTTCATTTAGCAAACATTCCTTTCATGTTCCCAGGAAGAAGTTTGTTTTGTATTTGTTGCTCTGTATTCTTGAAATGGAAATTCAAAGTTCTGTACCACACCCATCACTTGCAAAAAAAAAAAAAAAAAAAACAACCAACCACCAACTGCATAAAAATGTTTTCCTAAACCTCACAATGAACAAGTTTCTTCCATCCAGCTGTGTTTGAGACTTCACAAAAAGGAGTTGCTGTGTAAATCTAACAGCAAAGGTAGCTGTGACTGCAGGTAGCAGCTCTGCTCCGCCTGCACAGGGATGTGCTGAGCTGATGGTGTGATGGCATCTGCCTTCATCTGAGCACATCAAATGTAAGAGGGCATTTCAGGGAAGCTCCAGGGAGCAAATCTTACCTTTGGAGAAGGGCGTGAATAAGATGGGAAGGTGTTAGCTTGTTTGTCCTATCAAGCAGCAGGTTGGAGATCTCCAAGATAAACTGATGCTGGGTTGAGGAAGGACTCCCATTAGGAGCTCAGGTGGGAATGGTGCAGCTCTCTCACTGGTATTCTGCCCTTGTTAACCTATCAAGATCCAATCAGCCTTGGTACAGCCCTTTGCCCACCCGATACCAAGCAACATGAGAATGCTGGGAGGTCTCTGGGGCAATAAAGAAAAGAAATTCATGATAAAATTATTACTGCATTGATTTTCTGGGATGTGAGACACCTTTTGCAGCAAACAGGCATGCAACAAACCCTCAGAGCAGACAAGGTATCATTAGGTTTTCAATACTAATGGTGCAGAAACACCCTCTCTGGGCTGGGGAGAGCTCAACAGAAGTCTGCTCTGGTCCCACTCTCAGTTATGTGCTATCATGTTAGCTCTGGAATTAGTCTGCAGTTATATCAGGGGGATACATGATTAATTTGGGCAGATACACTGCTGCCACCAGGGCTGCAGCCTGGTCCTACCTACACAAGGAAAGGGGATAACTGAGTGTGTATCCCCTCAGCAGGGACACTGTGCTTATGGCTGAGGGAAGTGCAGCTGGCCTACAGGCTCCAGGAAACGGGAACGAATGGTTGACGTGGAAGGCTCTCATTACTCAGTTGTTTGACAGCTGACAATGAAAGTGCATCACAAGATCTGTAAATAAACAAAAAGAGCACAGCCACAAAATGGGCAACTTTCCCCAGCAATAATAGGTAAATGGTGACCGAGAGACCAAGGGGAACACGTTATGTGCAGGGCTGGTAACTTCAGAGCTTCTATCACCTCTGTGTTACCCAAAGGGCTAACACTGCAACTTGGGTCGCTACTTATCAGTTCAACTCCACTGCTGCTAATTTCCTATTTTGAGCAAGTTTGTTCTCCTTTGAGGCTCTCCTTCCCTTGACACCTCACTTAAATGGGGGGAGGAAGATGGGGATGTGGTGTGCTTCCACCCAAGGGCTGGGAGCTTGGCCTTGGCCAAATATCTGTTACGATTGCAGCCTGGTAGTGGAGACAGCATTCAGAGCTGGTACGGAGAGAACAGCCCCTGCTGGCAGCCTGCACTGCTAAGAACATTCAGACAGATTAACCACTGCTTTCCTGCTCAACAGTTTTGGCAACCAGCACACCCCACAACCACACTCAGCATGTGAGCCCGAAGACTAAACTTGCTTCATTTTCTTGTGCCAGAAGACAGCATTCTGCTCCACATGACAATCTCCCTCATTCCTTGCCAGCTCGGAGCATCTGCCAACTCGCTCAGCACAATAAGTGATAAATCACCCAGAACTCTGCGTGCAGTGGAGCCGATGGGAAGCACCCACACCCCCCAGATCCCAAAGTCTGTGCTGTGCTCTCAGGCAGCAGGAAGGGAAACAAGGTCTGGCCAAAGCAAGAAAACAATAGAGATTTTCTCTTCTTTGCTTGCCCAGAAGCCAAGGATTAGCAGTGCTGGTCTGAGGACAGAGGCAAACAGCCAGAGCAGCCCACAGCACCAGAGGCACCAGGTTTGTCCCAGCTGTTGCTGCCCCAGGCTCACACTGCTCCCATGAGACCTCTTCCCAGCTGAGCTATTTGTCCTTAGTGCCCAGTACAGTACACTCAAAGTCTTAGCAATTTTATTTGCGTGACTTATGCATCTAGGAAGGCTTTGGGGTCAAGGACAGCATCAGCCCAGTTCCCCAGCCCTGGGCTGCAAAGCTTTCCAAGTTACAGCAGAGCTCACAGCAGCTGCTCACCACAAAAGGCTCTGCAAGGATCGAGGCCACAGCTCACCCAGCGCAGATATTGCAAGCTGGCATATTTGGAGGCTGCTTCTTCTACCATCAGCAGCTCAGAGAGGCTTGAAGTTGAAGGCACGCAGTCACAGGACCCCAATTTGAGAAGTGTCCTCCCCTACTACAGTGTGAAGTCACTGCATCAGGAGATTAAGATTCAAAAAGAGGAGGGCCAGGTCTGGCTCTCTGTTATCACAATCACACAGCATTACAGCCTTTATCTGCAGGGCAGGCTGAGGGCACAGACCAGGAAGTTGCTAATTACCTGAGGCCGAGACAAAGTGAATGGTGATCATTTCAGCCACTCTGCTGGGGAAATGTTTCCTGCCAACCACACCGAGCACCTCAGGTGCCCCCAGGAAACATCTTAAACGGCTCTGAACCCCCATCCACAGCCAGGCTCACTGACAGCATCCACTCTTAGTGTCCAGACCTTCTCCAGCTTTCTGCAGGCAGGAGCTGACCTGGGCCACCTCTCCCACAAATCTTGCCCACCTCCAGGTGAGGAACTTAAGGGTTGGGGCTAATTAGCTAAAGAGCAACAGGCCTTTGCTGTTTGGATGCTTTACATAATGAGACAGTACCTTAGGGACCCTCCAAAGGAAAAAACACCTTCGGTGCTAATCCCATCACAGAAAAAAAAAGAATCATATACAGACAAACACCAGCATTCTTGGCATGGCCATAGAGCCAGCCTTGTCTCCTTGTGAGTCACTGCTAATTGATCTGCACAGCCACAGCGAGCCCTGGCTGAGCAGAGGAGATCTGCATTCCTGTTGTTATTATACAGAAGATGCTTGATTAAACAAGGCAGGTGTTTGATAACAGGGAAAGGCAGGGAGGATAAACCCTGAACCTGTTGAATTTCAGTTTAAGCTCAGCTACAAACCATAGGGGAATCCTGATGATTCCAGTCCCAAAATACACTTTTTTTTCCCCCAAAATTATTTTTTAATGTGGTGGCTGAGGTGTCTGACAGCACAATGCTCACACCAGGCTCAAGGGGCTGGAGCTTTGCGAAAATATTCCATTGTGCCTCTGCTCCATCACTGGGCTCCTAACCTGACAGAGAACTCTCCTGCTACTGGAGGAAGAGGGGAGAGGAAAGCAGGGGATGTGCAAGGGAGTGAGCACAGTGACACGATGTCAGCAGGGTCTAAACTGCAGCTGCATGGGAAGAAAGATGGAAGGGAGCTGAAAGCACAGCCGAGGAGGTGCCCAGTGTGGCCAAAACCCAAGTCAGAAGCAGCATGGGCAGCTCTCCTGCCTCTGTCCAGCTCACTCATTTTCTTCCAAAATTACGGGATGAAAACAATGGGCCCTAGAAAGCACTGACCTGGCAGTGCCAAGCTGGATTCTCCTCTGCAGCAGGAAGGGAGCAGAGCTGCTGCCTTCCCCTCAGCCAGGCACGGGCAGCCACAGTCCCACAGTGTGCTGCACGTCCTGCACCCAGCACTGGGTATGGAGGAGCAGATGTTCTTGTGCAGGTGTGCTATTCTGATCCAACCCCATGCCTCTCAAGCTGGCAGCGGGCTGAGCTTTGCCTCCCACTGCAGCTCTGTGCCAGGCCAAGCATCTCCACACACTGCTGTCATTTCAGGACAGGCCATTCAGGAAGGAGCAGTTGCTGGGGATGGTTTGTGCACATCTTGCATACCCTGCTGACAACGACTCTTGAAAGCTCCTATGATAAACTGCAAATGTTCTGATGCTGCATGTTTTCTGCAAGGCCCTCCACAATTCATTCAGTTCATGGAGAAGTGTGTGGATGGGGTCCAGCAGCAGGCAGCAAACAGAATGAAAGAGGATTTCAGAACAAACCAACTATCTCAGGCATCTGAAGCCAACTGCACAAATTCAGAGGCTGATGCTGTGAAAATGTTTGCATTTGGCAAAGTTGCAGCAAGCAGGGCAGGAGGGAGGGATGTGTGACTCCAAGTGGGTGTTTTCAAACAGCATTTTGTTTGGGGAAAATAATCCCTCTTGGTCTGCTTTGTTTTCTCGTGGTGCTGGAAACAATTCTCCTCCTCAGTGGAAAGAATTGGGTTTTTCTGTTGCTGTGTCCCTGACTGGGAGCCGGCCCAGGTTGTGTGACCAGCCCTCCTGCCTTGCGAGCACTGGAGAGGTCACCTCCAAGAGGTAAAGAAACACAAGATGGGCCCCATATCATGTATTTGGTTTAGCAATAAGAAAACAGGTACACATGAACCCTCCCCCCCGTGTGCCCTAGGGCGGCAGCATTGCTCTGGGGACTCCTGTGCAGGGAGAAGGATCCACCACAGCTCTGACTGCTGCCACAGCTCTGTGACAGCACAGCCTGCACTCCGCTCCTCCTGCTCTACCTGTGCCCTGTGCAGCCTCCTGTCGCAGCACCAGCCAGGCAACCCGAGCCCTCAGCTCCCACCTGCACAGCCCTCAGCAGGCAGAGGTGCGTGGTGAGGACAGGTGTTGGGGGGATGGAGGCGTGGAGCAGCTTTGGTAGCAGCTGCCATTCTTCCACGTGTGCACACGTGCCCAGGAACAACGAAAGCTTTGGCAGCATCAGCCCAGGGGGAGATGGTATGGTCCCACGCAGGGAAAGCCGCAGTCGCCATTTTATGTCAGCGGTGCACAAGAAGGAAGGAAATAGAAGAGCTTAACCTAAAATAGCCCTCGGTGTGCAGAACGAGCCGAAAAATCTGAATGCCAGAGCCACGCTCGGACAGCAGGGCGGCTGTTTGTAACACGGGGTGAGCACGCAGAGCGGCAACACCCGTCTGTGACTTCGGTCTCTGCTGCAGAGCGTGCCCTGGGGCGGACCTGTGGGAAAGGCCGTTTACCCAGCTCCGAGCTCAGCGCCCGGAGCTGCCCGCCCTGCCGGCTGCACACAGCGGGCCGCCCCCAGGGGGAGCCCCGGCACCGCCCGGACGGATCCGTGCGCTCAGAGGGCGGCCCTGGGGAGATGTCAGCCCACAGGGGGCCCTAACGCTGGTTGAGAGGGTGCCGAGGAGCCTTTGTGTAGCTTCGAACACTGGCTTAAGGCTGCTTTAGTAAGGCCAAAGAGCCCGCCCCAAGTCGTTGCCTCAGGTAACACTGGGAACATCTCTGCCCACCTCATATAGCAATAAGTGCACAGCACTAGCTTCACCTGCAGGCTGATTGAAGCCTCTGTATGAACATGCTGTCAGTGCTTCTGGGAATGCAGGACCAGAAACAAAGCTCTCTTCTTGTTACTGGGCTCTTCCCAGCAAGACTCAGAGCTCTGAATGTTTCTTTCCATCCCAATTTCCCCAGAAAGACATTGCAGTTTTGTGTGCTCCTCTGCCCGGAGTGAGGCTGCAATGAAAATGAAGGTAAGTCTTAGGAAAATATTCACGGCTCAAATCACCACTTCTGTGATATTGAAAACTGCCCCCATTTGCTGCCAGAGCCACCAACCATTGCCCAGCACAGCCACGCACCTCCAGCTCCACAGCATGGGTATATGGGCTCAGGGATTCCCCAGGACACGAAGTGGGTCAGGGCAGGAGGGGAGGCAGAGCCACAGCCACTAAGGGACATGTAGAGACTGGTGGTGTGGAGAGCTGTGGAGCACCACACAAGCAGTGTTATTCATCGGTTAACTTAGCTCAAGTTTGAATGGGAATGATGAAGAAGGAGGTGATAATTTTCCTTCATATCTGGCTCCTGATCTCTTCCTGGACAGGAGTTTATCTGCTGAGGTGCTGCATTTGCAGAATGGGAGATACCCACAGACCCAGGGAGTAACTTATGTGCTGCACTAACACTGCTTTGCATGACACTTCCTCTAAGGAGGGAGAGGAAAACAAAACTTCTGGCACTGCTTTATCGTGCTGATGTGTAAACAGCCCCATGGGCTTTGAAGGACACACCTGGAGGAGCAGATGAGGTGAGGCCCATCAGGTCACAGCACTGAGGCATGGCAAACTAAGGGCTGGTGGAAACCTGTGTCTTATCCTGCTCTGCTCTTCATGGCAGCTCAAGCAGCAGCAGGACTAAGCTGGTTACCCAAAAGTGTCTTTATCTCCTCTTAGGATGCTGCAGAGAAAGAAGCACAGAATAGCCATAGGGATTTAGTAACCTATCCAGCTCTGGGAGGATGGGCAGACAGACCTCAACAGCCCTTCCCAGGGGGAGATGCTGAGTGAGGAGCAGCTTTGGTCTGCTGTAGGGAGATCTGAGGCCAAGAGAATGGGATTTCTCTGCACGCATGCGGGGTGGCACAGCAGGGCTCTTACCAGACTTCAGTCTGCCTATAGCCCTCATGCTGAGTGGGAGAGCACCTGCTTTGGGGAATCTGGAAGTGGATGAGGTCATGGAGACAGAGTGGAGAAGTCATTGGGGAGAGAAGGTAGCAGGGAAGGACAGATTTAAAACATGTAATGCAAAACTGGGGAGAAGGACGGGGAAGAAATGCCCTTTATCTGCTTGCAAGTGAAATAGCCTTGCTCTTGCTAGAAGCAACATTTCAGCTTGCTCCTGAGCTGAAGTCTCCATTTTGAAGCCCAAATTGTGCAACCTCACACCTCCTGTGGTCCTTTAAAGACCCTGATGGTTCTGTAGTATATTCCAGGAGGTGTCTCCTTCAATAGCAGAGCCTCTTACCTTGGAGTTGCTCATTCTGGGCTTCCCTGATGAAGTTCACTTCTTGCCCCACCATGCAGTGCATGAGGCTGTGTTGGAAATCAGGATTAAAAACAAAAAACTGGTTGCATTGGTACAACTGAGAGGGATGAGCTGCTGCATGGAGGCAGGAGACAGGAGCTTCTCATTTGGTCACAACAAAGTGTACCCTCCAACTGCACTGCTGGGCTTTTAAGCCTCTGTTCAGTGAACATGAGCCCACTTCTAATTATGTACCAACATAGGAATCAAGAGGACTGAGCCTGCAGGGTAGGTGTGGCACAAAATCTAATTTCAGTTTCACCTGATCTTCAATTAACATTCCTTAACCAAAACATATTCGTTATTCAGGCAAAATTCCCCCCAGCACTGGCAGGACCAGGGCTTGGGTCCTGCAGGCTGCTCCTGCAGCTGGGAACTGCAGCAGACAAAGCAGACATAAACCTATTTTGCCCACTATGGGAAACCTGATGTCGGGAATACTGGAAAACAAGAGTTGAGCATTCAGGGCACTTATTCAGTGCTCATGATGGATCATTCTGGAGCAAAACAAAACACTCCTGTGGCAGAGAGACTGTGCAATCCAAGGGTATGGCATCATCCTGGGGGCTTGGGTGGCTTCCTGGGGAGAGCACAATAAAATGCAGCAGCTTCCGGCGCTGCTGACAAGGGGGTGTCTCTCTAATTACCCAGGTGGATTTTATTGTAATGGAGCCAGCAATGCAGGATTTGACGCGAGGGGTCTGAATGTATCACCTGCCCAGGGCAATTTAGTGAGCTGTCTGTGCTTTATCTGCTGTTCTCCATGCCAGCAGTGCTTGCTCCCCTTGCTGCTCCCTGCACTCGTGGCCCCCACACGGCCCATCCGTCTCTCTTTGCATGGGCTTCTACATGCAGTGTTTGTATGATCTGATTTGCCTCATGCCTGCCTTCCTTTAAATGCTGTATTCTGATGTGAATAGGGTTTCATGAGTATACAGGATTGCATACACACAATTAAAGTCTCTTGACTTGGGGCAGATACCAAAATATTTCAGGACTCCCATCATCTCACAAAAAGCACTGTCTGTTTGGTCGTGTAGCAAGAAAATAAGAAACAAAGCATCACTAGTTGGTCAGTAAAGCCAAGGGGCTCTGGCCAATATCCAGGACACCGATTCCCAACCAGCATTCCCTGCTCAGCTGTTTGCAGCAGCACGGAGCCTCTGCTTGTCCCACCAACCCCACAGCTTGGGGCCTCAAGGACTGCTGGCTGTTCATTTTCTGCACCACCAGGTAAACCAAGGAGAAATTTTGTTTTCTGATTTTTTTTTTTTTCCTACGAGTTTCTAGGGAATGGAAATGGCAAAGGAAAACTCCTCCAAAATTCTGCAGATGAGCTGTAGGGCTCGGTGAGCACAGGCTTGTCCCATGGGTGATGGATGAGCCAGCACCACCCCACAACCTGGGGAGCAAAACACTGCAATCAGCTTTGGAATAACTACAGCCCATACAGCTTTGTCATTTACTTTGAGATTTGATGCACAGCAGTCTTTGTGCCTCAATTTACCCAACCACAAAGCAGAGACTGCTACATTTAATCTCTCTTGCTGCAAGGGCACTGAGCAAAGCATTTTATAAGTGCAAAATTTATCAACACAGTAGGAGCAAAGTCTGCTTTACCATAATGTCTGGGTGGTGGGAAAAGTCCTCCAGCAAAACCAGCATCCCAGCCCATGGGTCTGAGCAGGCTGACAAATCCCCAGAGCAGGAAGGCTCATCTGTGCACAGCTCTCCATTTACTGACAACCAGCAAAAGTGACAACATTACAAGTGACTTTTAAGATCCCTGTGGCTTTAATAGGGAAAGATATATTTTAACAGCCCAGGCAAATAACTGTGTGAAGCTGCCAATTGCAATGAGTGCTTGCAGCCACGCTTCACGCCCAGAGAAGCTGTTATTTTTCTGGCATTAGATAGGAGGATCATGTGTGAGCTGACATAACAGACACGCCAAAATTGTTCAGCTGTACAGGCTCTCCCAGACAAAATACCAAAAAAACCCAACCAACCAAAAAACCGCCAATATGTCCCCAGGGACAGACAGACGCAAAGCCCCAAATGACATGTGTGCATCTAGAAAATGCACAGCAGATTTCCAAGTCATATGCACAGGCTTCAATCAATGAACCTCGTTGATACATGGGAAACACTTCATTCCCAGTAATTGTCCTTTGACAGCTCTAACAAGTAGGATCTGCTTGGGATGGTAATGATTATAGTGCTGACTCACAGAGGGTTTTGCCGTGCTGGCAGCAGCACACCAGCATGGTGCTCACTTGGAAGGCATTTTGCATTTTGAACCAATCTGCATTTTTAATCCTCTGACTGCCAACGGTTGTTGGTGGCTTTGCGGTGCTGACTCCTGTTTCCCTCCAGCAGGGGCTGGATGGGGATGTTCCTCTCGCTCAGTGCCCAGCAATGGGAGCGAGATGGGGGTGTTCCTGGGCTCCCCATGATCGGGAGCTCCATGTGGGCTCTCACCGTGCTCACACACACACCACGGGCAGATCAGTGGGCACGTTTGAGGCACAGTCTGCTCCTGCCCCTGGTACAGCCCAAACCTCCACTTTGCAGCCCCCCAGCACATCACCTTATAGCAACCGCAGGAGCCCAAATATCAGCACCTTGATGGGGAAATGAGAGCAGCAGGACAAGGACAGCCCTGCGCAGGGAGAGCCAGCCTGCCTGGGGCTGCTCAGCCACAGGAAAACCACTCGAGAAGTTTCCATGAACAAAGTCTTGCTGCTGCTCCATTACAGCTCCCGCAGCCCTTAATGACCGTGACTATGAAGAGGCCTTTTGGTTTTCCTCTGATAAGGATTTTCCCTTCCAAGCACACGGGGTTGAAGCGGAGGGGCCGAGGCAGAGCTCACGTGCATGGAGCAGCCAGAAGCCAGGGCAGACCTCGCTGCAGGGAAATCGCAACCCCCGGAAAACTGTTCCCCTAATTACAGCCTTGAAGCATGGAGCAAACCACATAAGTGATTCACACAGCGTTCCCAAGCTGCAGCCGCGTGAATTGGAGAGATTTCCAAATGCTGCCGCGACGTGCACGCTATTATCAGGATGGAAATACGGAAATTTTCATCATAAGGAGGCGAGGAGGGGAAAAAAAACACCATTAAATGAATCTCTTCGTGTCAAGAAGACCTGGGAGGTGTGTCGCTGGTGGATCTGTAAAGGATACAGAGCTCTCATGGCAGGGAGCAGGCTGGCAGGGCGCTGTAGAAATTCTTGGGTTTGTTATCGCAGAGCTCGAGTCCCGGCCTCTGCTCGCAAGCGGGGTGTGAAAGGGAGCAGGCAAGTGCACTTGGGGAGGGAGAAAGGGATGGAGCTGGTGTGGAGTGGAGTTAAAAGTGGCCCATTGTTAGGGAAGTTTGCTCTCCTCACATCATCACAGCTCCCAGTGACACCGCTCTGCCTTTTGAAGTGCAACATTAGGCGTTTCCTTGTCACCCATTGGTGAGGGAGCTTTTTTACCACATTAAGTCATTGGGTAGCAAATGAATGGGGGGGTTTTGACTATTCAGAACTTCACCTTATAAATATCAGGGTTGCAGGTTCCTGCAGCTTTCCTGGACCCGAATATCTGGAGATACCTCGGGACGCGGCGAGGCAGCCTTGCCAGGGACCTGCGGAATCAGCGGAGGGAGCCGGGTCCCACACTGACAGCCATGAGGGGCAGCACCTTCCTCCTCCTTTCTATCGTGGGCATCTACGGGGCTGTTCTCAATGCAGCAGCGTGGTAGGATTTGGGGTGTGTGGGGAGATGCTCTTGAGCCTGCATTAAATGGCACGGCTCATTTTCCTTTCTTTGTTTCAGGTCGGTGAATAACTTTCTGATGACAGGACCTAAGGTAATTAACACAGGCACTGTCAATAATTTAAGCAAAGTGATTTTGTTTTGCAAATGAGAAATACTGCTTTTCTAAGGAACCAGATTTCCCAGAGCATACCAGCTCTGCGTCCTGTTGAGGCAAAGGACCCACAGCCCATGTATGTCTGTTGTCACGGATAAAAGCTAAAAGACAAGGCCCTGACGCTGCTCTCCATGCAGGCATACCTGACGTACTCCAGCAGCGTGGCAGCAGGAGCACAGAGTGGGATGGAGGAGTGCAAGTTTCAGTTCGGATGGGAGCGTTGGAACTGCCCTGAGAGCGCCCTGCAGCTCTCCACCCACAACCGTCTGCGCAGTGGTGAGTGCCTTGAACAACCTGGTGATGAGGAGGGTTTTCTGACCCCTAAAACTTATGCTTGCTTTTTTCTGTCTGCATTCGTCTTCCTAAGAAACAATGCTAGTGTTTCTTCTGTGATCCCAGGTTCTTTCTGGGCATGTATCCTCTCTAAGCCAGAGCTCAGCCCTACCTGCAGCACTGGTCTGTGCAGCATCACAGCAAGCGCTGCTATGGGCACCTGAGATGGCAAGAGGGGAAGGGAGAAACCAAGGACATGCTCTAGGAAACTGCCTTTAAGGGAAAGTTATGGACATATTTGACTGCTATCTACTTCAGCCAGCCATTGTTTCACCAGAGTCAAATTCTATCTAATAGAATCATGGAATGGCTGAGGTTGGTAGGGACCTTAAAGATCATGGAGCTCCAACTCCCTGCCACAAACAGGGCTGTCAACCACTCGATCAGGCTGCCTGGGACACCCTGGCTCTGATAGGAAAGCCTAAAAAGAAACTAAAACAGGAGCATGCATCCAGACTACTGTTAATACAGATCTAACTGCTGACTGTAGCATCCCACTGTTGCTAAAACCTCTGTCCCATGCAGAGACGCCTGCAGAACATTGTGCCAAGCTGCTGAGGCTCTTGATGCTGAAGCCTGAAGTGACAGCAGGCAGGAGCATTTAATTTCTGCAACATTTACCTTTTGCACAGACTGTTTTGTTATTCTCTTCTTGCTCCTTCAGAATGGTGATGGCGTCACAAGAGAACTTCCTTCCCAATAAACAAGAACTGGTATATATGTTTGTGAGATAGCTTTTCTCCCTTCTCTCCCAGCTACCAGAGAGACATCCTTTGTGCACGCCATCAGCTCTGCTGGTGTTATGTACACCCTGACCAGGAACTGCAGCATGGGGGACTTTGAGAGCTGCGGCTGTGATGACTCCAGGAATGGGCGTGTAGGTAAGATGCTGACATGCATCTGCTGTGACTGACCAGCAGTGAGATGGGCTGCCATCACCCCAGCCCCACTGCAGTGCATGTCCTGTGGCAGAACTCAGCCCAGTGGGGCAGTTCTGTTCTTACCGTCTTGTCTGCCTTGCAGGTGGCCGAGGCTGGGTCTGGGGAGGCTGCAGCGACAACGTGGAGTTTGGGGAGAGGATTTCCAAGCTTTTTGTGGATGCTTTGGAAACAGGACATGATACCCGTGCCCTGATCAACCTGCACAACAACGAAGTTGGAAGACTCGTAAGTCAAATATTCAAAAACATAATAGTAATTCTGGTAATACAAATATAATAATAATAATGTACATGTCAGAAGCAACATCAGACAGCCTAGTAAACTGTTCTGGTCCCCTTCTCCAACTGCCTGTGACAATCTAGGTCTGGTAATATTTGCTGGGGGAAAAAAAATATAGCTAGAATCTGACCCTAAGCCTGAACAGGAGCTGCAGTAAGATCAATTTCCACCTCCAGCAGCTGTGTGCAGTACAGTTAACTATTAATACCGTTTATTCAGAAATGCACCAGTTTCATGCTCACATCCATAACACAAGTACCAACCCACATTCTTGCAGTGGGTTTTTCCAAGCTGCTCAGCAGGGAAGCTGGGTGTGAGGATGAGCTCGGTACCCGGCCCGTGGAGGCACAGTGGCTCAGGCCAGACCTTGTCTGTAAAAACAAGGACAGCAGCACTTAGCATACCTATCTCATAGGGTGTGTCGAGGCGTAATCTCACATAGATACCAGTGATTGGGACCTTATAAATACCTGAGGGAGATGAGTAGATAATAGCTGTGAAGTGCTCGGCCTGGAGGAGATGCACAGAGGCTCTCTGTTGTTACTCCAGTGCATTTCACACATTCTGAAGGAGGTCTGTGCGAGGTGATGTGCCAATGAGCAAGATGAGTTGCAGACTGGGACGTGCCAGGAGGGTATGACCCTGCCTCTACCCTGGCCAGAGAAGGGCTGGGGGCAACAGTTTGTGCTTGCTCGTTATCTCCATCTCTTAATTAGTGATGAGGACAGATGTTTGCCTAGAGCTGAGATAAAAGCATCAGTTTGTGTCTTGGAAGGACCTGAAATCCTGTGGCACAAGTCACATTTGACCCATTCCTTGCCACAGTAGAAGTGCCGTATATTGAGATTTGAAAAGCGATGACCTGCTGCTTCCAGCTTCTGCCCCTTTTCCTCCTAGGCTGTGAAAGCCACGATGAAGCGAGCCTGCAAGTGCCACGGGGTGTCAGGCAGTTGCAGCATCCAGACATGCTGGCTCCAGCTTGCCGACTTTCGGGAGATCGGCAACTACCTGAAAATGAAATATGACCAAGCCCATAAGCTGGAGATGGACAAGAGGCGGATGAGAGCCGGCAACAGCGCTGACAGCCGCGGAGCCACTGCTGAGACCTTCCACCACGTCCACTCCACAGAGCTCGTTTTCCTGGAGGACTCCCCTGACTACTGCACGAGGAACGCCAGCCTGGGTCACCACGGCACCGAGGGCCGCGAGTGCCTACAGACTGGCAAGAATCTCTCGCAGTGGGAGCGGAGGAGCTGCCGGCGGCTCTGCACAGAGTGCGGCCTCAAAGTGGAGGAGAGGAGGACAGAAGTGGTCAGCAGCTGCAACTGCAAGTTCCACTGGTGCTGCACGGTGCGGTGCGAGCAGTGCCGGCAGCTGGTGGCCAAGCACTTCTGCTCCCGCCGCGATGCCACTGTTGCCAACCACACCAAGCGGCGGAACAAAGGCCACAGGAGATAGGGGAGGGCCAGCAACCAACCGCCTGCCAGGCGGACCTGTGGGTTTCTCCACCTGTGGCAGCCCTCATCATGACTGAGGTTGGGAAGGAGCCTTGCCTGGGGAAGTCACTTTATATCAAACAGAGGGAAGAATTTCACTTTTTCGGTGGGTTCCACGCATTGCACTGCTGCCAGCCAAGGTCAAGCAGTATTAGTGTGAGTGGGACGGGCACCATGGCCAGGGTTGGTCCTGTTGGGCTTCTTCATTTCTGTGCAGGCACCACAACCCCAGCACTCCTATTCCTGCACAGGTGTTGCTTGGAAGCAGTCCTGATGGGGAAACTTATGCACTTTGTGATGCGAGAGGGTTTTCTGAGTGCTGCTGTTTGTATTAGCACAGCTGCAGCTATTTGAGGGCATCAGTAGGTTTAAGGACTGTGTTTACAGGGTTGCTTTTTACTTTTAAAATGTTGTGGTTCAGTACCAGACCCTCTACCTGAATGGATGACAGCTTCATGTGTTTGTACCAGGTGAAATTAATTTGTTTACAATTCCTTTACTTTTTAAAAAACCAAGATAGCAAATAAGAATTCAAAGCTCTTTATGCCTAATGCTGCTTATTAAGAAGCTGAATTGTTGCTTAGCACAATCTGTTTTGTCCATATATTTTGAAGGCATCCCTAAAGAGTTAGATGTCAGCCTGTATTTTGCAATAAACACCATAATGAAAACAAGTGGCTTTTTTCTTTCGAATTTCCCAGCAGCACTTCAGGTGTAAAACCACCCAACACCTCCCAGATTCCTCATCACTAATCCAAGAAGCCACCAAGAGGCCTTTTCTTTCCCAGACCTCAATGAAACTTGGCCACAGCCATAACTCCCTACAGGGTTTGCAGTAACACCCGTGCTGCAGCACTCCCAGCCTTCCTTGGGTGCTGACTGCTCAGGGTCGCACTGGCCAGAGCCCATTCTGAAGCTCCAACGCCTCTTTAATTTGTCTGTAGCCTCACATCTCCAGACAGCAAGAGGCAGTCCTGCTTTGATGTGGAAAGCATCAGCACTGCTGCAATATTCTCCCAGGCACGAGAGGAGCACTTTGAACTCAGGGCAGGGGGGAGAAAACCTGGGGCCAGCTGTGAATGTGCCTGTGGCTCAGCTCCCCTGTTGCTCTCCTGCTGCTCAGTGGGAGACCTGGTGGGATCCTCCCTTGGGCAGCCCCGGGGGTCTCAGCACTGGGGGGGAGCAGCAGTGCACACCTTGCACTCACGCTTTGATGCTTTGTGTGCCATGATGCTCCTGGAGAAAATACAGCTGCTGCTCAAGGTGCAAAACACACACATTGAGAGCAGGGCTGACATGAGTTTATGTTTGCAACAGAGATTTTCCTGAAAGGGGGAAGGGCTACAGCAACCAACCATCCATTCTAGGGGTTTGTTTGCTGTTTCCGAAACTCACATAGCTAGCAAACAGGCCATACCACCAAAGCTAAAAAAAAAACCAAAACACCAGCACTTTTTCAAGTGTTGCCACAACAGCATCTGTTTGCAAGCCACCAGAATTTAGGCTGAATTGGAAACAATAGAAACAAGCAAACAAGCAGGAAGGAGATGTTATTCCACAAACACAATTGCAAAGCAGATACAGAGACGGTCCCACTGCAGAGGAGGATCACAGTTAACATCTCACCCAGGTCAGGTCCCCACAAACCACCCTCTGCTCCCCCCAGCCTGCAGTTTGTTGAGCTGGCACCTGGACCAGCTGCACTGCATTTGAATGCTGAAGATTGTTTTTTTTCTCCCTCAAATCTCTTTGCTTTTTTTATCGCATTTACATTTCTGAAATTCAGACTATCTGAGGCAGCGTGATCAGACCTTATGCAAAAGCCAAAGACCACATGCAAAGCGAGGAGAGCTTGGGAGAAAGTTAAATATCAGCCATGAGATCAATTTCCACTTCTTCACACCTTGCAGAGCGAACACTGAGTCTGACCAAGGACAGAAGACAACAGTGTGCCCTAGGGCCACACCTTGACACACATAGTGCAGTACAGGGGGAGCAGAGCCCTCTCCCACCCACTGCCTGGATACAAGAGCCATCACTTCTCACTACATTCCCTACAAAACAATAAAGGTTCCAGGTCCCGATCCATCAGGTGCTGTCAGGGAGCACCCCAAGCACTTGTTTTCTGTAACCACACACTGTGAGCACGAGGGCTAAGAAGCTGCAGGCTGCCAGACTGGCTGACCTCACCATTTCAGACATGTTTCTATCAAAACAGCAAAATCTCACATACCAGTTTTCAAAATAACTGATGACACACAGTAAAGTGAAGTCTTGTCAGCTGCAGGTTGTAAAGGCCCAGTCTCTAACCATAACACTGCAAAGGGACTGGTGGTGTCATTAAACCTGAGCATATTTACTCCTGATTACCTGAAATCAAATCAAATTTAGGACACTGATCCCAACCACCTGTAATCACTTCATGTTTGTGAAGAAGGGGGACCTGGCTTTACAAATGCCTGATTGCTTTACCATAAGAAACATAACAATCCCAATTCCGATGAAAAAATAAAACAATCTACAACAGATGCTGTATGAACTCAAACCAAAGTCCCAGTGCCCCCAGAGGGCTGCTGCTCAGAGCCCTGCCTGCCCACATCACCAACAAGGTGACTGCCAGCAAAATGAGCATCAAGCCTATTTAATTCACAACTTGATAGTAATGACAAGAGAGGGAAATGGAGCCAGGAAGGCTGCGTGCCGACAGACTGCTCACATGGCTCTCTGGGAAGCATTTCCAGGGTGGCTGCATTTTGGCCGAGTGCTCACTCCCTGCTGTGGGATGCTCAGAAGCCCCATTGCCCCACTACAACCCTCCTCTATTCAAACCTGCTTCACTTCAGCTGTTAAACTCTTTGCTGGGTGGATTAGCTTTAAATTATGCTGCCAGTGCCCTTTCATGGATTATAATTCTGTACGAGATGTTTGCTCTGTATCCTCCCCTCGTATTAAAGTGTCAGGAGTGCATCCCCAGGCCATCCATCTTGAACGTTTCCGCATGGGCTTGGCAATTCTCTGACATGAATATTATGGCTCTCAATGCCAGTCTCCATCACTCAAGCTGACAAGTGTTAGATTCTCCTCTCTTCAGCAGGGTAAGGGACCTTTTCATATGCAGCGTAGATTCCCCGTCATGCTGCATCTGTTGCAACGAAACCAGGGATCGCCAGCAATTCCCTACAGCCTTAGAAAACAACTCACAGGTCCTTTTCAACTTGCAAAACCAACCCTTAGCATGACAAAGTTAAAGGCCCTTAATCAACCTCCATTAATGCCTGATCTGTAGAGAAGGATGTAAAAGCATCCATGCAATGCCTTTGGTGAGATTTTTTAACGAATGGGCTTTCAAGGAAAGATGGGGAATTTGGTTGCCAGATCGCTGGAGCATACAGAGATTTTTGTGACCAGTTAGTGACTTTAAACCAGTTCTAACTCTAAGTAACATTTTGTAGGTGAGGTGCTTAAAGTTAGACCCCTAAAGTTTCCCCTTGGTTTTCAGAGCTGCTATGCACACACACTCCCACCTGGAACACAGGAGCTTCACTCCATCAGTGCCTTGCAGGAAGCAGAAGGAGGAAATGGCTCTCCAGCCCTGCACTGGCCACTCCATATCACCAGAACAAAACTGAATCTGCTGGAGAACTGCCTCCTAATTCAGTTCAAACCTTTCCTACCAAATTCACATTACTCCAGGTCTTTGGCTAACCCCGGGCCTAGTAATTTTTTCTCTCTATTGAGCAGAAGTACTTTCTTAGTAACTTCACCCACCTTCTCATTGCACAGCCTTGTGCAGTGGCTCGCAGCCAGCACAACCCAACAGAAACTTGTTAACACCTTTTCAGCTCAGTCTTATTAAAGTCAAGGTAATTAAGAGCTTTGCTATTTACAAAACAAATCCTCTCTGCAACACCTGAGAAAAAGCATTACAAGTGTTTCCCAAACGCTTCTCAGTGGGGAGAACACCTACGGTACCCATCTGCAGGGTGGTGCTGCAGCTGCCCTCCCTGTTGGAGGGGGTGAGCCCAGGTTTGAGGAGCATTTGTGCCACACTCCTGTACAAAAGGCACAGCGGGTCTGCTGGGCAGGGTTACAACTCAGGGAGAGAAGACACCTACAGTAAGGCAGGGTGGGAATTTGCTGCCTGCCTGCTGGTCCTTCCTCACTTTTGCTGCAGGCACGTGGAGGTGCATGAGAACCTCTTGTGTGTGAGGCAGGCTGTTCTCTCCAGAAGTCCCCACGGGTGGCTGGAAGCAGCAGATGACCTACCCCAGATGTGCACCTCTGCAGTGAGCCAGAAACTTGCTTCCACCCCACGCTTTCCCTTTTCTAGTTTCCTGCTTTCTCCCGGAATACATCTCACATCTGCCACTTTGGCAAAAAGTGAAGTAAATCCCCCCCTCTTCAAACAAGCCTGGAGGTGATGAGCCCTGTAATGGGAGATTATGGAAGAGATGCCATCAAATAAATGTTACTTGCTATGTAGTCTCAGAATTAATTCCTTCTTCCTCCTTTCCCCCAAACACACAGTACTTTCCTGGTGGCCTCTAGCTTATGAACAAGAAAGAGGATGGAGCAAAAAATCTTTCTTGGATGCAGTGTTTCTGCTGGGACAGCTTCACATAGGAGCACTCCTGACCCAAGAGGATCTCAACCAAAGACATCTTAGGGTTTAAAAAAGATCCAGTCTGAAGTCTGTATCATGTTCAGGCCCAGTTCAGCTCTTCCAGAGGCTCTGAACTGAGTGTCAGAGTGGAGGGCATTGATGGAAACCTCAAGCACAGTAGACAGCAGTGGTGGCTGCAGCTGGGGATGCTCACCTCATGCAGGTGAGAGAAGAGCAGCATTGTGTGGGCCAGAGTGGAACAGAAAATGAAAGATGAGAAATCCAAGTCTATTGTGGAAGGGGATGTAGAGGTTTACAGAGAGGAAGAAATAAGGGGGAAGAGAGAGGGAAATATTAGATAGTATTTTACCTTTTCTTTCTTTTTTTCTCTCATCTTTTTTTGCTATCCTATGCAATGTGAATTGAAGCCACACACTTGTGGGCATGTACAGGAGAGAATAGCTCATCGGGGGACATACAACCACAGAGCTCGGACAGTATACAGCCCTTAATTTCCTCCTCTAATGCTTTCAACAGCTCACAGAATGCCATAAAAGAGATAATGATGAGGTTGGAGGAAAGACTGTAAAACAATGGGGCACAAACCATTACCCCTTTTGGGCTCAGATTCATAGGCTGGG
This sequence comes from Phasianus colchicus, assembly GCF_987193195.1. Classification (NCBI taxonomy): domain Eukaryota; kingdom Metazoa; phylum Chordata; class Aves; order Galliformes; family Phasianidae; genus Phasianus; species Phasianus colchicus. The sequence goes on along the minus strand of NC_143450.1, from coordinate 14,815,771 downwards.
GTGCTTCAGCCAGCTGTGCGCTTGGGGCTGTGGTTGTGCTCCACGGCCATCGTGCCCAGCACTCAAACCATGCTGTGATGGGTGCCCTGCTCTGACACATCAGGCTGTGAAAGCGCTGGAGCTCCTGTGAGATTTCAATCTCATCCCACAGCTCAGCCAGACACAAACAAGGGTGAGGAGAGCAGTTGTCCTGTCTCTTCCCAATTCCACAGACTTTCCTAACTCACAACGATCCTGGCCCGACGTTTCCATTGCTTGCCTATCAAGGGTAGATGACAACTTTAGAGACAGCAATACCTATTTCTCTCCCTTTTGCCCAGTGCCTTGAAGTTAAATCTGAGCCAGCTCTGCATTTCCACTCCTGCCAGGCAGAAGTTCTGCTGGCCAGCTGCCACCACCCATTACAGGGACAAGGAACCTCCTCCCTATCACTAAGTGGATTTTGAAGGCAATAAGAAAGAGAGTAATTACATTAACACAGCTCCAAGTACCTCCCGAGGTACTGAGCATTCCCAGCATTGCAGCCACTCTCTATGAAGCAGGTAATACTGGTAAGTGGTAGGCTGCAAACATGGTTCTGGGGAACATCCGTGCTGCACTGACAGCAGCTAATACTGGGCAGGAGTGCTGGGAGCACAGCACTGGGACTTGGGATGGTTTTGCTTGAGCTAGCTCAAGTCCAAAAGCAAAGCAACTATATTTAAACTTTGATGTGCATAGGTAAATAAGCCCTATCCCAGGGCAGAGTTGTGCTTCCCAGCTTTCAGCTATCCTCGTGGTTGTTTCTTGTCCCATAGCCTTCCCTCGGGGGTGCCAGGGATATCATCCTGTGGATCAGCAGTCTGAGCCTGTTTTATCCAACAGCCATTTACATTCCCTATGAAACATCTTTTGACAGCAGCACATTCATTTATTCCTCCATCTACCACAGACAGACTCAGGCTGTGGGACTTGAATCTGGATTTGAGACAGTTCCCATTAGGAGTGCTCCGTCCCCATCTCTGAGGTGTGCCCAGAAGCCCAACCTGGCCGGTACCAGTGGCAGGACAGGGGATGTGCCCACCACGGGGCTTTATCTCTCTGATCTCCAGAGTCACAGATCACCACCTGGTCCCTTTTAAGCAGCCCAGAGCTCTAAATTGTACCTCTTGTATCCAAACACCATCCAATCTCTTGGAGCCAGGCCAGGTACACTGATAAGGAGATAGTGTAAATGGTCACGCAAGATAGAGGCCAAAAGTCAGTTTCCTGTGGTTTAACCCAGCAAGTGCTTATTTAGGGTCTTATTTAGAACATTTTTGGTAATCTCCTCTTCTGAAGGCACCATTCTGGCTGAGCATTCACCACAGTTCTGCTTCAGTGTAAAAGGCTTCAGATTTTGTGTGAAATGAAGTACAGAGTGCTCTGTACAATGCCAGCACTAATTTAATAAGAACTGTAGTAAAAGAAGTATTGAGAAAGATCACAAAGAGTACTGTGATAAAGGCCATCAGTTCCCTCTGATAGGAAGCTGAGCTGAGTTTTAAACCCATGGTGATCTTTGGGACACTTGTACTTTCTCTGTCCCATGAAGATGTAATTAATTTCCACATCACCATGATTTGCTCAGTCTTGCATTAAGCACTCTGCCTCGTAATCAAGCTACCACTGACAATTCTTCCATTCAATCTTCTGAAACTAACCACAGGAGTTTTCCCACAAACAAACAGTTTTCCCACAGACGAGACTTTCTAGCACTGAAAATGCAGTGGCTCATAGGTGGAGTGAATACTCCAGCAGTATGGCAAGAATTACACCATGGGGACATGATGGCTCCCTTTATTTCATAAACCAAGTCTAACTAATTTAGCAAAATGAAGACAATCAACAACAACAACAAAAAACAGGCATGAAATCAGTTTTCCAGGTGTGTCAGCCAAGGAAAATTGCCCGAGCCATGTTAGTAAGCTAACAGCACAGCACCAAGTTACATAGCTGGCATTACATCAGGAAGAGTCAAGCCTGAAATAAACTATCCCATGAGCTTCCATTGTTATTCATACGGGCACATCTGTTCTCACATGCACCACCAAAATTTCCTCCATATTAAGGCTTCAGATATCTTCTCAGTATGTTATCTCTGTATTTATAGTTATTCAAGAAAGTGTTAGCTCTGTGAAAGCTGAGGCTGATGACAAAAGAACTTGATTTCCACAAGAAAAACTCTGGTACAGCAGCACTGACAGTTAGGGTCCGACTGTCCCATTGCACAGAGACTTTGGAATACTCTGAAGGAACAGCTCTGCTTCTCTCTACTGCAACACCACTTGCAAGACTTTAGCCTTCTCTCATCTCCAAGAGCCTTACTGATTTAGAAGAATGGGTTGTGACTCATCTTATTATTTCTTCCAAAGAAAAGATCCAGAAAGCGACTGCATCTCCATTAGGTGTCTGCACCTCCTGCTGTGGCTTGAACTTAAGGCACCAGAGAAGCTGCAGTATTAGCTGCACTGGAATGTTTTGGTTTTCCCTTGCTAAACAGGCCCATCTCTCCAAGTGTGAAAGTGCTTCAGTTACCAAAACACTCTTGTGAGGGGAAAAAGGGAATTTCCTTATTTTGTATTTAATCAACAGATTCTCACTTTTGATTAAAGCAAAGAGAAAAAGACATGCCTCAGCATGTTCCCTTTACACTCTCTACCAAGACAAGAAGAAGCTTTCAGAAGTTCACTTTTTCTTCTACACATTAAACAAATTCCCATCAGCAAATCTGTATCTCTGGACCACTGTGTAAAACCCACAACCTCTCTGAGCACAGCCAAGCTAACATTGCATGTGTGCACATAAGAGACACACCTTAATTGTGGAAAATCCTCCTGGCACCAGGTACTGCTCTCTCATATGCAGGGAGGGTTGTGCATATTAATGGTCATTTCGTCTTCCTTTTTTTAAATGTTCAAACTTTCTCAACCATAATGAAGAAAACCTGTAGCAGAACAGCAAATTAATGCCACGTGACAATGAGATAGTGAAAGTGAGATAGTTGCTTTTCAATCCAGCTGGATAAGTACAGCAAGATCCAATTCCTCATCACAACAAGGGAGTGAAAACCCAGAACTCTCAGTTTGTTCCATCAGAACTTAACGTTCTCAAATCATATCCAAATTGGTATGATATCACCCTTAGTAGAATCACACGAAATTATAATACTTATGGATGTAGCCCAACATCATCTGCTGCAGTAAATCTGTGATAGAATACACAATACACCCTGTGGCAGACTCACACATCTTGATGGAGGTGAATTAGCAGTGTAGGAGTTGCACTCCAGATCTGCCAGTACAACAGAGACACTAACTGAGAACTCTGCTGCCCCTGCACATTTTCACTTCTATAGCTGAAGTACGACTTCAGTGTCTCCATTACAGATACCAAACCTCCTTCTCCCACAGCTGTCTTACATGAAAGTTTTTTTAATGACTTTGCAGTTGAAGTGCTGTTTTGGTTTCAGATTATTCCCACTAGACTGAATTTGCATGTATTTGTTACTGCACTGCCTTACAAGAAGACATGCTAGAATACCACCTTTTTCTTCACCACCAGATATTCTTATGAGGTGTTAAATGAATTCATCCTTTAAGGTTACTCTTTAATACATGTTATTTTTTAAAACTAAGCTTTGGCTGGACTGAAGAAAACCAGCCACTAGTTTCTGATAGCTAACTTAGGAAGATCAGAATTCATAAACGGATTTATCTTCAGACATTATTACACTGATAGCTGCTTTCTTCATTAAAACACACAACCACACACATAGACTCTCTATACACATGCAGGTAATAACCACAAACATTTCAAAATATCGTATGCCAAATGATCCCAGCTCCAAACAATGGGCAAACTTTGACAACCCAGCTGTTAAATTCCCTACTTGCACATAGCAGTAGATACTTAAATGTGCCCATCACAGCAACACGATTGCAGTAACCATCTGCTTGTGCAGTTTACTCATGTGTCTGCTCCAAAAACTAGTGCAAGCAATAGGTGCACAATCAGTCATGCCCTAACAGATGGAGTGCTTAGCCCCTAAAACATTCGGTGCATTGGATGATCATGTGAATACTTGCCTACAGTCAGATGGAAAAACTGAGCTGCTAGGCAGACAGAAGTCTGATGGAGAAGCCCAGATTACAAGTCTATAGCACTAACTTGAATTCTTTTCCAAAAAAAGACAATGAAGAACCTTTTCCTCATGAACTCAGAGGACATTAGATTGGGCTACACATCAAGGACATGGTGCTAGATCTCCTTAGCTACAATGGACATTTCTCAATGAAGAAATATACTGCTTTGTTTGTAAGACACAAAACTGGAATAAAAGACAGTGATGTATTTTATTGATTCTGCTGCTGCTTCAAAGGATGACCTGAGGGGGCCCATTTGAATTCTCTGTACATGACTTTCACACTTGTACCATTTGTGCCCCACTAGTTCCTCTGTACAGCATTCTGCCATCTGGAGAGAAAAACTGTTATCAATAAATTAGGTATCATCATTAAGAATACATTTATAAATTACTCAGAAAATTTCTTCCCAGGTATGCTGTGTAGTCTAAAGGAATAACACTCTGGGTAACTAGTAAAGCTGCATCACTGCTGCACTTTGTGGTAGGATACTTCTCTGTAGGTAATGACCAATGTAACACTGCGTTTGGAGAATGCCTCGATACCAGCTCAGTGCTCAGGTGAGGCAACGTTGTATTGCAGTTCATTAAAAAGGCAATAAAAAGCTTAAGAGTTATCACGGATCCTAACCATATGAACCTAGTAATCAGTATGATAGACTATCATTTACATGAATAGGAAATTGAATGGACATTTCATTTCCTATGCCTTTGTTGCTCCCTTTCAACTGCACTGATGGAGCTATTCAGGGAAGCCCAGCATGGTGTCTGTTTACAAGAGAACTTTGCAAAACAAAGACAGTCACGGTCAAAACTTTGTTGGTCAATTCAGTTTATTTACATGGAAGACCTCAGAAGAAAAAAAAAACCACAATAAAGTATTCTGAAATATCCTCATGACATAGTTTTGATGGAAGTGGTAAGTTAGCAGAGGATGATCTCACAGCTATCTACATTTGTGGTGGCCACATTAAAAGCATCTGGTTTTCAGAGAGGCCTGATCAAACTTCCCTTTTCCAGGCAAAAACACCATTGCAAATTTTCCTTTGCAAAATGGCCTATGATAAGTGTTCTGCACACAGGGAACAGTATTGCCCATGTTTCACTGAAGAGAAATCAGGCTCAAGTCACTCTTCTTTCAATTGGAGTGCAGGATGTGCCATGCCAGCATCTGACTGCATTTCAGATGTGTGTATCACATAACAGTTGAGCAGCTCTCTGATTTTCTTTTCTTTCTTTTTTTCTTTCTTTCTTTTTTTTAAGCCAGAAGAGTGGAATTGTTCTGAATACACCATGAAGAAACCAAAAGAATAATTGGGACCAATGTTTTTAAGGAGTCCTTGCTATGCCATAACTTCTCATGGTTCAGTTGCTAAATTACACTATAAAAATAAGTAAGTGCAATTGAGAGGCTGTGTTAATCTCAGAAGTTTAAACATCACCCCGTAATGACTGCTTTATTGTGGCCCACACTAAACTGCTTTATGGGGCATGCAGGAGATTTATCCACACGCGTACGCTAAATACTGCTGGGAATTTTCTCACATAGAGAAATGAGGATGACACAAAACCAAATGCATACAAAACATTGCAGTCATTCACACTGCAGCAGGAATACCACCCAGTAGGAAAGAACATTTACAACACCAAAAAGAGATAAGAGCCGATAGCCAGCACAGCAGTGAGATGTTGCTTTTGGAAGTGCAGAATTTCCTACCCTGATAATCAGTGCAGATTCTAGAAACATAAATAACAACTGCCTCTTTGCAAGGAAATGAGAGCTTAGGAACTGACTATAAATAAGTTATAAAGAAAAAAGGAGTGGTTTGCAGAGTTGCTTATCAAAATCAAGAGGCATTAGAGCCAAATTAGGATCTTGCACATAAAAGTTCCCTGGACTTAAGGGTGAGTATATATGTGATTTTTTTTGCCCAGGCATTTGGGGCTGACAGACTGCACTCAACTGCCTTTAAAAATTTCTCTCTCTAGTAATACAGGAGATCCACCCTGTCTGACTCAGAGATCCCAGATTAAAAGTCTTTTTAAAGAAAGAAGTTGGTAGCATAATATTTTTTAATTTTATTTTATTTTTAAAGTAACCTGATTTCAAAACAGTACTGCAGCTATGCAAGAGTGAGTTAACCTGAAATCCATCACTACCTGAAGAGTAAGCCTGATTTTCTCAGGGGAAAGAAAAGATTATTGCTATAGAAGACAAATGTAAGTATACAAGGCACTACATGAAGTCCTTTATATGAGTGCATCACCTCCCTCAGCCATAAAGCACTCACAAGCAGTAAAGCAAAGACCATTCTTAATCTCTCTGTGCTATCATTAATGAAGTATCATTCACCCACTTGTCTGCAAGCTGCTGTCCTCTCCCACAGGCTGCTTCATCTTACAACAATGCCTCCTTTCTGGCTCAGAAGACCAACAACTGGCTCTCCCCTGAGCTTCTGGCACATCTCCATGATCACCTGGCAGGAGGCAGCATAACAAGAATTTATTTGACAGACATCCTCCCAAGGAGGCTCAGCATATCAGTCATGCTGCTGACACCCTCGCCACCCAGAGGAGTTTGTCTGGATGACAGAAGTTTTCTGACTATGGGCAGCTGCTCTACCAGTGGGTCATCCAAAAGATACCAGGATTCTCCATTTCACAGAAGGGGTATTTCCTCCACATTATTTGCAGAGGATGCACTGTTGCTGGTTAAGGACAAAAAGGACCAACATTTACTGCCCACAATTGTATGAACTATCTTGATCTGAGTGCTCTGGCTTAACAAATTAATACTAATTATGGCCTTAAGTAGAATCTGCTATTCCAATATGGCACTGAAAAGAACTGCAAGCTTGAGTCGTTCCTTCCCTTCATACAGTGCCATGGGAGAAACACCTGCCACTTTATCACTGATCTATGAATTTTGCTTAGATCACTGTTGTTTTGAAGAATATCAATATTAAAAACTTCAGTGGAAAAGATAATTTGTTCATAAGTAAGAAAGATGAGGATTTGCAAGTCTCCACATAACACTTTTTGCCTCAGAATGTTGAATGAAAGCCCTAAGTGCCAAGCAGCAACTCATTTCTGAAGCTTGGCATGCTGGAATGCTTACGTAGACAAAGTGGAACTATCTTTGATGGAGGCTTAAGCCATGTTTAAAGTACATTCAGGTTTCCTGGCAGTATAACTGGTCTATTCTTAAAGTTAAAAAAACCCTTTTGAGACAAGAAGTCTGAACAAACATACACTTCACAGTACTTCAGCCTGTATAGTTTCACAAATAACTTCCAAGGCAGGTGGCAATGAGCATATAATAAAAAAAGCTCCAAGAGAAAGTCTTTTAAAAAACAAACAAAAAACAACAACAAAACAGAATTATGGAAAGAGATTGAGCTACTGGTTTTATGGACATAGCTCTGTTCCAGCACTCCAGCAGTACATCTAAAATGAACTCCCTCAAAATTAAAATACCCAATAAAACCCAATAGGCAAGGTAACTACTTGGATTCAGAGGTCACTAGTTACCAGAGAGCTTGCCTGGCAGCCACCAGATGATAAACCATCTTCAATTCATGGCTTTTTTTCCCCAGAACTATGCTTTCTCTGATTTGAGATTACAATGCTGGCCAAGCCTGTAACACTGTGCCAAGCAGAAACCTAAATCTCAGTTGAAATGCGAGCAGCACTTCCTCAAGTGCAGCCTCTCCTACGGTGTGACAGCTCCCCCAGGGGACCAGGCCATTATGCTGCCTGTCCTCTGGGTAGGACTGTCCTGTCCACACCCCACCCACTGATACAACTTCCTCAGCATCTCAGCTGTGAGGTTTACCAGGTCAATATTTGTCCCTGGTGTACAGAGACAGTGAATGGAATACTAGAGAACAAAACCTGTAAGCTTGAATGACTGATACATTGTACTGCATGGTTACAAAAGTAACATTTGCAACTCCGTCTAGTTTTGCTCTTCCTCCTACGCATCCAGTGTACCATAGGACCCACACACTTACTGCAGAACCTACAAACCTTCTATAGGTATGACATAACAGAGGCCTATTGCAAAAGATGCAAAAGACAAACTGAGAGCTCCAACAGTACCATAAAGGAGATATTTATTGTCAAACTATAACACATCTAAGTAAGCAAGCAAACACCTCAGTAATTAAAAGTGAAGGAGAATGCACTGTGAATACGTTGGGTTTTAGCTTCTGGCATGTTCAAAATAGAAATGTTTTGGTTTGGCTGACAGGAAACCACAAAGCACAACTGTCCTGTAATTGCAGCAATCAGACGCATGTAGGGAACAATAATTACAGGCAAGAGAAATTAGTTATAAAGAGATCTATTTGCCGTATTTCTAATGACCTTGTTATTTTTTCTTCATATCTGAGTGTTAGGCTGTTGTGTTTTCTGTTTTGTTTTTGTAGAGATTGGTTATCTGAAATGGCAAGTATGGATTAATTCTCTTAGAAGATACACGGTTAGCTTAGAAGAAGTTTAGTGTTACAGACAAATGGCTCAAGTTGCTGCTAATTACTCAAGTTTGAGAAGCAATGTTTGTTATAAAACAAACTCCGACTTTGTTTCAGTATGAGTTAACTCTAAGTTTCAGAACTGTGAGATCAATTGCTTTCTCCATGCAATCCAGGAAAACCATAAGATACATGGTTTGAAGTTAACAGTGCAAATACAACTTTGAAGAAAACAAGCCTCCTGTCCTCTCTCAAACCAGTCCAGTTACTTTAAAAATAGAGTACAGGATTAACCATTGCCTGTTGAACAGCCACAGCCACAGCCCCTAACCCATCCGCTTGAAACTGTCAAATAAAACACAGTAAATTTCAAATATAAACTACAATACAAGGAAAACAACAGAAATCAGCATACCTTTTAAGACCAGATGAGTGCAGAAAAACACCCCTGCTATGAGATGTTGCATTTAAGCACCTTTCTTTAAAGAAATATTGGAAATAATATCAGCATTAGTCCTTAAAATACACCCTTTTGTGAATTCCAATAGAAATTAGAGACTGATTTATAACCACTGTGCCTTTTGTCACTGAGATGGAAAATGTACATTCAAGGTACCTTTAATTCAGATTTCAAATTATTTTGTCAAAATACATCAGTCTCAAGTCACCACTTTAGGAGTTGCCATAGCTCAGTGATGCAATCAACAACCGTATTTCTCAGGTTGGTAACATGCCCTCAGTATCAGCTTTTTAAGTTACATTCAGGTACCTCCTCTCAGAATGCAATTTGTGTCTCCTAAAAAAGTGCTGGAGACAAGTCTGCTGAACAAAGTAGAGACCAGCTGAATGTCATTTGGGAATCTGTGATTGCCTTGATGATTTTATTTTCCTCAGACAGCCAAACCAAGATAATTAGAGAAAATAGCAGTTCAGGTAATACCTGAAGATAATTTCATCCTTTTCTAATCACATGACGTAGTAAATTTATCATGTAAGTCTACACTCTCTAAGTCAATAGAAAAGTTACTACAGCTTTCAAATCCTGGTTAAGAGTAAGGATTCCATAAAGACATGAGAGTAATTATGACAATAACATCTACTTCAAATAATGTTAATTGCCCAGGGATACAATGAAAATAATGACATCCATCTGTAACTTGGGATGCTTGAGATGATTTCCACTCAGATCTTACTCCTGGTGTTCTTCAGTGACGTGATGTTGTAACCTAGGTTTGTTAGGGTTGTGTTCCATCAGCCAGTCAGCAAGCCATGTCTGTGTAACAACAACAAAGAATTCAACACTTTTTTTTTCTTGTTTGTTTATCTATAAAGTGTAAGGAAAGCTATTTAAAGCATTATTTGAAGCCTCTGACACAAAGTCCTACAGTGCTGCAAAATGAAGTCCTTACAGGAAGAAAAAAAAAAAGAAGAAAAGCCTGATTTTTTTCTAGATGTTCTTTTAATCTTCACCACTTATACTGCTTTCAAATAACTCACACTGTGTTTAGAAGGGAGTAGGAATGTCTAACTTAATCTTCCGAAGTCTTGACCTTACACAAATCAACCCCTTTGCCTCAATTTCTCCACTCATAAAGAAAAGGTTTAACACATCCTTTTTTTATTTCACAGAGCTGTTGATGATTTTTCCTGGAATGAAATGAAATTTAAAGCCATATTGCAAAGTGAAAGAGTTGATAGAATAGTAGATCAGCAAGATAAACATCACTCTCCTCTTATTACCAGACATAAGAAAAGGGAAAGGTTTTAAAGAACAAGAGGAGTGCTCTGACAGTCCTCACAGGTTAGTCAGCAATAGCAGCAGTAGGAATTCAGGACAAATGAAGAAGAAAAACAACAAACAAGCAAGCCATACAAATGTGTGTGACAGCCCTTAAAAAGACTACCTGAGAAAGTTACAAAAAATTAATTGCTTGACTCTGATGAAATTCACTCTATGTTATTTCAGGAAATTGGCTGAGACAACCTCAGTGCTGCTAGCAACTATTTATGAGTGGACTGACATTGTTTTTTCCTTTCTGAGGGATTACATGAGAAACAAACAGGAGATTATAATTAGCCTAAATTCACTTTGTGGGAGAAAAATACTTAAATATACGAACATAGTATAGAAAAAAATGCTCCATCAATTTCCTTGTGAATCACCTAGCAGAATCAAGCTGAAGAGCAATAACCAACATATATTTCTCAAATATAACAATATCAAATCAAGCTTATTTTCCTTTTGTGATGTTAAGAACATGGAAGAAAGAATTAATGTTTCTACTGGCATATAACTTTCTCACAAGGAAGAGGAAAATGGTCTAGGTGAAGTTACTAGTTCTAGCTACTTAACTGGCCAAAAAAAAAGTGCTCAGAGTGCAGAGCTTAATTGAAAACAAAGAAACAAAATGATTCAGGAAAGCGTGGCCTATGAGTTAAGATAGAAGAAAGAAAAAATAGGTTTTTTTAATAGTAGTGAAGAAATGACTGAAAAAAAGAGAGAGAGAGACAATGACAGCCTTCAAATACAAAATAGGTTGCTGCAAAAGAAAGGAGATGTTACATTGTCTCCAGTGTCCTCTGGGGACACCGAAACAAAACAAAAAATTTCTTGGGTTTAAAACTGGAGCACAGGAGACTTAGGCTAACTTCTAGTGAAAGGTTTTCAACTGTATATAATTAAGCACTGAAATAGATCGCCTGGGGAGACAGGTTCTCCATCATTTGGAGTGCTGAAGAACAGGCCAGACAAACGTTTGCTAGGAATGGTTATGTAAAATTGGTTTGGCCTTAGGACAAAGGGATGGATGAAATGACTGCTTCAGGGACACTGCACCTCAGTTTCTTAGATTTCAGTGGTAACAGTGCCAGACATACAGACAAAGTGAACAGACTGTAAAGCTGGAGCAATTACAGTACATTTAATCTGACACAGGTCATAGACACACCACAGAATGCTCTTAAGGTCTTTTTCTCTGCAATGTCTCTTGTGGGAAAAGGCAATGTGGATTAAAAGATTGCTAATAATGCAGAATGCACCACAACTCCCAGTAAATCATCACACTGACTTTCTACATTCCTGAATATTTACTAGTGTGAATTACTTGAACTTTAAGAATACTTCAAGTAAAAAAAAAAACTGCATTTTTCCAGGTGAAAGAAAGCTAATTTTATTTAGGCACCAAAAAGAAAAATCCAATAAATTAACCCTTTTTTCCCCCTCCCACTAAGAACTGCAATTCATATGAAATCTTTTGTTAAAAGAGATCCTTGAGATCTCCTTTAAAGGAGGGCAAGATTTATCAACTTATTAAATAGAAAGGGTTAAGATGACAATTTTCTAGAGGCCAGTTTGATTATTCAAGATGGGTTTTACTTAGAAGAATCATAATTAGTTTTCCTGGTGAACTGTGGTGGCAGCCCATATAACTGTTATCAGTGCCATATAGTCAAGATAATTGTTCATCCCAAAGAAAGATTAAGTTAATATTATTAAATTAACCATAGTGATGAAGTAAAGACAGCCTTGTTAAGAACTCTACAGTGTTTTACTCAAGCATGTAACTATTACCAGTGTGATTAGCATCTAAGTAAGCTTAGCTCTCATAATAGATTCTAAATATTTCATCTCAAACTTACCCCAGAAATATTAAAGTAAAAACTTTCTCTTGGCATCATACAATAGCACCTATTTGCTTTTCCAGACGTGTGTAACAACTGTGTAGGCAATAGTTCTATAGATGTCACCTAAAATGACCATTTCATAAAAGAGGATTTCAGATAGCCTTGGCCCTCATCTCATCTGTTAACAAACAAATCAACTTCTTGAAAGGCAAATGCTATCTGACTACCTCATTAGCAGTTAACTAAAACAGCACAGCTCTTTTGCAAAATAGTAGCTTATATATACACAGGGAGCACGAATATTAATGTAAAACAAACATATCACAAAGCATACAACACAATGCTAATATACCATACCATTGGATCTGCTGGCTTCTCTTTACATAGTGCAGTGAGCCCAGCTAGTAATGTAGGATTTACATGAAGATTCAAGTAATCTCTAGCTCTTTGTCCAGCTGGAATTGGCTCTGAGATCACTGTAAAGAGTAACCACAGGTGTTGGAAAGCAACTTGTAGGGTGATCGAAGAAGGCCTTCTTTCATAGGTTGCTTATAGTAACATTAAGGTAAGTGGAGGCTCATCTAAGTTAATAGTACAAAATAGTTTATAAAGATTTTCACACAACAAACTGCAAAGACACCATTTATACCCCTTTTACAGTGTCCCTGAGGTAATCTTTCTAATTATAGCCAATTAGGAAAGGAGAGAAACTCAGACCATCTGGAGAAGCATCTATATCTGTGAAGATTTATTAGGAGGTAGGAGAGCAAGAATATATCTCATATTGATTACTTCCTTCTTGCAGTGTGGCTCTGGTTTCTAAAAACCCTAAAAATCTCATGTTAAGTCTAGCTTTGCTGACAAATATGAAGAGTCCTGGTTTAGAAAGGTAAGGCCTATAGGAAATATAACAAGCTTTTCTAGTCAGTTCCCCTTGCATCTTTCTGTCAAAGACTAAAATCATAATTCAAATGCTACTTTATAAACAAGAGACCATCACCCAGTCTTTCCAGGTACTATGGTCCATTTCTCTAGCATATACCTTAGGAATAGCACCTGTCATGTGAGTAAACAGTTGCTGTTGAACAGGCATTGCTCAGCCTGAGCCCAAGCAGGACAATGTTCTCAAGCCAACAGGAGTTCCTGGTCTGACCACCACCAGAAAAACATGCTAGAATATAATAGCTTCCAGTTTTATTTGCAGTTTTATCTGCTCCAATTCCTAAACCATGGAGTTTGAAAAGTAGAAGCAGTGTATAATCAATGAAAATTATATAAAGGAATATTATATAATCAAATAATATTAAGATGTGATAATAATTAAATAAGCAATAGAGTTAGGCACAGCGAGACAAAGAGAATAAATAGGAGGCTTACCCATGTTGTGGGCTCACTCAGGAAATTCCAGTGGAGTGGATCTTCAGAAGAGAGAGAGATCCTTCCCCACTGGTTGTCAGCTCTTAAATGGGTCTAGGAGAGGTGCAGCCAGGCTCCACCCCTTCCTGCAGCACAGGTGAATTGCTTTCACCTGTGCTCCCAAGGCTGACTCATTGCTCGCCTCAGGTGATTAATCAGAGGTTCAGGCCGTGACTCAGCAGTTCCCATACAAGCAGTCACTGTAACTATAACGGCTCTTCAAATAGGTATTGGTATGCTTTTTGCAGGAGAAAATACCAACGTAAATAAATACACATTTGCACAAAGCAAACAAGACCAAGCCCTTCTAAATTAAATTATACCTAGAGTCTGAACAGGCAGTAAGTGAGAAGGATGCTATATGCTCCCAAAGGCTGGCCATATGTATATTTCTTGCATCATTTTACCTTCTGGAAACATGAATCGAATTTCTCTTTCTGCTGAGGATATGCTGATACTGCCATGAAGTCCATTCCTCAGATCATCAGTCCCATAGATCGCTCTTAAACTAAAAGCAAGAGAAAGAACTGCTTAGTGGGCAACTGCAAATACCTTAAAGTCCCTACAGTATAAAAGCAATACACATAGGCTAAATAACAAGGCTGTGGTTTGATTTGTTTTTAAACAAATTAAGTAGCAGATTAAAATTTGTGTTCACTCATTCAGCATTTTCTGTAAAATGGGTGAAATTTACATATACAAAAGTGAAAACTTATGTTACAAATAATCTAAAGAGATAACACTGAAAATCCTTATCTCATCTGAAGGAGGGAGAGCAGTAGAAGGCAGGAGAAATCCTAATCTCATTTAAGAGAACAACAAAATCCTTCTGACTCCACCAAAATCAGCCAGTGAGCTACCTGTGAGGGTGAGTCATCCTAGCTTTTATGCTGTTTGATGGTCCAAGCAATTCCTTCCAGTGTGAGACTGCATGATGTCTGGCAAGAACCATAGCAACTGAAGGTCCAGAGCTCATATAGGCTGCTAAGTTAGGAAAAAACATTTTTCCATATTGGTCTGCATAAAAGATGCTGCATTGCTCTGGGCTTAACTGGAGCTTCCGTTTCTGGGGGGGAAGAAAAAAAAAAAAAAAGTGTAAAACAAAAGAGCAAAAGAGAATGAAAAAAGCATGAAAAAAGCTTACTAAATTGAGCTATTTGCTACCTCAGGTACTACACCGTTCTTTGGGGCAGTCACATTGACAAGTGCAAGCTGAAGAGGTACAGAGTAACTTCACAACTTAATCTGATTCTCTCAGATTTGGTCCTCCTCGAGATACAAAGCAACAAAAAAAACAAGAGGTTTCTGTGTTAATTATATAGACAAATGCATTACTTGAGGAAGATGAGATCTTGGTGTACACAAATTGCAGTGTTTAAAAACCGCTGGGTGACATAAAGTCAGGGCACAGTATACAAAAACTGAAAAGTATTACAAGGGCAATATTTAATTATTCATCTGTTGCAGAAGAGCATTCCACTTTTTCAAAAGTTTCACAATGGTTATCTAGCCTGCAGGTAGCCAGAATTAGGACAAGTGTAACAGGTTGTCCACCAGAGGGCATGGGGCAGCCTGAAGAGAAAAAAACTTATTAAAAAGTGCTTCATTTGAGCCTGCTCTAATGTGATACAGAGTACTAAACATTCAGATTCCTATCAACCTCAATGTCGAAAGTTAATGACCATAAAGTCCTTATTAAAACAAAACAGAACAACCCTCTAATCTTCTGATGAATTTCCTATAAATAAAACAACCAGAAATTAAGGGGAAGAAATTAAAAAAAAGAACAAGTTTGAAAAGAGGCATTTACAAAAAATAAAAGATTACCGTTTTAGAAAAATATATATATATGACACTTGTATCTGGAAGCCTGGTTGCTGCTCACCCAGTGCCCTCAAAGTACGGTGCCGTGGCTAAGGGCGCTGTCGCCCCAGTACGAGGAGGAGGAGGAGGAGGAGGAGGGTGTGCAATAGAAGGCAGAACACGATGAGGACTACAGCGGCACCCAGCGACCGCCCCAGCCCCGCTGGGTAACATGGAAGAGGGTTGGGTTTTTTTTCTTTTTTTTTTTTTCTCCCCTCCCTCTTCCCCCCCCCTCCCCCGTGATCATTTCTAAAGGAAAGTTAAAAAGAGCAAAGACTTCCTGCCAGAGTAGTACTACTGGCTCCTGCTGAAGATACCCCCTACTTCATATCTCTTACCTCAAAATAACCTGGTGATTCTGACTTATTTTAATAGATTTTTTTTTCATCTGTTCTTAGAGAATGTAGAAAGAGCTCCCTAAATGAGGGCCTAGAGTATGCATGTCCTTGTTAGGTAAAGGCAAATCTTTATTTTAACCCGGTCTCCACCAAGAATCACAGCCTAGAGGCTTTCCAAGTGACAGAGGAGTTGCACCAGTGCCCTGTGCAACATCCCCACAATCACGTTGTTAGGTCCAAAATCATAAAGGACAAACTCAGTCAGGCCTATTTAAGTAGAACATTTGTAACGCTTTTAAAGCCCTTTTAGGATAAAAACACTGGGAAGAAGAAAAAGCACTTCAGACCACAACCTGCTATTTAAATCTGGAAGTATCTGCTTGGCAAATGGATATATGACACATTGTTATTAGAAGGGGACCTCTCGAAAGAGTTACTTTGGAGCACCCACCCATCTGCTACATGTGTTACATACATGAGCTACTAAACCCAGTTCATTAAGGAAGTATGGGATTTCTTCTGGTCAGCAAAATCATTTGTGTGCTCTCTTCCATGTCACACACCAACAAAATGTATCCTCAAAGAATCTGGGAGTTGCGTCTGACAACATAAAAAGTATAAACTGATTTTTTGACAACAAAAGCTTTTAATTATTGAACTGATAGGTGAAAGTTAAGACAACTATTGATGTGACTCACAAACTGCAGCTGTTACCTCAGGAACACAGCCTTTTACCTGCACAACCACGAATCCAGATCTGAGGATGAGATCCTCTATCTCTTCCTCCTTAGCCACAACATCAGGTTTGATGAGAGCCAGAGTTTTTTCCACAAAAATCTGAGGTTCGGGCATTAGCATCTGCATCTTTGCTTCTAAATTAGAACCCGGGTGCTTCTTTGTCCTGCAATGACATCAGTTAATGACATTTGGGGTTTGCCTACCACGCAGCCACCTGCAGCCACACGCAGCGCACAGCCCAGGGAGGAAGCAGGACATCCTCATTTCAGACCTGGGCTATTTAGTGTCCTGTAATTCACACTCCCATTTTCAGTAAAGGAATGTTTTGTAGGAAACAAACCCAAATTGAACATTGTTAGCCAATCATGAATTGTAACATCTTCTAATACATCTCTAACTCAGGCCACGCATGAGGAGCAGAGAAGCACGGCTATGCACAGAGATCAGCGAGCGACGGGGCTCCAACATTTCTCCCCGAATAGTGGAAGTAGTGTGGAGTGGTTTCCTGCAGAACCGTGCCCTGCTCCCCCGTGCCCGTGGGTCTCTGAGGAGACAAGGCTTAAAACGCACAAACGCAGCTACCGACCTGGAACCACAGCTCCCAGTCACGGCCGCCAGCGGTCCCGCCGTGCCCGCCCCGCCGCCATGCCGCGCAGCTCCCCGTTGCTAAGCGACGGCGGGGCCGGGCGGGCAGCGGGCTCAGCGGCCACAAGATGGCCTCCGCGGCCCTCGCGGCGGGCGGCTGCGTGCGTGTGTGGGGGGGGGGAGCAGAAATGGCGGCCCGGGAGCGCCGCGCCCTCGGCTCGCCTCATAGCCCGCGGCAACCGCGCTTTCCGGGCCTCGTTTGCCCCTTTCTGAGCGTCTGGTGCGATAAGAAAATAAGAAAGGGAGTGAATTGGTCTGGGCAGAAGGTTTTGGGGATCTGTTGTGTTGTCAATTCTGTGATACAGCTTTCTGTCGATTTTACTCCGTGCTGGAAGCATGATCTCACGGCAGACATTCATAAGCAGAGGTCACACTGTTGAACCGGTATTTTGGAACTGAAATAAACTTCTGAGTGCAGAAGCAGGTTGTTTACACGTCGCTGCGTGATGGCAGCACGCACAGCACTTCCTGTTTGTTTCCCGTTGGATCTGCCATAGCACACAGCAGAGCAGGCGCTGACCCGAATTCCCAACTCTAGAACACAGTTTGGATTTCAAATCAGCACTTTGGATTGAAAGGCATTTTCTCCCCAGCGTTACTCGGTTGTAACACAGAAACAAGCAGCCCGCCGCCCCGCTGAGGCCTGACGGCTGCTATCGGGCAGGCACAGCCCGGGGGCTGCGATAACGCCCGCACCAGCCCTCGGGATCTCACATTTGGGCCTCATCTGCTGCTGTGTGATGTTTGCCAAAAGTGATGGGATCCCAGGCAGTCTGTTTGTCACATCCAGCTGGAATTGCCTGCCACATCTGAGCCCTTGAGGTGAGATGGACAGAGAGACAAGTGCTCATGTATATGGGCTTCATTTCTTTTTATTGAAAACAGGTTGAAAGTTATACAAAGGTGAAAGGGCACAAGGCAAAACACTTAGAGAGCCATAGGTGCAATATTGCGTAGTAACGGTCAGCAGAAGAAATGGAAGTTAAGGCTTGAACAATTCAGATACAGACTGACTTTTCTAATACAGGCATATGATGTTGGCTTCATTAACAGAGACAGCTTAACCAAAGGTTGATTTGAAGATATTGTAAACGCGGCAACTACTCACAGATAAGGGAAAGACTTGTTTTAAGATAAATAAATTCCTAGAAAGATTTGGGAGTTCATCTACTTTTTCTTTTAGTTCAGGGTTAATTTGGCAAGAGCTGTTTCTTTGCAAAGTAAATGCTTACAAGGCTGACAGGCTGACCCTGGGTTTAGCAGCTCAAAAGCCTCCTCAGCACCAGTGAATATTTCAGATTATTACATAAGAAATGTTGAATTTAATATCCTCACAAAATACTGCCGATTTTAATCTCTTGCAATTTCTTTAGTGCATGCATTTTACTCCCTGTTAACCAAGATAGGAAAAAAATATATCAATATCCGTCTGTGCATCCTTATCTGCTGAAGCTTCCCCACGAGCAGCATCCTGTGCACTTCGCTCCTTCCCCCATCCTTCTGTGTCAGAATTTCTCCTCCTTGCTGTTTCCAGAAGCATTTTTGGAGGGCGGAGATCATCTAATTTTAGCAACTCGGAGAATCCTCTGCTCTCCAATGAGCGAGCTGCTGCATCTGAAGCTGCAGCCAATTACCCGGGGTTTCCTCCTGCTACACTTCCCACGACCGTTTAATAATGCAGAGTTACACATTTAAAGGGGCCCCACACATTAAGAGAAAATAACATTGTGTGTTCCCTAACAAAGAAGTAGCTTTATACAGTAAGAGTATCTCAGAGGTTTCTTCTAAATCCTTGGATTCCATAAACCCGACTTTTTAACCCTGTGTTGATATTGTTATTGTACACATTATCTTTGCAGTGCTTGAAAAGCTATTTCTAATAACTAAAAGACTGGTTTGAAGCATTGTCTCTAACTTCTGTAGCCCAGGGATGTTATTATGGGCTAAGGAAAGAAACAAACAAAACCTGAAATTTTAATTACAATGCAACAAACCATTCTAGTTCTGAATACTTCTCTGGGCATAGCGTGGCTGCTGTATCTGATCTGTTAAGCGGTTTAACAAGCCTTGGTTACCTTATTTTTAGCTGGCATAGAATATAATAACATTAAGATCAAGGTTGCAGATGCATTTGCATTCTAGTAACAAATAAATAACTTAAAGAAAAAATATTGTTTTTGAACTTTGAACTCCAACATTTCAAGAAAATGGACAAAATATTTACTTGGGGATTGTTCATTAAAAAAAAAAGAAAGGAGGAGGAAAACCAGAATGACATAAAATTGCACTGGATAATGCAAAATAATAAGAAAAGTTAAAGAGTAATACTGGCTAGTTTAAAAAATGAAACTTACACATTTTAGCTTTTCATGCATTTTGATGTGAAGCATGAAAAAAAAAAAAAACAAAAACAAAAACCCAACAACTAGTAATAATTTCCTGGTTATTCATTTGCCACACAAACAACTTCTGTCCACTGCTGACACCACCTTTTTTTGCTTCCAGGATAAAGGCTGGGATACCTACACACAGTACCAGCTTACCTCCATAACCTGCTTCATCTGTGCTTGCTCTTGCAGTGCAAAGTGTCTGACGGAAATCCTGTGACCAAGCTAACTTCCGCTCCTGCAAGCCCGCTCCCTCCTCCATTTCTTACAGCTAAACATTTCTGCTGCAGCTTGCCTACATGCCTGTAATCCTGGCTAACTTTTTGTTGTCTTTGACTAACCCAGTTCAAGCCTTCATCTCTGCTTTCATGTATTTGCTATGTCACAATTTTCTTTAAATATATTATTATTTCTACAAGACTCTAAGTAATAACAAACTTCTTATCTACATATCTTCTGTAACTCCATCACTTGCTCTACTGACCTTCCATTTTATTTCCTGATCATCCTCATGCCCACTCTTTCATATGTTCACAGCTTTTATCACACACTCTGACAACCCAGCACCCGCACAGATGCACTTCAGCCACTTGTACATCAACCAATTAATTTAATATAATCCTTCCGTATAAGCACCTCTTCTCATCTCATGTTTTTAAGTCTTCCAACCACATCTCCTGTCTGGATGTACCCTAAATTCATTTCAAACACAGTTTTGCTTCCTCTACTCATCTAAAAGCTTCTCAATACGTTGAGAAAGCAACAAACCAAACTCTTTTGTCTCCAATCACTTTTAGCAAAGCTAGCTTTCCTCTTACCTTAGCTTTTGCAATTATTCTCATCTATTGCTGTTTCCCCAGCCTGGCACAGCAATAGCTTCCCTTGTGTTTCTTTCCCATGTCTACAAAAACACCAGTGAACTCTGATATAATTTCTCTCCTCCCTTCCCTTCTAGCTCATAGTGCTAATTGACAAATACAGATATGATTGCCTCATATTACTGTCTCCTTTCAAACTTAAGGTGTTCCCATTGCAATTTACTGTCATGTAATGAGTGTGTGCTAGATAAATGATCTGGCTGAAAACCAACCACATTTCAGCTGAGTTATTTTACAGCTAACTGTGCAAAGGAGTAGGTGGAACTTCACAGCCAGGAATGTGAGTTTTAGATTCAGATTAGTCCAAACTGCTGTGAGTTCTGTGAGTTACTGACATGGCTAGGAATCTTGCACAAGCCCTCCTCATCTCAGTTACTGCTGATATCCTTTTCTCTGATCACAACATATAAGTCATTCTCTTCCGCTCAGAATTTTTTTGCAAGAGTATTTTATTTTGTAGACCATATTTTTATGTCAATTCTCCATGTCTTTCCACATAAAGTATTTTCTGCTCCACACAAAACATTTGGTTTTCAATTGTAAGCCCACACACATATTGATCAAGTTCTGTTTACCTTTTGTTCCACAAACAATAGCTCCTACAATGTAAGTCATCTAAAGCAATTGAATTCTACTAAGCCATTTTAAAGTAAAGACTCTCCCGCTCAATTCCATGATTTTGCTCAGGATGCATTCAATGCATTCATGTTGAAAACTTGTAGAGGCCGGCATAGACTTCCTGTATTCTATAAAGCTCCTACTCATCCGTACATAGGCATAGCATGTGGATATAGTGTATATAGATACTAGACAATTACCCTTAAATATATATCTCTACCTTATTTCTATGTAGCATAAAATAGAAATAGTAGCTGGAAATTGCTGTTTGGAATTGCCAAGCTGAGAGATTGAGATGGGACTAACCAGAAGAAATCAACAGTTAGAAGAGATTACAGAACTGAAGAAAGTGTTTTAAGCACATCCATGAAGGAGCTACAAAAGGAAAGAAGATAGATCAGCAAAGCAAAAAAAAAAAAAAAAAAAAAGAAAGAAAAGAAAAAAAAAAAGAGAAAAAAAGGAAATGGAAACCTTTGGGGAGCTGCAAATCAAACAATAAATCATGCAAGTCCTTAGCAAGGCTTGATAAAATACAAAGGAGATATTCAGAGCAATGACTTTTGCAGAGAAATTAATACACTATATCATTAAAACCACTCAGATTATATCCATCATCTGAAGCTTAGACAACAGCCTTACATAAACTGCCACCCATTTTGGTCTACTCTTGCTGCTGGTCTATAAACTTTTAACTTCAGAGCACACTTCTGCATTCAGCTGCCACAAATATAAAAACCTGCAAGAAATAAAGTAGTTAGTGAAGCTTAGCAGTACTTATCTTTTCATCCACCCCCATTTAAGTCCAGCTGCAGACATCAGTTCAGTCTTAGCTTCCCCCTTTGTGGCTTAAGCAAATGCAGGATAATTTCCAATTAAAGCAAGCTGATGATTCTGTATAAATTAACACATACAGGTGATAGCAGCTTTGGGTACAGATCTGATTACAATCTAAGCCAAGGCTGCCTAAAAGAATCCAATAGAAGAGCTCTTGCTAGATGTGCGGTAAGTTTCCTCAAGATGGTACAAATTAGGGAAAAGAACATCTTACAACAGCAACAAAAATCTTTGTTTCTAATTATACTTAAAATTTAGTATTAGAAAAAAAACTTTAAAAGCACAGTCTTGTAAAGATAAGTATCTGTACCAGAAAAGAGATACACAACCTGTTCTACAGAATCACAATTTTCAAGCCTGCTAGTTAGATGATCTTTCTATCATTCTTACTGGATGTTACCTCATGTAACATTCAGTTTCATAAACTTTACAATTAAGAGATAGTTGTGGAGTTTGTCCACAGTTGCTCATTTAGATCACCTATTTTCAGATTGTCTTAATACTTTTCAATTTGTGAGCAGCAAAACATGAGGGAAAAAAATGATGGAAGCAAATAGTTATGTCCGGAGATTTAAACTTGAGAATTTGTAAAAAAAACAAAACAAAACAAACAAACAAACAAAAAAACCTGTTACAATTCCAGTAAGAAATAGGAAGCAGTTTTGCTGTGCATGGGAATCAAAGCAGAATGCTCAGCCTGGACCAGTTAGTATGGCTCTCATGTCAAGTACCACAAGCAGCAGCAATAGAGTGGCTTCAGATTCCTACTTGTGGCTGGGAACCATTTTCTATGTGATCTTACAATACAAAGTATGATATATATATTGTCCTTCTTAAGAAGTCTGGCTTGTACATTAAAGGTGTTATAAGTTGGAAAAAAAGAAAAAAATTAGCTTCTTAGTCAGAATGTGCTGCATTGACTTTATTTCATAACCATCTTTAATACTCTACACACATTGTGCTGCGTATAAAGCCAAATATCCCACAGTGTGCTGTGATTTTACCAAGGTGCTACTTCAAATCTCACACAGGATAGAAGTTGGCCTAAAAGTGGTTTGCTGAAGAGCAGCCTGGATCCTGGACTTGATAGCTTGAAGAATAAAGGTAAATAGTGCTGCATGTCTTCGTTATACCATGTGCACTTCCTAAATTGTAGCAATGCTGCAGGTAAGCTGGGCCAGAGGACATATTTGACAGAGGGTGGGACGCTCCATTATGTTTACATTTATCACTACAAAAAGTTAAGCTGTTATTTTTAGCACCCTTTTAGCAAAGGGTTTCACGCGTCTGAATTCTGTTTTGAAGAGGCGGTAGCAATCTTTGGCTCTCCATCCGAAAGCTGAGCTCTGCGCCTTTGCTGCGGACAAATGAGGTATTAGGGATGGTACACTGCACAAGAATTTAAAGCACAAACACAAGGAGCGTTGTCTCCTGCCGTCCTCACACGGGCATTGCCAGCGGAGCCGATACATCCCTGGGGCAAGAAGAACGCCGGCCCGGGCCCGCTCAGGGCTCCAGCTCCGAGTTATGTAATACCGACTCCAGGTTTCCACCAAGAAAACAAACTCCGGCCTTCTCTGTTGCAAAACCAGCAGAGCTGGAAACATGTAGTAAACCTCTCTCCCTGGAGTGACTGAGTCAGCGCGCACCGCACCTTCAGGGAGCGGGGCCAGGAAGCGCAGCGGTGCTGCCATAACCGCGCCTCAGCGGGACGGGAGCGCTCTGCGGCGGACCGTTAGGAGGCTGCTGCGGGCAACAGCCATCGCCTCACGCGGGCGTTGCGCCTCCGGGGCCGGGCTTCGCGCCTGGTCTGTTATCGGGAAGCGCCTGGAGAGGCTAACGCAGTTGTAAGGAGCGCGGCAGCCTCTCGCACACCCGCTCCTCCACGGACGCACGGAGCCGTGGGCGCTGAGGTGAGAGGCGCGAAGCCCCCGCACGCGCTTTCCCTCACAACTCGGTCCCGCGGGCCGCCATTCGCCTCACCCCGCGCGCCCCGCCCGCCCAGCGCCGCAGAACCAATAGGAGCCCCCGAATCTTATGAGTGACAAAGAGCGACGGCCAACCAGGAGGCGTCTTGTTGCTGTGTGGCCCAGGCTCCGGCGGTATAAAGGCGGCCACGCGTTAAAGCTTCGGGCCGGAGAGTACGTGTCTCGGGGGGAGGAGGAGGTGGCGGCGGGGCCGGTGCGGAGCAGCCGAGCACCGTGGGGGATTTTAATCCGATTCCGGCCGGCCCGGATTTTATCGCGAGCGGCTTTTAAAGTGAGTAGGGGCGGGCGGCGGCACGCGGGGGGAGGGGCGGCAGCGGACCGGATCAGACCGGCCCAGCCCTGCGGGGGGAGCGGCCTCGCTGACCGCCGGCCCCGCTGGTCTCTTGCAGGCGCCTCACGTCCCTCTTGCCTCTGCGGACGGGGCAGCATGTCCGAAGCGGAGCAGCAGTTGGCGGCCGCCGCCGGCGCCACCCAGAACGGACACGAAGCGGCTGAGAGCTCCGGGGAGCAGCAGCAGGCCGACACCGGCGGGGCTCCGGCGGCTTCGGCGGGCGCGGCGACAGCGGCGGCAGCGACAGCGGGAACGGCGGCGGCGGCGGCGGGAGCCGGCCCTGCGGCGGGGACGGCGGGGGTGGCCGCCAGCCAGAACGGGGCCGAAGGCGACCAGATCAACGCCAGCAAGAACGAGGAGGACGCGGGGTAAGCGGCGGGCGGAAGGCGGGAGCAGGCCGCACCCCCCATCCCCGCCTCGGGCGCCATGTGCGGCGGCGGAGCGCGGCCTTCGGGCCCCGGCGCGGCCTTCGGGCGGGCGGAGCGTCCCGTCGGGCCCGGGCCCCGCGGGGGAGGGCGGCGGGCGGCCCCGCGGCGCGGCGCTCGGACGGGCGGCGGAAGGCGGCCCGCAGCGGCAGCGCTCCCTTTGTTCTGGAGCTGCCTTTTGTTGGCGCCATGTGGTGGCTGGGGGAGGGGCGGCCGCGGGCCCTCGCCGGCTCGCGCTGTAAAATGGAAGGGATTTCCCTCGGCGCGCCTCCCGCCTCGGCCCCGGCCGCTTTAAAGCGGAGGGGAGGAGGGAAGGAGCCGCTCGCTGCCCGCGGTGCTGGCTACGAACTTCAGGGGCTTCGTGGAGAAATCCCGCCCGTCGGCAGAACGCGAGCGTGCTTTGTGTAGGGCGTGCGAAATAACGGGGGTTGGAACCTAACGGTGGCAATCTTAAGCATTTTGGGAGGAAGGAAGGGAGGGAAATGTAGCATGAGCGAAGTGATACGCAGAGTGATGAAAAAGTAAGAGTGATTTCGGTTTACGTCTCCGCAGCATTGTCAGAAAACTGGTTATTGCTTAAGAGTGTTTTCTGGAGGACTCAGGGGAGTTCTGCTATGTTTTAGTAGCAGCATTCGTACGTGAAGAGACTAATTTATTTACGATCACAGTCGATCCTTTTCTTACCTTTTTGAATATACACACTCGACATGTGAACTACCTGCCTGTTTCTGCAGACTCTTTGTAAGCCTGGCTGCTCACATATTTAATTGGAACTTCCTTTGTTGTCACTGGGCCCTGAGTCGGAGGGTCGTTTCCCTGAGGCTGAACAGAGCTGAAGCTGCAGCAGCAGTGCAATAGATTTCTGTTTATAAGGGAAAGAGTAAGAGTTGTACGAGCTTCCTGTAGCCTAGGGCCGGATGTGCCTTTTTTTCACAGCATTAAAGGATTGAGAACTACACCTGTGTAAGCTGTGTGAATTTTCTTTTTGCATCCTTAGTGTGCAGCGCTCCCTGGGAAGTGGATGATATTATCCCATTTGTCACACAGGATGTGATAAATTTCAACCCCAAACCTGTAAACTGAAGTCTCTAAAGAGAGAGAAACAAAAGCAACAATAATTATTCATAGGGATTGTACCGAGTGGAAATTTTCAGCCTGTGCACAAGACCTGCCCAAGATAGAGTTCAGGACATAGGCAGTAAATACTGGTAGTAGCTGAAAATTGCTTTGATTTGTGTTGGTATTCTGGGGAGGGGAAAAAAGAAACTGCATTAGCAGTGCAGTTGTCCAGTTTGTGTGGCTGCTGAAGGGAGGAAGTGAAATACTAAGAATTGATCTTAATTTCAGAAGCTCTATGCTGTGGTGTTGAAATATATGTAGGTGTTGAGCATACCACTTTAAAAACCAGAAGGTTGTAAATCACAGTGTGATATCTACTCCCGTGGTAAGCGATTATTTTAGCACTGGCAATACCTGTGTGTAGTCCCATCCTTAGGGCATGCCTGAGCTGCCTGCAGATAAATTCCTGTCATCCCCCCAACCTTTGAATTTCTCTTGGATCTGTTCTGTAGGATCTAGTGAAGCCAGGGCATGCTACTGAAAACAACTGTCAGTCTGTTTACATTCTGCATTGTTGCTTGGTCAGTAAGCTATTTCAATGAGAATGGAGCCATCAAGTTACCTTTTATCTTTATTGAAACGTTTATTAAACTCTGGAAGGCCTTTCTTTAAGGCCTCTATTTTAAGGGATGTAAGAAACACAGATGTGACTTAGGCATTAAATACCAAACTGCACTACTTAGTTGGGAGTGCACAGTTGGATCTGAAAAATTAAAGATTTAGACTATAAAGGATATGATTTTCTCCAGTAAAATGAAAAAAGTCAAGCAAGCCGATCAGTCACTGTGGATCTTTTTCTCATGTTGCCTTTTGAACCTAAATGGATGCTGGTTTTGGCAGGTCAAAGCCAAAATATAATTGTATAATGTAATTATACATTAACACCAATAGGCAATTTTATTTAGATGTAGGCTAGTTTATAAATTGCTGCTAGCTTCTACTGCCAGATCATGGTTACTTCAGAACAGAGTAGTGACAACTTAAACTGCTTTAGTCTGCAGGTAGATAAAAAAGCTCAAATGCTTTTAAAAGCTCAGTTTGTTACCTTGGAAACTCTGAAAATAGAAAAGAGTTGTGCTATTAATGGTATTATTTAAGTGAGGCATTTGAAAAGCGCCTTGTTGACTGATCTTAGCTTTGTTTAGTTTCAATTTTGTATTGCACTTGAGTAGTTTATAGTTCTTTCACTTTAGAGGTGATCTGTGTGGGAGTGCAGGTAGGGAAGTACTGTATTGTGGTCTCCCATGAAAGCAAAGACTGGCTTAATATTGTCACACTGATGAAGATGGAACTAGATTCAGTAAGTGAGCAGGAAGAAGTGCACAGTCTACTTGTTAAGGCAGGTCCAAAGTCCCGTCTGTTGTAGGAGACTGTTCTTAGCTGTCACAGATATCTCTCTTAAACTCTGCAGGTTATGTTAAGGCTAGTATTTTTACATTCATTTCTCCAAATTAAGAGAGATCTTTAAATATTTTGATTTTGGTGTCCTTTTCTAGCCCGAGTGCTTTCAAAGCACTATATATGACCTCAGTTCCTTTCAAAAAGGAAAAGACAGTAATTGATAATCAATACTGCATCACTGCAAGAAACAAAATGACAGTGGAAGAACATAAGTTACTGGTGAGAAGTATTTGAAGTAATTTTTCCTGTTTTTTTCCACAGGACATCATAAATTTCAGTGTACTATAATTCCCTCAAAGAAGAGGGAGGGGAAAAAACCAAACTCTTGTGTGCCCCTGTAGTGTTAGCTTTTGACAAGATGCAAAAGTGTTTAACCTTCAACAGTTGGACCTGTTCTGACAATGCTGCTGAGGCTTGTGTGCATCTTCCTGCGTGTGCTTTTCTGTGGTACTTCCTGAATCTAAACAGCTGTTCTCTTTGGAATTTCAGGAAAATGTTTGTTGGTGGCCTCAGTTGGGATACAAGCAAAAAAGACTTGAAAGACTACTTCACCAAGTTTGGTGAGGTAACTGACTGTACGATAAAGATGGACCCTAACACGGGAAGATCCAGAGGCTTTGGATTTATACTCTTCAAAGAACCTGGGAGTGTTGAAAAGGTGAGTTTAAACTTGTTATCAATTTCTCAGATTCTTAAATTAAAGGGAGATTTTCTAGCTTAAGTTAATCTAATTAAATTGCCTTTTAGGTTCTGGAACAGAAAGAACACAGGCTAGATGGACGACTAATTGACCCCAAGAAGGCCATGGCAATGAAAAAGGATCCAGTGAAGAAAATATTTGTTGGTGGACTTAACCCCGAAGCCACAGAAGAGAAAATCAGGGAATACTTTGGCGAGTTTGGAGAGGTGTGTAATGCTATCTAACTGAACACTTAAATGCAGTGCAGTTAACAGTTGCTGTTTAGATTACTAATAATTGCAAACTATATTAATTTCAGATATGTCAAGCCTTTTGTAACTGATCCAGAGGCTTCTTATCTTGAAAGCAAGGCAGGCATTGCACTAAATGCTTATGTTGCTAGTTAGATACCTCATTTGAACTCAAACCATTCTATTTTATGTACAAATTCTTTTTAAGGCTTGTAAAGTTAGTTGAAGCCTCTGGTTGAAAGCTAAGCTTCCTATGGGAAGAACATTATAACTTTAGAGTTGCTTAATATGTGTAGATAAACTTATAGTTTTACTGTACCAGATGCTGTGTGTTTTAGTGTTCTGCTAAAATTTGAGCCTAAGACAGTATTTCACGTCTTCAGATTGAAGCGATTGAACTTCCAATGGATCCAAAGACCAACAAAAGGAGGGGGTTTGTGTTCATCACTTTCAAGGAAGAAGATCCAGTGAAGAAAGTTTTGGAGAAGAAATTCCATAACGTCAGTGGAAGCAAGGTAGAAACTTAAATTTGTGAATCTTTGACCAGATTGTTAAGCAGAATACCACCGTCTTTGCTCTGAAAAAGATTTTGTAAGGCTATGATTTCAGAGTACCCAAAATTCCATCAGGATAGTGTGCAATTTACTGTATTATTTTCTTCTCTGTGTTCAACCACATAACCTGCTAGAGTTCTTGGCCAGTATTTGCGGCTTTAATGTTTATTAAGTGCTTTGGGCTTTTGTAAGTAAAGGATTTAATTAATATAATTACATATGTATGGAAAAACTGGCTTGTTTATATATCAGTATGGTGATATAAGCCATCTGAATAGATTCATGTTCTATTTTTCATCATAGAGTAATTGCATAAATTAAAGGCTTACTGGTGCCTTGTGCTTAAGGGCCCCTTGAACCTCATCAGCTGTCTGTGTGAACCACTGTAACAGTGGTGTGAGATGCTCTGGTTGTCTGATGTTGCTTATTTGTGGGAGTAGCTAATACAGGTTCAGGTGTCAAGCTTATGAGAACTGGAGACAAATTATGTACTGGCTGGAAGGTGTCCCTCCTCTTTTGCTCTGTGCTCAATGCTAACCATCCATACACTAACTTCAGAGTCCTATCAGACCTTTTCATACAGCCCCACATAGTAACTTGCATTGCTTGTAGATTAAGACAAGATTACTTGACACAGCACAGAGTAAAGTTTTGGTCATTACCTGTTCAGTTGGTTTGCCAGACTCTGTAGTTCGCCATAAAGTTCATAAAGAGGCAAAGGATTGGGTGTGAGAAGAACCAAGAAATCATATTCAATCTCACGTCTATGGCTTCTTTTTGTCATAAGATAATAAAACCAGCACGTTACCTTAAAGCAAGATCCAGTGTGAAGAACTCTAAGCAAAGTTTCCTGAGGTAGCATCGCAGGGTGGTGTTCCTCTCACTGCTTCATCTCCAACCATACATAGATCTAGGAAGTAGAAGCTGGCTGATAACTTGAAATGGAGCTTGGGGGCCAGTCCTGGAAATTTTAATTCCAGTTATTTTTAATTATTTGTAGTATTGGAGAAGTTATGTTTTCAACTGTTGGTTAAGTGTCCAACACAGTCCAACACATACTCATAGTACAGACTGCATGAAGGCTGCCAGGAAAATTCATGTGACTTATTTTTCAGCCTTGTTGGTAGCTCTTCAATCAATGCAACTCAGGTGAAGCAGTCCAGCACCTTAGTCCTAGAATTTCTGCAGACTGTGGGACAGCCTTGTAGCCACCCTAGAAGCAGTAGTGGCTATGCTGAGGTGACCTCCCCACTTTCCTGTGAGGAAACTGATGGTGGGGAAAGGGTGGCATAAAGTACTCTGATAGCAGTAGCTGGCTTGAATGGCAGATAGTGACTGACTTACCTTGGCCTGAGCAGCATGATAAATTGGATGCTTCCGGATGTGCAGTAACACTGGCTGCGTGGCAGGGAGCACAGCATGAACACCTTTTGCCTCTAGAAAAACCTCTGGCTTTCCTAAGTGGCTAGGTTTGAGCAGTGCTGTTTCAAGACAAATAAACACATTCCTCCTTATTCTTTGTTTTCAGTGCGAGATAAAGGTAGCACAGCCAAAAGAAGTATACCAGCAGCAACAGTTCAGTAGTGGTGGAGGAAGAGGTAGCTATGGAGGAAGAGGCAGAGGTGGAAGAGGCGGTGGTAAGTATTACACACACTACTTTAGTATGGACACATTCAAACTAAGCTGTGTGTACTAAAATGGGATTTTGTGGATGGTTTTCCCTTCTATAGCTCAAAGTCAAAATTGGAATCAAGGTTATGGCAATTACTGGAACCAGGGTTATGGGAATCAAGGATACGGCTATCAGCAAGGTTATGGTGGCTATGGAGGCTATGATTATTCAGGATATGGGTATTATGGATATGGACCAGGCTATGATTACAGTAAGTAAAGAACTGTATTGGGTATAAGCAAGCGTAACTAATTAGCAGTTTAATGCATTTGTTCTCTTGTTCATAGGTCAAGGCAGTGCAAATTATGGGAAGACACCAAGGCGTGGTGGCCATCAGAATAACTACAAGCCATATTGATCAAACTTATTCAGGTATGCAGTGGCATGGTCTCTTTTGGAAAATGACTGCATAGGTTTTGTATACAATGCTGTAGATGGTATTTCAGTTCTGTACCAAATTTAACTTTACAATAAATTTCTATGGCCTGTTAAATGTGCATCTTACTTGGAAGAGCTCCTTGGAAATGTTTTACATGTTTAATACTTACAGATAACTAGTTGTTTAGACAGTGTGGTGTGTAAATTTCAGCCTTGCTGAAGATATTAATTAATGATTTTATTAATAGGTTAAACTGAAACTGATTTTGAGGGTCTGCTTAAAGCTGCAGCTCTGCATCTAGGGACTGCCTCTTGGAGTTAACTATGGACTCTGCATTACTCCAGTTGTACAGAAAGAGATGCATCTTTAGGGAACCAGTGTCACTTTCCACCTTTTTATTTTGTATTGTTTTTGTGTCATACATTTCCTGTAATGGAAGTGTTAATTTTACTGTACTTTTTGGTACCTTTTTGGAATCTAATGTATTGTAAGGTATTTTACATGTGTTCTGATTCACCATGACACGGATATTGAAGCTATCCTAGCTTTTGAAATAAAAAAGGCGTAATCTAGTGTCTTGTGCCATTCTTCAGCTATGTATTAGTAAAACGGCAGTATATTTTTCCCAGAACTTAGTTCATGGCAGTACCTTGCTAGATGAAGAGTTGGGCTTGCTGCTTTTAATCTGGAAACGAGAGGGTTGTGTTGGTAGGTAGTTGTGTTGACTCTAGCAGTTAAGTGACAGCTGAAAACTGCAGTCACTTCTGCCTAGAGGTTATGGAAGAGAGCCTGGGTGGAAATCCCCAGCTGTTGGGGCTGTGCTGGTGGCGCATGTTCTAGACAGGTACAGAGGTAGCTGTACTACCTGCAGTAATGCCTGCAGTGGAAGGCTCTTGTGGGTGGAGCCAAAGGCTTAGGTTTCAGGTAGGGTTTGGCAGGCAAGACAGCCTTGCAGGAGGAGGCTTAAGAGGTATGCAAGAAGCTAGCTGCATTTCCTTCATGTTTCAGCCTCTTGAGTCAGAGGTTTCTAGAAGTTCTTAACAGTATGTACAATATGTCTTGAAAGACAGGATAGAACAGACATTAAATTATGAATGCAAAACTTCAATTTTTGCAGTCTTACTGTGTACCAAAAACATAGTAAAGAACTTCCACCTGAAGCTGTGGGAGGAAAAACAAGAAAGGTGCATCTAATAATACAACTCTTTTTCTAGAGATACTCTGTCCTTTTTGTTGGTTAGCTTACCACAGTTTTTAGGTAATAACTACTATGTATTTCGCTTGTCTGGTTGCAGAGTAGTCCCAGTCTTAAACTTAAAAATATTCCAAGTAGCAAGTACTGCTGCACAAAGTAAATTTCTAATCTTTGTTGAAGCAATCTGTTTGATTTTTTCTTTTACTTCAAAAGCTGATATTTTTCTTTTAACATATAATTTGATCCAACAAACCAGCAGTGGAACCAAATTGAGTAACTAAGAAAGGAGAAAACCATGTTAATAGTAATTTTTACTTTTTCTTTTTTCCATGAAGGGAGCAGCAATTCCTACAGGAATGACAGCGTGCTGCTCCCTGCTGGCTGTCCTTGAAATTAAAAACCATAAAGTTAACCTCAGACTTACAACTCAGACTTAAGTTGTAGTCTCGAATATAAAAGAGTGAAGCAGGATCTTTAGTTGGTAGTGGGCACATCAGCTTTACAGTTGAAATGTGTAACAAAGTGCCCAACCTGAAAAATATAAAACTATAGACAGTTGAAACAAGTAATATTTAGAAGGATTACTCTTGAAGATTGGCAAGTGAAGTGCTATATTCTCTTGCATCTTTTTACTTGTTTTTCTTTTGAAGTAAGGGTTAGAATACCTTCCTAGCAGGTGGTTTGCCCTCTGAAGGGGGATTTGGGCAGTGTTATGCCAGAACCATACTGCTGCAGTATTTCTGTCTAGTTTGTTAGCAATAGCTTATCAACCTGTTACTGGTTCCCTTTGGAAGTAGATCGTCGAGTAATGCTTCATTTCAGTGGTTGGACTAGATGATCTTAGAGGTCCTTTCCAACCTTAATGATTCTATGATTCTTTACAGGTGATGTGGCCTCAGGCAGAAATGGGTTACTAGCACTTATAAGAAGAGCTTGCTTTCCCTTTCTTGCATGAAAAGTGTGTGATGCAAAGAAAATCTTACTGTCAGGTGAAGGCAAGGGCTTGTACACAGAGTTGTTTCTGAAATGGCTGTAACATACTGTTCATTTACTAACTGTGCTCAGATATTTTTTGAGAACAGTATTTCCTAAGAACAGCTGTGGGAGCTGTGACTTTGAGCTGTCTGTTCCTCAGGAGATGAAGCTCTTTACTTCATCTGCTCATTGAGAGCTTGTTAATTGAAGTGCTAACTAGGACCTCATCAGCTTGAAACTGCTTACTCAAACTGATCAGAGGAGCCTGAGAAAAGCATTTCCAGGAATGGAGTTCCACTGGTAGCAGCAGATAACAAAAAAAAAAAAAAAAGCCAGTTGGCTCATCTTAATTTTTAAACAGGCACGACCTGAAAGAGCATGAGTTTGGAAAACTTAGTTTATAGTAGCTGCTAGAAAGATACTGCTTTAAAACCAGTTTTAGATACTCTGTTAAATAAAAGCCAATCCCACATCTGCCACAGTTGAATATTTATTTCTCCTAAAGCTTTCACTTAATAATAAGATAACTGAAAATAACAAAATCAAAGGTTAACTTATCTGGTCTAATACGTACTAAGATGAGGATTAAATGTACATTATCACAGTAGAGTAACTTTTCTTAGTAGTAGGTCTTGAAACATGTTTGAAACCTATGGAAAGAAAATAATGTTATGTTTTTCTTATAAAGTATCATTAAAAGAAATCTATTTCATTGCCTCATTTTCACTTACATACAATGTAAGTGTTGTACTTAGAGGTTTTTTTTGCATTCTTGCTTTTTTGTAGAGAAGCATTTTTTTCCTTATTTTAGATTTGCAGATAAGCATATTAAGTTATTAGGTGTCTAAGTTAAACTGATACTGTGAGTAATCCTTCTGTTCTCAAGAATCCATAGTACTAACAGCTGTATGTCTTTTTTATTAACTTGCTAAATAAAATATTAACACACTTTTCTTGTGCCTGCTATACTGCTATTGCTCTGAACTAGAAACTTGCATTCCCTTAGCATAGAGCCATAGCACTGTGAATAGCGTGGTGCTTGAGGCCAAGTGATTACATTCATATCCAGGTATCTAAAACTTTACTGGGTGCTTGGTTAAAAAACACTTCAAGACAACATTCAGTTGTCTTCTGGTAGGGAGTTGGTTTAAGGAAGTACTGGGTGTACTAAAGTGTTGTTATCAAGGTGTTAACTGTAAGGTTATGCTGCTTGTAAGTGTATGGTAAGATGAGAAGTAGCTTGATGTTCTGCAAGCTACAGAAGGACCTCAACAGATATTAGATTTAGAAAGACTTAACAGCTGTTTGTCTTACTGATGCCCCAAACCTAGTGGGCAGGGGGGTAAGCTGATGCTTAATGAAGTAACAGCCATGAGCTTGAAATGATTCTGTGTGGTTTAAAGAAAGCAGGGGCTGTAGTAGTTTTATGAAGGGCTATAAACAGTACTTTCACTACTAGTTTAAGTGGAGGTTCCCAAATAGTGACATGCAGAATGAATGTAGTGTTGGAGCACGTGTTCTTAAGGGCAGTTACAGGAAGACTTGCTGAGAGGTAGTTATTAATTTTACTGTAACTAGGCACTATATGAAGCTACAGCTGCTTCTGTCTGGGGGCTAAAGACACTTGAGCAGCTGGCACAAGAGCTGTGACAGCATTAGGCATTTCTTAAATATGTTCGACCTAGCTTGAAAACACAAATGAATTCATAAGTGTTACACTAGAAGTATCAGACTATTAGAAGGTAGCAGTGAATTCCAGATGCAGCCAAGACTAGTCCATGCTTCTAACTGCCAAAGAGCTCTGAACTAATTTGAAGTAAAAGCAACTCTGAGGAAACCTGGTCCTGCTCTACTGCCAGGGTCAGTGCCTGTGAAGCATGTTTAGAAACATCAACTTCTAAATAGCGATATAAAGAGTGAATATGGATAAGTACCTGCTTAGATTGAGTCAGTGGATGTTTTCTCCTGGTTTAGATGTTCTTTTTCCATATCTGAAAGGACAACAAGCAACAATTTAACAAACCTGGAGTTGACACACAGTTTTAGACTAACTTGTTTAACACTGAATGTGCACAAGTTGTACAAAAAGCATCAAATGCATCTAGAAGACAGCTCTTGCCAGTGAAATTTGGTTAGCTTTGACAGCTGCTGTAAGTGAACACTACCCTCTGTAGCAAAACTTGTATATATGCATCCTTGTAGTAAAAAGTTCTGTTAGAGAACATGAATTGTTTGGAAGCGAAGGCTAAATTCTCACTGATTGACTTTCCTATGTGTTTAGTGTCTGCCATTTTGGCTTTGTTTCAGGACTTCTGAAAAGCAGGTTCAGCTGCTTAGTCCAAAAGTAACTGCTATAAGGCATTTTTTTTTAATCTGTATTACCTGTTAAAAGCTTGTCAATGGTGTCCACTACAAATTTTGCATCCTCCATAGCAAAACACATTGGGGGCTTGAATTTAAGTACATTTCGTCCTGGCCCATCTGTACTCAGTAGAATATATTCTTCCTTAAGCCTGGAAAGAGTGGTAACAGAATTATTTTCACCTTCTGCACATAGTTCAGAAAACTTCAAAAACATCATAATGGTGGCTGTCCAGACAACGCTTTTCAGTGCTGACTGGTGCTAATTTGCTATACTTCAGCAGCTAATGAATGGCAGGCTGCTCTGAAACTGTATGTTTGTCTAGCACACTGAAAAGCCACGTGATTGTTGCACGTACCTTGTTATTAAATACTCTGCTTCTTCTGTGGCTGGGGTCCTTTTTGCTTGATCTTTAATTAAGTCCACTCCAATGAATAAGCCAGAACCTCTTTGAAAGAAATGTAAATAGTCAGTCTGTGACACAAGAAAGAACTGCAAGTGAACTGAAGGATTGAGAGAGACAGTTAAGGTTTGGTCTCACAAAAGTCTGAAAATTGGGGATGGTTGTTGGCTACTGTTTTAAAAAAAAAAAAAAAAAAGTATAGCAATCTTGCAGAAATGTGGTAGTATGGTATGGGCTTGTCCTATGCTGTCATTCTGAGTAGATAAATGATAAGTACATTTTTCATTCCACTTACAAATTGTGTTCTTTGTGCACTAAACTACTTTTGTTTAAACTTTTGTCTTGACAACTGATATATCAGAAGTGTTATTTCTTAGAGATGCACAGAAATTAATAAAGCTAAACTGGCCTAGAGTGGCAAAGTTTATCAGACTTTTGATTAGCTCAAGTATGGTTTAATCCAGTGGACAGTAAGCTGCTGTTTTTTTTTTTTTGGCTAATGCCACAGCTCTGAACAGTTTCATAAAACTACAGTTTTTTTAAACTTGGTCACGATATACCAAACAAAAAGCAGCTAAAAATGTAAATAAGGCATTGATACCTGACATCACCAATGATGGGGTGCTTGATTTTTTGCTCCATGAGTAGCTTCATCAAGAAGTTGCCAACTTCTGTGGCATGAACCTGAAGCTGTTCCTTCTCTATCACATCTAAAACAGCTAATCCAATGGCACATGAAACAGGGTTTCCTCCAAACTGAGTTCAGGAAAGAAACATATGCAGTCTTGTCAATGAAAGCACAGCCTCAGTGATAACATGAGCACACTAAGATTCATATCTGACAGTCAGTAATTAGTAAGTCAGGTACCAGAAAGATGTAATTAATATAAGCAGTAACTGTTTGAGTGATGAAGATTAATTAAAGACAAACTCCATGATTCTCATTTTAGTACTGACTCCTGTTAAAAAAAAAAAAAAAAGACTGTGGTCAATTTTTACTTACTGTGTTGAAATACTCTACTCCTGTGGCTGCAAACGCTTCTGCAACTTCTTTTGTGGTTGCTACACAGGCAATAGGGTGCCCATTACCTATGGGTTTCCCCATAGTGACTATGTCAGGTATAAACTCTTCTCCCTGAAGCTGGAATGCCCAAAAGTGCTTGCCAACCCTGCCAAAGCCGACCTGAATTTCATCAGCAACAAATACACCTCCTGCCTTGTGCACATGCCTGTAACATAACGGTGATTATATGCTAGGAAGGGAGTAAACAGATATTTTCTGTTTTGCAACATAGAGAAAGTAATAATTTGCAAACTTCTTGAAAACAAACTGTGAAAGAAAACTTACACACCACATGTTTAAAAAGAGGCAGATTAATGTAAAAGCATTCATCTTTCCTATGCATCTAAAGCTATATGCCACAGGAGACAGAAATTCTCCTATCATCTGCATGTAGGACAGATTTTACGTTTTACAAGTGAAGATAATGAATGTCTGACTACTTACTCTGCAACTTTCTGGAAGTAGCCTTCTGGTGGGATGATTTGACCACCAACGCTTGGCAGAGATTCAGCAAAAAACGCAGCAATCTGAAACATATGTACTGTGTAATGACTGAACACACAGCAGAGACATTTGTGGAAGTTGTGTTAACAGTTAGCATTGACAAGCACCTGTACTGATCTCTTATGCAAGACAAAATGTCAAAGAAATCATTTCTTACCTTTCTGCCTTTCTTATGTGCTTGCTTAATAATATTTTTTACTTCATTAGCATAGGCTGTTACTGGATCTTCATGGTCCTCTCTGTATAATCCTCTGTATGTGTCTGGAATGGGAGCCTATGCAAAGCAACAGTATTCTGTGTTCAGTAAATCATAAATAAGTCTTCATTTAATTTAATCAGTAGTTATAGGCTGAAGTACATACCACATGGACCCATTCCTTTTGTCCTTCTAGATTTCTGAATTTATATGGGCTTATGTCAATCAAGGATGTCAGATGTCCATGGTAAGCACTTAAAAAACAATCAGCAGAACTAAATAGTAATTTCCTCATTATCAAGAGTTCTTTAGGCTCAACATTACTGACATGTAAAGAGTAGATGAGTTACATCACCTGGTAGGAATAGTTACTAGTGAGAACAGCTGTAGGATTTCTAAGGGATGCAGGCAGACAACAATCCTTGGCACTGGTTTTCCAGAGCCAGCAAGTAGAATCACAACAGTGTAAGTCACAGAGAGCATTAAAAGACTGCAGGAGTCAGTGTTCCTGGTCTGCTTCTGAATATCCTCCAACAATGGAATTTTCAGTTTCTCTGGACATCCTGCTCTAATATTTGACCAACTTTATGGCAGAAGAGCATTTTCCTATGTCTCATCAGAATTCTTCAGATTCCTCCATCTGTTGGCTGTCCCTTTTTCCTGTCACTGTGCAGCTTCAGACCTGGCTTTGTGGGGTTTTTTTTGTGTGCGCCTTCTCCTAAGAATAAACAAACTCAAATCTCACATCTAGAGCTTCCCCTCCTGTAATGACAGGGCAGTGCTGGCTTTGTTTCATCATGGCAAAGCCTGTCCTGTGCTGGAGAGCCCCAGCTGAATGCAGTCAGTACTTTAGGAGTGGTCTCACAAATACTGAGCAAAGGAAAATTCTCTCAACTTCTTAGCTGCAATTCTTCCTACAATAACAAGTGCTCTGACCACAGATATAAACTGAGCCTTGTAGCCTACAGTAGATAAAATTGCCAAAATACTTACTGGTCTAGAACTATAACGTCCTCATGCTTTGTAAACTGTCGTGCCATTCTTAGGGCAAGATCATTAGCCTCAGATCTATAATTGAAAAAACTGGTGTTTAATTGCAGATACCGGAGGTTTGAAACTTGCAGAGAACAGAGAACTAGATGCAAGGTATTGTCAGATCCCTGAGTAATCAGCAGTGCGCTGCACTCACTAGATAGAACTGCTTAACAGAGTAGAATCCATCTTTATAAAGCTGGATTGCAGACACTACGTGGAAGCAGTTTCCTTTTTATTTTAATGCATAGGATGCTTGGGAATACAGGAACCTCCCACAAGTAGAAATGTGCATCATAACACTGAATTTTGAAAACATGTCAGACCAGAAGCAAATACAGTAAACCTTTATGTTAATGTAGTCCAAGGCCTTAGAATAAAAAGCTGTACAAATAAAGGACTAGCTCAGTTTTCTGACAGAGCTTGGTAAGTACATTCTTGAGATCTGCTGAAATTCTAAATGATAACAGTTTCTTCATAATCAAACAACTTCAATTCCTTCTGTTTTTTTTAAATATATTCATCACTCCAGAGCATGCAGCTGGCTGCTGATGTACTTGTCTGTACACAACCAGGGCAAAAAAAAATAGTAGTGATTCTGATATATCTGACTTACCCAGAATTCAAGAAATAAAAAGTGCACAACTTCTCAGGTAGCTTTTCTGAAAGTCTCTCTGCATAATCAGTCAAGTTGTCATGAAGATAACGAGAATTTGTATTTAGCAATTGGTTTTGCTCATGGGCTGCTTTTACTACGTCAGGGTGACAATGTCCAACTGCAAGAGAGGGGAGAGAGAGGTTTGAGAGTTCCTTATTACGCAGTGTCTTTAGCAGGCACATAATGACTTTGTGCTTACGTTTCTCCTAGCAGTACAGAGCTACTGTCAGTGTTGTTCATATTTGACTAGTTAGGGATTAGTGATGTCGTCAGCATAGGACAACATTGGTATGCCTTGAAAGCTCTTGTGGAAAACTTCCATTGTTCAGAAAGGTTTGAATTGGTTGTTGTATTTCATGGCTGGCAGTTAAATACTGAAAGTTGATATGCTGAAACAAACAGCACCTAATTTTTGAATTTAGACATTTGAATAGTTGTATTTGCAGATAAGCTTTACCATCAAATAATTATATATTGTCCATATATATTGTCATTACATATTGACAGTAATACACGGTATGACTATCAGCCTTGACCAGCAATTTCAAGTACCATAAGAAACAGCTACTTCATAAAGCACAAATAATGCACCACACTGGGCTGTGGTCCTTCAGTAGTACCCTTAGTGACATCTGTGAGTACCACAAACAGTCCTTCGTTAATTTTACAGTCAGATGCTTGACCTGAATTTTCTTGCACAGAGCTCTGTGAAGTGTAGATATGTGTTTTTCTGTGAAGGTAGAACAGGAAGCAAGTCTGGAAAGCATCA
Organism: Phasianus colchicus; assembly: GCF_987193195.1. Lineage (NCBI taxonomy): Eukaryota > Metazoa > Chordata > Aves > Galliformes > Phasianidae > Phasianus > Phasianus colchicus. Next base: position 14,775,837 of record NC_143450.1, on the reverse strand, counting down.
TGTTGATGCAGAAATCCAAACGTGAGCAGAGGTTTCTCAAGCTATAGGCTCAGTAAAAGTTTCTTCCACTTTCCCAATTAAACAACCACTTTCCCCAACACCATGGAACAGTGGTAAAAAGTACTGATTGTTCCTTGCCCTGCTTTAAAGCCTGGTATCGAACAATAGAACCTGAACTTACCATGAGCAACGTTGTTTATGCAGTCAAGGTACTGTCTTCCGTTCTCATCATACATGTACTGGCCTCTTGCCTTTACAATCTTCAGTGGATCATCAGGATAAAACAGTTTGCAAGAAGAGCTGTGTAAAGCATCAGAAAGCAGAATAAGCCTTAGTGAAGTCCCCCAGTCATCTAGTAATACTCTCAGTGTAGTTAATCAAGAGAGAGACAGCTCCCCAGTGCAGCAGCACATGCCATCCTCCTCCTCCTGGCCGCTAAAAGCACAGCTTAGGATGGAGAGAAGAATAGTCTTTGTGCTCTGACTCGATAGCCAAGTTTTGTTAGGCTTGCAGGCACAAAACCGCACTCCTGAACAAAAAATCCTTCACTGGCAATCCCCAACCATAGCACACAAACAGGACTTGGTTCTGAAGTTTCATCTGATTGTAACTACAGTTCCTTGGTGTCTATGCTGGCTGCCCTCCCTGTTCTTTAAACTATTTGTGCCTGTATCTCATTAATCACTTTTATTATACTCTTGGTATTCTTGCTAAAGGCACAGTGCAGCTGATTCTTATATCTGTACAGAGCTTCACTAACGCTAACAGAAGCCTTGAGTAATTTATTTTAAAGTAATTTATAAATAGTAATTTACTTAAAAGTCTGGGCCTGCTTAAGTGAGCTTGCGTTGCCAGAGGAGAGCTGCAGGATTTCACTGACACTGAAGGACAGTGCCAACCTGTAATACCTCATTTAATAAATATTGCTTAGAAAAGTAAAAGAAAAATAACACCGTATGCTGAGAAGTATCAATTAATTAAAAGAGTTGGTGTTGAAATTAGACAGTAGTTCACTGTCTCTCCCCTACAGGAATACTACACCCTTTGTACACACTGGCAGTAGGATGACAGAACAGGTTTGTCAGTAAAATCACGCTGACAGTTCAGCCTCTGCTTAGAAAGCAGTAGTGAGGCTGGGCTGGATCCCCAGGAACAGAGCAAATGAGTTACAAAAGAATGTAATGCACAGGCTGGTACCTTCAGCTCAGTGCTGCTAGCACAGATCTGGCTGCAGCACCGACCCCAGCCTGCCTTCTGTCGGCACGGATGGAGGGAGCCTTCCTTTGCAAACATGTAACATTCCTGCGGTCGGACAGAAATGCTCTTGCTGCCGTTCCCGGTAGCATTCTCCAGAACCAAGAATTTTTAAAATCGTTTGGAACAAAGCGAGTGATTGAAAGCCCGGAGATGAATCTTGTGCTTAGTTTTGGTACGTGAATTCTGACGGCGTTCAGCTCCGACAGGTGGGCTCTCACTGTGTGCTCTCATTCTGTGTCAGCAGCAGCAGGAGCCGCTCGGCAGCCGCGTGGTTTGCTCGCTCAGAGCCAAGCGGCCAAAGATCGCTTTGTAAGCAGTTCTGAGCTCCAACAGCCGCGCCGTGCCGTCCGCGTTTTGAGGGCTCTCTTAGTTTCATAACCTTCCTTAAACGCTAATTATACGAGTAAAGCCCAGGTTCTGCTCGCTCCCGGCACCGTCTCAATCCCAAAGCTGAAATACAGAGCAGGGAGCGCTCACACCCCCGGAGCGCCGCGCACGCAGCCCCGCTCCGCGCCCCGCGCTCGGTACGGCCGCTGCCGGCACTTACCCGATGATCCGCCGCCGTAAGGACAGTGTCTCCTGGCGAGAGCGCTGCGCTCGCCTCATGGCCGCCGTGTCCGCGGCCCGGCCCAGGCGGGAGGAGCCGGCTTAGGGCGGCAGCCCGTCCGCCCCGCCGCCGCTCCCCCTGCGGGCCGCCGGCCGGCACTGCGCTCCGTGCCGGAAGGCGGTGCTGCGGCCCCGCCCGCTCCCGAGCCCGCCGTCAGCAGCACCGAGGGGTGCGGCGTAACTGACCCGTGCTTTGGGCTGCCCGGCGCCTGCTGGGCTGGGCTGCCCTGGGAGCGGGTCTGTTTGCGCTGGGAGGTTCTGGCAGCGCACGGCTCAGAGTGATTTGTGAGGGTAGCTTAGGGGTTAGAGCTGCTGCGTTTAACACGCTGCACTCCTTAAGCAAAAGTAAAACAAACCTCTTATGGTTGTGCTCCTGTGTTGAGTCTGCTCCCCTGCAGCCGCCCCAGAAGCAGCAGGTGGGATAAAAGCCAAACGCTGCTCTCAGGTGAGAGGAGACAGTCCTGGTCATGTTGGGATGGAATTCCTTAAAGAAAAACACAGAGATAAGAAGCAAAAGGGACACGTGTGTGGCACTCTGCTGCTGTAGGTGCTTATCCCCAGCGGAGCCATCAGCATGCTCCATTCTAAAAGACACCAAATTTCTATTTTTTCATTTCAAGTATGCATTTGTATTCATTTTTAATGATATTTTAATGATATTCATGTTTAATTCAGTTTTAAACTGATAACAACTGAGAGGACTCAGACCGTTTGACTGCGTACCCAGCAGACCAGAATTATTTTCAGTTGCAGTTATTTGGTAAACACAGGGGCAGTTTAAGTTTTGTGTTAATATGGGGAACCCCAAACCAAATTGCCATAGATTTAAAACTATACTGAGCTTCAGTGGTAAAACTCAGATGTTGCATAAGTCAATTCTGAACAGTCAAAATGAATTGAAAGACAGTAGAAGAAATATGAATAGTGGCCATTAATCTTTATTTGAACTCTTGTCTGGTTAAGATACTTTGCAGCTATTTATAACAACAACCGGAACATTTACAATTTGCTTATTCTTGGTTACAAATGCAGAGTTCATTATACATATTCACACAATTGTAAAAGCAACCTGTACAGAGAGACCATTTCTAAACATCAAGTCTTTGCTTTTATTACAGAAAGCACAAGGAAATGTTTTTGGAGGTCTCGAGCTGATGTGCTGTCCATGGCAGCTTTAAGCTAGAAATACGTACTGCAGGACTAATTAATAACCATTTTAACATGTTAAAACAATGGATACAAAATACTGTCAATTAATGCCTTCATTTTTAAAACAGTTGTTCCCCAAAGCAGTGAGTAAATAGAACACTCTTTATGGCATACACAATTAAAAATTACAACATGTTGCAAATAGAAATGTTAAGCACTTTTTTTTTTTTAAAAAAAAAAGTTTTTAGTATTTATATGTATCTATATATTTTTTAAAAGTGGTAAATTTTACAGACGCTTCCTCAGCTTTGTATACGATAGCACGTAAATACAGCCACACAAACTACTGCTCAGGGTGCTCAGCATGGACACGTGTGCTGCACACACAGCCCTGGCAGCTCTAACAGCCCCAAAGCAATGCAGCCATTCCCATAAATAAGGCTTGCATAACTTGGGAGAGGATTAAGCCTTATCAGCATAATTTCAAACAGGTATAGATAAAACTCATATCGCATACATTTCTCTCAGTTGTGTTATAAATAAATCAGATTTTCAGTTAGGTTTTCATACCAGCAGCTACAGTTTCTCTACTTACATCATTTCAGAAGTGGCACCTAAATGCTAGAGGACAGACCAGTGTTAAAAGATCTGTATGCCCAAAGCAACGTAATGTGGCAGAGCTGGTGGCTTTCAGTTCTGACTGGTATTTTGTGCTGAATATTTGTCATAGTGAGCATTTTGTTTTCAGTAAGATACCAAAGAAGAACCACAAATAGCAATGCAAGAGTTGCTAAGTTATGAAATTGCCTATACAGTGGCATTCCATGTATGAAACTGCCCAGCAAACACAACAGGACTCCAACTCCCATTCTAACTAATGGCAACTTACCATCTCTTTGCCTAATTCAGAAATTCAGTGGGTACCTGCAAAACCAGGTCCTACCTCTGTTTCATAGCAGAAGAGCAGATTTGAAAAGCATCCCCTTCATAAACTCATGTAAAATGCACTTTTAAAAATTAAATATACAATTCAGTGTTTAAAAGAACATAAAAACCCATGTGTTCCTAGTGCCATTTACACAGAACTGTATTTCAGATACTTGGGACATCTCCCTTTTAATCTCCATTAACAGCCACGTTATATAAGAAGCCACACACAGACATACAAGTTCACTGTGTCTGTTCCACGAAAAAGCAACTGAGAACTCCTACCACAGCTTAGCGAACAGGGATTAATTGTCCTAAGACATAGGAAAACCGCAAATGTTAATGTATTTCTTATTCTACTCTGCTGTCAATAATGCCACTTCTTATGCATTGAAAACTCATGTTTCCCAGCTCCCCTGCAGTTTTCCCCCAAGCCCTTTACAGCAGTATAGAGTCCTAAGGTCTATCAAGGCCGTCTGCCATTCATTTCCAAGTGTCAGGTTTTCAGCACTTGCTTTAGCTGCAGCTTATGCAACAGTCAGACCCTTCTGGTGTGCCATCTAATGAATGAAAGCATGGGAAAGCTGCAGTGGTTCACTTGAGAACACGAGAAGTAATGTTAAGTTCACAGGTACAGACTATATACTCACTGGTTTGCTTCAGTACGTTATTTTTTTCTCCCCCCAGCTGTTACGAACAAGCTTAAAAGTTGTTCTGTAAGATTGCTGAGCTCAGTGTACACCACATTGATTGTCTCACTGAAGTATCTTAGGCTTCTTCAAATCTTACTGAAATATTTCATCTCACTTTACAGTCTACCTGGTTAAGCCTGGCTGCACAACCAAACACACCAACAAGTACATGATGAGTCAATCTGAGGGCCAGCAATGAGGCCAAGTACAGTACAGGGCCTTTCCTGCACCCTGGGGCACCCTGAGGATGGTGGGGCCAAATCTGAGCCTGGCTGTGCTGACGTAGGTCAGACCCAAACCTATCCTGGTTCAGCCACATACATACAGTATTAATCCAAGAAAAGCAGCCTAGGGACGCTTTATTTTTAATCATGAGTTGTTACTAATATTTTTGCATATATTCATAAAAATCTATTGTCTGTAAGGAAAGTAATTCAGAGCTTTCAGTCTAAAAGTTTAGAATGGAAACTTGGCTGGCAACCTACTTTTATTTGCATAACACTTCAAATTAATTATCCGGGCAACAATTGGATTAAAAAGAATACGATTGTGTTTCCCAAGAGTAAATACAAGAATTGGGAAACAGATGCAAACTTCTGTCTGTTTTGCAGCGATTGATTCGAACCTCAGCTGGCAAAGGTGCATCTGTGCCTACGTATGCAGTCAGTTATGGAGCAGTGCTGTTATTTTTGGTGCAGGGATGGTTTCCCATCATAGCACCGAATTTGTTTCTGTTCAAAAAAGATGGCCTCTAGAGGGCAGCATGAAATCAGCATTCAATGCCCAGGAAAGCCACGCTCTAACATGCCTTTGTGGTGAATTTACAGGACGCATATATTGAGAGCAGGATGGTTATTTACCATTACAGCAATTTTTCTGGCATTTTAGCATTGTAATTAAGCTAGGTGTTACAGCTGGCTGAATTCTTTCATTCTAGCCCCCAGACCAGCAGACAGGCTGTCCTACACGAAAGCTCATAAACAAACATGCTTCCTGGGCACTGGGTAACTACAACCACCAGAAATGCCTGCCTAGCATCCTGTGTCATTCTCCATGGAATACATTTTATCACTGCATAGGCTGCTTTGAGCCACTGAAACCTCGCATACATTTTGCTGGCTTGTTAATTTCAAATGCAGAATGTATGAAATGACAGAAGATTAAAAAACAACTCAGTTAAGTACTTCAGGTTTTCTAAAAAAGAAAACACATTCGGAAGTCTGTTACCATCATAAAAAAATTTCTATTTTTAAATACACAGGAGAAAAATCTATATATGAAAAGAAATTCATTGCCATTATATATACAGCAAGAATTAGAAGCAGAGTATACAAGAAGTTTTCCCCATGAAAATAAAACCAAGTATATGACTTATTTTTTTCCCTCCTTCTTCTTAAGCTGAAATCCCAGTGCATTGGGTCTTGGAAACAGTTTTAGTTTGGAGTCAGATTGGATTTTATCTACCACCTGTTTCACAGCCCAGAGAAATACTGGTGAACTAACTGGCCCAGCCTGCGATTAGGCCAGCTGCAGAACTCTAATTAACCCCACCTGCCCTTTTACTCAGGCTCACACCATGGCAAGGGACCTTCTGGAGCTGCCAGCACACTCCTGGCACCAGACCAGACCTACAAACAGGGGCAATTTTGGCCACCAAAATACAGACACAGCCGAGCTCTGGGCACTCAGCTACACTCACAGCAACACCAATCCTGGAGCACAGACAGACCTCACAGCTGCTTGTCCTGTTCCTGGGAGCAGGCAGACAGCTTATCTGGGCCTAATGGGAATCACCACACTTCTATAGTCAGTTATATCACAGACCACTGAATGTTGTTCTGTAAACTGGGATAAACACGAGTTTGGCTTGGCTTAATTTCCCCCACGACAAAGAACTTAAGCGTTTTAACCCAAATATTTGTTCACTGATGAATTCACAAAGCTCACACACCAACCACTGTACTGAGATAAATCAATTGCTCAGTCACAGTGACCTACATTTCATCGCGTCAATCATCTTTATTGCTACTGACATCTAGTGGCAACACTTAGCTGCATTTTGGAGTTCCTGCAAAAATTTCTTACCTTCTCTCAAGCCAGAAAAAAGGGAGAATTTTGGGGGGAGAAATGCACTGTGCTCTGTGAGTGGCTGAGATCATTCCTGAGTTTGGACTGAGACCACCAACACTACCCAAAAGTAAAATTCATCTTTGTGAGCTGTTTGCATATTCCGTGTTCTAAAAAGACCTACGTAAACATTTTCATATGGAAAGAGAAAATAATCAACTGATCTGGCATGAATCTGCTGAGCAAAGCACATCCTTTTTTTAACTCTTCCCAATAAGATCATGACTGCTCTGAAACAACTTTTTGTTTAACAACCTCCCCTAAATATGTGTGCATGGGAAGCACATGGATCTAAATACATTTCCTCTTAGACTGTGCAGTCACTGCAAAGTGAACAGTTACTCTGATATGGTTTTTCAGTTTGTGCTGCATGATGGATGAGAAACACTGAGCTCAGAACGCACAGGCTAAGCACAGCGGTCCCCATGGAAGGATGAGGAATACAGGTTACACCTGCAGTCCCTGGCAGTATTTGTGCCTGGAGATCTGTACCATGCCTTGTGCCCTGAAGCTCTGCTTGCCTCAGGTTTCAGCTGCTTTGGTGATGGTTGGGACTGCCTGGGACCAGCAGACCTATAACTAACCCCCTACTGGTTAGTTTCTCAAAGCTGGTGAGGATAGGTGCCACATAGTGCAGGACTTATCCCTGCCAGCACTTCCCATGGAAATGCAAGCAACAGCAGACCAGAGAAGCTGATTTGCACACACTGTATATCTGATGCATCCTGAGCACACCAGACTTGCTGCTTGTGCATAGGTGGACCTGCTTTGTACGTGCAGGATGCACCATATTCAGTGTGCAGCACAAACCCAGCAGAGGGCCTTAACCTGGGGATTTTCAAACATTACCTCTGCAGTGTCCGTCAGCCGAGGTAGCAGCACTGATGGGTATGGATCAGCCACAGCCCCGTGCTAGGATGCTGCTTCCAGCCTTCCTCCTGGGCTGGCACGGGAACATTACGAGGGGATGGGGAGGAAAAACCCCAGTGAAGAAGTTCAGTGGCTTTAAAAAGAGCTCTCCTGCTCTGCTGAGAGCAAATGGCGTGGGTTCTATGGCACCAGGCTCTGTGTTGGGAGGGGGAAGGCGACCATGCACAGCGGTTAGAGCAATAGGTAAAGCACTGTTCTGGTATTCTGTATCAATGTTTTGCAGGCCTGGCAGTGGTCACAGTTGATGCCTACAAGCACTGGATATTCCACAAGTTGAAGACGGAATACTGACTTGTTTACCTGAAGATAATAGGACTTCGGGGGTATTTCCTCAGAGAAAATATAAATTTTAATATAATTTCATAAGCTTTGGAGGTTAGCTTGTCTTGTAGCTTCAGTGATATCAAACTTCTTTGAGTAGGAGCTAGATAGAAAGCTGTTTAGTTTTTGCCAGCATATGTAAAACAAGACTTTTCTACCTGCATTGTAGATTGTTTGTGGACACTTCCAGATTCTTGTGCTTTCTGCAGTCATTCTGGGGACTGAACTCTCATTGATATCGATAGAGGTTCCATGAACAGGACATCTGCAGGATACCAAGTGTAGAAGCCCACGGTGTGGTTTGGAGTAGTGAACTGCTTTAGTTTGGAGATGACTGGGGCAGATGGAAAGAGCAACTGTACATTAAGGGAACAATTACAGATCTTCCCAGTGACATCAATGAGAGATTTGCCTTTGACCTTCCACAGAAGAATTAGCTTTAATTTCGGACAGCAAAGGGGGTTTTTCAAAAGCATTAAAAGCCACTGGGAGCTCTTTCAGCAGCTCCTTTCGCCTTTAAAAACCCTCACACCAAAAGTGATAGCTAACGTCATAAAATGGAAGCAAATAAAATGTATTTTCTTTGCTGTTTGAGTTACATAATTCTTGTTTCTTGATTTGTTAGTTGATCTGAATTGATTTAATTTGTACAGTGACCAAAAACGCGGTCAGTAACTAATTGGTAAAGATGTGAAATACAGCCACAAAGCAAGCAGTGTGTAGGTGTAGGCCCTAGGCAGTGAACAAAACTAGATAACAGAAGATTACTGCCTATGTCTGTAAATCTTGTGTGTCTGCTTTGACCAAGCCAACGTCCAATTCAGCATTTAACAGCAGATGACAAATGCTCCCAGCTGACTGAAAGGATAAGCTCAAGAACAACTAGAACACAGTCATCAGACATCAGAAACCTCACCCTGTCTGTGCAGAGCACTGAGCACATAGCTGCTGCTATTCACAACACCAGGGCTAGCATTACTTACACTAGGATGGAGCTGTGCAGGGCATGTTCCCCCTGGAGCCATCAGTCGCATCTCCTCCCACCGGTCCTGCAGCACCAGCTGCCCTGAGATGCAAAGGAACCTCCTCACAGGTTCAAATCTACTCAGTGCACCAAAAATGACTTCTTGCATCAACTGGTTTGTCAGTAGAAAAATCAGGCTCTTAATTTCACTTCAGCCTCCTACATAGAGCCTAGCAACTTCTATTGGGCTAAGGTATTTCCTCCAGAAACCATCTGTGAAATCAGAAAGGCGTTAAAGCCACGGGGATTCATTCCATCGCCACTCTGGTTAGGATTAGACAGACTCACCAATAAAAAGCCATGGCTTGTTTTATGCGATTTTACATAGCTTCCACTTCAGCCATTGGATGCATCTTTGAACATCTTTCTCTGTGCAGTGTAAGAACTTATTGCTATAAAGTATCTCCTCCTCGTAAAGGAATCTGATTGCCTCTTCATCTTCATTGTAAGCTGAACAGACTCGGCTGTAAGCCATTGTATTCCCTGCAAAATAATTTTTCATAGATTTCTACAGCACAATCCCTGTTTTTCCAAAATCCTAGGAAATGTTACTCACATTTGCAATTCTTTCCCTTTTATATTTCTCTCATTAATGCAACACGTAATAGAAATTCTAATCAACCTTTGATTCATTACCTTGCTCTGCATGGATGTGCCTGAGATAAGTTAGAGACCAAAAAAAGCACTGAAAGAGGAGGACAAGAGGAGCGTGCAGAGCTACACAGAACACAATCAAACCACATGAGTACAAGGAAATCAAATGCAAATGAATCCTACAGACCGAGACAAACACTCAGAATTCCAAGTTTTGGAACCCCAATAGCAACAGTATACACTCTTAATGGAGTTGCTTATGGAAGTTGCTTAATGGAAGACTTCAGCAGAATCCCTCCCTGCCCCACAACTGTCTGTTCTGAGAGCATTGCCGTGTTTTTGTTTTGAAATTTTGCAGTAGAGGTTTCTTAAAGAATTTGAGTTCTGCTTTAACAAAGAGCTGGCATATCTTCAGCTGCAGACCACAAAACAGGACCCAGAGGTGCTTCCTCTTGAGATCAAAGGTTATCTGATAGTAGCCAAAACATCCACAGGCAGCCCAGGTTACATTTTCCAAAGATTTGCTATTTCCATCACGACGACAGCAGGTAGCAACAAAGGCAGCTTGGCTTTGTTTCCTCTGCAGGTTTGAAGTCCTTTTGTTTGACCAGATGGCATACAGCAGCTTCTTCCATCCTTAGGGTTGCATCCTCTTTTTCTTTTTTGTTTTCTGCCAGTTCTTTTCACTCTTTGAGTACACACGTGCAATGCAAATAGATTGAGAGCCAGGTTAGGACAGGGAGCTGGTAAGGCAACAGGGCAACACGCTGTCTCAGTGCTGTTAGTTCACACTGCAGCATTAGCAGTGAGTTCTGGTCATTCCCAGCAAGTGCCATTGGTACCTTTATCAAATCTTGATGTTATCATGCGTATCTTATGGGTTTGAGAGCTTTACAGTATTTTCAAAGTCCATAAATGACAGAATCCAGTATAAAAAAAGGTCAATATATTACTGTTGAAGGGTTGTTTTCTTCCTTTTTTTATACAAAAATTAAAAAGATCAAAATATATCACATTATTTACACACTGTGCTTCATGCTTAGAGATCACTGCAAAAGAACACACAGACAAACATTTTAATCAAAGAGAAATGCTCCATTACTAATCTTGTTAATATCAAGATTGATAGTCTGATTTCTTATCATATTAACAGTGTGTCCAAATGATTTGGTACCGAATTAAAAACTTACACGCTAAAGGCATGCTTATATCCTAACTGAGGGTTTGCAACCAGTTAGTAACGTGCTTGCTATTAATTGGTGGCTTTTTCAGCCTTAGCAAGGTTTTGGCATGATGCTCCCAGCAGCTGTACAGAAAGCAGTGCGTGCTGTAGGGAGCAGGGCATGGAGGCAGGCAGGGCACTGCTCTCACAAGGCACAGCACTGCTGGGCAGGCACACAGCCCACTGCTGGAGCACAGCACCTAACAGCTCCTCTGGGCCCATGCAAGAAGGTATTTTTGCATTATTCTCACTGTACCTTGTGCCAACATCCTGCTACTGGCAGGCCGTCTGGTCCCTGCAAAACAGAATAAATGGATCTCATTTCTGTTGATGGTAGTTTAAGTGTCAGAAACAAAAACCCAAAGCTCAGTCCTTAAACAATAAAAGCGTTAGCAGTGCGGTAAGAGACAATGACCGTGCACAACCAAGTTACTGTACATGAACAACAGGAAATACACAGGCAATGTGATCTGTGCATCAAGCACAACACTAAATCAAATACGCTCCAGGATAAAAAAAATAAAAGTTGACACTTCCTTGCAACAAAAGTGAACACATATAAAAACTGGGAACCTCAATTAATTCAGAATCTGCTTTAAAAAAGTAGTGTTTTTGTGATCAGACCTATTTGTGGAAATGTATCTTTTGTTCATATGTGCTTCTTGAGTTGGGGTTAATATATTTTTTCATGATATTCCAACTGTGTTCAATTTGATCCTGCAGTACTTAGTTTCTTTAAGAAATCTCGAGTTGCTGAACTGACTGAAATTGGATAGGCTGTGGGCTGTGTAAAGGGAGTGAAAAGACTTGTCTTCTTCTGATGGAGATGCATGAAGTATACAGAAATGAGAAAGCTGAAAGAGCTTACTTACCAGGAGGAAAACACTGACAAGGAAGGAGCTCTCAGAAGAGGAATGGACTTTTTATGACCAACTTTTCAAGCTACGTTAGCAGAAATAGCTTCAGCTATTTCAGCCTTTTCTGATGCTGGATTTTTTAAGGCTCTTGGATCTCTGATTGCATGAATTGCTGCATGTAGAGCTACAGAGAGCACACATGCACCGACCCTTCCCTCAGAACCATCTCCAACTTAACTAGGGGTTGGAAGCCACAAAGATGTGTTTGCAGTGGACAGAACTGCTAGTGCAAATAGAGGTCAAAATGCATTTTTACATTTTTTACTGTATATGTCAGTCATCACATTTTTTGTATTCTGTATTGATTTTATATGTAAAATAGCCTATGCCCAATAAAAGAAATGCAGTGATGTAAGGTTACCCTTTCCAGCTACTCCTAGTGTGACAGGTCCAGTTATTTTCAGACTTTCCTATAACATTACGGTAGTTGGAAGCACACACAGTTTTCTGCTGACACCAAGCCAGATTTTGGTCCGTAACATTTACTGGTGTGGTCAGGGGGTGAAGGGTAATAGGGACAACATGCAGAGCGGTTCTGGCTCCTGGACACATCCTGACCTGGTGTGTCAGAGCACATCCCAACGCACCAATGGTCACAGGGCTGATTTCCCCAGGCTTTTTTTTTTTTTTTTTTTTTTTTCCCCTTCTGCACACTCAAAATACTCATTTTGGCCATCATCAAGCTCCACATGTTTCTGCCATGCTTCACTTGAATGACTGCAGAACAACTGGTCAGCTCACAAAGTGCTTCACAAGCCTCAGCTGAGGCTCACACCCCAGAACTGAACAGAATCACCAAGAACCCAGTAGTCCCCCACGACTACAATGGGGGAAGAAGGAGGTCAACCTCCCAAGGCGACATGCAACAGCTAATGACAACTAATGACAATTAACCCGTCACACACAGGCAGGAAAAAGTGCATCTGCTGCATTAACTGTAGGAGAAATCCCCTTCTGCCCCTACAGTGCCTGTGATATAGCTTGACTTTGTGTTTTCTGTACAGTTAGGATGGGACAAGCTGAGCAAATATAACATCTCTGGGGAGTAAATACGAAGAGCTGAAGCAGGCCTGCTGCTAATAATTGGTTTCTTTGACACATATGAAAGCAATTTAACTTTTTGAAAGAGAGCTTACTGCCCTTTTGTTTCTCTGAAGACAACTGCAAATCATCTAACATGCAGCATTTTCTATAGTTAAAAAAATGAAAATAAAACAATGACCTCTTTTAGCTAGTCAAGCAAAACCCTCTGGATCAGTGAGCAGAGCTCAAACCTCTCTGCGTAATCAGAGGATTTCAACCTGAGCTCCACAGTGCAGAGCTGACGCAGCAAATGCCCTTTCAATGCCCAAAGGGCCCACAACCTCCAGTCACAGCACCCAGGGCTGTTCAGTGGGGCAGCTCAGCACCCAGCTGGTGCACAAGGGGAACCAAACTGGGCCACAGGTACCCAGAGAAACGAGAACTGATTTTTAGGATCTACTGCTGAAAAGAGTCAAACAGCCCCCTTTGTGATCTCCCGTGGCCTACCCTCCTTATTTAAAGGCAGTAGGAAGAAGGCACAACCCGATGGTGTCCTTCTCTGAGTGTCAAAGTGAAGCATCTTGTTCCAGCTCTGCTGTTTTGCATTCCTTCACTCCTTGGTGGGATTCGTGCCTTAGGAAGGCGCTTGGCCACAGCAGGACACACACAAGCCATGCAAGAAAGGGAAGAGCAGGTACTGTACCAGCGGGCAGGGCACGCTCACCCCATCCAGGCCTGGCAAACCTGGATCCCCATTGCTGCCTGTAATACTATGATCTCCCTGTTTAAGAAAAAATAACTGCTTGTTGAGAATGATAAAGGACATGGGAGTTACTTGAACAGACATCAGTGCCTGAGCAGAAAGGAGAAAGAATAGGCTCAGAACTTTGCGCATCCATTTGTGATGACACAGCAAATCAACAGAGTTGTTTTATGGTGGGGAGTTCACAGACACACAGAGACTGTCATCTGGGAAATATCTTCTGTACTCAAAGCAGAGATTCTCATTTGAAAAAGATGAGGGTTAAATCATCCAGCATGTTGAGAGAGGAAAGGTGATCCATCAAAAACAAAATATTTGTAGCTCACATTCAATCTCCAAGCAAAATAAAGCAATGAATGAAGGACATTTTTGCTGGTATGGTGGAGTTCCACGACAGCTTTGATTGCTGTAGCTGTGCTGGCGAGGTGAGAAAGCCACACATTTGGACAAGAGACGTGTTTTTGGAAAGTTAAAGCAGATAGCTGGCACTACTAGTTAAGTGCAGCTGAACTATGATGTAATAGTCACATTTGGGCAGTTTCAATAGTTGACACAAATTATTCTTTCATCCTAAAACCGCACAGCATTTTAAGGAATGGCTATCTCTGTTTCAGTCATTAAACGAACAGCAGTAAGTAAAAGGAAGTACATTTTACCAGGCCAAATAACCAGAATGATTTTTTTTCTGAGTCATATAAAAGGTTTGAAACATCCTGGAGAATCCCACCTTCCTCAGACCTGAACATCAAGGCAGGTTTTCTGGAAAGGCTGTTTGTGTACATGCAGCACAACGGTGGCCCAGGATGTGTCTGAGAAAGGACAGATCTGAGCTGCTAGCTGCTATCTCAGCCTGAGAAACACAGGAGGTCTCTGATCCCAGAGGCACTTTTTGGCAGCCTTGGGGCTCATACATCACACAGCCTTGGCTGTATTAACATGCTATCAACACCAACCTACTTCCCCATGCGGGAGAGCTAGAGTCAGCATGGTCCCTGCTCAGTTTGGGGAGATGATGGGATAAAGAGCTGACCTGGCTTTCAGACTGCCTCCCATCCGCTGCACAGAGTTACTCCCCAATTGCAAATGTACTCAAAATCTAGGCAGGCAGCTTCACCAGGGCACGCTATCTCCTGAAGAGCGTTACTGAAGCCCATTGTTCCTGACTGCAATAAGAAGATCCCTACACAAAGATTCTTTATTTTTACTGCTGTGGCTTGTTCCCATCTGGCCAGTGAGGAGCCCTTAAAGCGAGCACTGAACTTCCAGCAGTGCAGATAAAACAAACCATTAAGAAAAGTGAGAAAACAATAACCATCTGCTCTGATTTACTGCAAACTAAAGATCTACCAAATCCTCCCTCCCTTCCCTGGGCTGCAAAGCTGCATCGCCTTTCAGTCCTTGCAACACACACTTCAGATGTGCAAAGCAGAAGACGTACCACAGGGCAGGGTTGGTCCAGTCCGGGAGGGCCAGGTTCCCCCTTCTGCCCTTTGGCTCCTTTTCTCCCTGGTATCCCTCGCTCGCCCTGTTGTTGCAAAAGGAAAATAGTATCAGGAACAGAGGGGTGGCTGGCAGGGGAAACACACCTTGTTTTTACTTTGCACAGTTACTGCAGCGTCCCACATGGCAGCCAGAGTAGGGATGTTTGCACCAGTACAACCTTAATCGGGCAATTAAATGACTGAAAGTCTTCAGTTAAAGCAGGATAGCAATGATTTAATAGGGTGGCTAAGTCACCAGTTACTGCTAGAGACAAGGTTGGTATCTGGCAGCAAGAGTGTTGGGCAGCCCCTGCCAGCACTGCTGGAGCACCAGCTCCCAGCACGGCACCAGCCACCAGCCAGACACCCTTTTATTTAAGGATCCCTGTAACAAAACCTGACTGGGATCCAGTTTCAAGGTCTATAAATCAAAACTAGCAATTCTTCCCAACCTGGAGCTGCCAGGCTGCTCCAGCTCCCTCCAATGTCTGCAGGCTGCCAAGGAGGGAGAAGCTTGCAGAAAGCCCTTCCAAGCCAGCAGGCATTCATAGAACGTCCATACAAATACTGTGCCACAGTAAAGGCCTTACAGCAGTGAACCACAAAACACTGGAGCTGGAGGAAACCCACGCTGCAAGACATGAGAGGAGCAGCCAGTCCTGCCCCAGCTTGCTTGTCCCCACCAGCACCCTTACAGCCATAACCCACTCACCTTCTCCCCTCTTTCACTCTTCTCTCCCTTTTCTCCTCTGAGACCTGGGAAACCCTGTTATGGATTTTTTTTTTTATGGGAAAAGAAAAAGGGGTGTAAGGTTATTTTGTGCACATCCCAGTAGTTCAAATCAACAGAAGCAACCAGCAAAGAATATGGCATTTTCTTCCTTTTTGTCTTTGTATCTCATAAATTTATTGGGAAAGCTAGTGCTTTAACTATCTGCTAATATTTCATCTATAAGAGATTTTGGTTTTCCTGAATCTGATACAAGTATTCTCAATTGGGAGAGAAAGCCCCCACAGCACTTTCAGCTAAGCAGTGGTACCCTGTGTGGTACGGTACTGCTGTGCAGTGGGAGCAGCCATCCAAAAGCTGCTGTGAGTTAAGCCTTTTCCTACTGACATCGTTCCATGGATGCCCTAAGCAAGGGAGAACAGTCTATGCAGTGTTAGTTATGTATATTTGTGAGAACAGCAAGCAATCTTGATGGCCTCTACATGTGTGTGATTCACATTTCGACACGTCACAATTAACTTTCTCCATACTCACGTCTAATCCCGGCTCTCCTGGCTTTCCCTGCAGTTGAAAAACAAAAACAAGACACGTTGGACTGATTTCAGTGCAGCAGACAAAGATTCCCATTTGGTGACAAACTAAGTTTGGTGGAGATGGTGAGGGCTGCACACCTGTCTGTGCACTCAGCATTGCCCATCTGGGCACGATGTGCTCCCTGGTTGTTCAGGGAGCAACCACTACACCCAACTGCTGTCATCAAATGCCGACAGATGCTAGAAAACAGCAACTCATTGGAGCTGAAGTTCTGGAGACAAATGTTGGTAAAATGAGCAATTTAGACTAGGAAGAAGCTTTGGCCATCAATAACCTAGCTTCTATGGAGCTCCAGCAGGGAGAAGGAGATCTAACGCAGGCCTACACCAATGATTACCTTTTCTCCTTTGGTACCAGGTAAGCCAATGAGCCCTGGAGCACCAGGGAGACCCTTGAAGACAGTCAAAAGAAAGAAAAGAAAGCATTAGGAAAGTTACTGTAAGTCTGGGTTCTGCCAACAGTCAGAAACGAGATGTGGGGAACAACTCACAGCTGGGCCCGCGTCGCCGTGCTCCCCCTTCTCACCGCTGTCACCTTTTTCTCCCTTTGCACCATCCAAGCCCTGCAGAAATGAAACACTGGCATCAGCCAAGCAGCACGTGGGCCTTGGGAACAGTCTCAGGTGGGAAGTTGGTGCAAAAAAGGGGGATTGTGCTCTCAGGCAGAGCAGTGCGAGCATAAAACCCACTGCAGCAACTCCAAACTCAGATGGGACAAGGACACCTCCCAGCAGCTCACACCCTTGCTGCTGTTAATGCTTTCCTCTTGACCAGACCATACAAGAAATAGTTGAAAATAAAGGTTTCAGTATGTGGGTTTGGAAACCCAGACTTCCATGTGCTGCAGGCTGACAAGACTCCATAGTGAATTTAAGATCATAAAATGTATTTGGAAGGAAGAATGGCTTATTTTCAAAAACACCAACTGCTGAACAACACAATCAAGGGATGTGTTGTCACAAACAGTGACAAAAAATCAGTCCCCAGAGCTGACAGTCCTTTGTGGTCCTGCAAATAATGCAGTGGCAGCCTGGAAACAGTGGGTGACATTTGATTTATTGACTTACTTTAGGCCCCTGGATTCCTGGAGGACCCTACAGGAAAGACAATGGTGCATTATAAAAGCAGAATTTAAAAACAAACCCCTACGTCTGCTTCCCAAACCGCTTCTTGCTAAAGTTACGGGCTGACAATGGCTAAATATTTCTTTTTTCAAGACAGGTGGTAGTTTATTTGGTTCTCCTACGTCAAATCAGTGGGAAGGAACTGTAAAAGGCTGCGTTGCGTAACACGCAACAATAAAATGCTGAAGAGTCAGCTCTGGAGGGAGAGCTGTGCAGCAGTGCAGAAACGCTGTGTGGTTGTGAAGCATTACCCTGCGTGGTCTCCCCGACGTGCCCATGGACCAGTGAAGGTCTCCCAGCTTTCCTGACACCCTTGGCAGCTCTTTGGCATTTTGGAACACTGTAGGTACCAAACACCTCAGAAACCTGCACTGAAAATGACCACGTGTATATTCACATCACTGCCCACATCCTCTCCCACTGCAATCAATGGCAAAAAAGAAAACCAAAAAAAACTAATCTGGGCAAATCTATGGGAATATCAACACCACAGTGCTGGGGAACACAAATTGACAGCAGCCCAGATTAAACAGAACAAAACACCCTCTTTCCTTTCGCTAATTGCATGGTATAACTCTGCAGCCCTGTTCTATTGTGCATGCCAGTGTCCCACCATCCTACCATGGGGCCGGGCAATCCGGGCGGTCCTGGCTCTGGGATGATCTGCATGAAGGAATTAAATGGCACATTAATGGGGCTGGGAACGGGGACACAGAGAAAGCAGGCAGCTCAGGAAAGAAAACCTCACACAGCCCAGGACTGCTGTAGCCTGTCCTCTAATTTAATAGAGGTAATCCGGGTAGCTGCTAACCAAAGAGGTGCCCATAGAATTTGTAGGTAAATGGATCTCAGTAAGCACACAAATCAGGCTGGCCTCAGAAATGAGAGGTGTAGGCCACGCTACTCAGTACATCTGCCAGTTGCAAAATAGATACAATGGAAAATGAGGTCATTTTCCATATGGACACAAAGAAACCAGCCTTTTTGTTTAGAAAAAAAATCAGAATTAGAGCTCATATGTCATTAATAAACACCTAAAAAAAAGTTTATGAATTTTGATACTAAGCACAAGGCGTGAAAAAAGAAAAAAACAGTGCAGAAGCCCATATAAAACAGCACAAAGCACAGTATGTTTTTAGAGCAAAACAAAATATCTCAATTACCAAAGCAAAGTCTGAAGTATCTATACAGTGCCTGGTCATTTCCCTCATCCTCCCTAATACACAAACCCCATTTAGAGGCATCCCGAAGTTCTCATGGAGAAGGGCAGTTCTGTGCTCTGCACTGATGCACACACCAACTTCCCCTGCCCCTGCCTCATGGAAGAGGCTGTGTGGTGTCAGTGCCTTACGTGGTTGTTCTGCAAACACGGTGATCCAGTGTCTCCTTTGTCTCCTTTTGGCCCATCTGCTCCCTAAAAGATACGGAGTTTGCACTGAAGTGTCGCATCTCCCAAAAAGAACAAGAGAAAAAATGCATTTGTGTTCCCCTGAATGCCTTGCTATCCTCCCTTGCTCCAAACAGCAAAGCTATTTGAGAAAAGGAGGTTTTCCCCAGGCTGAAGCGCACATTTCATTTATTCTGAAATAAGCCACTATCAGCATTATTAGGAACACTCCAAGTCCCTACTTCCTCCAGCAGAAGCAGTGTAGCACAAACAGGCCACTGCCCAGCTCAACAAAACCCAACCACACACCAAGACTTGCAGAAATCAATGCACTGCAGCACACAGACATACCGGTGGACCTGATAAGCCCATTTCTCCCGTCTCTCCTTTCGGTCCTGTGATCCCTGCACTGCCTTGGTCACCCTTAGCTCCTTTGGGACCCTAGAATTTTACAGAAAACAGATACGGGTGTTGAAGAGAACCAACCAAAACAACAACCAACCAATTTCTGCCTTTCTGCTGTTTTGCTTTTTTTCCCCCCCCTCACTGCAGCGCCAACTTGTGAAAATATATTTTAATGTTAAAACTCACACATACTGATTTTGCAGACACAGCAGAATTTCGCTTGGCCAGAGCAATTAATTTTTGGAAGGTTTATGTCAGAATTTGAGTCTGTCTCGCAAACAACTTGTAAAAGTAGCCCATTTAACTCAGCAGATGTGGACAAGAGCAGCATCTGCGTGCTCAGAGCTGAGTGTTTAACTCAGGGAGGTGCAGCATCGTAGGCCAGAGGGCTTTAGGGGCAGGCTGATGTTGGCTTTCACAGGGGCAGCCACCACAGACACACAGGTCACTTCTCTCTAACTCAGCTCCTGCACCATTCCACCCAGTCCAACCATGCTGTGTACCTTTTCTCCATCCAGTCCAGGTGGACCTGGCAGGCCCAGCTCCCCCTGAAGCAACACAAAGAAAGCAGAGCCAACAGTAAATTAAATAATCCCAGGAAGACATTTTGCGAGGAAAGAAGTTACTCATTTATGGTGGCTATAGGTTGAGCATTGGAGTGTGAGGAGCAGCGGTGAGGATGACACCCAGATTTGATGGGCTTCATCGGCCCAGCACAACCTGGGCAGCACCAAAATCCTGCCCTGTCCCGTGTGCTGACACACACTGGCAAACAAATTAAGCTTTCTTTTGAAGAAAACCATAGCTGACAGTAAGTTATTGGTGATCAGTCATGAACAAGGGCAGTGGCAGTGCTGCAGAGGCACAGTGACAGGGTGCAGGCACTGCCCCAGCATGTTGGTGAGGGCAGGAGGTGGGCTCATACTGCAACCTATGACACTCCCAAACCCAACTCAGGCATTTTCCCCCATTTTGTTCTCCCTCCTGCCTCATGCAAAGTACCAGACCAACCAGGATTTCACTCCTCGGGTGTAGGGCAGAGAGTGGATTCCTTCCTGAGACACCTGCCTCTGTAGGAGGCCAAGGACCAAGGAAAGGAGAGCCCCTCTTGGCTGCTGTATGAAAACTTGCTTCTTCAGCTAGAGGAAGAATTAAGGACCATTTCCTCCACCAAAGCCCCAAGGCCTGTCTTATTTTAGCAGACATTTGCCCAGTCTCATTACATGACAGCCACTAATAAACACCCCGCTCTGTCAGCAGCACAGCCTGCACAGTGGTGGTCAGCCTTACCTTGGGGCCTGGAGCGCCCTGCGGGCCCGGTGGCCCTGGGGGACCTGGTGAGCCCTAAAAAACAGCCAACAGAAGAGGCATGAGCACAACTGCTTCGCCTTCCACAGAGCACACGGTGTGCTCAGTGCCACCCGTGAGCTCAGGCCCTGGCACTGAGGGTGTTGGTGCAAGGGGAACACACGCCCTGAGCCATGCAGCAGGCAATACATTTGATTGTATTGTTTGCATTCTGCTGGGTACAGAGAGCACAGAACACCTCACATTGTGATTTGCAAGTCATCTCAGACATCAAATTCACTGTCTCCCAGCTGAAAAACAACCCCATATCACACCTTTTGTCCTTCAAACATTATCACATTAATCACACCGGAAGCTGCGTAAAGCAATCACTTCTCCAAGCTCTGTTCCCACATATGGTAAGCGTGCAAACAGACAACAAGCAGGAGAATGCCTATGGCTAGCAGTGTGGTGTGCTCTCAGCCATGTCCACATGCACACACAGGGACGTCCTGCAGATGGACTCTGCTGCATTTGCTGGTGCCGCCCCGAGGAGCTCCATCCACAGCCTCCACTCATGGAGCTGCATGCCGTGCTCCTGTCAGAGCAACCCGTGCAGACATCTGGCAAACGGTAATTACCACCACTTTGTGTATCCCTGCAGCCTGTTATAAAACAATTAGGATGGTTCTCAGATGTGTCTGTAATTAAGTATTTATTCTGTTCGCCTTCTTTTATCCTAACACAAACAGCAGGGAGAGGCCTGGCAGCACTGGGGCAGGTTAGCACCCAGGCACTGCATCCCATCCTCCCACTGCCTTCAAGGACAGCCAAACAAGAGACGATTTGCAGTGAAAGTCACACACAGGGTGGAATAAACCCTGCCCTCTGGGCTGGCTCTGTGCTAAGACCTCAGGAAGGAGAAGTAGCATAGGACTTCAGCCCCTCCCTGCCACCCACAGGAACCAGCTCACCTTGAGTGCATCCAGGATGCGGCCATCGTAGTCGATCACCACCGTGTCACCCTGCTCCCCTTTCAGGCCAGGGGGACCCTGCAACCGAGGACAAACCTGTTTAGTTTTTGCAGCACCTGAGAAGCAGGCTGTGTGACAGCAGGGACCCAGCAGCCCAGTGTCTGGGGGGCGATTACCATTGTAATGAGTTCCTAGATAGACAGCTGTCATCCATCCAAACCTCAAAAACCTACAAATGTACGTAACTGAGGGGTGCATCAAAATCATTACTGGAGTAACCCTATCCACAGCTTCTTACAACAAAGAAAAAATGATGACAGAATGGTCATGCTGATAAGAAAAATCAGACTTTACTGCATTTCCCAGTGCTGTCTCCACGGGCAGCATTTGGTGTTGTTTTAATATGCACCATCTGTATTTCCTTACATGGAACTGATCCTTACACTATTTGACAACACGCTAAACAGGAGGAGGTGGTGCAGGGCAGCTCAGGGCACAGTGAACACACCGAACACTAAAAGGAAAATCCTGAACATCCATACCCGGGGTCCGATGGAGCCGACTCCTCCCTTCTCACCAGGCTCACCCTGAAAATGCAGATTGTATTTTTTATTTCAGAAACACCAAGGAAAATATGGAGTATTTATCCTACAACTAGTTAAATGGTATGAGATGCCAGCACGTATTTTAGGTTCAAGGCAAAGCATGGTGCCAACAAGGACCCAGCAAAATGAAACCCCTCAAAAAACGCAACAAAACAAACAAAAAGCCCAACAGATCTGACTTCAGAGCAAATGCATTTTGCACAAAGTGATGCTGGAGGAGCTAGCTGGCAGCAGGAAGACATCCATCTCATGGCACAAGTGCTGCCTGCTTGTCTCCATGGCACAAGCTCTGGCTCCTTGTGCTGCAGCTTCTCTGCTTGCTCTGGGCTGAATATTGCATGTGGAAAGTGTGGAAAGTCTCAGCCAACACGTTTAAACCATTTCTGAGGGCAACTTAAAGGAAGTGCCAACTGTGCCAATTATTTTTTATTATTAAACTGTGAGTTTTGAATGGCTTTAATATTCCCACCGCAGTGACCTGGAGTTCAGCTCAGGATTCAGAACTGCCCCTTCTGCCATACCCGTGGGAAGTCTATTCATGAGTCATATTAAAGCCCTTGACATAGTAACAGATAATAAATATACAAACACAAGAAGTCTTCATAGGAACTCAGCAGACCCTGGGCAGAACAAACAAGCATTGCCACCATATTTTTAAAACAAAGAACATGAGAGGGTCATCCAAGCCCACGCTTCTGCATCCTATACAGCCTAGCAAGGAGCCATGGCTGCCCAATACAGAAAGACCAGGGATAGATCAGACTAAATAAGAAGCAGCTGAGGAGGGAACAGCGGCTCATGAATGCTGTCCACGTTATATCATCACCACTTAACACATCAAGACTGTCTTACTACATCTCTTTGCAGTTCTGAGGATAAGTAGAACAGTAAGGCACGTAAGTGCTCTCCACTTTGAAGCGATACCACAACAATCAATGCATGAAGGTCAAACGTGATCAGAGATTTAGCTATCTGGGGAAAAAAGAGGCAATTCAACGAAAAACATTAAAGGAGATGATTTTTGGAAATTCTTACATCCATCTCCAGCTTTCATTAAACTGCTAGAAAAGGGTAAAATACTTCTCAAAATCTCCTGTTTGTTTCATTTTTGGCACTTTATGAGACTTTCAGGCAGTAAAGGTTTATGATACCAACTCAGCCAAAATGCAGTGGAGCCCAGTGCCTCCCCAGCAGGCTGGCACTCACCTTGGGTCCTGGTGCGCCGTCCGTGCCATTCTCTCCCTTCAGACCTGTGCTTCCTTTTTCTCCCTGAAAGCAACATGATTTAGATGAATGCTATATGGTTAGGATGCAGAATAGATTTTTCCAGGTTGTAATTTTCTTGCTTTATTGTTACTTTTATGAGCACAAGTGAAGAAAGCTCTGTTTTTAGCCTAAAATGTATCACACTGCCTACGTGCAAAATGGGGAACATTCAAGATTAAGGGGAGCTTTACAGGCTTAGCAGTTTGGCCGTGGGTTGTGTGTTCATCTGCAATGTTGGCTTTACAACCACAGTCCAAAGGCTCCCAACTGAGAGCCCATTGGGTACAATGCCCCATCCCAAAGCCCAGGCCATTACCAGCAATGCTATTTGAAGTATTTCTGCACATGAAGGCTCTCCATGGCAATTCTCTGCAACAGCCAACAAGTTGTAAACTCAAGGCTTTCTGGGCAGGGTGACCAAGGCAGAGGGATGAGTTACACATCTTCCTCTGTTTTTTTGTTCTTTTCCCATATTCAGGCAGAATTTTATTTCTGAGCACATCCCAACCATGCTGCATTGCCAACAAGCAAGCCAGAGAGCAACAGATGCTGCCAAGCACACACATTAGATAGACACAGAGCAGACACTCACCTTAGAGCCCGAAAGTCCTGGTTCCCCTGGGATGCCATCATCACCCTGACGAAACAAAACATAGCAAGTGAAACACAAAGAGCCTGTACACATGTGCCATCTGGGTTCAACTCTTCATTCATCCTCATTGACCTGAGCACAGATTTGAGCCTCACTCGGGTTTGCAGGAAGTCAGGAGAAACCTGCAGCATGGTCTTCTGCTCCCATCCTGCTCTGTGTCGGCCTCCTCTGCTCCCAGGTATGGGGTATGGCCACAGAGTTATATATCTGACCCACAAAGGGTATTGGGGAGCCTTGTTAATTTCCTACAGGCCTCCTGCAAACTACTGCTCATCCTCATGGTCTTCATTGTGACCACCAGCACACCAGGAGGAGATTTTCTGGGGCTCATGTGTCATGCTTTGTTCTTCTCCTGAAGTAATACTGCCTTGTAGGTGCTTAAGAGGTTAATTTTGCTGGGAAACCAAAGCTTTACACAAATTGTCATCTGAAAAATGCACATGGCCATGTCTGTTTTGGGGCAAAACAATGAGAGAGAACGGCTGGGCCCTGTCAGCACTTTGGTTTGGGATGAAGGCAGTGATTTATTCACTCCTTGATAAGGCCAACAGCAGAAAACTTGGACACGTGCATCTCCCAGTCTTTGACACCCAACCCAAACAGAGCATCTGTCCTTCTGAGTGTGGGAAATTCCTCTCCTGCCCCTGAGAATTGACCACACTGAGACTGTGTGTGGCCATGCCTTTCCCTGGGCTCTCCCAGGAAACTGAGCCCACCACAGGGCCTTTTGGGAGATAACATCCTCCAAAAGCTTCTCAGTCAAGCTCGAATTATTTGAGCAAAAGGACTCAGACCTACTGCTTTGTTTTGGCATTCAGTATTTCATTCTTTTTGTCTACAGGGCAGATGTGATTGCAGCTTCTGGCCTGTTTGCTGTAATGAAAGCCATGCTTTTACATGGCAGCATCTGCACTTTGGGGTTGTGCGGTCGCAGCTCTTCATGGCGCGCACTGGAGGGACGCTGGGGAACATCACTGGGGTGCTACATGCAGCCAGGACTGCAGCTTCTCCATCACCCTCTGGAAGCAGTTTCCCTAGTCTAGCACTCAGCAAAGTAAAGCAAAATCACTGTTTTACCTTCTTTCCTTGCATGCCAGGCTCGCCCTTCAAAAGCAATAAACACAGAGGAGAAAGATTAAGGAAAAAGAAAATAAGGCCCATTGCACCAATACTCAAAATCCATTGTCAAGTTCAAATAATTTGTTGCTTGTGTTGGTCAACTCTATCCCCCCAAAATGGAAGAAAGCACGTTCCTACAGCACGCTGACTCTAACTCCCACAGCTCCTACCCCACCCCATTTCAAGGTTTTACCAGGGGCTGGGCTGTGCTTTTTGTGTCGGTTGCACACTCAGACAACTTCAAGCCAATGGTTAATTCAGTAGTGCAGAAATTCAGTATCTGATCAGTATGGATGAGAACAATTCCACTGTGAAACATGTATGTTCATTTCTACTCCTACAGAAATATGTCAAGAATTCTTGTTTAAAATGCTTATCACTCACCTTTGGCCCCGGGGGTCCCCTGGCACCCTATGGGATGAAAAATCAGTTTGTTATACTTATTTGACAATAGAGCAGAACAGAATACACACACGTCCAGGAATATTTTCATCCCCATGAAAAAAATGATGCAGATGCCAGCTTCTCATCCTCCCTTATAAATAGAACCACGCTCCCAACAACAACTAGTAAATGGATATACAGATATATTTTTACTTGTGCATTGTATGCATTATAATTTTTGGCATCAATATGCAAAGACATGAAAGGAACCAGTGCAGAGCAAGGGATGACCTGGGCAGTGCAATAGAAACACCTTTGTGCAATACTAACCACAAAGCCATCGTCCCCTGGCTCGCCTTTAAGACCCTACAAAAAAAACAGAAACAAAAGAAACAACACCTGGAAGTATCTATCATTCATTCCTCATTCTCAACACTCAGTGATCATCATGCCATCCAACAGCATTGTGTTTCAGCTCATTTCTTTATTAAATGTATTGCCAGTGATCTGGAGAATTGCAACAGGTCTTCTGATGCCTACAAATCACTGAGGAGATCCCCTTTGGGCTCTCTGCATTACAGCTGGTGGCCACAAACACATGCTCTGGCTCCAGCTCTTTGCTCCAGAGCTGAAGATGGAAACCTCCCTCTGTTTTCTCACCCTGAGACCCAAAGCTCTGCAATGCAAGCAGCCACCAGCACTGGGGACACAGCATTTGGGATGGGGAAGGGGATGCCCTTAATTCTCCGCTCCCTCGCTGGGCTGGGGACCACACAGTATGTGCCCACTGCACATTTCTGGTCCTTACAGGGGGGCCTTGAGGTCCTCTTGGGCCATCTTTTCCTGTGTCACCAGGAGGCCCCCGGGCACCTGGGGGTCCTGGTGGACCAGGGGGGCCAGTGGCTCCATCTCGACCTTGATCGCCCTGGAAGAAGTTCACACAGACGTGGTGAGATGAAGCAGCGTGAGCAAGCACAGCAGCTAGGTATTGGCTACAGGGTGCCCACAGCACATGCATTGCATCCCCAGGCCATGGACAACTTGATCTCTGCCATGTTAGAATTAGGGTAGTATGGTTGGGTTGTGGTTGGACTCGATGATCTTTGAGGTTTTTTCCAATCTGAGCGATTCTATGATCCCAGGGGGGAGTTAATTGCAGCAGCCAATTGGGAAGGCTGGGAGCAAGCTCAGAGCTGCTCCAAGACCTTTGTGTCTAGTTCCTCAAATGAGATTTTGCTCAATGCCTTCCATCACGGTTTCATCTCATTAAGCCTTTCCCCAGTGACCATCTGCATAGAATCCACCAATTCAACATACCCAGAAATAAATGAAACCCAACAACATGCTGGCATGAAGCATGCACACAAGTCCAGACCTTAGCAGACCACACCAAAAAAACCCTCCCCCCTCGCCCCCTCCAAAAAAAAAAAAGCAGTTCTTAGTAGTAGACTTTAAATACATCCAAGTCCTATATTAACATCCAGCTCAGCTGACATCCTACTGGGATACAAGGGAAGAAAGCAGCCTCTCCTTGTGATTTCAGAGGTTCAGTGCACGCTGTGCAAGGGGAGCACTGCAAGCCGCCGCTGGCCACCGCGCTTCCAACATGTGGCTACACAATGGAAATCCTCATGGAAAGGCTGCGCCATAAATCTTCTAGCAACATCTGGATGGGTTACCAGCAAGGCACCAACAGGACTGTATTTAATATGTGGTCCACCCTCAAATCACGGACAAGTGTGGGATTTTCAGAAGTCCTTAAGTGACTCAGCAGCACAAACCCCGCTGCCTTTCAACGAGATCTGAGCTCCTAAATCACTTGCATGATTTGTAAAGATCCTATCTGCTAATCCTGAACGCTGCATCCAATTATGACAAGAGTCTCCCACTGAATTTTGCCTAATTAAAAAGTCACGTTTAGAGCACGGGGATTTAGACAATTGCATTTTAGTGCATATTACTTTGATTCCAGCATTGTCCATACACCCTACGAACATTTAAGGACTTGCTGCATGATCCCCACTTCCCATGAAGGACCACATGCTGAAACACCATCACTTGTCTGTCTCCTTGCTTTGCCAAAACTCCCCCTGAATTCTGACAGGGCTCACCCCGCTGCTCCTTGCAGGCACCTCTGAGTGCCCCATGGCAGTGACAACTTCAAACAGCACAGTGCACCATCAGCCAGAACGAGGGAACAAAAGCAGCTCAAACAAACACAGCAAACCAGAGGCAGCAGATTTGATACGTCTAACCTTGAGCACGCGGCGGCTAAAGACCAGCTGATCGTTAGCCAGAAATCCGTGATTGAGGCGAGGGAAAACCATCTAGCACAGCACAGGGCAAGGAGGAAGAGGAAAGAACAAGAATTTAGGATGAAAGCACAGCACAGAGCAAGTTTGAAAGGCCATAAAATGCATAACAACTTCTCTTCAATGATTAATTGATGTAAGTCTATCTAGACAACCGGTGGCTTTAACATTCTGGATGCGCTGGAGGCTCAGTAAGTAGACAGCAAAACAAATCTTCTTTCATGAGCTTACTGCACAATAGGACATTCAGGGCTGCTGGGTATGGACGATTCTCTGCTGCAGGACTTTTCTTCAGAATGCAGAGCATTTTCCAGTAAAAACCACATGGGATATATCTCAGCATTTATCCCAAGACCAAATATTATCTTTTTTTTTCAGGCTAAAATGAATACTGATGTATTCACCAGCCTACAAAACACTGATAAATCTCTCAGACTTATGTGATGCAAAAACAATGTATTCAGACCATGTCAGTAGTCATTGCTATTGTCTTTCAGCCTTTCCACTTATCTAGAGAGAAGCAGTAGGTTTCCTTTCTCAGGCTGTTTTGCTTGCTTCCTTTCCACCATCCAGCCCAGGGTCCATCCATCAGATGGACTATGCAAGAGGACTGCATGGACTGCAAGAGGAGAGACCGAAGGATGAAGCAAACAGCACGTTCTCCAGAAAAGAGGATTTCCACTCTGCAGAGAGAGGTTTTAGCTCAGCCCTCACGCAAATACAGCTGTTCTGGAAAGGAATAATATCCAAATCCTAAAGAGTAAAACTGAGATGAAACACATCCACATTAATGGTGTCACAGAGCCCTTGCACATTTTATTTTAAATGATCCCTGCTAAGGATGGTGATTGCCCCTAGGAGCATGAAATGCAGAGATGTCATCTCTGGCTCTGCAAACATCTGGACTACAGAGAGGCGGGTGCCAGGGGAGCACACAGTAAGCCAGAGCTGCCTCACACTGCACTGGCCCTGAGGCATTTGGGCTGCTGGATCTGACCCTGTGCAGCAGTGTGGGCTCAGAGAAAAGAAACCATGAACACTGACATTTGTCAGCTTCAGAGTATGCAATTTAGCTATTTCAACGTCATGATTCAAAATAAGTAAATACTATAAAGCTCTGTACATTTCCACAATGACTGTCATGGTGAGCCCTGCAGGATGCTCCATATGCTGAGCTCTTAACCTGCAATTTGAGCTCAGCAAGTATCTTTCCTTTTGCATAAAGAGAGAAAAAGCCCCTTTCCGCTTGCTGAGCCCACAGCTGTACAGCTGCATCAGGTTCAAACTCTGCAGCAGCTCAGATGCTGATGCTACTGGGACAGTCTCTGGCCATTAAGTAGGTCAGCACCTCACAGGCTATGGAGCATGGGACCTTTTCTCTGCAACAGGAGGCAGAGGCACTGGGAAACAAAGCTAGAGAGCCAGCAGCCTCGGGTCACCTTTGCCAGGCACCTGGACACCGGATAAAACCTGGTGATGCTGCACTGCCATTGTCCCCGAGCTGCCTCATCTCAGCAGTACAACGCTTGAGACATTTTGGCAAAGCTCACAGTCCTTCCTCTTCCTTTACCTGATCTCCTCCAGTGACTCCCACCTGTGGTGCCTGTGCTGCCAGAAGTCATGCTTGGGATTCTTTGAGACACATGAGGACAAGCCTGTGTTGAAGCCCCTCTTCTCCCCTCGAGAGCCAATCTGGCACCACTGCCACATGCACAATCCAGATGTGCAAAGTTCATCAAATCCCATCATTTGTCCAAACATCTGCATCCACGCTCTCCTGTGAGAACAGGATCAACTAAGCCAGAGTAATAAATCCAGAGCGGCCATCCTGCAGGGAGCTGGCCTAGATTATGAAGCTGTTTAGAGGTGTAAGGAAGTGTTTAAGAGAGAAACCAGCATGAATTGCAGGGCATAGAGGTCCCAGCCCTGACAGCATCCTGCTTTGGCTTCTTCTTTCTTTCTCAAAACAGAGAGGACGTGCTCTTACTTTTTCCCCATCAGTGCACCCAGGGGTGTTGCACCAGTGCTGGGTATGTTTGTTCCCTGCCTGGCTGGGCACAGCGCCCTTTGCAGGCCCTCAAATGCTCAGTTTTGCCATTGGGTTTTGCCTGGGACAGCCCAACAGGAACTGCTGTCTCCAAAAGTCACCCCCCAATATCCACACAAGCCACGCTCGTGTGTGTAATAACCACGTATCCATGCTGCTGGCAGGTATTAATTAGGGACAGATACAACAGCAAACACCAACACATCCAGTAGCTGTTCCCCAATATCCTCATCTCACCTTCATTGCATGCAGTCCCTCCAAAACCAACCCAAGTGCTACTTTCTGTTAATCTGTCATTCCTGGTGATAACATGTTTGTGTTCAGTGACACGCACTGTCCCAACCCCACCTCCCATAGACACATTTGTGAGCACACAGTGCTGGATACAGCCAGAGTTATTTATCTTCCCGTTGATGTGATGACTTGCTGTGACATCTTTCAAAATCAGCTCAACAAAGCTACCACCGAAACTTGAGGAAGAAGATAGATTAAACTACGAAATAAAAAATAATCTGGGCCAGATGGTGTCAATAAGTTTCATATCCAATCCAGCCCTGAACGCTGGAGATAGAACAGCAGTGATTTTCACAGCCAGCCACTGGTTGGTAGACCTAATTGGTCCAGCCTTTTTCTTATTCTTGTGTAAAAGGATGTGAATATATACGTATATAATATATATAAATAAAAACAAAATAACGCAAGAGTAAAACAAAATCTGGGCAAAGATCAACCACGGGAAAATAAGCACATAATTATTGATAGATTAAAACATTAGACAAACACTGCTGTGGAAGCTCTGCAAGTCCAGCCCAGGCCTCTGCCCACTGCTCTGCAGCAGGACGGGGGCTGCAGGCAGCAGTCAGGCTCCCTGCTTACCTGGCAGCATGAGACCTGGAGCTCCAAAGCCTGGTCAGCACCTCCAGCACCAAGCAAATCACCGACCCCACACGTATCCTCTCCCACAGAAGTAACCTACAGCCCCAGCCAGGCAGCAAAGACTCACATCCACATGCAGCTGAATTGTCTCCCAAAGCCTTTTTTGAGGGTGGGGGGGCACTCAGAACAAGGATGAGACCTTACACTGAGCCCCTCCACAGCTGCACAGGAATAAATCTGGCTGGATTTCAGGGGCTCTTGAAGCCCAAGGGTGATGTTTCCAGATGCACCCATGGAACTGCTTTGGGAAAAAATGACACCAAAAAGCACATAACAGCCTCGAGTAGAAGAAGGAAAAATGGCCCTGAGACACCTCTGGCCAACATTAACCACTGCCCTCTGCAGAAAACTTCATCTATGTTACAGACAGCACAATTTCCCCCTCACCTTTTAACAGCCTTTATTCTCACCCACAGGCAGCCTAGGCATTGCCTGCACATCACCCTCTTCCAGCAACAGAGGACAAATCTCCACCCCACCCAACGCTGCACCTTGCCTTGGGAGCTGTGACTTCCACCATGTACTTCCACATGTACTGGTTCTTTGATGCCAGCAGACAAGGAGCACAGCTTTGAGAACAGAGCCCTCATGGAATGAAGGAATGAGGGATAGGAAAGCACGTGAAACTCTCAATGGGGCCCATAAACATCTTCAGCTCTTTTCCCCATTCTCATGGTTAGACAGACAGACAAACAGAGCTCCAATGGCAAATCAAAGCATTTCCAGAACCGCCGCATGGACAGAGTTGCACGCTTTGCACAGTGACCAAACCCAACCAGAGTTGGGAGTGAAACAACACACTGTGTCACTACTCACCCTCGGGCCGATGTCCCCTGCTTCACCCTGTGTGTCAGGAGGAACAGCAAAGGTCAGCTATGAGAGGTCAGATTTCAAACGCGAGGAAGCGAGCGCGGGGTCAGCTGGACGAGGGAACAGCAAGCAGGGGAAGTGGGAACGATCCTATTGCTTAACGTATTCAAAACCAGGGAGAAGTCTTGGAGACAACACAATAGGGAATGGTTCAGCCCTGGCAGGCAATGAAACATATTAAATCTGAAATAACGGACTGTTTCCAACTTTAAGGCTCCCCTAGCAAATGCTTATGTCCTACATATGCAGGGACTAACATCACTTTCTGTACAGTAACGACATTCCCTGGCTGCTCGAATTTCACAAGAGGATGTCATGCAAACAGAACAACGGAGCCCACAGCCTTCCAGCTCCTGTGCTGACACAGCTCTATGGCTGAACCAAACCAAGTGGCGATGCCATGCCTGGTGTGCATGGGCAAAGTGAACAAAAAGAATCACAGCAAAACAAGGACATGCAGCGGTTTCTGATTAACTACATGCTAATATAGTCTTTACCTTTTCCCCTTTTGGTCCTGGAGGCCCCTGGAAAAACACGAGAACAACAATTCAGAAACAGTGGAATCAGTGCATACACTCTTACCCCAGCATCAAAACCAAGCTGACTGCTTTCACCAGTTCACAAACCTGAGGCACATAAGTATTACTTTAAGCAGTTTGTTGCTGGACACAAACAGCACACTACTGGGAAGCAGCAGGGGGGCCGTGCCTGCTATGCAGGGGCACAGGAGTGGAGAAGGGCCAGGCAGAGCAGGGCCAGGCAGTGTGACAGCCACTCGGGGGCACATGATGCTGAATAGATACAAGACATTTCTCGAAGTATTAAATCACTTCTAGAAAAACACATGCTCAGCATATCATTACAACAATTATACATCTGTTTGAAATAAACAAGGAGGATGGGCTGCTTTCTTTGGCCTATTTGCTGAAGACATAAGTCATATTCCTTCTAAACAGCTTTCTGTAAGACAGACAGGCAGAGACACACTGCAGCCCCAAAAAGAAGCCGCAGAGCTTTGATGTGCTGCTCTGCATCCTTCAAGCACAAGACCATCCAGCATCATTTGTTCAGCCCAGCACACGGTGTGGCAGCAGTGCGGCACAGAAGGAGGCAGGAGGTCAGCAGTGATGCTGGAGCATCTGTAGCCTCGTGCTGCATCCCTCCTGCTGGTAGCTTGGCTCTGAGCAAACCTGCTGGCCGCTCACTCTTATGGAAGAGATCGTAAGCAGTCTGGTTTGAGTTTGACCATTTGTAAGTTTGCTTTTTCATTCAGGCTCTTCCTGCTGCTCATCCAGAGGTCTCCCTCCTCCCCTTCAACCACTCGCATCCCCGTTGGTGAAGGAGCGCAGTGCTGAGGTTTGCACCACTCTTTTAATAATGGTGTTTTGCTAATTCAAAGACAATTTAAAAAAAAAAAAGCAAAAGAAACCCGACCACAGCTATGAAAAAACATACAACATACAGCTACAACAAAATATTCCCTAGCTGGCTAGAAATTAGTGCAGTCAAGAAGTTATCCCAGACAAAGACTGAGCGACTTTGGGAAAAAAAAAAAAAAAAGATCACTTGATGGAGGACCAAAGCTTGAAAAGATTTCAGATGGTGCCCTCTAGTGAACGTGGACCAAAGTGAGATTGGGAAACAAAAACCAGAAGCAGCCATGAGCTCCTGCAGCAGTTTTCCAGTGAAAGGACTCAGCACTGACCAGTGCTCAGCCAACACCACCACAGTGGGTGTGTGACTGTAAAAATTAGCACAAGAAGCATAGAGCACTGAGTGTCCACAGGGCTTCTGAGAAAAAAAAGAAAGAAAACTCAGGCCCAGGGCTTAAACTTGCACGTGTTACTGATCACAGAGTAATTATTTTAGATGCAATCTGCCCCACAAGCAGTTATACACACAGAAAATATCTCAATTTAGGTTGTATTTGAGATTCTGCCTAGACGTGGCACAGCAGCATGAAGGACGAGATGACACGTTCAGCAGGTGGTGCTACTTACTGGTTTGCCATCCAAACCAAGGGGACCCTGAAAAGGGATGGAAAAGACAAAATGATTAAAGAATAAAATACCCCAACAACTTACAAACATAGCAGTATCAGTCATGCTCTGACAGAGGCTGTACTCGCATACTGTACAATCCTTGGCTATGTTACTTATACACCTTATCCTTCATGCATGCAAGCAAGAAGGTTTCTCAGCAGCTGAGCAAGAGGTGACAACTCGCAGAGCACAAAGAGGTGAGGAAGGAAGCGACAGGGTTAGTGACAGGGGCACATGGCTCTGGCACAGCACTCAGGACTACCTCAGGTTTTTTAGGACTAAGAACTGCTTTGGTTAAACTGATGGGGTCCCAGGAGTGTTCCACCACAGGCTTGGAGCTGGATGCGGTGTTCTGCTTTCTCCAAAGGACGTGCTAAAGCTCTGCTGTACTCTGTGGGGAGCACCCATCACCCCCAGACCACAAGGGAAGCCTCATGGATGGGGCCAGGCGTCTCACTGGTGAGGAAGGAAGGGTACATCCATCCCACAGATACCTACGTGCTTGTCCCATCAGCAGCAGCACTCCACCAGAAATACAGCTGTATTTGCAGGACCAAGCTCTGGGCTACCCCAGCTCTCCCTTTCCTAGCACTGCTGCAGGAGCGTGTGGTGGATCAACGTGTGCAGCTATTTGCATTCAACAGTAAGTCCAAGGAGAACTGCATTTTCCTTCTCCTCTACCTGCAGCCTAGGCTCATAAAGCCTCTCCTCACATAGTCACAAAGACAACTCAGCCTGAAAACATTTCCCAAAGAGATAAGACACGATGGCTGCAAGTCCACGAAGTGCTCAGACTCCTGCTTGCACCACAGACCCCCCAGCCCAGGCTGACAAGGGCTCCAGGCAGAGCCAAGGACTGTGCCAGGTGTCCCCACAGCATCCCTGGCTTTGCAGCCTGGAGGACCTACCGAAGCACACGCCCTCTAGATGGTTGCATAACACAGCAGTAAAGAGTCAAAGTTTTCTATTTTAGGGAACTGTTTAGGGTGAACTTTTTCTGAGTTTAGCTTAAATCTGTGATGCTGAAATGGAGATTAAAAAAAAAAGAAAAAAGAGAGAAGTTTGTAAGAGAAGACTAAAGTCTGCATTAAAAATAATGTGTCTATCTCCCAGCTCCAGCTGTCAGTAAGGAATAAATCAGCCTGCAGCAGCAGAACTGCCATGCTTGGAGTGTTAAACCTCAGGTCTGCATGGTTCTGTTGGGTGAGAGGCAAACCCAGAGGGCTGGGAGAGCAGTGCCAAGGATATTCACCTGAAAACAACAGGCATCCCTGTACACGTGAGGTTTTGGAAGCTACCAAACCCTGATTAACTGCATACTGTATGTTATTTATGAGGAACTACCAGTATACAAATGTCAATACACAGAAGTGTTGATGAAAGACATGAGCAAACTTAGCAGTGTCCACTGATACAGGCTTGCGTACCACAGCCAAACTACCCCTTCCCTGACAGACATCACTCTGCACTTTATCTCACCACACTTCTTTACATCAGAGCGATTGGGAAAGGTGTCAGGTCTGCCAAATTTCCCTCCTGAAGCTACAATTGCTGGAGCTGTTTGACCTGAAGCTTCCAATGCAGCTACTGGGAACCTCCAGAGGAAAAACGTGGGACCTGAGCAGGGAACTCACAGCACATCCAAGTTCTCCACGAAACAGAAGTCCCACGGATTTAAAAAGTAAAAGAAATTTATAATAGCAATTCATCAGCTTCTAGCTATTCTTGTATCAGTCCACAAAGGGACATCCAGAAGGAAAAACAATAGCCTATTCAAAGAATGTTTGTTTGAGGGAAAGCATTTAATGCTCAAGAGAAACCATATCCGTTGGGCTTTCAAAGGGGCGCTGGGCCAGCCGCTCCGCCGAGCGACAACGCCGTAAGTCAGGCTCATAAATGTTCATCACTTCAGGCTGAGGTCTGATGGGCTGAGCCCAACCTGCCTGGCCAGCAGCCCACGGCAGAAGGCCCCAAGCAGTCATGGAGCTGCTGGGGTAAAGGAAGAGACCACACTGGAGGTGTGGGTGTGTGTGCGCTCCGTGGAGAGCCTGCAACATTCAGAAGCGCCCAAGTGTTGAGATCATGATTCTCCCTTCCTTAAATTCTGGTCCATGTCATTTTAATTAAAAATGAAGCAATGTTTAGTTTATTTGATAACTAAGGAACAGAAAAACAACTCCCTTTTCCCCAATCAAAAACCAACTCTAGAGAAGTTTTCATTTTGGAGGGGACAAAAACCACACTTAAACAACCAACAAAGAACCTAAAAGAAAGGCGAGCATTCCGTACACCCCACAACAGAGCCAAAGCAATAGGAAGTTGTAGAGTTGTGCTGCAATTTTTGCCAGGGATAAGTTTCACTCCTGTCCTTGCCCATGCTCTACTACAAGCCTTCTGCTCCTAATCACAAATTGAGAACACTTTACATAATTCAACACTCACAAAGTTAAGAGAGGATGAACCATTTTGTCTAGAACAAGCCTGATGCTTTGAGACTGAGTAGAGAAAAAAAATGTCATCAGCTTTCCTCAAAGTGTGGATCTGACCAAAAGCACCACTGCAGTGACAAAGAGGGACAAAACCCATCAACCCCGAGCAATTTGAGCAAGCCAGCACTGGTGTGGTCCCAGCTGGGCACTGGCACAGCCACTGGGTGAACACTGGAGCCACTGATCACTGGTAACTAACTCAGATCTCATTTTCCCATCACACACCAGTAAGGACCACCTGCATTCAGCACCAGGTCAGCACAGCTCTGCAGGATGTCATCAACATTTGAAGGGAAAGGAGGAAATGTTCCTGTCAGATTGATAAAGAAAACACATCTGCAACATCTGGCCAGAGCCACGCTGGAGCGCGGGAGGCGAGGAGATGGGTCAGCAGGAGCAGAGGTGAGAGGTGCTGCAGTTGCACTCCCAGACAGTAACACCCATCACACCAAGACATGATTTATGTGCTAGCTGAGAGCACAGACCTGAGCCAGGTGAGATGCTGGGGCACCAGTGCAGTTTGGTACTGCTTCACGCACTCTCGCTGTCTGCCTTGATTTGGTCACACACTTCAGCTTTAGTGCTCAGTTGCAGTTTTAAAAACATGATACTTTTTGGTGTTTGTTTCACAGTAGAAACTCACGAGGGTCAAGACACAGCACCAGAATACCACACTTTTGCAGTGACAGCTGATTCACTCAATGCTGAGAGCCACCAAAGGCTTAGGAACAATTAGGAAAACACGTCAAGCTTACGAGCTCTGATCCCAAAGCAAACGCTCTTGGATTAAATAACGAACATTTCCCCTGCACATCCCTTACCCTGCTCAGGGGGAGGCCTGGCTGACCTCCTGCCTTCCTCCTCCATCGCTGATGCTGTTGGGAATGGGTTTGCTTCAGCAGGAATGTTAGGGGCAAAATACTGAGTGAAAACAAAGCCAGAGATTACTAAAAGGCCAACCCTTCCAAGTTGGGAAATCTTCTCTCATGGTTATTTTTAATGTTTCCTGCTCTGCTAAAAATTAGCACAGGGGTCGGAAGGAACCCTGCAGTCAAATTTTCATGGATTCAAAGGACTGCCTTCAATCTCTGTCTCTGTGGTTTAGAAAAATAGTAAAATCTTACATTTGAGAAGGAGAAAAGTGTCAGAACAAAAGGGCACGGCAATATTTTAGCACCATCACCAAAGGCCTGGGATCATTGAGTGCTGCTGAGCCTCTTTCTGCTCCATCCACCACCACCACCACCTCTCCAGGAATCACTGGCCCTTCCAAGCAGCAGCACTTACATGCACATGAGGAGATGGCTGAGTTCCTACAGCCCATGGGAAGGGTTACCTACAACACTGCTGCAGACGATGGCTGAGTCCAGACCCTTAGATCCCTTCTGGCCATTCCTTCTATGAGATGTGTGCATGTGCTAATTAACAACCTTCGCTAATAACGTGCTTCAGATGGAACTACATTCTGCAGCCACAGCTGAAGGCAGCAAATCCCCGGTAGAGGGCTCAGACAGAGGATGCAGAGCAGCAGCCTGATAAGGGCCAGGCGTGTGTTAACAAACCAACCAAAAAAAAATTGTGTTCTATTGGAAAAAAAATTTTTTTAAAAAAAATTCCTCATACTGCTGGGCAGCCTTATGTCCATTCTTTGACAGAAACAAAGCAGAAACGAGCAGCAATGTGCTAAGAACTTCACCCATAATGCAAACCAGAGCGTGGGGCTCTGCAGGAGAGCTGCCACCCTGCAGGCTGGGCTGTGCCATGCAAGCTGCCCGCCACCCAACGTCCTCTGCAAGGGGATCCCAGTGAGGACATCGGTGCCTGCAAGAGTTCCTGCAATCCTTCAAAAATACGAAATAAAAGGGGGAGAAGGAAAAAAAAAAAAAAAAAAGAAGAAGAAAAAAACAGCCCTGACACTCTTCTGAGGGTCTTTTGGAGCAGTACTGGACCCTACTTGTCATCCAGTTCCTTCTGGGCACCACCAGCGCAGGCTCACTGCAGCACTTAGCTCCCAGCTCCCTTCCCAGAGGCACCAACAATGTTCATCAGGGGTTCAGTATGGAGGTAAGAGACCTTTTCCCCTTCAGTATCTACCTTTAACATAGAACTCCAGCACAAGTCTCCTTCCATCTCCTCACAGAACTCCCTCATTGCTTCACTAGACATCTTTCCAAAGATGCCTGGAAGTAAATTTGATGCTAAGCAGCACAAAGGGATGGAAACAAATCACTGCACAGGAGCAGCACCAGACATCGCCTCAATTCCTCAACCTGCTTAGACGAATCACAAAGAAACGTCCCAAGAGAGACATGGGTTCACCCACTCCTTCCAGCACACAGGGAAGCAGAGAAGCCCTAAAGCTGCCTGCCCTGATGCACGGGCCAGCTCCTGCTCCTCCACACTCTTGCACAATTGCATGAGAGCGTGTCATCTGCTGCTGAGCACCAGGTCAGGAGTGAGAGCTCATCTGTGCATCACATGGCACCAGTTTGCTTCCAGAACAACAAAGTGCTTTTATGGAAGAAAGTCCCCTGACTTCCCTCAAATTTCTGAGGTTGAAATGGGTTCCATGTGTGCTGTGCAACTCCTCCTTGTAAGCATTTGGTGCCCAGTTGGGTTCTGGACATTTTGTGTTTAGCATCCAGCTAAGGAAGGAGACAGCCTCTGTGGTGGGAATGAAATTTTGACGTTGGTAAGCAATTGTGTTGGAGAATTCCAAGCAAACACTTCAACCTCACGGTATCTTTATATCCTTGCCCTGTTACTGCAATTCCAGCTCTATGGCTCCATTGGGATTGCCTCTCCTATTGGGCCGATGACCATATTCCTTGGTTTTCCTCAGTTTTCTTCTGCATACAAGCAGAAAAATTCTCCTTGCAGTTGTTGTTGGTGCCTTTGCTTGGCCAGAAGTGCTGGAAGAGGAATGGGAAGCCCAGAAGACAACCAAATACATCTGCCATTCGTCTGCTGGATGCGATGAGGCAACTTTTTGTTTTTTCCCTGTGGAAGAACTACCTCTAAATCCAAAGAAAAACAAACTGCTGCCCTGAAGAGATGTTCTTTACAAAGTCATTGTGTCCACAGATAGAGACAGTAAATGGACACAACAGGAGAATGCACTGGATCTGCTTTCCTGGCTTAAAATTACCCCCTCTAGGCAGTACGTGAATTGGCCACAAAACTGATATTAGAATGAAGAAACTCAAACTACAAAATTTGCCTTGTAAAATGAATTTTCTGTTACTTCTGTCTTTTGGAGTCTTACTGGGAGAATTATGTGTGCAAATGACTTAATTCACAGGAGATACCCGTGAAGTTTGAGTATTTATGAATAAAGAGACCCGTGAGAACAAACATAGGACTGAAGCCTGCAATTAAGGATAAAGACTACAGTTCAACAGTTATGAACTTGATGAACCTAGCCA
The DNA here is from genome assembly GCF_987193195.1 of Phasianus colchicus. Taxonomy (NCBI): domain Eukaryota; kingdom Metazoa; phylum Chordata; class Aves; order Galliformes; family Phasianidae; genus Phasianus; species Phasianus colchicus. The sequence goes on along the minus strand of NC_143450.1, from coordinate 14,736,157 downwards.
AGGAAACGGAAAAGTCAACTTGACAATGGCAACATTCATTTTGGAGATGGACACCAATTACACAACACTGTTCTAGGAGATATCTAACAATGCCAGACTTTAAATATGATGTTATTTTATATGGGCATTCACAACTACCCAAAACACCCATGGAACATACAGGTGCTCCATGTCTGTACACAAGCTACAACTCTGGGTCTGGAAACCATCTGCCTATTGTAAAAACAAAACAAAACCAAACAAACAAACAAAAAAAAACCCACAAGAGAAGTATGAGATCCACACGCTCGTCCCGACAGCCCATGGGATCTGACCATGTAGCATGGTCTCCCATTCCTGGCAGTCTTCCTGAAGTGTTAAACTGCTGTTTCCAAACACACTTGGCTAAATTCACTCTCCGGAGCTTTTTGGTAAGCTCGAAGGGACCACGACAGAATGGAGGAACTGCCACAAGCAGTTGGCTTTGGCACGTGTTCCTCATTTCTCACACATCAGCCTGCATTCAGAGCACGTTTATGGGTTGCACACAAACAGCTTACATGGACTTTCCCCTGCTGAGTTATTTACATTAATTGAAACTCCTAATTGCTCGCTGGAGGAAACCCCAAACTCAGTTGGTTGAAGCCAAGGTCTAGGGCTGCCACCAAAGCACTGCCATGCTGTGGTCCTGGGAGCTACAGAGCCAGCTTCCCTTCTGCAAGCGCTCCCCCAGCCCTGCTCCCAGACATCAGCTCAGAAATAACATTTGGCTTCACTTTTTGCCTTGAAAATTAATTAAGACCAGAGGTTGTCATCCTTACAAGTTCATTTCTGGCTCTAAGCACTACAGCTGAGCGTTGCTCATTATGCAGAGCTCCCCAAAAAGCGTTTCAGAAGATGCTGAGCCACTTAGCTCCAACTGCAGCTTAACCCAAGGTGAGAATATCCCGTGCAAGAATATTTCAGTTTTGACTTAGCAGTAATTCCCTGCAAGATGCATCAGCGTAGAGCAAAGTCTGTGCTGTTCTCAAAGTTCACCCAGCACAAAGTGCCAGGATGCAGTGAGGGTTCAAAAGGCCCCTGTTGCAAAGCACGTAATTAAAAACAACTAACAACTCACTGTCCTTTACCAGAACTCTGCTAACTCATCTTGTTGGTGTGGTTATCAGTCAGCAGAAAAGGATGGTATCACTGGATAGTGAATGACTTTGAGTAAGAAGGTGCGTGACTTCTCACAGGCAGAACTGGAAGCCCTCTCCTCCCCCACAACCCTGATGAGCTGCCATCACTGCAAGAGATGGGCAGAGCAATGCCAAAGCTCTTTCAGGCAACACGCATTAATGATTTACAAAATTCAAAGGCGAACATTATATGCTGGGAGAAACAAATGAGTAACACTCTGATCAACTAAAAATAGATGCTAGTATTCCAAGGAAAATGTATAAAGTAAGAGACAACTCTGTTTCCTATCACACTTCTTCTGCAAAGCCTATTCCCTGCTCTGCTTTTTATTAATGAAGACACGCACATAAAGTAATTCACCTCATTAATCAACTTAATTCCTTTGGTTTCTTCCCACTTGAAGTGACAACTCTCCATTGGGGATGTCACGTTTAGGTGGTGTTGTGGAGACCAACTCTGGGGAGGAATGAGTTAGCAGAGGCAGATGAAACTCTTCAGCAGAGTTGGGCTCCAGAAGGCTCTCTGATGGATGGGAAGAGGGAAGGAAATGGTTTCTGGTGAACAGCAAATACGACATCTCACTGGGAAAGAGGAGAAATATTGTGTAGGAGGAGAGCTGAGTGGTTTGAAGGCAAGGAGAAAACCATCCCCACATGGGGCAGGAGGATGGGATGAGCGCAGGCTGCTGAAGGCACCTCCCAGCCATCACTTCTCTCCTCCATAGATGATCTAATTCTACTAAACAATCTCATGATGGGAAGATCTGCCTGCATCAGAAGGTCATTTAAAAAGAACTGTACTGGAAGCAGACCATCCATCTGGTCTTCATGTCTCTGTTTTCTAAACACAGCAGTCTACACCCACTAGCACAGGCAGCCAGAAGCACCCCTGTGCTGGCCCTCTCCAAAGCCCACCCCTGTTCCCTTCATGGCTTTACAAGGAATAATGATCCCCCAGTGCCAATGCACCAACCCTATGGTGAGGTAAGCACGTGTCCCTGCTCAGGCACAAAGCAGAGCGTGGGGACAGTGCACATCTGCTTTTCCTCTGCTCCAGTACAGCTGCGGAAAAACCCAAAATTGAGCTCTGAGTCTGCGTGTAAATTTGGGGTGGGCACTCTTGGCAAACACCAAAAGCGTCATCCAAATTATCCTCATCAATCTGATACAAAGCTACTGTCATCTCTTCAGTACAGCCGGTGAGGGGAGTGCCAGAGCGAAACAATGCAGGCAAACCAGCAGGAGTGGCTGTCCTGCCTGCAGCCGTGCTCTGCAACACCCTCCAGAGCAGCAGGGAGAGCTCAGCACCCAATTGTGCACACTCAAAGTGGGTGCAGCTGAAGCCCCAGTGTTGCCCCATGGCTGCTGGGCATGATCCTGAGCAGGGCAACTGTTGGCATAGTGAAATGGGAACGGAGCATCAAAGCCAGAGATGTAAAAGGGCCCTGGAAGTTGCTGTGCCCCTATGCCCTCCATGCAGCCCACACCACACAGCTGCACTAATGCACGTTGAAGGCTTTTCCTGTCCAGGATTGTGCCTGGCTAATGTGTCCCAGCTCACCAGAAGAAACAACTTGAGCTACTGAACTTTGAGCCCGCAACCGCAGAGAGCTCGTGCTCTATTTCCACTTCATTTAATTCCAACACTCACTCAAAACCAGAAGGGATTTAGGGTAACACACGTTGTTGTTGGCACACGCTTAACTGTTAAACAAGAGTCTCAAAGCCCAGCTGGACTGACAGACTGGCTCAAGCCCTCCTGAGAGCCTATCTGCTCTCCCTATTGCACTCAGCACCTTGCTCAAATGCTAGCAACTTGCAAATAAAATCAAAGAACTGTTATCCAAGAGGTGGAAGTGTTATCACATCCATCTCTGGTGCCAAACACTATTTAATTTCCACTCACTACTACTTCTGCACTTGCCCGTAGCCAAAGTTTCATGCAATTTTGTTAAGGAACTGCAGAAAGCACGGGAGAGGGAAAAAAAAAATCAAGAAATGATCAGAAGATGCCAAAATGATGGCACAACATCCCCACATGGTTCTATGAAAGCATCTACTCACTGGGCTCAACTGAGGTTTCCCATGTTAGAACGATCTCTGGCCATGCCAGTGCCCAGCCCTCCCCACCAGCCCCGTTCCCAGCAGTGCCCCAGCATGGTGCTCTCCCACAAGGACATCCACTGAGCCCTGAGCATCCCCCACTGTGACACAGTCCACCTCCACCACCAGCCCTGCATTGCTGTATAGGAACAACTACAGCCAGACGAGGCCTATATCCACCTTCAAATTTTACCTGCTCGGAGTTAATTTCATCAGCTGGAAGGAAACTAAATAATTACATCAGTTTGCCCCAGCAACTGGATGTAATGAAGTCTCTCCACATGCTTCTACTGAATCACTCTCAATTCTGCTTTATGTTGTTTTGTCCTCCACATATACGCCTTGAAAATACAATTATTATCACCTCCTTATTAGATAAAGATACTTAGCATAGCCACAGGCCAGCAATTCACTGTTCACTGGGTTGGGTTCATCATTTTGCAAGGCCCAGAATAAAATCAATAGCGCAGCAACAGGAGGTCCCAGGGAGCAAGGAGACAGGAGCAAAAACCTTCCAGGGATATAATGCTGTTCTCCCAGTGCAGACGAAGCAGCAGAGCTGGAGGTGGCTGCCAGCCCTGAGGCAGCAGCAGAATCCCTCACCGGGACCTGGAGTCAACACAAGGCTGGGGCTGGCTGCCAGGCCAGGCTGGGGGGCATGCTCTGTGCTAGGGAAAATCTGCTATTTCATCTCAGCATTTCCGATGTTCACGACTCCATGACTAACCACAGGCACACGCTTTGCCAGAATATCATCAACATAAAGATGAGGGCAAACCTGCCCACAGCCAAGGGTACTGTTTGTTCATTAGTGGTTAGCCACATCCTGCAAGAGCAGGAAGCCACCGTAAAACTACAATTACACAGGTCAACCAGAGCAAAGTCTCCCATTTTGAGTTCAGCTCTGAACCACTTCTTGTGTGTTTCCGTGCCCTCCTTGCTCTGCTGAGGCCCCACAGACATGACAAGGCTCCAGCATCCAGGGGGAGATGGAGCCATCCAAAGCAATGGTGCCCCAACCTACTGCAAAGTCCACCTGCTCATTCTGCAAAATTAACACCTGTGTGTACCTCTCCTCCTCTGGGCCTGCTGGAGAAAGGTTCCTGTCTTCCTCAGGGAGGGGAAAATGGAAACTGAGATCAGCTTTGTTTTCCTTCCAGCTTTCCTTCCTCAAGCTCTCCATCCATCACGCGCACGAAATCCAACAGATGTTGGTTTTGTTTAACAGCTGCTCAGGGGGAATCAGGACAGGGCATGAGGTGGCAGTGACAAGGAGCAAGTTTTCCTAACAGTCTTCTTGAGAAAAAAGTAAACGGGCAGGAGTGCAATAACAAATACCACAAGAGTGTCCTGTAATACCATGAAAGACTTCAAGCCTTTTGCTCTGTAAACAACGGAGAATATTGCAAAGGCTCCTGAGATTTGGGGCCAAATCTCTCTAAAGGGCATCACTGACAAAGAGGGCAGAAAAAAGGAAAAAAAAAAAGATCAAGACACGCAAAGAAAATCAAGTGTCATGGCAAAGACAGAAAGAATGATGGGTGCAGATTAAAAGAGAATAAAAATAAAAGGAATAGCGGAGTTACCGGGTAACCATCGCGTCCTGACTGCCCCTGTGGTGGGGAACAAGCGAGATATCAGGTCAGTCAATGCTCATGGCAGCAGGCAGGGCAGGGGCTGTCAGCTCCCCAATGGCCCTAGGACCGAACTCCTCCATAGAAATCTCTCGGGGCAGTTTTCTTCCCCAAAAAGGTCATGCCTACAGCCAATTTTCCCCAGATTTTGACCTCATGCCTCACTTGAGCTACTTACCGAAGGCTTGGCCAGCTTGCCCCCATCCCTGCTGCCCATGAAGCAAACAGTAGGGTCCCAGCCACGCACCCATGGCCCCATCCCAAAACCAGAGAGAGGTTTGGTTGGTGATTGCTGAGCACTGAACTACCGCGGCACCTGATCCTGTGCAGGTTTCCCCTTTCAAATCCATTACTCTCTTTGAGGTTGAGATTCCCCCAGCTCACCTCTACAGCTCGCTTGTGTTTGCAGTGAAGTGGAAAGCCAGAGGATGCTATGGGGAAAGACCTTAAGTCATTAACAATACCTGTAGGAGCAGCAGAGAAAACCCCAACTCAACCAGAGGACTTCACCCTTTTTGCTCCCCCTCTGGGGGCTCCCAAAGGCATTTACAGCTCCAGCTGAGCCAGTGACACAGTGAGGGACTGCTGTAAGCCAGACACCAGGCAGATTGCTGGGAAGGAGCTGTTAAGCATTAGCTGGTACACAGGCAGGCAGTAAGGCATGTGTCTGCTACAGCAGTGTCATATGCTACTATAAACATAGATTATGTCAGCATGCCTCAGATATGCAGCGAGCTCCACACGTTTCTTACAGCACGAGCAGCTCTGGCAGCCCATTCCTATCCATTACAATGGTTTTCACTTCTTGCTAAGTGCTCCTGCAGCACCATTGGTTCATCCAGAAACAACACTGGCTTCCACAACCACCTATTTAACAAATTGCAGCCTTGGGATAAAGCATACAGTGAGGTCTTTATAGAGATGTATGGCACTGGAGCACACACACAAATAGGAAACACTTGTAAACTCGCTCGCTGGTGAGCTTCCCAGTCAGCATGCTAATGCATAAAGTGTCTGCTAATATCTGAGTCTGTAAATGTTTAATTATGTATGTGGCAAGTCTATCCTTCAATGGCAGAAATTTCCTACCCAGCATGTGATTTTAATACCCTCTGAAACGGAGGTTTTATAGCACAGCAGAGCAGAATCCCCCTCACTCACAAGACAGGATGATCAATCATCCAACAGCCACAAATCCTGCACCACAAATTCTAATAATTTTGTACACACAACTAGCTTATGACAGCCAAAAAATGAAATGCCAGAACAACTGCTACTAGGGAACAACAGAACTGAGGATACAGCCTCAGCAGTGCGATGCTGTACATGTAAGACGTAATCAATTCCTTATGGCCAAAATCAAGAAACAGAAGAAACCAATAGAGCTAAATGCAGTACTGCTGAAATAAAATAATATTGTGGTTCTGTGGGTTCTAGGACTTTTATTATAATGTTTAAAAGAAGTCTCTGAAAAAGGCTACTTGAGCTAAAAATTGCAAGATCATTATTTTTTTAAATGAACTAAAGCAGGAGCTGTCTCTGGAAGGGCAAAGGGAGAGAAAAACGCCTTGTTTGTGTTCCACGTCCCCTGCGCTCCGCCTGCAATTCAGTAGTGCCGTGGGAACCAGGAAATGAAACCAAGGAGAAACAAAGCAAAACTCAGAGTGCTCCATATGTTGCCTCTGCCGAACGGCGCACCACGAAGCGCACGTGAGGAAGCGCAACGCGGCTGGCTGCGTGCGGGCTGACGGCAGGTGCAGAAATGGTTAAATCAACCCGTTTAGAAGCCAAAGTGTTTGAATTAAGAGAAAAAGTCCCTTAAAGACACATCAGTGGAGTTCAGCTCCAGCACCCCGAGCACTGTGCATCCACGCAGGGCTCTGCGATCCCTTCGGATGGCGCTTGCCCCTTTCACACCATTATGAACATCTCCAAAACCCATCGTTTTTGTTGTGTGGGCAGAGAGGCCGTGCTGTGGTTTTCAATTACAGAATATTTACAGGAAAATGATTTCATGGTCAGACTAAACTTCTGAACACAAACTGACAAGGAAAATTCATTTGTTTGCCTTTCTCGAGCCAACCAGTATCTGGGATTTATGGCTAATATTGGGCACAACACTTAGAGTCAGTGTGTTCAGATCTCCTCTAAGAACAGTCAAGTCAAAGCCATTAAGCCTTAAATTTTCCTAATTTGCTCCTTCGAAATGTAGCCCAATAATAACTTTACTCAATCCCCTCTTCGGGCTAAAAAACAAACTTGAAATAGAAGTGAAATTTCCAACGGCTGAATGCCATTAACCAAAGCCATCAGCAGCGTGGTCCATCCCAGGAAACCAAAGCCACAGCGCTGTGACAGCTCCCACGCTCCACGTGCAGCTCCTCGTCACCTTTTGGCCTTCAGGTAGATGGACAGAACTGGAAATTAATCAGCCCAAGAATTGCTAGCCAGGCTATTTTTCCTGAAATGACCCCTTTCCAACCCTGTGAGGCCCTGTGAGACGAGAGCAACATGAAGAAACGTCATGGACAGGGAAACACATGGCTGCCCACAGCCTGTGCCTCTCCTCCCGCACTGGGGGAAGAAAGAAGGAAAACAGAAGCACCTAACACCCATAAATCCTCTTTAAAAACCCCTCAGCAGCGAGGAGGGCCCAATGGAATGTTCTTTTCTTGCTCCAAAAGCAGCAGGATAACCTCAGATTTGAAAGTGGCGGTGGCACAGCGAAAGGCACGTCTGAACATTTGGAAAGAGGAGTTGACACATTTTCAACTATTACCCCTTCAAACAACAAATTCCCCATAAATTTTCTGGTTGCACTGGGAGGAATGTTCATTATTCTCCCCAGGACTTCAAAGAGAAGCAAGCAAGCTGCATCTTTCCCTCCAGTCCCCGTTGCAAGGCTACAAAACCCATGTTAAGTGATGGAAACACAACAGATAAGAAAAGCAAGGCAGAGCTTTGGAACTAAAAATCCCATCAAAATATTAAAATATTAGTATAGCGCTCTTGGGGTTCAATAGAAGCTGAGTAAAGAAACTCTAAAGGGAAACCTTTCTTTTTTTTTTTCCTTCTGAATATTTGCTGGGTTTAAAATTACTGGAAGTCCCCGAGGGCAGCAAGTTAAACATTTTAGAACTCCCCCCACACCATTTGTCTACAATTGTGAAAAAAATACAGCAGCATCTGGTACCAATTTTCCTTCCAGACACACCTCTACCAAAAAATGCTGTGCTTTTGCAATGACACAGAAAGGAAGGGGAGGGTGAAGGAGAAAGCCTTAACTTTGTCGATCCAACTGTAAAATCCACGATACTTACTGCAGGTCCTGGAAAACAAAAGAAAAACAAAGAAAAAAGTCACTTAATCATGAAGATGAAGCATAACCTAAAAAAGCACAGAAAAGGGGGGAAAAAAAATAATCAGATTTACATTACTTCTCAGTTCAATTCCAACATGATGACTTTCTAGATAAACTTGACGCTACCCTCGTTCTCCCATGTCACGCATGTCGTTGCCCTGCCAGCATTCATGGCGGGCGTAAAATCACATTTTTTACACCTTTGTTCCCAGCGTGACTCCATCCTCTCTCTCTGCACAAGACCCCAATTACAGCATAAGGCATCATCCACAATCACTGCCTGGGCATCCCTTGCAACCATGGAGCATGGCCAGCAGAGCCCCTCAACACAGCTGGAGTTCCAAAGTAAGAAGGGTATCTTCACCATGGAGCTCCACATTACTATAGAAGAGAAAACAGAGAAGAAATTTCAAAAGCCATCTTTGCCACAGAAGCAGCACAGTGATATGGCTGCCTTCAAGGTCAGAGGGATGCAGCAATCCCACAAGTCTACAATAGGTTTTGGATGCCAGTATCACTGGTTGAAGCTGTAGTTAACGGTAGTTAATAAACAGTAATAAATAATCACAGAGAACGATGCTCCCCTGCAGGGTCTCTGCCACGTGCCCTGCCGATTTCTGCAGATTTCCCAGCATTTACCCTGGTTGGTGCTACCCGGAGGTGAACCCTGAGCCCCTGCTCTAATGCAATCCATGTTTACTCCCACTTGCGAGGCATCCCAAAGCTTGCTGGTTTGGGCTCCTTCATGCTCCATTTCCTGGCTGATCCAAACCAGAAACAAATTACAATTAAGAAAGAAAGAAAAAAAATAATAATGTGGGAAAAATTAAAACAGAGAAAAAAAAATAATTAGCTTTCCTCATTGTGTATTATTCTATGAAATACAATGAGAAGCATATTTCAAGCTAACGCATCTTCGAGGTTTTTAAAGTTTGTTTAAAAAATCTTATGTTGAAAAGTTTATTAACAAAAACCCCCAAAAGCCGAAGAATAAGGGCTGAGACCAAAGTGCCTGCTGCCAAAACTCAGCCCATTAACCTGTGCTTGTCAGCTGAACGTGGCCAGCCCCACGCACAGCCACTGCCAAGCGCCAGCTCCAAATCTTCCCCCCACCTAGAATTCAATTTGTCTTAGTGCTAAAATCCACTCAGGCTATTAGTGTTGGTTTAGTTTCTTCTGCACACAGAAGTCAGTGGATCTAAGCCAATGTATTAACTGAGAATCGTAAACCTGATTTATTAACTCTTATACCAACTTACCCACAAAAGGCCTCACGAAGAAGAGTAAAATCTAAGTCCTGAATAAGAATCAGCCAGGAAATTATTTTAATATGGGATTTCAATCAACTACCAATTATAATCTCCTTGGGATCAATTGCCTTTTCCAGCTACCGTTTTCTCCCTGCACACACAGGGAAGTGCTCTTTTAAGGTTCCTCTCAACCACCAGAATCAAAGTTAGGGGCCTCCTGTACGTGCCACGCAGAACGCTCTCCATTGACACCCGTGGAGTTTATTGGCACTTTTGGCCAATAAATCTTCATTAAGGCATAAATTTAAACCTATAGAACCAATCTTTCCCTCCCTCAGAACAGCTCTGGCTTGCAGAACATGTTCTTTAAAAGTCTGGCCACAAGATCCTTGTCTCCTATAGAAGCAAGTCAAGTATCCTGCAAGGCAGCAATAAGCAGGAGCTCAGCCTGTGCCGAAGGGCTGCCTCCTCCCCAGGCACCTCGAGATGTGGGCACGCTGAAGAATGAACTGGAAATTCTTGTAATGAACAAAGAGCTGGAAACAGACTTTGTAACTTTCGAACTGGATAACAAATTAACTCGGGAGCTTACTTCAGAAGGAGGAGGAGGAAGACAGAATAACCCACACGTGCACGGAATTTGGTCTACAATTGGTTTCTGCGATCAGCAGCATACATCACTGCTATGGGTGAGGGACCAGCTGAGTCTGCAAGGGCATGGAGATACTCAGATACACCACGAGATTCCTTATGAAGCTCAACAGTTGCTCTTGAGGGAGGTGGGACAGAAGCCTATGACAGATAAGTGACCCAAACTTCCTGACTGGGTATACAAAATAACATTCATGTCAGTCCAAGACCCAGCACGGTCTCATCCCTGGCAGCACACAGACATAAGGGAAGTGACAGGTCACAGACAATTGTTTCCACATATTTTTGCAGCTTGGGAATTTGGGGATAAGCAACTATTTCTGTTTAATCATTTATCATGGAGGCCTTCCTGCCACGACAGCAGAGAAACCAAACCAGGGACAAAAGCTACAGCGGAAAGATGTCCTGGAGCATAAATAAGTAGGACTGATGTTGCTTCTCCTAAAGCTCAGTAGATACCAACACAGTCCTCACCTACAACGGAGTGTGCACAAAGTGATGATGGTAAAACACAGGGAGCACTGAAAATTCCCAAATAAAACCCAAGCTCTGCATGATTCACGCATACACTGCGTGAATAACTGCACACGTAGGGCTGTACGTGTGCACGTGCAGGGCCAAGGGGCTTGGAAGTGCCATAATGGGTAAAACATGGGCTGTAAGTACGTGTAGGGCTGAGAGAGGAAGAATGCTTCTCTGTGCAGAAATTGGTTTGCTCTTCATTAAAAAGAGCCTTAGATTCTTCCCTATTCCAAACTGGGATATTTCTGTAAACAGAATGGATGTAACAAAATATTTAAAAAAAATACTTTGAACCAAAACTTTGGTAGAAGTTCAAGCTAAAAAAACAACTGCAGTGAAATGTAAATTCGGAAACAAGGAAGGGTGGGGGTGAAGGCTGTTTTATCTCATTTCAAAATTTCAAAACCTTTTCCCCAGAAGTGTTTTTGAAGCACAAAATTCCTGTAAACAAAACTTGCAGCCAGAGACAGCAGCTTTTACCCACGTTTCCCAATGAAACAGCACTCTGTCAAATAACAGCCCCTCTCCAGGCGTACCCACATGGCCAATCCCTGTGCCCAAAGCAGCCACGCTACTGCTGTCAGAATCAGAGGCTCGCCTCCAGAAAACATCCAGAATCAGCTCTTACTTCACATGAAGACATCACTGAACGCGAGTTTAGCATGGGAAGAAAACTATCTCAGATGTGCAGGCTTGCTGTCAGGAATAACCACAGCAGCTAAAGGTTCAAAGTCTTCCACATTTTTCTTGTAGAAGGCTGCAAACTGCACATAAGGTTGCATTAATTAAAATGCATTTTTCTTTCCATGCACCAGCACTTCCTGAGGACAGATGCACGAAGGCCTTCCATGCCACGCTTTATTTCCAACGGATGAGCAGCAGCTGGCATGCAGCAGTCAGCCCCATCCATGGATCTGGGGCTGTGCTGGAGCAGAGCAAGGACAGCCAGGACCACGCTGTGCTGCTCCAAGATGCACACGTGCTGCGGGGCATCAGCTGGTCCCTGCAGGAGCTGCAGTGGAGATTCCCAGGGCCATATGGCCGCTCGCATAAATACCGCGGGTCAGACAGCACCGCTCGCCTCCATAACTCTGAGTTTGTTTAGCAAGACTGACAGCTGCAGGATTGCTCCCCAAATATCTCAGCTTCACATTTATGGTCGGTGAGGAGGTGAAGGAGTCGCGATGCTCAAGCCACCGCCAGTGGTTTATCCCAATGTTTTCACATCCTTCTGGAAGAGCGCGTAACACGTCTGCCCCATTTCAAAATCCAAACGGTTCACTTTTTTTTTCCAGAGTTGGTTTAAAACTCATCTCTTACGGTGCCTTCCTGTGGCACAGCAGTTGTCTCAGCATGCTTTCAAGATGATGAATTCTTAGCTTAGAGAAACGTAGAGCTGTTCGATTAATTTTCTTTATGATCCGAATCCATCAGAGCCAAAGAAAAAAGTAAAATTGAGTCTTGGTTTAAATCAACAGAAGAGTGCGATTGAAATGGGACAGGATGATCTCTTCAAGGTTTCCCTGCTTGTTTATAAGAGATACAGATTGAAAGTTTCAACATGAATCAGAAAAAGGTTTTTTCAATGTTACCATTTTAAGAACTGCCAGGAAAAGCTCTCCCTTTGGCAGGGCTGGAGCCAGCACTTCGCCTCCTGGCTTGACAACAGTGCTTGTCTGGAGGCTGTAAGACCATAACCACATCTGGCCTCTGGGGATGGATGCTATCATGCTAGGCAAACAGTGTTTTATTCACATTTATCAGCTGCAGCGAAGGAAAAAGAACCTGGTTTATGTGTGGTCAGGTTCTCAAATATAGAAATATATATTCAAGCTATCTATGAAAACAAACATCTGGCAGCTCGGCCAAAAGCAACATACGGAGGGAAGCCTGTTCTCCACGTTTCTATCTGCAGCAGAGCAGAGCAGGCCTCAGGGCTGCACTGCATTACACAGGTTTAACTGCTTTGCCCCATCGATTGTGTGTGCATGTGTTGGTGCACACAGGTGTTTGCTGATGCCAGCCACTGCTTCAGAGGAAATCAGCGCCAAGGCCCATTGCCAGCACGTGCCCTGTGGCTCTTCCTTCTCCAACATCCCACTCTTCTTGATTTTCTTCACAGTTGCATAAAACTTGAGAAAAGATGCATGTTATTAATGACTATTGGTTTTTTTGTTTTTTGTTTTTTTTTATGTTATAACTTGTGCTTTCCTGTTGGTCCTGTGTTGATTCACCAGCAGCTTTCTGCCTCTCCAGTGGGATGCATGGACAGCTGCAACACGACGTTAAAACCTTCAGAAACACCACGACCCAACAGCAGTGTTGATGACAAGAATCACTCTGCCTTCCACATTTGCTTGGAGTTCATCAAGGAGTAACCCTCACAACTGTCCTGAGGGCACAGGGACATCCAGGACCTCCATCCTTGTGCCAATCTGCTCACACAGCACTTGTGGATGTGCTGTGGCATAACCAGAGCAGCCTTCAGAAGCTCTCATGTGAAGCAAGATGACAAATGAAACATGAAGGCACACTCACATTTGGTGCTGCTAAATTTTGATACGGGCTGGAGGCACCTTGGAAATGCTTGCATGAATATGTGTATAAACGTACCAAATTCATGGCAGTTCTTGCCAGCTGCCCTTGGTGGAATGCTGTATCCTTTAAGGGCTTTCATGAGTGCTCTGATGTTTAAAAACAAACATGAAAAAAATCAAAGCCAGCTGGTGGTCGTTCCTACAGCCCAACTGCTGGGAAAAGGGGGTTTGGTGAAATGGACTGGGATCTGCCATTGTCACCATGAGAGCAGCATCCCTGCCCTGGCTGCAAGGAATCCCTGATGCTTTGTGAGCAAAGATGCCTCAGAAACACACGGTGAGATGGCACCAGTGAAAGGAAATGTCTGCCTGCCCCCACAGAGATCAGCTCCTGGCCCGCAGCACTAGCAGCCTGATTCCCTCTCCCCATAGTTAAAACAAAGAGAAAAAACCATTAGAAATGGCTGGCCAGAAAGTTATGCTTTTGGAAAATGCGGTAGTTTATCGACTGTAGCCAACAGCAGCAGAGAGCAGCCTCCTGGATAAGAAAAAACCTGCCTGGTCTCCATTCATTCACTCAAATTCAACAGCTTAAAAGATGAGGAGTGTAGAACTTCATCTGTTGGTCTCTGACACGCCTTTCTGGTACTTTCCTTTAACAAGATGCAACCGTTCTCCTTAAAAGAGCAACACAATCTACACCTCTCCCCTTTCCAACCACATTCAGACCTAAAAGCAGAACACAACAGCCCTACTCTCCTGCTGTCACAAGATCAGTGCTTTCCCAGTTCACAACACAAAAGAAAACCAACCAGACAGCAAAACGACAGAGATGCAGAACCAAAACACTTAGCAAAGGTACAAGTTCCCACCCAGGCACAGTTTCAGCAGGAGCCAGCCCACGGGGCACGTAACAGCATTGGTACCCGGGGGTGACTGCGGTGCTTACCAGGCTCTCCACGCCGTCCAGGCTTCCCTCGCCTCCCCGGAGGGCCTGTAGAAAGAGAGCTGAGGGTTAGTGATGGGCACACTGTGAGCTCTGCCCCTTGTGCCCAAAGTACTGTCTGCCCCCCCTCCCCACCCCCCAGCCCACCAGCCTCCTGCACAGAGTACATCGGTACAGTGAAAAAGGGGGGAGAGATGCACCTAGGCAAGGTAGAAAGGAGGAAGGAGTTTTTGAAGTTATCGTGCAATGTTGTAGAGGGATCTGGGTCTTAAGTGCTCCAAAAACTCAGAAGAAAGTTGTAGAAACTACATACAGATTCGTGCTCTGCGGTGCAGCTGCAGTTCTGGGCAATCCGTGCACCACACAAGTGGCTGCTGCAGTTTTGCACATTACAGCACTGATCCAAGTGTGGAATGGGAACCTCTTCTTACTAATCCGAGTCAGGAGTTCCCACATCGACTGCTAGAACAGCTTGCTGATGGAAACTGCCCTTTCTCTCCGATTTCCCCTATTATTATGAAAAGGTGAAAGAAAAACTCCACAGCAGCAGCCTCCCCTATGAGCACGCAGGGGGCAGGGGATGTCCTCACAGAGCCCTGGGAGGAAGAGGCTGAGTTTTGGAGCAAGCACCTGGCATACTGGTAGTGGTGCTTGCAGCTAACTGAGGGGAGGTGTGGTGCTAAAGGGTGAATGTGCAGAGCTCAGGCTCTGAGGATGGCAAATGTGAGAAATCTGTGAGAAAGCAAAGACTGCCTATTAAAAAAAAATAAACCTGCTTTAAATGTCAAGGGATTTCTTACTCCTTCACACCTCTACATCATGCAGTATTTTCCCTATGACCTTTCCTTTCCAGAAGAAAATCTGTAATAATAAGTAAAGCTTGGAACTACAAGTACAGCACCCACTGAGAGAAATGAAAGCTGAGAACAAAGACTGATCGCCTTCCATTCCATTAGCAGGATTTATCTAAAAAAAAAAAAAAAAAAGTTTAAAAAAGTGGATTTGGAAAGGCAGGAAAAACATATTTTGAAAACCAGGGCTAGGATCCTGCTGCCAGTGGACATCTGACTACAGGAAAGTTTCTGATGAGAGAGAATTTCAGTGGGGGCTGAATGAGAGAACGCCATATCCAGAGCACCGCTGGGCAGCAGCTCACAGCCCCGTTGTGATGGAGGTGCCACCAGGTCATCACCCTGAGCTCCTCTCACACAAGGGACAGAAGAGCACACCCTGCAGGGCCAACCTCAGAGCACTGGGCAGAGGGAGCACACAGAACATCTCCTTTCAGATCCCTTCAGGAGACTACAAAGGGCGTTAGGGAGGCCTGGGAATTTGTTTGAAGATAAATGGTAGCTGTAAGCCGTTACCTAATGACTCCATCTCCTAAGATCTCGCAGTTCGATGCTTGTTCAATATAATTAAGATTTATGTTGCATTAGCGTCAATTGGGTAATCGCTGAGCCTTTCTTCTGACCATACCAGCTCCTCTCTATCAGCACTGGGAGTTCTTTATTTACATTTTTACGAGAGACAGTTTTGGAGAGGAGAATGGATCCGAAGCATAAAGCAGCCTGCTTTTAAACAACTTGTCACGTTCAAGCTAAACAGCCCTAATCCAGAGCACAGCGTGCCGCTTCTGACAACACTGCGAGCCTTCCGCTGAGACGACAGATTCAGTAACACAAAGGAAAAGCATGAAATGCATCGCTATTAGGGAGCATTACGAGAAAGAGCTGATAGGTGCACCTAAGGAATAGATGCTCAGAAAGAAGGTTAAAAGTTCCTGGTACACAGACTGCATTGACTCAGCTGTTCCCCTGGGCAGTGGCCACGTGTCATCCACTGCAGGCAACGAAATGAAAAGCTGTAAGTCAATACTGTTTTATAATTCACATGAAGTATTATCAAGAGCCCAAACCACATATTTCTCCATAGCACAGTAAATTAGTCCTGCTTGAACTGATTTACCCAATGCCAATTGGGCCGCTCTACTAACCCTGTAATCTATCAATACCAGGAAAACAGGTCTAGTATGTGGAACACACCACGTGCATTGTCTGTCATCATAATTAAAACAAATTGGACGCTGTCAGGTGTAGGGGGATAACCAGCTAACACAGACACCTCAACTTCATGAGCAAATTACTGCCTGTGTCACTGTTGGACATTACGTAAGTTGGCGTTCACCAAAATGAAGGTGAGCTTTAAATGCCAGCAAGAAAAAGTACCCAACATCACAGCCCAGCAAAGCCACATCTACTGTGATCTCAGCCAGAAGCACCAAGAGTACATTCAGAAATTCTTTTTCTAGATGCAATCATCTCTAACCCATTGTGTTCTAACATGGGATTAAGCTTGATACCATTTTGGAGGGCTCACCCACTCACATGCTTGGCACTTTTAAAATGTTTAATTTTCATGAGCTGGAAGTCATTTCGATTGTTTCCCCTTCTCCTTGCGGGGGTTTTCAAGTTGTCTTCAATAAAATTACTTCCCCCCTAAGCCCCCATTGAAAATGAGTCAACCAGAAGAATAGCTTGAACAAATTGGTTGGTTCGGCCCCAATCTCAGAAAAGCAATTTTCTTTTTCTTTTTTTGTTCTTTTTTTTTTTTTTTTTTTTTTGGTATTTTTTCCCATATGGCTTTACTTAGAAGGCAGGAGACCTTTGCAGCGTACCGCAGGGTCTGGAGCAGAGCACTGAGACTGCAGCCCTACTCGAGCTGTTCCTGCACAAAGGCCAATTTACTTTCTTATTCCCTGGGGAAAAGCTTTATGGTTCATGGACAGAAGTCAGCCCCTGCGATGCTTGCTCAGCTGATACTCATCAGGTACTCAGGTCGGGCTGCAGACTCTGAGACCACGGAACTGAGATTAAACAGTTTTGGGTCACAACATGTTGCATGAACCCTCTTGGCTTTGGATTCCAATGGACCCAAAGACTCAGTGCAAATACCAGACACAGATTAGAAACACCTACAGTTTTCCAAATGAAAACAAAAAAAAATCCAATCAGATTCATTTCAAATTTGGTCCAAGCACCGTAAGAACTCTGAAATCTTTGGCCATGCTCTATGTTAGTAGAAAAGCCACCCAGAAAGCAACGTCTGGTTATTACAGTGGAAAAAAGCTCCTTGCAGTTCAATATGCAAGCCAGTTGCTTTCAAGATACAGAAAAAAGCAAAGGATTATTTTCTTTCTCATACCTCCATGCAGATCTTCCTGAACGAGGATGCAAAGAGGAGGATGCTGCATGCTGGGGAGCTGTGCTCAATCTCAGGGAAAAAAAGAGCTCCACAAACCAAACTGGAGCAGCTGGGCAGCATGTCTGTGGCTATGCTTTGCCTAGAAGAGTCCAGAACCTTGGCACCAGAAATTTACAGCCACAAACTCCTCTTTAACTACAGCTGAGCTAAAATGAGGGGGTCCCAGTGAAGAGGATGGGATGGGGCATGGAGCTGGGGGGGGGAAACAGATAAACCACTCCAAGAAGATATGGCAGAGTCTACATCCCAAACTTAATGATCACCAACACCAATGACACCAATGATTCCAGCACATGAAATACATTCAGTTTGGTTTGGCACAGCTCTTTAAACATCCCAAATTTACCACTGGTCTTAAGTGTTTTTGTTAATCGTAGCCAACAAAGGTTTCCCTTCCCATGGGTGAATCCTTGCTGCAGAAGGAAAAATAATATTCAAGACCATTCAAAGAGTAAAATTATATATATATATGTAGAAACAAACTGAAGAGCCGACTGTGCTTCATTTACAGCAACTGAGACTGTGCCATATGCTGAGCATTCTGAATCCACCCCCACTCCTAAATCATTTTTCCCTTTTTCCTCACACCCAGAGACAGCTTCTTCAAACAGTCAAGTGCATGCAGCTCTTTTGTTTAGTCACCAGGGCATGAAGATAAACTGAATTTGAGATATAAATTAAGAAGTGACTGGAATAAAGCCACAATTGCACTTACATCAAACATGGAATTTTTTCCTTTTGTTATGGCTGGGCTTACTCAGGCCATTTTCTGATAATACCCTGGCAAAGCTGCAGCAAAACACAGGGCAGGAGCAGATGTATGGAGAACACCCCACTTTATTTTTAAAACAAGAGAATGCATGTTTTGGCAGCTGTGTAGGCTGCCATATGCAAGGTAGGAAGGTTTACACGGCAGATTTCAAATTCCCACATCTGCACTGGTGCAAATCCTGGACAGAGATGGTAGCTCTGAAAAGCTTTCAGAGTGTAAGCACAAATGTTTGCACACACACATGAAGGGCTTTGCGTTGCTTTATGAGAACGGTGGCTGTCTGTGTTCACTGTGCTCTGACACACTCCGAACTCTGAGAAAAGTTGATCAAATCAGGCTTCTCGAGGTATGTGCTAGCTAGTCAAGTCAGGCAGAGTTTCATCAATGTGAATCTAGCAAATAAACAGACTCCTTTATCTGCAATGGATGCAAACTGGAAAACCACTCGATGGTAGAGCTGAGGAAGAGGAGCAAAGTGAAACTCACACCAGAGCCCTCCAGCAGCAATTGGTAGAAATTCATCAGCCTTACTGTAACATCTTCAGGCAAATTAAAGCATCGTTACCTACAACAGATGAGCAAACATACCCTCAAAGACTGCTTTTTCCGAAAGCATTTGCAACTTGGCTTTTTTCTGCTAAAACATTTGCAAACACAAAGCCACCTCCTGCAGGAGGCAAGTCACCAGGATCAAAACAGTCCCCAGTGAGCAGGATGCCCACTTATCTACCAGGTGCAGTATTGCTTTGCTTGCATCAGTAAATCTGCCCATACAAAGTACCAGCCTGCCTGCAATAATAAGAAACACGTACAGATGTTGGGAATACCCCTACAGCATAGGAAATGGCTGTGCATTTCTTGCAGTAAAGCACTTATTCTCTTTTTTTCCCCAAGAACTGCAAGACACTTCTATAAGGTAAGCAAGATAATGAAGCACTTATTGCTTCCTCTGGTTTTCAGTTACAATCTCACATTTAAACAAGTTTGACATGTTGGATTACAAAATCTCTAGTGCAACATTCAGATCTGACACAAAGTACTTGGGTTTTGATGAATTGCATTTTTGGAGCACGGAAGTACTCAAAGCTAATGAGTATTATCTGCAGTTGGAATTAGCTGTTCCAGATCCAGGATCCCACAGCAAAAACTAAAGTGTTCTTTGTCATTTCCCATATTACTCAACATGCAGTAACTACAGGAGAAGTGAAAATGGCAAGGCAAAAATTTGAGAACAGCTGAGTAACAGTTTTGCACATCTAGAAAAGATCCTTGTAACTACACAAAGAAATACATACCATATAGACTTTAAGCAAACAATCATATTCTTTGTATTTAAAAGTTATAGAATAGAATCACCAAGGTTGGAAAAGACCTTCAAGATCATCCAGTCAGCAGTATTTCCCATTAAACCACTTCCCATAGAATCACCAAGGCTGGAAAAGATGAATGTGAGCACCTCTGAAGATGTAGGCTGTGGACAGTGCCTCATTTTGGCAAGATTTACCTTACTTTGTTTCTCAGTTTCCTAAAAGCAAGCATGCAATTTGCCATATGCAAACCACAAAGCAAGTGAGCGATTGGGCCCAGCTGATCATGAGATCAACCCTACAGCAATCACACAAACAGTGCCAAGAGATTTAGCTTCCATGTGACCAATCAACATTAACATAAAAATTGACATTTTCCTGCTCAAAACTCATCCAGCACTGCTCTATGACAAATCACAATGACACATCAAAGAAAAGTAAGCCATCTCTGGGAGCTCTTCCTATTTTCATTGCTTGCATTATCTTAGACCAAAGTTCCATGCTGTTGCATGCTTCAAATGACGGAACAAAAGTTCACCTTCATGGAAGAAAAAGCCAAACAAAACCCACACAACCACGTCTTTCCATGTGGAATAAATGCAAGGAAAAGTACCTTCTCTTACGTGGTGGTGCAAGTAAGCCATCAGCAACACACACACATTCCAGCAAACGCTGCAGACCAAGGGAAACCAAAGAAAGAACCACTGAGTATTTAAATTTTGCTGTGAAATGACTACAGGCAGAATTTGGAGTTTCTATTTTTAAGCTGAACTTGGCCAGAAGCAAACACCATTGACTGATTTGAATGACTGATTTTGAAAACCTAGTTGTATTACATCAGTTTAGCTTCCAAAAAATCCTGCCGGCTCCAATGACCCAATGAGGTGATGAGCAACGTGCTGATGAAGCCTTTGTGAAATTTAAGTAAAAAGCCAAAGCTGCACTAAGCAGGAAAGAAATTAATCAGATGTTATCACTACGACAGCAGCATGACACAAATAAACCCCTAAACTGTGGACATCATGTAGGCTGCTTCAGAATAATTTTGTCCAATGTAGAATATCTGATCCCAAGGCACAAACAAATGCAGTTACAAATAAAAGCACACTGGGCTGCATCCACCTGTTAACATTTCCTTGGAAAAACTGTACATTCAAGTTCGCCACCAGCAAACCTCTGAAGTGAGAAAACCACAGCACTGTCTAGGGAGAAGATTTTGCCAGATAAATGATGCTGCAGCACAGAATAGGGCAGGAGGTGGTATCCAACTGCAGGTTACCCAATTTACTGCTGGTGCCAGTCACAACACACAAGAAGAACAATCTTTTTGACAATGTAATTTAAAGGAAACATGATTCAGCTGTCAGGAACTCCGCTCTGCTGGAACAATGCCCGGAGAGGTACTCAGAGTAACACTATTAAAATGCCACTCAGCACGCAGGGGAGGGCTATTATTAACACTATTGCGACCTTGGGGAGCTGGAGATTTGTCTGATGATGGTGGCAACAGATGCAAAATGCTGCTGCTCGCTATCAGGAAAGCATTTACCCAGCAGCTGGTGGGATGGAAGGGCAGCCAGCTGAAATGCAGGTAAAAGCAGCATGCAAATTGGGCAGACCATTTAACGCATGCAGGAAACAGACTAGGTGGCCTCAGGGGTTTTTACCCCATTTTCTCCGACCATCATATTTCTTTTATTTTTATAGCTGTGCATATCACAACAACACATCTAAACTCTTAAAAGATGCTTTTTTTTTTCTTTAAATAGAAAAATGCTTAATAAACATCACTAACTTCTAAATACAGTACATGCCTCAAGCTTTCAGATTTAGTAAATCCTCTGTTCTGCCCTATGACAAGTCTGGAGTTGCTCTGAGATCTGCCTGTACCACTGGGTACCAGCTAAGGCAGCTGCCATCACAGGTGAGGATGTGAATCGCCTTTGCTATGGGGCTTTTCCTTCCTTCTTGTCCATACATTTGCAATAAACCTTACAGGAACTTAAGCCCTAACAGTACACTCACAGCACAGTTCAGTGAGCGTGAAGCAATTTCTTTAGATTCTTTGGAAATTAAAACCTTTTGTGAGCAGGCAAGCACACAGCGGTAGATTTGACAGATAGAACCCATGTCTAAAAGGCATGTAGCAAAATATTCTGCCCCTTCTACTGACAGGAAAGTTCCCTTCTGGTAAATTCCACCTTTTTCCTAAAGCCTGGTTTAAGTTAAAGCACCACTGAGGCACAGTATCTTTATTTTAAACATTCCCTCCATCCTCCCAGTAACATGCAGGTGTGGTGGTTGCATGGAGAGAATTAGACAAGTGGAAAACAACTGTCCTGCATCCATTAGCTCCTAGTTATCTTTTCTACTAAGGAGCTTTCAAAGTTCACAGATACTTTTAGTTAAGCCATTTGGGTATCTTAATATCTACCTTGTCCCCAGTTAAGCTCTTCCCTAAGGGCAGAGCTTTGATGTCAACAAGCTCAAGGTTCAGGCTGTGGTGGTCTCATGGTCAGCTCTTGGGAAGAGGTTTACATGGGAAAACATGGAGAGCAGCTAAGGAAGGGCACTGCAAAAGAAGCAGGAGAAGAAGTAAGGACAGAAGATTTGAGAAAAGATGATTTAAGAAAACAACACCACCACATCAAAAGCAAATTGCATGAGTGGCCAAAAAAGAGTCTCCAGATATATTAAATACAGCCATACGTCATGCTGGACTAGCCTGTCAGAGAGGCATTATCCTACTCAAGCATACCTTGGAGAACTAGAGGGGAGAAGAGTCTCAGCCTCATGGAGTCTTCCTACATCAGGGTTGAAATTATGATGGAAAAAATGTCAAATAAAAATGATTTCACCCCCAGAGCAGCAGAAACAACGTACTTTGTTCTCACAAATTGGGACCAGGTAGGTTGGCACGATGTCTTTGGCAAAGAAACAATTTACTCTCAAATTTGAGACCAGAGCAATAGCATTAGATCACTTACTCAGACTTCAGCTGTGAGCAGCTGTTTGGCTTTTATTTCACACAAAAGCTTATACTGTAAAAGGAATTTCTGGCCCGTATTCAAATGCTATATTTGCTCGTAAGCAATGTTTCTCATTTTAGTCCTGATAATGCAATGAAATCAGTGACGAAAAATTTTTACAGAGAGATGTAAAGGGGGAGAAAAGATATTTCTTTGTAGAGACGCTGCATTTGTTCTGTTGAAATGCAATACTTAGACCACGAGTTTTCACCACGCTCCATTTTTATCACCAAGCTTCTCCTCTTTGGAGGATGTAATTAAAGGTACAACCGCCTTCTCTGACAGCCCTGGGCAGGCGCTGGCTTTGCTGTGAGCAAACAGCTTTCCCACCCACCCGAGATCCTTCCAACAAAAGAACAGATGAACTTTTATGGATAATACAGTTTCCATTATACAGACACAACCAACATGTGCTACAGCCATATTCACTTCTTGGGAAGAATGGTAGCAAGTGCGAACCATCAAACAGCGTGAGCCCTTTTACTGCTGTATCCGACCTGTGCTGCACAGCTTCCAGCAGGAACACTCTGGGGTCTCGGCAGCCACATGCTGCAATTCTGGTCTATCAAAGCAATTTCTGACTAACTGAAGAGCAGCACTCGTGCCTGCTGCTGCTTGCGTCTCAAGAATTGATTACAATTAATTGCAATTGCCATCAGCAAGAAAGGCAACGAAGGTGAGCAGGAAGAGCTACAGTGCTCACTGCTGAATGGCAGTGGGGCTGACAGCTTGCTGAAGGCTGAATATGGGCACTGAGCAGCCAGCAACGAGACCAAGCACGAAACAGCTGTAGGAAGGCCTGAAGACAAATAGGTGCGTCGGCATGCACAGAAACATAGCTGAGATAGCAGAAAGCGTGCTGACATTTCTTTGGCGTGCACCATGCCTTGGTGGTTGGCACCAGGTGGGAGCAGGCACAATTAAAGACATGGCACGAGCCAACACCCACAGAAGTTGCAAAGGCCAGCTCTGTTAGAGCCCATTTCTATCGTGCCTGGGGCCTGCTCTGGCCCGGATTCAGTGACAATGGTTGTTTTTATTTTGGGGTGAGGAGGGAATGATCTATTGCTCACACATCTGGGGAACGTTTCGGTAACAACTTCATTGTAGACTGAAGTCTTCTCCTGGGCCAGCACATTGCATCAAGCTGCTTCCAAGCTTTCCAAGACGAGAGGTGTTCTGAGGAGCCCTGCAAGTGCACATTAGTTTCCCAATTATCAAAATTACTGCCGTATTTGTTTAACTGCTTTCATTTGCTTACTTGATGAATCTCTTTTGATGAATCGTTTGTTTTATTTGGCTGCTTCAGGATCACCAGTCTTGCAAACAGCTCAAAGCCAGAGCGGGGAGACTGACTTTGTTCAGCTGCTCCTTCTACATGCTTAATTCATTCCCAAATGCATTTTTCAAGGGTACTTAGACTGTTTTCAGCTCCAAACTGCCAGTCATCTGTAAAGTAATTCATTCTCTTTTCCAATTTTGAAGTGGGGGGGGAAAAAAAAATGCAGGTTTGATGGGATAGAAAGGCATTTAGAAACTACATGTGTTGTTGTTCTTAATAGCAAAAAGCATCTCAGGGATCAAACAGGAAATTTAACTTATTTCTGACCATACCGAAGGTGCAACCTTTTAGCTCCAGATCCCTCACTTTTGTGTCATCTGCAGATCTCAGAGATCAGCTGAACAAATGCTGGATCACCGCTTGGCATCAGCAAAGATATCCAGGGACGAGGTTCAAAGTTTTAATGAGATGAGGTACTGTTGTTCTTTAAACACGGAGATAAGATTAAAAGAAAGAGGCAATTATTATGAGCAAAGCTATCCAATACGTTACTAAGTTTGGATGCTACCATCAGTTTCCACTTGTACACCGAAGCGGCCAAGTTTGAGAAAAATGGTGCAAAATACGGAGGAAACAGGAAACAAGTTCAGAGAAATGAGACAGGGAAACACACGAGGCACCCAGCACCTCTGTCTTGGTGTTAGGGACAAGCACAGCAGTGGGACCACATGTCCAGAGCTGCTGATACAGGGGCACAGGTGGGATGGCGGTAAGGGATCCTCTGTTTGCAAAACAGAGCCAGGACGTGAGATTTCACTCCCCAAATACACCAGCTTGAACCATTTTGTGAGCCATTATTTTCCCAATCGTACATTTCTGTAATCACACAAAGGTTTTATCATCATTATTAAAAGAAGCCTTTCCAAGCCTACCTGGTTCTTGAAAGCCAAGGAGTGGGCTGGTCCCTCCCCAAAGCAGGGCAGTGGGGTTGGCCTTCATCTTTCATTGATTATTACACGATGCCTATCACCACATCTTGCCAAGATCTTAACTGAAATCAGACTTCAGTTTAACACAACACAATAAGCTGGATCCTGCTTTCAATTTTGTCTTCTGGGTTCCAGGATACGCTTTTAAATGATTGAAGTACTGGATCTAATTTCACCTGAGGATCTAAAAGTACTTAAAGTAGAAACCTTGAGAGTCCTGCATGAATATAGATATATTGCTGCTGAATTCTGAAATAGAGATAAATGAAGCCTTTGGAAGGGCAGCTAACCACGTATAAGACTGTAATAGCTGGAAATTAGTGCTGAACATCAGAAAAAAAAACGTATCTAGATTCCAGCCTCCCACTTCTGCTCTCTAAACCACGATCCATGAGGCCACAATGAACGGCTGGAAGCCGGTCTGGCCTTCATTATCTGCATCTGCCATGTCTTTGGGTCTGTGCATCTGTATCCTGGAAAAGCCCTGCATGCTAGTAGCAGTCTTTTCTGGGATCATGACATTTTCAAACCACTGCTTCAGCCCTTGCTTCTCCCCCCTGCAGATGAAATGTTTCTAGCACATCTGACTCATCCCTCCAAGAACTTGGTTGCTGTCATTTGATTATTAGTCATTAATCATGACCAGCCTTTCAGCATTTACTGCATCCCCAGCTGTGCAGGGCACAGCCAGTTTGTGTTACAGGATGGAACCCAGAGGGATTTCAGGAGCACCGTGCAATGGTGCCTGGTCTGAAAGAAAAATCCAAACCCAAATATTTCCCCTTGAACATTTTGTGAAATGTTTAACGGTGCTTCCCTGCCTCCAGCACAGAACAGAATACCTTGAAGTGCAACAAGGAGCTCCCAGAAGTCAATGGACACATCTGTAAGTCAGTGCTGCACACTGAGCAGTGGTTGTATGGACCTGCCTGACCTGCACCCAGGGAACCCCTTGCAACCAGCGAGGAATTCAGTGCCATTAGGCTTTGCTTGAGAGGGAGGTGTTTCCATCCCTAGAGGTAGATAGGTGGAATAACCCGTGTTACTGAGGTGAAAGAAAAACACGAGGAATGCCATCTGGTTTCTGCATAACTTGGCTGTCAAACCGCTCTCGTGCTGATGTTTCTGTTTCTTATCTTTTTGCTTGTGTTGGAGCTAAAACAAGATCCATCTGAGTGGAGGACTGGCTGCACAGCTCTCAGCTCTATGGCTCTCCATCCCAGCGCAGCACACGCACCCCTCGAAGGGACAAGGCAGGATTATTTTATCTCTGTGAGAAGAGCTAGCATTTATAATGCCGTCCTTCTCTCCTCTCACAGTTTAAAATCCTCCCACTGCCAACAAAAGCCATTTTCCACCTTTGTATTCCTCCGGCACTGTTGAATTACACATGCTTACATTTGCTATAATACCATAAAATAGAGCAAATCTTGCAAATGCTTTGCGTAAATCCATGTAATAAACCAGATCTTCCAAAAAAAAACCCCAAAACCACCAAAACCAACCCCAAAAACAACCAAACCCAAACCAACTTGTGTGTCAGATGCATAAAAATCAGAAAGTCTCAACCCCCGAATTATCACCAGCACTTCCCACACCCCTCCAGCAGCTGCAGGGCCACAGAGGAGAGCAGCTACAGCTCCGAATGACAGGGGCCATGAACAGGCAGGTGAGCTGCTGACTGACAGGTCAGTTTCCATTTGTCTGATTTTGCTTGGTAAACCATTAAATACATGTCAAACAAACAGTGCAGTTCAATGGTTCCCTCTGAAACCCCTGCCAGCTCCGTTCCCTCTGGAGAAGGCAATTACCTTATTTATAGGGATTAGGGAACAAATGCTGCATTTCTTTTCTGTAATCATTTATTAATTGCTCTCATATTGAAAAGTGGCTTTGGTAACATTAATGAGATCCAGCCCTCACTCATCTCACTACAAGAGCAGTGCACTTTGCAGAAGTCGGGCATCCCAGAGCCAGCTGTGCCCCTCCATGCAGGACCTGAATGGGAAACTGAGGAATGCACTTAGGAAGATGGGTATCTGTGCAATGGAGAAAGGGGAATTCCCAACTTCCATATACCCAGCACGGCTCTAGCTCTGAGTACATTATGCCATTACTGTTATAGCAACCAGCAGTCTGTTGCATGTTTTGCATACAAAGGCATGACATGCTTTACACACACACAAAACTCCTGGTCCAAAGACGCTATCTGATCTACACATGCAACAACAAAAATGAGTTTCAATAGGAAACGGATGGAACGAAGAAGAGGATAAACAAGAACGAGGGTATGACCAGAAGTTTCTCGTGGTCACTCAACTCCAGCAGCAGTGATTCACGCAGATTTCATGCCATGCCACCAAAGATTGCAGCCGTGTGGATGGCACTTTTCAGTTCTCACCTGCTGGAAAAGCCCCTTTTAAACTTCAGAGGTATTAACTCTGCCTGAGACAGCAAAGCTTTCTGCAGGGTTACTTTTTTCTTTTTACCCCCAAACTTAATTTTTTATTTTATTTTCCTTTAATTATAGCAGGAAATTGCAAGAAACTAAAGTAAACTGGCCACTTGACAATCACTAGAAAATATTTACACTAATGTAACTATAACTGCCCAAAGCAAATAAACAATTGCCAGAAACAGGACTTGGGTTGATAAAATGAGAAATAAACACAGGAATAACAGATGGGTTCAGCACAAGACCTTTTTTTTGTGTATAGATCTGTCCCTGCTCTAGCAACTCTGAGCCACAGAGCCCAGTGCCACCTCCAGCTCCTGCACTCACCCCAGATCCACTGTGGTGTGCTCTGGGACACACACTGCCTTCACTGAAGCATCAGAAACCTGGAAATCCAAAGGTTGTGCTCATTGCCCTGCATTTACACTGGGCAGTGATGGAGGCCAGGAGCAAAGGAAACTCAAGGAGGTTTGTTGCCCAGATAGCACAAATAAATTAGAAGCATTTCACAAAATTCTCAGTTTCAAGCAACTGCAAAATCAGTGCTGCTTTGCTGTTTCCATGCAGCTGAACCAAGGGCACTGCCCCTGTCGGAAGGACCATGATGTCACCCACACGGTCACACAGCCATTGCTCACTCAGCTTGTGCAAAACCAGATGGATGCTTTTACACCTGACAAACCTGCACCATCTTACTGGATACTGAAATGGAACTGCTGAGGAGTGGCTGAAAACCACTTTATTATTGAAGCTGTGCATCAGCAGCATCCTTTGACCCGACATTAGAGGGAGCAATTAACACCCACACAGCACCTTCTCCATTTTCAGCACTTAATGACCAAGGATGAAATTGACACTTTTTGCTGCGCATCCAAAAATGTCGATTGCTGTTTGCATATGGAGCCTGGGTAACAGCATCCTGAATGTACCTTCTGTCCCATTACTGGGGCACGTGGCAACAGGGACAGGAGCACCAAGCCCCAGTTCAGACCCATTCCAAACCCCAGCACTGAGCCTCCCAGCACAGCAAGCCAGGGAAACCCAAACACACGGTCAAAGCCTGTTTTGTTTTGCTTCATTATTTTGGTATCCTAAGCTGTTTAATTTAATTTTCTTTTTTTTGGTCTGATATCTCGTTCTGGAAGCACTCACATATCTGATATGCATTTTGCAAAAAGGAATTTCCACCTTTGTGAGAAAGCAGAGCCCTTTCAGCAGGTCACTCGGACACTATTGTGACACACAAGGAGCAAGAGCTTGGAGAAGAAATTAATTCAGCACACAGGGAGCAGAGGACATTAGACTTGCCAAGAGAAATATTAACTTTTCTCAAATGTAAGCCTGTTTGACATTGTTTTAACCATAATAATTTGCATACAATGCACACATTGCACAAAACCAGGCCAACTAATGACAAGCAGGATAATTTCACAAAGCAAATAACAGTAGGGCAAAAAGTCAATTTTCTCTCCTGGGACTTCAGGTATTTGAGCCCCCCCCAAACAGCAAACCAAGCAGAACTGAACAAGCTCAGGGTGTTTTTGTGCTCCCACTCAACCTCGGGCAGAAACCCGCACTGCACACGTAATTTTGTCATCCCTTCCTGCTCCACGGGGAAACAAACTCAAAAAGCTCAAGGTTCCTGGAAACAGCCCGGCCAGTTTGGAAATGCCTCAAGCACGTTTCATCCTATGCATGCCCACCTTCACCAACAGCAGCCCCAGACACTCCTCCATGCCACACGGATCCCAGTTCTCTACCTCTACCAATGATCCCAACCCTGACCCACTGAGTGGCAAGATTTTATCCTTTCCCTGAAACGTTTCCAAGCCAGATTCAAGCTGCCAAGAAAAAAATCCACATTCCTCAATTTCTATCACCCTTGGCTATGTGGTGTGTTGGCTGAATTATCTTAACAGAAACACATCAGTAATCAAATGTGAGTGCATGCACATCACCACCTCCAGAGAGAAATCTGCTCTGCCCAACTGCCCGAGCCCTGGGGAGCCTCTGTGCTTGTGGTGCATTGGAGACTTGAAGACTAACTTCAAAGTAGCTCTTGTCAACTGGATTGAAAACACAGATCATCTATTATAGCTTTTCTGCATTAAAAAAAAAAAAAAAAAAAGACCTGTTTCTGTAAAACTAGTCCATTTAATCACGCAGGTTGCTAGAAAGTTCACAAATTTTCAGAAGGGAGGAAACACATTTTCAAGAAGTTGGATATTAAGACCCACTGAGACTCCTATGTTCTTGCCCCAAAGAAATCTTTGGTAGTTTGAGGCTGAACAGGAGCTCACTTTGACCAGCTATCAGCACTGCTCCCCTATCCCTCCTCCTCTGATCTCCATGAATACGCTGAAGGATCCTGACCGTCTTCATGGCAGGATGTATGGAAAAAATAAAAACCTGGTCCTGGATGCGAGTTCTTCAGATTCTCTTCCCAAATATCAGCATTAAGGTCTCGTTCTCTCCAGAATAGCAAAACTTTTCCCCTCTGCCTCCCCAAGACATCCAAGCAGCCGAGCACCAAGATCCCAAACTCCCCACCTTTAGGAAGCACAGGGCTGTGCACCACGGGATGTTCAACACAACAAGGATTCCCCCCCACCCCTGGCACAGGGTTAACGCTGAGCAGACAGCAGCATCTCTGCTCACCATAACATGAAATGTGCTCTTCCATTCTTGTGCCACGCAAAACTCTCCACTAAGTTTCAAATTGTCTTTTAACCCAGCTATTAAATGAAGTGTCTTCGGGATTTTAGTTTTTTTTTTTTTTTTTTTTTTAATCTTTGGAAAGAAGCTTTGTTTATTTGTTTATGATTTCATTTAGAGCCAATGTAAGAGGTCAAATAATTTCCAGATGACATCCGGACTGTTTTGCATTTGAATTTCTGTAGTGTTTTCTTTTGAAATAAATTGAAAGGAACATAGTATTACAGGGAAATGTTAAAATTCTAAATCCCCGATAGAAATAACATCAGTTTCAGCTTCCAATTGCAGGGGCATTGCTGACTCAGCAAGATTCATGCTACAGGATATGGACTTGTGTTACTCATCTCACAGGGCAGTTTAAGTATGGGATTTAATATTGTTTTTACCTATTTTTCAACATGTGTCACAATATTCGGTGATTCGGTGCTTCTTACAATGCCACGGACTGGAAATAACATGGCAACAAGGAATGGCATCTATCATTTCCAACATTATTTCTAGTTGTGGACACGAGGCTGGGAACTAAAACATGAACAAACTGAACTGTCAGCCATAAATGGCACAATTGTTCATTTTTGACCTTCAGATCAATCAACTGAAGAAACGCATACACTGTAACCAAACATGATGCCAGTCACAGGCCCAATTAACCACTGCAGCACCCAGGAGAGGCCACATTTTGCATGTTTGAAGTCATCAGGTTTCAGCCCATGAGTTGATACTCCAAAACACAACCAATGGGCAATAGAGGAGCAGAGAGAAGCACTCTCCTCCCATCAGCTCTCCTCATTGAGGATGCTCCCAGCTCGGCTGCCCCTTAGAATTGCAGCATGGGTTTTAGTGCAACCTGGCAGAAGCTGAGAGCCAAACGCTGGAGGCTTGGAAATACAATATTAATAAGAAAACATTTTGCCCACTCAGTTTCTGTGTCTGAACAGACTACAGAGGCTTTCCCTTCCTCAGAACTGCTCATTTCCCAACATCTACAGATTTTGGTCTGAGCTAAGCTACTTCAAAGGCAATAGATATCGGTCAGGGAAAAAAAATTGAAAGAAAAAAGAAAGCTGGCATTTCAGCAAACCAGTGGTCACTCTGTGGGATCTCCTCAGGATCTCTGAATTCGTTTCAGTCTGCTTCAAGTTCATCTCGGTGCATCATTCTGATGCATCCCACTATCTGAATGGATCTCTCCACATGACAGTTTTATCTCCATAATCCCCAAAAATTCAGAGAAAACCAATCAAGCTGACACTTCCTAGTCATGCAGACTCTGAGCCATGGGCGTCCAACCTTTTGGCTTTTCTGGGCTGCACTGAGTGAAAACGAATTTTCTTGGGCCATATTAAAAAAAATACGTATTTAAGGAACAATCTTTTGGTTTTGCTTTAACTAAAGAAGAGGGCATGCAATGCAGCTAATGTATATAATTAACATTTTCTATTTCTTTACTTTTTGTTTTAACAAAAAAAAAAAAAAGAGGGCAACAAAAACAGTCTACCCTACTAGTTCTAAAAGCCCAATAACTTCACTTGGGAGGCTTTCATTTTTGAGTTAATGATGGGAATGAAGCTCCTGCTAACCCCAGCTGCATACTGGACCTGGCGAGCTCTCCCCTTGACAATGCCTCCCCTTGAGGAGGACAGGCTGAGATGTGGGACATGGCTCTGTGTGACCCTGCACTGCCTGCCATTTGCTCACCTCAGATCACTCACAAAGTCCATATTAACATATTAGTCATTATATGATGGCATTTTTAAGTGGCCTCTGAACATGCCGTAGAAAAAACATGAATTTCACCAACTATTCTACCTAGGAAAGAAACCTGTAAATAACAGTCAGTCTTGAACAAAGGCTAAATACAGCATTTGATACTGAATTCCTGGAATTTCCATAGTGCTTTTCAGTGGAAGAGCTTAAAGAACACTTATACAATATCACTATTCATATTTCACAGATAGAGAACAGCTCCTCAACATTTCAGGTGTCTATCTGCTAACAACAGCTCACAGGTGTCCCAGAGAGATGAGACACTCCATCCAACCTTCCACCAACAGAAAGTTGGTCCTTTTTGCCTCCCACACCTAGAGGGGAATCTAAGTTACTTTACTGAAACAACACCTTCCAGGTGTAAAGAACAGCCCTGGAAAAGCAGCGTTCAGGAAGAAAACTGACCTTTCTCAATCTGATAGTATTGATTACGAAGGAAATGGATCCTTTCGAACTGAAAACCAGAGCAGCACACGGGCTGTGCAATGCATTTTCATAAGATGACCACGTTGAATCGCTTTCTCACATTAAGCCCTGAACACTCAAGCACAACATGCTTCCACATTTTTCCTCCCCAGTAACAGAAATGGACGGTGACAAACATCCATTCTGCATGAGGTGCACATTACTAAAAGAATTTATCTGGAGTTAATCGAAACTTGTCTTCATACCAACGTGAAACGATGCCTTGAGAACAGGAGTATTTATTATCAACATTTTTCTTTTTACCTTCAGTTGATTACGGTCTCTCTGCTTTTTAAACCCTAGCTTCAAGCCACATGTGTCTCCACATCAGCTTATCTGCTGCTTTCAACTTCCATCAGCCCCTGTTTTTACTCAAACAGGAAAGAATACAGAATGTTCTAGTTAAAGTTTATTTTTGAATATAATAAAGCAACGCAAGCCCATTTCCATTTTCTGGTGTCTCCAACAAACAGACTATCCAAGTTCATTAGGACGACAGCTTCTTGGCAATCAAGTCATTTTTCATTGTGGCTATAGGAACTTATTTCATTAATTCTTTGGCTTGCCTACAGAACCAAAACAAAAGGAGCCACAGGATCACCAGGTCTGTACCTTGTGTGTCTTATTTTCACGTGTGTTGCTGGGGAAGGTGGAATGAGGGAAGAAATCAAGCAGATGAAGATCTAGATGTTCATTAAAGCTACGCCTTGACCTTGGCTTTGTGTGGAGCCTTTCCCCAATGAAACCCAATGAGCGGAGCAGCCCCAGCTCCTTGGTTGCTTCTCTGCTGAACCAAGGACAAAAGCACGTCCATCTCTCAGCTGCAGCTTGGAGGCATGAGAGTAGTGCAAATGATAACTGCTTAATATTAAACAGTAATAAAAATGCTCACATTAGCAATGGTGAGACACTAAGGCACACATGTGCTCACCATACCACCCAGCCTTACAAAGGCAACGCTCCCTCCCAGCACCTGAGCCAGGGAGGGGTAGGCAACTCCTCAGAAGATTTTCCCTTAGCAAGATTCACTCCCCTATTTCAGATTTTGTACTTCAGTTGATTTCTGGTTTACACTTGAAACCAAACACTCTTGTACCCAAATTCAGCATGGAGTTCTTTTCCTCACTCTCCAGGCAATCAGTGCCCCATGTCCAACCCTGCTCCCCAAAAAGACAGCCTTGAAATACACAAGCTCCTCATAAACACGTGGAAATTCATCCTAAAGGATGAAGAAAGGACAAAAAATGGACAAAACACTAAAAAGGGATCTTTTCATTTCACATTCCCTTCCAACAGGGCACACTTAGCATAGGAAAGCCTGGTCTTCATGTCAGCCATCAAGCGCTGCTCTGACACACCATGCCAGGAATGAACTAATATAACCCAGAAGGACAGCAACAAAACAAGGGCCCCCTCCACGTTTTCTCAACAGAACTCAAGCCAGGAGTGACTTCAAAGTGAATCTCTCCTTGCATGACACAGGCAGAGCCCAACAAACATCCCAATGACTCAGAGTCCCCCCCCCAAGTGACCCAACCCAAGTGCTTGAAAGCTGCAGGGAGGTTGGAAAGTCCTGGTCGGGATGTGGTTCTGGAATGGGCACAGCAAGGTGGGCTACATCAGGGTCTGACCCATGGAAATAAAAAGAAATGAGTGGATATTGTGAGTACCCACATCATCAATACAGGGCAGAGAAAACCAACGATTCTTTCACCAAGAAGTGTGAACTGGTCTTTAATTTATAATTCCATAATTCCCAGGATGCCTATGAAAAGCCATTCTTAGATTTTTGCAGTATATATTACCTGCTGCTCCTCGCCAGAGCACAAAGTAGCACAAATCTCTTAGGATTTCTTGGAAGGAAGTCATTTATGACCACAAGTAACCTACCCACATTGAGACCACTGTGCTGCTAAGCTGTCTTTGCAAAGGACAGCTCCTGCGAGGTACAGGGCTTGGCCTCTCCTGCACCATCAGCCACAGGAAACAAAGCCTTTGCTACCAAAGTCTCATGGCCATAAGACAACAGAAAGGGGATTCAATTTTCTTCCTTCAAGGTGGGAGGGAAACATCCCTTTCAAAATGTTATCAAAATAATAAAACATTTCAATAACCGTACAGCTGCAGCGCAGCAGTGCTAAAAGCGTACACCACGTTAAAGACTTTGGTAGAATTTTACGAGTCTGCTAAAAAAACAGAACCCCAAATCCTCTGCAGTTCCAAAACACACATGCAAAGCCCCCCCAGCAACTGCTCCAGAAACAGCTGCCTTAAAAAAAAAAAAAAAAAAAAATCATACTGGTGGCAAACCTCCAGCCAATATGACCAGCAGAGCTGAGAACCCTTCTGTGCTGATACACAACTAAAGAAGAGTAATGGGTGCGAGCAGGGAAGGATGTCCACAGTCATCTTTAGTGTGGGAAAGGGGTACAAGACCACAAAACTTCTCAGGTCCAGGGACAGCACATTTATTTATTAACTTTTAGATAGGTGCATCCTACGAGCATCAGCCACAGCGCTGAGCCTCAGGGCATCATGTAGGAACCCAAAAGGACAGCCTTTATGGCTCATTTCTTCCACACGCAAACTATGCAAAGAGGGGTGAGCAGCTTCCTCCCTCTGCCCTGACATCTTCCTGCTGTATTCCAAAGGTACAGAAAAACAAATTCTCAACGGGACCAAGCAAGGCTGGATGACTATGAAGGAAACTGCCAGTGTCCTGAGAGCCTCGCTGTGGGGAAGAGCTTTTCCAACAGTTTCACTGAGCTGTGCTCCTCAGTGCAGTTCCTGCAGGTCCCAACATCTGCTGGGCCTCCTCTGGGAGACTGCCCAGAAAGTGAGGAGCTGCAGATGCCACCGCCCTTATCTACCAATTCAGGGATTTCAAACAAAAGATAAAGGGTGGTCTCACCCTGGGGATTAACTGCAGCTGGGAGGTCTCCTCTGCCCAGCCTCAGGGGCAAGTGAAAGCAGAATAGATAACATTCACCATACTGCTGTGATTTCTCAAGGCACTGCAGCATCTTTTCACAAAATAAGAGCTGCACCATGCCAGGGTGGAGCCCAGCCTTCCTCCTTCCCCACCACCTGCCTTTTGCACCGCACCCAAGCATGGAAATCCCTCCCCACTCAGCAGAGAAATTCTACCTGCAGCTTCGAGTCACGCTAACGAGTCAGGAGAAAGCAGGCAGGCCAAAGAAAGGCGAGTATGGGGAAGGACCAGGTGCCCATGAAGCTGCTTTCATCAATTCAGGCTGGATTCAGGAACTGTGCTTTCTGCAGGTGTCTGGAGATGCCCTGATGGAGGAGTGGGAGGAAGCAGGGAACTGCCGGTACCTCCTGAGCACGGACCCCCTCTGCTTCCATCTGGAAAGCTTCTGGCCCTGCAGCTGGTGCATGCATTTTAGAAAAGCAACAAGATCTTGTGTTACCATTTGCACTACAAGTGTGTCCCCGAGTGCTGGTTTCATAGAGAATGGTCTGACACGACCTCCACCATCTTTTGTATTGATCCAGTACATCTGAGCTGCAGGAAGGAGCACTATAGAGACGTGGTGTGCTGGGAAGGAAATGAAAGAAAACCAGAAAAAAGAGCATGCTTTTATTAAAAATGAGAAGTTCTGTATCCAAACACACCACATACACGCATGTTTTTGTTGCAAGATGTTACACATCCTTGATTCCAGTTGGGCTTTTTATCCACAGTCATTTATTCCAAGGAACATAATTCCCATATAACCACACAATTCCCATATAACCATTCTAAGTCGTGCTTTCAGCCCATTAGTCACACTGTAATTACAACAGAGGCACAATGATGCCTAGATGATGAGCAGAACCCCACCACTCAAGTCCCGTAAAAAACACTCTTGAATTTCAGATGATGTGGACCCATCCCACAACCCACGTACCTGCACATGTAGAGTTTTACACATCACACCTGGATATAAAAGAGCTGCAGCTTCTATAAAGAAAAAGGTTTCTGCCCATTCCTGTAGGCACCCACAGCATAAAACCCAGTGAGCAAGAAATGAGCTCAGCATCCCCTCCAACAGGAGCAGGAGAGTGCAGGCTGACATGAGACCTGAGGACATGGAATGCCACCTCCAAGGAATCCCCAGGGACCCAAATTCCCATTCTGGAGCCACATGGAGGATGACCACGGCTGTAATAATTGCAGACGTTCAATAAGTGCTCCGACCACTGCTTCCAAGATGAAACCAAATCACAACAAATTCATTTCCTGGCACAATTTTGTGGGAAAATAATAGCATTTCCTTTCCAGCTTTATTGAAAAGTAAGTTCAAATTCAATACCAACAAATAAACTGAAAACATTCGTGGCTGTAGAAGAGCCTGCATCTCTTCCACCTTTATTAATCCTGGAGCTGTCTGCCTCTGTTGGCAATGATATGTATTTATGAAAACAAAACAAAAAAGAAGAAACCCAATAAAACATTGTGATTTACAATCCCAATAAAGACTCAGATTAAAAAAAGAAATCTATAAAACCTTTGTGGAAACAGGTAAAAATTAAAGACAGTGAAGCATGGAAGCTTTTCGAGCATTCTGTACTCCTCTGAGCAAAGCAAACTTCTACAGAAAGTTCAACATTAGATGCCTTCTTGCAAAAGAGCACAGTAAATGCAAACTACATGCAAGTCCATCTGTTGCAAGAGCCTATGCATCTCCTGCATTCAACAACCAGGATTGCAAGCCTGAACAAACTGCTCTGAAAATTAAGATGTCTGGGATACAAGGTGTTTTCTCTGCTCGTGCCTCATGGGAAGCAGAGAATGGCTAAACAGCATCCCCCTTAATGTTGTGGCAAATATCCTCATTTTGGCAAAGGAAGCAGTAATATCTCAGCAATGCAGACTGCGCTCTGTACAAATACAGGCTTTAAATGCTTCTCCCAGGCTCACTGTGCTTCACCTTACCAGAATACCAGAGCACTCCTCTGATTTTGGTATCTGAAGCACTTTAGAGAATACTCCAAACATACAGAAAACTTTGAGATGAACCTCACAAAGAAATGAGGTACCATGTTTTGTACCTCATCCACAACTTGCATTGTTTCCCTTGAGAGTTTTCCAGGTTTCTGTCTCCATCATTAAGAACTCACTAATGATCTGCAGTTCATGTGAAATTATTTCTTGTTCCAGGTGCTTTTCTTAGCAAGCCATTAAACAGCATTAAATGCAATTTTCGAGCTACAATTTCTTCTTGTAAATAGAAGTTAACAATATCTCTTTCCATCCCAATCTTCTCCTATTTTGCATGTCAATCATTTATATCTAATGATTTTCATCTGGAATGTAAAAACTTAGTCTATTTTAGTGAAACCACTGTAATCAAGCAAATCAGGCAAACAGAGCAGTTCTGTTTTCTATTAACTAATGCTACAACTTCTAATATAGAATTTGCCTCCCTACACGCACACTAATGACTAAAGTTGAAAGAGGTGCCACTTTCACACTTTGCACGGGATGTGAATGACACAAAGCAGCAGGCTCTTTTAGTACCCAAAGACACCCCTGTGCTCCAGGAACCCAAGGGATGCCCTCCAGGACCATGCAGAAGCCATGAGCTGAGGAAGAACTTGCTGTCACAAAAGTACTGAGATTGTTCTACGATTTTATGGGCAACGTGGAAAGATTTAGCCACGTTTTTCTTTTCAGAAGATATTTCCAGTTTCTTCCCCCTCCCCCCTCATTTTTAAAGACATCATTTTCAATTTCCTACATCAGCCTTAGTGCCAGCAGCTTTGGAATTATAGGAAACAGACCCTGCACATTAACAGTGTCCGGGGAGCGGCATCTTGGACGCAGTCACCGATGTAAGAATAACGTGACTCTTTTACAGCCTTTGAAGATGTTTAGGCACTAACACCAATCCAGCTGCCAAGAAACACCATAACACGTATCTGGATGAGATAAACTCTTTGTATTTGACTTGCCCAGATCACCACCCTTGTGGTACCCAGCTTGCTTTTCAGAGCTGGGAAAAACTAGAGCAAAAAAAGTTTTCTGAGTTACTTTTAGAAGAATAAAAATGGAAGCCTTCATTAATTGCCAGAAGAATCCCCATACCAGTAATGCTGCACAGTGGTCCAGCACTCTGCGACTGCGGGTTTCCCCGCTGCACTGGCTGGGCTTTAGCCTTGGCACCACAGAATCATTACAGTCAGTAAAGACCTCTGAGAACACCACATCCAACCCCAGCCCACCCCCACCGTGCCCACTGAGCCACAGCCCTCAGTGCCACACCTCCAGGGCTCTTCAACGCATCTGGGAATGGTTGCCCCACCACTCTCCCCCACCACTCCCCTTGGCATCCATACTCGCAGCTTTTAGGATAACAGCAGCCCCAGGAGCAGCTGTTATCCTTGAGAACCACCTTTAACTTCAGCACAGCAGGGCGATGCGCTGACCTTCAGTGACACCCACCCAGCAATGTCACCAATGTCACTGCCATCTCAGCTGGGCCCTGAGCCCACCACTCCACGTGCCATGCAGGCGAGCATCCCCAGCCCCAATTCAAAGCACATTGCATTACTGCTGGGCTCACAGGGCAGCAGGCGACCATGGGAGTGTGGGCTGGAGCTGGGCCAGCTGCAGGGGCTGTAATCAGATCACACAGTAGTGACTTCAGAACGCAGGGACGTGTTTATTATCAAGCACTAACCAGGCTGACATTCATTTGGTCTAGCTAAGCTGAAACAGCCTTTCAGAGCCATTTTCTGATTCAGATCATATTTACTTAGTAGATGTTAAGTATTTTTTGTGAATTATGCTGAGAGGATCATTGCGGTTACACTATTTTTCATTTGTGATTTTTTTTTTTTTTTTTTTTCAGAAAGGCAACAGCTTCCACAGCGTTCCTCATGTTGTACTCAACTTACTAAGAAACCTGAAGGAATTCTGTCCCTCAATCAGGGACACAGCCAAAGTGTTGATTTAAATGCAGCACTGATATCTCTTTCCCTAAACCAGAGTGGGTTTGTTAAGTGCTAACACCCCCAGTCCTCATTCCTAGGTAGAACCAGGACAACATACAGAACATTTTTGGCTACTATCTCTTTATACACCACCTGCAGCAGGAAAAGACTTTCTTCAAAGACATTTAATGACCACTAAAAAAAGATTCATTAAATGCATGTGTAGTAATGGAGAAGTTATAGGCTCAAGGTTATCAGCTCAGCCCCAAGCAATGCTCCTTTTGGCTGGCTACCATAGCACCCACAGCAATCCGTGCCCTGCACACGGATGCATGTGTGATTTGGGTTCTGCAAACACAGCGTGAGAAGCTGGCTTGGGCTGCTCCACTCAGCTCCCATGCAATGAGAAGAGCAAACAAATCCCAGGTTGCTGCTGGAACAGCACGTACCATGCACAAATCCTGGCTTTGGATGCAAGCCGGGAGGTTCGTCTCCCTGCTGTCTTCAGTACAGCAAGGAATTCACAAGCAGTATGTGGTTGGTACGTCTCCTGCAAGTTGCAGATGGAGGAGACCTGCACGTGCAGTCAGGAACAGCTGCAAACAGGACAGAAAATCTGCCTTCAGCCCATTGAGCATCCCTACAACCTCAGCTGGACACTGCTTTTGTGTTTGTTTTCTGTTTTAAGTCAGCACAGATGTAACACGTCCCAAGCTGCATTTCAGTAGCACACAAACTGTTTCCATCCTGCTCACACACAGCAGCAGGGCGCTCAGGGATGCAGGGCAGCACTGCAGGGAGCACAGCGGCTGTGCTGCTTCCAGATCTGGGGAGGATACTGCAAAAGTGTAAAATAAAAGCACATGCAGTGGGCAGGTACTCCTATGGTCCACGTGAGAATTGCATTCTGACACAGGAACAGCTACATGAACTCTTCAGGGTGTTGTATATGTGGAGGATTTTAGATAGGGATTGTCACAGTTCCAGCCTGGTTCAGCCTACTTCTGTGACTAATGGGAGATTTATGCATTTCTGGTGTAGTTACATAAAACTGCTCTGCTGTAAGGCACCAGAGTCAGCACCGGACTCTCACAAAGCATTGTGGTCCACAGTTCAACAGAAATTCAGAGCAAAGCACACAGTCCGCAGGGTTCATCATTAGCACAGCCACAAGGGTATCCTTGGACAGAAACCAGAACGTGATATTGCAAAGGAAAACTGCAAGTCACAAGGAGGAGGAAAACCCAAACACTTACACATGTATCAGGTGTCAATTAAGGATAAATCTGAGCAGGTGTTTACAGCAAGAATAAGAACAGAGGCTTTACCTGCTAGAGAAGGAGGAGGGCTGAGAGCCCTCAGCAGGATGCGAGCTGGTTGCCAAGGACCAATGCCCACCCAACAGCACCAGCCTGGTCCCCACAGCAACTCTCCAGAAGTGTTGGTCTGCCCAGCAGGGACAGATCCACTGCACTGCAGTGCCTGGACCTGCCCTGCCAGGACAGCTTTGCTTCTGTAGTGCACTGAGAGGTGGATGCTTTCCTCTTTTAAGATGGCAACTGAAGCAGAATTAACATTTACTGACTCGAGTCTATTGCAAGCTTAAAGAAAACCTGCAGAGCCCTTATAAAAACAGGAAAGCCAAAGCTTTCTGCTTATCTTGGTTAAGAGAACGTCAGACTGATTTCCTGCAAATTATCCCAGCAGATTGAAAAATAGATAATACTGTTAATAACAGAACAGATTAAAGACAAAACCCAAGTTCAGACAACTCCACCCGTAGGATCTAATAGGATCCCCACGTTCATTTTCAAAAATGCAAATGATAGAACCATGGATTTGGGCAGACAGACAAAGAAGCTGGCCACCAAGCTCAGTCACTGTGAGTGACACCTGGCTGTCCAGTGAGGAAATGCCAAGGATCATTTCATTTTTATTCCTGACTGATGGGACAGAGGGCTCAACATGCTGCTGCAAGGGGCTGTGGGACAGACATGGTCCCCCCAGAGCTTAAAGCCAGGGGACTCCAAACTGCAAAGATCCTTTTACTGCGGGAAAGTGAATAATCTGCTATTGCAAAGGAGGGGGGGGAAAGAATAACAAATCAGGAGGGAAAAATGTACTGAAGTATTTACACAGCTGGTTTTTCAGGACAGTGCTTTTATGATCGGTTCTTTTCAGCTGCATGGCTCAAGAAATAGTTTTAGTAGATGAGGAGCATTTCCACTGCTGTGGCAGAGGTAAGCTCTGTAAAACCATGCCATGGGCCAAACATGCCTTTCTTTTGCTGGACCCATTTCAAATCCAGGTGCATTTTTCATGAGGACATGACACTACCATCAATCTGATGTTCCTAGATGCTTTCTAGAAACTGATAGCCTCAAATTGCTTCTGCATCCTTCCCCATCAAAAACCCAACCAAATTATTTCCAAAAGGAAAAAAGGAAAAAGTTGTTTTCTCTCCTTTTGATGATATCTGTTGGATTTGCTAAGTGTGAAAGCAGTCAAAAATAATCCGAAATTACTGAGTTTTGTACTATAAGATAATGCTGAATATGCAGAGCTAAAGTAATAAACCCACATCTGATTATACTTTTGTTCCCTATGAATTAATG
Organism: Phasianus colchicus; assembly: GCF_987193195.1. NCBI lineage: Eukaryota > Metazoa > Chordata > Aves > Galliformes > Phasianidae > Phasianus > Phasianus colchicus. Next base: position 14,694,394 of record NC_143450.1, on the reverse strand, counting down.
TCAACCAATCACTGCCTTAGGACTCAGAAATAGAACAACACTGGCAAATTTCAGCAGTGCCTGGCCACGGCAAACACAACCACTCCACTTCAAGGAAGGGCCCTTTTGATCCATAACAGATCTCCAACATGTCCCACATGTTTTTTGAATTGCCATCAGGAAATATAACAAAACAGAGGGAATTGAAGTCCGGAGTGAAGCCTGGCTTGGTGTTCTGGAGGTGCTTTTAGCTGAAGCACCTACTCCCACTTCTGCCCCTTGAACAGCATGGGTTGGGAAGACACTGCAGGTCCAACCTCGGCCAAGGGACCAAAGGAAGCTGCCATGCTTTGCCCATCTACAAAGACAAGGGAAATACACCCAGCTCTCTTCTTATAAAGCTGTTTCAACCATAGGGTCACATTGGCATAAGAATAATACATGACTATGAATAAATTGAGGTCAAAAATTAATTTGTCACCCACAGAAGGTCAGGAATAGCTTTCAGATAGGAGCACAGACAAAAAAGAGGTGGTTTTAAAATGAGGTAACCCCGACTCCTCTGGGTAATTACACTTCACACGTGTTACAGTTTCAGCACAGGAACAGCCTGTCTGATGGATGACAGCTCTGGCTGGGTATCTGAATGAATGCTAATGCTTCATGCACTCTCCAGCCCCAATCACATCAGACCACTGAAGGCAACCAGAACACATCAACACGTGCTACCGCAGCAGGAGGATGCTGGCAGTGCATCCCCAGCAGAAGGAGATGGGTAAAGCACAATACTCATGGGAGATATCCAGAGGAGTTACTCGCTCTCTTCTCTGACAGATCAAGCCAAACAGAGCCTTCTGTACAGCCTTGTCCATTTAGCATGTGGATCCTTAAAGGATTTCTTAGAGGTCATTGCTCTTCCTGGTTTATAAGCTGATGCTGGAGGCAAACACCAAACCCAAAGATGTGGGCACCTTTCTCAAGAAGTGGCACGAGTTACTTCTCCAGGTTATACAGCTGGAAAACAAGCCACACATGGAATCGAATGTGTAATTCCGAAGGATAATTCCACAAGCATTCCATGCTATAGGTCTCATCACTAGAGAGATTTGTCTTAATGTAAGTTATTGCATTTTAAATAAACTTACTAGAGATAAAAACAAGTATTTCATTAATGTATTTCATTACTTCACTGATTTGTGGTACTAACAAGAGAAATTATATTTTTTAGCAAATTCCCTTCCTCCAAATCTCTTAGCATACTTTCAGGCTTGGATCACAAACACAACATGAATCATTTGCAAATAGAGTCAAATAGGCATTTTAAAATAACATAAAACATTCATGTATTTATTATTTTTAAACACATTATCATTTGGAGCTGAAGTACCTGACAGTAGCAATTTAAACAACATTAAAAGAACAGATATTTGTATTTTATGTGTGTCCACCAACTCATTAGTATAAGATGAATAGATTTTTAACATATGGTGTAATGGGATCGTTTGTTACTTTTTGAACCCTGTTGAAAAGTTTATCAGAGCAGCTATGGAAAGTTCAAGTTTTTGTAAATGGAAGGAACAGTACTCAGAAGTTTAAGATAATGTATCAGCACTTAAATAAGCCTTCCCACTAAAACGTTGATTAGAGCAGACGATTATTGCTTTTGCAGTTTAAAACTTTCACATTACTCCATCACTATTGATACGATGCCAAGAACAGAATGGAAAGTCATTTAGGCTTTTATTCATTTGAAAATATGAAATTTAGCTACCACAAACCAAAACCAGGAAGTAAAACCATTGTCTAAATTGTCCTAAATTCACCTTACAATTATTACACTAGCTGGAAGAACAAAAGCTGTGGTTTGAAGCTTGACTTGCATTTGCCTGTGCTTTCCTCAGTTAAGTAGGGGAGAAGTCACCACCATCATCCTTGTAGAGTTGTAGGCTTTATTCCTGCAAGTACTTCACTGCCAGCAAGAGCAAATGTGCACCGAGAAAACTGACTATTGAGAACTCTGCAGAATTGGATCCATCTCAAGTTGGAAGCCTTCAGAGGGGAAAGGCAGCGTTTGTGGGCAAGGATTCCAGATTCAGCAACTCCACGGGCTCAGAAAGACCATTAGAGTTAACTACAGAAAGAAATCTTCGTGTTCTGGGCATAAGAAGATTTTTAGCATGCTGAATATACATTCTGTGTAGTAGGGAAATAAGTGTAGTAGGGAATATACATTCTGTAAGTAGGGAACTGTCCACAGTCAGATTTCAGTAGTACAAGTCTTCTCCTGCAATAGAGATGGTTCCACTGAGAGATAGATTTCTTTTAATCTAAAAGGGTGGAAGGCTGAGAAGGGTCTGAGACCTTCTTCTGCTAATGTTAATATTCTTGAAACAACACTTTTGCTGCTACTGCAGGGATGACAAGGCTCATTTTTACCTGAAACAGGGTAACAGCTCAGAGCTGGGCTGGGGGAAGAGGATGGGGATAGCCACCTCTGCAAGAGCACGTGGGAAAACCTGCTAGGAGATCAGCCTCTGGCGTCCTGTGGAAGTCACAGAGCTATGCTTGCACCAGTGGAATACCCAGATTGTATGTGAGGAGAAGTGCTCATCATCACAAGTTGCACACAGTTATTTTGTACAAAATGGAGAGGAAGGCATAGAAAACAAAATAATCCCCTATGGACCAAACACAGCTGGAAGAACATGCAAAATACCAATGCTAATGCATGCAAACATCTGGCAAAGATGGGAAGGAGACTAAAGCTTTCTCCCTCTGCATTGATGGGAACACGCTGAAACCTGACAGCAGCTCTGTCCTATGGAAATACCACTATTCCCGTCATTCAGCCAGTCAGGCTTGAAATCTTGACATCAACATCAGAGCAGGGAAAAATGACTCCACTGTTTCTGCTTTCCATTGAAATAAAACAGTCTGCAACAAAAGGCGAACGCATGCATTTGTTTTCCTCGGTGTGTTTCCAATCACCGCAGTGTGTTTAAGTAGTCAGGCTGCATCCAAGCCTCAGAGCAGAGAGGGCAGATGACATCCTGATGGCAGAAGCGGCTGTGTAAATCATCTCCAAATGACAGTGTCATACACAGAGAGCTGCTTCATTTGGAATGTGCCAAACGGTGCTTTTGCTCATCTGGCATCATCTATACATCAGCCAACAATTCCCTCGGGGATTGTAACTCTTGCCATAGACAAATGCACAACAGATGTTAAAAATCTCCGCAGAGGTAACACAGCAGCCACTCCTGAAGTCAAAAGCAAACTTGCCAACAGCCACAAGCCTCTGTCATCCGGCTACCAACCTTCAGCACAGCCCAGCAGTAACCGGGCAGGGGTGAGGGACGCCGAGTAAGCGACGGAGAATTCAGACCCTGAGCTGCTCAAAGCTTCTGTTTCTGATTAGGGGTTTTCCCAATTCCACATTAAGTGCATCATGTTATGCAGTTTTCTTGTCCGCTTTTTTTCACCCCAAATGACACAGGGTGGTTCCCCTTTCATCACCCTCTTTATCAGGTGCTTTGCCCAGTTTAAGTCTATAAATAGCTGTACCAAAGGAGATAAAGAAAATGACATGCTTTCTGTTACTTTATTATCATTACGCCGTGATATGGCGGTATGACAAATCCCTTCCTGAAGTGAGCAGAACCTGCCCCAGTGCAGCTGTTTGACTGCAGGCTGAGCACACTCTGCTACCTCACCTCATGTGGCCACTTGATGTGTTTTGTCAGCGCTGCTGTAGGACTCCGTACTTTTATACTGCCTCTGCACCTTGTAAGAGGGCAGTGAGAAAGCAGCCAATTTCTTTTTCCTATATTTACATACAATCACATGCTCATGACACATACAGAGATGGTTTACATTAAGATATCTTTTTTGAGTTCAATATGTTTAAAAAAAAACAAAACACCACCTATGAGATCAGAGAGCTGTAGGGATGGCCACTGCAGGAAGGCTCAGACATCTGCAGCAGCGATGGGGATGGAGTGGAGCACAGGCTGTGCAGAGCAGCATGGCAGAGAAGGGACATCACACTGCACCCAGAGCGTTCAACTTGGAGACATGGGGTGTGAGAACCAAACTTGGGATCTCAAAAGAGCCACAAGAGCTCTTGCAGCAAAAGCTGCACTTCAAGAAAACATTTTCTGTGAACTGTTTTTAAAGTAGAACTTAATGCCAACAGATTTGCAGATCAAAAGAGGTCTCAGCTACTCCAGAGTACTCCATGTCAATAACCAGTAGCAAGAAGCTGTAAATGACTTACGGGCACAAAGAGAGCTGTGCTATGCACTCAGGAGCCAGACATCTGCTGGGTTTCAAAGGGAACTTTGCCACAACTGCTTCAGCATCTTCAGGAGTGCCCTGCACAGCAGCTGGCCGCTCAGCCTCAAGGTCCTGCACAGTTTCAGACTCAGAGGCCAAGGCCATCTCTTCTGCTTGATGTTTTTCACAACTTCAAAGCTTGAACTGTGATCCACTGCCCACTCAGAAGGCTGCTATCTTTGGCATCCCCCAAAATTAAGGGAACATCAGAATTGGACTATTTTTGCAGCTGGCTCACCAGTCTAACATTGACAGCCAGTGTCCGCAAACTACATCCTGAAGCTCTTACTCAATCCCATGGAAAGTTTGCTGGAGGAAGGGATGAGTAAAGGGTACAACATTTTTGTCTTCTTATTAGGGAACACACAACAGCTGTATATCCAAACTTGATTTTTTTATTTTTATTTTTTATTTTATTTATTTTTTTTTTTTTACAAGCCAAAGAGCAATTATGCTTTTCTAAGTCTTGGCGTGTCTTTAGCTTGCTGTGCAGAACATCCAGGGGGCATGAGTCAGCTCACAACCCCATAAAAACCTAATTATGGTTGATGATCATCCTTTTGTTTACACTGGATGTAAAATTCTTGCTACTTCCGATACTCATTCTATGAAGCAAGATTTACCAATCTTGAGACTACTCCTGTCACACCAAAAGTGCTGAAGATGGCCCACTTAAGATAGAACAGAACCCACACAGTGCACAAGGCTTCTTCTTATTTGCCAAAAACTTGATTTCTCTTTCACACAGCTACTGAAACACTGCATGCTCAAAAGTCATGCTTAAATTTAAAACAAAGTTCAAAAAAAAAAAAAACAAACCACACTCAAAAAGCAACTGAGTTCCAGTTTAAAGAAAGCAACACAAGGCAGATGCTCCAGCAGACTGCGTGGCAACCCACCAACCTCGGGCCACACAGAGAACTGCCTTCGTGATCTTACACAGACCTGACCTGCACTGCAGCCGTGTCTGGATACGCTCATGTGAGCACAGAAAGCAAATGTTAGAGTTTGTGTGGTGATCACACCATCCTTCGAAGGAAAAAGCTGGATCCTACAGGGCCGCTGCTGGAAGGAAACACAAAACCCCCTGACCAGACGGCTGACAAAGGATTTATATCCTGCCTTTTGCCAGTACCATAGGATTTTTAAAAATTATTATTGTTTTTTAAACCAACTCCAAATTTGCTTACACAGATCTTGGGGAAGAAAAAATGATCCTCCTGGGAGCACAGTCTAGGTTGAATGGGAAAGGCTTTCAGAGAAGAGTCGTTCCTGGAAAGCTGCGTGAGTGCAGTCAGATTTCTAAGAGGAATTCCATCAACTTTACGTACTGTTCATGAAGAAAGCCCAGCAGCTGGCAAACACAGGATGTTTTCAAGGACGGTCTGTTTTTCCCATCCCATTCTTTTCCCCTGAAGAAATCTTACTTCTAGTTGCTTGTTCACAGTTCCTAAGCACAGGTACCACAAAAGAAAGGCAAGCGTGCATGCTCTCTCCACGCGACCACACAAAGCCATGCATACAGCTCTGCAATCTCACAGCACTGCTCGTGAAGCAAACCACGCTGTGGCATCCCAGCTAGTGAAAGCACAATATCAGCAAGCATCTGAGCGTGGGCAGAAAGGACAAAAACAATTCAACCCCACAAAAATGTTAGTCTAAAATAAGCACCCTCAACAAGCAATCCTGTTGTCAGAACAGTCATAAATAACAGTTGCACCAAGTCGAGGCCTTAAACAACAGGCCTGGTTTTATTGCTCCTAACGCCCACAGGTCTCTGGGTAAGAACTGGTCCTGTTTTCTTCTCTGCTAGGCTGCAAATTCACATAGCTGCTGCTGTTCAAACAGTGATAACACGTGGAATACCTTCTGTAGGAACAGTGGCCCCATAGAGGCAACGAGTGGGCTGTGCCCAGGCTAAAGCAGAAGGCAAAGAGGCAGAGCAAAACACTGATGGCAAAGGAGAGACTCAACCAGACTCTTCCAGTAGCCCTGCAGGGACATAACATAAGCAGAGGAGCCACCAAAAATCCGCCCTTCTGTCTGCTTTTCCAGTTACTTCTATGCACAGACACCACTACAGGCAGTGAGCTTAGAAACGAATGCAAAAGATGCCATCACAAGTGGAAAATAAATTATTTCAAGAGCATAACAGTAACAAACCTAACAGTACCTCTGTGTGAAAGAATAAAGATGTGCAAAGTTCAGATCCTGAAAAGCAGTATTTCTCTTCCCAAGCACTAAAAAAGATCCTATAAAAGAAGTGTAATTTGGAACGTGCAGCATCTCTGTTTGCTTTAAAAGGAACACAGATGATTAGGAGAGCCAGATGAAGAGTCATCTTAAGAGATAATTTTATTTGCTGTCAACACAGCACTTCCACAGCGATAAACTTCTGCCATGCAAACGGGAAGTTGCTCCTTTTCTCATAGCAACTAATCCTCTAAAACCCATCTGAACATCCCCCCCCAAAACCCATCTGAGCATCCCTCACGTATTTTCCTTCCGGAGACCACTCTCCAGGATTTAGCATAGAGTCACAGACCTATGCATTCCCAGTGCATCCCAGGAGGTGAGGTTTCACCCATCAGCCTTCCCCAAGCTGTGGATGCTTCTCAAAGCATGGGGCTCATTGTACACACTGTGCTGCCCAGCACATTGCTACCATTCCACTTCTAGTAACTTGGGGTTTGAGGATAGGCACAGCAGGGTGCATTGTAGTAGTACTGAGGCTTTGTGCCATCAGGAACTGCTCGCAGAGATTCTTTTTTAACCAGTAACACCTTCCCTTTCCCCTCCAACATGAACTTTGGTTGCTATTTATTAAGAGCTATTATCTTTCTCTCTGCTATTTAACACCAAGTCATTTGGCTGCAACGAGTTTAAACTTCATTACAAAGCAAAAACCAAACCCACATACCATTCTGCATTATCTCCCAGAGACACCATTACAGCTTTTTAAGTGGGACGAGACACACCACGGAGGAGCACACAGACATTTGAAACACGGGAACCAAGAGAACACAACCGCCCAGGGTTTAATGGTGGAGCCATCAATATGGAATTTATTACAGTGTTTGTGTAGCAGATGCAATACCCCAGTGTCTTTTTCAAAGGAGGCAGATTTCTGTTCTTGGAAAGGGCATGTTAAGAGTAGTACTGAAACTCAATTTTAAAAACAGGCTTTTTTCTTTCTGGAGTTCAAACCACAGACGAGGAGAGCTGCTAAGCTTTATTTCCCTCACCAGCAAAACTACAGTGACTCAAAGCAGAGTGAAAATCCCCCCTGCAGTACTCCGAGCTGCAGCACTATGGATTTACTTAATTCCTCAGCAGCTTCCCAAAACTGCAGCTCCTCATTGCTGCTGCTCTGAAAACACCTGGTCGAGCAGGGAGAAGCTGGGGAGGCTGCTTGTAGATGTCAGCCTGGATTTACTCTGCTCAGCATTCCACATGAAAAGAGGAAAAACACACTACTAAAGCTTTTGTTTTGCTCTGACCTAACCTCCAAACAAATTTTTATTTCTTTACTTAATGGTTTAAACTGCAAGAGGGAAGAGTAATATCCCCTTCCATCATGATACACCTAAAAATGCGTGCATCTGGTCAGGATGCGATAACCAGACCCAGGAGGAAGGTGTCCCTAAGGAAACACGAACAGCTTCCAAACCCCTAGGGATGCACCCAGCCCCTTTTCTCCCTCCAATGTACCTAGGACCCTGCTCCCATGCTTCAGACAACCAATACATACACCACAAACGTCTCCAACAGTGGAGCGCACACCCCCAAAAACCCCAGAAAATTCACCAAACCCAAAGGAAACCCCTTGCCTGGCAATCCCTGTGCTATGAGCAGCAGTCCCATCCCATCCCTCCCCCAGCACTTCCAGCTCCTGCAGGATAAGTGACTCCGTGTTTGTATTAGGCAAGATTAATTTATTTAGATTTGGCTGCGCAGCAGTCATAAATCAAAATGAAAGAAAAATATCTTAAGCACAATCTCTGTTTATCTAACTCTGCCCACACCACCAGCCTCCCTCCAGCTCCATGCCACAGTCCTCATTTGGTTTCCCATCGGCTGCGGCCCCTCCATCAGTGCTGTCCAAAGGGAATGCTTCAACTCATGGATGGCTTTAATGCAGGGTCCTGAGTGAGCATGGCTGTCATCGGCCTCCAGACCATCCAAAGAGCCCCTGTGCTGCCTTTCATTGCACAAGAGCACAGCCGTGCTAACGCAAATCCACCCTGGCATAGCAGACGATAAACACACAAAGGTTCTTGTATCCACCTCATGCCTTCTATCAAACGACCCAACCTAATCCTCACAAAAACGTTGGCTGATGAAGTATACTGGCGTCTACAAGATTTTTGTGGGCTGGGAAGCTGTTTTGTTCTGCATAGTTGTGCCTCCCCTAGCAGGCAAGCGGTGCCAGCCCAGGCGCTGCGTGCTGGCAGGGCAGACAGAGCAGCTATTATCCACTTTGTGAGGGCTTGCCTCAATCCCAGGGCACAGTCTGTGGGGCATCCCGGTACAAAAATAGCACGGAGAGGTGCTCGCCTGTTTTTCCTGAGCATGCCACTGCTGCAAAAGCACTCAGCTTCATGTGGGTTTCATGTTTTATCCAAATGTTGCAAGATCTGCGGTGACACTTCCCCACCACTTTGGTGGGGGTCTGACGCTCAGCCCAAAGCTGGAACCAACACCAAGCCCCTTGCTGAAGAGCCAAAGTTACTGAGCGTTCATCAGCACTGTTGTAATAATTAGCAGTGACACAATCACATTCCTACATCAGCTACGTGGCAAAACCTAAAGCATCCTCAGGAGGAAAAGCTTCAAGAACCTCTACCTATTCCCTCATCCAAATTGGTTACAGTGGCCTTTGCCTCCAGCATTACAACCTTTTGGATTCAAATGTATGCCCAGGCCATCACAGGCACACTCTGCATCTCTTGAGTCATAAAATCTGTCATCCACAAGTGGGTGGAAAACACTATTTTAAGAAACAGAATTTACTTGAGGTGATTTCAGTTGAGTTCCAAGCAAGGGAGTTCAGGTCACTTCCACACTTTGTAGATAGGAGGCAAAGTGATGACTGTTTGCTGCTGTTCACACTGCTAAAGAAGGAAATCAGAGCCAGGTGCTCTCAGCTCCTCCAGTCCCGCAGCACAGCATCCCCCCTTCCTCCAGTGGGTAACACAGCCCTGCTGGCATTTATGCATCTCTTTATTACCACCATTAAGCCATTAGCAGCCAAAGCTCAATCTACAGGCTACATCTGTGCAGCGGATACCGAGAGCAGGAGAGATGAGGTGAGCCCACAAAGCCACAGCCCTGAGCTGGACAATGCTGTGAAGAGACCAAGGAGGAGGACATCATTTCCTCCTCCATCCCAAGTCACAGGTCTCCCACTTGACAATCACATCCATCCTGCCAGCCCTCTCCCCAGGCTAATAGGTATATAATTGTTAACAAAGTGCACTTCAGAACCTTTGTCTCTCAGCAAAGGGGTCTGGTTTTCCACGCTGTGTGTGCAAGCATGCACAATAAGAACCAGACCCGTCCTGGGTGGTATGGAGACAGTAAGCTCATCAGGAACCACGCACTCTACCATATGAGACATTGTTTTATTTGGTGCCAAAGAGGAAAAGGGGGTGGGAGGAAGGAGGATGTGTAGTGCATTTTCTCCCTCCTCACTCTGCTCAGGCACGATCAATTTTGGTAAATGCAGAGTGCAGCCTGTTTCCACCCAACGGGCACCCGCACGGCTCGCAGGCACATGTTCTGCATCTTGGCAAAGCACTGGCAGAAATAACTGACAGCAAATACAACCGCCTGTCCTCCTGAAGTCTGTTAGCCGTTTTAACCCCCAGAAGGGGTTAAAAGTGATGGCCAAGGATCTGAAGAGATGCTCCACAGCACGTGTTTTAAAGAAAAAGAATTATAAAAATATGTACAAATTGAGTATTAGGGAGTTATGTGCACATTGAAGAACAAATCAGAGTCAAAAGGTAGGGAGCAATTTTGCTCTCAGCATATTGTTGCTGTAGTCATGTTTTATAGCTGTTTGACTGATGTCAAATTCAATAACACATCATTAATAGGTACTTTTTCCCTCCGTTTCTACTCAGATGTTTTTCCTGTTTCAAATCTCTCCTTATAAATTTCAAATTAAATTTTATACAAGAAGATTTATCAACATTTAAAAGAAAATACAGACGTAGCTGATGTCTGAATTTATACACCATGAAAATGCACCAGGGTGTGTTTTTATCAGCAACAGAACGCAAGTTAATGCAGCAGAGCCCTCAGCTATGGTGTTTGTCACTTCTAGCAGCTGCTTCAAAGGGAAGAAGAAATCTGAGAAGCTGTAAGGAAAACGCAAATAAAGAGATCTGTGTATTAGGCTAAAGATCACAACGTGATGAGATTGCAAAGAAAAGGAATCAAGTGCTGGTTTTTGCTGTGCTCCAATAGAGACCAGAGTGGCAAAGGGATCTTACAGCATGGGCACCACCCTGCTGCCTCTCTGCACTCCCAGCACAGTGCAGGCACTGCTTAGAGCCCGTCCCAGAGGGGACATTGGTATCACATTGGTACAGGTGTGACCACCAGAGCACTGAGGGGCCATGGAAGGAGAGGTAACATCACTGCTTCAGCCCCACAGCTGAAGCAACCTCCCCTCCCCTAAACCCATCCTAGCAGCACACAAATGGAAAGCAAACTTGGATTCTCAGATGACTAATTTTAATTTTGGATTTGTTCCTCTTTACTCCCTCTCCTAAACTGGAAAGAAAAAAAAAAAAAAGAAAAATGAAGAAAGAAGCAAGCCTGTAAGGTATAATGAAAGCAGCACGCGAATGCAATAAACCAACTGCAGAGGAACCTAAGCACCCATGTGCAACTGACCTGGATTATGTAGGGTTTGGGGATACCTGCAGCATGGCTCTGCTTCTCCAGACAGCCTGTGAGAGAGCAGACATCTGCCTGTGTCAACAAAGCCAGCCACCCCACAGCACAGCTTTGTGCTCCCTGAGCCAGAGAGGCTCAAGAGGACAGCAGCACACCTGTGCTGTAACACAGAAACAGCCAAAAGGAAAGCCACAGACAAGCAGCTCTTCACACAGGATGTCCCTGTGCTTGCAATGACCTTTCAGCAACCAGAACGTGAGCAGCTACCCAACTGCTCATGCAAAAGCCAGCTCTGCATTCAGCAGGCATTGCAGAGGTAAAAGTCCCTGCTGTGCCTGAAGTGACAAAGCAGCTCATCCCTCAGCTCTTTGGCTTTCACATCCAGCTGACATTTAGCATACTACGTGAAACATGAACACAGTGTGCTTGATGGAGATGAAGTTTAACAATTATAAATGCAATGCTCCAGCAACACTACGGTTCAGCTGAATTTGTCTCTCTCCATTTCCAAGCAGTGTGGAAATGACTGGCTTTTTAGGGTAAAGGACATGTGTGTATTTTAATAAAGCCATTCAGCTCCAGCAATGACTACCAGCACTACAACCTAAAAGGGCTGCTGGCCATTTTATCACTGAAAAAAGCCATCGATTCACCACATGGCCCACAGCACACTGCTGCAAGCTCCCCTTTGCCTTTGTCAGCACAGCTGAGAAACCCAGGTAGAAGCTGAAACCCAGGTGCTGCTCCTCAGCTGATCTCTGCTGGGTGAATCAACTGCAAAAGCCTCATCCACCACAGCACAGCCAAGCACCAGGGCAGCACCAAGCACCTATATGCCCTATGAACAGGAATCCACCCCACTTCTCACGGCCTTTCCAGTGCGTTCCCCTCTCCTGCTTTTGTGGCAGCAGGACTGTGGTTTTCAAATGCTTTTTGCCTAGGAAACAAGCAGTTGGCCACATGGAGACTCAGTTACTCCGTGTTGCAAGAGGTTTCCTGCAGCTACCCAAGCGTACAACACTGGAAGCATTTCCTTGGGTGGCAGTGCCAAGTGATTCCAGATCAGGATCTGGCTCGGGCTCAGCAGACCCATTTCCACGTTATTTTTGGTAGCCAAGTCAGTTTCCAGCCCGTTTCACCACGCAGAGAGGCAGATGCTGCTTATGTCAGTGATGCTGCTGAAAGAAGGGTTGGTTGGACAGCAGCTCGAAACAATTCCCCACTTCAGTAGGGTAACCAAGAGCAGAACTTGGCTCCCACTTCTTTCAGCTCCTTTGTAGCTTTCCATCTTAAAATAGAGCTAGGGATATGTTTTGGAGCTCTGAGGTTTTTGTTGTCGTTGGTTTTTAAATTCCAGTCTCTGAGCCTATTTGCAAAACCACAGACCAAATACAAGCCATTCCACAGCCATGATACTTTGTGGTAAGGTTAAAAAAGAAGTCTGGAAGGCCCTCTTAGTAAAACTACGCACATAATATTTCAAAGCCACGTATAACTTCATTATGTAGTAAATCAAAAATGACTTCAGCGTTTAAGCAGCACAATATTCTGTAGAAGAGTTTTTAAAAGAAAGAATTGTTGCATTACATAATTTACAGTCATCCCAAGCATGAAACATGGGCTGCAATCACGCAAGTGGATCTGCAACCCAGTACGTGTGCAGAGCATCAGCAGCTGCAGCAAGGCTCACAAGGACAGTGGGGTTCCTTGCACGATGGAGCACACAGAGCTGGCACTTTCCTATCTACTGCTGCATTCTGCCTCTCCCATTTCATACTAATTAACACCAAAAATCAGGAAGTTTTTACTTCTCAGAAAGGAACTAAACACAGCATCATCCTCATTTTCTATCTATATATATGCTTACAACTGCATATATACACATCTTGCATCTCTTATATGCAAAGAATCACACGTATATTCAGGACAAACTCCAGCGATGTGCCATGACCTCTGCAAGAGATGTTACAATTGCAGAACTTCATGCTATACTCAGGAAGGGGGTGACAGCGAACGAAAAACCATTCTGACTAACTCAATGCTTTACCCATGAATTCAACAGTACAACAGATTGCATTATTCCATCCTTCCCTTTCATGGGAGGAAAGGAAAATCACTTCCACTGCCCCTTAGTGGCAACAGGCTCCAAGTGTGCTTGGTGTCCCACCAGGAGCTCTTGCTGGTGAGCCCCAAAAGCCCGCTACAGGGCTCCTTCCCTTCCACATCAGAAGCAAACCTCCAGCCATCCATCCCCATCCCTCAGGATATACTGGTGCTGGGCAGCTCAGGCTGCAGGCCCAGCTCCCCTCCTGCTAGGCAGTGAGAAGCAGCATATTCCCAGCAGGGCTTCATGCCCACAAACTACATAATGAGCAATGAATTTGCCAAGCTTGTCTGTTAAGTCTTCAACCAGAGCATTTCTCTTTTAATTCCAAAATATCTTATCTAAGACACTCAAATTACAAAAAAATATATGTATATGTTTAGTGTTCCCAAGCAATCTCCAAATGATATACATGCCCTATCCCTTTCTTCCTTAAAAGCAATATCAAGGACTTCTGCTACATCCTTTCTGTGAGCCCACGCAAGCACTATCTCACCCATGCAGGTGTTGGGGCCAATATGCACCATGAGATCACCATGCTAAAATGGGCAGCTTAAGATACAAACTGGTTTCTATATCCAGCTTTACTAGGTCATTTAAATCCTGACCTTGGTCTGCTTGGACACTGTAGGAACAGGACCTTCAAACCAATTCAGATTTACTCCTTGTTTGGCTGCCAGACACAACACCGAGGTCCCTTTATTGGCACAGTTTCTAACAAGAGCCTTGCAATTCCTCAAACTGTGTATTCTTTACAAATGAAAAGGAAAACAAGTAGAAAAAAATGCTTTTTTCCCTCCCTGAAATGTCAGCCTTACAAACCTACTAGACCTGGAGCCAAGTCACTTGAATGCAAAGAGGACAACCTGCTTATCTGCACAGCGAGCACATCTTATTGTTTCTGGTTGCTGGTCTCTAAAATTGTCAAAGTACGTAAGTTTTTCCCTGCTGTACAACCATAATCCAAGAGATGACATTTCAAACAGACCCATTTTGATCTACTACATTCATATACCATCTACAGATGTCACCAGAAAAAACTGAGACATTGGCAGAGATCTGAAGCCACTGGAAAGGAGCAGTAAATGGAAAACCCCTGCAGCGGCTTCCAGCTGGAGTACTGGGGCAGCTTAGGGGCAGAGCAGAAAGCTGAGATGACCTGATCCATGGGGAGAAGACCTGGCCGTGCCCCAGAGGTCTGGGTTCAGTCACTGCTGCCTCTGGGTAACAACTTGCCTGAGGTTACAGGCCATAACCTTCAGCAAGTCATTTCTTTGTGCCTTCACCTCTTGGAAGAGGTTTTTGTTTGTTTATTGGTGCGTTCAGGACAAAGCAGACCTCCATATAGTTTGGGTTACTATCTCCGGCTCTGTGGTTCTTAATGAAATACTGCTGCTAATAATGAAAGTATTAAGGCACAAGGGATGGAGTTGATTTACCCCTCAGATGTCCCACTAGCTGCTTTCAGTAAGCACACACAAGCTTGAGGCTGTACGTGTAAGTGAGGAAGATCTGACTATCCACAGACAGAACACAAGTTTCTTTTAAGCCATCTTGTTTTACTATAAGAAACACTTAATTCTTTTTGAACTAGAAACTAATCACAGCAAACAACCCAGCATCCTTCTAACACCGCAAAGATGCGGGTCTGGCATTCCTATACAAGGAGAGCTGATGAACTTAATCACAATCCCAGCTTTTAATACTGAAAATCAATGAAAACAGTAAGTGCACGCAGCCCGGACAGACAGCTGTTTGCCATTTAGAGCCTACACAGTGTTCTGTGCTCCTGTTTGTGAAGCCAGGCACTGCAACTGGGCCGAGAAGCCAAGCAGCCTTAGGTGCAGCTCAGGGAGAGTCTGCTGGGATTTCTACCCATCATGGAACCAGAGAGTCAGGTATCCATTTCAGAACCTGCTTTCCAGCAACAAATATCAACCAACCACACACAAAAGCTGCACATTGGTAGCAGGTCATAAGACACTCTAAAATCCCAGGGATGGTGGAGGAATCTGTGTTGCATTTCACTGAAGGCTTTAGATTTATCTACAGCAATGAACCACCAAATAAAAGCATCGCTGCTTTGTTTTCTGGACTAATCTTCAGTTCTATCACCATGGAAGACCGCCCTGATGCTTTCAAAAAACACTAAAACATCTACAGGAAAAATAATTTCAGTGGATCCTGTTGGTAGCAAGGAGCAGCACATCTCACAGAACAGACACAGAAGTACTGGTCAGGGAAGGTTTGCTTTCTGCATGTAGAACACTTAAAACTGTGAGTGACAGAAATCACTGTATGCTTGGGAGCAATACCCCTGAGCCTAAGGAAAACCAGCACTTAGGGCTAAAGAGCTCCTTTTGTAAGCAAAACCGTAATACAAAGCTGACTTGGCTTAAAGTTGTTGCAAAGTGCAGTTATTATGCAGTAGAATCAAGACATGAAGCTGTGGCTTCAAACCTAAAACATTTTTTTTTTTTTTTTTTGCAATCAAACCTGGGGAATAAATCCCTTGATTTCTGGAGTTGTTCCCTGCACAGTTCCCCAGACCAGAGGCAAGGGTTACTAGGCTGGATACGTGCATTGAAGGCAACAGATTTCAGATCTCCAGGACTAAAACTGTCAACATCAGAAGCAAAACAGGGATAATTTCTTGACCATTTTATACAACCGCCTGACATCTTGTATCGAGAAAGATGTTGCAGAGGTAGAATTTCTCATAAAACCCTAAGCCTGAGTGTTAGGGCTCAGACTACATGTATGAGTTTGTGATATTTTCTGAAACTTATGTCATACATTAGGGTTTGGCAGTAGCAGTACTTCCTTCTCGTTCTCTGTTGCTCATTAAACATGCTGGGAACAGAGCTTAGGTCGTTCATTTCTCTGTTGCATAATTCTTTGGTTTAAATGCTTATCAGAAGGTGGGAAGTCAAAGGGGATTAAAACAAAGTGAAACTCCAGTGAGGAGAACAAAGTCATGTTTGGGAAAAGCCATCCACGAAGAAATAAGCCAGCAGATGTGTCAGGTATGCTAAAGACAGAAGGCCACAGCCTGCTGCTCTCAGCCCTCGAGCATGTCTGCTAATCAGGGGAATGGAGGCGCAATAAAGTAGGCAGAGCTGCAGATCTGGTGCCAATTCTATGGGAGTTTGTCGACAACATCTGCACTCATGTCAAGCTCTCAGATGATAGCAAGATAAACTGGGCTCTCCCGCAAACAGCAGTTTGTAAAATCTAGAAAGGAAATCTGGAACAGGGCTGATAATTAGCGTTAGAACCGCTTTAATCAACTCAGCTACAGAGCAAATGCTGCCCTGCACTGCTCCTGTGCCTGCCTGCGCTGCAGGATCTGTGCTGCACCCCAGCCTGCCAGCACCAGGAGTGCAACACCGCTGTGCTGCACCGATCCATCAATAGGCAACAGAGCTGCCGTGTGCTGTACCGTACTCACAGCTCTCAGAACTCAGATTATGCTGCATTCACGCTTGATTCCTACACAACCACTCAGGCTGCATCACTCCTGCAAACCCCGCTGCCCATCTCCAGGCCTTTCCCAGGCAACCAGTGCATCAAGGCATCTCCGGGCGATGGGAACAGCTTCAGCAGCTCACAAGGATCACACTGCCCTCAGCCAGCCCAACGCGCACCATTCCCACGTAAAACCGTTAGGTAAGAATTCGGCTCTGTTTATTTACAGACTCTGTACCAATGTGGTATGAATCAGCAAGGGGAAGGGGCACGCATCCCTAATTGCTCTGGGAATAGACTGCCTTGCTTGCTCCAAAGGAAAGCAGAGAATTTACTTAATGCAATAGGTCAGTTGTGCAGCACTGCATCCCTGGGGAAAAATTCTTCTCTATCGAGCAGTAAGAAAAATAAATAGATCATTCTGTCCATCAGTCACTTAGAAGCACTACAGACCATCTGCACATGAAAGTACATTTTAAGAGAGTTACCCACAATAAACTGAACTCCAGCTCCTCTTTTAATGAGCTGTAGCCCCTATACCACGACAAGATAACGGGAAACGAGGCTGAAAGAACGCACTATAAACCTACACAGACTTATCAAATCCTAAATTGTAAGGAATATCTGCAAACTGTATCTCACTACATCATTAAACCAAGCATTTGCTACTTTAATCTCTTCCTATCAAAGCATGCCATCCACCCAAACCATCTCTTTGCTTAGGAAAAGCAAGCAGAGCCTATCAATTTGATTTAAATTATGGGTGCTACAAAAACATCCACAAGAAGAAAAAGCCCAAGACTACGCATCCAAAGTGCTTGTTACATTTTACAGCACTGGACAAAGATTCCAATATTGAAGCCAATCCCAACTAAGAAGTCTGTTTAAAGTTTATGGATTTCAACTCGTTCATAAGAGAATACATTGCTGAGCTTTAATAGAGAAGCATTTATTGCAACTTCTTTCCGTTACTGCTGTAGAAGGAGAAGAAACACATGAATGGAATCAGTGCTTTGCCACACAGAGACCAACGTTGTTCTTCCTGGAGGTAACCTTCAGGAGCACTAACAAAGCTCTGAGTTTCAGAAGTAACTCAAACACAAAAGAAATCCTGCTGCTCGTATCTCAGCCATTAAAACCCAAATACAGTTCTCACACTTTGCAACCAGTGCCTCGCAGCTCCTGAAAGCCTGCTTCATTTTAAGGGAAGCATATGAAGCCCAGGAGACGTGGCTTGGTTGCACAAAAACAAGTTCCCAATTATCCTCAGGAAAGGAGATAAGGGGACAGAGCGTGGATCCCCTCGGGAAAATGGAAATCCAGAAATTAGCAGAGTTGGTAAGAGGAAGTAAGAGGAAGGCTTCTTTCAACACCAGTCCCCAGATCACACGCTGCTCTGTTTACCATCTCAGTGGCCTGGCAACAAAAGGTCTCAGCAAAACAAATAGCTCAGGAACCCAGCAGTTTTCCAGGCACTTCTCTCACAGGGCAGGACAGTGAAGGTGGGCACAGCCCACAGAGGTGCCAGAATCCCATCTGCCTGAACTGACCCAGGGACTTTGTGCTGAGGATCACTTCACCCAAATTGGGTGAAAACCCAAACTCACCGTTGACTTCTACATCATTTTCCTCTCGTTTCCAACATGCCATCACAGAGCAGTCTGCCTTGTTTTCCCCTGCAGTTATCAGGTCTCCACAACCCAGACTCACTGTGCAGGATGTGCACAGTGTGCTGCCTCTTCTTCCTCCATTTGGTCTGGGCAGCATGAAGCAAGTGTACCTCTTCTCAGAGAGCATCTCCAAACAATGCTTGGATATGCTACAGAAGGGCTGGCAGTCCATCACTGCTGCAGGAAACCCTCAGTGGGGCTGAGCTGCTGCTGGGGAGTGGAGTTCAGTGTTCCATCCACACCCCCAGGGCTCACCTCCATGACAATAAAAGTCAGTGATGAAAGGTGCAATGAAAGTGCCTGTACCAACATTGAAAACGGTAACTCTCAGAACTGCTGAATGAGCTGTAATCTCTTTGGTGACACTGAAAATGAATTTGCTTACAGGCTCATTCATTTTCATGTGCTCACATTGAAAAAAAGCCTCATCTTCTGAGGAAGGGAGCACAGGGACTCACAGATTAGGAAACGTGCCCAAACAGTAAGCAAGAGTCACCATGTGGGAACCTCCCTGAGACCCTGGGACCTCCAGTGATCTCCCCAAATCTCTGCCCCAACAGTAACAGCCATTCAGCAATCAGAGCTTTCAACATGAGTCAGAGAAGCCCATGAGCAACGCATGATGGAAGGCTCACAGGAGCAATTAACATTTTTGGTTGCAGCTTCTTCCAGTTTTGAGATAATGTGGAAGGAGGAGTTGAGACAACACTCCATCCTCTGGGGGAAGGGGGAAACTAAGGCAGAGATTTATCCTGCTAAAGCACGAACTCATAAATCTGTGGGCAAGCATCCAGGAATTCAGTGATGTTTATTATTCCCTGAATACTTTCTAATAAATTCCCTCTTTACTACAAAGCATGCCTGATCCAACTGAACATATTTACTTAGTATTTTCTCAAGTGTCTTCCAGACTGGCTCAAAAAAAAAAAAAAACCCAAACAAAAAAAAAAAAATCAACCCACCAACCCCATAGTACTTTTTCCAGATTCCCTGGTTGGATGCAATAGCATATTTCTTCTCATTGCACTTCAGATGGTCCAGATCTTGAAACCCACATCCTCCAGACAGGCTCACAGGTTTGCGGAGGGTCCATCACCCAGCCAAACCAGCACTCAGTTGAAGAGCTCCTCGCCAAAGCAGAACCCTGATACCTTGGGGCAGAGACTGCCAAATAGGGGTAAAACGATTTCTTTACACTGTCTTGGAAAAAAACAAGTAGCAGCAAAACACATGTTCCCAAATGCATAGGTTCAAGGGTATCAGAGAATCTTGTCTCAGGCATGCCAGCAGCACTTCTTCCCTCCAGCATGAATTTAGTTATTCCCTTGACAAAGGAGGCCTGATTCTTGCAACCCCTCAAATACATCTGCTGGGCAGAAAATTAAAGCAACAACTCAAGCCCAAGAGCTGACAGAGGCACTTATCTCACAGGGACATCACTGCAGCCTGCAAAGCCATAAGCAACCTAGTACCAGAGACATGAAAGATTCCTTTGCCCTTCTATGGCTATGCTTTGGGAAGGTGCTCACAGACCATCTCACAATTGGCCAAGAGATCCTGCTGCCATGCTCAGATCCCACGGTCCTGGGGCACAGCAGGAGGAGCAGTGTGAGTCACCTGCTGTCAGTAGCCAAGGAGAACTGCTATTAAACATGGACTAGAATATGAATCTGCTTGTTTAGTCTCACGTTTTAGTCATTTTTCCTTAGAATGCTTTCATTTTTTTCTGCCCCGACGTGATGCTTCCCAACAATTATACCCAGAAGGATCAAATCAATAATTTACCAGATCTCAGTAACATTTCCTTGAGAGCTTCAGAAAGGTTCTGGTAGTGTTCACAGAACCATCAGTTTATCCACCACGTTAACAGCATTCATTTAATCACTGTGAACAAGCCCAACATAAACCCCAACAACTGCTGAGCAGTGACCACCGGGATTCAGCACATGCTACCAAGGGACAGATACTGGAGGGACCTCCATGGCTTTCAGAATAACTTGTGAAAAGGCTCCAAGCACTGCTCCTGCTCGCCAGCAGGCTGAGCGCTCAGGACGAGGCATGGTGGGGAGGTGAAGCAGCACTGTGGGGAACAGTCTGTCCCCAGGCAGCCACCCTGCAGCTGCTGCCAGGTCTGGGATAAAAGCTCATCCCAGCTCAGCTGCACTCTAGGAAAAAACAAGACCAGATAATGATCACCTCCGAGCGAAGCAGAGAGGATGCTTCTATCTAAGAGACTCTGAAACGCAGAGGACAATCCTCAGTGATGCATATGGCAGCAGGGTTACTTTATGCAAGCTAAAACAACATGTCAGTAGCACTTCTTTCCCCCCTGCAACCCTACTTAATGGATGAATCAAGGAGAGCAGCCCTCAAGGGCAAACTTCTCTTAACCCTGCAAGAGGCATGTGAACTAAGTAGTACAACACTTCTGGGATGCATTCAGCACGTCCTGGCCTCAGGCCCAGGAACATAAATCCATGCCTTACACTGAATTGAGTTTGCTTTAGTCTTTCTATTGGACACGGTCCAAAGCTGTCTGTCTGTCCCAATGGCCGTGTCCCTGCAACCTCCATCCACTCCCACAGCTCAGAGGTCCAGGCAGCAACAGTGCTGGTATTGCACTGGAGAAAAGCTCAGGCCTGAGCTCATCTCATCCCATCCCATAAGGAACCCATGAGGATCAACGCTGGTTCAGGAAACCCAAGGCTGCTTGCTTTAAGAACTTCTCAGCACATTTTCAGCAAAAAGAAAACCACCTGAGCCTATGGCACCAACAGTTATACTCAGCAGCACTGGTGGCAGTGAGGGAAGAGATTTCTCAGGGGAAGAGGAGACTGAGCTCACATTCGTGCAGACAGGCTCATCATTCCCTACTCTTGGGTTTCTTATTATAAGAGAAAATATAAGCAAGACTCCAGAGGATCAAAAGACAAAATGTCAGTGTCAGATGATTCATGACCACTCAGTTCCTCTTCATTTCAAGACTGGCAAAGTAAAATAAATGAAATCCAGCTGACTAAAACAAGCCAACCTAATTCACGGATGAACCAGAAGAATCAAAATCTTATGACAGAATTAGCAGGAAAGCCTTCTTTTACATGCAAACAGCCCTCCCTGTGTAAATGGCCAATTAATTTATGGGAGCCAGATGTCCCTGTTTACAGCCATTGTTTACCTTCCTGCCCTTTGATGGACTGATGGATGTCACCATCCATCCACTGCCTCCCAAGCAGAGACTCCTTGCTATCCTAACCCCAATGATTTCCTTATCCCCAACCAACATTCTCTTATTTCCAGGCTTGATTTACAATGAAACATGCTCCTTCAGCACATGAAATGAAAGGTGGTCGTCGTGCTTTTAACAAAGTCTTGCACAAAAACAAAAACCAGACTCCCCCCATATCAAAGTGGGTACACGCACTGGTCCTCGACATGCACACCAGAAAGCTCCAACATTGTTAATGCAAAAGAAAATTCAATGCAGAAGAAAAGCAAGGCTTCCTTCAAACGTAGGCTAATAATGTTTTAAAAATAGAAAAAACAGGAACAAGAGACTTTAGATATAGCCACATCACAGCTCCAAGATAATAAGCAGAGCAAGAGCAAAAAAAAATTTTTTAGAAGATATGCCAAAGTTTTCCAGAAGCAGAAACTCATTTTATATTTGCAATATGCTATGAAACACAATTTAATTCTAAAGATAACTGGCAAGTTATAAGAGGCTGACGGAGACGGGATTGAACCACTCCAACCTGCTTGGCTCACTATTGAAATCCATTGATAAACAAAAGGAGGAATAAAAGCGGCTTAAACATAAACAGAAACTACCACTAGCAGATACATTATAGCAGTGAGAATGGGCAATTCAGCACTGACCTTTTTTTTTTTAGCAACTACTCAGCAGTTCAATATGAGAAATGAACTTGCTTCACAAAGTTTGAGAGAGAAGCTGCTGCAGATCACATCATCCTTGCATCCTACCAGTCAGAAGCCAGTGTGAACTGCCAGCTGCTCCATGCATGCTGCCCCGCCGCAACGCACAACAAGTTCAGAATGAAGGGAAATTCTCATTCATCAGAACGGACAGGACTTGTCAATGACATCCATTTGTTCCCCAAACAATCAGCAGTGCATTTCCAAGCCAACACGCTGCTCCAGCCCAGCACTTAATAGTTCCTCAACATCACCTTGGGGAGCAGGCAGCTGGAGACACACAGACCAGAGGTGCCATCCTGTCCCCATTTGGTCTCAGCATCTCTAAGGAACAAGACTTAGACTGTAGCTAGAATGTCACACTACCAAAGCAATTTACTTCTGCACACGTTATTCAACAGCAAAAGTAATCTCTTGTCAAAGTCCCAAGCTTTCACGTGTTGGTGCAATTTCACTGATTAGTTCATTCCACTATTATTTGCAACTAACATTATTCACGACCAGATCTTGAACCCTTCCGCTCAATTTTTGCTGTAGTAACACTGTTGCCTCCAGCCTCTAGTTGAGGTAAAAGCTGACAAAATGAACAAATAAATGAGCCTAATGTTAATAACAAGACCTTCATCAATGGGAGCGTTTCCATTCCAGATGATGCAGCTGAGATAGGTCTGATCTAAGCCTCTGCATAAACTTCACCTACTTGCTCACTTAAGTAGCATTCATTCAGATAAATAGACCAAATACTCTACAGGGTATTAAACAAGACTAAAAACCAGTTTTCTCCTTTTTATCATTTCATTCCTTTCCCTTGTTACTGCAGCACGTAAAGTTCTGCAGCCTCCCAGCCAGCACGAAGCACAAGCTAAAGGAAAGCCATGTTCTTTATTTCCCAGAGTCTTCCAAGTTTAAAGATCAATATTATATTTTCCTTTATAGTTTTTCATCTGTTCTGTCTACAGTTTGAAGTGTTCTCAGTGGTGAACATCTGTTAAAAAATCTCTTACAAAACCCCACTTAGTCTACGGCCCTCTAATCAAAGAAGGGTGAGGGTATTAAGAATTTAAAATAATATATCCAAGTTTGAAAACAAATACATGTGCTTTTTATTTGAGAATGTGTGTTATTACTTTCACATTCTGACCTGTTAAGTACACATGCTCCACCACAAGTCTCTCTGGAATTTTGGCCAGGATCAGCATTTATTTAATAAAAGGCCTTATTAATCGTAGGGCTATCGTTGATACTTTGCATTTACACAGCACGTTACATTTTCAAAGCACTCCAACATTAAATAATTCAAACAACCTGTATATTTGCATAGATGGATACACACGATTGTAAAGGAAATTATGAAATGTGTTCACGTGTTTCTATCTGAAAGAAGTTAACAGCTAAATTCTTCAGTAAGTTGAAGTGAGCTCGCTACTCTTGGCACTACATTATGAGAGAAAGCCTCATAACCAAAGCAGAATGATTCCAGCATGTCTGATAAGGATTCAAAGTGGGATTTCTCTCACCTGCTTTGCGTCTTAGGGAGATGTTTCCTTCAGATCTGGTGGTCCAGACCCTGATAGTGACAGGAGAGGAATGGTCACAGCCATTACCTCTCAACACCAACCTGCACAGGTACCTTACACTTGTGACTAACACTTGGGAGCTCTTCCTTTACTCTGATGTGACCAGATACACCTTCACAGGCACACAAGAGCCACTCCTGTGCATCACAGGAGACAACCATTTGTCCGACTACACAGAACTTTAAGAATAAAAATTTTCATCTGCAGCTGCCTGAGCTTTAGATGCCTTTTCACTCGAGAAGGAAAACACTCCCAAGAAAGCTCCCATCTAACTACAGACCCAAAGCATTTTGTGGTTCCTCGGCTGTCAGTTTTGCTGACAAACGTGACAACATTAGCAAGAAGATGAAATATGAACATGCGTGGGATGACATCTCCTCATTATTAACCCACGTCCAAAGATGAAGACCAGGAGGATGGTTTTCCAGAGCAGAGAATCATCTGCACAGTGCCAACTCTTGTGACTTCCCTGGGGACAGGAACCAACTGCAAGATCCATGCTTGTGAGACTGCATTTGCACACTTCCCTGCCTAAAAAACTCAAACCAAGGCAACCACCAGAACCACTGGGGTCTTTCTCCTACAGTTCTGGTAGGTCCTTGAGGACACCCACAGTAAGCCAGAGGCAAGAGGTCACCATCACTGATGTGAATGCTGCTGCTCTCACCTGGAAGTGCTGCAAAGGCTTTCAAAGGAAAACACATCGCTCACGGCCATGAGCTATGAGGAGGATTTGGGCTCTGCCAACAGAAGAAAGCAAGCAGCTGGTTCTTTGGGAAGAGCAAGAAAAGCATGTGTGTCCTGCAGATATTCAGACACTTAAGCAGAAGTTACCTTTCAGAAACCTACAGCTCAGCTGTGCACAGCACAACAAAACACCTCCACATGCAGAGGGCCTACCGTAGCCAACACCACCTGATGCTCTCTCTCCTTTGCTTCAGCAGTAATCAGTCCTTCCAACTTCACCTTCTTCGTACCATTCCTGATCTCCTAGACCTTTGCACTTTTCCTATATGTTGCCTCAGAACAGCTCATCCCGACACCATGACTGTTCCTTGTACCCAAGCTGTCCCATATCTTTCAGGATCCTTTTCACCCTCTGCATGCTTTGGATGCCCTGTCTGCCTCTTGAGCAGGAAGGAGAGAGACAGTTTCAAGATGTAGGTGAGGCCCAAATTTGTCATCTGTCCTAACAACTACTCACTCCTCTCCCACATGCATGACTACTCATCTGTACCTCATTGGCCGTCATTTTATTGCCTGGTGATCACACTAACAGCTGTTAGGCAATTACGACAGATGCGCACACATGTATTTTGTCATTAGAAAACCACCTCCAAAACCCCAACTCAACCACACCCAAGTTCTTCCCAGCACATGTTCAGCTTTGACCTCAAGGAACACCCCCTGGAGAACGAAATACAGATGGCCCCCACCAGCACTGTCCTGCCCTTATAGAAACCATGTGGCCCAACATCCCACACACCTTTCGGCTACCACGACAGCTACATCCTAAGGCATTTGAGAATGTGGTTGAGAGGAAGAGACAAAAGGAGAGAAAGATTGACCAGAATCATACATTTCAGAAGGACACTTTAAAAACCATACCTACAAGAGATTACCATTTGAGAGTGCTCTCAAGTTCTCTCTCTACCAACATGAGGTTACCTCCTAGGTGCATAAACCTATGAATTTATACCTTACTACAGCCAGATCACTTTTTCATGTATCAAGATGACCAGTTATACACATTAGAAACTGAGATGATTCAAACTGAAGAAAGCTAGCTAATGAGTAGTGATTTTACAACACAACAAAACCAAGTTCACTGTACACATGACTTTCTTAGCCCACAACTGGATCAAGCACAAGTGATACAGTCCCCATGAAGTTTGAGGCTTTTTTCCTCCTTATTTCCAAGACAGACACATTCATCTTTCACCCATATCACAGAACATCCCCCACTTCACAGCCTAGGATAACAGTAGCTTACACCAAATGCTGTTCCGGACCCTCCATTTTTCATATTTCATTATACACAAAGCAAGTTTGGTTTTTGTTAAGTCTTCAGACCTCAACTCACTTCAGATCAATTCAGATATCCCAGCTACAAAAATTAACTAAACACTTGAAGAAGATTAAGACTTCCAGTGGAATCATGTCCCTATCTGGAAACAGAATCCTAAAGAAAAGCAGAAACTTAGCGAAGTGTGTTTGCCTTTAAAAATTCCATTTGCTACCCAGCAGTCAGATACCTAACAGCACCTTGATCTCCTGCTGATATTCATTAAGGAGACAAATCCGAGAGCTTCACCGCATTAACAGCCCCGTGTGGTACTTCAGTAAAGCCATGAAGAGCACAGCTTCAAGGGGGTAACTGTCGAGAAGAGATTTACAGCACCACTGAACACAAATGCCCAAGTCACATCATCATTTTCTCTTTTATGGAGATGTGCTAGGATGTTAGTGTACACCAAAACCTCCCTAATTACTGCGATTTCCCTTTGGATAATAATCAGGAAAATATACAAGTCTATGAAATCCAAGTGGTAAACAAAAACAAGAAAAAAAGATTGGGAAAAGCACTAACAATGTCGTCCTTATTTGTGTATGTGAGAGCCTCCCTCTGGGACTAGAGCCTGGTAAAATTCCATGTTTACACTGCTTATGAAATTCAACTATAGAGAGAACATATGACGGTACAGATTCCTTTAAAGATTTTATTGCCTCGAGTTCAGGTCTGGTAGAATTATGAAGGTCTTCCCAAGCAAAAGCAATAAAGGCTTTACAGCATCCTGGATAGTCAGTATGTTTGTTTTTATCTTCTTTCATGCCTTGTTCTTCTGCTTCTCCCTCTTTGAAGTTTTTGCAGCAGAATAGAAATGTTTTGGTGTTTGCTGGCACCAGTCAAGTAAGATTTCTGCTGCACACGGGTAACAAAATTTATTAACCCTTTTCTAGAAAGCAGGCTGTGAGAAAACTTAAGGATAAAGAGCAGAGAGGTGGATGGCTCCTCTCTGTGTCATCTGCAGAGGAAAAATAGCTACAAGGACAACTTGTACCAACATAAAATTTGTTTGGACCACAAAGGAAATATGCCAATAGCTGGAGGAGCAGAGCTATCCTGCCTTTGCAGTGCCAGTCAGTTTTCCTCTGCAAACAAGCACAGACATCAAAGAATGTCAACAGCTGAACACTAAGTTTCATGTTATACAAAACACACAAAGCAGGAGATCTGGAGCCCCCAGATACGTGACCACCTGTTCCTCAGGCAGACACATCTCGCATGGCACTCATACCAGCGTACTCACACTGGGGATATGGTTTCATCGCCATGTGTACCAGGCTGTAAATCAAAGCTAGAGCCTTTTAGTTAGCACTGATGGCACCAAAAGTTGCACGTACAATAGCAAAGTGCAGAAAAATGTTGCAAAGTTTTAGTGCCAGCAGCGCACAGTTCTCTGGATGCTTCAAAAAAAAAAAAAAAAGCCAACAAAAACATTACAGCAACAGAAGAGGCAAGCATGGAGCCAAGAGTATGAATTCTTTCACTTGCTTTTGATCTGCTACTTGTATTTAAAGACCTCCCAGGTTACAAAGCTGTCACTCTCCAGGCCCTTGATATGACAGCTGTAAGCCTCGCACCGCCCATCAAACCCAGTCCAGAGCTCATGACAACAGCTTTGCTTATTTTAATTACGACCTCAGATATTTTTCTCATGCTTATTCTCCATACTCCTCCGTTTGTAACTCATCCCTCCACTGACTTTGAGGTAATCTGGCAAATACTACTGTCAATCACATAAGTTGTATTACAAACACTTCTAAACCACGGTCCCAACCACCTGCTTCTTTCTTATGAAGTCATTCTGATGGGCAGCACGCGGAGGCCAGTTAGTGACAAGGAAGCATCACTGGATGCTGAGAAGACAGTTTCTTTTCTGACTGTGCAGGAAGGACTACTCCATCTCAGCTGTGAGCATCCTCTACAACAAACGTTTCCAGCAGTGGGACATCGCAGACCTGCCTGCCATCCCCAGCAGCAGCCCAAGCCCTCACACAGTGCTCTCATCAGCTCAGCTTTGTGTCATCCACCTGCAAAAACCAGCAACGAAGAGGGAGGAGGCGAAGACAGGTAAGCGTTGGTATGTTTTCCAGTCCAGAATCACGTTTCCCAAGAAAAGCCATTCAGTTGCTTTGGGAAGAGAGCACAGAAATGCCCTACATACAGGCACATAACTGTAATTCTGTAAGGGAAATTCATTCAATTCCTTTTTGAAACCAAGCAGCTTATAGCTCTGCCAATCAAGTTTTACCCTTATTAGTACCTGCTCATGGCTTTTGGCATTTCTGTCATGCCATGAGCAAGGACCATGACAAGTACTGCATAGGACCAGCACCCATGCAATGTCTTGCTGCAAAGCATATACAATTCAAGGTAACAACCCAAACAAAGGCAGGACCATAAAAAAACCCCACAACCTGCTGATCAGTGCAGTTTCCCAATGTCCCAACAGACAAAGCATTTTTTTTCCTTCTCCAAATCTTGCTAACTAGGGAGATCTGAGCAAGGATGAGAATGGGAAAGAAAAGATAGCTTTGCAGGTCCCTCCCTCCAGCTCCTCCCGGGCACAAAGGTGCTTCTTTGAAAAGGGTGGAAATTGAGAAATAGAAGAATTGGCACCAGCCCTGTATGGGTTTTGATGAGGATGACTTGTTTTCCTACAAGAATTGCAACACTGACCAACTGAGGTAATGCAGAACGCATGTTTATTCCATGAGATGATTTTACAACCCTACATCTGAGAATGGAGTATATATTCCTTGCTAAATACAAACAGAAATAAGCTTTTGCAAATCAGTTACAACTGAATGTGTGGATCTGTGTTCTGGCTGGATAGAGAGACCTGCAGAACACAAAAGGAAAAAAACCACAGAAAACAAGCAAACAAGAAAAGCAATGTCAGCACTAAAAGGCTCCACAACTTTGGCAAGAAAACAAGCAAGAGCTGGCCATAGCCCAGTCTGACAAAGAAAGCAGATCTTAACAGGAGATCTGGGCACCTCTCATCTCTCAACAAATGCAGTCGTGACAGCAAGTGGGACAAGCTGCTGCTGACACTGCCTATGGGCATCAGCCAAGCTCCAAACACAAGCAAGCTGTATGACTAAAAGGAAAAGCACCACAAGCCCATGTCTCCCCCAAGAGATTTGCTGTTTGGTGTGCAGTGTGAGTGACTACCATGGGGCAACTCCTGAACACTGCAGCAGGAGTGAGGGGAGAGCCAACAAAACTTCAGAGGGGCCAAACCCAACACCAGCTGGAGGGCAAGAAGTAGTAGGGGGAGGGAAGCGAGCTGAGAAAACAGAGGAAGAAATGGAACTGTCAAAAGCAACACATCTGGTTTGTTTGTAAGCTATGGATGTCACCATATGGACAGGACACCTACTCTTTTTAAGGCTGGAGAACAGCTTACACGTGTAATCTGCCTTAAAAAGCCTTCAAGTCCACAGAACAATTTGTCCTCAGGCATCATACTGGAAGAATATCAGGAATCTGCAACCACTCCTTCAGGTCTTCCTAATCAAATAAAAATCCCATACAATTAGAGATGCATCTACATGAATTTAGAGGGTCAA
Organism: Phasianus colchicus; assembly: GCF_987193195.1. Classification (NCBI taxonomy): domain Eukaryota; kingdom Metazoa; phylum Chordata; class Aves; order Galliformes; family Phasianidae; genus Phasianus; species Phasianus colchicus. Next base: position 14,664,779 of record NC_143450.1, on the reverse strand, counting down.
GAAGTTGCAACCTAGTAAGAGTACTGTTATGTACTCATAGAAATGTACCTCATTCTTCCAAAAAGCCAACTGGAGGAGGTCTACTCGTTCTTAGGAGATTTTCCAAGTCACAAGGAACATCCTATTTGATAGGATGGCCCAAGCTGTTACTAATTCTTAAACTAATGTTTCACAAATGCTCGCTTACAAGCAATATCCAGAAAAGCACAGCCCACGTGCAACACACTTGAATTTTTGTTTTTTTAAAGAGCAAACAAAAAAAGTCATAGCAGAAGGAAACAGAAGAAAGGAACAAGCTACTTGTAAAATAAAGGAGCTTGAAATGTTTCAGGAGGGAAAAAACAGATAGAGGTAAGTGAAGTAATTCAAGCCAGGAGAGAATCCAGCACAGTAAATAACGCATCTATTATTCATAAAAGAGTACTAAAAAAAGATATATTAAAAAGCTCAAGAATTTTCTTTACTTTTACTTAAACTCATGCTGAGACCACCTACAGGAGGAAAGAAAGCTTGCTTTCTGAATGCTGTTTTCCCCCCCGTCCCCATCACAGAGCTGACAGAGCTCAGGAGCTCACACAGCACTGATGGCAAAACATCATCACTCAGGGAAGCATCCTCATAAGGCAGAACTGAGTGCTTCCATCCATCAGCGCCTGCTGTGCAGTGTGACTCAGGAAAAGGGGTGCAAAAGAAAAATAGTAAAAAAAAAAACAAAACAAAACACAACTGAGAGCACAACAAAACAGCCACTATATGCAACTGCTGATAATAAAGAAGGAAAAGCCTTAAGCATCATTCCTCCAAGCGTGATGTCAGCGAGGTCCTTCCCCATGGCAGGAAGCAGGCTGCTTTCCCCAGCCATCCTTAAACCACACACGGGCAGAGCTGAACAGAAAGCAGCCAGTCCTCTGAGAAGGCACAGGCATTCACGCTTCATTGCCAACACAGAAAGAGTGAGAACCCTGTGCGAAGCTGCTCAGAAGCCATTCTAGTGATGCTGCAAGCAGCATTGCTCAACTCCAGAAAACTTACACAGAAATCTGGGAAAGTGCTTAAAAATACGTTTACACACAGAATATCACCAGGAAACTGCAAGATGACACTTTTGGACACTTTCAGCTTGAAACTCAAGCTCAGGACAGCCTCCTGTGTTTTGTTTTGGTCACAGCTAGTGGGCACACAAGTTAAGCCAGCGACACCAATGCAGCCACAAAGGCAATCCCTACGAAGCTCCTAACAAGCAATGCATTCTCTTTCCCGCACCATCTGTAATGCTCCAGCCTCAAAATGCTGCTCCAACTCACAGCACATAGTTACACTCAAACCCTTTTGGAAGTGCTGCAGGTCTGGTTTTTTGGCTTGGCTGGGAACAAAACCCAACAAGAAACCCTTCTAAGGATGCACAAAATCTGGTGCTGTGCACTGCTCTGTGCTTTCAGAGGGCTCATCTGCAGCACTCCCCAGGCACCGCTGACCTCCAGCCCCTTTGTTTCCTGCCCTGCTTTCAGAGATAGCTGGCTTGAGAAAGCAGCAGGAGGGAGAAAAAATAAAGAGAGATTCCCAAAGCCACATCCATGCTGAGAAGCCCTGGTGTGCACTCCAGCTCCCTGCAAAGCAACTTCAAGGGAAGTGGAAAAAATTACCCCCACTCAAACAGAGGCCACTTAGCAATGGAGGGGTGGTAGTGCCACACAAAGCCTTATCCCACTCCTGCTTCCTTTAAAGAATAAAAAGGAAAGAGCACGGAATAGCTGCACAATTTTTTCCCCTCCATTCATTAGGAGACCGCTGAAATACCTTCCGTTTCAGCTAACGTGTACTACCACAAGAAAAAGCCTCATAAACTCTAGAGCCAATTCTACAAAGCAGGACTCCTGCAGACAGGGCAAGGCACAAGCACGCGATGATCAAAAAACCACACGTCACTGGTATCTGCTGTGCCACAATGCATCCCAGCAGACTCAGCCCCTAAAGAGGCTGTTCTCAGAATACCATAGAAGCACGCTAATATCATTTCCACAAGCACAAAACATGGCAAAACTCATCCCACATGCTCATCCCTTGCAATGTCACACCACTGCCACCACCCTGGCGTGAGCAGCAAGAGGGGACCCAGCAGGGTGCCTCCCCTGAGAGCTGTGCAGCCCAGGAAAAGCTACAACGCTGCTCGTGTTGATAACTGCTAACAATCACAATTGTTTCATCAAGGCTTATGCTATAATGGGCATTTCCCCCTAACAAACAGCAGTTCTTGGAAGATGGATGCTGCATCAAAGTCGCACCTGGCACCTCCTTGTGCCACTGGGCTGAAGGCAGCCGGTAGTGTGGGGGAGGTGAGCAGCACTGGCTGTCACCTCCTCAGTGCTGGGGACAGTAGGAATGTATCCCAGGAGAGCAGAAATGAGATCCCAATCAGGTTTCTGCAATTAGAGTAGAAGGCGGTAGGAACAGCTGGCCCGTTTTGACATGTCCCTGCTGTTTTTTAAGCTGAACAATTTTTTTTTTTTCCTTTAAGCCTTTCCTTCAAGAAGGGGCACACAGAGCACACATTTCCTGATCCTTAGCATGGCAGCACCACAAAATGCAGGATGCCATCCATGCATCATGGCAACCGGTGATGATACTGAACAAAATTGCCTGGGCAGTGACGTTAAACTTAGCAGCTCCCTTTGGGATCCTGAACAGCTGATTTCACATACGTGCCAGAAAGCACCGACCTCCTCCAGATGGAGAATGCCCATCACCACTAAGCACTGTGAGGAGCTTCCCTAGCAACCGAGCACTTGCGTACACTGAGCAGATCAAACTATTTTTATGGAGGCTGCATCAAAGTTATGACTATTTGTCTTTTAACCACAAACCCCAAAGAGAAGAGGAAATGCCACAAACCCTCTCAACTCAGCCCAGTTTAGAAAGAAGCCAAGCTGAAGATGAAAGGAAAAGCGGTTTGACCATCACTGGCACTGAGCTTACACTCAGAAAAAGAACCACCTGAGCTCAGGTTCTACATTTAAACAGTTAAAACAAGTACATGCAGTACACTGGGATACATATTCATCCTTTTTCAAGGACTAATTAACATGCTAATGCCCCTTTGGGCACAATGTCCTCACACCTATTGGGTGCAAAAGATTAAAGTATTCTATTATGCCCCCACTGCAAGATTATTGAGGAAAACAAGACTGTTCGCCCACTAAAGCTGAAATGGGAAGTTTTAGAACTATCACTCATGGATTCCTTTTGCTAAAATAATTTATTGATTCTTAAGCTAATGTTCTAATCCCTATTGATAACCAAACCAACCTGTACCAATGCCCACACCTGAATCGAAGCGAGCAGAAACCTGAAGGCAGCCAGCAAGAGCTCCCAAGCCTGCTGCAGTGCACACTTTAAAACAGCCAAATAAATCAATAAATCCATTCACTAGCAGTCACAAAGGTTCAGAGAACTGCACACAGATGAAGAACCCAGCCTAAATTCTGCTCCTCTTGGCAGGAAATCCTCAAAGGAGAGCTCTTGGTGCAGAGAATAGAGAGATTCCTGTGTCACTAAACCTCTTCAGCCTTTCACCAGTCACAAAACACCTCATTAACAGTTCATGTCTACATAATGGTTGTATTTTACCACCACCTGATTTTTAAGCTTACTTGCTGGGCCATGTCAGTGGACACAGCCACTTCCCCCACAGCACTACCTATGTGTCCTACGTATCAATATTCCCACCTTTCAAATAAAATTCAAGGCTATTTAAGCATCCCTCAGTCCTCAATTAACAGTCAGTTATGCCTGACTGAAGGCCAAAGTTTATCATTTATGATCAGATATATTTCAAACCTCCAACAAATACCTTGTTTTAAGAGAATAGCAAGGAGTGCAGACAGCTTATCTCTCAGTAAGCAGCACAGCCTTTCCCTTCTGCATATTGCATTTCTCCAAGGAGAGATCAAGCTCCCACTGAAGAAAGCAAAGTCTAGTTTTCTGATTTTATGCTTCCTCCCCCCCAACCCCATCTCCATTTTAAGTCATCTTCCCTTGACATAACTCTCCCATGAGCACCACCACATTTGCTGGCAGCAACAGGCTGACTGTCACTGCTATTCTGTACTTTCCACTCACAAAACCCCAAAGCAGCTGCTGAGGAGAGCTGGGACATGCACACTGCTTCAGCCGAGCACGAGCTGCTTCTCCAACACAGCTCTCCCAGGAAAGCTGGTTAGGGCAAAGGACCAAATAGATCAAAGAAAGCGAGCACATTTAAACTCATGTAGCTCTAGCACAGATTAAACCAAAGTGGAGGAAGAGATGCTTTCAGGCACATTCGGTAATGGCTGAATTTTTGTAGTTACTTTTGTCCATGGAAAAGGGACAAATCAAGCAGAGCTTTGACACCTGGAGTGAAACAACAGCGCTTGAACTCAGCGCTGCCCAAAGCCCAGGTATATTGCTCTACTCAATTACACCACAGACATGAAAAAAAAACCCAGCAAAGCAGTTTCCGCACAGCCCCATAAGGAATAAGCCTGCTTGAGTTGCTCCCATGCTGAATCCACCAGGCTCCAGTGGTCTGGGCTTGCCAGATAAGCTCTGAGCAGGAATGCGAGGTCTGGGTGCTGCTCCAAACCCAAATCTGAAACCACTGCAGCTTGCCCATCACAGCCTGTGATGTATGACTTGCCACAGCTTCAAGTCTTACAGAGGAGATTAGATACTCTTCTAAAACGAGGAGTTTTAATCTGGTTTCTGGGAGAAATCCTACAGTTGCGGTATCAAATACAGACTTAATGAGCCTAATAATTCTTTCTGGTCTGAAATATCCAATCCCTAATCTGGGAGGTGTCAGGCGACTGCCACCCAGAGCTAAGGTTACAACTGCCACTCCTACACAATCACAAATCTACATGAAATCTTACCTCCAAAGAAAAAAAGATAAAGTTTAACAGCTACTGATCTACAGATGGCCACCGCAAACTGAGGTACATTTAAACGTTCATTTTTTCCTTCCAAAACGCAGACAGCCTTCTACTGAACAGTCATGAGAAACCCCTTCTGAAGAGATAAATTGCAGTTTGGGACAAGCGTGAAATTTCTTCCCTCAGATGGGTCCAAATATCTCAATTCATCCAAATTCCCACTTGAAGCTGACCATGCTGCCACATCTGGCATGTTGAGCACACACAGACCGTGGGTGGCTCCAAAGGGTGCAGTTACTTCAGCCCTGAGCACCCTCTGTGGACCCAGGGAGTCCTTATATCCAACAGCTCAGGGCAATACACACACTGCTCAACATCCCAAGAAGACGTTGCCCTTTATGTGAAGATGCTGCCATGTTTTCAGAGATCAGATACTAGCCCCTGTTCCTCTTCCTCAGTGGATAAACTGTACAAGAACTCAGCTCACACCAGCTTCATATAGTGAAGAACAGTGCCAGATGAAGACATTAAAAGCCAATTATACGTTTCACTGCCTCAACTTTCATTTCCCTAGAGTCACTGCTGCACCAACAGGTGGGCACCTGGATGACAAATCCCCTTCAAGTGGACCAGCTGAAAGCCAGCAGGCCATTGCAGAAACTCTCCCCTCAGCTGGTTAAAAGCCTTCTTCCAATTACTGGGCTAAGCCTGCTCATCCAAATGCTTACTTGAAACGAAGCATTTAACTACAGCCTGACACTTTGATGCAAACCACTGTCATAACAGCATTGTAAACTTGATGTCATCACAAAATAAAAGCTTCACTTTTAATTAATGTTTCATTAAAAATCTTGAAGTGCTCAGTATTAATTAAAAGAGCCAAGGCTTTTCATTATGTGCATTTCCAAATTACTTTTTCCTCCCTATAATTTACCACTCTTTGCACATCTTCTACGTATTTTATCTTCACTGATTGAGAACAGCTTCCCATGGGACACAGCACATTTACAGCACCTGCACCTCTACACCAGCACAAAAAGCCATGTTTTCCCCAAGCAGTGTGCCCAAGGCCAGTGCAGGTTCGACATTTTTGACCTATTATCAGAGACGTGGCCATTGCAGTTCCTCCTCACCTCGCAGGGAGGCACTGGGCAGCAGAGGAACAGAGTTGCATCTCCCTCAACCCCAAGTGAGCAGGAGAAATGCTTTGAGATGCTGGAACCTGCTGGCTTTACTGCAGCTTTGCCCTAAACTTTGAGCTGATAAAGTGTAACCTTATTATGGTTTAATTATACTATTGCATCTACAGCCTTAGATAAAGTACTTATCTCTTTAGATTTAAAAAAGGCTTAACACTACACAAAGGAGGAAGATGGGCAGAAGAGCACATCAAAGGGACTGTAAGGGCTTCAGTTCACATTCATTACCGGGAAGGGCTAAAGCTGAGTGTGTAAATAGCATCCTGGAAATGGATCCTACAGCTGAGGGTTGCAAGGGGATGTTGTGGCCCAACTGCTGCTGCTGCTCCCCTTTCCCCAAAGGGATCCTGTCTTCCACAGCAAGCAACAGGAGCTCTGGGGTTCAGCACTGTGACCAGAGTCACATCTGCTGGGACACCCAGTGGGGCAGGGAATGGGCACCCGCAGCTCCATCCCTCTACTCACCAAGGTGTCAACGCAACTTAAAAGCACTCCTCAGGGCTTTCTGATAAGAGTAGATAGCATACTTGGCAGATGTGCTAAAGGTCTGAAACCCCTGCTGTGTTCAGCTGTGCTCTGAGGCTCAGGCTCTTTGGGATGGGAAAAGCAACCACCAAAACAAGATGTATTTTAAGGCAGTCCCTACATGCATCACACACATTGGAGGACGGGGTTTGGCCTGAATGCAATGTGCACAATCATCTCTTCTAGGGAACACGAGTATTTAAGAACAGTCAGTCTTTTAAAGATGAGTCTTTGATCTTGTTCCCAGTTATTTATTGAGATTCACCCCAGAGAGCAGTAAAATGCATGAAGTAGTGGGAGAAGGCAGATTGTACATTTTACCAAGTTTAACAGAGCAGAGAAAACTCGTGTGCACTTTAAATACGACAGTCTGTGCTAGCTCCATTAAAGTACAACCATACATTTCTGAGCAGGAGGAGTCCAAAGTGTATCAAGGTGGTTGTGATATCTGCAGACGCTTCACAGCTCCTCTGCTACACACAATTCACCTCCAACCCAACACAGTATTAAATGCACAGGAAGAACACAAATGCTTTGTACGCAAATCCACTCAACAATCTGCTCCAGGAACAGAACCACACAAGCACTGCTCCTGCAAGGCGAGAGACCCAGGCAGGTTATTACCCCTTCATTTACATCCAACCCTAATTTAACATGTCATGCAAATGGCACAGGAGGGAAAACGAAACCAAGAAAACCTCCCAGCCCTCTCCTTACCCCTGAACTACCAGACCATCTGCACTTTCAAAGAACTCCTAGCAAGCACAGCTCAACATCTGCACCCCATTAGGATCTAATTTGAAATGATCGCTATTCGCCATCTCCCTTGTTTTTCCTGGGCAAAGCAGCTTTGATGTCTCCCAGTTGACAAAAATACATAAGAAATTGGCATTTAAAGAAATAAATAATCAACGGGAAGGCAGGGATTCCTTCACACGAACAGCAGGTACTGGCGTTTGGCAAACAGAAAGCAGAGTCCCAGGCGCTGGGCCCACATGGACCCAGGCGGGCAGTGCAGCACACCGAGGGGCACGGGCACCTCCTGCCTGGATGCGAGAAGGGAGGACTGCGAGTGGTGGGACAGAGCCCTGAGAGGTTGACAAAGCAGACAGCTAACAGGCGTGAAAGTGTTTATTTTCTCCTGGAAATGAAAATAAACCAACAGTAACACCACCGACCCCATTAAAATAGAACAAGACTCTGCACCAACGGCCAGCTCTCCCATCGCCGTAGCACACGTCGCACAGGCCCAGCTATCTGCATCAGAGCACATCACGTTCCAGATGAGAAGTATTTCAGGATATAAAACCCAACGCTTTGTAATTAACAGTGTCAGGTCAGCAGCTCTTCAGGAGGATGGAAACATTATCCAACAGCATTAGTGCAGTCTCAGCATTCCATGATTTCTGAACTACTCTGCAGCAATTGCAAGTTTAATTTGATATGTGCAAATAATGGCAAATAGAAATATGAATTCAGGTGATTCAGGCCTAAAGGATACAACACATGTACTTTAAGTCCTCATATCTTTGCCTTCAGAGCACTGATGACAGCCCACCACCTCCTGTGAACACCAGTTTTACTCAAACTGCTCGCTGACATTTTAATTTTCACTTGGCTACACTTAAAGTCATTTCAAGTTCAACACAGCAGATGTCTTTTTTTTTTTTTTTTTTAAATCAATGGGGCAACAGCTTTCTATTTCTATAACCAGCAGAAGAATATAAATGTTTTGAAAAGACACCCATTGGTTTCCAAATAACCCATGTAGACAAAAAGCTGACGTTCTTTCCATGTGTTTAATTCTACTATGTGACTCATGCACTTATTTTTTTCCTTATAGTGAAATTATTATTACTGGAAAATCTGCTACGTTGTCTCTATCTGTGCCACACGAGCTGAAGGCGTATGAAGTCAAAGAGGACCTTTGGTTTTCAAGCTAGTCAGCTGGTAACCAAATGGCACATGTACTCTTTAAATGCAGACTGCATGAAACAAAGCAGTTGTTTGCCTCTGCAAAACTTTGAGCACAGGGTTCTTTAGATGAACCAGAGGTAACCGAAAGAGTATTTGGCACGTAGAAAGTTTGTTTTCATGGGAATATGAACAAGAAATCTTCAAGAGATCTTCATGCAAAACTGTGAAGAAAGAAACAACAACAACAAGATACACCAGGAACCAGAAAAGCCTGAGTAGCTCTGATGATCCAGAACAGAGCTGCAAGGTGACAGCTCCTCTCCAGTCAGAAGCAAGGGGTGTTAGCACAGCAGCCTCACATTTCACATCTGCAAGGTACAGCCCAGATTGTGCTCAGCACTGACTGCACCATTCTGAAGTCTCACAGCACAGCAGCACATTCCCTTCTGTAGGATTCACGTAGAAAAGATCATTGCAGAAGAGCTGGGTGGGGAAGCGCCCATAGCTGTGGGGAGATGTGCACCCAGCGCCTCTCAGTGCTGCTGCCCTGTGCAGAGCACAGCCACCGTCCCCAGCACAAGCATCAGAGGGAAGGCTGAAGCCCTGAGCCACTGCCTAGCCCTGGCAGCCAGACACCTGCATCTGGCCAGCTGTTGGGAAGCACCCACCTCACCATCTGCTCCCCCTCCCCAAGCACTGGCTATAGCCTAACACCAAGAACTCCACCCCAACCCTCCTACTGTGCAGAGGAATTCATGCAAACATGAGAGGCACTTTCTTAATAGGACAGAGGGGAACATGCAGCTTAGCACTGGGGTCCTCCAGAAAGGGCAGAGGTCCCCAGCTCTGCACAGCAGCTCCCGGAGCCCCAACACAGACAACATCCTTCAGTGGTAGTGGAGATGTGGGAAGCGAAACGTGTCCTGTGCTCGCCCCAGCTGCATTTGGCAAAGACCCAACAATTTAAAGAGCAGAGGAAAAGCAACTTAAGGAGATGAGCTTTACAAGTAATTGGGAGATCTTCCACCAACTCGACAGGCAGGGAACCAGGTCACAAGCAGATGTGATTTGCCAGTAGTTTTCTAGCATCCCCTCCCGCTTGCATGCACGGAGGACAGTTTCCCAGAATTTCAGGCTAATGTACACAAACTAGAGAAGAAAAAGCCCCAGTAAGAGCGCTTTGGATTAAACTATTCCAATCAGATTAATCAAGTCTTAAGTTGCACATTGAGCTGGAAAACATTTCTTCCCCAAGTCATAGGTTATAAATATTTACAATTTCAGCTGTAACGATGTGGACGAAAACCGCATACAGCTCATCAGGAACAGAGCTGAGTGCCAGGTACAAGAGCCTGGCCTTGCAGTAGTTTCAGATTCTCCCCCATGGATATTCCAACATATTATTTAACCTATTGCTGCCATCGCAGGAGGCTTTAATCCAGCTCTGATCCTGGATGAGGGGTGCCCTCACACACAGCACTACACAGCTGTACGTCAGCATCTGCATGTCCAAACATCTGCAGGAAAATAGAGCTCGAGTCTGGCAGAAAGCTCGGAGGTGGTTTTCTTGGAAGATTCTTTCACACCAACATCTGAGCAAGATGCCCTGCTTTAAAAGTCTTTCCTCTCCAAAAAGACCTGGAGCATCCATAAAGCCTCTAGCTACGCATTAAGAAGAGAGCTCTTTTGAACTGCAGCATCTTGGTGCTGACAAAGCGAGGACAAATGCCCCACATCACAGCCTACACACAGACAGCTCAGTCCAGAATTTGCTAATAGCTCTGGTACATCCAGTTTGAACCAGCATTTAGACCAGCAGGCTGTGCTCTTCCCACCTCAAATTTCCATTGAAGAGTCCTCCAAAGTTTATCAGAATGCTGTAAACTTCCAGGAAATCTTGAGTTTCAGAGCAGGACATTTCCAGTTTATGTAAGTAAAGCTGACAAATGACTGCTCTGACTTCTGAAATCCCCTTGTAAACTCAGCAAGGCAACTCAGCTTAGAAGGATCTGAACTAAAAGCACTAGCAAACCAAGTCTCTCACACGGCTATACGTACATCCAAAGAATCAACAGCTGTCAAGAAAAGATAAATAGTAAACACCCACATGCACACCTTCATCCTTCTTGCTTAACTGCTTCGTATCTGCTAATCCTTCCTCCACACTTACGAGGAAATATATTCAAGGCTAAGAATGAATAACTAGGACTCCCATTACTTGAAGGTATTTTGTCAGTTGCTGTTTTCACAAGAGGGACTTCAACAATGTTCTGCTCTTCCAAGACACAGAACAGCAAATTCTTGCCCCAGATTCACTGGGTGCTTCAAGCACTACAGGATATAAAAACTCAAGAGAAACACACATGAGAAAAGGGACTGACAGCATGTTAGGATGACCCAAGATTTCATTGCAAATGATGATGATGATTTTTTTAAACTTACATAACAATATTTTAAGTTATTTAAGCACTACTTCTCTTCCACTTTCTACAGGAGAGGAAAGGCACACTGAAACAGCTTCCTCTGCAAGACCCCATGCTTTTCCTAGCGCACTGACAGAGAACATTACTTCTGAATTCACTACCTTTAATGGTTCTAATTATCATATTTTAGACAACAAAGCCACCGTGCATGGTGATATTGTTAGAAATACCAAAACTGAGGCCTTCCACACAGAAGCCAGGCAGCACAACACCAAGTTTCATCAGGATTGTGCACACCAGGTCATGGAAACACAGACACTTCTGTGACATTTATGAACTCTCCATGCTCTGAGTGTGCTTTAGTTGTTCAAGGTCCAGAGTAAAAGGTAGTCTTTTCAGAAAGATCTTAAGTTACATCCTCTGGGAACATCAACCACTGAATTTATCCTTTTATTTCTTGGATGGTTTACTCTAAATGACGAAGTCTGCCTGCAGCTGTCCTGAGCCATGCACCCAGTTCCTGGGGGAGCCAAGTGCTGAACAAAGACAGCAGTAGCAGGACGACCAACTGCCTCATGTTATCCACCTACACTTAGTTAAAAATAATAGTAATAAAAGCCAATCTCTTCAGCCATCTGCCTTCTTCTCAGGCCTGAAAGGGGGTGCAAGCAAAGAGCATCGCCTTCCCTCAAGGAGAGCTGACCTTTCAGCTCGCTGCTGACTCAGACACGAGTTGTAAACAACTGCAATTTATTCTTCCCCCATAGCCATTTGTTCTCCTCTCTCCATCTCATGCTGCCTTATGAAGTTCAGAAGCCTCACCCAATTCCATCTGCCTCTCAAGCACGCTAACCTGTTTTTCCTTTGGCATCCTGAAGGATTTAGGCTCCATTTGCTTTAGTGTTCACGAGGTTGCTCAAATGAGCTTCCCAGTAGACAGCCAAATGCTCAGTTTTCTGTGGTACAAGAAATACTTTGCTTAAAAACACATCTACTACTGCAGCAGTTTTATCCTTGCTCAAAGCACTGTACTGCACAGAGGTAAAAAGTAACACTACTTTGAAATCCATGGTCTTTTTTGCTGCACCTTCTGAAAAGACTAACGAAGAAATAGCCCTCAATTGCATAACCACCCCTTGCCAGCATCCATCATCTCTTCAGTGATCACCTGGAAAACCTGCTTGATACGTTTTCTGACAATTCAGTGACACGTTAGGGGTATTTCCAGCACTAACAACACAGCTGCTCTTTGGACAGCTGTTAGCTAACCTGAGTGCAGAAACACCCTAGCTCTTTTCTTCAACCTCACAGCAAGCAGAGCTGAATTCCCAAAAAGCTTCACACCTTTGACTTGGAGCTTTGTGGGATGTGTTGGTGAGCTGCTCTGACAGAAAGAAATGGCACTTCACAGCCACGTTGTCAGAAAATGCCAACGGTTCAACTCCACAAACTCTGAGGTTGCGAAGAAAATCGCTGTGCATTCAAGATACCCGGCCAGTAAAGCTGAGCGCTGGACACACAGGCATTGTGCCAGGGCACTGGGTAGACACAGCATCGTGGTCTCTAAATGCAGGCCCATGGGTTTTGGCCACATGTTTTTAATCCTTTCTGGCAGAGTTCCTTTGCTGCTTGGCAGGCGAGGCTCTCAGCCCAGGACGGCTTTGGCATCTGATGTTCTCTTCAGTAAACTTTAGCTTTCACGAATGCAGTAATTAGGCTGCCTCACTAACAAAGAGCATGAAGTAATGCATCCAAGCTGGTTCAGCTGGCCAGGTAGAGCCTTCTTAGAGACTCTCCTGGGATCTGGAGCTCTTCTGGTCACTCAGAATAATTTTACACCTCTGGGCTCAACAAAGAGCCACGGTAAATGCAGGCAAACTCCCTGCTTGCAACTCCAATGCAACCCAGGGCCTCTGAGTTGTCAACACCAAGGGCACTGCTGCTGACTCATAACCCAAAGTATTTGTAAGGCAAGCGTCCAGGTGAGCAGACAGTTCCATGGCACTGATTACAGAGCAAGTCACAACCAACAAATTGAAAGGCGCAAACGTGAGCTCTCCTTTATTATAATAAATTAGGCTGATTAAAAGCAGAAGAAAGCAATGACTAATCCCCAAATAGAAGAAAACTCTAGGTCAAAATGACAGAGTGATTTTAACTCAGGAGCACATGTGCTCATCAAATTATAGAACATCTTGTCAGACTGGACAAAACACACCACTGCCCAAGTTCAGTGCTCTCTCTTCCCTGAACTGTCAAAATTTCTTTAACAAGGGAAAATTAGACTTATGAAAAGAAACATCTAATTACATACATAAGGATTACACCCCTACTTCAGATCACCTATCTTGAGGTGAGTGACAGAACACTCTGAAGCTACAAGTGCTTACAGGTATAGAAATGTAACTATTGAAACAGCACTGAAATCACTCCTCTGGTCTGCAGAGAGTCTTGACAGCAATTCCCAATGGGGAAAGAGAGACAGCACCTGATGGTGCATTTGGATTCATCTCTCAATCTGCAGTGCTATGACAAAAATCAACTTTTTCATCACTATAAGGTTTCCCAACGTTGTGTTTCTCAGGTTACGTACAGGATTTTTCTCTCAGTGCACTCACAGGTTTTGATTGCAGTCCTCCATCTGCATCAGAAGGCACTGTAGAGACTTCCCTGATGGCACCTGGTCAGGGATTAGAGGTGAATGGTGTCACCTGCTTCTTCCTTGTTCACTCTGAGCTATAAAAGTAGTTGTGGCCTTAGTGATGCTAAAAAGTCAAAAGGGAGTAAACACTGCTTATGGCTTTGCCCTCAATCTTCAATCAATATTCTGTACGAACCAAAATTTTCCCAATTTTTATTTCTGTGCATTTTGGTTAGCTCTTAGTCGCGTACAGGAGTCCAAGATAAACAATCCATTCAGGTTACATGCCTTGTTTCATGTCCTTACTGATCAGATTGTCTTTTTGCAAGGCATTTGTGCTGTCAAATATTTATTTGAGAATAGTTCAGTCGTGCTTGTTCTTAGTTCTAGCTACTTCTTACTGCCATTTCCAGTTTCAGGCACCTACCTGACAGCCAAACACACAACTCAAAACTAGACATGGGGGACTTGATACTCATTCAAATATTAGTACATTCTCCGTGTTAACAGCAAAGCACTTGGCACAGAGCTTCTCCTTTCTGCCGTCTCAATCTCCAACAGAGCACAGAAATAGCAATATTTTAAAGTATATGAGTCCAAGTGATGCATGTGAATGCTTGGGCATTTTATGTGCTGCAAGGCTTTATTGCCAGATGATTGATTTCTTATGGCTAAATCTGTCATGTTCAGGCAACATTAAGCTTTGATTAACAGTACTTAACCCACTGTGTTTCTTGAGATCTAGATTAAAGAGGACAATTGCATATTCTTTTCCAAACCTACAAAAACCTCAACAAAAACATACCAATGACAACAAATTATGGAACCTGTGTGTTTCCTTCCCTTTCTCGGCTACACAATATCACTAAAGACTCTGTTTGGAGAGTCAGAAGAGATGAAATGCATAACTCACTATGGGATTTCATTATTTAAAGGCAACACGGAGAGGATAACATTTTCCTCTCAGACCCCTCTAGAAGATTGGTTGTGTGATACGTAGCTCTGGCTCCATGTCTCAAACTCCCAGGGAGAGCAGAATATCAGAGGCAAAAATCAGCAGGCCAGGCTCAAAATACTACATTTGTTCTTAGGCATCAAAATAATGTTTAGTACAGGAAACTGGTTTCCACTTCATAGTAAGTCACCAGAGCTGTGCTTTACAGTACGTTTCCAAGGCAAGCCTTGCTTCAGAGCATGTGTAGTAATACTATATGAAAACTCTCCTTAGGGAAAGCCGCCTTTCCTCAGATTTCTAGCCTGTTTTTGATAGACCACACTAATGCATCAATTGACTTGCACAAGATCAAGACCAAAACCACTGAAAAATACAAAGATACTAGAAATGGCAACTAGAGAGAGCAAGAGCTGAAAGTGGGACTTGTGCCACCAAACTAGCATCAGGCAAGACTGATGAAAGGCAAAGCATGCACAGGTGGTATCACACACAGCCTTGAGAAATCCTTCCTTGGAGGGCAGCAAGGGCTCTGAATGCCATGCGTGACACCTCCTGTTCTTCCGTCTTCCCCAGAAACACAAGCCCTGTTTCCAGCTCAGCAACATCTCAAGGATGCCTTGAATGCAGCATCCATCCACTGCAGTAACTCCGCTCATCCCCATCACAGCCAAACAAATTGGCTTGATTAAAACTGATTCTAATTAAAGCATATACCAGCTTTCCTCTCAGGTTACCAGTTTAAAGCATGAGGCTAACGTGTCTCAAGAGGTCTGTGAAGTCTACAAGTGCCAAATGCTTTAAGGAGCAATAGGAGGGAATTATCCATCAGTTTATTTAAACTGGCTCACTGAAAATATTTAAGCAGGAATTTCATACCGAGATAAGCTGCTTGGTAAGGCGAGAGGTTGCAGGAAAGATAGGAGCTCTTGTGCTTGTGTGGGCATAGGTTACAGCAGGGAGCATTGAGACTGAGTGGCATTTCCAATTTAATCCTGTTCTTCAGTTGCACACAGCTTTGTGTGCATCTTGCATAGGACTGAAGTCTTCTATACAACCCGAAGGCAGTTTTTCTTGTAAATCTTTAAGCAATGTAGAGCTGGAGTTATGAGCAGAAGAAAATCAAGTCCAACCACAATGCAACATTAGCAAGTTCACCACTCAGCCAAGTGCCAAATCCACACATCTCTTCAGTGCAACCAGGGATGGGGGCTCCACCACTTCCCTGGGCAGCCCATTCCAAGGCCTAACCACTGTGATTCCTTACCTTCTGTAAGGAATCATAGAATCACCCAGTTCGAATAGACTTCTAAAACCATCCAGTCCAACCATCCACCCACCATCAGTATTCCCTCACTAAACCAAGAATAATTCAAAAGAACTCATCACTGGTCCATATCTTGGAATATGAGGAAAGAGAGAAGAAAAAAAGTGAGACAATGAATACATGTTGCATCAAGTATGAATAAAGTTAAAAAAAAACATTCTTTGGGGAAAGAGCAGGCTGTATATCACAGCAAAGTCAACACCACATCATTTAGAAAAGAAAAGAATGTTCCAAGGTAAAAATTTGAACGGAATTAAGAGCAGTTATTATCTTAATAATTTGCAATTTCCTTTCCCAAGTGACAAGCAGGAACCTGCCTTCCCCTCAGCCCCCTTCACAACTGTGAGAAAAACATGATGGCAAAAGCTAAGAAGAGCAGAGTAATGCTTTCACATGCATTTCCCTCGAGTTGCTCCTCTGCTCCCAGCGCTACAATGTCATTTCCTCTCCAAGGTATTCTTTATCACTGGAGATTAAAGGCAGATTCTGCGGCTGTTTGCATGAGCATGGGCCAAATCAAACAAGTAAACTGCAGGAACGCAGAAATCACCAATCAAGACCAGTTGGGTTGACGGCAACCAGATAAGAAGCAGCAGGTCAGGGTCTGGTTTGCTTCATTTTCTTACACATCCTCTCACCCTGCTGCAAAGAGGGCTTTGGGAAGAATGATCACTTCTTTACAAAAAATTACCTTTTTTTAATTTAAAATAATCAATTTTTGAGAAACATCTATAGCAAGATCAGGGTTCAGCAGCACCTCCTTTTCCAGCTTGTTTATTACTAGAAAAAGAAAAGAGAGAAAAGACTTTTCCACCCAAAAATGCAGGTAATTCTCCTGAGTTTTCACTTGCTCTGAAGAAAAGCACAGTAATGGACTGGGTGTCTTTCCTGCCCTGCAAGGACAGAAGCTGCAGTGGGAAATGTTTAGGAGAGCCAACACACACAGAAAAGGTGATCAACTGTATTTCTATGGACCTGTGTATTTGCTGAAGCACTATTTTTTAAAAAAAATAGAAATATGTCCAATGGAAAGCCCCACTCCTGCATGCAGAAGTGAATCAGGGGCAAGCACAACCTCAGCTCCTCAAAGCTGCACTGGCTCAATTGTTTATTTTGCCCTTTCTCCCCCCTCTTTAACCCCAAAGAGCTGAGGTGACACAGGGTGCTTCAACCCAGCCATATGCCACAAAACCAAGTCACTAAAAGCTCAAAAGCTTTGCAAATTTGATCAGCTCTAAACTTCCTGCAACTCTGAAGATGCATTATGGCAAGCAGCCCATTCCTGGAGAAGTCTGCCAAAAGGTATTTTAGGGCCATTTCCTAAATTAACTCGTTCATAGTTTCCTTATTTCTCCTGGTGCTGCAGGCACTGCTGAACAGGCAGCTCATGGATTTACATCTAACCAGAAAGGATTTAAGAGAAAATATGTTCATAGGAACACATGCATTTACATTGATTCCTTCTCCAAGCAGTGCACACAGCATGTTAAGCTCAAGTTGGGGAACAGCAAGACCCTGGGTTTCAGCATCTCCCTCAGCCCATCCTAAGGGTTACAGCGGGAACCCAGAGATGCACAGTGCACAAAATTCATCTGTGAGCATCCGCTCCCCAGGAAGTCTGAACATGCATTATCTTGGTAAAACAGCATATTTAATTTCACAAGGTTTTTTTTTTTTTTTTTCTCCCTTTTTTGGAAAAAAAGCACATTTCTTTTGAAACCAGAACGTAATAAAGTGAACAAGAAATGCACAAGCAGCATGATGCTCATTTATTCCTTATATACCCCAGAAGGAATGTAATTTAAAATGTGAACTCTGGCAATTCATCACACAGCCTTTCAGGCTTCAGACTTTTCAAAGAAGAAATTGAAATGAGCAAGATGTTTGGTGTTGGGAGTGCCTACCACAAACACCAGAACCATCAGACACATGGATACTTGCCTTCCATGGACCACATTCAGCCCATCTCTGGTGCAGCTCCACTGACTCCGAGACTTGCAGGGATAGCAGGCCTGGCTTGCTGTCATGAACACATCCATGAAATAACATTTATATCATCACATCTAAGAACCCCACAATTACATGGAAGTAGTGTTTTAATTAAAATATTTATAGACTGCAGGTGACAGCCATTTAAACCTGTTGGGTGAATCACATCTATGCAAGACACACACAAGAGTTCACATGAGCACTTGTATTTATCATCACTCTGATAAGTAACACTGAAGATTTGAGCTAAATACTGAAGAGCGATGCTCATTTCTGAGTCTCATCTGTTACACGGCGATCTGATGCTTAGCAATAGAGCTGCTCAGATCAGTGGCCTGCACAGCATCAACCCAGTGCTGCTGGGAGAGATCGCCCTGCAGCAGCAGGGTGCTGTGAGCAGCCGCAGCCTGAGCTGCTCTGGGCAGGAGAAGTGGCAGAGCATCCCACAGATCTGCTGCTAAGCTACCAGTGGTGGAAGAGCAGTGGTTATTCCATGAGATACACCGAAGTAACAGCAAGCCTAGTCACCACTTTGTTAAAATTAATAGGCAACCTTGCCCTTCCTTATCTGTGCAGCAGTTATTTCCTAATGCAGACAGGAAAGTGGTGCCAATTTTGCCCTATGGGCCTCATGAAGCACACAGACTAATTCACATTATCCGGGAGCACACAAGCCAAACATTTTTTTAGAGGCGCAGATATTCTTATATCTGCTCTCATTAAGCAATTTCCTGTGGTATTCACCACGTGGCTGCAGCCTGCCCAAATTAGACCCCTCCCAACAATTAAGTGTGTGGGGCACCTAATTTATTTTGTTCAAATGGGTATTTAGGGGTTAGCTGTACTCAAGGAGCTGGGAAGTCTGTCCAAGAAAGCCCAGCACAACAGTCAGAGCCATTTTTGCTATTGGCTGCTCAGTAGCATAATGCCATTTAACATTCATCTGTCCCACCAGAAATTATTTAAGAGGGATTTATTTACTGCTAAAGTAGCCTGCTGGAAAGCAATAAGAATCAGAGTCAGACCTATGTCAGGCAAAACTCCTATTCTGACTAAGCTTGTTGTGCTCCTGCAAATCACCAGCCCAACTCATTGCACACCTTATCCACCACTGTCTGCTGCTCCACACAGCCATACCTTTGCTTGCCACACGTGGGCTTCTGGACTACAATGCTGCCTTCTGGAAAGGGAAACCAGAAGTGGTTTGAAGTCTTCACTTTTCACAAACACTTCTGGCATTTTGGTTCTCATTTTGGGTTCAAAATGAATTTTTCCCACCCCCTCGCACTCTAAGGCTTTGACACTTGTTTCTAATAAGGACTCCATTTCTCGTGCAGCTAAACAAAACAGCTGGAGGGGAAATAAGCCACAACACTTGAGAGAAACCCTCAAGATGCACTGATATTTTCTTTTTAAAAAGTTAAAAAGAAGAGAAGTTCTCAGGAAAAGGAAACAAACAGAAATCCCAAGCTAAGCACAAGTTGGGCTGAATTACATCTAAGTCAACCAGGTCGTAGTTGGTGGCCATCTCTGAGAAGGCCTGAACCCATACACCTCATGGAAACAGCAAAATTTGGGCAGAGCTTGCAAGCTGGATCTACAAGGGTCTTTCTTCTAAATCACTATGAATGATCGTAAATCCTCCCTTTCTCTTTTGCTTCCAGAAGTGATACAAAGAACAACCTGTGGATAAAGAGCTTATTTTCTTATCTTAAAAGAAATTGGCTAAAACGTTTTGTCTGCTTTAAGCAGACAAAGAGCTGTGATGTGAAGTGCTCTGGAAGCATTTATCTAATTGAATTATAATTTGCTTCATTTGCGTTTGCGGTCTCTTGTGCACTGTCCAGTGCACAAATCAGGCATTTGCTACAATTCAATTACAAATATACTCAGGAACCTTTTAATCTCATATTAGGTTTCATAATTGATTCCAGCTGTCAGCATCAAGTCTCAGTGCATGGCGAGCTCCTTCGGATCACGTGCAGAGTCTATCAGATGTTCACAGGCAAAAATTACATTACAATTAACTGTAACGGATAGCGAAGGCAGATTTTAGAGACCAGATCACTGCTACAGAAGCAGACATAGATCTGTGCATGGTGAGATCTGCAGTGAGGGGGCAGCAATGCATGCTCTGACTCATTCCCAACCATTGAGTCCTGCGTTTTCCTCAGAAAAATTAATATATACATAGCACTGTACTATAGGCAAGATGTAAAGCGTAATCAGTTTGTGCCTGGAAATGTGTTCTTTCAGACTGGAAAACAGCATTTGTATTTATAGAAACTGGAAAAAAATCCACAGTAGTACATCTGTTAAACAAACTTCCTAAAACTTTCCTAAAGTAATGGAAAATGTCACGCACTACTGATAGAGTAGTGCAGGCAACAAACTCCTCTAAAAACTAAAACCAGGTGTTACCACTTTGGATTTTAGCAAGAATAAACCCCGAGCACACCAGTTTACAGAGTCTGAGTCAATCTGAAAACTCTTCTTCCTGAGAACAGCCATTTCTCCCTCCTTTGGTAGCGCAGCAGAGCTCGCACCACAGAAGCCTTCTCCCCTTCAGAACTATCAGTAGATAGAGATCATGTTAATCAAAATGTTTGTACACGATTCTAACTGCTCCAGCAGCCACGAGCACTGCCAGCACCCTGCGTTACCTATGGACCCTCCATGGAACGTACTGATGCTTTGCAGGAATCTCTTGTTCTTAAATAATCATCTGATTTTTTCCTGTAAGTGACCAGCCCACAGCCAGCTTCTCCCCAAGACCACATCCCAGGCCTGCTAGCTCCCAACACTGCCTTCTCACCAGCCAACATAGAGCTGTCTTTGATATTTCTTCTTGCAAAAACACACTTTTGGATGTTATGCTCTGTAACACACAGGAACAGCTACCATTACACACTGCCCAGTACAAGTTACACAAGGTGCGGGGCAAGCACACAGACCAATGCTATGAGAAAGATGGGCAGATGCAGCAAAATATTTAGTTTAAGAAACACGGACTTGAATTCAGCACTTGCTTCCACTTCCAAGACCAAGCTTAGGAAAACAAGTGCTCAGATTCCCATTTGCTTTGTGTGATGGTTTATGCATGCAGCTCCACAAAGCAACTCCTCAAACAACACCAGTTGTTTCCTGAAGGCTTTAATATAAGCCATTGAGAAGGAAACACCCCAGCAGCTACCTAAAGGGAACCACCAGAGCCACGACAAATGGCAGACCAAGTCTTTCCCCTGCACGCTGGAATGGGACTGAAGGAAAAAGCTTCATACCCTCCACATGGCACGTGGTGTGTGTTTAACAGATGACATTCGCAATCAGACCACATCAAACAGTAGTAAATGCTCCTTCAGTCTAAGCACACTTAAACAATGCTTTTCACAAGGAAATTAAAATGCTGTGGCTTATCACAATTAAAAAAAAAAAAAAAAAAAAAAACCAACACCACCAAAAAAAAAACCCCAAAACCAGCAGCTCCGTGGGTATCCAGAGAGCTTTGATATTCTGTGATATTCCAGAGAGGAAGAAGCCCCTTCCAACAGAGAGCACCACACAGCCACGTGCATGACCCCAACCAGAGACACCATTTTCTCCTGCTGGCACATGAGGATGTCCATAGGCAGATGATGGATCTGTCAGTGCAGTTAGATGTTTCTCCTCAGCACTGTGCAGGCAGGGGATTGAGAGCAGCATGATTTCCCCTGCCAGAGCTGCCACAGCTGCAGGTGGGGGGCTGCCCCAAAGGCACCCACACTTTGGCAAGCGTGCAGCCTGTGGCCATGCCAAGGGACAGGCCTGCTCAGATTTTATTGCCATGAAGTGATTGTTCACTTCTGAAGCATTTTCTGCTGCTCCAACAGAGCTGTAGGCAACGCAGTAAAATCACACCTCCAAAGCACTGCTAGATGGTCACCATTCTGCCCAAGCAGGAGAATCCAGATGTTATCACTGTTACGGTATCAGCCATAATTGCCTCTCTCATTTTGGAGATCTTATTTTACATGTTGACCTTACAGGTAAAGACATTGCTGCATTCTGTCCTGGTATCTCTTTTGCTTAGAGATGGACCAAGCGAGCTGTCTGTGTCACCAAGGCTTTAAGAGCATCTCAATCCTCAGTTTTAGTGACATGCATGAAGAGCTGCTACCTAAAGTCATACCTGGGGATCCTGACTCAGGTTGTAATTACACTTACCAAGGAAAAAAAAAAAAAAAGCAATCCAGCTTCTTGTCCCCACAAATCACCCCAAGGTCTGAAGACAAATCAGACCCTTCCCACAGGAAGAGAAAATCCTGCTAATGATATGTGAACCAAAACCAGAGATCAATAAAATCCATTTATGTCCCTCTTTACCCCAGTGACACCACGGCATTAAGAGAAATAAGATCCTCCCCAGAGGATTTGAAACACACAGTTTGTGAAGATGAAGGTGCTATTCTCACAGTAGAACTTTAGTGCAGACCTGAATTTTAATATTCATGAAATGTTTGCAGCCTTTCAAACTTGCTAACCAAATGCTAGGGTAACACTATATGTTTAGACAGAAACTCAGAAGGGAAATGCTATGTTTAAGCAAGCACAGGAAGTGCTCAGGCAGAGCTAACCACCCCGCTTTTACCCCAGCAGCACCCCCAGGGAGGAAGGGGCTCAGCCCCACAGGCACTCTCCCTCACAGGTCAGCAGTATGCAGCAGCATCCCTGAGTCAAAGACGCCCCCCAAGACCCAATCTGGAGCACTGGCAAGAAGACAACACCTCGGACCTGCATTAAAATCACTGCTACTGGTTATATGTAATTAAACCTGCACAGACCTGCAGGACACAGGTCACCTACCAACATCAGAAAAGCCCACTGCCCTGGCAGCAAGCAGCAGGGAGCAATTCCTGTGCAACTCATCATCTGCTTTATTCTGGCAAGAAGTGGAGGCACACAGGCCTGGGACAAGGACAGCGACAGCTCTGAAACCTTCTTCAATCAGCAGTCTAGAAGATCACTTAGAAAATAAAGTACTGAAGTAGAGGCAGACACAGCTTGTTTGCCTACACTAGAGGGTTATCAATAAAGACTTCACAAGCATTGCTGCCCAGAGAAGTTGTAGATGCCCCATACGTGGAGGCATTCACAGCCAGGTTGGATGGAGCCCTGGCCAACCAACACATAGCAGGGGGTTGGAACTGGATGAGCTTTAAGGCCTCCTCCAATCTAACCCATTCCATGATTCTATATGATTCCATTCCCTGTAAGTGCCATACTCAATGTTGGACTATCACCCACACATTCCAAACACTGCAGAGGCAACAGCCACGTGCTACAAAACACTCCCAGCACATTACCATATTAAACTATCAGGGAAAAAAGTGCATCTGGCAAGTTTCTCTCTGAAAACACATCATGCACAGATGCTCTCAGCAAATTGGATCCAGTTGGTATCAGACCGTGCGTTCAGTATTCAAGGATGGTCGCTTGAGAGGAAATGGTCATTTTGTGATTTTATCTACAGCTCACAGGTGATCCAGGTATTTTCCCAACTGGGAAGAAACACTGATCAGGAACTTTAGCAGGGGAGATGTTTCCTAAGTTATTTTTATTCTGTAACATCACACAGATCTGAGAAAAAGTTAGGCAAGGTTTTAAGTCAAATCATCAGAGTCATTTGAATTGGAATCTTTATGCTATTCGAAAGAGCTGAATAAGAATTGCTTGAAAGCTCAAGTATATCTTGTCTGGTTTCTCTGAACTGGTCCAGAGAAACCATGGTGAACTCTGAAGCTTCTATTTCCTCAGCAGTTTGAGAGGGAACCCCATGGGCGACAGAAGTCACTGCAGCTTGTCAGCACTCCATTACCTGCTGCTCAGGAGCAATGGTACCAAGAGACCCCACTTCTGAATGAGGACCCCAGAACTGTTTCTGGCAACCAGAACAGCCTCCTGGAGTGCTTGGTCTTGTCCCAGTCCCTAAAACACGCAGTATTCACACACCAAGTGCAAGCAGCTGGAGAAGTCTGAGAAGTACTCCCTGATTATCCATGTCCAAACACGCACTTGCAAGGTGGTTTAACCTAACTAAGCATTACCTTCTGGTATTTCCGCTGTGGATGATGATGATACCGGATTCTGGAGCTGCCAAATTGGCATCATTCATCCAGAACAAAAGAAAACCAACAAAGAATAATCACATAAATCAGAGTCAAATATTTGGACAGATTTTTATATTTTAATCATAACAAAGATTTCATCTTCTCATTCACAGACGCCTGCTCACTGAAGTGCCAAAAAACCAAACACCTATAAAACTTAATCAGCAGACAATTAACTACATGAAGTAATGTTACAAATGAGTCTTTCCATTTTCTAAATCAACAGGTCATAAAATGAACCACAGAGATAACTGTTAGTCAGTTTCTTCCTCCGGTCAGTCCATGAAAATTAAGTCATCTTCATGTTGGTTTACCCACGTCTAACTCAATTAGTTTGAAACCTGTATGAGAACCACATCCTGATGTTTGCTGCCTGGAAGAGTATAACATCCCTGATGTGGATCCCAGGCCAGCAGAGCTGTCTGTCATTTATCTCGCAAGCCCATGGCATTCTGGCACTACACAGGTTAGGAGTTTTTAAAGACATCTGATTTACTTGAGGACTGCCCTGAGGGGTCAGTCTAGCATTAAAATACATACACTTCTCGTACAGGTCATGCAAAAGGAACATCTGCTGCTGATTCAACTCAAACTCATAACTAATCACTATAAACAGTTAAATATCTCTCCAGTAAAAATTCTTCAAAAGGAGTAGTCCCTTCTCATGCATAACATCATCATTATTCAGTTGCTGATTACAGGAATGTCAGGAGAAGGAGGACTGCAGTTGGAGAATGGAATCATTCTCCTCAACACAATCACAGCAGTGTCCATCAGATTAGACCATTGATTAGTGCTGGCAAGACTTCAGCTCAGATGGGAAAAGCTCAGGACATACGAGGGGAAGAAAAACACCTCGCCAATGCACTCAATCTTTTTCAACTCACTCTTCATAGCAGAATGAAACTCTTTGTCTTTCTCCCAAGATTTTCCCTTAGGATTGAAGCCAGGCATGCTCATCTGCTGTCCAGTTATGGAGCTGGCAGAAATGAAGCTTCATGAGCATTCATGCTCCAAAGTAACCCATTCCCAACTAGGGCTGCCCTGCAGCTGCAGGCCCCCAACTCGCCGTACCTACAGCAGCCCCAGCACCTGCATACCAAGCAGAGCCCAAAGCACTGCAGCAGAAAGCCTAGTAGGTATCTGAGTAACCTGCTATGTATTTGTGTGAGGAAGTGACTTGGACAGAACCAGCAGGAAAAGTAAGGTGAAAGCCAGAAGCAAAAGGAAAAAAGAGGAAAACCAGCAGCTACCAACTCTATCACAGCACAGAATAATAATGGTTACTTTCTCAGAGGAAGGGAAAGATAAAGTAAGGGAAAAGAAAGCCTGACAGTGTGAGATACCTCCAGGGGTACATCACAGCACTATGAGGGATTCTGCTGTAGGCTGGAAAGTCACTTGCTTTGCAGATTTGCAGCAACTGGCCATTGAGGGAAGGAAGAAAGGAAGGAAAACTTGCTGCAATAAAACCTTCCCAGCAATCAAAGGCACTTCTGTGCATCTCAAATGAACTCAGCTGAAAGGCAGGCAGAGAGGTGAAACCACTGATGTGGTCTCAGGAGCAAGGTGTTAATTTCATGACTGCAGTTCTGCTGTGTTATATCAGCTTTCAATCTCACCTGTGTGTCCTAAGCAGCATCATACATTGCCACTAGTTGCAGGAGTGAACTGGGACAGACAGACAGGCATGCTGCTCTCATGCAGTCCCAGCACCTTCCAACAAGTGCAGGAATCCAGGACTGTATTTTTACCCTGAGGAGCAAAGGACCTGTGCTGTCAACCATTTCTCTTACAGGTTGCTATATTCCTTCTCATAGTAGAGAAACAGAGTGCTGAGGGAACAAGAGAAGCATTAATGTAAACGGGCATTTTCAGGTCAAAATCATCCACACCATTTATTTTTCCAAGCCAAACTTTTTTCCAAGCTATTTTCCTCGTGGCTAAGCAGTAGACACACACATTAATTAAAGTGTTCGTTCAACTCTGAGGTCAGAATTAGCTGAAAGCCTTTTGGTACTCAGAGGAAGAAAACTGGAAACCATTCGAAGCAGAGAAAATTATTTGACTCACTGGATTTCTCACAACCTATTGCTTCCTGGGGATAATTGCCTTACTTTAAATTAAAACTTGAATGCTTCACTGCGTTTCTGCTGCAGTCCACATACCAAGGCAGACTTCTGCCTCTGCCTTCAGCCTCAGCACTTCTGGACATCACAGATGCCAACACAGACTCCTCCTGGCTGCCCGTCTTGCTGTGCCACCCAAAGCCCATCAACAGGACAGCCCGCTGACTTGACTGCATGGATATTCGAGCACACTCAGTCTTTTCCCCAATTGCAAATACCAATACAGAGAAGTATACAGAATAACATCCACTTCTGAAAAACACGTGGTGCTCTGAGTCTTACAGTCACAGCTAGCTGTGAAGCTGTGCTGCCATTCATGCCATTCGCTAAAACAGACATAGGATGGTCCCTTACGAGCAAACCACTTCACACCCAACTGGACTGAAGCCTGCCTGGTGAGGCAGAAACATTCAGGACTATTTTATACTAATATGTAAAAGCCCTGAACGTCTGCCCAACACACTTACAAGTTATTACATCTCTCCTTGGTACTGCACATGCTTTGAAGGAAGAGAGAATACGGAAGCGAGATCTTGCAGAGTTTTGCTATAGTTAAAATACATTTTTTTTTTTTTCCATCCAGAAAGTTCTTCTCCCATTATTCAAGCATCACTCTCTAGAAGGAAAAGCACATTATTTTATAAAGCTACACACCTCCTATGTAAGGGGTAGTGAAAAGTCAGTTTGAGGAAGGGAGATCAGCCCAGACTAAGAAATACCATAGCACAGAAGGCATTTGCAGCAGAAACGCAGCAGAAATGTTTACAAGCATCAGTGTGAGAACTCACATGGGCACAATTCCTTGTGGTTAAAAGCTCAATCAGCAATTGGGTTTTGAACCTTTAGGTATGTGAAAACACAAGGTGCCTGCCTGAAGAATTCCAGGGACAGTCATAAACATTGTGGATATGATAAACTCAATTAGTTCTGTAAACAAACGAGTCATTGATATGTCCATTCAGGAAGTGTTCAGCAGCATGTTATCAGGTTTTGAGTTAAAAGACAGACATTTTTGCACTTAAAGATCCATACTTTAAGCTTACAGTTACCTGGAGCTCTACTGCAGCAAATGCCATACTCTCGGGACCACAGGTCTGAATCACATCCATGGAGCAAAGCACAGAAGCACAGACCACAGCCAGCTCTGAGCATGGGTTCACACACGAGTAATCTGAGTTTTACAGAAACATTTGCTTACGTTGTTATTTCCAGTCACTGCTCTCAGTGGGAAGCCTGCCTTTGGCTTTCTGCAGTAAGAATCAGGTGCTGTCAGCCTGCTGGGACCTCGGGATGCAGGTGCCTGCTGCTGGGCATGCAGCCCCTCTTAACCCAGGCACCCTCAGGCTCCAGCAGACCTGCTGCACTGCCCCACCGTGCCCAGCCACACAGCTCCAGCTTCCCCCAGGAGATGCACCCAGGCACTGCTGTCGAGTGGAAGATGTGACACAGCCACCATTACTCCTTCCAGCAACCGCAGTGCAAACTGTACCAACACAGAGCTTTGATAAACATATCCTCCACCTACTTCTGTGCAGTTTTATTCACCTCAGTGGACTATATTCGCAACTTATGTTGGTGTTGAATTTTACAGCAAAGCAAAAGCTGTGAGAGGGGCTTTTTACGCTGCAGGTATGAGGTTGGGCATCTCTGCTCCATTGGAACAAGATCTGTGTGCCTGCAGCCAAAATACACACTCTTCGAAGCCACAAGTCAGTGCCAATATAAAATCTCCTTTTGAAACCTCAAAATGGACTTTTATGAGGTCTGAACTACCTGTGTGAAATCCAGCCATCGCATCAGGAAGCAGAATTTAATCCTCTCTTCCCAGCAAGAGGAAGAGTTAATGTTTTCCTTGGCAGTTAGGCCTGTTTCAAATACACTTATTAGGAAAACCACAGCTGGATAGAGGTGAAAAGGTGCATTTTCAGAGCAGATTCTATTTGGTGTATGTAGCAAGTACAAAGTTCATCTCGGCAATGTAAAAACTAAGACACTCTTCCAGCTTTCAAGAAATTAAATGCTTGATACAACAGAAGCTTTAGATGTCATCCATGGAGCATTTTGTGTTGATGCACAGCCTTGGACATGCAGATCTGGGCACTCAGATGTGCTTCTTTCAGCCTTGCTGCTGGAACAAGGGTTTCTTGCCTCTCCTCCACTGCACTATCCAACACCTTCTGTAGTCTGACATTCTGGTTAACCAAAGAAATGGGTCTGCCTACTGATCCTAACTACATTCCTGAGCAGCAAGAAAACAGCACGCACCTTTCCAGCTGAAGGCAACGTGAAGCTCAGCTCAAACCATCTCCAGCAGCTCTCCTCATTTAAGACATTACTTCCCATGGAAGTTTGTGACTCTGACAGCCACATGCTTCACCCCAGGCAAAAGGGCATGAAATTGTGCCAACTGGAGAAAGGCACCACAGCTGGTGAGGAAATCACTTCTTACAAGGAACACACTCAATCCCATATAGACAGATATTAAGCTGTATGTGTTTCCCAGCAAGAGAAGGTTGTACACATGGGCAGAGCCAGATGCCACCCAGAGCAGCTTCTGAGCTGCACTTGGTCCTTGCTCAAGGCATACATTAAAACAACAACAAAGGAGCAAGAAGATTTGTACTTCTCGGGTTAGACACTGGCTGCTAAAATGCATGTTTGTCTGAGTTGAGGGCATGGAAAGTTTCTGATTTTAAAAGGAATTAATCTGTTTAACACAGACTGTATTAATTACGGTTTATTGCAGAACTGTATTCTGTGCTAGAAAAACACCACCACATATTTATTGAATTTTAACCATGATTATTGTTTTATTGTTTCATAAACTTTGAAAATGTCATGATCTATTTCATCTCAGACTTTCCATCTAGAAAACATTACATATGCTCCAAGAAGCCAACCCGGCTGCACATGTATGTACTACAGGATTCTGTTTGCAACAAAAATTATCTGCAAGCAATTCTTGTGGAGACCAATCTTTACAGGCATTCTGTGAAGCCAGAGCTAAATAAGAAACAGGGTTTGCAGAAGACCATACGTTTTCCTGCAGGCAAAAAAGAAACAACAAAAAACAACAGGGTGTGGGGGAAATACAACCAATACGTTAACTACAACTCCAAGTTAATGGGAACATAACTCCAAGTTATGATGTCAGCAGAAGCACCAGAGATGCCTCGCCATGATGCCAGAGCTCAGTGGATCAGCCTTTAAGGAACTCATGCCCAACAGCATGGAAAAACCCCAGCAGTTGTCTTGGTAAGAATTTAACTGGCACCAAAGAAAAAAATGCACGATATGGAACAGACAAGCCAAATAGCACTGCTAGAAGTTTCCATCTTCCTAAATAACAGTGCTGGTCCACATGCCTGTACAACAAACTCCCATATGCCAGAATCACAGTGCAGAGTCACTGCAGGCAGGTCGGCAAACCAGCTTTAGTCCTCTCACTCTCCCCACTGCTACAGCACCACTAAACTCCCAGCAATGCTTCTGTGCTCCAGCCCTCGCAAGCTTCAGATGCTCTCACCTATGGAAGTGACCTTGCCTGCAGGCCAGTCTTCCCTCCTGCTCCATTCCATCACCCCTGTTCTCACATGGGAATTTCATTTACAGCCCTCCATTGCCACCCACGTGTCTTCTCTGGATTCAAAGCAGTGAAGAATTCAAATTTTGTGGGATAATGGGAAGACACATGGTTAAAACATTCTGGATTTACCAGACCGATTACAAGGACTTGCTGTTCTCCATCTTCCCTTAACGATTCTCCAGTCTCCAGTGGGACAAGGGAGCTGTTCAGACAACAAAGGCAGCCTGATAATGCCTACAGTTCCCCCAAGAGCTGCTGAACTGTTCTGACACCACATTCA
Organism: Phasianus colchicus; assembly: GCF_987193195.1. Classification (NCBI taxonomy): domain Eukaryota; kingdom Metazoa; phylum Chordata; class Aves; order Galliformes; family Phasianidae; genus Phasianus; species Phasianus colchicus. The sequence continues at coordinate 14,634,755 of NC_143450.1, read as the reverse complement.
ACACATTGAGCTACACACAATCAGAGTGTAAAAGTCTTGCCTTAGTTGGCCCAACATTACCATCCCACAGAGAAATAAAGATGGCCATCACCACACTTCTTAATCATAATTGAGCCTATATTAACGATGTGCAATTTGGCAATTGTAGCAGACTCCAAAGTGAGGAATTCTTTCTATCCTGCCACCCAGGAGCTGTTATTGCTCACAAAAGTTGCAAAGGAGCACGACCAAGTTATTGACAAGCAACCTTAAAGCTGTGAAAACCAAGCAAACACTGGGCCACTAAGTGTCGTGCAGGCAGGGACTCACCCCCCACCCCAAACCAAGGGGCTCAGGGAACCAATGGCCATAAAGCCTTCATGACAAAAAGCATCCAACACAGCAACTGGTCAAAGCAATTCATGAATTCCATTCAAACGCCATTTTCATCTCCCAGAGCAGTATCTTGTACCAAAGAGCCTGTCATACATGCACAGAGCCAGGATGCTTCGTTTTAGGAATAAACAGCCACAAGGGTTCCCTCCAGCTCCCTTAGGCATGCTCCAGACCTGCAGAAGATGCTCTAGCGCCGAGCTGCTGCCTTTCAAGGAACTTGTCTATTAGAGCATTATTAGACTCAAAAAATATTAAAAAAAACACCTACAGAAATGACTTTGTGTGTCTTCACAGATATTATGCATACTTCCTATCTCTCCTGGCAGCAAAGCAAATACAAAAGGAATTAATCCACTGCTCACTGAACTGGCAGGTGGAAGAAGCCTGTCCCCTACAGGAAGGTACCAGTGAATAAGACTCAAAGCAGCACTGCTATAATAGTTACTTCTAGCTCAGTCTTGAACACCAGTGACTGGATGTCTGACCACGAGAGCCAAACATGTCAAAAGCTTCCCACTCCTCAACCATCAAATACGCTACTGCACGTTCAAGAAGCAGTTCCATCACACCTCCTCCACGCCATCACTAAGACTTACAATACTTACCCTGCTTCTCTTAAAGCCTGGAAAGTTTGATGTTAGCTGATAAGTTCTGAAACAATATGATCTAGAAGTGCAAAAAAACCACTTTTTTCCCCTCTTAAACTTCTCTATTTGAAACAGTTTGCTGGGATTTCTGCCAGGATCTGGTGGAAAGTTTTCACATCTGGGCTTTACAATTAAAATGTCAAGGCCAGAGATTATTTAGTATAATAAGAAATCTAAAGAAAGGCCACACATTTTTAAGAGCCATTCTTTGCTGAATTATGCCAAGACCATCTCTTCATTCTATATAAGCCAGTATTTCATATACTGAATATCACCAGGATCAAGCCAGTCTGCAACTTTGCTGCTTTGACCCCCTCTCACCCCACATTCCTCTTTCCTTCCCCAGCCACCCTGCAATGCCTCGAGGATCCATCACAGATTCTGCCATGAGCACAAACAGTTTGATCTCCTGTATTAACAATTACAGTTTGAATAGCTGCAAAAAGTCTGGTTTATTAGGGCCTGACAGAGATGGCAGATCAGATCTGTGTTATCCAGCCACACATTTCAACCATTAAGAGCATTTCTTGAAATCAGATTAACTACTTCAGATCTGAGGTATGGCCAGGCAAGTGATACAGTAGTTTAGCACAGTACTTTCCCATTCACCTGTTGCAGATTTGCAATGGAGGCTGTAGGCTTGCAGTGGGATTTTACAGCAAACTGGTGGCATCAGAATAACGTCCTCAGCCAAAGACGACATACACTGCAGTTGAAAGGGTCCCCGCAGGTTCTAACGTGAAGAGGTGCAGCACATCGCCATGAACCAACTCAGAACACAATTTCTCCCTGACAAGGCTATCAGTCCTGCATCTGATTTCTCCTGGACTTACAGGCAGCAAAGCGAATATCAGTTCTGCTAAGCGCAAGCAGAGCACAGCTTTGGACAGCAGCACCCTCACTGAGAGCTGCAACGAGCAGCTTCACCATCTGATAACGTGAGCCAGAGCAAAGAGGAAATTATTTTGGCAGAAGAGAGCAGAACTGGAACTGAAAGGTCAATCTATTTAAAGAGTGATACCACAACATTACAGAATATACAGTTAAACCGCTTGCAGGAAATATGATATTCTTCTGGGTGATCTGTTCAGCAGGAGATATCACAAAAATTGGACAAACCAATGCATACACCAGCCTAATAAATATCTCTAAGTCCTAATAAAAGTCTTTCAAGCCTAATAAAGAATAAATAAATCTGTGAACAATAACCAGAACCAATCCTGATCAACAAAAGCTAGAACCAGCACTGACTACAACCCAAGGAGCCATTCGCTCCAGGAGCTTAACTCAACAGCACAGCAGTAAGGCAAGAGAAGGAGCTGCTCTGAAGGCTTCTGGAGGAGGAAGGGCTTCTGACCAAATCCCTGCCTTCAAACAGCTTGCTGCAAAGACGCATACTTCTGTTCTGTATGGTTTATTCACTGTGGTTTCCTCCTGCTTCTCTGAGAGGGGAAAAGGTCTTTGATTTCATAGCAGAAAAATCAGCAAAGGATTCAAGAGTGAGCCAGCAGTACGGCAGTGTTCAGCAGAGACAGTGAGATGGAGAGCAGCGAGCTGCAAAGCAAATTCACTCTTGTGACCAGTTTGTCTGCACTGTTTGACTACAGATTACATCAGTTTTCCCCCCAGAATCACACCTTATCCAAGCTGAAAAACATTGATGGTGAAGATTTGTCATCTTTTGCTTTGAATATTCATACGCAACCCCTTTTTGAGAGGGTGGGAAGAGCATGAAGGAAATAGCATGTCAAGATGCAAAGACTGCTAAGAAAGACAAGCAAACCAGAAGTGCTTCTCCAACCCAAGTATCTGCAAACAAAGAACTTCAGCTTGCTAGTTGCTGTGATTTATAGATGAAAGCTGAAGAGTCGCATGTGAACAGAAAGTAGAGGCTTAAGTGATAACACATTAGTAATGTTTATACATGTAGACCAAACCCTAAATAAAGATCCAGGCAGCAGGACATGCACATCTTCAGTGTATTTTTACCTAGATGAGCTGGGAAAAAAAGAAAAAAAAAAAAGCAGCTTTTGGCTGCAGCTCTCCAGTTGATTGGAGCTGTGTGCAATGCCTGGCACTGGAAAGCTTCAGTTCAGCTGAACCATTTACAGTTCCAGCCAGCAAATCAATTTGTGCTCCTTAAATATACATGTGTATATACATATAAAAACCCTCCCTGACTTCAAAAGAAAACACAAACAAACACACAGCTCCCTTAAAACCGCGGGGAAGGACCCCGTCCTTGCAATAGTCACACAGAGGTGTTCAGAACACGACCTTCACATTTTCCCTCCCTGGAAATGACAGCCTCGATTAGGACTTGGCTGCACAAACCTGATGAAGCGAAACAAAAACATTTCACAGCCCGCAGCACTCCTGGCTCCCCTTTCAGCACGCTGGCAGCCAGGAGGACTCAAACCCTCTGTCCCTGGGCTGGGCCAACCACTCCATCCCCTTCTCTTGCTGCTTCCAGTGTTTGCACTTAAAGCTATTGGGAAAACACCAATTGCCTTCAGCATGTGATATTAGTCTATGTCTCAGGTGTTAATGGCTGCATCGACCGAAGGCCCTCACTTTATCCTAATTTGCATAGGAACAGCTTCAGTAAATGGTCTTGATCAGCTGAGAACCATACTTCAGCTGGCCCCATTCTTTTTCCCTTGGCAAGCATACAACCCAAGCAGAAGAAATTAATGGCCTAAACCCAGGGCCCAGTTTTACACCAAGACAGGCTTTGCAGACTTCTTCCAAGCAAAAGTTCGGAAAGCAGTTTGGCACTAACAGCATACAAGCTCAGCACCATCTCTGTGCCTGCCTCCAGCCCCACAAATGGCCACCAAGCTTCATTAACACCAAGAAGCAGCAAATTGTAATCAGTCATTGTACTCCACAGGTGCTTCCAGATCCAGGGTTTGCTCCCCTTCCCCACTGCATTCTGCAGCACCCATCCCAGGCAACGCTTCCTTCATCCAGAAGGGTTTGTTCTGCCTCACCATAAAGGCTACGTGCACAAACAACAAAAACCAAGCAAACACAATGAAACCAAAACTGCACAAAGACAGTAGCACACATATATAGCTCAGTTGGAAGAGCTGCCACAGAAGAAACCAACCAGCATTATTGCTAATATGTCCTCCTACACAGAAAACCACTTCCTGAAGTCACCTTTCTGCTGTAAGGCCCAACTACTCCACATGCCGTGTTTTCCCCCTAAAGGCCATTTTGTTGCTTCACCACAGCCAATGGCCGAGCTCAGCTCCATTGCTCCTCTCAGCCATGTCGTGGAAGCCCAGGCAGAAGGGATGGATGAAGGGTTCCCCAGGGCATCTGCAGGGAGCAGCCAGCTCAGCAAGGTTTCCCAAATGCTCCAATCACTTTTCCACTCATGAAGCAGTTGGGTGGTGGGCCCCAGCTCGCCGGGGTCCCCAACAAACACTCTTGCTCAGAAGGCTGAGGGAACATACGCCAGCTCTGCAGTTTGTTCAGACTGAAGGCAATACTTCATGAAAGCAGAGCATTAATAAACCTATCTGTAAAAGTAGAGACTTCTCAGAAGCATCCTTGGAGTTGGGCCACTTCACCCTTCCCCAAAAGGCTGCTCCTGGAGGTACGTATTCGTTCACTAACTGCAGCATGGCCTACAGCAAGCAAACCTCGAGCCTCGCAGAGAAAGAACTGAATTAAAAACAGCACACTTGTGTGGTCAGCCAGGCCAGAAGCCCCTGTGGGACAGGGCACCACTTCACACTACAAACAGGGCACACAGCACCTCACTCCAGCCTTCAGCATCAGCAACACAAAGGATAGAACCCAGGCAGCCACCACAGCCAGCCATGGACCAGACCTGACACACCTGAACAATACACATTTTCATTTCCTTTCCTATTCATGCTGATTTTCACTCCAATACATCCTAACCCCTCACCCCATATTCCAAGAGAAGAAGAAGGAATCCAGGTATTTCCAAATATTTAACTCCCATCCTCAGGCAGAAAGGCAGCCTCAAATAACATTAACACAAACACACATAAATTCTCACTTCACTACCCATTCCAAAAAGCTGGTAAATAGTAAGCACCATGAGACTCACCACAGAGCCACGTCCCAACTCCTGGAAACCTCAAGTCCTGTCTGATCCAGTGGTGAAAAGCCTCACAAGCAAGCAAACATGGGTCCTTCCAGGACGACCTCAAGTGCAGTCTGCCAGACGTGCCTGGGATGAAGGCAGCTCACCAGCTGTGCACAATTACTGGCAAAAGCAGGTGAGAGCAGTACTTGTTAATGCTGCATAGTGGCCACCTGTGTGCACAGAAGGGGTAAGCAACTTGCTCCTTGCTATAAGAAAAGAGAGTGCAGCTGTATTGCTCCACTTACCTTCCCTGAGATATTCAGAGGAAAGAGAATACCCTTAATGTCTTTCTAGGCTTTTTAGGGAGAAGAGCAGCAGTTTAGAGTTTGTTCCTAGGGCAGAGAGGGTGTAAAGGGGGGGTGTGAGGGAACAATCTAGCAATGCAGGATCCACACTACAAGCTGTGAGTCCTAGCCCCTTAGGGGCCACTGCAGCCCCCCCTGCTTCCCTCACTGGGGTCAGCACTGCTCTTTTCTCTTTGGAAAGGGATTGCGAGCTGTACAGCTGAGAGCAAAAATGTTGTGATCTCATCAACTTTAAATGTGCTTTTGGACTTTCACAGATTTAAAGCTTCGACATAAGCAAGTTTTTAAGTCTACCAAGTGTTTCTTATTATTTAGCCCTGACAAGGATGCTGTGAGGCATTGAGAGGTCCAGTGCTCCCCATTGGGGCTGCTAGCACATCAGACAACGGGGCAACAGCTGAAGGATAAAGCACTTCTTCATGTGATGATGCTATGAAATGGAATTTGGGATCCCAAATGATACAGCTTCAATGCGTGCTTCCCTCTGTGACTGCATGCAGTTTTACACCCAGAGGAAAAAAAAAAAATCTTCGTTTGGTGGCAAAAGCCAAAGTCCTCGGGGAACCTGTGCCAGGCTTGGCACTGCCAGCTCAATACAGTTACTCTGTATGGGATTTCTGCCAGAGGCACTGAGCTCACTGTATTTAGTGGCTGAAATTCAGCAACAAGGGCATGGAGACACGTGGCAGTGATGCACCACAGGGAATCCCAAGCAAGCAGTTGAGGATTCCAAAATAAGATATCAAATCAATTTTACAGTAACACAGATCAACAAAACTGTTCAGGCCACACATAATTACCAGCTCAAACCAAGTCAGGATAGAGCCACCCAGTGGGACCCATTCCCCACAATATTATTCCCCAGAGATGGATGGGCTCCTGTCACAAAGTCATCCATCAGGGCCAACCTGGAGCAAAGAGGAAATAAGACCTACAAAACAAACCAGGAAACAACAAACCAAATAACAACAAAAATGAAAAAGCAAACAAATGAAAAATAAAAACAGAATAAAACCCTGTAAGAGAAGATGGGTATTTATTCACCAAGGAGAAAGAATGTGTTTATCCTTCCCTGCTCTTCTGCATTTACTGAGTTTTGTTTTACACACTTAATATTAACAAGCAGCAGTGAGTGTGTACATGTACATATACAGAATTACACAAGGGATGGTGTACATGTGAAGGGCCTTCTTCCTTATGAACACCACCATGTGGCTGAAGAGAAATCTGGGGCTCCACTGCCAGGAGGTAGGGCGTGGAAATGTCCCTTGATGTGATGGGGAAGAGAAGATGGAGAAGAGGTCTTTCTACCTTCAGATTCCCCCATGAACTCAAAAAAATTTTTTTTTCTTCTTGCTAGATCCCAGGTGCCTACTTTAACAAAACACAGCCTCCCCTCCTCTACTCTTTTTTTTTTTTTTTTCCGTTTCATACAAGCAGAGAAGCCTGGCTTCTGTCAAAGGCCTGAATGTGTCCTTGTGTCACTATAACCAAAGGGAACCAAACCTGAGATGAGGACAGGGGCAGACCCCCAGGCTGCAGTTACCCCAATCTTGATGACAGATGTTGATGCAAGCCGTGCAGGACTGAGCTGAAAAAGCTGTGTCTTAGGGTGCAAAGTTCAGAAAGAAAACCTTAAAGAAGTAAATGAATCCAAGAAGTCCCTGCACTCATGGCACAGGAGCCAGCAGTACATAGCCCAATTCCAATCGCATGTTTCACATCTATGCTCCTCCAGTAAGAACCAAAACAAAACAAACCCAACAGTTATTTTCAGACAAGCAAACACCAGCTGTCAGTAGCCAAGAGCCAGGCTTTCTCTTAAAAAATTGGACATACTTTCCTTACAACTCCTTACCAAGACTGGTTATTGCAATCAGTCATACCCTCAGGTCCCACTGGTGCTGTCATACAGTCTCTGGACAGGGACCCTGCACAACATGGTTGAACATATTTAAATGTTTGCACAGTAGGGACCCAGAAACATCATTATTTGGTAGTGGTTACTGCCAAAGCTTCCAAAACATGAGGCGGTTCATATCAATACCAACTGTTGTCTTCCAGACTGATCTGCTGGGGAAAAGATTAAAAAAAAAAGGAAAGAAAAAGAAAAACCTGTTCAACATCTCGCCCAATCACTTCAATTTCTCGTAGCACCGAGGCAGCACAAACTGAACTCTGCACTGCGTGCCTCATGCTGGAGTAGTACAGACAGGGTGCTCAGACAGCACCGAACAGGGAGAAAACCCAGACAAACTCAAGCCAGAAAGAAACATTTCCAGATGTCCTGTACTGATAGACCTCGTCTGCACTACTATTTTTTTAGGTCTGACCACAAATGTACAGATGGTTGGGAACTCCCCTGAACCTATTTAATTTTTCTTGGTAAATACCTCCCTCTCCATGTCATGCTTGCTGGGAAACAGCCTAAGAGCCTGGGGCACCAGGGGTACAATGCATGTGGAGTGCAGAGCGTGGGCTTAGGAGGTCCACCCAGGGCTGCTGGGCACCGTGCACTGCTTACACGGCTGAGGACCACAGTCATGCTATGAAGAGGCCAGAAGCAAAGGGAGAAATGTGGGATTTCTCTCAAGTGTGTAGGAAACATCCCATGTGGGTCTGGAGCCAAGTCCTCTGCAGGAGCTGTCTTGATATGAATGGTCCCAACCAACTCACACTATTGGGACCCTCCTGATGTGCTGAAGGATTTGGGGAGCTGTTAAAGGAAAGGAGCTGTGAACCTGAGCTTCCCCACAGCAGGGCTCATTGCTGCAATGATTCTCCCCAAAGGCAAAGTGTGTGGGTGGCTTCCCACACCACAGACCAATGGAGCAGCAACTGGTTTGTGTCTGATGCCCACCCTTTGCCCTTGGGTGGCTCTCATAGGGAGCAAAAAGTTAATTTGTATTACACAGCCTTTCTGAGACAAAGATGAGCTTCTCTTGGCATCCAAGCCTGGTCATGATTGAAGTCATTTTTCAAAACTGAACCATAAAGTCAGATGCAGTTCAGCAGAAGCCAAGCTCTCTTAATGTCTTAAATAAATTAATAGTCCAGATTTAAACTGTGCCAGAAACTTGAAATAAATACAGTCAACACAGCACTGAATCTCTACCCTAACCAAAATTCAGCATGGCCACAGAAATTCCTAAAAGATGAATATGAAGTTTTTCACTAATACCCCTTTCAACTTGTAGAAAAAGGTGGGCTTCTGGCATCAAGTTAACATTTAATATTGCAACAGGATCTCCTAAGCGCCCTCCACAAATCCCCTGTCTGCCCACAATTCATCTCACACGTGTGTTTTCGAATCCTTCTTGTCCCACCACGTCACTGTAGAAGAAAGAAGCACAGCAGCACATACTGAGTGGGCAGGGGGAGATGCAGGGCCTGACAGTGCCACCCCCTCAATTTTCAGTAGCTCTTTGGCTTGCTCGTACAAAAGGCTGGGAGCTCAATCCATCTGCCTCAGGGATGAAACCGAAGAAGCACACTGTTTGCACAGGCTGCCAAGTCCTGGTGTTCAGCAGTACCTCAGCACCAGCCCATCTTCTGTCATGCGATAAAACAAAGGCTGACGGTGATAAACACAGAACAGGTGGAGGTTTAATTAGATCACTAACCCATGTGATTGCGACCTGCAGAGCTATATTAATACAAATGCTTGCACCCACCACAGCCCAAAGAGACACTCACCTCCCCCAGGGCTGGATGTACAAATTCTGGGATTACTATGGGGTCACAGCTGGGAAATGATGAGAATTGTTGCCTCTTGGGTCAGATTTAGAAAAGCAGAAAGAAATCCATCCTTTTTACTGTCTAGGTTATCACAGCAAGACAGGTGCAATTAAAAAAAGACCAGCACCTGACTGTCTCCTCGTGCTGCTTCTCCATGCAGCATTACCATGAGGACCCATCATTCAGAGACCCCCACGTGATCATTGCAGCAGTGGTTCCTACATGGCACAGCACCAACCCTGGCCATCCACGGCCACCACGTCTCTGCTACCCACACATTTTAAGTAATGCAGATTCAGCTAAGAAACCCTTCAGCAAAAGAAAATCCTGCCTTGTTGCTCCATTCTGCTGGCATAACGCAAGTTGACTTCCCAAGAATCTCATGAATGAAAGCAGAAGGATGGGACAGTTGTAAAATAAGTGAGCTCTCGAATGGATTTGACCAGATGCTGCGCAGACAAGCAACCCCAGGACCCCAAGGTCTGTTTCTCATGCCAGGAGGTGCTGGGAGGAGAGTGCTTTGACAGAAACCTGCCATTGTTGATATGGGGATGGCAGATGATTGCTCTGCAGAATCAAAAATGCAAATGGAGGGAAGCACAACCATTGAACAAAGCATCACAAAGCAGAAGCCCAACAGGAACAGCTCTGTTTCCATCTCTTTTATACAAATGTTTCATGATCTAAACAGTTTTCCCCCAAAATCCACCCTCATTTTTTGTCTTCAACAAAGATCTCTTTGCATCTTCGAAGAGAAAGCAAGACAAAAGTTCCCTGATCTCTCTCCACTTCTGCATCTGACATAATGCCTGGAGCTTTATGATCCCAGATGGCATGAGCAGTGTTTGGCTTGTGTTGGTAGCAGAGCAACAAGAGAAAAGTGCAGTGATCCATGTGTGGATGCTGTCTGGATTCACACCCACGTCCACATAAGCCGAGCAAGCGGCACTTCTTTGTGAACAACTGTTGCCACATAATTACTTCTTCAACTCCTCTTAGGAGTCAGCTACAGCCAGCTTTGGGTCTCACTTACAAGCTACAGTGCTCCCTCCCATAAAAGCATGATGAGATATGAGCAGATCTGGTGACATGATAGCATGCTATTTAGGTGCCAGACTTCAGAGTTCAGTTTACTTTATTCTAAGGAAACTCTTACAAGAACTGAAAGGGACTCTCTTGATCAGAAATCTGTAAAATCATCCCAAATCTTCTGATAGATTTATCCTTCTGGGGAATCAACCCAGAAAGATAACGTCAACACAAAGCACACTGGGTTTGGAATATGTTCCCATCCTACTGCACAGAGGATTGTTAGAAAATGGTGGCACTACTGTCTCAATAAGGCAGCATGAAGACAGAGCAGATACCAGCCAAGCCAGGCTGTTTTCAGTAATCAGTTCTGCAGAGCCAAATCGCTGCTCGCATGGGTGACAGCCATCCATTATTTGATCAAGAAAGAGAAGGAAACAGCTGATGGGCAGCTTCCAGGTGAGTCGGTCCATGAGCACTGACCCAGGGAGCCTCAGTGCCTCCCGTCGTCCGGACTGGCAGCAATGACGGGGCTAGCAGCAGAAATACCACGTCTAGATAAATGACTTCATATGTCAAGACAAAGATACGGTTACACAGAGCTTCTCCTAGAGGATACGGTCGTCAGGTTTATTTTTGTAGTTTTCATTACAGTCCAAATAACTTTGGCAGACTTAGAAAAAATAAATTTTCAGAGCTTTCTCCCATCGATGTCACCATTTTTAATTAATTTTTGCTGAAGCGGACAAATGTTGCTGCGAAAGGCCCAGGTCCTGGCGTGCTGCTCTTGGGGCCTCAGTGCTCCAATGCCTTGCAAAGCCTCAGGGCAGCAGTGCCCGGCCCAGGCAGCCCCAGGCTGGAACCTTTGCACGGAACCTTTGCACACGTGGTGTGCAGACACAGCTCCAGATGTCCTCAGGGCCTTCCACGAATACCCAAAAGGGACAGGGAAGGTCGCCAGGAAGGAGCCGATGGAACATAGCTGGCAGCAGCTTTTATGCTCAAAGAGACGCAGAGCAGAGCGACATTTTCCCAAGAGCTGCAGAGATCTGAGATGGGATCCTATTTTGAAAGGCTAAGATTTGCAAACATGTCCATTTGAAAGGGAGTGCCTGCGTTTCTATGGCCCGTTCTGTCCAAAGCCCTTCGCAGACATTTGTTCATCCTCACGTGGATGCTTTAATGCGTGGTTTCTGGGTAATTTTTAAAAATCCTGGCACAAGTTTTTCTACACAGGAAAGAATTTTGATTGTTGTTTAGGGCAAGAAAATCCTGTTTATATTACTACTGTGATTATAGCATCCTGGCTTCCTGTGGGTAAAGTCAGACCGAGGAACCAAACCCTGATGAAAGAAAGTGACTGGCACGGCAAGGAATGGAAAGAAATTCTCATAAAAAACTGAGGTTAGGAGGATTCAGAAACATATAAAACATTGAAGACATTCAGAAGACCTTTTCTCATTCTAAATTAAAGAAACTACAGAAAAGTACTTCATCTGAATGGCTTCAGTGGGTAGGGAACCATGTCCTGAGGTTACAGTGATGAGTAACTTCACACTCTTGAGCTCAGTAGATGCAATGCAACTTGGAAAGACAAGATCACTGCTAATTTCAAAAAGAAACACTTTCGTTTGATAATTTTCTACATCTATTTAACCACTGTGAAAGAGCCATGATGACTTACAAATGCAGAATTGCAGACCCAGACATAGAAACAGAAATAGCAGAGAGCTTCTATCACGCACAAGTACAAAACAAAGAACCCGCGTTGGAGCTCAGTGTATTGCATTTGGCCTGCTGGAAAACATCTGCCATTTGTCAGGGCTACAAAGCAAACAGAGCCCTCTCCTCCTTCATCTCCAGCAATTAGGGAAATTCTGTTGTGCTAATTACCTGGAGAGACAAAGAAGGGAGAAGACAGATAGCAAGTGACACTTGAAGACAACATTTACACCAGTAAAAACGAGGCAGATATTTCAAGTTGTTGGGAACCACAGAGCAGATGTTCCCAGCAAGATGGAAAAGCCCATCCACGTGCTTTAAAATGTAAAAATTATCATTAAAAAAAAAAAAGTGCAGCAAGAGAGCCTCTGGCATTGCTGAGGATGCAGAGGTACGGAGCCTTTTAAGCCATCAGTTCCCCCAGAACACGTGGTTTGAATTGCCCCAAAACAAAACACCACGCCATCCCACAGGCTGAAGCACCACTCAGCCCTCGTGTTGCCAAGCTGTTATTGGGAAATATTTGTCACATATTAACTGGAACATCAGATTACCACACTGAATATTTAGCACCGCTTTGTAATATATACATACATTCAAAAGCCTCTGATCATGGATTCAAGATGAAGACGGGGATATGCATCTCCCGGCAGCCAGGAAATCAGAGTTTGGGCTCCTCAAGAATGCTGAGCACAAAGCCTCAGGAGGTACAGCTAAACAAAAAGGCACGCGGCCGCAGCAGGCACACAGCTGTGAGCAAGGTGTCTGCAAGCACCAAGGTTTAGTTTTGCTTCTAGCCCACCTCCACTTGCTCCTGAGCTGAAGTGTGTCCTAAATGCCATGTAAACAAATGCTCCTGCACCTGCTGAGATGCATCTTATGGGGAAGGCGATGTGAGGACCCCATCCAGGGGGGGAGGCTGAGCATAATGCAACAGGGCGTCTCTGCACAGCTCACCAAGCCTGGCTCAGTGCATGACAACAATAAAAAGACTGACTGCTGCTGTGCTGTGAGCCAACATGTGGGGACAGCCTGTCCTCAGCCTGGCCAGCACCAGCAGCACGCAACGGCTGCAGACCCCCAAAAAGCTGCAAGCGCTGAAAATTGGAAGGCTCTGCTCCTCAGCACTGTGGGGTCATCATCTCCACCACCCCAACCCTCACCATTGCTGGGCCACCTCCACCACCACCCCACTGCTCACCACAGTGGGATCAACATCACCACCCTTCTCATTGCACCAGGCCCGCTCTGCACCCACTGCTGCCCCCTCAGGACACCCATGACTGTATTCTTCCCACTCTTCACATAAATTCCCAAATGATGAAGAAGCGAAACTGACACAAAGTGTTCCTCTCCCCCACACCCCATCCCACAGTGCTTTTGGTGAATAAATAAAGCAGAACAAATCTCCACGCATCCCCGTGAATCCCACAAACGCAGGTGGTGAGAGAAAACACAGAGACCTTTCTGAGCATCCCGAACGTCAGAGACGTGGCAGCAGTATTTTTTTAAGCTCTTTCCCTATTGCTGTAATGTTTTATGGTCGGGATTTCTCTGTGGCCCACATGAAACGGCCTGGCCCCCTCTGCTGGCCGCCAGCCCCAGCACCTCAGCACCCATCCAGCCCAGAAAGAAGTAACAAAACCCCAAAACAGACTCCATTTAAAGCAAAACGGGTCTTCTCCAAAACAAACCCAGAGCACAGGGGAGCTGTGCAGGTCTGTGAGCGCTGCTCACTGCTGGAAGAGGCAGAGGCTGCCATGGCTGAGGTGCCAGCTTCCAGTTGTGGGGTTGCTGGATCCTTTTGTGGGGCCACACTGATAGTTTGCAGTTTGGCACCACAAAAAGCATCGTGTGTAAAAGTTCCTTTGATTTGGTTCCAAAATAGCTGTTAGGTTTCAAGATCTGCTCCACAGCACATCCCCACCTAAGCACAGCAGAGGGGTCCAGGAGCAGCCATGGCCAGCCCAGCACTCCCTGCCCAGCAGACAAGCACTGGGCTCACAAATTACCTGGGCATTTGTTGCTAATGACTGTAACAAACAATTCAACAGCACGTGGGAAAGCCTTCCCCCCTTTCTCTTCCCCATCTCTTGACCAGCAAACCCAGTGACCCAGAAGGGAATTGGGACCTTCCTGGCAACAAAGGAACTCTTAAATCTCAATTGCTTTCTGCAGAGCAAAGGAAAAGCTCCTTGACCATTTAATCACACCAGCAGTGCCCTCTGCATGGGCCCAGCAACCCGCAGCCCACAGAGCCAAGGGGCTGTGCTTCAGAGGGCAGGAAATCAATTTGTCCATCAGTCTCCAAGGAGCTGAAAGCAGCCCTGGTGTGGCCAATGTGGTTGGGTTCCAAGGCACACAGGACACCCACAGCCTTCCTCCTGACAGCCCGCTGGTGCCACTGCAGCAGCACACTGCAGAGAAGCATTGCTGATGTATTTCCGAGGCCATCACATGTCTTAAGGGGAGAAAAAACAAACCAACCAAGAACACACATCTTTTTTTGTGTTTTAAGTATGGGCAAATACTGAGCATCCTGCTGTGATTCATATCCAGGACGTTAGGAAAATGTCAGACGTTTGCCTGCAGTGCTCCTGCATGTAACACTCAGGCTGGGTTTTCTCTTTAAAAGCAGAACTGAACGATCTGCTGCTCACGGGGCTTTGTAACAGACTCCTGCATTCCCAACCACCAAAGCACTGCACATCTTTCACCCATCTTTCACTACTTCTGTAGGGAAAAAAAACAACAGAGAAATTTGGAAGTGCCTCAGCCCAGAGTCATTCATGCCATCAGTGTGACAGCACAGCACTCACTGAGTCTTGCTATAAATGAGATTCCTTTACAAACGAATCTAAGCTGTTTATTGTTTCCAAGGAGCATGCACTTCCACAGCAGAACAGGAAGTTTTGACAGTTTAAGAAGTTCATTAAACTCTGGGAGGAAATCTAAACAATCAGCGACAGCTTTCATACGGCAAAGCAGTGCCGGAGATGTCTCTCCCTCCTCACAGCAGAGAGGCTGCAGCTTTTAATTATCACACTTGCATTAAGCCGCAGTGATTTTGTTACTGCTTCTAAATTGTTTTGGCCCAACACCCGGTGCTCACAACCGAGCAAAGCTGTTCACTCTGCTGTTCATACAGCTGAGGGTCCAAACCTCCAACTCCTTGATCTGTACGCAGGCCATAGCGAGGCGGTGGAAGAAATCAATAGCCCCCAGCACAAGGCAGGAATTCAGCTTGGAGAAACATTTTTACATGGTATAGGTGAATATAGAGCTGGCAGCTCCCAGGCAGTGCAGCGTGGCTGTGCTGATCCCTCTGCACTTACCTGGTGGGCACATGCAGTCTGACGGAGCCTCTCTCGCCGTCCGCAGCTTCGCGAGTCCTTCGCCCAGCTTCTGTTTGGAGAAGGAATAAAAACAGCCATTTAGGGAACACGTTCTATCTCAGAGCATGCTGTGTGTGCATACCAACAGCCCAAGCATCCAGCGCCCTTCCTTTGAGGGAGAGGCGATGGTTTCACCCTGCTGTGTTTAGTTTTGCAAGACAAAGCGTAGAGCAGCACACAATGTATTGAATGTTTCAGGCAATGACCCCCATTCTGCAAATCCCAAGGTCACCTGGGCCAAGCCCCATGGGCTGGGTTTGTGCACATGCATGGGACAGTTATCAGACCCAGGTTAGATATTATTAAGTTCCCTGTTGAGCTTTCTCAATGCTCAGTGCTTTCTCTTTGTTAGCAGAAGCAGTGCTGCAGAGAACCCTGCGCTGCTCCATTGGCCAAAGGCAAAGTGATGCAAATGCTGCTCTGCAACCAAGCACAGCAATGCAGGTCACCTAGCAGGGGATGCTCACACAATACCTGATGCTGCTAATTTTGTATTTGTACTCAAGCTATGTGAAGCACTATGGTCCTCCTTAGGAGAGGGGTGGGGGGGTGATGGGCAGATGCTGTGGTGCTCACACACCCCCAGGTCCACCTGAAGACCAACACATTGCCATTGTAAGGCGAAGAAGTGATCGGCGGGACTACTAAAACATGTATAAATTCCCCAAATCTGCCCACGTGGCGTATTGCAGACAGATGTGAGCACATTCTGCCTGCTCTCTAAGCCAACCGAAATGTTCGTGCCTGCATTTAGGGCAGTGCCAAGCTGGAGTTAATGAGTCCTGATGACAGGTAAGTTATGTGAGCTCAGGCACAGTGCTCGTGGCTGGGGTAGCCCTGCAAGACTAAGGGCAAGTCCTCTTCACCCACAGTCATTACTCTCCGAGTCCTTTCGAATCCTCTGACTCACCCAAAGCATCTACCAGGAGAGCAACAGCAATCTGATAACTGGAGTCTCTACTCCAACATTTACAAGAGAGAAAACTCATGTTCTCATTGAGTTTGGGGTGCTCAGGCTTGATTTTTATCCAGCTGATGACCAAGTCTGTGTTCAAATATCTGATGACTGCAGACTGTTTGGGAATTCAGCTACCTGAGAGCTAGGTTCTGGTCCTTTATTCTGGAAATTGTTGAAATGCTGTTGCTGAAATGCTGTGCATCCTTTTCGAGCTGCTTGGATGTGATGCACAGAGATCCTGAAAGCATCCACGCGGTTTCACAGAGAAGCTGTCCTAAGGGAAGCATGACAGCAGCACACACGCTTTGCTTGAGAGAAAGCAGCAAAAAAGTGATCTAAAGAGACTTTTACGACATCCACTTAGAATCTAACAGAGCATCACTGGAATTTTATATGTTCTAAATTACTTGGATGGCGAAGGTGCTCGAGGAAAAGAGAAGCAGCTCTGCCATTCTTTCATTCTGCGGGCACTGCTGGGAACACCAGGGGAGAGCCTGCCCTGTCCTGGATGCTGGAAGGAGTCCTCTGTTTTCCCATTGAATTGTTCTCATCATGAAGCTGATTAATCTGGACACTCTCTGCCTACTGCAGACAATGAATCCTTTGTGAACAAAACGGTCCGGCTTTGTTTACAACAACTGGACACTCCTTCATCCCCACGTTAACTTTTTCACTCTGGTACAAATGTGACACGCTCCGAATTCAGGCTTTTGCTGTGGACGCAGTGGAGATGCCACCACATTTGGACAGCACTGCTGGGAAGGTTTTGGAGGCATCAGCCCAGAACCCTGCAGGGCTAAAGGAACACACGAGGGAAAGCAAAGGTCCTGCAACCCCAAAGCAGCCGTCTCTGTGCTGTTAGATGGATGCCCATCCAGAGCTAGAAGTTTGACTGCAGTTGTCCAAATTGGCTTTCATACCCTTAACTACACACTCACCCCTCCTTTATTACTTCCTATCCTCTCTTACTTGCCAAACACTTAAACGACACTCAAAGCAGTGCAAACCTTCATGTTTGCACTGCGCCTGCAGCTCTTCCATACATTGCACCCGCAGACCCCAGGAGCAGCACAGGCAGTAACTGCATGCGCAGTGACGGAGAACAAAGTACGAGGGGTCGTGCACAGACAGCATATGGAGCTTTGGTTTCACTTCTGAAATACTGTGGTAAACTTCAAAGAAGGACCAGAATGGAGTTTAACAAAAAAAAAAAAACTGACCCCAGGCATCGGCTGATGTTTGTGGCCATGGAAATATTCCCTCTCTCCCCAGAAACTCCCAAGCACAGAAGGACAGATGCTGCCCAGTGAGAGCCTTATGTAACGAAGAGGAATGTGACCACGATACAGATGTGTTCTCGACCTTTATCATAAATGAATAAGCTCGTTTACAGTGGTGATTAATAGAGAGAGCGATGGCTCCCATGCATTCCTTGCATCTGTTACCCATGATTTCGGTATTGACAAAAGTTTGGTCATACTGAACGTTTCAACAAGCTCGCTCTTGCATTAGAAGCCCAATTATGTGGTTTTGCTTTATTTTCCCCTGCACAATCTCCACTCGAGCGCTCCCAGTACAAAACAAGCTTTCCACACTTAACTAAATCTCAGCAAGAGGCTGCACATGATCTTAGGCAGTGCCACAGAAACCATTCCCATTGCTAAGCACATTTATTGGCGTAATTGGAACAGAACCACGGCCACGGCCGGCAGGCTGGTTCCTGCCTGCTGAAAAGACGTTAACTAGATTTTGTGATTACGCCTCACAAGCACCCCTCTGTTCTGGCATTCAGGGCTTTCACACACGCACATTTTTTTTTTTGCATTCCCCGTGATCGAGACCCATCACAGAGACCCGGGGAGCGGCGGTGTCCCAGCCCAGCTTCGCCCGGAGGTTCGCTTACAGAGAGGAACCCCGGGCGGAGAGCCGCTCGTTAATAGGAGGAACGTGTCAGCACAGAAAGCTGTAGCGGTGGATTTCAGAGCTCTCGGAGCCGGGAGGTGGGGACGCAGACGGGCGCTGCTCCGCCGCGCAGTTCAGCACCGCCGCAGCACGCGGAGCGCAGAGGCGCGGATCCCGTCCGCGAATTTCTGACGAAGGAATTCCAGCCCGTTGCGCCCGGAGATAAACGGCACTTCGGTACTCGGATCACCTTTGCCGGTGAACAGAACGAGGGGGAAAGCGGCAGGGTCTCGCGCGTTAAACCTTTCCAAAGTGCAGTGAAAACGAGGGGGGAAGAAAGTTCGGCGAGAGGGAAAAAGCAGCCGGGAAGGGAGGCGGCCGCCGGGGAGCCCCGAGCTGCGCCCCGCCGCACTCACCTCGCGCAGGAGCTGCTCCACGCGGGGCTGCAGCGCGTCCAGCAGCGGCCCGGGGCCGGCGGCGCCGCGCTCCTCCAGGGCGGCCAGGCGGCCCTGCAGCTCGGCGGTCTTAGCGCCCAGCAGCAGGCACACGGCCACGGCGGTGAGCGAGAGGAGCAGGCACAGCGCGGAGGTGGCGGTGCCCGCCGAGCCGCTGCCGCCCGCGCTCATCGCGCCGCGATCGGACCCGCTCGGCTGCCGGCCGCCTCCCGCCGGCGGCTCATCCAGCGCCCGCCCCGCCGCCGAAATGGGGCCGGCAGCTGCGGAGCGGCCGCTCTCCTCCGCTCTCGCCTCGCCGGCCCGGGTCTTAAACGGAGGAAGCGGGGGGTGGCGGCTCTCCCCTCCCCGCGCCGGGGACGGGGGGGATGCTCCTAGAGCGGCCCGCCGTCCCCCGGGGGGATTACGCGGAGCAGATCCCACCCCCGCCGCCCTGCTCTGCCCTGCCCTGCCCGCCGCCGGCCCCCCGCGGGGAGCGCTCCCAGCCCGGGCCGGGCGGTGCGGGGCGCTGGGAGCTCCTCACGGCCGGGCCGCCCCGCTCCGATCCCAGCCGCTCCGCGCGGGGACGGCGCCCTCCAGCGGTGCTGCCCGCGGCGGCACCGCGACTGAGCGAGAGCTGCGAGAGCGCTGGGCTGCTTCCTCCCACACTTCTTATTTTATTCTATTTAGCGGGGAGCCTTTAAATAAGAGAAGTTCTGCTCCTATATAAACACTGAACACCTCCAGACTTGGCCAGAGGACCGCTTTCTCTGTTTCAGATTGCATCACACCAACTCTTGACTCATCTATAAAGCATCATCAGATAAAACTCAGCTCATATGCTGCAAACACAAATTAGCAAAAGCTACAAGTACTGCTTCAGCACGAGTACACAACCTTTCAAATTCTGATAGTGCTGTTTTACAGTTAGTTTTATTGATAGAGCAGCGTATATATTTTTCTTTCTCATCTGCCTTTGATTTGCATTACTTATGCTGATATGCTCAGCCAAGCGCCTGCTTTGCACCTGAGGAATGTGCGGGACAGAAAGCAGCGTGGGAGGATTCACACTGTCCTTCTCAATCCCACCACATTCACTGCTGACCGGGTCGAAACCATTCAGTTCCATCTTGCAAAGGAGAAACAATGATACGAGCAACCCAGGAAGGGGGTCTGGATGAAGGCACAGCACCAAGCTCAGGAGGTGGCACTGCTTACAGAAGATAAGCTTTCAAAGCCTCCTCCCAGCTACAGCGTAACTGATAGGCATGTCTGGAGCCTCTTGCAAATTCAGACTGCCCCACATATTTGTGGAACAGACATCAGTTTCAAATCTTACTGAGCTTTAGGACATACACATGCAAACACAAAACCTGAACTCAGTCTCCTGTGAAGCTGACACAGTTTGCTGTTTCTCTCAAGATAAGACTTGCATGCTAAAGCCTGCAATAAATGGCTAAAACTTGCATACTACATCCAGAGTGGTAGACAGCCAAGATGAGTCCTACCCACCTGCCCAGTAAGCCCTCCACACTGTGCCAACGAGTGAGAGCTAGACCAAGAAAACAGCTATTCAGATGTGGAAGGGCAAAAGCTACCCAAGAAAATAAAGCAGCACCACTCAGGCCCTGTGTTCAGGAGTTACAACCCAGGACCCATCCTCATCCTTCCTCTATGACAGGCTGATCAGTGTTTCCCAAAGTTACTAGTTCTTCATTGCAGATTGAGCTCCACAGAAATATGTATTTGAAGACTTCAGGACCATCTGGTAACCACTGCAAGAGAAGGGCCTAAAGATGCCACAACAAATTCAAGGCCTACGAACATCTCTGCCAAAAAAATGAGATGTTTAATAGCTGCACCTTCCGAAGAAGTGGGTTAAGTTTCAAAGAGAAAACAGTTTTCAAAAATGAAAATTACTTTTATTTTTCACTTCGATATCCATAATCAAGACTACAACTGCTCAACAAGATAAACATGACAGTTTACAAAACAAAAGTATTTACAGACTTAACTGTACAAAATAACTTAAAAGTTTACAAAAGTTTCATGCAACCTTTGTTGACTGACACAGTCTAGGAAATCTCCTTGGAGAAGCATAGAAGACATTTGAATTCATTTATTTTTTTAATGGGTCAAAAAAAGGATGCTGCAAGGCTTCATCGAGAGTAATTCTTTTGGCTGGATCATACTCCAGCATCCTGCGAACGAGGTCAAACAGACTTTGATGATCTGTGTCTTGGCAATGCATGAATTCCTAGAAAAACAAACAAAGTATTTAAAAGCTCTTTCACATTTGTGAATCCAACAGAATGTCATGGTTTTATGCTTCTTGTCACTCCGTGACAAAAGATAATCAAAACCTGCTCTCCTACCTTTAAAGGCTTACAGCGCCGCCTGACGTACCGGCCTGCAGAACTGTGTTCATCCCAGTCCAACTGGTTATGGTGAAAATAGTGCTTTCTGTGTGACAAGGAAAAGATGCTGTCACTGTTAGGACTGTTCCCAACTGCTTACACTCAGCTAAAGCTGACACAATCTCTCACAACAGACCAGCAGCTAACAAGCCTGCAAGTCTTAACTGGAACATTTAAAATTTCTTTTACAAGAGGAATATATAAGGCAACTTACTCCTTCTGTCATGTACATACCTGGATTTCTTGATCATATGAGCTGGCAGAGGCCCCAGTATTCTTTCCATCATTGCCAAGTGTTCTTTACTATCATGTGTCTGTGTTAAAAAAAAAAAAAAAAGCAACATTTGCCAAAGTATCACTGCAGCATCTTTAGATTCCAACTGTTTTGCACGATCTTATCTCTGTAATACTCATATCTTGTAAGGTTAAGCCTTTTAAACTAAACGTTGAGTATACGGCATTACAAGATCAAAGTCAGGAATCTGTAACAAAAACGTTCCACTTAACTTTACATGCATACCTGAAACACTGTAAATCCCAGGTAATACTCAATTAGAATACAGCCAATACTCCAAACATCACACGGTTGCGACCATCCCAGTGCTGCAAAACATGCAAAGTTTCTTTCACTTTTTAATATATTCTTAAAATCTGCAATCCACTGAAGAATACATCCAGTTTTTATGCATCATCTGATGCCTGCCTTTCCCATTCGCAACCCTCCCCACCCTATTTGGTAAGGAGAAGGAGGGATGTGTCTCAAGTTCAAGAAATTTTTCCTTCTACTTCAGACTTTCAAAAAGTCACCACCTGTAAGAGATGGCTCAACTGTGAGAACCATCAGCCACCCCTCCAGTTTACTAAATAACAGCATCAGGATGAATTGGTTATCTGTCAGGAAGTTTGGAGGCTTCCACTGACCTAAGATGACCTCAGGAGCCCTGTAATGTCTTGTGGACACCAAAGTGCTGTGATGTTCATCATCAAAAGTTGCGCTTCCAAAATCAACCACCTTTATGTCTGTGTTCTTTAAGGTGCGTTCATCTCGCTTCTGTAAAAGAATCCAAGTGCTATTTGTTATTATTTTTAAAAGCATACTCATGCAAAAGATATCACATTATCAATTTTCAGAATTCCAGTTAACATAATTGTGCTAAAAAGGAAACTTCAGATGAAGACAGAGTTGCAATGGTGAGAGAAAAAGCGCACACTTACCATTTTTGCGTTGTACTTCACTATGTAATCAGACTCCACAAACAAAATATTTTCAGGCTTTAAGTCTGTATGAGTTAATTTATTATGATGTAAAACTGTAAGAAACAAAGGAAAAATATCCCATAATTAACAGATTAATTTACCAAAGTGAAAAGAAGAGAGAACATAAACATGTTTGATAACAGTAATCAGGTTTACTTACAGTTTATAGATTGGCAGATTTGGTAAGCCATATTTCTAATGTCATTAATATGAAATGGCAGAAAGCTGTTTTCCTTAATGAAATCATAGGTGCTAAGTCCAAGCAGCTCAAAAACAATGCAAACATGGCCATGATGATCAAACCATTCCAGCATTTGGACACAGCGGCTTAAAAAAAGAAAAAAATATATAAACACACAAACTCATTCCTTGTTGCATTCTTAGTATGCTTCTCTATGTCCATACTTACAAAGTGCTGCTGGGATCCATGGTATTCAAGTGTTCCAACACCTGTATTTCTGAGCGGGCTGCCTCTCGGTATCTACCAACATTTTTCACTATTTTAACTGCTACATGCATTCCTCTCCTTCAAAATACAGAGAAATAGCACAAACAAAACCGGTTATTATTAAACATCTCCAGGGCCAAAGCAGCCTAGTTATAATAAAATGAACAAAAAAAAAAATCAAAGGTCACAGATGATTACAAGCTGGATTAGGGGAAATGTGAACAAATTCCAAAGGAAAGCTAGGTATTACTTTTTTTTTTTGAAGTAGAAACAGTTCTTCCTAAGCTCATACACCCACAGCATACACTAACATTAACTATTTCTCAGTCTTACACAGCTGATTTACTTTGAATAAACATCAGGAACCCACCCAAAAGATGACACAAAAACCTGCAAAGATCTCTTCTGAGAAGACAACTGCAAGAATTTGTCCATTTTTTTGGCAGCTTACGTAACTTGTTCCAGCTCTCAGTGCTCCTAAAGGCATCAGTACATTTATTTTATTGCAGTAATTCATTTCATTAAGTTTGTATCCTGAATATTTTGTGCTTGTACGAACAGATCTGCACTCAGTAGCACACTGAAATGCTAAGGATATTACTCCGAGGAACACAGCAACACTAAGCCCACTCTATCCTATTCTCTCACTGACAATTTTAAACCGTCTCTATACTTAGGAATACTTCCTGCCTTCACATGATTTCAAGCTCCAGTAATTAGTGATTTGCACTATGCACTTAGTTTGTAACGAAATACACACGCACACAGAGGATTATTTTTTAAATAAATCCCCTCAGGGCAGATGTTTCTCAAGAAGAATGTGGCAAAGAAAATTTACTGTTAAGGACAGATTTCTCAAAAACAAAGAGAAAAAGCAAAAATATTTCTTTATATGCCATCTTATATGAAGTCAATACCATGCAAGGGCTGTCACAGAGCAAAAGGAGAAACAAAAAACCCTTTAATTTCCAAACTAAGCAGCACCTTATGGCATGAGGGGCACTTACTGACACTTACATATCATGATCTATGCACTCCACCACTTTTCCAAAAGCGCCTTCTCCTAAAGTCGCAACAATTTCATCTAAAAAGAACAAACCAAAGTCAGAATTATGTAACTACTTAGGTAAGAATGAATATTACTAATGCAGATTTTAAAATGTGCCATTACAAAAAGCATAATTACTTTAAATCTCAGCAACAGAACGTGTTATTTTATTGGACAGGCGTCATGAAAACAGTTAGCCAAAAAAAACCCTATCTCTTGCTCTAATCTCAGAACTCAAGTTCATTTACTACTTGCAACTTTTTGAATGCAGTACTTAAAACTCTACAGAAAAGAAGATATGCAAAAAAACAAAAGCACGAAAAAAACAAACAGAACAAAAAGAGTAATGAAGATTTCCTCAGCCCCCCTCCTCTGACATACTATTCTAAACAGACTTTTTTGCTGAAAAGTTTTTTAAAAAAAGTGTTGAAAAATGTTCTATACATCTTGCTCTTAGAACGTCTCCACTTTCACAGATCAGGTGACCCTCCTCATCATCCTCTACACTCCTGGATCTTTTCCTTCGGTGACTCTTCTGGAAACGGCACCAAGATCGTCCAGCCAATCAATATATCAGAGTGAATTCAGGGCAGAATACGCAATTCATTCAGCGGGGAGATATTCAGGCATTCAGTAACGCACCAGGCCACGAACAGTTGGCAGGAGCAATTTCAAATTCAGTCCCCAGAAATTCACAGGGCACAGTTTATGTTACAGAAGAAAAACATGGCAAGGAACAGATTTTCAGATAAATACTTAAAGTGATAAGGCAACAGAAAAAAACAACACAATTTTGACTCTCAAACAGTGGCTTAATTGAAAACAGATTAAGTATGCAATGTCACTATTTCTAATACTTTGCTATCATACAGCAAAAAGCAATATTTGTTTACATAGCTAAGCTTACAGTCAGATGAAACGTCTTTATTTTTAAAACGTACAATTCTTCTCATCTAAATATTAAAGACTATCAAGTAATTTTACTTCCCTTATAGATAAAGAGTGAAGAAAAATTACTTTCAAGCTACTGGTCTGCATGGCATAATCTACTACAACCTGCTGTTTGTATAGCAGGAACATGACATAAAATGCTCAGAGCTAAGATTTACCAGCAAGCATTGTGCCCATCATGAGAAATTCACAGTGTGCCTTCTATGAAGGCAAGCAGCAAGTTATCATATATCTTCAGTGAGACATTAGCTGCCATTGGCCAGGCACATGGCTTAGTAAAGTTTCCTGAAATCAGGTGTAGAATTGTGCAGCTTCTTCTCATCAGTTTACCAGACATGCATGTTCCATACACCCAATTAGGTTTACTTTTAAAAGGCATTTTATTTCAATTGCTTTTAATAATAAGATGGATGGCATCTCACAGTCTACCTGAAAACCAGACAGTTCACTATGCTGCAAGACTAAAGGGATGACTGCACTGTACAACAGCATAGTTATGTGCCTTTGTTTTCAAGGTAACATTTCTCAAAATAATCGCAGAGCTGTGGCTACTTGCTACCTCCATACCCAGTGTGCAGTTACTGCTGGCCCCCCCAACAACCCCATCCAAAACTTGTAACTAAGAACATACTCATACCCTCACAAATGGATTCAACTACAAATCCTTCAGTAATAAAATGTTCCCCAAAGTACTGTGATCAGGAATTGAAGTTCTAGCAGTCACTTAAGAAGTCTATTGTCACTAATTCATTAATAATAAAGTTAAAAATTACTCATACCGAATGTGATTGGTGACTGGAGCAATGATGTCTCTTATGCTTCCTTTTATGACTACTTTTCCTGCTCCGACCAGAGGATTTGCTATAGTGATGATGGTGACTCTTTTCATAGTCTCTGTGATAATGCCTGTGGTCATATACTTCACAGAAGTCATTTCTGTACTCCTCAACATATCTCCGGTCATGATGGTCTCTTTCATTTATGGCTCTATCGTCCAAATAATGACTGAAAATATATTTTAAGTGAATGTTCTCCACTTCAAAAACTTGCGGTTCCAACAAGATAAGTGATTGAACTGAGTTACACAGCATCCGTCTTTACACCAAAGAACTTTTCTAATTAACTCCCTCCTCAAAAGAAGTGGAGCTTTTCACGTTACTTTATTAGGAACTAATGACATTGTCAGTCTCAAATACATAGTAGCCATCCACAGGAACAATAAATACATCATCAGTTCAGTTTGCATAGTAAGAAAGAAATCTGGCCTCAAAAAGGAGAGACACTTTCTAAAATACACCAAACAAATCAAGTTACAACCTCCAAAGTCACAGGATAAAATGCTCCTGCTACAACAATAACCCCCTTCTGTTCTTCCAAAGCTCCAAGTATTGAAAAGGAAAGACAGAACCTGGAGATTCTAAGATAAGCAGTATTATTCCTTAGTGCTCTACCTTCAACACTGAATACTTCAGAAAGTATCTGGATCAAGAATCTTCCGCTC
This sequence comes from Phasianus colchicus, assembly GCF_987193195.1. Lineage (NCBI taxonomy): Eukaryota > Metazoa > Chordata > Aves > Galliformes > Phasianidae > Phasianus > Phasianus colchicus. The sequence continues at coordinate 14,608,502 of NC_143450.1, read as the reverse complement.
AGAAAAAACAAAAGCCAAACAGCCTTAAAGCAGCAGAGGCAAGGAGCCCCAGCTGCTGTACATATACCCCTGCCAGCATTTTACAAGCATGACTATGAGCTCTTAAAAGAATTCCACAGGATCTTCTTCTCAAAGGAAAAACAGAAAAACACATCCTTCCAGGGAAAGCAGGGTGGAAGAAAAAGCAAACCACCTCCACATTATTAAGTGAAATCTAACTCATACTTACCATTTATTAAACAAACCTTATCTTCCCCTCCTTTTGTTCACATTAAAAGTAAGTAAACAGACACACTTGAAATTTAATACTGAATGTTTAACTGGCAATAGTGAACCAAACTAGTAACACTTACTGCTTTTATTAAAGAATTCTTATTTAATAATTTAAATATTGCATACAAACTACCTCTTAAGCTTGTCTTGAGTCAAACCTTAAGGAATTACCTGCTCTGCACATCTAGAAACTCTTATCCTGAACATGTATTTTAGATACAATAAGAAGTATTAGCACTACTCAATTCAGAGTCTTATACCTTTCTGAAACATGATTTGGTTTATAGTGCTTGCTTTCCTGTCCACTGCTGTGGGACCGTTTTCTGCGCTTACGGCTGCTGCTGTGCTTTCTCTGATCCCAGCTCCTCCTGTCATCCCACTCAGGGCAGTGGCTTTGTTTTGAATGACGCATCTGCTCCTGAAAAACACAACAAAAACAAACAAAAAACACAAACCAAACAAACAACACACACAAAAAAACACACAGAAGACAAAAGTGTTACATTGATATTTGTAGCTGTGAGTCCATGACTGCAGTTTGATCAAATGACAGAACTAGAAAACCATTTCCTCAATTCTTCTACCTCAGCTTCTCCCTCACATTATTGAGGTGAGCAGACATAGTTTTCCCATCCTAACACTGTTACGAAACACAAATCAAGGCTAAATGGGCCAACTCATCTTTGCTTAATAGTTCAAACACGTTATTAGAGCGTGTTTTAAATAAACTCTCAAGTGACTAAAAAGAATCATTTCCTTAAAGAGACTTCTCCTGGAGAGACCTTAACCTTCAAATATTCTGACAAACTGCAGATTTAGCTCTTCATACCATGGGTAAATAAGTTACTACATGAAAGCCACGTATGTGGGATGTGTTTGTTGGCCTCAAACACATCCCACAAACCTCTTTACACTGTTGGTTTTTTTGTTTTGTTTTTTAAGTAATCATACAGCGCATGTTGATAAATTAACCTAACTGAGGTACCAGGAGCCAAACCACAGTTTTTGAACTCTGCCAGCACACAAGTGCAGGTGCTCCACAATACAGCTGACTTGCCAACGACAAAACCCACCAACTTCTGTTGCTGGACGTTATATGCAGGAATTCGGTGTTCAAACAGGTACATGCACAGCTGAAAAAGAAAGCAAAGCACAGCTGTAGAATTAAGAGTCCATCAGGATCAATTGCACACATTTCATCTCCTTTAGCAAAAATAAGCTCACATACTTCTTTCAGTGTATTCTGAAAAACAAACTAAGTATTTTCACAGCACTGAGTGACAGCAAGAACAGAAGTTTAGAAATAACTGTAACATTAAAAAAAAAGGGCATTTCACTGTGCAAATTGTCACTAACAAAACTGGTTGCCTCTATACCAACTGGAGGCATAAAGAAGGGAATTTTTAGAACACACACATGGCAACCTGCTTCTGAAAAAGAAGCCTGCTAAGACACTTAACATTTCTGACAGGCTGGTAGTTAAAAAAATCGCTTGCTTGTTTTACAGAAATGTTTCAAATACTACAAAACTAAGTGACTGGACCATCTGAACCAGATTCAGCTCTCCTGAAAATCTTATTCACACTAGTAAGAAATTAAAACATTAATCCACCAATAAACATGCCTGAAGGGTCAAGACAGAAGTAAGATCTGTCAGTGCTTCGTTTCTTATTTTCTTACCCACCTCTATAGCCATTTTTCTCTATTTCCAACCTACATAACTCGAACTGTGAGGCACTCTCAGATTGCAGCTATTCTATTTTTGAGGTGGAAAGCATTCTGTTCCCCCAGCCAACTCTCTCACAGGTGAACTGAGGATTTTACTCCCTCCCATTTGGCAGCCTGCAATGAGGCCCTATAAAAGGGGCAAATATTAAATAAGATCCCCACAAAAGAGCCCTGCAGAGGGAGGGTGGGCATTTCCCACAGAACCCTCGAGAAAAGGTTTTGCTGAGGACAAACCGCTGATTAACTCTGGACTGAAGTGCAGTTAATAAAGGCAGAAGCTGGGTCTCCTGTCCTGAAGGGACCCGAGTAAAGGCTAATGAGCACATAACGAGCAAGTAATTGTTGCAGATTGTCGGAGAATCGACACGAGCGAGGTCCAATCTATTTCACAGCAGGATCCGCCTTAAGATTATTATTATTTTTTTTTCTTGCGCTCTTACGGACTCTAAATTTACGCACCGATGCCCTTACGTAACACCGACAGCTGACACGAACGCACGCCTTCCTATACAGCTCGCGGTCCCAACGCACCCCGCGGGCCGCCCTCACCCCCACACGGGGCCGTGCAGGCCGCGGCCCGCCGGCTCTGCGCACGCAGCATTTTCTCAGCGCCCCCCCCCCGCCAACTCGGCACGCACCGGGAGGTCACGGCTCCGCTCCGCCGGCACGGCCGAAGTCCGCCGCCCTCCGTACTCTGAACCCCAGCCGCGATTCCCCCGCTCCGCACTACGCAAAGCCCCACAGGAGCGCTGCCGGACCGCGGGCCGCCTCCCACCGCACCGCACCGCCCTCCCTCACGCTGCTCGCCCGGCCCTGCGGCCCCTCAACCCCCCACCAAACCCCTCCGCTCCAGCCTCCCTAGAAACAGTAAAGAGAGAGAGAAAAAAAGGAAAAAGAAAGAAAAAAAACAACCGAAGAATTAGGCCGCCTCCGTCACTTACAACTGAGAAAAAAAGGCGAGCGAGACCCGCGTCCGCCCTGCGCGCACCAACAAAATGGCGGCGGCAGCCGATGGCAGAGCGCTGCTCCTCCACCGCCCGCCTCGCTCCCGGAAGCGCTGCGCACTGACGTCACACGCACGGCACAGCGGCGGGAGGGGCCGTGGGCGGGAGGGGGGGGAGGGAGGACGGGACGCCCCGCCCCCTGAGCGCCTCAGTAATGGCAGGTGCTGTGAGGGCTGGATGTGGGCAGTGTGGCGTTGCGCCAAGCTTCTGTTCCGGGGCAGGCGTGATGAGCTGAGGTCTCAAATTCACGTTGAGGTTCAAAGGCCGCTCTCAGCCCCCAGCATCACCTCACACAGTGGTGCCCCCCTCCCCCCCACCAGGGAGCTGCTGTACCCCGGCAGACGTTGCAGCAAAGCATTTTGGCGCCTGGTGGTTCCCACCGTTACAGCTGGCTGCGCGCTGGCACTTAGGGTTTAAAGCAGCTCGAGAGTAGGGCCCATAAGAGCCTTGCCTGAGTGCAGGTCGTGCGGTGATCAAACTTTCTGCCCAAGTCAGCAGGCTGCAGTCTCCCCTCGGTGGTGTGGAATTGATCTGACCCCACAACACGGGTGTTCCTGAGAGGAACCACGAGGACATTCCCAGCCAAGAGAAGCAGGAATGGTGGAGCTGGGGCCGGGCTGCTGTGCTGTTGCCATGAGGTGCCCACAGAACGCTGCACTCAGGAATTGTGCTTCCAGCACAGACAGAGGCTCCAAGGAGAGCAAACCCTGAATTAATGCCTTATACAGCGGACAAATGTGAGTGCAAACTCCTCTAGCACAAACAGATTTGTATCACACAAAGAACGAATGTACAAACGTGGGGAAGCTGCATCTGATAGGCAACCTTCCAGTTCATTAGCTCGGTGTTAAAACCCTGAGCATTACGGATCTCTGCCTGTTAGGGGGTGCACTGAAACATCCCGAACTCAGGACCTCTTTCCCAGAACGGTTTTAACACATTTTCCCTCTGACACACAGAACTTTTGTAACTGGAACATTGAGCGCAATGCCTAACGTGAGCGCTCCTTTAGTTGAACAAGTGGTGGGGTCTTTTTAACATTAGTTCCCAAACTATCAGCAAACAGTACTAAAATGGAAGACATTTAAATCTGGTTTTCACTAGATTGAAAGGCCTGTTTCTCTTCATTTATTTATTTTTTAAGAATAGAAACTGAGTTATGGAGCTTTGTTTTCTGCCATTTATCTTTAGAAAAGCCGTGTTACCTTGTAGTCCTTGTCATATACCTAATCTCTCAATGCCAAGGATAGCTTTGGCGGTTTGTTATTTTAGCACATAACTGGTTTATTATTTACAAAGATAGCAGGAAGGTCTGCAGTGTTTTGTTTTCCCAACAGCCAATTTCCCTCAGCTCCAGGCTGAGGAATAGGCAGGCTGCAAGCAACAGAAAGAAAAGATAAAGAGAATATCAGAAACAACTGTACCTTGAAGCAGGAGAAATTTCCTTCTAAGATATCTTGGGTCTCATCTGTTAGCAGGCAGGATTTTCAGACTGAAAAAGGGACAGAAATAACTGTTATTCAGTATGAAATTGTGACACATGAGAGCTAGTAAAATTTACTGTTTTCATAAGAGGTTTTTGGCTGACAACTGAAGGAGGAATAAATCTGTCAGAAGTTAAGAATAATTAGCTTTTCATTTTGAATAGCTTTGGAGAAGTGGTATGTATAAATGTCATACGTTCTTCATATCAGACACACATAATGTAAATTAAGGAAATTTCGCCCTGAAGTAAAAGCTTTACAATAGGCTTTACAGAGAGCAGCCTGTATGCTGTATGCTACAGAGCAGACTTCCAAATATTGCTGTCTTTGTGCTGAACAGAGGACAGTGTGTTGAGAGATACCTCTGTAGACATTCCAAAGAAAAGCCGTATTGAGAGCAGTTCTTTTTCCTTCCTGTTCAGGAGGTGGCAGTGGAGACCCAGCAGAAGAGAGACATCAGGCTGCTGGAATTCAGGTGGTATTCCTGAGAAGGATAAAATCAGAAGTTCACTGGCCAGGACCAAGTGGTGTAGTGCATAGAGAGTGAGAGCCCCTCTAGAAATGGCCATTTTTAAAATGGCAATAATCTTAACAATGAAAAGTCAAATTAGAGGAACTAAATCACAATGAAGATGGGAGGGAAACTCTTTTGAGTGCATTTAAAGCTCCTTCTGTTCCCAATTCGTGTGGCATTTCCTTTTGTTTATATGAGATACATCCTTGTTTAATTAGCTCATACAACACCAAATGTGTGCACAACTTGAGAGAATAACTCGCAATGGAACCACGCTTTACTTTGTTCTGTACAACAGAAGACATTACCCTGCAGTGTTATTACCCCAGTGAGACCCATCTGTGCATACATGAAAAGCTACGTTCAGAACATTGCCCTCAAAATGCAATCTTGTATTGGTTCCTTTTTCAAGAACTTTACAGGAATAGATGATCCATCCTCACAGATGCCATTCAGGAGATGTAAATCTCATTTACTTTTCTCATTGTTTGGTTGCAGAATTTAAAGCAGAGATTGATTGCTTTGCCCAGAGCCTCAGAAGGAGGAATGCCATTCAGAGGGACCTCGAGAGGTTAGAAAGGTGGGCCCGGGTGAACCTGATGAGGTTCAACACGGCAAAGTGCAGTTTTGCACTTGGGCCGGAGGAATCCCAGGCATCCCTACAGACTGGAAGGAGAGGTCCTTGAGAGCAGCCCTGTGAGAAGGACCTGGGGGTCTTGATAGATGAAAAACTTAACATGAGCCAGCAGTGTGCCCTTGCGGCTCGGAAGGCAAATGGGATCCTGGGCTCCATCAAAAGAGGGGTGGCCAGCAGGGACAGAGAGGTGATTGTTCCCCTCTACTCTGCTCTTGTGAGGCCCCATCTGGAATACTGCGTCCAGGTCTGGAGCCCCCAGTACAAGAAAGACAGGGAGCTGTTGGAGAGGGTCCAGAGGAGGGCCACGAAGATGATCAGGGGACTGGAGCACCTCCCCTATGAGGACAGGCTGAAAGAGCTGGGCTTGTTCAGCCTGGAGAAAAGAAGGCTGCGGGGTGACCTCATTGCAGCCTTTCAGTACCTAAAGGGAGCCTACAAACAGGAGGGGAATCAACTCTTTGAAAGGGTGAGTGACAGCAGGACAAGGGGAAATGGTTTTAAGCTGAGGGAAGGGAGATTTAGGTTTTAAGTCAGGGGGAAATACTTTACAGAGAGAGTGGTGAGGTGCTGGAACAGCTGCCCAGGGAGGTTGTGGATGCCCCGTCCTTGGAGGTGTTCAAGGCCAGATTGGATGGGGCCCTGGGCAGTCTGGTCTAGCATTAGGTGGGATGGTTGGTGGCCCTGCGTGTGGCACGGGGGTTGGAGATTCATGATCCTTGAGGTCCCTTCCAACCCTGGCAATTCTGTGATTCTGTGATTCTGTGAGGCTCGGTGACAGAGCCAAAATCTCCTGGCTTTCAGTACTTTCAGAATTGTGCTTGCTTCTTTTAATTAAAATGTACTGGTTTTGTTCTTCTTCTCTCTGGTCAGTGCCTGAGTATGGTTAATTATTGGTTCTGTCTATAGTTTGTGGATTTCTGCACTTCCAGGGTTTGAGTTTTACAGTGCTGGAGAGACTGTCATAGCTGTACCTTGCTTGGGAGCTCAAGGACAGAGTAATGACAGCATGGCCTATTTAGAAGAGGCTGAACGATGGGGATGGAAAAAGAACACCAGGAACCTTTCTAAGACGTATCAGGGAAAAGCATTACTCATTTCACTAATCACTGTAACTAATGGGCAGGTGAGGAGCTGTCTCAGATTGTTGTGGCATGCGTAAATTCAAGAGATAAGGGGAGCCGTAGTGTGAATAAGCAGTGAGAACCCAGTGACAGTGGTACTTCCATCCCTTGACACTTTATTTTTTAAAGGGGTACTTTTAGAAGGTTTGCAGTTTATGCAGTAGAACGCAAAAATGCAAATAGCAACAGCAAAAAAGCAAGTTCAAATCTGGGCTTGGAGACACAGTTCCCTCATTAATAAGTTACTGGACTTTTCCTTAGGAAAGCAGGGGCCCAGAACTTAGTGTGTGTGCACTTGTGTTTATTTGCATTGGTGAAGTTGTGGCCCAGCGATGAGATCGCTTCCTTCGAGCTGTGACAGCTGGCCAACAGGAACTGCCTCTGCAGCCTATGGCACATCCATACACCGTGTGAATCTGCTAAGGACAATCAGAACGCTGTGCCCTCAGTGATTGGCAGACTGCTGCTAGGGCAAGATGTTTGCTTGCCAGTGTGTACACTGGTTTTTAATTTCTATAACAAACGGTGCTGGGGTCACCCTGGGCTGAGCTGACCTGTTCCCATTTATTTCAAGGCTCACAGACTCTGCTGAAACTTCAGCTTCTCTCACTCTGCTTGTGGCATAATTGAGTCCTCTGAGGACTGAAAGGCTTTAACCTGATAAAGGTTCAGGGGTTGACACTGGGAAGCCTGAATAAGCTCCAGTACAGAGGAAATTCAGCCATAGTTAGTTCCTCTTGGCAAGAACTGTGCTACTGTGAGAGCACTGGGCTGAGCAAGGGGCTGCACCATTCACGTCTGCAGGCTTTGCAGTCAGTGGTGCTGCTTCCACAGCCAGGCAGAAAGCAACCCACAGAAGCAATGCAGTGCTTTATCGAGGAAACTCCACTGCTAAGCCTCTTCCTTTAAAACAATTTTAAACTACTTGAAGCATGGATGTGTCTTACTGTATATACTTACTGAAATGGGTCCCCAAATAGAAGCTCTCCAACTACTGCAATACCAATAATAAAAAGAACATATTTAAACATCAGCTGTATCACAGTTTTATAGGAACAGACTGAAAACATTCAGGCCAAGCTGCAGCTCTCATTGTGGTATTTTGAGCCTATGACTCCTTTTTGGGAAAACACATTATAGTGAGAAACAATAGAATTTGTCTCTTTTCCTTGCAGTATAAAGTACAGTACAGTCTTCCAAATGTCTGAAGAGATGAAGCAGTGCAGTGGAAGCAAGGAAAAGCAGACACCACAGGTAATTTCATATCTGTATGCGTATTCATGAACTGCAGCGTTGAGTCAGAAGTATCTCTGTTTTTTTTTGTGGTGTTTCAGAGCAATCATTTTCTTTTCAGCTCATTCTGTAATTCAGAGGTGTTGAAATCTCTACTTGAAATAAAATTGGGAAACAAAATGCATACAGCTGGGCCAATTTTTTTTTATTCTTCTTATTTGACACTCACATTACAAAATTTAGAAACCATAGACAGTTCAGGCAAACTGTTAAAACACAGTATAAATTAGGGGTTTTTAATATATAAATTCTATACACAGGTAAGTTAGCTTGAACATGAACTGACAAAAGGATTTCATAACAATCTTACCACAACTGTATAAAAAGGCATGGGAATAGGACTGGCACTATAATCATGAATGCGGGTTAAGACATTTTCCACAACAGCTATAAAGCATAACAATGACCATGCTATTCTTGCAGTGTTTATGGGGGTACAGTATGCATTTTACCATTAACATTTTGCAATATCTATGTACAGTCACAAAATCATAACAGCCACTTTCAAGTAACCTTACTGTTTTCTGCCTGCGCAGTTGATAAAGCGTTGGTAATTGCTTTGAGGACTTCCAACAAATCTTTGTGGTTTGAGTATTGTGGAGGGGAAAGGGATTTCAGTTCAGCCTGAAAATGAAATAGTTTCATTTAAAGAAAAAGCTGTGGAAAAAACACAGCCCCTCATTACTATTGTTCACACAATCAGTACATACCAGTCTTCTAATCCATATTTCCTTTTATCCTAGCTTACTCTTCCTTAAAAACTAATTTATTTCCATTTTTTTTTTTCCAAGCACAGTTGCAAAAAAGAATAATAATAATAGATGAAACACAGAAGTTGCAGACAATTTGGGGTAATTTTTTGAAAGCACATGTTTTCCAGGTAACCACCTGGACATTTTTTTAATTTCTCAGTCTGAATGTAAGGACAGTTCTGTTTACCCATTTTTAAGACTGCGAATAAATGTTTAGGAGTAATATGCTCTTAGGGTGTAGGTTTAAGATAGCTGGTATCGTCACATTTCACAGAGCTTGCTAAAAGTGAAAAAAAAACAAAACTAAAATCTGATTCGTGATTCTGTGATTCTGATTTCTCACTTTTATATACTGATGAATACTTGCTAAAAGTGTAGAGTTCTGAAATTCAGAAGCCAATTTATTTTCCATCTGTGTTGCGTGCTGGCAGTTTTATTTCATTTTACAGGCTGACTCCTAAGGGAAGTACTTGCCTGTTTGTAAGAATCGTATCTTGAAACACATCTAATAGCTGTGTGCTCGTATCTTTCACAAAGCTTTAAGAGTTCGGAGGATTTTACTGGAACAATTCCTTCTTCTTCAAGGTGAGGATATACTATAAGCAGTAACCCAGCTTGGGCTGTTATGAAAATACATCTCGTGTCAGCTGTCTATTCTATAGCCCCCATTTTCTCGACTCTGTGTACTCATATGCCAAACATCAGGAAACAATCACACGCTTAGCTGTCCCCCAGAGATGGGGATTGTAGAAGCTGAATTAAATAATGAAAGCAACGATGCAATACTGACCAGTCACAGCTCACTGAGGAAGTTGCATTTCTCTAGAAGGTAGCTATGTTCTGGGATTTTCTGGTCACAGGTCCATTAAATAGGCTGTGCACATTTCAGAATGAAGTTTACTGTACAGGTATTTAACTTACAGAACATGTGAGTCCTGAACTTGAAGTCTTCTGCATTCAGGAAGGCCTGGGAGCAATGCTGCACTGCAGTTTTAGTCTGGGCTGGTAGTTCTGGTGCCAGGAAGGAAGGGAGAAGGGACTCCTAAAGTGACAGCTGTGATATACGAGTGCAGAGCCCATGTATGGCAGAGAACCAGAAAAATATTCCCATGGCATTTTGCAAGAGCTGTTTATAGAGCAAAATGCCAATTCTGTGGAGGGAAAGGCAACAAGGGGAGAGATGGCAGTCCAAGCCACTCCGAATGTACAGCATTACAGTCTGAGTTTGGCCACAGTGCAAGGCAAGGGATCTAGACAAGTTATCCATAGTTAGCTTTGTTCTGTAACCGAGGTTATAGCCTGAGTTTCAGTGTCTTGCACCTCTGCAGAGGGTATGAAATGCCACCCGTACAAGCTATTAGCTTCTAATATACATCTTGCATAGTATAAAAATGCAGAATGTGATGCCTTCTGTGCGCACTGACAATGTAGCTGATATTTTTTGCATATCTGAAAATATGCAAAAAGAGCTGTAAAAGAAATAAATACAAAACAGGTCTGCCTCCAGATCTGTTCCACTGAAAAAAAAAAAGTAACTTGTTTGTTGCCACCCCTGCTCAGCTCAGGGACTACAGAGCAGCTAATGTTGATTATAAAGAAAGGGATACTCCAAGGCAGCGTGCTTCCTTTCCAACATACCCAATGTTAAAGTACTGGTACAGCTTGCTGCATGCATCACTATATGCCACTGTATTCTCTCCTGCCTTGGCCTGCCCAGCTGCCATTGATATTAATAGGAATAGCACATGCACAGTTATCTTTTCCCACTCTGCTGCCGTGCTGTGAAATACAAAAGTTAACAACCGTCAAGGTGTTACTCATAATTTTTTAGTACTTATTTTATCATGCTGTTAGGATCTTAAAATCTCTGTCAATGAAGTAACAAATTCTCCACCGTTTCCAGCCCTCTAGAGGAACTTTTAGTTCCAAGAATTTTCTTGTAATTATTCTGTTGGATGGAGGATGAAATACATTTTGCCTCGGGTGAATTTCCAGTAACGCCCCACCTTTCCAAAGCATTGTATCCCAGCTTCACAAACCTCAGGGCATGGACAGGAATTCACATGACAGTTTGTACTGGACCATCTATCACTGCTGCACCCCATCAGTGTATGCACTGCTGTATGGATACCAGATATGTCGATGCTGTTCCCCAGACACAATTCAGTAATTCCCTGCACCAAATACTGAGGTAATCTCATTTAACAGATAACATTAACAAAAAAGAAAAGAATGTTTTTGGCCCACAGTTGAGCCTTTGAGAAGGGAGCAGGGAGCCTTGCCATGCTTCCTCACCTCTTCCTAATGCTATTCTGCAGGTGCAACAATGGAAATACTCAGTTTACAATCAAAGGGGTTTTAATTTCTGATAAAAGACACTCCTGAGACAGTAAGGCTGATTTCTACTGCTTTCAAAAGAAAAAAGGTTTCAAAGCCAGAAGGCCAAATTCTGCTCTCAGATGTGAATTAATTCTCTGGATCAAATTCAGTCCTTGAATTTGCTTCTGAAACTTCAGCAACATCAGAGAAGACTTTTGCCAAGGCTGGATTTTCACCCTATTAAGTGCACCTGCCCATCTGAGAGTTGCAACCAGCCCTAACAAAAGGCCAAGGACTATTCAAATTGCCAATGTAATTTAATCCCTATGAATAACCTGGAGCAGTGCTACAGTTACAATTGCAGGACTGCTCCAAAACCCATCAAAATCAATTGGAGTTTTTCCCCTGGCACATCACTGAACTTGAGTTTGGTCTCTCCTATCAAACACAGTCATTATTAGGCCAGATATTGTAAGCAAAACAGTGTCTTTTCTACTGAAAACTCCAGTATCTTTTCTTTTTGATAACTCCAACTATACATTCAGTAACCTGAATGCTGTTCTAAACTGGATTTACCATCGTGCAAACCAGTGCGTGTGTGCTTTAAGAAAAGGTGCATAAACTATTGCAATAAAACATGATAGACTGACCAAGGGATCAGTAATGGGCAGGCGTGATTGTAAGCAGGTGATTATGTTATCAATACTCACCACATCATAACATACTTCCAAGCTAAAGAAAACATCCCTATGCTTGAACTGATTCTAATTCGAAGTGCCTTAGCAGCCGTGTCTGCACTGTGTTGATCCCAGCACTGCTGAGATCATGGTTTGATTCCAGACCTGCACGTCCTCTGTCTGCGTGGGGAGCTCCCACCAGCTTACAGCAGGACTGCCAGAGGGATAATGATGTGCTGAGCAAGCGTGCCCTGGTGCGTGGGGTTCTTCTGGGTGAGACTCCATGAGTTTTCTACCTTCCAAATTCAGTCATGGCCAGGAGATCTATGTTTAATTATCTATCCACCTTTAATGAGGTGATGTGATTCGTGTTGATGTGAAATTGAGGGCGAGACTGTATGATTAACTGTCTTTTGGAAGGCACTGAGCAAGTTCCTCTGCTGACTTCAACACAAGCTGAAGGCACACAACTCGTATTTTGATGAGCTTTGGATCTAGCCCTATGTTGCAGAATGGCACTCTCAAAAAATGAAATATAGGACTTGTGCTACCACTCTGATTACACAAGAGGAGGTGCAGAAATGATTTAATATATTTAGGTCTTTTCAAATATTGCTGTATAGGCAGAAGCTAAGTTAATGCTTCTGAAAGACTGTGTCATCTCACTGGCTTAAGGTGTTAACACCCTAGGATGATCTGGGGCTTCTGAAAGTCCCACTAAAACTCCCAGCTCTAGTTTTGCTGTGTTCTCTGTGCTGCATTAGCTCATGCAGTGATCCGGGAGGCAAATTCACCAAAAAATAGTGGTGGAAAGCCATGGCATAACTAACTGTAACTTGTCTTCGTGTTAGTCTAATGATTACATGCCTTACAGTTACTTTGCAAGGTGCATGCAGCATTTCTGGAGATCATACACTGTTCTGTGCACTGGCATCAATATGCCATGCACCTCTGTGAAGCATTAATTACTTTAGTATCCACCGAGAGATGAGGATGTTTAGCACCTTTGAAAAAAAATCTTTTTAAATGTGGGATTATATAAAGGCTTAAAGATGATCTGGTGCTTCTGAAAGTCCCACTAAGCCCTTAATACCTCCCTAAATCTAACTTCAATGCTTTCATTTTAAGTATTGGGGATTGAAAATTTTGGACTGTGAATGTAATTTAGTTTGCAGCAGTGATAAATGCTATGAGACCAAATTTTAACTCATACTTACAAAATTGCCTGAATTCATGGAAGGTACCAAGGATGTAAAATATCATGAGAAATGAAAATTCGATTCATCTTTGGGAGTTATCACCTCAGCTGTACCGGCCTCTATTGATCACTGGAAAATGATCATTTGCACTTAAAAAAGCAGTTTTAGGGAAGGGCCCATCCACCCACAGTGGGTTTCAGATAACTAAAAAACCTGTTCTGCCATGAAGCCTGTTAAAAAGATGCAGACGTTACAAAAAAAAAAAAAACAAACCAACAAAAAACCATTTAGCAAATGCTTACATGAAACACATGTAAGCATTGCCATTGTTTATGGATATGTTTATGGTTATTGCTCTGGATTTGGTTGGAATTAAACAATTTTTTAATGGCATCATTTTGGAAATGGTTCTGCTGGAAGCAGTGGCTATGTGTGTATGTTTCCCTGTATAGCTCTCAGCTCATGGACAAAAATTAACAAACAGTATATCAACAGTATCACCGGAATAATTGCTCCCTGGCTGGAAGGATGCCATCCCATCCTCACACTTAGTTCTTCCATACAGAGCCCAAGTACAGACATGACATTTTTATGTTCCCCCTGGTTGAACTTGTGTGCTCGTAGATAAATGAAGAGGAGAATCAGCGCTCTCCATCACATCCCTGTGTACATACATCTAGAAGAAGCTGTCCTGAACAGCTCAGCCAGCTGCAGGAGTGGATGCCATGTGGCCACGATCCAGATTGCACAGGTTTCCACAGATCAAAACCCAACCTAAGAACTGCGCTGGAGAAATCAAGCGTTAGTATACGACACACAGCATGTCTCAGGCCATTGTTCTCAAGATCAGCTCAGCTGCCTGGGCTGCCATCAAATACTGCCTCACCAATGCCTCATATTTCAACACCTCACTCAGGCATGCACAACCTTTGTGAGGTCTGGCAGTGGGCAGGAGCAGTTTCAGCTTTCTGTCTAAACGTGCAGGCCAGTACAGCCAGCTTTCATGATTAGCTTCAGTTTTCCAAATCCTATGGCCATTTGGAATCACTCTAAATTGAAATATAGCAGTTAATGATTTCAAAGAAAGTTTTATGTCCTGCTATTAGACAGAGTGGAACATCTGAAAGGTCAGCATCAGGTCAGTAATAAAGCAAAGTATCATATGGCATTTAGGTCTCAGCTAAGCTTTTTGAGGTTTTTTGGGGGGCAAGTAGGAACAGCCCTTCCACATACATACAGTCCTTCCACACACAAACTCTTCTGGCTTTTGACTCTAACATCCACATAGTTCATTATCACTTATTATATATGTTAAAATAGCACCATGTTCACTGTACAAGTTTAAAAAGACGTAGTCCCTGCTTGCTATTACCTGTAAGGAAGTGGTAGATACTGTTTAGAACCTAAAAACTAAAGAGGAAGAAAATGGTTATCTGCTAATGAATGACAGATTTTATACTTGAGTGCATTCATTCTAGCCTGAAAACCTTTGTCTTTTTAAATAAATTACCCTTTGTCTTATAGAGCAATTACTTCATCCTTCCTATCCTCTTAGTATCAAATTGCAAAATAAACAGTACTGTATAATACTGTATAATAATGCAGTACCCTTTTTCTATAAGTGTGATAAAGCCCTCTAAAGGATGCACCTCAGCAGGAACGAAATTAGGGAATAGGCTATGCACATTAAATAGAGGTAAACTGAGTCCATCTTCTTCAGTTCAGCTTTAAATGTTGGGTGTGTGGGGTCTTTAAAGACTACCATATACAACCTCCTCAGATCTGCCAACATTCACAGTAAGAAAAACAACAGCAGAGGCAGGAATAGTAACTAAGCAATAGTCATACTTCAGATTGTTCTCTGTAAAAATTCATGGGATTTGCACAGCTCTCCCATGCTGATGTGATCTGTATGTGACATACATGGATATCTATGAGCGAGTGATGTCATTTTCATCCACTGGAAGCTTATACCTGTTGCAGTCAGTGCTTTGTTCAACAAGGCTGGGAGACTGCTAATGTTAGATTAAGTTCTTCTTTCTTCATTCAGCAATTAACCAGATTGCTGCTGTGTCTGATTTAATTTTATAATCCTCAGAGAGTTTAAAGAGCTGCTGTCTGAAGCACCTGCTTCTGAAATATTTGTCTATTTTTTGTCTTTTTTTTTTTTTTCCTTTTGCAGTACCATGGTTCTCCATGCTCCTGATATTCTTCTATTTTCCTTCAGAGGCAAAAGTTACAGTGATCCTGACGCAGTTTGGGCACAGCCACAAATAATCTGTTTGTCCTTCCTCTCTTGTCTCAGAGTTAGAAAAACGTCCTTGTGCACAGTTCTGTTATTTCAGTGGATGAATCCAGTTCACCCATCACGTTAGGCAGTCAGAAAAAAGAAAAAAAAAGAAAAAAAAACCTAACAACTCAAACAAAAGAATTTGTCTAAATCCCAAACAGGCATCTTTGGAATCAGTAGTGCAAAATGTTTGCGGATTTCTTTTCTTTGACCTACTGCAGTAATCTCTTAATCTTCAAGTCTTTCCTAAAATAGTGGATCTGTAAATTTAAAACATAAGAACAATGAATAAATAGAAATTATAAAGTGTGTTGGTTTTTTGTTTCCTTTTGTTTTTACATCACTGTCTTCAGATTCTCATTTATACCAAACCATGATACGTCTCTTAGAAGAGACACAGACTGTAGGAGGATTCCATTAAACTTGGAGACCTCTACTGCATGGCTACAGCACTGCAGAAATGCACAAGTGGAGAACAACATCCTTTAAGTGGTGGATAATTTGAGATTAAGATTAGGTTTTATCAGGGCAGCTCCAGCTCTGTAAATTAATGGAAAAGACCTCCATCAGAGGTCACATTTGCAATGCCAGCACTTTACAGGCTCTGCCTATCCATGCAGCATTTTGAAAGTACTTTAGAATTGAGCCGATAAAATGAGAGGTTACCTCAAGGATTTCCATCTGTCTTTTTCTGTCTGGTTTTCCGGACTTTCACTTTCATAAGAAGCCAGATATAAACCTGGAAAAGGTAAAGATATGTTGTTTAACAGGAACAGTAAATCCCTATGTCTCTGCATTCATGTATGTCCTATCTTGTAACACAAAGTGAGGACAGCTTGTTATACGTTCGTGGCTCACCACACTGCTGGCAATCAGCAGGACGCTGCTGCTTAGTTCACTTTTCTATCTTTGGAAATCTGTTAGGTTAGTTTTGATGGAAGAGGAGCCCAGAGTTAAAATATGCTAGCATGACCTGCTTACAATAATATCAAACAGTTAAATGATCTCCATTAAAAAATGAGGGAGTTGATATTGTGGCAAATAAACTTTTTACATTTAAGTCTATTCCCATCGCTTAACACAACTTAATCTTTCTCAAGCTCTTTAAGGCCTAAGGGGACATGGTATCTTAAATGAATACAAAACAGCCTCAAGATAAGAATGAGTTACAGAAACCAGAGACGGAACACAGTAGAAGAAAATAAACGGTCTTCTTTTCTGCAAAACTTTGCCATGAGGGTGAATTCTATGGTGCTAACATGCACCTAGGCTGTACAGCTTCCTTTACTCAGGCTGGTGGTGCATTGATATCTCACTGTTTAAAAAATAAAAATAAAAAAATTAAGTGGGCTATAACTTGCATGCATATGTATTTCCTCATTTGACTGCTCAGTGATGCTTAATTCTTTAATACTGGAACCATCTCAGTATTGAAGTCTGTGCTATAATTCAAGCCCATTTTAATATTAAATTGTTGAGCCGCTGCTCCTACATGCTGTGATGGACCTACAGATGTACAGCAGTATGTCACATATGTCACATACCAGTGCAGCATCTGTCTAATACATTCTCCTGTCTTTTACTCAGGGTGATTCTGCTCACCACAATCCCCATGGCTAGCAGGGGAGGTCTGCTCTGGCTTCTACAAAGGGCATCTACCAAAACCAGCATGAATATGGCAGAGAATATGAGAAAGAAAATATGAAAACAATTAGTGGGTTGAGGTCACCCTTTCTTGGTTCACCAGCCTGAAATCTGCACTTTTAAACACCACTTGTGACTTGACTTTCACTTCATGTCTCTTCAGAGCCTAAATACGGAACAAATGCCTCCTTCCAATACATATTACTTTAATCACATTCATTATCCCATTTTGGCAGCTGTTTCTCTTAGTCTTTAGGTAGGATTTTTGAGGCAGCATTTAGTGTTCTGTAGTAGTCTCTGAAAAGCTGTCTGGTGTGATTAACTTGGATCAGTATAGAAAACTGTCTAAAGAATCAAGGAAAAATAAACCCAACACCAGTACGGCCTATGGGAACATAGCTGTAGACAGTTTCTGTGCACATCAACATACCAAGAAGTAACCAACATGAAACAGTATGAAATGGCACAGCCCGTTGTGCTGGGCAGCAGATTGAAAGAAGAAAAGAGAAGACACACAGAACTAAAAGTTAAATCAGAAAAACGATTTCAAAACAGCTTTTTCATAGCTGCAGCTTAAGTTAATTACTAGAAAATATTTTTCTTAAATTTTTTTTTCTGTAAATATTTTTCTGCTGCAGTGAAGGTCAGCTGAATGACCACAGCCTGCAGCTGTGTTCACTGAATAATGACAGTGTTGGTTTGCAGAAGAGATGAGTCCTGGCTCCATCAATCACTGCATGAATTTGGCTGAGGGACAGCTGACATTCAGAGCAACCACAACATGGTTCTGTGGCCTCTTCTCTTCATTTCAAAAACAGGGCTTCCACGACAACTTCCTAGATAGCAGTGCCTTCTGGACAAGCTATGGAGTAGAGTAAAGTAATCAGACTTAAGGCAGCTTCATGAGGTAGAAGGCTTTATCTGCAAAAGCATGTTGATAGTCTGGGGATAATAAGCAAGCTGCATGACAGGAAAGCTAGGAAGGAAATGGGACTGGTCACTGAGAGAGATCACCCGAGATGGGTCAAGATGTTAATTGGTAGTGATAAGGAGACATTTTTTCAGTGATTAGAGATTGTACAGTCTTACCATCTTCAGTAAAAATGGGAGCAGTGTGCAGGTAGTGGATTATGTTAGCATCTTGTTCAAAGGGACATTCCACTTGCTTCCATGTTATAAATTCTCCTACTTGCTTAGCCAGTTCCAGAAATTTCTGTAAACATAAACCCATTCCATTCAGATACAGTTCCAATATCTCACTTAAACAACATCATCCAAGCAGCAAATCAGGACGTAGGGTCCCTGACCACAAGGACATTAGAGAGAAAGGAGTCTCGGATCTTTTAGATGGGTGGATTTTCACTGCTCATTTGCTGGGGAAAGAGGGAGGAAAGGGTGTGCTCCACTCCTTCTTGCAAGCAGTCTCAGTTTGTCTTTAAGTGAAAATGTATCCATGAACAAAGCTATGGGCATAAACTTTGAGGGACCAGAATTAGATACGTTACCTAAGGTGGAGTGACTCCAATTCCTCACAAATCTTTAGGCCTTCTAACAGTAAATAGACATGGAAAAAAGTTCTGATATAACTTGAGGGGATGCCAGGCTCTATCTTATGCATTACTCACTATCTCACAGTGGCCCCAGCAGAAGGACAAATGTAATGCAACTGACCAAAGAGATGCTGAAGAGCTGATTTACAAAGAATCTGAGTGCCAAAGAACTGTTTTCTCATTGACATGGGGCAGCTCTTTCGAAAGCACTTCATCTCTATCCCCGTCAGAATGCAAGCACACAGAAGCTGCAGTGCACAGCACAACGTAAGAATGTGAGTGCCTACACACAGCCACGAGCAACAAATTGCACGACTGTAAAACCAGCCTCCCCAGCACAGAACTGCAACCACTCAGGATATGTAGCCACCCAGTGCCAGGGCTGTGGGAGAGTACTCTGCTTTAGTTGATAGACATTATTCTGTGTAAAACTTAGAGCAAGAGATAATTCCAGTCCTTACATCAACAGCATGACAGAATGCACTGTCTGTAATTCTGCTTCTGTATTCTAATTTTTATCTACTGACCACAATCAATTTATGTCTCACTTTGCCAAGTCTTTTTATTATAAAAGTAAAGTGAATTAGAAAACAAATAAAATGGATTATAAAACATTTTACACTGATTTGTTTACATGTGCACCTTTTTCCTTGTTTTCTGAAAATCATCCTCCCCTCCAAGCCATAAATACAATCATGCATATTACTGACATTGTATTTCCAGCAGCCAACCCACATGAAGCAAGTCAGAATGGTCTGTTTGCAATGTTTATATAAAACGTATACATTATTTCTTTCAGAAAACATTCTGAAATTGGTTTAACCTTCAAGCACTCACTTGAGATTGTCCCTTTTGGCATATTCAGCCTTTGTTGGGCTGCACTGAAATTGCAGGCAAACAATCTTAGATAGCGCTATCAGAATGAGATAAAAACATTTTCCAGATCTTACTTCAAAGTTGACATGTCCATTTGGAAGGCGATTAGCACATCCTTCATTCAAAAAATAAATGTCTTTGATCAATAGGCTGAAGAAGGGGATCACAATCTGTGAAGAGAAATAGCATGACTATTATCTTTCCAGTTCAGTATTTCCTCTGCATGAAAGAAGAAGTCAGGAGAGAAGAGCAAAAATAAGTATTTACTTTTCACTGTTTTGGGAACTTAAAAAGCAGTAGAGTGAGAGGCAAGCAAAAGGGCAGCAGGATAAAGGGACACCCTCAGCCATCAGGAGAACAAACACTGAAAGGAGCATGAACTGAAACCAAGGGTCACTGAGCAGACTGCCATGACTACGAGAATACTGATAATTCAGTTTATTAACTTTCTGTACATCCACAGCATCATTGTCTGATTACAAGATCAGACAGCAAACAACAACAACAAAAAAAGCTACGCAACCCTTCCTTTCTCTGCTGGGTCTTTACAAGCAAAGCTGTTGCATACACAAATCGAGCAACTTAAAGGCAGCTGAGAATCAAAGAACCACTGCTGTCTCCAAACAAGGAAAATGATCTCATAAAGTCAAAATATACTCATGGAAAGCTGGAGCCAGCCCTGATCCCCAGCTAGAAATTACTGCCAGGTTCTATGTATTTTTTTTTTGCAGGCAGATATAAGCTTGTTCTGCCCTGCTCTGCACCACCTGGGGGCTGGGTCACTGGAACATAAACTAAGAGCCTTGCTGGGAAGGAAGGTATATTAATGTGGGCTATGTGCCATGCTAATACAGCTACAAAGCCACCAGCCAGCTCAGAGCGTGGGCAGAGCTTGTTCTCATCTGCATCCAAAAGGAAGCAAAGACATTCCCTAGAATACCAATTCTCCACACATTTCCAGGGGATTTCTGTCTTTGGGTCAGTATTTATTGCCCTAATAAAAATACGTTGCCCTGCATGCTTTGTTTTCCAAGTTTCTGTAGTAAAAGCAACAAAAGTGGATATAGTTACAGTTCAGCGCTGGCTTCAATCCAGGCTCTTCACTGGCATAAAATCTGGGTTAGTGCCAGAAACTCAGATTTCACTCCCTTTTGATTCTCCCCAAACCATCCAACCCACCCACATGCTGAAGGACAATTGCCTCCTGCAGAAAGAAGAAAGCTAATGAGCTCAGCCATGTTCTTCCTCCAAAGTATCACATGGCAACGACACACAGCACTGCACTGTGCATCCTCCCAACGTTTCAAAGCCAATCAGAGCAATGCCATTAGCACTGTGCAGGGTGTCCCAGTGGAATGACTTAATTTTGGATTTGGCAGAGGTCAGCTGACTGCATAGATAAAACCAGACAGTTCCTAACAAGCATACCAAATTTTGCATGAAATGTCCTCCCTCCTTCATTGCCTGTTCTCTCACCCTAAACTTTGTTTGTTGGGAAGAGGGGCAGAGGGGACTGGGATCTCAAACTGTTATAAGGACAAGTCAATTTGAAGACAAATATTTTCTTCAATGAAGGAGCTTTGCTGCAAGTTTGCCACAAAACAAACATTTTCTATTAAAAAAAGGATCATGTTTCTTTAATTTTATTCAAAGTCAATAAAATAAATAATGAATAAGCTGGCTTATAATAGGCAACAAAATTCCTCAATTCCTACAGCATGAGTTACAAGATCTGCTGTCTCCATAAGATGCTCAGCATGACCAACTACCAAGTCAAATGCTTGAGCACTTTCTTGAACTAATTTTATGTTCATAAGGTAAACAGAATATGGTTTTTTTCCTATGTAAAATAGATTCCTTTCAATTTAATAATCTCTCCACTCTCCCTTAACCAGCTAGAGCTAGAGATATGTCAGAGATTGCAAACATCCACAGGAAATTAAACAACAGAGCTGCTGACTTCAATATATATGATGGCTGCAGAAGAATTAAACTGCAGAAAGATCTCAGACTGATAGGTCCTTGCTGCACTGTGTGTGAGTTAAAAGGGTTTCTCCACTGCTAAAGAACATCCAAAGCCATCGTCTCTTCTTGAGATGTGCTTTTCAGAACAACTCAGCACACTCCCTTTGCAGCTGAGTCAGCCTGCGACCAGCTGCTGATCTCATTTCACTGTAACTGCTGTGAGATTCCATTAGCTTCAGCAGATTTACATCAAATTTACAGGGATGTGAGATCAGCATTTGCTCTCGCTCCTCTAGTGGGAGAACATTTAATTCTGTCTTACGTTCGTTCATGCAGTATCTACCTTAGCCACCTTGTGTAGAGATCACCCAGTTATGACTGTGCAGTGTTAAAAACAAACTCTCTTTCACAAAACAAAATAAGGGAAAAGAATGGAGAAATAAGAAAATGAACAAGAAATATGCAGGCACAAAACAGTAGGATGCTGCACTAACATCTCATGAATCTGATCAGAACACTGTGTATCTGCCACAGACAGTGGTGATTTAATTCTTGCTCAGCAGGATGGCAACAAATGAAATGAAAACTCAACAGGACAGACTTTCACCCCAAATTTGCTGCAATGGGTTCAGACCACACTCTTTTGCATGACTTACAGTAAATCATTTTTCTCGAATGTAAGTGGAGAACCACCTCATCACCTCTGAGTGCTGTGCCCTTTGCTCTGTATCTCAAATCACAGACTGTACAATAAGGGCTTGTCTGCAGAGAGAAGCTGCCTGGCATGGCTGCAACAAAACAAAGCTCCTCCTGGGCCTGCCAGGCTGATGCTCCATGCCAAAAAAAAAGTCATTTTAGTCTGGAATACCTTTTCCTCTAGTTATCAATCTAAACAAGGTGAATTTTCAAGAGGCACAGAGATGCTTGCAACAAAGTCATCCATTCTACGTGCTCTGCCTGCCCTAGCATCCTGACGGCAACTTCACAAAAGCCCTGTGATCCATTTCAAACCCCTTTCAGCTGCAGATTTACATTTCCAGTTGCATTTAGCAGTGCACAAGCCTTGCACTGGCATCCCATGGAAAAGGGGACAGCAACGCATTGAGTGTTTCAGTCATGTTCTCGGTAGAGATGCACACCACTGATTTGGAGGTACACGACATGTGCTCACACCTACCTTCTCCCTGTTGCTGTGTGCAGTGAGGGACCTGTGAGCAGCCCCCCTCAATGCCGTTCTGTAGTTATAGAAGTTACCAGTGGGGTCCATCTGGTGCTAGATATACAAAAGACAACACATTGGTTAGAAAGCAGCCTGAGTCCTCTGAAGACAGCTTTGCCCTTAGTTGTACCAAAACTTGAACAGAGCCAAGCCTGCATCTTCACAAATACACACAGAAGCCCATGAACCATGAGCAAAAACAATAATGGCATCAGCTTGAGAACTGTTGCTTGTATAACAGCCCATCCTCCCCAAGCCACTCGTCACTTCCTTTTAGTTTTCAAATATCTTTTTGCATGTAACGTTCAAGTGCTCTGCTACCCCTCTAACACCAGCAGCTTCATACTTTCTTCACTGTCCTTCAGCAGCTTCAGCCAGAATCCAAACCTCTGCCTGTGAAATGTGTCTATAAACATCTCATACCTGGATAACAACGTGGAAATTCACAAAAATACACACATAAATAAATAAATAATTCACGCAGCATGTCTTTATTTATGTACTTACTTCAAGAATGAAAAATTTGGCTGTTTTTACTTTTGACCAAGTCTTCTTTAACCGGGAAACAGGACTCATGTTCATTCCAGCTATGAGGGAAAAAGAAGAAAAAAAAAAAAGCCACAGATGAGACTCAGACTTCCCCTTTTCCTTTTGCTACAGCCAGTGGAGACATCTGGTTAGGAGCTGTACTCACAAATGATTGCCATCAGTGAATTAAAATTCCCTATGTTAAAGCACTCTCGGGCGACATCAATGAAGAATTCAATGACTTGTGCTCGCTGTTTCTTTTTTGCAGGCTGGAAATTAAAACAAACATTTGTAATGAGCACAATACACAGAACTGGAGGGCAGAGCAGGCCGAGTGATACCTTGTGTTCTAAATCCACATCTTAACTGGACTGGAATCACCCCACCTTCCCAAAGAAGATCTTCAGATGGCAGTGCTTTCCAATCACAAGCTATGTAGGATATCCCATTACTATTCCTCCCTTCAAAGGAGAAAACATTCACTTCATTTTGATGGGGCCAACTGAACTAAACCCAAGTCTACCAAGTTTAAAAGCACAACAAACACAGCCCCAGTAATGGGCAGCAGGA
The DNA here is from genome assembly GCF_987193195.1 of Phasianus colchicus. Classification (NCBI taxonomy): domain Eukaryota; kingdom Metazoa; phylum Chordata; class Aves; order Galliformes; family Phasianidae; genus Phasianus; species Phasianus colchicus. Next base: position 14,584,859 of record NC_143450.1, on the reverse strand, counting down.
CAAAGAGCTATGCAATGGGAATTTACATGCACAGCAGAGCTTCAGGATGACAGATAACAAATACTGCTCCACCTGAATCTTTTCCAGCAGAAATCTCACAGGATAATTCAAGGCACTTTTTCCTCTTTTTCTCCCTGCAGGGTTCATTATTCCACACTGTGCTCCTACTACATCAATAGAGCAGTGTACCCCTGTGTGTTGCCAGCTCTGTTTTGTAATATGTTTGTCATTTATCAGCTTGCTCCCATGAATGCAGCATTACTAAAACTTACTGTCAGATGCTCAGCTAGGTCATAAGAAATAAATCCCCAGGTTTGCTTATTAGTGTACCACCTCAAACTGGTACTGCAAGTGTGTGTAAAACGAGCTGCATGCTTCCCACTTACCATGCAAATTTCTGTTGCTACGAGGTAGCAGAGCCTATTGAACCATTTCACATAGGCCTCAAGGTTACTGGTCTTCTGGTCACTGAAACAAGGCTGGGGAGAAAAAACACACAAAGACATGTAACTGCAGTTCAGTCAGCTGCCTGATGGCAAAATATCCATTACACGAAGGTAATCATTTGGCCACATCTCTCTCACATACAGAGAAAACCGTGCCTTAGCACAAGAAAAAAGCAAAAGAAAAAAATAGTTCTACTTGCTTCTCTATGGGAAAAAAATATTTCCCTTTACTCTCCTGAGTATTCAGGAGAATAGGTTGTTCAGTGCCCCAGCTCTGTCCTGCTGGCTGCACTGGAACAGGCTGCTTACACACAAGGGAGACTTCACCAGTAAGAGTCACTGCAAAGAAACACATTTCTTACTTCTTACACGAAACTTCACATAAATTCCCTCAGCTGACAGAGGTGGTGGGAGCAGATACTTGGCTGAACTCCTTCAGTTACTTTGATATCCACAGGCACTCTGACTTCAGCAGAGTGACAGGGTAGTTCACACAGCCTGAAGACACTGGTGGGCACTGTAAGAACTCAACTCCTTTCTCCAGCCCTAAACTCTGAGACCCTCCATCTAGGGACACCCTGCTCCCCCACGGTTCATTTTATTTATGTGAACATTCAGCAGCATCCACTAGAGGGTATCAGAGAATACCAAATTTTTGTACTGTTCTGATGATCATCTCCCAGAGCTGCCAGAAATACACTCTGCTAAGAAAAAAAACCACAATGCATAAACACAGACCCACAGATGTCAATGAAATTACGCATAATATGTCAGCTAGGTGCCTAAAACCTGGGTCTTAATGTTACAGTAAGTTACCTTACATTAAGATTCTTCGGATTAAGATCATTCAAAGGAAACACATCCCTGCAATTCTGTGTGCAGGCTCATTTAGAAAAAGAAATCATAGTATTATGGTATTAGGCCACCAATCTGAAGCCTAATGTTCCTAGCCATTTTATGGAAAGACTATCTATACAATAAACAAATAAATCAAGGCATCTCAAAAGTAAACATTGGCAAGCAACATGTGAATGTCAAACTAAAAGAAATTCCAACGCAGCCCCACTCTACCCATAGCAGTTACTTTTCTTACACTCTGTGGTATTTTCTGCCCCCTGCTACCGCAGAAAGAGTACAGAAAACCTTGGTTTTGTTGTGAACATGGTATTTCCATCACAGCACTGCTGTTCCATGCCACGGCATAAGAACCACAGCTAATGCCACCAAACTTGGTTAAAACGTGCACATTTAATGTTGAAACAGATTGCCTTTTAAAGGTTAAGCTTTATAAATGGCAACAGCATTTAGCACCTCCCTAGCATCTTCCATCAGCAGCTCTCAAAGTGCTCGATAAACATTCACAAACGAAACCTTTTGAAGCCTTCATGCAAGAATGATATTCAAAATGATCTCCACCTGGAGGTAATGTAGACCAGAGCCAAAGCCCAGTGATTAACGTGGTGTTTACCATGGGCCAGGCAGGTACCTGTCACTCCACGTGAGGTGTGTGCTGCTGTGCACAACGCTCTGCCAGGTCCCACACAATCTCTCAGCTGTAACACACCAAGGCACGGAGGATCTTCCAAGTCATCGCTGGAACCTCTTCTCAGCCCAGGAAGAGGGTGCTGACAAGTTGCAGACTACCCCTGCTTTCACCAGCTTGTTGACCTGAAGCCCACTAATTCTTTAGTGTCATATCTTGTGTGAAAACACTAAGGCATTTTTTTTTTGTACTCAGTAGAGCCTATTTGAAGGAAGACATGCTTTGAACTTAGAAGTCAACGCAGTGATGCATCCTTGCTTTGATATTTGCTCTCCACCTCCCACTCAAATCCTTCCTGTCCACCTTAGCAGATGTTTCTTCATGTTTCTCTTCATATCTTGGTATTATTCCGTTCTGCCAATACATTTGAAATTCCAAATTCTGCACAGAGCTACAGCCATTGTGCCTGCTTCAGCTTATTACTGAACATTTCCCTCTTAGCATCCGTTTCCCTGCGTGGCTTTACGTAGTTTGACTTCATTCACTGCTGCCTGCCTCCTATTCTTCCAAAATTTACTCAGATTCAGAGCCTCCATTTGATCCCTTTCATTTTACTTCATAACAGAGATGATGACTTCCTGTGACACTTCATTTTCAATCTCGTCCCTCACGCTCACAGCAGGTTACTGAAATCTCAGCTCTGGCTGCCCTGGTGTTTCATGTTTCTGACACATCTTTGTCACACAGGGGTTCTTTCCTAAAGGATGTGATCAATGTTCACAACACCTGAGACACCACCTCTGCCCATTCCTCTCTCCCTGAAACGAACTGCAGAATCTCTGTAACTCCAATACAAGAAGGAGAAAGCTTAAGACTGCACATTTTGTCTGCCCACACATCCCTCCCTTCACCATTACAAGTTACTTTGGTGCTCTTTGGAAAACGTTTTAGCAAGAAGTCTTCCTCTATCTAATGATGCAATTTTGCCATTGATATATGATCTCAGTGGGAGCCCTTTTGTGGTTCTGGGGAAGAATTTTCCATCCTCTTTCTTTTCTTGTCAGCATATGAAATACCAGACTCTTGCTCTCCAGCTGGAATTCTCTTTTCTCACTGAAGCACTCATTGAAATGCTGCTTCAAACCCCACTGGAACTCATGGAAAGACTCCAACTGGCTTCCAAGAACTCTGGAGGAAACCCTGATCAGGCACTTCGTTCCCTGCAGTGCTCCGGGTTAAAAGCTATTGTATGTAGAGAGAAGAAAATGTTGATTCATGACGCACTGACTCAGTACTGCGGTGTCTGGGCACACGCTGTGGCCATTACATCATGTCCAGAGTCCTTATGCCTTTAACACTAGGAACAGACATTTCCAGGTTCTACGCAGCTACAAGCTATGTGCCCTGGCCAAAACAGGTGAAGAAGAGCCAAAGGCCAGAACTTCATTGTGTAGGCCAGTCTCTGGCTGGGACACATCCTCACCATGAAGGAATGGCAATGACTCGCCAGCTAGAGCTCCACCAACAGGTCCATCCTTGCTGTGAGACTGCAGCTCTGCTAGCTGGCTTGCCTGGTGATGTCCCAGGCTTGCTCTTATGGATTACATCAGTTATTGTAGGAAATATTTCATATGTGGACAGAACATACCTTGGTGCCATCCAGAGGATCCTTGTGTACAAATGCCTGCACAAACTCCTCAGGTCCAATGTGACTTAGCCTCTCCTATTAGAGGGACAAAAAAGAGACAGGAAGAAATGAGAAAGCACTCCACAATGTCTGTTGTTTCTCTTCATAAAACATTCCCATTTCTTTAAGTTCTGAATGGTGTTGTTGAACTTGCAGACAGCCAACTAGCATGAGATGTTAACACTGATAAGAACAATTAGAGTTATTTCAGTAGAAAGTAGAAAGCATACATCTTGTCACTGAGAAATCACAGCAAGAGCTCTCTTCAGTGCTCAGACAGAAAGGTGCTGATGCTTGAGGCCTCATCTGGGAGCTGCAAGACCTCAGTTCTGTGCCTGGAGCTGCCACAGACCTACTGCTACCCAGCATTTCTCAATGGCTGTGTTTCCCACTTGTTCAAATGGCAGAAATGCTGAGCTCTGGTAACCATAGCAATTCGTTGGCAGCTGCGCAGTGCTCTGACCCTGCCTCCCTACCAGCCAAGCTCAGGTGATGCCCTGGGGGGCTGGCTGTGTGCCACTGGGGAAGGCATGAGAGATGTGTGCGCTTAAATTACAGTCATTGCTCACACTGGAGAGCATCCCAGGCATTACACAAAACAAGAGTGAATAAAGCACCCAGATCTCTCTTAGTAAAGGACAATCCACCTCCACCAGATCCTGAACAAATGTGGCAATTTCAGAAAGCCCAGCAGCCACTGTTCGGGAAGGAGAGTGGTTTTATTCCTCTGCATCAGGACTAAAAGACCACAGTAGGCACTGTGGACTAAAAAAATACGCTGTCACTCATGATCCTGCCTCTATGGGAGCTCCCTTTGGTTCCCCAGAGGGCCCACCTTGCTGACACAAGTGGACATTGTTCTGTGGAAGGTTTATTCAGCACTGGCAATGACAGCCTTGGAGGAGCCAAGCAGCTGTCAGTGCTTCTGAAATGTGCTGTCAGGACAGGTGTGTCTGGGTGTTACAGCAGTGCATGCTGACTGCTAACAGAGCTTCACCACCACCAGTGGGAACTCAGCTATTTCTCTGAGATTTGGTATCTATCATATTGATTAACCTAAAAGGTACCGAGAAAAATATGTGAAGTAAGATTTGGTGTTTTACAGCAGTCACATTTAATTATAATAGCTGCCATTGAGCCTATTCAGCCTGTGCCTTAATGAACTAGGCCTTCAGAGCTATGTTTTCAAATATGCTCCTTAACAACCTTTGACTTCTACTTCTGCCCATTAGCACAAGTCTATGGAAACAAGACAGAAGATCACTTACATTGTCTATAAAAGGAAGAATGTAGCAGCAGTGACTGAGCTGGAGATGGGCAACCCAGCCCACAACAGCACAACAGCCCAGGAGTCAGCAGATGGGGGCTGGTTTCCTTAAAACCCAAGGAAACCATTACTGTAAAGTCTCCAAAATGCTTTGGTATGAAAGCTAAGTCATTAAAACGATCCCCAGGTTACAAGATCTCAAAGGCAGTACTTTTAATGACACAGGAAACATGTCCCTTCTTACTTGACGTGCCCTTTAACACGCTTATTGGAAAAATATTTTCAGTAGGTTGTAGGTCACACAAAGTATTTCAGTAGAAATGCTTTGGAATTCATACAGCCTAGTTGTAGGACACTCAAGTAGCATTAAAATCAGTGGTAGTTTTGTGCAAGTGAAAATGTTAGGTCTGTTCTTGAGGTATTCCTCTTGCCTTCTCACCATGCTGCTGGTACCTGTACAGAGCTCTTAAACACAAATGACTTATTAAATAAAGAAATACTTCTTGCTAACAGATAAGTATCTGACAGTTTCAGTGCAATGTATTTGGTGTACCAGATGCAGTAAGTGAAAGAGAAGGTAGGGAGCAATAATTAAAGTGGTATGAAAATCTTTGGGTGTATCAGTTTTAAAAGTGTAATCTGAATATAGGGAATCCTTGGAGAACACTTGTATTGTAGAGGAAAGGAAAAGCAATAAAAAAACTCCAGGCAAAAGGACTTGTACTTTCTGGCTTAAACTACATACAGCTAAGAGAGCCAAAGCTGCATGTTCTGAAAACTAACCAAGGTGAGAAGATGATCCAAAATTAGGGGGTTTCTGAGCTATCCCACTTCTTCACAAATACAATATGAGCTACTTTCAGAATCCCTACATTTAACTCCACAATATTCTCTCCAAACCACAATCCTTTTCACGGTTAATTTTTCCAGCCTTCCTCTCTAGAATGAACACTGTCCACAGGAGGATAGGCAGCAGAAAGCCGTTACCATATCTAAAGATCTGCAGATGGCAGCAATAACGTTTTGTGTTCTGCAAACATCCATGGAGGACCTGAACCTGGCAGAAAGGTGTGCAACACAACACTCTGGCAAAGATTTTGGTACTGCAACTGGTGCATTTACCATCCAGGGTCTGATGGAGAGTGGACTGCGGTCCAGGGAAGGAAACAGCAGGACTTTGTTTGGGAGTGGGGAGCTCTTCTGATATCTGCACACCCTTTTATGTTCATGCTCAAAGTAACAAGCTGAAGAAAGACAAACACTGAAGGCAGCTCAGATGCTTTACATATCTGTGGGAATGGATCTGAGTTAAAATTTCTTCCCAATTAACAAATGGGCTAATGATCAGCCATTTCAATGGCATCTTCAGGTTTTATAGCTCAAAGCAAGTACCTTACTGAATCTTTATTCACCTTCCTGGAACAAAGACTCACATTTAAGGACAAAGCAAGCTCAAAAGGTGAAGTGACATGCCCCAAAACGCACAGGAACACTCTGGTAATTTCTCACTTCCCGTGCATCTCTTAACCTTTCAGACCCTGCCTCATACTGCAGTGCTGATACAGCAGTGTGATGTGCTGCGGCAGCGCAGACGCTTTTTGGTTGTGTCTGGAATACTTAGCAGCTGATGGCTTAAAATAATATCTCTGACTGTGAAAGTTGGAAACCATGCCCACGTACCAGCTCCACATGTGTCAGCTGCTGAGCCAGAGTGTAAGGGTCACTGCAGACGCTCAGGATTTCTCTCTGAATTGATGGAGGTTTACTCTTAAAGGCAACCAGCTTATCAGAGACAGCAGCATTGATCTTGACAATCCCTTCTTGCCCATGGCTGAGGGTGGCGAGCTTCTGATTCAGGGTCTGCAAAAGCTGATTCATCTTTTTCCAGTAGGCCTGGAGAGACAGGGAGAGAAAGAAACGTAAACCACCCACAGAACTTGATGAAGGTATGTTTTCATGCTGCGTTTTACCTTCTGCAAAATACTCCTAAGCCAGCAACAGGTTATCATTTTATTTTCAACATGCCTATTTCAGAACAATCAGTTGGCTTAATTACAGTTCTGTGCTCCAGACCACAGAAACAGACTGCAGTCTAGAGAAGAGGCAAGTAGGACTGGTGGGCTGTGCTGGCACTGATACTTGCTTATTGCTGCCAACACCCAAGCTGCAGGGAGCAGAAGAGGTGGAATGCTACAACATGAGTTACTGCAGCTTTCTGGAGCAGAGCAGCATTTGGTACTCATCCTTTATGTCAGTGACACGGTGCCTGAGAGTTCTACCTGTTAACAGTTGCTAGTCAACTCTTATTTATTGAGAATAAGAAGTGTTTTTAAAGCTTTTCTCTCCGTCCTTCTTTCCTGAGAGCAGCTGAAGCACACTGTTACTTCTTACCCAGTTGGAGTAGCTTTGAGTATTTAATATCCAAAATGTTAATTGCCAGTGAAAGACACTCATAAGATATTCCAGGCACAGCCATACGCTCAGCAGGTTGATCATTACTAAGTTGTGCAGGTTCCTCTCAGAGACGGAGCAGCTCTTCGCAGGAAAAGAGCAGAGCTGCTGGCCATGGAGGATGGGTAGATAAAAATGCTTTCAACTCCTCATGACTGACAGATGAAGACATTATAAAACTGAAAGAACTGGTGGATGGGCTCTGAAAACAAGGATTAATTGGAAAAGTCCTTGGGCTAAAACTTCACACGGAGCACAGGTGTACCGTACTGAGGTGTTGTGGGCTCTCCCAGCCAAAGAAGCATCAGGCGTGGGAACGACAGCTCAATTTCACAGAGCAGTCACTTGGGAAAACAGCTTCCAGGCTGGCCTACTATCAGCTCCAATCCCAGCACAAAGATACTCTGGCTGCTCACAAGTGGGATAACTCCTCACTCTCTATCTGAGCAGATTTCAGTAACATCACGTTGCCAGGAACATCTGTTTGTAATATGCCAGTGTGAAACCAGAGCCAGCATGGAGCCCTCTTCTGTTACATCTGTACTGTACAGCAGTTGTACACCCTGGTACTCTCTATGTAGTTCTTATCATCACATCAGGGACCTGGCTGGAGTTTGACATCTCATGAAGGCCAACACACACCTGAGTCACAGCCCAGGGCACACTTGGGAATGGTTTAGAAACAGCTTGTGTCTTCTCCAGGCTTTTCTAGGTGGTAGGTGGTCTTCAGTTTTAGCTGCTGAGGTCAGTGTTCTTGTACACATAGCATACCTCCTGCGTTCTGGAAGTAGTGAAGAATAACATGCCTCCATGAACCCTGTTTCCATTACAAGTCTGAGGCTGGGAAGCCTCGAAAAATTACAAGTGCTTCAGCATTTGATGCAGTGTTTTGCCATATTCATACAGCTCTTCCAACGGAAGTTTTCACATCACTGAGGTACCTTTCAGTTCACCCAAGAAGACATTCTTTTGAGCCAGGCTGGAGCACGGACCAGAGAAGCAGTATATTGTCAGGCTGTCTTGCAAAACAGAGACGTAAATAAAGCAATGACCCAGGAGGTAGGAGGGACTTGTCTTGGAGAACATCCACACAGGTCTCAAAATCATGGAGCATGAGTGAAAAATCAAGTGAGGAAGATGCATAAACAAATCACCAAAATAGTTTTTTAGAAAATAAAACCTGTTCTTTCAGTTCCTGATATGTACTGGCTCCAAGGAGAACAGACTGGTGGTCTTCATGCAACTCCTCATCTAAGCAGATGATCAGACTTTTGATTTACAAAGGCCATCCTGAACCCAAACTACTGAGTACCATCTAAATACTTCTCCAGTTTACATTCAGGTGTGTTTGTAAAACTCAGCACAGCTTATCAAGTTCTATGATTAGAATGCTATTTTTAGTGGAAACTCAAATAAGGAAATATTTCAGCATTCTCTGAACATATTTTGTAAACGTGGAAATTACTTTTACTAAAGTAGAAGCTTTCTGTGGTATATAAAGCATTTGGCTAAAGAACTTTCAGCAGAAAACCCAGTTCTCTTTCAGAAATGAGACTGGATAAGGAATCTTTGCCCACTAAATTCTTCACTGTTTGGGTGAAAAGCCAAAAAGCAGGACAGTTTGAAAGGCACTGATGTTTAGTGAATCTTTCAATAAATAGTCATCAAAAGATCTACTTTCATCTTGTTTCATTGGGAATATGGCACAAAAAGATAGATACAGACATAGACAACAGTAACCAAAGGTCTGAGTAAAACCCAAACAGGTAACAGAATGAAATGAGAGACAGATAATAGACACAATAAAAATAATTCATAGAATAGAGTTCTTGAGGAGACTCACCTAGAAACCCCACTGTATGTTGGGGGAGAAAAAATTAATCCTGCCTTTGCCCTTTTAAAAGCATTTCCTGCTTTCTTTAAATTATGTTCACTAATTGAAAACAATATTGTTCATTACCTTCAGTGTGCTGATAATTACCTTGCCACAAAGTGACCCCCCATTGTACAGGAGCTGCATGCTGGACTCTTATCATCTATTTCACTGCATTGCCACATTAACAGTCAAAAGAAGCATACTTCTGTTTAATATTAAAAGCAAATGTTTCATTCTTAACTGGGAAAGTTTCTCTGAAGATGGCAGGCATCAGCAGGTGGCTCAGGAGCTCAAATTTTAATTAAAATTTCTAACTCTAAATGCAAATCACAGCACTTACCAAGAAATGCTTCTCAGCATGGACACCTTTATAAGCACATCACAGAGCCTTTGGAAAGTGGACTCTACAAAGGACAGAAGCATACACTGCAGGGGAAAATCCTGCATTAACCTACATGGACTGGATGACCTCACAAATCTTTCAATCTTAAATTTCTATGATCCACCCTGGGAACAACTTTTTTCCAAATATCTAATGGGCATCACCACTCTTTCGTGCTGCTCCTTAAAAAAAGAAAAGAAATTTATATCTGCAGGATATGAGCTGTTCCTTAAATTAATTATTGATTTTGCTCAGGCGTAATCACTTGCAATTATGGGTCCTAGTAGTATTTGTAAAACAATGATTTGAAGCTAGTCCAGTCAGAGTTCCACCAGAGCACCCACTGAACATCAGTGTGTAGCTATGCACCTTCCAGAGCAAAGGTGTGCAGCGTTGGTCCAAGTTAGGCAAATAAAAGCCTGCTTTGCACACAGAAGACTGATCTAACCCATTCATGGCTCTTTTCCAGAGCAGCAACTTAACATGAAGCAGTTGCTTTTAAAAGGGTTTTCTCTGTTCCCATAAAGCCCCTGCTGACTGCCCTATGGGCTGCTTCCCTCTTTTCAGCATACAGGACTTGGGCAGGTCTATACAGATTTCTCTCACTTCAGATGCTGATGTCACTTTTTTGTGGTGGCTGGCTGAAGCAAGTTCATTGCCAGGGAGAGTTTCAACTGCTCTAATCAATGAAGCTGAGGTCACCGTGGCCTCTTCTGGCAGCCTTTTTTGTTTCCTCCACCTCCAGTGAAGCATCACACAACTTTCCCTTCCCATCCTCCATCCCTGCAGGCCAGTCAGCAGAGCCATGCCAGCCTCCAGCCACCCAGAGCTGCCTGCTGTGATGCCAGCCCAGCCCAAAAGCAGCTGTTCCCACTGCTCTCATGTTTTATGTGGGTAGGAGGGTTCAACTTCCTTTTCATTACATTGCAACTCTGCTAATTCCTTTTTTTGACTCTACGGGTGCTGTGCTTTTGTTATACTGAATTGCATACATCTGTGTCCTGAAGCCAGGCCTTGGGGTAGCCCATGGAACTGAGTTCCCATGGTTAACCCAGAAGTAATTAGAGACTCTCCATATGCTATTCGCTCTTATCCTTGTTATTTTCACGGACTTTGTGGTACTTTTAATGTTTCTGAATTAATCTATGGGTTTCACCCACCTGAGTTTACAAGCAGGTCTCCCAGATGTTCTGTTCCCATGTCCTGCTCTGCCACACACACAGCTCGGTTATTTGAATAACAAGACCTACCATCTAAACTGAGTTTCTGCCCAGAGGGCCACACACTGCTGTCTTCTGCCACCTCTATGCTCCCAGAGAAGTTACATGACCATAAATGTGCATTTTTTTTTTTAAAGGTAAGAACACTCCCTTGCTATCTCACAGTATCAGCAAAACAGACTGGATTCAACAGAAGCTGTCTTGGCCCATAGATCACGTGGACTTTGATGGGTATCCCAGTGGCACCAGTCTGCCATTCTGTGTCTACCTGCCTTCTGTGTGGGTGCCAGCTTTACAACATCAACCAGCTCAAGCACAGCGTCTGTGAACTCTCTCACAAAGGCAGGAATGTGTAAACCAAACCCGTTTGATTCACTAATGAAAAAGATGACAAAATGCAAAGATTGTTTCAAAAATTACCAGACTGTAGACATGAAAGGTAACAAAATGGAAAAAAAACACCCCATGGTGATTCCACTTTTACAACCACTCATTTTCTTAGAGATAGAAAGCCTTGGTCAGATTCCTTCAAGCCAATAACAGTATTTTTTAGCCCCACAACATCACCTGATGACTGCCTGCTTCTTCCTCCCCTCACACACTATATCAAACACCCTGAAGTGCTCCCTAAGCCATTGCTTGTGTAGGGTAGATGCTCTCAAGTCATGACACTGCATTCTTCTTGTAGACTGTAACTTGGGAGAGCACACCACTGTTGCTGTTTGAATTCTAACCACGCTTTCAGTGCATGCTATGTCTCAGATCTTTTATCATTGAGATGGGAATAGTTTTCTTTTAGAAACAAAGGTGCAGTGATGAGTTCTACTGATCACTGTGATGTGTCCCCATGTCACTACCACAAGAGAGACACGGTTTTCAGCAAAGCTACTGCAGGTTTTAACCATTAGGGGAGAAGAAAACTGATTTTACAGAGAAAGTGGAAAACATCAGGAGGAAAAGGAAGAACCAAGTGGGAAACTGAAGTTAATACTTTTACACGCTGCCCCACGTCAGACATCCTCACCTCATCACATGGGGCTATCCTGTGAATCATGTCTTTCAGATGGCCGATCATCCGCTCTTCCTGAAAGTCATACGGGAATGTTTCTGTCCACTCCGTCAGCAACTGTAAGATTTTGGGTCCAAATTTTCTGATCCGTGCCTGAAATGGAAACCAGAATAAAGCACAGGGATTGAAACGTGTTTACTCACTGAAGTTCCAGCATTTTTCTGAATGTGGGGCCAGGTTTTCAAAGAAGGCACAGTTGCACCTACAAAATCTGCACACATGCAAACAAATAGTGTAGTGCACAAATGACACATTTTGGCATGCAAAAATACCAGCATGTAGATGCATACACAGCTATCTGTTTTACATGCAGATTGAAGTATTCTGCACATGCAATTGGTCTGTTTGTGGCTGGCTGGACATTTTGTTGGTGCAACCTTTGTACCTTTTTTAAAAACAACAGGCTCTTCTGATGATTTGAACCATGTGTTCTTCCTTTTTGATCACAACCCTGCTGTACTTTCATCCACTTGTAAAAAAAAAAACAACCAAAAACCTGACTGTAGTTTATTTCTTGACCAACAAAGTGGTGAGTCTTGCTTCTTTTCTGTCTGGATGGAAAAAAAACACCTCAGTGACCAGTGGCAGACGTAACAGGAGGAAGAACAGATGGACACACCAGCACTTCAGCAGCTTTACCTGAACCAGTGATAACACTGCTCTTCTCCAACACCAGCTTAAGGTCATGATAAGACAAGGACACTCACTCACGTAACACACAGCTGGTGCCCACTTTGCTTTTGGTGTGTTTTATCTGAGGATGCAGCAGCAAGAATAGTCAGGATGATACAGGGCAAGGGGGGAAATGTGGGGCACAGCACAACTGGTGCCTTAGTATTATCTCAACAGACAGCCAGTGGAGCTGCTTCCTCTGTTATCCAAGATGAAGGGAAAATGAAATTGCATTAAACGAGAAACTGCACTTTTATTTACAGAAAACACAGACCAAAACAAACAGCCTTCTTCTGCATCCTACGTACTGCAGCTAAAGTATACCCTATAATCAGCGAAAATTATACTTTTGAGTCTCTGCTTTTCAACCAAGGTGGTTGAAATGCGTATTTCAGCTTTCCACCAACAACAGGTTTCAATGAACCACATTTCTAAAAATAACTGCTGTCAGCTAGCATTAAGCTCACTCTCAAAGACCAGCAGGTGGCTGCTAAAGGGAAAGCTTTATTGGAAACTGCAACAGTCTGGGGAGACTTTTGCTCCAGCTGTACAAACTGCTATTCTGAACTGAAGGAGAGGACGTTGTGCAAGTCCCAGGACGTGGCTCAGGGGATGGGAGGTCACTTGTGTGCAAAGTTTGAGGTCAGGCCCACTCCCAGTGACATAAAATCAACTGTGTCCCACCACCTGCACATTATGCAGGGATGTACAAAATGTAGATTCACTTCAGGCAGACTGGGAGTTCTGCATAATACTTCTAATTTCTTGAAGTGAGTAGCGAAACTTTGGAATAATCACATTTTCATTCTCCTAAATTTGCATCCTCGAGTGTCATCAGAGAACAGAATCCACCACACCTCAAAAAAAAATTGACTTGGATGCTGCACACAGATAGTTCTAACTCACACTGTACGTGCAGCCTACATGCCAGACTTCCGTGTTACCTGGCTGGTTGTACCATGTAGTGAAGGCAGAGATCCTGTTACTCATGCCAACACTTCCCTGGGTGAAACAAGCACACATATTCAGATATTGGTAAAGGAGCATTTTGATGTCATTGTGTTTCCATGCTGGGAAGGCTGATCCTGAAAATCATTCCAGAATTCTAGGTTCTTTTTTGGAAAATTGCAACCAATGCACGTTCTTCTCCCTTCCACTGCACTCAAGATGCAGCTCCTGTTCCAGGTATTGTACTGGAGAGGTCTTCATCAATGCACTGAGGAGAGCAGAGGTGGAATCTGCCGCTGAATGGGATCCAGTGGCATCCATCTGCAATGCAGTGCCTGCAGGACTGCCAGAGGATACATGTCTGTTACCGTACACAGTACCAGTCTGCACAGTCACTTGGGCAAAACAGGAGGAGCTGTGACACACTAACAGCTTGGATTTGCTCATTCTGTTAGCTTGTCATAGCCTCACTACTGCTTCAGCTCGTTCCTGGTGTGCCAGACAGACCTCTGCAGCACGGCCGTGCAGACAATCTGTCAGTGCTGGCAGTGAGGGATTAGTGGGAAGCTGCATGCTGTTATGTGGTGTTTACAGTGACAGGTAAGGCCAAGGGGAACTGCTACATTCTGTACCAGAAGCAAGAAAGAGAAAGGGCAGGTGCATTAAGTAAAATGGGGGAGAGAGCAGCGTGCTGACATCTGCAGCTGACAGTGTGTGAGGTTTACGTCCTACCTCCTTGCAACCTGCAGGCTTCATCAAAGCCTTAAAGAAGTTAAGAAGGAAAGTCACCTGGGAAGACTGAAATGGGGGAAAGGAAAATCAGAAGATGATCTGAAGTGAGTGGTGCCTGGAGCGCTGCTCTTGGACATGGAAACTAAGATGCCTCAATGTCAAGATCTCAGCAACAACCATCATTATAAGAAAGTTTCATTCGATTCAAAAGGAGACAAAACCACACACTGGATCACCAGACTCTGCCTGTTGAAAATGATGAACTAACCTTGTCCAGCACAGGGTCGTCCAGCCGCTGCTGCTCAATGCACTTGTGACAAACTCGGGACAAAAGCTCGTGGGGTTCAATGAAGAGTCTGGAACTCAGCAGGAATGTAAAGATATAGGCTTTCTGTGGGAGAGAAACAAGAAGACCTACTATAAACCATATACTCTGTGGTTGTATTTCCACTGGAACAGATAGGACAGATCTGAGTGTCCAAAAGGCAGAAGGATTCCTGGCCCTTAAAATGGAACTGGTTAAGGTGAGTGCAGGAAGCAGCAGCATCTCCTAACAAATCTCCTCCATAACAAAGATGGCCCAGGTACTGGAGACAGCACCACCAGCAATGAACAGAGACCAGTGAATACTCAATGTGTAGACTGAGGGCATCTCTTTGCTGTACTGGGTTGTGAGCTCAGAAACCCTGGAGTCAATCACATCTCGTTTCTGCCCTGAAGTCTCACCCTGCCTCCATAAGGGAACACTGTGTTTATTCTGCTAGTCCTCAACATTTCTACCAGCCTAACTATGCCACATGCAGCCTTCCACCTCAAAGCTGAGGGGAGAGCAGGCCTGTTGGATAAATCCTTGGACTATTTAAAGTATTCCTGCAGTGAAATTAAAATACATGCATGAATCTTCAGAAATCTGCTCCCCATCCCCTCCTGGTGCCTGGATTATCTTCCTTCCCCCAGACCTAGCCATGCTCCTGAGCAGCGGATGTAATATTTCATATCACACATTGCTTAATGAAAATCTCACAGCCTAATCTGCCCATTACCTATTTTATTGCCTTTCTGTTCTTGTATAATTAACATGCTTCTTTATTACTTATTTTTAGCTGATCAGAAATTGAGCTGTGGGTAATTTAAAACATGCTGTCTGCTCTGCATTGATAACTTTAGTAGACCTCTAAACTGCCTAGAAGTCAATGCTACTCTGGTGCTTTGAGATACAAGCCTTTCCATGGAGACATATTATCACTTGAAAGTCTTCCAGTAAAACTCTGTTCTGAATTCTGAGTACGTGCAGAATCCGGTGAAGTCAATGGCTTTCAGGACCATAAACCTGCTTCCACTATGGATCCTCGCATCAGCGGTGAAGAAACACTGAGTATTCACTGATGGACTGAGGATTGGGATCTGCGTCCTGTTGTCCAGTGACTGCAAAGTCACTGTGAGCATGAGCATAACCCTACGTACCTTATGAAGCCATCAGAAGCGTTTCTGTTGTCACTGAGGAAATGCTTTGTATCTGCAGTGACACCTGGTCAACTTGCACAGCTACTGGAATTCAACTGAATGCCCGTTCAGACTTGATTTTTTTTTGCTTCAGCCTTCATCTAACCCTCCCTGGGATGCTCTGCTCCTTTTGAAGTTCTCTTGACAAATCGCTATTTCACCCTCACTATGGTTTTTTTTTCTTCCCACTCTGTTCTCTTATTTAAAGGTAGCAACAACTTTGGGATCTACTTTTTCAAGGAAACAAACCCAGAATGGTGAAACAGCATTTAAAGCAGTGCAGTCATTTACCCAGCTTTTAAATTACTCCTCTTAATTCAAAATCAAACAAATCTGCACTTTTTTGCATAAAGCACTATCTCAATTCATCAAAATTAAACTGTTTATTATACTGTGAATTGCTTACCTCAGGGTAGTAATCAGTGGTAGGTATGAGATGCTGGATTAGAGCATCCAGAGATGCTGAGGTAAGGTTTCCATCCTGGAAGATAAGCCCTCCTTGTTCATCTTCTTTAGAAGTATGTAGATGAGGACTGAAGCTACATGGGGTAAACATACTGGTAGGACTCAGCGTTTGGGGCATACCTTCCTGCAACACAGAGAAGCTCACGTCAGGCAAAGATCCATCAGATTCATAGCCACAGCTGTATTCTGGTTGTTTGGAAAATCAGAAGCCACTAATGAGAGTTTACTGTTTGCAAAGTTAACGTTATCCCTTCATTACATCTTCTTTTAGAGTTGTCATTAGTGGATTAGACCTGTGGTGGGCAATACAGAGGAAAATGGGCCATTTTGGTTTATACCTATGGTATAAAGATGAAGAAGATGATGATAGCTGCTTTGGGCTCCCACTCCAGTCAAGAGCTCTATGCCAACTCCTCTTTCTGCCACCAGCCCCACACAAGAGAGATGGGGCACTTGGGAGGTTCTCAAGGAGAGCAGAGCTGAGCTTCTGCTTCAATCCTCTGCCCTTCTGAGAATGGGGCAGGGAGGATATAGGGGGAGAGAGGGAGAGAAAAGGGGTGTGACCCCAGGAGAGCCATCTTTGTGGGCGAGGGGCACAGCAGGAGCAGATGTCAAATGGAGGAGGATGGAAAAATGGAAAGAGTTGGAGGGAGCAGAGAATGTGTGATCTGATCAAGAGATTAAAGGGCAAAGGAAAGAGAAATGAGGAAAAGGGAGAAGGCAGACACCTACACTGTTTTTGGAGCCTGAATTTAGTCAGTCCTAGATCTATACTTAGGTACTAAATACACGCTTCAGAAAGATCCTGAGCACTCATCGACTTCACAAAAGCTGCAGAGTCCCCAATACCTTTGGAAAGGAGGCAGGGCAAGCTCTGAGCACGCAGCCTGCTTCAAGTTTGCCATATTTCAGTTGCTCAGCTTCTATTCTAAGCTGTATCTCAGTTTTGTGGCTTACAATCAGCTTTAGGTGTTTCCTCTGTTGAGCAAAGCTGTTTATTTTTTTGTTTGTTTGTTTTTGTTTTTTGTTTTTTTTTGAGATGGTGAGGAAGGAGCACAGATCTTACCCCGAAGGTTTGAAAGCATCTCCAGTTGTCTCCAAAATGCCCCCTAAGAAACTGCTCTGCTCAAATAGAGGCTGGGTGTGGGACAGGGACTGGGGAAAGGACAGTGCACACGCACTCCCAGGTCAGCAAATGCATCATCCAGAACTTTGTGTCTTTAACACACACGGCCTCTGAAGCCTAACAATTTGCTTGGGCCCTGAGGAGAAGGGGCTGCAAGCCAGGCAGGGTGAGAAACTCTGGGAGACACCGGGAGCTTCACAGTGCTGTGGGAAATTGGGCTGTATGGGCAAAACTCATGACTTCATCCTCCCAAGGAGCATCTTCTGCAGGCTGGGAGCACGGGCTGCCTCCGAGCTCTGCAACTGTGCAAACAGGAACCAAAAATGTCAAAACCAACCAATTCCTGCCTTGACTGAAAGGCAAAACAGATCTCAGGGATTTCAGTTTAAAGATCAGAATATCTAAATGTCGTTCCAGCCAGAACGGATGTCGAAGTGTTTAGTTTTAATCAACATGCAGATGTGCCAGTAAATAAGGCTTTGAGAATAAGCAATTGCTGCTTTTTGTACACATCTCAGACTTTGTGGAGTAAATGGCAAAGACTGCCAAATCCCATTTGTTACTTCTAACATGCGCTATGTTTCATCTTGTTTCTATGGCAATAATCCCAACAAAGATTACGAGTCCATATAGATCAAGAAATAAATCTCATGGACATATTGCTGTCTAGATGAGGGAAAGCAAAAGTTAGAACAGCTGTGAACTTACAGGACACATCCAGGCTTTGGTGTAAAACAGAACTCAGTGATTTATTCTGTGCAATCCCTCACTGTCAGCACCATTTTGTATTATCAAATCAAAACGTGTCTAAACAGGATATTGCCTGAACTTTTACATCTCATTACATGAGAAATCTTGCTGAAATACATGGTAATACTTCTTGAAAAAAGTTTTTTTTTTTTTAAACAAACTGAATAAAACCAGCTGTACACATGGTGCTGAGACATCCTTCTTGGGTATTGTCAAGAAATTAAGTTTGACTTTTTACCATGAAGTTCCTGATCTGATCTACAGTTTTCAGGCAAAGCCAGCATCAGATCTGTTTTGATCTGAACTGCTGCCTGGCTGCCACCTCACTTGCCACTGCAGGGAGCGATGCTTCTGCCATCAACGTTGTGCATTTGTTGCAGACCTGAAGGTTTTAATGTCATGTCATGTTGTTCACTGGGGGGTTTGGAAGGAGCAAAGATGCCCTGCTAACAGCACACAAGCTCTACTGGCAGTAACAATGGCAGTGAAATACCACGTGTGCCTTGGAGGACCAGTATGATAAATGGTGTTCTGGAGGGAGCACTGCTGGGGAGGGAGGGGGGTCTTAGTGAAGGGCAGACCTCCATGCCCAGCCATGCAAAATGACTGATGGCACAGGTGGCTGCACAGCTACAGCATTCAAACCAACCCTGTGCTCCACAAGACTGACACCTGGGGCTGTGAAAACCACCTCCAAACTGCTTTAAAGAACAAGTAAAAAAAAGCCAACCCAAACAATACCTCCCAAAAAAGGAATGGAACCTGCTTCTGGGATGAGTCTCCATTCTACAGGCGCCCCCAGATGGGAGAAGGCAGGATGAGTAGCTCCTTCCTTGCCTACAGAAAAACAAGACTATAACACGGAAAAAAGCAGGCTGGACCCTACACAAAAAAGGCAATAAAATAGGCAGAACAATTTATTTTACCAAAAAGGCAATGACCACCTGCAGTGGCACAGTGTAACCCCAGCTCCACGCAGGCAGTGCTGAGCAAGAATGAGCACATAAATACCCTGGCTGCTTGCTGGGTCACTTTGCAACAAAGCATCCTGGTCACTGTCCCTGATGCTGGGGCTGTGTTTGGCCAGGAGACTCTGGTCAGGAAATGCTGCAGCTCAAGCATAACTTGTTCAGCTGTGGCTGTTTTGGATAACAGAAGTTGGGTTTGCTGGCAGCAATCCTACCGGCTGCAAAGGAAATGCACTTCTGTGGTGTCATGGAAATAACCGAAATGGGGAATCTTCGTTTGCATTGTTATTGCCCTCTGCTCTTTTCTGCTGTTCTTCTTTCTCACCATTCATTTTCCTTAGCTTTTACTGACAATTACAAAGTGCTTTTTCTTTACATTCTTATTAATGTATTCCACACTTTCTTAAGATTGAAAAAAAAATAAATAAATAATGGTAATATAATGCTTCATAATCTTTTCTTCACTGTCCAGGACAGCTCAGTGATGAAAGCAAGTAATTAATAGACACTTCTCACTGCAGATCTTAGAAAACCTTTATGGACTTGATTTGCTGAGCCAGAACACAGAAGCAAACAATCACCAATACTTGAGAGAGAAGCCACCCACAAACCCTGCACTTACCTACACCTGCAAGTGCCTTAAATCTCTGAAAAGCCAGTGCCCAAACCTGGAGAACTGAAGAGGACATGGCTCAGAGAAAGGGCTGCTAAGCACACTGCAGTGGGGGCCACCGACCTGCTGACAGCCTGTCTCCTCTCCCACTGATGTTTCTCCAGTCTCAAACACAGGCTGCAGCAAGTGGTCCAACGTGCTAAAGGAGCTGAGATGAAAGCATCCCACCAGCACTGCCCTGCCTGCTGTTACACCATCCCTGCAGCAAGTACAGTTAATGCTTACGTGGACACAAAACGTCCCGGAAATATTTAATGTGTTTTTTAGTGGCTTTGATGTGATAAGCGTTTTATCCTTTTATCAAAAACTTAATCACAGTGTTTACTTTTGATCTACATTTCATCTCTGCCTTCCATCTGCTCTGCTTCTCTCAAGGGAAACAAGAGCTGGTGCCATGTGACAAACAGAGCGGGGCTGCGGATGCATCTTCCCACCCACTTAACTTCCAGATTAACAAAATAAATAAAACTCTTCCCACTTCAAGGATGAAAGGCACGAGCTTCCGAAGATCCCTCACCAGAATTACAGGAATTGGAGAGGATGGTAAGGGTAGGTGTGGAGTTGGGGTGTCCACCTGTGCCATCACAGAGGCTTCAGACCACGATGGAGCAAAAGCTCTGGACACAACTCACTGCTCAGTGAGCACAGGCAAGGAGCTGACCCAGGGTGTGGGTGACCCAAGGTCATGAGTAACCTGGCAAGGCACAGACTTGAGCAGATATCCCTAAGTTAGGGATTTTGTTATTTAAAAAATTATTATTTAATAATTTATTATCTAAAATACATAAAGCTCTTCCCACTTCAGGGACGAAAGGCACAAGCTTCTGAAGATCCCTCACTAGAATGACAGGAGTTGGAAAAGATGGTAAGGGAAGGCATAGAGAGGGAAGCAGAGGAAAGAGGAGAGAAAATTCCGATGTTTCAAAAAGAAAACCATTGCACAATAATTGCTTCCAGTTGTCAAGACCGTGGTTGTAAATGCTTTTTTCAGCTGGAGTACCTGGCATTAACAAACTCATAATGTACTTGGTGCTGATGTAATTAGGAAACTGGTAGGAGATGTAACTTCACCTTCTCAACAGTTCATAAAACATTCAATTTACAGCCATGAATTCGTGAGAATTGAAGAAAACTCAACCTGTCAATCCCAATACCATTGGAAATGGTTAAATGAGCAATGAAATGAAGCCACGCAACTTACAAACACAAAAGAATCAGCAAAGAAAAGAACCATGGGATGGGAAAGGTGGGGAAAAAAACACTTAACTGCAATATTCTCCAAACTCAATAGCAATGATTACACTTAGGCACAGACCAGCTCCCTCTCCTTTCCTATTTATTCCTCACATCACTAAAGCACTTCACTGAGATTCACATCAATGAGATTGCAAGAGCAGCAAGTGAATTTACGAGCTTTGGTTTCTGGGTATCTAATGAGACACAACACACAGAGGTGTGTGGGGCAGCTCCAACCAAGCTGCAGCTTCCATAGGGCACTATGGAAGCACGTAAAGCACAAATCCTCCTAATCCTGCTTTCAAGGGAAGTCTCACACCAAAATGACCTCTGCTGTAAAATGCAGATACATACTTTCCAGTTTCCCCATAGCAAAGTGCTCTAACCAGAAAGACCCAAAGATTCTACAGCTCAGCCCAGCACCTCCAAACCAGCATGCATGGCCCAGCAGTCATCAGAGCACACAGACAAAGCCTTTGGGGCTCCATCCTCTCCCTGCTGGCACCTGGACAAGTCAGAGAGCAAAGGCTCTCAGGTCAGGCACAGAAAGCAGCCTGGCTCCATCCTCTGCAGCAATGCTCCAAAACAGAAACACTGCCAGCACTGCTAGAGCTGGGCCTGATTTCATTCCTTGAAGGACATTGCAATGCGACAGAAAAAAGATACAAAAGCCCACAGAAATCACTTGGCTCTGCATCTTGCTTATTTGCTCTGAGCTGGAACAAGAGCTTTTATTCTCTGAGGTTTGCACACCACTGCTTTCAGAGCAGCCAACAGGAGTGGCACACACACACCTTCCAGCTCCATTTTTTCCATCGTGTCATTGAGAACAATCATACTGACTCCTGCAATAGAGGCTTACAAGCAACATCTTGCAGTCAAAATACTACAGCAGAAAAACAACCACGCTAACCAATTACCTGAAAATCTGACAGACGTGGCTCAGAAACAGACCCAGTTTATAGGTAAGGAGGAAACATTAAATCAATTACCAATACATCACAAGGAAGAACAAGGTCACCTTGCTGAAGGAATGTTTCTGTTTATGCTCATGTCCGAGTATTTTGTTCAATAGAGAAAAATGAAAACCTGATTATCGTGAATTTGGTAGACTGGGCTGAAACAGAATGTAAATCAGAAACGAGAAGATTTATGGCCAATTAAATTGAACTCCAATCAAAATCTCATTCAGGCAACAGTTCCCCGGGGGCTTCAATTTGTTAGTGCCACATTTTTTTAATAACTTTCTTTTTCATGTAACATCAGCAATAATAAAAGCCCTTCAATAACAAGCTGAGCAGCAAACGCATTATTTATCTTAAAATGCCATCATTGCCTGGAATCAGAAAGCAATGAAAGCACGCACTGTAATCACTCAGGAACAACCCCCCATAAAACCACTGATGTAAAGCTTTTTTCTTAGTCTCGGAACAATTTCTCTTTTCATTAAATTGGTTCAAGTCTGAAGTATTTCTCCTGAGTAAGAGTGACTTGGCACCAACCCTGGCATGAGACGGAACACCGGCTCTGATGTCTCAGGACGCCCGCGCAGCTCAGACACTTTCCCAGTATTATGGCTGAAGTGCAGGGCCTGTGGCATATCTGTGCCTCGTTACTATCAGATTCTTAGCAAAGGAGAATCCCATCAATGTATTCCAGATGCCCTTGACAATATTCAAATGTATGCTGAAGGCGACAGTCTGGATTTGCGACAGTCTGGATTTCTCTCCCTTTAGGCAAGGCAATCCATTCTCTTCTCCAACATGCTGTCTCTCCCCTCGTGCCTCCTGAGTTCCAGGCAAAACCCTTAGATACAAAGACTAAGAAAAGGATAATGAACTCAAATGGAGTAAGGAAAATGAGAGCGCTCAGAGCGGGACTGAGTCACTCTACTTTTGTTATAAGCAGAATTGGAAAATTTGCCCGGAGTGAAGTCTGAGCTCAATCAGGCATGGACAGAGAGGGGAATCCCGGAACAAAACCATGCAGGCAGCATTCCCAGAAACCACTGACATCAACAGGAGTCTGCTGGCTCACTTCAGTCCTTGCTGATGGGCCACCGCTGCGAGTGCCTGCAGATCAGCTGCACATGGATCTCCTTGCTCAGACAGTAGGAGAGGTGAGGAGGTTCTTTAGGGAAAACCAGAGTTGTCAACCTGAGGGCTGTATGGTCTTGTAGGGCAGCCCGGGCTGTGACATAACAAAAATTCACACTTAGAAATGAGAAAGCAGTTGTGTGGATTTTAATACCTAAACATGCAGACACTGGGAGGACTTCAGAGCTCCTCTTGAGGACAGCTTCTACCAGCCCAAACCTGGAAGAATCAAAGGCTTAAAAAAGCAGTGTGGTGAGTCCAGCTCCTGCAGCACTGACAGCTTTGCATGAGCAAGGATGCCTCTCCCCATCTAAATGAACACCGTCTCCACGGCACACTGTCAGAATTACAATGGAAAGCCCGTAAATAAAACAAATACGCAGACTTAAGTCCTCCTCTCATGACATCTTGGTGAGAACAGGCCTTGACAGGAATAAAAACCCTCCCACACTAAGCAAAGCGATTCTGCTCTTTATGCAGAAGGAAGAAGGAAAGCTGTATATCAAACAAATAATTACAAGAGCAGCTTTATCAGTCCCTGCTGATTGCTCTCGGCTCGGTTTGATGATTCTGCCAGCGCTCCGCAGGTTGTTCAGAGAGGTGCATGTCACAACATCTCACTCGCAGTTCTTTCATTTATTAGCACCTACTGCTACCTGTCTCCCAGTCAAAAATCTTCGCATACATTTAGAAATTGGTCTCCTGGAGCCTGTCAGGAAGGCTTAAAAACCTATAAATCAGTTTTTTTATATACACGTAGCTCCTCAGACAGACTCCATGTGCATACATGAATGCATAATGATGCACTTTGGGCATTACACACACACAGCTATATATATATATACACACACATATAAAAGCATATACACTTTTATATAAGCACACCCCACCCCGGTACATAACTACAGCAATTCCAGCACCCTCCCCATCACAGCTCTAATTTGGGTAAGGCTGTGCTCCATATGACTTTTTATTTCCTCCCAAATTTGCTAAAACATGTAAGGAAAGAGGGTCTAAACTTCTTCACAATGTTGGTGCTTCCTGAAAAGCCATGTAAGGCCTGCCAGCAGTTCTGATGACACACGAATACAGGATTTCACCCACCACGTGGGAAGAGACACAGAGTGCAGGGCTGCACAGCACAGCCAGCACCAGCTACAGAATTTGCTTTTATCATTCCAGCAGCCCCGGAGAACTGCAGACTGATCAGCTGGCTCTCGTGCTGTACGAGCAGCATATGGACACGTCTCCCTAAAAGAAACGAGCTTGTGAGCTTCTGGATATCCCCTTCTGGAGCACCATCTGCACCCACTGCCATGGCACGACCAGGGCAGCCAGGCACACGCCGGCACTGGCACCCGCCAGCCCCCGAGGAAGCAGCGACACGCTCTGCAGCTGTCCCCAAATCCAAGCATCTTCACCCTGGATACGCTCAGCCCACGCAAATTCAGCCTCCATTTCAGCAGCCAAAAAGCCTTCTACCCACAGATTTTCTCAGGTTGGATTAAGTATTAAAAAAACCAAAGGTTGCACTGATATTTAGGGTAATGCAGCAAGACTGTAGCTGGAAAATAAACCCCTCAGCTTCAGAGAAAGGGCATTTTAGCTTCAACCCACACACCTCAGGTGAGGATGCTCCCATGCCTTGGGAAGTGCTGTGCTCAGCCCCGACCACCCAAGCAAAGGGGCAGGAGCAGTCAGCCGCTGAGCTGGCTAATTGCTCATTAGCAGAAATTAACTCTGCAAGACACTTCTGTGGTCGCTGCTAAAAGTCTGTCATTAAAAGGGACTGCAGACATCAGTTCTCAGTTTCCATCAGAGCCTCGGTTACGTGATGCCAGCTTTGGCTTGGCGATCTGCTCTTGGAGGAACCAGGGAACAGCCTGCACTGAGCTGCCCCATCCCAGCTCACCTCTCACGTGGGCCAGCAGCAGACATTGCATGAAAGGAGTAATAGTGCTGCAGGAGGCTAAGATACAATGGTTTGCTCTCTTGTAGGTAGAACTAGGTCTTCCCCTACAGCGCAGGATTTTAAGTCCATCCAAGATTTGCTACAGTTCATTATTCTCAGCGCCCATATAAAAATTACAGCCTGCAGGAGCCAGCAAGCAGAAGCCCTGGTAGAGCTGGGGAGCTTGGTGAAATACACGTGTGTGGAGGAGACGACTTATAAGGGGATGGATTTTTTCTTGGCATCCTGTCATTGATTTTGGTGGTATGAAGCCCAGGGGTGAATACAGTCCAAGACATACACAAAATGAGCTAAAATCTGAACTGCACTTACTGACCTCGTAACTCCTTAGCAGTTGAAATGTGGGTTACAAAGCCAATTTCCATAAAGGACACGTTCAGTTAACAGTGGGAGACTGTGCTGACTCAAGCTGTGTGAGCACACCAGCTAGTAATTTCCCACATAATCTACATTCATTCCATACTTTTTGGAAGTTCTCCTCTAAAGATTGTGTCAAGGGTGCAAATCCTAGTAGACCACTAGGATATATGACCCACAAAAAAGGACACAGCTGATTTAACTCATTACTCCAGCACTTCGAGGACCCCCAAACACCACGCTTTTTCTCCCCCTCGCTTTCCAAGCCTGTGGGAACAGCTTGCTTAGCTTATAGACCTCCTGCATGGGTACTTTCAAGCAAATGCCTCTCCATAGCACTAGAGCCAAAACGTGCTGTACAGAGGCATGGGGAAAGCCCCTGCATTCATCTCTGGACAGGGTCCGACATAAAAACCTGTATTCATCTGTTCACTCAGCATCTCTCTTGAGCAACAGGATGTTTTTTTAAAGCAGCAACCACAATTGTTACGAAATTGTGCTATTTTAATAATACGACAAACCACTTGATATAACATTTGAAAGAACACCAGAGTTGTTACCCTTTGGCTAAATGTCTCACCCTTACTTAATCTTCTAAGACTCCAGACCTGCACAGACAGAGACATTCACAACAGGACTTTAAACACCGTAGGGGAATTTCTGGTAAAAATTATGCATATACAGATATGCAAATATATGTAAGATTTGCAAAAGGAAGAGTCTAATGTCACCTGTAATCTCTCGAGCACATAGATTTATACATGCAATTTAAAAAACCCTTGACTTCCCACACCTGCATGGGAAATTGTATGAATCACAGGCTCAAATTAGGTCAGGCACTGCCACATAGCTGGAGCCAAATTCAAGCCACCT
The DNA here is from genome assembly GCF_987193195.1 of Phasianus colchicus. Taxonomy (NCBI): domain Eukaryota; kingdom Metazoa; phylum Chordata; class Aves; order Galliformes; family Phasianidae; genus Phasianus; species Phasianus colchicus. The sequence goes on along the minus strand of NC_143450.1, from coordinate 14,558,607 downwards.
GATTTCTGTTCAGCAGTCACAAAAGGCGTCAAGAACTTCAAATCAGTGTGACCATTCAAAAAGTATGCTTCTGCTGCCTGTGGATAAGGGCAGTCAGCCCCGCTCCCCAGATAAACCAATTGCTCATGTAAATGTTGATAGTGCCAACATGAGCTATTGCCTTTAAAAATTCAGCTTCTGGTATTTGCAAATTTTCTAGAAGTGCTAATACCAAAACCAGAAGCGTGCTGCTTGTCTTGAAATGTTTATTCAGCTATATAATCACTTCAATTTGAATAATTCTAAAGGAGCTGAGCCAGCAGCCTGTTTCAAACAATGAATATTGATAGGAATTTGCAAGCACAGGTTTATGATCAGTTTAAGGCAGTAACCAGAAGAAACATACAGCGTGTTGTTAAGTGGACATAAAACAAAAAGGCACAAGATAGGAAGATGGGCCTCAAAAGCTATTCTGTATTACTTAGAATTTATTAGAATAATTACAGACCAGTGATCAAGATGGTAGCAGTGTGTCCACAACTTCCATAGATGGATCTTCTCTGTTTCCCTGCCAAATGTACCACATGGATTCAAAATTTGGGAATACGGCACCAGTTGCACTCACACCAGCATCTGCTGTTGCAGGAGTTTGCAGAAGGATGGACACGGGACAGGTGAAGATTTCATTGCTGAGTGCAGACAGGATGGACACAGCATATGACAGTCTGATTAAGAAGTAATCTCAACTCCATAAAGAAGAGACACTGGAAATGACAGATGTAATGAAGTGCTGCATTCAAGGCAGCAAAGCCTTGGGTTTGAGCATTGGTTTGTAAACAACATGAACTAGATGAGAAAATGTAAGAATGGCAGTCAGATAAGTTCAGCAAGGTTTTTGCCAGCACAACCACAGAGATGAAATGCCATATACAAACAGCAGTGCACCTTCTCATGGTGGGCTATGACATTATTGATGGTTGGACTGGATGATCTTGGAGGTCTCTCCCAACTTTGGTGATGCTATGATTACTCTTTAGACATAGCATGTGGTTATTCAGTTCTTTGGTATGGTGCCTTAAGATCCAGGGTGCTTTCCCCACACTTCAAATTCTTGAAGTCCATTTCACCTTTCCCTGATGTACTTTCAGACAGCACTGAAATTGCAGTTGGTGTTTCTTTGGTAACAAGCAACACCAAGAGAATCCATTTAGGATGGAACTAGGGAAGTAACCAGCTGGAAACCCATAATGAAGGAAAGCTTGCTTGTTACCTTCCTGAGGGATGTGGGGGAGGGTAAAAGTTAATGGAAAGATAATCAGGAACTCTTCAGGGATATTAGCTTATAGGCCAGGAGCATGTATTCAACCCGAGACTTGTTTGCATATCAAGAGACTACAGGAAAAGGTGTGACAGCCAAATGCAGCTTATGAAAATATGGCTATCTGTAAAGCTGATAGCTTCTTTGCATGTGAAAACACAGTCCTAGCATTCAGCCTGGCAACTGAAGCTAAATAACATCAATATGCCTGTTTGGGGCAGCCTGCACAGTGAAATCACTTATGAAATTTATACTGCTTTCAGCAGATATGCCTGGGACTCAGGGAAATAAGCTGGGTGGTTTTCTTTACTTTTTTAATATTTTTTTTAATGGATTTCAAGGATTCATGCTTGAAATGTCCATGAAAATGAAATATTTGGGCTTTAAAACAACCTAGAATTTGGAGATTGCTCACAAACATCAAGCTGTGCTACAACAGGACTGGATTCAGCTTTAGACAGAGCTTCAGCTGTTTCAGTTCTCCAGTGAGTTTTAACAGATTAAATATTGTTTTCTAAGCGAAGGTATCTGAAGATCCCATCTCCATGCCATGGCTCTAATTCCCTTCCATTCCCAGCTGGTTTACATAAGTGCCACCGTGTGTCGGCCAGCCCTGTGCCCTGACCTCCCTGCCAAGCCCAGCACAAAACTCCCCTTCTCTTCCTGCTCCGGCCGGGCTGGCAGTGTCACCACACACTATTAAACAGTATGAAAAGGAAGAATTACTGAAAGCCTTTCATTGGGCAAAGTGCTCAAACACAGGATTTTATTATTAGAATCTGTTTTGTCAAAAAGCAGGATATTGGCCAAGATTATCTCAATCTGTTTTGTGATCATTTCAGTGAAATCTTCCGTGTTGGCCAAATCCAGAAATGTGTGGGAAATTAAGTTATTTATCCCATTATGGCTCTTTTACTGTGCAAATGACCAATACCCTTCATTATTGTCAGGGCATTTTTAACTATGTGCCCATCACGCACAAATACATGATTGCTTTCTTGTTTATAATTTTTATTAACATACTGAATATTTAGATGGCTACCACATAATTACCCAGGGGGAAAAAAATCTCCCTCATACATATGGTGCCAATTCACCACCATGTTACAGGACTGTAGTCAGTTTTACCATCTGAGTCACTTCTCAGCAGGAACTCAATTGAGAAGTTCCCAAATCCTCCACTTTTAAAACATCCCTTTTTACGTTACAACTGTTCTTCAATCCACTCCACTGACACACACAAGCCAGGAGGAGCTGGAGTTGGAAGGTTATGCCAGAACTCATTCGTTATTCAATGCCCACTCCTACAGCAATCCCCAAATGACCCTCCCACAAGAAAAGGGCTTGTCCCAGCACCATGTCTCCATCCTCTCTCGAGTATTTCTTGCCATTGCATTAGCAAAGTTTTAAAAATTTTCACCTTCTCTAGGCAGTTCAATGACACTTTGGATTTGCAAGTATTTTATCAGATGAGCAGTTTTGCTCCCTCTGCACACATCTCACTATCACATTTGTACTGGCTTTCTTCCAGCCAGGAGACCTAGAAGAATCCTGAAAAGGTCTTTGTATTCAACCCAAACCTTCTGCTGAGCTGTGGGCACTGTCTGTAGAGTGCCTCTATGAAAATGACATCATGGTGTGACAAACTTGTTCTTCTGACAGTAAAGTTTGTTTGGCACACAAGTCAAAACCAAGCTTTTTCAAACTGTCAGCATCTTGAGCTCAGTCTTGCAGCTAAATACCAAGTTGTGCTCTTTCTACTTCATGTCTTGCACATCAGCAACAATGCGAACTCGGCAATCAAACCTGAGCTGGCGTTTTTTGTGATGACTCACAGAGCTGATTAAAATACAATTGCTCTCCCAGATCTGTACTGGCTCAAAAGGGCTGCAAATGTATCAAAGAGGTGTCTCTTAATTCCCCACCCTTTGTTCAGAAAATTAAACACACACAGAGAAGAGACAGATGCAGTAATGGAGCATGCATTTTGCCCTCGTTTGTAACCAAGCCAATCCTTAACTAATGGGGCTTGATGCAGTTGTACATTATGATTTCAGATGGGCGTCTTTACTCACGCTGAGTTATGCGCTCCGAGAGTAGCAGGAACAAAACCGGGCACTCACAAACTGAAGCATTGAGCAATAAGGCTGGAGACAGACTCTGTAAGTTAAAATGACATTTAGTAGCATAACAGCCACATAACCTCAAGATAGAGGCTCTTAACCCATAGCAGGCTTATTTCTAATGCCGTATTTGTCACAGGTGACATGAAGTTACATACTCCCCAGACAGCAGTGGCATACAATAGAGAAACCTTCAGTTGCTCTGAAGGCAAAAAATATTTGTCCTTGTCACCCAGCAGAAGGTGGTAACCCCCAGCCCAGCATGCTGTAATCACAGCAGCACAGTGAAACCACAGGGAGGAAAATTAAAGCAGGAGAGAGGCAGTGCCTACCTTCCAAATCGATTTCTCCTAAGGCATGCCTCTAACCCTGCTCTGCAAGACGCTGCTGCTGTGCACTGGCGATGCCTTTAAAAGTCTCTAAAGCAGTCAACAAACATCAACCTCCGAAACAGCAGCCTGGATCCTCTGGATGAACCTCGGATGCGACTCAGCATGGGAATACAGCCTCAGAAGCACAGGGCATTCTCTTCAAAACGCTCAAACTGCTTCAAATCGCTCTTCCTTCTCCCTGGTATTTTTAATTGTGCCTTTTTGGGCTACTATTTTAAAAGTTTGGGCCTAGGGAAAGTTCTGCCAAGTCCTAGCAGAGCACAATGTAATTTTAAAATTACAGTCTGACAAACTGCTGCTTAGAGAGAGCGATCATCTTAAATGACTGGGCAGGCTGTTCCAAATCGCTGCTTTACACGAGCAGAGAAAGGGCTGCAAGAACATGAAGCGGTCACTGCTCTGACCCCATGTGGGTCCCAGCAACTGCACATCACCACGATGCTAATGGAAACCCCACAGAATTGCACTGTCCTTAGTTGGCCTGAATTCAGCTGCTGCGCTGAAACGTCAGGATGACACCGGTGTGAGGCTGCTCATGCCTCGATCCAACTCCAGGCTGCTACCACAGGGCTCCATCAAACACAGATAAATCATGTCTCCCAGATACAATTAAATCCCTTTGTGTTACTGAAGTCTGAGCTGGACTGAGCACTAGGGGATATTATGCAGAGATTGGGCACACAAGGAACAGAGCTGATGCTCTAGGCACCAATCTGGATTCAGGCCGGATGCAGGATTGAAAAAGCAGTGATGGATGATCTCTGCATCTCGGCAGAGATGAAAGAAACACCTGTTTCCACTCCTTCAGGCCGCCCTGCAGCTCTCAGTCCCATCAACAATCACACACCTGACACAAGCAGAGCAGTCCCAAGTAACACTGCAGCGTAGTTCCACCAAATAAACAGGAATGATGTCTGAATGGCACCTCCACTCTGAATCCTGGGATCCCACTCAGCTCCTCCAGGACCACAACGTGAAGGGATCCATGGGGAGGATTTGAGAAGACATCAAAGGGAAAGGAAGACACAGAGCACTACTCGTCACTCACTCTGCACAACCATGCTGTAGATACTAGGATAACACATGGCATAGGGGGAACAGCAAAAGGCTGGGAAGCAGCTGGCAGAAACTGAAGCCAAACTTCAGGGAAAAGCAGCACTGAAAAATGTTCTAGACCCAGTTCAGTCTCTTTTAGCCTCAAACATGCCCATACCCTTCAGTTGCCCCTACTGGATCCAAGGTGAGGGTCAGCATGTGACATGCCAGCCCCACACTGCTGACCACCTTGCTGGCAGGCAACAAACAGCTTTTGGTTGCCTACCTTCACTGCGTAAATATGAGTTTGCTGCTGGGCATCCAACTGTGGCCCATGCTGATTTATCCAGGGGGAATTCATCCCTCAATCTGCCTAGGGGGAAGAACGAATTCACTTTTAAGAGTTTACAGACTTGCTCGCAGCAGGTGTGCGTCCCTGTTTTCCAGCTTCAGCAGTCTGTAGAGCTTTACTTGCTGCTGGCTGTGACCTAGAGCATTAGTGCTGTAAAAGATTTACATTTAAAGCATATTAGTAACACTTTTTAATGATGAGAGAGGCATTTCAGTAAACAGTAAATTGTGCAGAAGCTCTGCTTGGCAGAGTTATCGATAATCCTATTAATGACAAGGTGCAATTTACAGCAAACTGACAGTGGAAAGGAGATACAGTACTTATGTGAAACAAAAAGATAATACAATATTATTTCATTGACTGTGCTTTCTCTTAATTGCCTTGTTTTGTACGCTTGGGGCACACAATCCATCATGGATGAAGTTGTTTGTTCATAAAACAGCACGCAAGAGGTTTTTAATCCAAGATCCCTCTAGCTGCATTTCAGGATTTATTTCAGAGTTGTCTTCAATTTTTCTATTTTGTGCAAGTTTATCCTAATATTGGGAAGCACTTCTCTGAAAAGAAACTGCTGTGCTCAATTGTACTACTTGCACTTCATTATGGGACTGCTTACAAAGGCTTTATTCAGCAGGACTGCACAAAGAGACATGATTTGCAAAACAGACCACAGCTCCCATGTCATTTGTCTGTGCCCCAGGTTGGCAGAAGGGCCGCTGGCCTTCAGGACTGAATCCAACAACTATTCATCTGCGTGCATCAAAGTGACCCACGTCCAGTGCATGTGTTATAGCAGAAGCACTGAGAATTTGAGGGGTTAGACCCAATGATCCTTTCCAACCCCTGTGATTCTGTCATAATACCCTTTGCACAAATACAAAATAACCCTAACAAAGTGGACGCTGTCATTTTAACATAATAAGCAAATTTCATTCCTAATGATGTATCTATCCTATTAACAACAACAAACCCGGAAACTTTCATGACTGCAGAAAGACACATTTGAGGCTTTAAAATCATTTAAATGATTTGTTTTCTTTTCAACATTAACTCATCTTCAGGTGTCTGCGTGGGAGGGCAGACTGATGGTTACTCAACAGAGGAACTTGAGGCTGTCTCCATATAATGGAAACAATAGGCAGTCTGAAAAGATCTGCTTCAGACCAGGCCAGGGCCCAAACACAGAGGAAGAGACTGGAAACATCCTGTAAGAGAACTGCTTGACTCGAGCTTGTGTGTGGCTTTCCTTCAGCTTAAGATTCCCAAGGCTCTCACAGACAGGTTTGGTCATTACGCCACAAACAGCTAAAATGCCCAAGGTGCACATTTTTGTACCATATCTAGTGCTAAGAATGCAAACTATGCTGGGAATGAAGCTGACGAATAAATGCATTTTATTTGTAGTTTTAATTATTGGGTGAATTCCATTTACCACCTAGAATATGAATGTGGTTTATTGCAATAATAAGCATTAGGCACAAATCCAAGCAAGGCAGAAGGGGCATTAAATTGTGCTGGCGTTTGTTGAAAGCATTTGACATTTCTCCATTTCATTTCCTGGGTGCGACATCATAAATAAGCTCAGTAAACTGTTGCTTAAAGCCCTGGCCAATGTGAAACCCTACTTGATGGATTTATTTCAAGTATACCCTGTCCTCCAAAGCTGCTGGGAAACAATAACTTGTCACGGCCAACCTGATAGTTCTGGACCCTACACTGTAACATCTGCAAAGCCATTTCCAGAGCTCACCTGCAGAGTTGCTAAAAGCAACTGGGAGCTGACAGCTGCTGGCTCTGGTGGCTGGGGAAGCAGCAGATAGGCCGAGTGGCATTTTGGTGTCCTGCATCTCTTGCATTGCCAAAAATGGAGACTGCTGCAAAGTGAGGAAACAGATTTGGATTTTTTCAACTCATACTCCATGGTTTAGAAGAACTAGAGAAATATTCCTTGCTTAGGATAAGAACATTAGCCCATGTTTTCTTACAGCTCTACCCCCCCCCAGCAACCAAATTGTCCTAGCCAAAAGAATTCAAAGTCATTCAGAACTCCGTCTTGCAAAAATCATCAGCTTAACATTACATGCCTCTGGCAAACACAACAAATTTCAGCTGAGGGTGCTCCTCCAGGTGTGTGCTTGTTAAAGCATACATGTTGTCGGCCTCCTCCGCACAGATGACCGACATTAAAAGCACCAGAACATGCACTCTCCAACTCACACAGCCTTAGCTTGATGCACACTGCAGACAGATGGTCACAGGTTGCTGTTAGCTCAGCTGCACAGTGAAAGCAGCAAAACCAATTCAGTTCTGGGGATCCTACACTTACCTTTTCTACGGCTGATGGCAGCTGGTAGCTCACACCACCACAACAATGCACAACACCTACCTTCGGGTTTTCCCACTCAGAAAGCTGTTTCCCACTCACAGTTACAGTGCTGCAACTGATACATCAGTCCCAACCCTGCGTGTATCCCTGCACAAGGCCATTTGCCACCCACAACCCTCTGCACATCCACAGCCCTACAGCAACACTTCCCTCTCTCTCACACACAGTGTGGTACTTCGGCCTCTGACCCGAGCAGGAGCCGCTGCGCAGAAGGAAAGAGCCCAAGAAGTCTCCACATTATCATGGCTTTCCACAAACAACTTCAAAGGAAGGCAGAGATCCTATCTCCAGGATAGCTGGGACAGCACTGCCTGTGCAGACAGGCTCAGCCCAGTCCTTCATCCTGTAACTTGCAGGATCTTCATACAGCAGAGAATTCAAGGCCACGTTGGCCAACGGCTCCTACACTGTGCCCACAGGACGGTCATTGCTGCTTCTGTGGAAGTGTGACAACACATACAGCCCATCCCATAGGAGACAGGTGTTTACTGCATGGTGCACAGCAACCACCATTGTTTTTGGTTAATAGTATTCAAATCTTGCATTGTTTTGTGTTCCAGAATTACTTCTACTGGTTTACTAAACACACGTAATTACATTTCCATTAATACAAAACCCGTTTCCTGTCATGCCTTTACATTCAAATCAGCAGTTCAGCAATACTCGAATGCACATCTGAAGGATGGCAATCCCTGGGAGCTCTGGGTGCATCTTTACAGAAGAATCTCTGCCCATGAAGCAGAGAACAGGAGCTACATCTGTCACCAGAAGTAAACAACGCTGTCTTGAAAAAATACCATGGGTGCCAGTGTGCAGCTGCAAAGCCCAAGGGAAGCTCCATATGCTGCTAGATTTCTCCTTAGTGCTGTAGACAAGGGCTCCCTGGGCTCTGCACGAGCTGCTGGGGATGGGGCTGGGCCTGGCCCTGCTCATGGCTCCGCAGAAACCCTGGCACTCTTCCGTACGTCAGATTTCCAGAGCACTACAACTGCAGGGACCGCCAGTTCTGCAGCGATGCTTCACTCACACTCATGGAGTCACCTGTGTGTTTCCACAACCGACAGACTCTTTGGGTTACCAAATACCCTACAAGAAAGCACTGGAGAAGCAGGGGCAGACAAACACATCAGGGAGATCTCTGCAAAGGAAACCAGCTGAGCTTCACCTGCACGTGCCAGCTGCAGAAGAACAACAGGGCAGAGAGGGAACAAAATGACACGGTTCCAGCTCTCTCCCACTAACCAAGGTTCCCTCAGCATACTGCCCTGCAGGCTGCCATCAGCACCTGCACACACTCAGGGTGCTCAGCACAGCCTGCCCACAGCTCACATCACCCTCACATACCCTGAAACATGAATGAAGTTGCAGGGTGGCAAAGATAAGGATGGCACAAGGTTCCTCCCCTGGATGCATCCTTGTGCCGTGCCAGCCGGTGCTGCATTATGCACAACTGAAACTGCTCCAGCTCCACATTAGCATTCTGGAGCACAACTTTATCCTCCTGCCTCAGAGACCAGCCCCTGTTTTACATAAATCTTTAATGAAATGCTCTGCCTCAAGCACCGATGCCTATGCACAAAAGGCAGAGTTGAAGGAAAACAAGGTTTTTGCCTCCGAAAGAAAAAAGCATTTCTGTGGATAGCACATGGAAATTACACTTGCTATGCCCTGCTGGGATGCCTGGAGCACCACTAAGGAGAGGGTACAGCAAGGAGGCAACAATTCTAAGTACTTTCCAGGCAGGGTAGAGATTGGTTTGACTGTGGTACATCTGGCACATAGCAGGGCCAACCCATCTCCCAGCACATGTGCCCAGTTCCTGTGTGCGCAGGAGGTTGTAAGGCTGCAGTGCCACATTGCCACTGAATGTTCCTCAGCAGCAAAACAGCTTCCCACCCATCAGGAAGCTGTTTTCAAAACCTTCAGACTTTAAAAAAAAAAACACACCAAAAAACACACAAGCCTCTCAATTTTATATTCCCTCTGGGATCCTGAGCACTTGTGGTTAAGGCTGTCAAGTGCTGCAAGTCATTCTTTCATGAACAGAAAGGTTGTAAACGTCCACCTCCTCCCACAACACACACTAAATAAAAAGAATAATGGAAATCGACAGTACCATTGTGATCAAGGAGCAGAAACTGTTATTTTAAGATAAATCTCTAAGTATCATGAAACAAAAGATAAAATCATAGGGACTGGAAATATTGTGCAGTGAGGACAGTTATATCCCAATACAAAACAGTGACCAGGAGATGTTGTAAAGCCACAGAGCTGAGAATGCAGACTGCAGTGCCAAGACATCAAGCATTTAAAGGCTTCATACCGTAACGCTTGATTGATGTTTTCAAAGCAGACTACAGGAATTAAGACATGTATCTTCCATTAATCTTAATGGAAAATGTTTGTTGAAATCCCCAAGACTGCTTTGAAAAGGAAGTATTTCAACTTCACAGTCTGGGTTGGATGCCTACATTTTCATTTTAATATTCACATCTGCATGTTGGCCCGAGGTCAGCAAATCATTTAAATGTGTGCTTGAACATGCATCAGCCAACAGGCTATTCATGTGCTCAATATTAAGTAAACATACGAATGTCCCATCCAGAAAAGTTGTTCACATGGTTCTGCTTTGCTGAACTAGTGCCTAAAATCTGCAAAAAGGCTGCCATAAGGAAGTTAATATTTTGCCAACAAATGCCATGCTTATTCTTACAGACAAAGGCAATCTTGGAGACAAACTTCGAGACACACTCATATCTTTGAGACAACAGTTGCTTGTGCACTTCGGCTTTCTCCTGTGTATTTTGGGTTTTCAAATCAGGGATTAGAACATCCTTGCTTTTTCTGGACACCAAGAGTCTTGGTTTAAGTTTTCTATATGGCCTTAGCAGCTATTATGAGGATTAAAGAACAAAGCAAGAAAAACCTCCAACTCAAAACACAAAACTCTTAAAATAACAGAAAATGGAGTAGAATAAATCCTCCTCCTCAGATGGATTTCAAATACACAAAATGCAAAAGGCTTTGGCAATTCAAAATACCTTCAACCTTGGCTTCCCTTAATCCTGCAAGACAGCCCAGGGCATGATGCCCAAGGACAGGAGTGGAGCTCTGGGATTTGAGCTCAGTGCCCATGGACAGGCAGGGAGTCATTCCCTTGAGGATGAGGCATTTTGGGAAACATCACCACCACCATGCGGACACAATCTCAGACTTGGGAACGGAGTTCCCCACAAACGTGGAAGTATTTAGATGCCATCATCAGATTCTTGTTTACCCCAATCAACATGAATCTGACAATAAATTAATGAGTTCATGCACAAAACACTTTAGCTTTTTCAAGCCAAATAGTTATTTGTGGCTTTATTTTAAAACTCAGAAGTCGACACCAGACATGTAAAAGCTCAGCAATTTCCATTTGCAGATGCATCCAAGGTAAGCAATAAGTAGGTAAGACAGCAGTTTGATGTTAAACATAATCTGGAGTGACCGTGCACAACATGAAGGAGCCATCCCACTCTCCCACGCTGCCTGTTGCTTCCCCAGCAAGGGAGCAACTGGTAGACAAGTGAGACAAGTCTGCTCTGTCTGCTGAGCTAGCAGAAGATTAACACACCAAGAGGGGGAAGGAACCCTCCAAGGATTCCTTTGCCCCTTATCAAAATTGAATGACTCACAAAACGAGCCCGATGAGTCAGCTGCTGTTGGCCACACAACCTGTAAGCCTGAGGCAAGGGAAGAGATGCACACCTGCAAAAGAGGAGAGAGACCATCCGTTCTGGCATCAGTTCCCAGTTAGGGTAAAATCTTCAAACCCCACTCTTGGTGAGCAAGTGGCATCCAGCAAGTGTGGGGGAGGAAACAAACGCATGGCTTTTTGGGGCTAGCCAACAGACAGAGGCAGGTTTGCAGAATAATACATAACCAGTACATGCAGAGATGAGCACGTAAAAAAAAAAATTACAGCACATGGCTGGCAATCTGCATTATACTCACAGCTGTGCTGAGGCAAATGCAAAGGGAGGGCACACATTTGGCCTCCGCTCCATACAGCTGTAAGCTTGGCCCAAGTCCTGCCAAGCACGGAGTGCCATTTTTCATACCAAACCCCTCCTCCCTCCCTGAAACACTATTTCTGTGATTTAGAAGAAAGGACACACCTGAAAAAGGCAGAAAGACTCACCTACCCAGGGTGCAGGGGCCATAGGTGACGAAGGTACACGGTCCATTTACACTGGAGGTACCCTGTGGGCTACTCCCTGCTGGACAACTGCATGAACTTCCATCTTTCTGGGGTGGCCTGAGCTGCGTCCACATGGTCCTACAGACATCCAGCTAAAACTAACTGCAACGCTTTCACATTCTTCCCATTAGTAACTCCAGCAGCCAGGGAAAGCTACAGTATTTTCTGTATATGGTTATTAGCATGGCACTTCTGTACTTAAAGGCCTTCATGATCTACATCTTCCCAGTATGACAAGACAAAGACTTACGTGGCAGGTACCAAGAGTCACAGCACACGCTGCATCAAGAATGAGGTTTCCCTGAACTCACTTCTGTGTGAATGACAACATCATTTTCAGAAAAAGGAACTCGCTCTGATCCACCCGAGTAATCCCGCTGATTGGAGTCACCAGTTGATTGCTCTGTGGCTCATTGATTATGCTCAACGTGAGTAATTACATTACAAAACTAAGCTGGCTCAGACAGTACCAAAGACAAGTCAGAGCAGCGTGGGATGGCAGAAGCAGTGTGCCCTCCTGCATGAGGGCCACACGAGCACCCTGGCTTCAGCAGGAGGTGCTTATGGGGCTGCAGAGAACCAACCTCCCAAAGATGTGCAGCTCATCTGTTCTTCTCAATGGCTTCATCACACTCCTAAGTGGATGGGCCACTTCATGCCATGGTCCCAGACATGTGTTTAATATGCATGACGGTGCTCTGGAGGGAAGTGTGTACGTGAAGCAATGCTAAACATGCTGACAAAGGCAAGGGAAGTGACCTGGAAATGACAAAGTGAAGCAAGGCTAGGAGCAAAGACGAAGCAGCAGAGGAAAAGCATCTGCACTGTTATATCGATAAAGCCTGCCAAGCAAAGGTGATGGGTTTTGTCTGATACAGCTGGTGCAATGCAGGCGTTGCTAAGTGTCTCTGGCTTGGGCAAAAGCTCTGTAGATTGGCAGCCAGAAGATTAATCTCACGCTGCCCAGAAGTGGGGGGGCTACACATGGAAGGAAAAAAAAGCTACTTTATTTTTTCATCACGTAGAATATTACATCAAATGGAAGAGACGCACTGTCCTGAGCACAGTAACAGCTTCCTGGCAGCAAGCACCGAGTTGCCAGACAATTCTTAGCATCTTAAGCCATAATTCCTAAAGCTAAGGTCCCTTTTTCTGTAAAAAGTAGTAGCAGAAAAAAATTACTTTTAATATCCAGAAGGAATCGCTCATAAAAATCAAAGATCAATCCTAAAACTAAGGAGCTACTTTTCATGATGGATGATGTTTTAAGCACTGCAAGAGAGAAGACAGCTTCTATTTAACTAATGAGATTTGGTAAATGAGTGTATTTCCTGCACTACTAACTACAGTCTTACCCTTACAAAGTACATTATGTTAAATTGGAGAGCGGCCCATTGTTCTGGAATAAAAGACTGCCCACTGGAGAGTCTGCACTAAAATAAGTATTCCAAGAATACTTTCATCCCGGAATACAAGCAGTGTATTCGCAAGCAGAGACTGAGCAATCCTTAAACAATGATTTCTCATAGAGGAATCCATACAGTCAAAGATGAAGCCCAAGCAGCCAAAGAAAACACTGTAGCTGCGCCTGTAGGTTTACACAAAATCTCGAGAGACAGGGATGAGCTGCCTCCTGTGAACACAGGAGCCTCAGGGCACATGCATGCCCTGCAGCACAGAGGCATGGACTGGCTGTACTCCGCACCAGACCATGCAGACAGCACGTCTCTCTATCCGTCTCAGCTCCTCAGGACCACAGCACACTAAGTAAACAGCAAACTCCAGTATGTGCTGTCTGGAGTTGGCTTAAGCATTTGGACACTGTGCTGCACTGCAGGGTACAGACAGGAAGGGAAAAGCATCCTCAGCACTGCGAGGAAGTCCATTGATTTGGGCATTATCATCACATGAATGTGGACAATACGGCAGTGGGGAGCACAAACATGTACTGGCTCCCCCTCCAACACTGACAGCAGTTTTCCTTGCCGTCCCCAATGCCTGACACCCTTAACCCTCTGGGACACAGCATGGGCACCACTAAGAACACTGACAGAAGACAAGCTGTAAGACTAGCCAAACCCCTTATACTAGCACAGGTTGCAGGCAGAGGGAGCAATGCTCACTGGGCAGTCCACTGGTGGGCTCCCAGGTGGGAAAGGCCTTTGGGACAGACACTGTCCTGACATATTCTTTAGGCCAGCAACTGATACCCCTTAGCAGACTATGTGCTACCAACACAGAAATACTATTCAAGTTATGCCCTTGAATAATAAGCGACAACCTTACCTCCTCAGGAACATCTCTGTGCTCTCTCACTGTGAACAGCCAATGTCAACTCACCAGGACACCAGACTCTTGACTTTCATTACGGTAAATTATTCACAGCAGAAGTGTCATTTTAGCAGTGTAAATTCCCTACCATTATAAATATTTTCAGATCATGACTTCGCTTTTCTTATACCTGTGGTGTCTTTAGACCACACTGGTCTCCTCACCTTTAGGCTACATTTGGTCCCTACCTTACTGGAAGACAAAAAAATTCACAGGAGCTCTCTCAAAATCTTCAGTAGAAGCATTAATATTGATTTCTTACTGAACAGTTCTTCTTCCTATTCCTCCAAATTGTCTTCTCCTATCAGAAGGCCCAAGTATGTGCCCACTCCATCTTCAGAATAATCAATATATTGATACAGAAGTGAATGCCTTGAAGGAAATCTTTTCAGTGCTTTAATACTCTGACTTTTCCCTATGGCTGTTTGAACTAAATCCATTCTAAATCTTAACTTTGCTTCTGTACCAACGATTTCCAATTTAAAGGCTTTGCATTGACAATTACACACACGCAAGCAAATACCCGTGCATGCATCTCCATTAATATTCTAAGAGATACTTGACTCCTTTAAGATTCTTCCCAAAACCTTTTATTATTTTCCCACAATGCTGTGAGGTTACCAATTAACCCTACTGCAACATCACTTTGTCCAATGTTCTTAGAAGCTTTTCTCTCTACACAACAGTCAGGATGACATCATCACAGAACCACACGTTAATCTCCCCGTATGCAGATACAGAACCCTGGCTGGGCTATAACCATGCTTTTTGCTAACTTAGGGATGGAAACACTATGACTTATACACAACTTATCCTCTTACCCACACTTATTTCCTTGGTTCAGAGCAGCACTGTTGAGCCACGCCCTGAGAATCATCACTGTATCTTCAGTGATCTGATCAGCAATGCCAGCACTATCAGGTAATACAGATTTGGCACATTAAGGAAAGTGAAACAGCCCCAGGAGAGCAGATAAGCGTATTGTAGCAGCTGGGATACACCTTACTCCCATCTCCCACAGCATGCCACCCCTGAGATGGCAACAGATGGAAGCACTGCTTGCAGGCCAGGCTTCGTGCTGTCAGCTGCCCCACGGCATGGACAAGGGCAGCAGATTAAACCACTGCAGACAAGACACAGCCCAAAGTCTGCAAAGGGCTTATCCTCCCCTCAGCTCACACCAAAGCAGAGGCTAGAGCCCCCAGGTGACCCCCACACCCCAGTTTACAGTCAGCCTTCTGGGAGGCTACCTGGATGCTGATCAGGACTGTGCCAGCCATCACTTGTGGGTGATAGAAGGAAGATGAGAAGCAGTCCTTTGCATAAGCCCTGGCTGCTCCCCTGTTTTTGCTAGTAGCAAATCTTTGCTTTCTCACTTTTAGCATTCTTTTAATTGAAATCACCTGCAGTGTCCAGCATTTCCTAACACACCTTTGTTCATTGGGATAAATGCATATTTCTGTGCTCCGGTCAAAAATGAGACTTTTTCCATGATCAAAGGAACTGGAAATTTCGTGTTGCATACATAAATCACTACAGAAATGAAAATAAGTTTCCTACATGAGAATGAAAAGACAGAAACCTTCCTACATAAACACGAGAAAATAGACACTCAAGTCACATACCGAGCATTTTACAGTGGCTTGGGAAAGGAAAGGAATATAAAATTGGAAGTTAACATTCCTCATGGAATGAGATTAGAGATATTTATTTTATGCTCTACTTGAAATATCATAGTAATTTTCATCTGCACTAATAAAAATAAATCAGAAGCTGATCTTCCATGCACTAAAATTACCATTTCATGCAATAGTCACAATGTTTCTGAGACATATGTGCCCTTTGGAAGCCATGCCACAAATAGAACTGAATTTAAGGACTGCTGTGTGCACAAATTTATGACATCAATTCTTTCCAAAGCAGAATATTGTTGTGTACAAAATGCCATGTGGGCAGCTACAAAAAAGCATCCAGCATCTAGTAAAGACTCTTAGCTTTCAGGAGAAAAACAAGACTGAAACTAAAAGAAATAATCACATTGCATGATACCAACTATTGGGTGACCAGCAGAGCCCTGTTGGGAGAACGCTCGTCCACCAGACAGGAATTAATGGATTCACAAGCAACACGTCTGCAGCCCAGCCTCTCACAACGAGGCACATTTGCAGAGCAGGATACAACTTGCTGCTAGACAGGAGAAGTTCAATATTCATTAACCAAAAGAGCCCCCACTTTGTGCTGCTGTCTGCAGTACAAATCATCCGCCTGTGGGTTTTGTCAATCCCGTCACCCGCTGTTTTGTGACCGCTGTACCTAAAGACACCACGCACTGCATCAATACCCCCAGCCCTCAGCTGGGGCGTTTTCAGAGGCAGAGTCCAAAGCTGGGAAACTGCAACAGCTTTTTGGAGTGATGCAGACAGAAAATGCTGGAAAGACAAAAGGTCATATCTCAAATTCACATACAGCAGCTCCTTCGCACAATAGCTTGCTCTTTTTCAGATGAGCTACACGAAAGGAGAGGACTGAAACCAGCAGCTGTCCCTTGGGAGATTGGCTCCGAATCCTCCCAGGTAGCTCTGCAGCAGGCTGGCAAGCACCTGCTTTTTCTTTTGCAACTTAGGATGGTAATGCATTCAACTGTGCTAAAGCAAAAGCATCAGGCACATAGATTTTAAGGAGATAATATGGCAAAGGCACAGGGATTTGATGTAATCATACAGAGATGCAGGCAGGAGCCACTCCTTCCTTGCTCTTTACTCTCCACTGTGCCCATTGTTATGGCAGATAGAAAAGGCACAGCACTATTGCTTCAGATGATGGGGATGCTGGGGTACCTCCTCAGCTGCCCGAGACATGCTGCTTCTCATGACCCAAACTCAAGCCCAGATTGCCCACTGACTCCTTCACTTTTCTGGGAGTTGCATTCTGGTGTGCAATGCATCGGATGCACAGAGGTTCACTAGCAAGCATCATCAGGTGGAAGTCTAGGTTTCTCAAGAAGTCAAAGACAACCTGTCTTACATGTGTCTGTCTGCCTTTCTAGTGCTCAGCTCAGCATGACGTCTTGGTAACACACAGATGCCCAGGGAGCTCAGCCAAGCCACAGATGGGAGATAGTTATAGTAGAGCCCCAGTGCCACACAGCAATCAGAAAAATCCTACTGCCAAGCCTCTAGAAGTCACACACAAGAGATTTCCATAACCATCTCTCGGTCCCTGTGAGCAAACAGTCCCACCAGAGGCACAGGTCACGCTGGAAAACAAACCCACCAATCTGCAGTACTCTGCAGACATCTTCCTAACACCTCCAGGCCTGACATCTGCTTTCTCCCAGCATTGACAATGCTTGATGACTTGTGTTTCCTCTCTTCTCTGTATGCCTGGAAATGCTCTTCCATACCCAGCTATATCAGCCTTGTCACCATGCTCCAAATAACTCATATGAATGTCTTGCATTTTTCAAGTGGTGTCATAAAACACAGGGCTGCACACACCACAAACACTGACATATTTCACTAATACAATCCAGTAGCAACTTATGAAGAATATTTATGCGGCTCTTTATTATTTTCTATGAAAGGTAAATGACCCTTTTGGTGAAACGGTGACTTGTGCTGACAGCATCTTTGTTTTTAGGAAAAAATACCAATTGAGGTAGGTTTAGAAGTTAACTCAAGGGTACAGATTTCTCTGGTCTTGGCAGAATAACAACAAACTTCTCTTCTTCCAAGGATTTTACTGTCATTCATCTTTCAAGCTGGTCTTGCTAAGCTATTTATTTCACACAATAATTAGTAGTAATATGAATGAGCTAAAGATGCATATAAATAAGATCTATATATTGACTAAATGAGGCTTTAAACACAACCTGCCATGATCTAAGTCACCTCCTCAATATACTTTTGTGGCTAAAGGTCAAATATTTCTAAGTGAGGAAATGAGTGACTTTGCTTATTAGTGCAGGGCTGAGACTAAGCAAGGTTAGCTGCACGTGCTGATCTGCTAAAGCACTCCCAAGCTGAGGAAGCAGTAACATTTAGATGTCTGTCCAATTAAATGTTCTTAATTGGTGTGCAGCTAATTGATGTAGAGTGGTTTTGTCGTGATGTTAGCTGTTGATGAACAATTAGGTAGAATGCAGCATTAATTCTTTCTCTAACTACCGAGGGAGGCCAACATGTTCAAAATCAAGTGAAAGAACCCAAACCTAAGCAGGGCAGTGTGATACCAGTGTGCACCATCTCATGAGGAAGAAAGCCAAGAAACCAGCACCCGTTCCCCAGCACGCCAACAGCAGGAGATCGCTGCAAGGCTCCCAGCCCAAGCAGGTGAGACACCAAAACCTCATTTCTTCATGCTTGCACATTGCTCACTGACAGCAATAAATCCCATTCAAGGCCAGACTAAGGCGGCTCTTCATCAGGTTACTTTTTTTCCCCCCTTTTTTTCTTACATGTTTTCTGGTATTTTACCTTTTTTTTTTTTAATACTATTTTAGAAAAAAATTCTGTTGGCATTTATTCAGATATTTCACATTAGCTCACATCCTTGCAAAAACATCTCTTCTATCGCTAATACTGAAACCAGCCCTCTTCTGCTCTGCCAGAAAAACAACCTTCCAATATTTAAAATCAGGAATTATCTGAAGTAACTGGAAGGAAAGTGGGGAAACTCATCCCCCTTCTCTGCTCTAGATTACCTTGGGGTCTCTGGCCAAAACCAAATGAAAAGCCCAAGTGACGCTCTCCCACACACCTTATCCCTTGGAGGCAGTATAAAAACAAGACTTGCTTACTGAAACAGCAGTATTCACTACTTTCCCTACAGTTGTTCAGCCCCCCTGCCCACCCCTGTGGGAGGCTGCTGGCTGCTCCTGCCTTCAGACCAGATGCACTTTTCCCAGTGACATCAGTGCAAGTTCCCCAGGTCCCCCAGGCTGTCTGCGAACTGCACCTGGAGGAGAACAAACACCAAGTTCCCATCGTCACTCAGATGCTGGAAGACCATTTGCACGCCCATATTTGCTGAGTTTCTCATTCTTTTCCAATGGAAGATCACAATCCATCTTCAAGCTATGGTGGAGGCTCTCCAATAAAGAGAGCTTTCTGCAGCAACCTCAGTGAAACGTGGGGAGCAGACCAAGTTACTATGGGACAGGGCAGCACACCCCACCCCCTGGCTGCCTTTCGGAGCCCAAAGGAAGAGTGATGCAAGACTCAGGGGAGCAGGATGGCTTCAGGGAGCCAGCACTGCACTCTCGTTCTCTGCTACATCACACAGCACCCTTAGACAAGTCCCATAATCTCACTGCCCCACTGTTTCCGGCCATCAGAAGTGGATAACAGCCCATCTCTAGCAGGGGAGGACGCCTTGATAAATGTACTAATTATCACCTGACACCCCACCCAGCAGGCAAGAAAAGATAGGCCATTTATTTGCCTAAAAATCTTGCAATTATAAAATTACTACTTGAGAAGTCCGCAAATCAGAGACCTGGAACCTGGTTTAATTAAATCAATTGGAATTACAGCATTAATTTACAACAAAACTCAGATCTAACAGGAAACAGTTTATATTGACCGGCATTCAAAATCCTTTCATACACTGAGAGCAAATGCGTTTTTATTATTCTTAGCACAGCAGAAACTGCCATGAAAACTGCTCAGCAGTGCTTCCACGGCGAGCAGCCCGGCCAGCCCAGCTGCACCTCCGCTGCTCCATTTGTCATCTCAATGCACCATTTGTTCCTCCAAACACCGATCATCTTACACAAAGCAGTTGTCATGCGTCTTCCCAGTCCTCACCATTTCAAGCACTACACATTCCACTCCACACATGCTCATAAAAATCACTTGCCATAAGAGCTTTAAATGGTCCTTGTCAAAACATCAAAATAGAAGGTGTTCAAGACGGAACCTCAGATTTCTCTTGCTGCTTGCAGGAACAGCCGTAAGACACACAGCCCTGTACAATGGGCTTTTCTTTTTGCAGCATACCGCTGAGACCCCGGGATGTGGCTCGAAAAGAAGCACGCCAGGTGGGGAGGAGAGACAACAACCTTTAATAACCCCATGCACAGGAGGAAAACCTGTCAACCCGTAACAGAAACCACAAGGAAGTGACTTAAAGTAGTTCAGTAGTATTTGTTCAGCGGTTGTCAAACACCAACATTTGTCAGGCAATCAATGCTGATGTGGAAAAGCTCATTTCATCCTGCCAAACACAGAAGGCCAGAGTCTGTTTTCCATGAAGAACAAACTTTGAACAATTCCAATGGATGAGAACAAGACTCTGGGTTTATCTCAATTTAACTGACAAGCACTCTCAATCTCTGAAAAGCTCAAACCTCTACCAGATCTTATGTTGTGCAGACAGCAATTGCTCATTTATTGATAGCAAAGAGCTGTGGATCAAGTCTTAATATTTGCTAATATATCTGGCTGAAAGCAGACTTTAATGGTCCAATCCATCTCCCGTTACCAAGAGAGGATTAGGTCACTTTAGCAGAGCTGCATCAAGTGGCAGCGTTAGCATCTGATCAGGAAAAAAAAACATTTTGTGGACCAACTAGTTCTTACTGACTGCATTTTGTCTGTTAAGAAATCTCCAAATCTAAGCTGTAACAGACAATGCCAGCTATACTGCTGTGCTATTTAAAAAAAGTGTTGAGAAGTAGAACTCCAGCTCTCACTCAGTCGGGTGTCATTGAGCAGTGACCCTGGTGAAGCCAGGGGAGCTCCAGGAACATAAATATGAAGTGACAAGGAAAGCCAGCCTACTATTCACATCACATATTTCATGCTTCTTTCTATTTCACAATAATACACCAAGTTAAGCTGCTTATTAGTTGGGCACATTCTCTCCTAACCGCAGCCAGATTTGTATTTTATGCTGGGCTCACATCAATACTGACTGCCCTTTAATCATAATACTGCTGTCATTTGTGGTTCCCCTTTGCAAGATACTTGCTCTAACACACAAACTGCACAGCTGTTAACACTGCTGCAGCCCAGAAGAGAAAGGCACAAGGAAAGCCAAGAGAAGGGCTTTATTGTAACCATCCCTGTTCATACGGACCTCTTGCACATTTTCCTCGAATATTCCTGTTAGCCTATATGATGTTGTGGCATCTGCTTCCAAGCCACTCAGCACACCAATTTGTCAATAATGATCTTCCTGACATGAATTAATAACAGCTAATCGCTATGCAATAAAGAACAAAAGGGGTTGTTGCACAAAAGGTCTTCCACAAAATGACAAAAAAGCACAAATGCTTTTTATTAGCAAGATCACTAATAGCTGCTCCTCATCTGATCTGTATGGATTTGAGAAACATTTAGTATCAGTTAATGAAATTACCCCAGAAAACACAACTCCCAAAACAGCATTTCAAAACACATACCATAGCCTGGCAGCTTATGAATGAAATGCTCCATAGGAGTTTGTGTACATTTATTATTTACTACACCACATTAAGAAATAAGACTGCAAACGACAAGCTGATGCTCTTCCAACTGTGTGCACTACGTAATGATACGTGCTACCAGGGCTTTGCTATCACCTCCTGAACAGCTTCTCATTGGAGACAAACAGAAGGATCCAAAGGAGCCAAGCCACCTCTAGCACCCAAGTAATAAACTGCAGCTACTCTGCTTTTATAAAGTGTTATCAAGGGTGTTTTAAAGCAATTGAAAATAGCATTTCAGATGGTTGTTACACATATAACATACGCACGCACTGAATGAAAGCACAAATCCCATCCCTGACATGCACAGGAGGCTTGTGCTGCTGGCAGCCTCCATGGAGGCAGTAAGGATCAGGAAGCTCTCCCCCGGCTCACATCCCACCTTGCTCTACTCCAGATCTTGCTTTCAGCACCCATCCTAAATTCATACAAAATCTGCTCACCTTGCAGAGGCAGACATTCATATCTGACAGCTCACATAGGACCAAAGAGCCAGGTACACCACAGGGTGGTAAGAAGAAAGTCCTTTCCCTAAGTAGCCAGCAGCTCTTGTTCTTAATTTGCAAATACCCAGGTTCAGAGACTGCCCCTGACTTCTGAAGAACTGCTCACATGCCCCAAATTCTTCAGCAAGTTTTGAAATACCTGCAAGGCCATAGGTTAACACTATCATAATGATGTATTTTGAATAGGAGAAAATAAAGAGCATTCTAAGCTGTGATCTTCCAAACCTTGCTGGTTTCCTGTCTTGGTTGCATTGGGCACTTTTGATGCAGCAAGCATTATTGAGGGCACAAACTGAGTTCCAAAACAAAACACACACAAAAGCCCCACACAAAACTGAAGCAATCACTAAAAACATTCCAGCATAGAACTGCTTGATTCTGTCAGATCAGGTCTTTGTGGTCACGTGCCATGACCCAAAAGTGTCAATAAGAGAAATTAACTACTTCATCCGTCTTTCACTGTGCTTTTTTTCTGCTAATAGGTATTGTAGCTTATCCTTGACCTTTGAGGAAAAACACACACACCTCCCACTGTGTCTGTGACCCAGGTGACAGTGTGAAGGGGGAGGGTCATGTCAGAAATGCCCAAGCATCTTCAAGAATCAAAACCACTTGTGGCAGCTCCTGCTGTTAAACAGCTGGATGGAAAATAGGAAAATATTACCCAAGTAAAAGGGACCCAACCAACCCATCTTAAGGCTTCATACTTACAACCCAATGAGTTCTGCTAGATCCACTGTTTGCAGCTGCATCCCTAACCTTGGTGAATTATTTCATACTGTGTCACCCTAACAGCAAAATCATAAGTGACCCACGTAGCTGCTACCTCAAACTCTTCTCTGCATGCAGATAAAGAGCTGCAGAGTTTCTGTCTGAATAAGATGACAGAATTGAATGAAGCAATGGGAAATATCAGAAGACCTCAATCGTTCTTTGCTCTTCCCAGACCTGCTGGGCACAGACCCACAGAACAACTTGCCTTTTGCCTGCACCAGCATGGAAAGTTGCAGCTTCCTGCACTTGTGGCTCTCTCTTCTATCTGCTCTGATTTGTAGACAATAAATTCTCTAGAACGTGAGATCCAAGCCTCAATGACCAGACCCTACATGCTGCACGATGTTTATACACATGCACTGGAGCAGACTGTATGTACATATTCAAAGTTGCTGTAATCAGGAAATGAGCCATGTGTAAATGATGGCACGTTAATTTTTTTTTTATAGCTTAAATTAGAATCTTTGGAATTTCACAGCCAGAGACGTTTAAATAGGTCAGAAAAATGTGATAATCACACTTAATGATCGCACTCACATGCACTGCATCAGAACTAGGAGTGGGGAAACCTGAGCAGAATGGATATGAACTGCTGGCACAGCCAAAAAAAGCATGTAGCAAACCTCAAGTGATTTTGATACCAAAAACAAACACAGCTCAGGCCAGAAGCTTTTTCCTTTTGGTCCTGCATTGAGCTGCAAGACTCCATGAGATCAGAAATTAACTGCTGTGCCTCTGTCGCTTCCTTTTAGCCAGCTCTACAGATTAGCAAAGGCTCCAGGTTTGACCCCTTATAACTGGAGAGCACGTAGTGATGAAGAGAAAGCACTACATACCTGAGGAACATGCTTTATTATTTATCCACACCCATCTCACCGCTGGCATACCTCAGCATTTTTTTTAATGAGCCAAACAAGAACCCACAGAGCAATCACAGTAATCATGTAGGCTCCAAATCAGGGGAGTACCTCTAAGTTCAGATGCATGTCTATGTTCTCTTTACACCAACTGGGCTGTATGGACTATAAGCCTAATGGAAGCATTGTGGAAAGACTGAGAATTCCAGGGAAATACACCATAGCTGCTTATTAATACTGTCCTGCCAAACTGCTGAGACACAACCAAAAAGCTAAACCAAGAAAAAAAAAAATCTGCTATATTTTGTGTCAAACTGAGGAAACAAAGTCAATGTTTGTCTACTGTGAAAGTACAAAGTCAGCAGGGGAGACTGCTTGGAAGCTTCTAAGAAAGCTACAGAGAAATGTTTTTTGGTTTCTTTTTTTTCCTACAGTCAAAATTGGCTCCTGAAAAACAAAGCAAGGCAAAAGATGAAAGGCTCTCTTTTCTGAAGCCAAAGATGAAGAATACAAAGAATATTAATGACTAACAAGTCTGCCCGTAAATGCCATGAGCTCAGTGGTGGTAGGGACAGAAAGGAAGATCAGGTCTGCTATTAATGAAGTTTCTGATCTAACGAGCAGTGATGAAGGCTGATGGGGTCATTATGATTCCATAGCATTAGCTGAGAAGAACACAGGTTCCCTATGAAGGATAAAGGGAAAGATGCCATTACAGACACAGGAAAGCTCAGGATGACCGTGGGTGTCTCACAAAGCATGGAGCGGCAGTAAATACCCATCTCTCCTTCCCACCCCTGTGTACGCACAGGTGTACCAGATGTCTGTCCTGCAGGAGATTGAAGAGTTGTTTCAGATGTGTCACGTGGCTTATATGGCACTTCTAGTCAATCCAGTCACAAGATATATTTTCATGAATCGCATTTCCCAAAGGAAAGCTTCAAAACAGAGAGCTTTGCCTTCATCATGATTATTGAGTGCAGTGTGAGCCTGCCCAGCCACCGCAGCTCCCCAGGACGCTGACATTCCCCATCACAGGAGGGATCTGTTGACC
Organism: Phasianus colchicus; assembly: GCF_987193195.1. NCBI lineage: Eukaryota > Metazoa > Chordata > Aves > Galliformes > Phasianidae > Phasianus > Phasianus colchicus. Next base: position 14,533,789 of record NC_143450.1, on the reverse strand, counting down.
AAGGGCAGAGCAGCACAGAGGCTGTACCCCTCATCTCTGCACCACCACACAGCATCAGCACAAAGCACAGCCCTCCGCAGCTGACATTCACCCATTTGCTTCTGAGAAATTCTTTGAACTTCAGGAAACAAAGCAAAACAACACTGTGGAGAAAAAGAAAAAGCCAAAAGTGACACTAAACAAACTTGAGATTTGGAAACAGATTCATTTGCCAGCTCATAGGCATACACACCTAATGTGTCTATATTTACATGCTAGACTCTCCACTCCATAGAGGTATTCTGAATATTTTTTTTTTTTAAATCAGCAAGAACTCAACCATCACCGCACCTGCAGGAGAGAAGTTGGAAAAAATCCCCCCAGTCTAAGATGTGACCATTCAGGTTAAAGTAACCTCCAGTCTGCAGCTCTCCTTACAGCAAGACAGAGCCAGAGCAGATAAAAGAAAAATTATATTTAACATTCTTTTCCTTGACAGGCCATTGCGAGCTCCTGCACACGGTCTGTATTTTGGATTGGAATCTGATCCAGTAGATGATATGACAAACACTTGTGTTAACTTTGGAGGCTGTAGGATGGAAATTTGGGGAGTGTGCTTACAGTGTAAAAGCTGGCAGTGTTCAACCAAGTGCTGCCATAGAGCTGCTTCCCCTGTCCTCCAGGGCCAGGTATGCAAAGCTGCAGATTCCATGCCCAGCTCTGAGTGACACACAGCGGCCTCAGCAGATCACTGAGTTCTCTCAGCATCTGTCTGAGAAATGGGAATAACAACACATCCCCGCGGCATCATAAAGGCTTCCTAATGCTTGCAAGCACTTTGTAGATAAGGAACATCGAGACAGCAGTTGGCAGAAGGATTTTGGGCAGGCAGACAGACATAAACCCAAGCACTCACATTATATATGCTTTCAGACAAGCACAGCAGCAGATCAGTTCCCTGTATTTAGTGGTTGTGGGCTTCATCCTCTCAACATACTGAGCACTGCCTTTGATCCAAAAAATGAGTCCAGGGAGAATATTCACATGGTTAATGTTAATCATATGCTCAAATTCCCTGGATTTATAGAGAGTAAAAGAGAAAAGGGCTCCCCAGCTCCAAAACAAATTACCCGAAGTTACATTTAGGACATAAGTAGACATTCAACCAGCAGAGGAAAGGCCTCCGCTATGCACCTGCTGGATGTCTGCATCACTGAAGAAACACACAGGTGGGAAAAGCATCTGGGTGAGTTTGTTGAGACAAACCTTTCCTAACATCACCAACATGATGCTGTTGGAAAGAAGCACCCCAGAGCACATGAACAGTATGCTCAGGCAGAAAACATCCTTGAGCGAGGAAAGGTGGAACAATAAACAAACGAAATTTGCTAAGAAACCCTTCTTAAACATACATTTAAACTTATGATTATGAATCAATTTCCTAAGCCCATTAATTACTGCATGCAGTGAGAGAATAGTTCTCCCAGCAGACAGGCACTGCCAGCAGGAGCTCACAGGCACTGCACAGTGCTTGCAGCAGGCATGGGCAGCACCTTCGGCATCATCACCTCAGCCCTCTACATCAGAGAGGACCTAAACACTAAGCAAAAAGCTTTCAACCCTCTCTCCCCTTAAAGCCTTGTTTGTTTAAAGCACACGGCTCATCTCTCTTGCCTTGTTTCTCTGAAATATCTGACTCATTCTTAAATCGTGCTGAACTCCCGGCCCAGCTAACGGCCTGGGGCTATGCACCCCTCCTACACTGGCTGGCCAGGAGGTGCAGCAGGGTCTCCTCGTTCCCTGCAGGTGCCTCAATCACTCCAGCAAGGACACGGCAGCACTTTGGCACAGGTGAACCCAGCACAGCTGAAGGTACTCACAGCATCAGGTGAGCTGAGCTGCACGTGGTCACACACGCACTGCCGCACTGCCGGAGAACAAAAAGTGCTTCAAGCTGCGTTCCTAACTACAGCACAGACGTATCCCTCTCCAGATCAGTGTCAGCAGCATAAACAAATAACTGGCTTCCAGAGACGATTTTCAGAACTCTGTTCAACAAGAACACATAGCAAGAAAAGCCTCAGGCAATTAAAGGACGTCTATCCAGTGCTTGATTGCTCCAACAGATCTGTAAACATTACCCAGCTTACTCACAGCAGCATCACGCTTCGCCAGCAATGCGAGAATGATAAACCACTCTGTGCCCAGCCCAAATCACACAGCACGCTCAATGAATAAGGCTCTTGACTATCTCAAAGGATTTTTTAAAAATATTTTAAGATTATTACCCCAAAATTTGATTAAATAACACTAAGTTCTTTCAAGCATAACTAGGTGAAGTGATTTATGGTATAGTAGAAATGTTTTCTCAACGAATGACTTCTTGTGAGGCGCGCTGTGTTTCAACAGCACTCACCACTTTTAGCTTAATAAACCAGGGGGAGCTATAGCAGTCATTTCCAAAGGGTTAACAATGTAATTATCTTCCTTGGTTGACTGAATTAGAACTATACAAAGTGCTGTGCTTCAGAGCAGACAGAAGCGTACTCCTACCCTCACCTGCCCTAACCCAAAACTGACAGGGGATGAAATTACACTGCTGGGTGAAGCTGCAAGAAGTCCAGGCGAAGTCAGCACAGCAGTAGAAATGCTGGTTTTGTCTTCCATTGAGAGACACTTCGCTATCCCAAGGTTTGTAGGTACTACAGAACACCACAAAACAGCAGTGAGGAAATTCCTGGGAGAGGGACCCAGAAGACACCACTGTGACTCCCACAAACAGCAACATCACATTTCACAATGGAAGGTAAATTGCAAGGCACAGCTTCAAGCCTGTGCAGTCTCAGAACATCTCTGACAACAAGCTAAAACCACTCTGACGTCTCCAGTGCCTTTTCTTCATTCTGTAGCATCACCCAGGAGGACTGCTCTAACAGATCCTTCATTCCTAGCAGCGTTTCTCTGGCTAGAGTTTTGATTCATCCTTCGCTCTACCATGTCTTCCTTGCAGTTTAGAAAAACTTGAGGATGAAAATAATGAATGCACTCCACACATCAGCCGTTTACCCAACCCTTCTTTATCCCAAGCAGCCCACTCCTCTCATCCATAACAAAGTAAGCAAGGATAATGCACTCCTGAAAAGCAGTGGCAAGGAGCATTGCTCTGTGCAGAAGCAGCAGGAGATGCCCCCGGCTGCACCACAGAGCAGTTATCCTACAGCAGGGGCTGAGCCTGGCAAGTCTTGCTGGAATAGACCTGTTGGCTTAGGAAGAGCAATTAACTTCCAGTCTAATTTCCTTCTGATCTAAGTCCAGAATGACTTCCATTAAATCAATTACTGACATGGTGTCACTCTGGATCGTGGCCTCAAATAGAGCTTGTGAAATACAGGCTTTATTACATCTATTCTAATACATTCTTTTAAACTAGGAAATACCTGTCCAGGAAATATCTTCTGTGTGATACACACATCAGTATTTTAGATTTTAGCAACAACACGAGGCGTACCAACGCTCCTGCCTGGAAATCTCAGGGGCAGGAAATTGCCTTAATAGACCATCAAGTCCAAAGAATACAACCTGGACACAGTTCCTCCTCCACGCTTCTCTGTTCCCCCTAACCTCTCAGTGTTTCACATTGTACCAGAGCATCCTGGAGGACCAGCACCAACACAGAGCACCAAACCCCCTGAGCTACGCTGTGTCACCAGGAATACCCTGGCTATCAAAGCCCGCGCTGATGGGCAGTGCAGCTGCTCCCATGCCCTGGTAATTAGGTGCTATGGACACGCTCCTGCTGTAAGCACATCTTTGACATAACATAGCATGACAATTTCTTCAGAGCCACAGAAACGCACTGCATACAAATAAACCTGAATGCTGAAACCATTTCATTGTTCATAAGAATATGCACACTGCACCTGTTACGACCAAGGGCACTGCCTGTGCCTCAGAACTGATGAATTCAGCCTCCACCAAACCTGCCTAGGAGCACTGTTAAATTCCAAGAGCAAATAAAACACCGCAAAATCATTTTATGAAAATAAATCCTTACCAGATATACAGGGAGAGATCTTTAAATCCGACCTGAGGAAAACAATTCACAAACTGACATTTTTCCCTGAGCTTCTCTTACGACCGCGGAGTCAGTTTAAATTAAATTTAGCCGAAAGCAAATAACTCTCGGACTGACAGCGCTGAAGTCCCAGCCCGGAACAGCTGCCGGGGAGCCCAGCCCAGGACTCCGAGCAGGGGGAGGCAGGACGGTGCGCGCTGCCCGAGCCGTACGGGAGCAGCCCGCGGGGAACCGCTTCCGCAGTGCCCGGAGGGAGCCGGGAGCAGGTGGCAGAGGCGGGCGGGTCCCCACCGGCAACAGCCGCAGAGCACCGCCGGGTTTTTAGGTGGGAAGGAAAAGCGGGAGGGGGACGCGGAGCTGCGGCAGCGCGGCGTTGGGGGCGGGGAGCGGGGCTACTCACCGAGCTACGCGCGGCTGCTGCTGCCCCCGCTGCCGTCCATGGGGGCGGTGGGGCGACGCGAGCCCGCTGCGGGCGAGAGCCGCCCCGCGATCCGCCGCATCCGCGGAGGAGGAGGAGGCGGCGGTAGAGGAGGAGGAGGAAGAGCAGCCCGCGCCGCACCGCCCCGAGCCCCAACGCAGCCCGGCCGCAGAGCGCCGCCTGCCCGCCGCGTCCGGCACGGGACCGGCTGCGAGACGAACGAGGGCGGCCCGCGGGGCAGGTGCAGCTCCAGGGACGCGGCACAGCGCCGGCGACACGGCGCAGCTCCGGCAGCTGCAGCGCCCCGGGGCCGTGCCAGAGCTCGGGCAGGGAAGGAAGGCGAGGAAAGGCGTAAAGCGGCTGTGCGTAACGTGGCCGAGCATCGAGCCGCCCCGCGAGGGCTCCTAATGAAGTACAGCTGTTCCCTGATATAATTATAGCGTCCTCCTCTTGGTAATTGGCTTTGGCAGTTGTGCTGATCAGAATCCTCTCGGTGCACCTTTGGCGCAGCCCCTCCTTGCTCGAGGCAGAGACCGCAGCCAAACCCTGTCCTCGCCTCCCTGCAGACCCACAGTGTTTAGGAAAGGCCCTGTGTGTCCGGCCCCCCGAACCCCACGGTTAGAGAGCTGTGACTTTGATGGATGCCTTTGGCTCCCAAATAGCGAAAATAAGGGATGGTGTTTATTTATTTATTTATTTCTGAAAGTATACGTCCTTGGAAAAGCAAAATGACTGGGCTAGGCGTAGAAAAAGAGGGCATGGCATTTCAGATTTACAAACAAAAGGTTATTGCAAATGCTCAGGAAATGCAATTCCCTGGAAGCACAGCACCTTGTCAGGTTGGCCACTGGGATGCCCAGAGCTGGCTGAGCATGACAGCACAGGTCCTCTGCTGCTCCCTCGCTCTACCTGTGCTCCACACAAGCTGGGTAAGCTGCAGCTGGTTCAGACGCTCCAGTTCTTCCAAGATGACTTTGTCTTTAGAGCAATTGCCAACAAGGGCACGCTAATACAAGCCAGATGTGTGGGTGTTTTATGTGTGTATGTGAGGAAAACGGATCAAGCCCACCAAATCATCCTGCAGAGCACACGCAGCCAACCCCAGGTTACAATATCCAGTTGCTACAGGCCCTGGACCTGACTGCTTTCCCCTGATGACTCAAAGCTGAAACGTGGCTGCCCTGTACCTGCTGACACTTGGGTGCTGTAAGCAGTGTAAATACTCCAGATAAGCGGGATTAGGGAACTCTCTTAGCCCAGGGTGGCTACAGTCCTGTGAGCAAAGGCCAGCTTCCAGCCCAGGCCTTCAGTAAGTCACTCTGCCATGTTATATTCACCAGCAGACCAACATGACAACTGTGACTTTCACAGAATCATCTGAGTAGATTAGCATGCTTACCTTACTAATAACGTCCTTGTTTTTCTTACACTTCATGGCCTTCCAGCAGCACACGAAGGCCTTCTTCCTGCAGTTCTACACATCAGTATTTTTCACCTGTCTCTCACTGACTCCTTTTCTAACATCTTTCCAGATGTTAAGCTGTTGAGCGTATGACTTCCGAAGATGAGCTTTGTCAAAAGGAGGAGGAACAGTAAATTTGTTCTCCTCTGACTTCTGTTACAGTCAGAGCTGACTTCAACTCACATATTCCAGGTTAACGGTCTCCAGGCTTTGTCTGTTTTGGAGCACATTTTGTATGTGTGCCCCTCTGCAAGCATTTCCATATTATTTTCTGAAGGTCTTATCCTGGAAGTAGAAAACAAGGAAGCTGAATTCAGCCAGTAACGGGTCAGTGATTTTGTTCTTCATTTCATTCCATTTTAAGAATGCTTTCTTAAAGGAAATAAGGTAATGTAACTGTTTGATCCTAAGCAAGTGAGAACAACGCCTTTTTTCCCCTGGTATGAGGCACCTGTCCAACATTTTATTAACTATGCTAATTGCATTAAGCATCATGCAGTGCTGAACAGTCCTTGGCTGCTAATTCCCAGATCACTATAGTTAAGTTGACTGTTATACAAGTAAAATTCATAGCAGGAAAAAAAAAAAAAGAAAAAAAAAAAGACATTTTAGACTCACAGTGGCAAAGAACTGATCATAACAGTTCTCAGTTCTCAATTCTGATCAGCTTCTGTCAGCAATCACATTTTATGAGCTACTGGAAGATGATGTTAGGACACTGCCACATGCTTCTGAGCTGTATGGGTACAAGAGAGATTGATTGATAGATCTTACATGTTCAGACATTTATACAAACAAGAAACATTAATTTTCCACATGTGAATATCTTATGGAGATTTCTATGCAGATAATTTGTATATGCTCTTTCATTTTGTTACGTGTGAACCTGATAATAATCTGAATTTACATACACAAATTACTGGAAGGTCTGGATCTAGCACACTGGGGAGTCGTTTCTGGCTAGCAGCATTAGAGAAGTGATAACTATTTAGACAACTATATAAAATGAAATCAGCACTTGTCAAGGGAAAATGCATTGTTATGAAAACTGGAACCGGTATGTTCTCAAATAAAGTCTCAAATAAAGTCTGTGAAAAAGTTAATCAGAAATCCTCTCCTGCCACTCACCTGCCATACTGCTCTTCTTATTTCTTCCTCTCCTTTCCCGGGGTGCAAACCCAGACCCAGAAGCAGAGAGCTGCAGAGGCAGAAGCAGCAGTAGCATGCTGCAGATGCACAAAAGTGGTACATGGCTGCTCAGAGCAGGGAGAGGTAAAGTCCTGCACTCCACTTTGGTGGATCTGCCTGCAGGAATCAAGCACGCGTGTGCCCAAGGAGGACATCATCCATGGTGTGAGTGCAACACACACTGGGACTGGCTGTGCGTGCATGATAGGTTTGACCTGGAAAAGCTGGTCTTGATATTTCTGGTTCTGAGAGCAGCTGAGACCTGAGTTCTGCTCCAGAAATAAGAGAAGAAACAAGGCCAGAAGAGACCTATGGAAGAAGCTGCAACTGTCAGGTGGTGGTTTCTGGATGACATGTGCCTGCATTTTCCATTTTTAAGAAGCACAAGGGCTTTTGAATTGGTTTGTTTGGGTTTTTTTTTTGTTTGTTTGTTTTTGAATGGATATAGTTTCTGCTTTTTTTTATTTGATTATCAGGGTACCTATGCTGCAACCGACTGGAAGGAAACTGAATGGAAGCAAGCGGCAAATAATAAAAAAGAAGCCAGTCAAGCCACTGCTAATCACATTAGTTTATATATGCTGTTTATAATTAGACTACTTAAACATTCATTTCCTTACCTCATTACAGACTATATCTTCTGAGGACCCTCACCTTTGTCCATTGCCATTGTGGCACACAGTAGAGATAGGTACAATTACTCAGCTCAGTATTTGTGAAGTACTCCAAAGTACTTTGATGCAGCAGCATAGTAAATTCTCAGCTAGTAGCAGCTAATTGTCTCATTTTAATGCATTTTTAATGAGACACCTGGGAGAATATAAAAACAATGCAAACCCACCGAAAAACAATATTTTTCATTGGCTTTGCAGTCCCTCCTCATTTATGTCTTCCTGCAAAAGGGCTTTTTCATATTAACACACAAGGGGGCAGCCCCTTAGCTTCACCCAGCTGTGTGACAGCATCATTCTCTGCCACACCATGACCCACCATCCATGGGCATGGCAGAATCCATAAAACACCATGGAGGGAATCCAGAGAGGAGAGTCCTCCATCCTGCGTATGTTCCACATCCCCATCACTTTTGTCTCTCTAGGCAATAAAGGTACATTTATGTTGCCAGCAGGCTGCAGAAGGTAGGTTTTTCATTCTTTGTCATCTGAAATGTGCATGTAACTCTCAGATAGGAAGAAAAAAAGGTGGCAAAGGGTTGTAAGTGCACTTCCAGTTGGCCTGCCCAGATGCCTTAGCCTGCAGTCACTAACTGGTTTCAGCTGGTCAGAGCTCTGGTCCAAGCTCAGTAGCTGTGATGCTTAACAATATAATGACATTTAATACTATTAGCATGTGAACAAACTGGTTTCTTTCTTTCTTTGTTGTGTTTTGTTGTTGTGGTTTTTTTTTTTTTTTAATGTATCTTTGCTTCTTAATTCATAAAAGGGCTTTGCACATCTGCAGTACTTAGAGAGACAAGGGACTTGATTCCAGCAGAAGAGCTCTCCAGTCTGTGCTGTGGCTGTGGTAGAGTGCCTAGCACAAACACTCAGGTTAGTTGCAAAACTCCCTTGAATTTTGCTGCTTCTGGGAAATGCCTCAGAGTTAGGTGAGCTGGCTGCTTCCACAGCGCTGCAAAGCTGAACTTGTTTGAAGCAAGGGGCAGAGGGTCACGTTGCAACCATAGGTCAGGGAGAGCATCACTTTTGGGAAATGAATATTGACTCACTGAACCTACAATAACAGCAAAGAAAAGCTCAAATCTCATAGCACTTAATAGTCCTTTGTTGATAAAGATTATTTTGACAAGACCTCCAGGAAACGTACTTTCTCACTGAAAACCCATTTCCAGGCTGTTTTTGCCCTTACTGTATTTCATCTCTTGTTCTAAGATGGATTTTTCTTCTCCACAGATGAGCTCCCGGTTTCTTTCCAGACTTGGACAATAGTGCACTTGAAAAGGGTGACAAAACAAGCTTCTTCTCAAGCTACCGCACAAAAGACGTCAGTCAGGATATTTACAACAAACACTGGCTCCAAATGTGAGGGCTCCCATTTCCTGGCAGTGTTGCTCTCTACACAGTGTTTTCTCTGGAAGGAATCAATTACATCAGTGGGCTTGGGAATGTATGTTGAGATGGTTTAATCAGAGTTGAAAATCACACTACAGAAAGGGGCTTCAGTTCTTCTGGCTGGACACAACGTCCTCCATCTGGGAGACACTAAGGAATTTCACTGATACCAGACACATTAGCTCATCTCCATCCAGTGTTAACATGGCTGGTGGCAATACTGCATGAATCTGATTCAGCAAAGCACTGAAGCACATGCTAAACATTAATTTCTTCAATTAGACTTAGACATGTGCTCTGGGCTGAGGATATGCCACAATACCCACAGAAATCACAGCACCGTTCATCAGGTAATTTGTTTCGACCAGTGAATTCCTCTGCAGATAGAAGTTTTGTCGTGTTTCCCATACGCCTGTCTGTTGCTTGGCTCTCCCTGTTGACTTTATTCTTACATTTCTAGGCAGTCTTTCAGAACTTAACACTTCCTCTTCATTACACATTTGTACAGCATCTAGTACAAATAAGGCTGTGGTTTCTATAGCTCTCGTAACACCAGTTATTACAACAGGAATGGATTAAGTGCAAGCTTTACTGCCTTCCTAAATAGAGGCTTATAGTTAGACCCTAATCTTTCTTATGTTTTCCTCAGTGTATGAAATGGGTCTTTACTCATCCCAGCTTGCTTTAGATCCCCACGGGGCAAAATGTCTGCGGGTGGAATGACATCTATTTGAAAGGATCAATAGGAAGCGAGAAGTGAAGATTAAAAGGTCTGGAAAACTTCTAAGACTTCAGCTGATACGTTGTGTAACACCAAGGTTGTAGCAAGATGACAGAAGCTGCATTCCGATGTGACTTGACAAGCTATGGAAATGCCAAATGTTTCTGCAGTAAGCTAATCTGCTGATAAGAAATTAAAGCAGCGGTTAATTAGAGACCAGGTTCAAGGGAAAGCTCAGCTGAGCCTACAGAGTTATTGCTTCACTGACAGAGCATGAGGTTTCAAAAGCAGCATGAGTATAGGCAGGTCACCTGCAAGAGATGGGCCAAAGCCCACTCTGTTCCACCAGTGTACAATTTATCGTCAGTAGGAGCAGATTCAGGCTGATAATCATCAGTAAGTTTCAGTGAGCACTGGAATTGGCTGCTTAATTGTGAGAGAGTTGCAAGAGAAAGATAAAGGTGGATCTAAGTCATTATCCAGGGGCAAGTTCTAACAGTGCCGGACAAACATTTTGCTGAAGGGTCTTTCTTAGGCACTGGGTTTTTATCTGAATTCTATCAACTGCATTCCTAGGAGGAGGAAAAAACCCACAAGAGCAAACCCTCACCAAGAGAAGAAACAGTATGTGTTTGATTGACAGCCATGTATTCTTTTGTTTTGTTTTAAATTTGAATTTTCAAAGGGGAAGGGCTAAGGACCTCTTGCAGAAGACCAGGGTCACATCCCTTGCTTGTCTAAACCAAGCTGGCTTCATTGACTCCTTTGCTGATTTATAGCAGCTGAGTGTCTCTACTGAAAATATAGACCCAACACAGAACCAGCAGCACACCCATGCCTGTTCTTCCATGATTCCAAGTAAAGCATGATTCATACCCAAGTACGGGAGAAGTGGAATGCAAAAAGCAAACAGAAGACAAGGTGAAAAGTAATTACATTTCCTTGACTGCAGATTAAAGAAAGAGGAAAAAAAGCCTAACACTAAAAATTCATTAGATTCTTTCTCTTAAGAAACCTGTAAACTACGAAGGCAGCCTCTTTATTGAATTAAGTTTTTTGGCAGAAGAAATAAATATTGTTGTGTGAATTATTGGAACATGCATCCAATTAAAATCCTTAAACAGAAATGCACTGTTAATGTAAGGGCTATTAAGCTGAGCTGAAATATATAGATCATATTTAAACTGAAAGGAGGTAAATAATCCATTGCACTTACGTGATTGCCATTGGCAGAAAAGGAAGTAATGCAGAATTATGATAAAGGGTGCAGCCAATAATGGAAGCTGTGGCTGGCGTCCCAGAAAGAGACACCACCCAGAACTGGTGAGTAAAGCAAGTAGTAAGATAATTTAAGTAATGGCAAGACCAAGTACATGATCTGTTTTGTTGACCAAAGGCCTACACAACCATTCTCTGCATGCAGAGAGGCCTGGCCAACCACTGAAATTGCAAGGCATAGAACACTGGGGTGGAGAAGCCTTGGCTAACCTGAAATTATGGGCTGCTGGCATTTAATCCTGCTCTGTGACAGGCAGGTGGATGTACACGTGTGTGTACTGGTGCATGGACTGCTCTCCATTTCAGCCCAGACTGGGAGGTGACAGTTTGCTTTGGTTAGTTTTAAATGGTTTGAATTATGTAAACATTAATTTCACAGTTACAGGCTGAGATAGTAGAGACTGTGAAAAGAAAAATTATAGAAAAATATGTGTACAAGAGTACAAGGGTTGCTGCTGTGTGCTACAGAGGAGAAGAAAACTTTCTGCAAGATGGACAGAGCAGCCAACATTAACAGGAATTACCCCATAGGGGCAAAGTATTTTCTTAGTGAGAACAGAAAGTGATTTTTATTTTTGCCACAGAAGATATTAAGGCTCACTATCTGTGATGGAGTCTTTCTGACTTCAGAACCAGCAGAGCAACACTCTGTGTCCAATATCAAGTCACAAAACAATTTATTTGCCTTTTCCATCAGAACACACTGTTCCTACAGGGGCATAATTTTACAGCTCAACACTCGTGCTGGCTCTGAAAGCTTCTATTAAGACAGAAATCTCCCAGATAATAGAAAACTATCTTAGGCCCCGTTCTCTCACATCTCAGCTGCTGTCTGTTCATTCGGGAGTTTATAGCAAGCTCATCTTTGCAATAATAGAGAGACTTTATAAGAGGTCTTAAAAGGCCAACAGTTTCCAACAGCATCCCTATGCCCCTTCCCCCACTGTTGCCTCTTTTTCCTCCCTTGTTTCGAGATTCAGGCATCACTGCAAGTCAGATCTGCTAGGGATGAGAGATCTTGCACTGAGTTTGGGGGAGTGTCAAGATTTGATATCTTTTTGACCCCCAGTGGCAACGTACCCTGCAGCCCAAGGGTATAATCACCCCAATGCTGCCCATAAGGGCACTTGTTGCGATACCTTCATCTCACCTCCATATCCTGCTTACCTCCATATGCTGCTCTCTGATGCAGGCTCTCGAGATGCTGACTGCAGCTGACTCTGGCTGCCCCACGGGCAACTCTATAAACAGACCTGAGCTGCTCACAACAGCCTCTTCACTGTTTCATTTCCCCACTGTGCAAACACCGGTGTTCCAGAGGTAGAGACTACAGTCAGATGTTAAACCAGGACTTCCCAAACCAATCTAGTCTATCACTGAAGCTGAAATCTCCTGGCAGCAGCAGTCCATGCCCCAAGATCTCCCCAGCTGCAGCAGGGCAGCCAAACCCATTACCAGGCTTTCCCTGGCAGGAAATCTTCCCCTGCTTTTCCTATGGAGGGGATTGCAGACCCACAGCTCTTTTACAGAAAGATGGATAAATACAGGAAAAATCAGAAATATGGCAATAGCTGCATTTCATTACTTATTGCTTTAGTCATCCAGAAAGTTATACTTACAAAGTGACAGTAAACAGGTTATCTCCGTGTTCTGGGGGGTGTGAAGTATAACTTGAAGGACACTCTCAAAGCTGCTACTGGCTTCCTTTAGGTTGTAAATTTCTCTAATACAGCTGAATTAACTTCTTTTATTACTGTATCAGAGAAGAAGGCTGGGTTTACTTAATATCCAAAGATGCTGGGCCTAGATAGGTGGCAAGGCAGCCCTTCATCAGCAGATGGAGGGAAAAAATCCAGCCTCCTTCTCTGGTGTATTTGTTTTAACATTTTTCATTGCCAGCATTCAATTAGTCAGCAAGGTTAATCTTTAGCTAGAGTTCCGTGCAAGGACTGTCTTTCTTTCCTCCTCTCTGCCGGAGTTCCCCATGCATGGAGTCTTTGTATTCGACAAGGCACAAACAAAGCTGTCGCCTTCTCCCCAAAATCTCCTTGAAAGAGCAAGCAGCACTGGGCTGCATTAGGACACCCCCAAGGACCTAAGTCTTGTCCAAAACAACAACCCCAGCCAAACCACCAGTATCTGCTCTTAAATGTCAAGCAGAGGAATTCAGTCCAGATGTGTCACTTCCTCTGCTGAAATCTCATTTTGGCAGCCCCACTGTCCCCACCAGTCAGAGCTAGCTCCTGTTGGGATTCTGAGTGGGTTTATTGCAGCTTGGAACTGTTGGGAGAGGCTGAGCAGGGACACTTCAGGAAAAAGAAAAAAAAAAAAAAGAAAGAAAAAAACCAGAAGTCATACTTCACACATGAACTCATTTTTTTCTGAAGTTATTGAACTTCAGAAGAAAAACTCCAGATTGTGAACCTCAGATCTCTTCCCAGCAGAGTACCCTTATCTTGGCCCAGACTGAAATGCAGACAGTGGGGCAGCTGGGAAGGGATCATTCATTTTCCTTCTGTCATGCGGAAGTTATGGGAGGACCAAACCAGGACAGATGATTTGTCTACACATTTGTCAGCCAAAGAACTTGGACTCTTGCAACATAAAACCACTACAATAATAATTCCAGCCATCCAAGGAGCACGTTAGGAAATGTAAAGGCTGGAGAGGAGGGGGAATACTTGTTTCCTCTTTGTGTGAACAAAAGACTCGTGCCAGTCACTCAGGGCAGCAGGCAAAGGCAGCACATGTTCATGCCACACGATCTGCAAAAACTGCAAATCTCCTGTTGTGGAGCTTCCCCAACAAAATTAGGTGAAATAACAACATGCTTGACTGCACAGGATAGACTTATGCCTTTGTATCTCATTTGGGGATTTATCTTCCTTGACACTTTAGAAAAAACAAGTTCAGTGAGATGCTGTTGGTTGCAATCAAACGTAAAACATGAAGCAATGGGAGAAGACTGTAAATAGTTCCTTATAAGAATTTGCTACAGGGCCTCCAAGCAAGAAGAATAACCTGTCTATAAAATAACCAGTCAATATAAGAGATACAAAGAGGCCAAAATCCTAGCAATAGATTGTATCTGTCCAGTCAAACTAGAAAACACCATCAGGGAAAATTAAATTGGAAGTCTGCTTGGTCTTGGTGCCGGATTGTATTTTTAGAGCTGAAGTGCATCCAACAGGGAATGAAGTCATACAAAATTTCATTAAGAAATAAAGGAGCCAGAACTGAACTTAGGCAGAACGGGCAGAACAAAGCACAGATGAGGAAGAGTTTAAAGGAAGTGTGCTCTGAAGGAGAAACACAAACCTCTTTGAATGGCAGGCAGGGAAAATCTTTTGTCAAAGTACATTATTCTGTGATTAAATGATAAATCTAGGCATTGTGGTATTTATTCCTGACAATATCCAAACCTTTGCTGTACATTACTTAAAAAGTCCACAGCTATTTGGTACACAGGACAGAAGGAGAAGTGTCAGCTGCTAGGGGCTCCCGCTTTGAAGACAAATAGATGAGCAGACAAAGAAGCAAGGAAAGGCTCTATGGTTTCAGCTGCGTGGCCACAAGCCACTTCTTTGTAGCATATGGCATGCACTAACAGGTTTATTTTCCATGAGGAGGATGTATAAACTGTCTGCAACTGCTCTTCACACTTGTCATTCTAAGTCAGAAAATGTTTCCGAGCCATCCTGCAAAAGCAGCCCCTTGGTTGAAACTGAACAAAGAATCCACGGGTGCCTTGCAGGTGATTTCTGGTTGATCCACACAGGAGCGCAGGGAAGCACCCAGGGAGGTTTATCACAGAAGCTGCCAAAGGTATGGGGACACAATATGAAACAAGAGCTATGAAACGAGGAGGGGCAGGGCTGGAGGGGGCACGGCTGGGAAATGAAGTTAAATTCAGGTCAGGGAAGAGAAGCAGCAAGTGGCAGCACGGACTGTGGCTCTCCCCCAGCGCCTGGCAGTGCCTGTGGGCACCAGGGCTGCCAGCACCTGCTGCATCTCCCCCAGGCTGCAGCCTGCCCCGAGGCCCATTAGACACCATGATTAATATGCAGGGACTAAAGTGACTGGCAAAGATAATCACGCAGCAAGTCAATTGGCTGGCAAAGTTAATTATGCAGTGAGTCAAATGAGTGGCAAACCAACTGACTGAGGCAGAAGAAAGAAACATTTGGCAGTGACAAATGGCAAAACGAGTTACTTCGACAGGGGGTCAAGCGGGCTGGACACGAGATGTTTCCCAGCACAGATGCTGGCAGGATGTCAGCACGGCCACTCCTGGCACTGCTCCCTGGGAGGAGAGCTGGCAGCACTCAGCTCAATCTGCCTTCTTTTCCACTCTTCAGTTACCTGTGACCATGAGTCACTTCTCTCTGCCTTAGGCCTGCTCACTGTCCCCACTGTACATCGGTTGAGAAAGTATTTTGCATTTTCTGCAGCTAAATATAAAACAGGCATATCGACCTGCAAGGGAAAAATATGAACCAAACCTGAAGCAGCCCATGGGTACACCCCTGGTGCAGCCATCAGCAGTAACCTCTCCTGCACACTCAGAAGCTAAATGGAAATGAACTATTTTTCTTTCACTATTAACAGTCGAAGGGGGAAGAAAATGCATGGGCTCAGGCACAGAGGTTTCTGCTAACACACACCAGCAGGGCACACGGTTGCTGGAAGCCAGCTAGGATTTGTTCCTCCTGACTGTGAGCAGTGGCACATCTCAGGGGCTTAGTGATGGAAGATGGCAGAGAGCTTTAAGATCCCTTTGGGAAAGGTTACATATTTTATTTCCATATATCTAATATATATGGAAATATCCTATATATATGGAAATATTATATTATCAAAAGAGCAACAGACTTAAACTGACCTGTGACAGGCTTAAGACAGGCAGGCAACTGATTTTTTTGTTCTTCACAATATATAAACCCGGAATTGCTGAGATTCTCAACAGGTTGGTTTGGTTCCTTGTTTGTTTCTACGCTACATAACTCACAAGAACATCACAACTACAGACCAAAACATCTACAAACTGCCTAGAAATTAAAGAAACAAAGTTTAACCCATTGAAAAATGAATGTTCAGTCTTGCAATCTGCAATAATTTTGGTTTAGTTAGCATTTATTCTGCCGGTTGATTGGCGCTGTTGGACTACAGAGGGCTTTGAGCCTATACCTGTAGAGAAAGCTCAAATATCTATAATGCAAATTTGTACTCAATTCCTCCAATATAATAAAATAATTGATGTAAACTCTTCTTAATTGCCTATGAAGATGGTTTTTTTTTCAAAACGATACCTTCTGTCTGCCAAATAATGCAACATTTTCATATCTCACTCTTGCGTTTATTTGAAAGCAGCATACTTCTTTTGGGATGATTCATGCTAGTGTGGTGATGAGATTAAAATAAAAAAATGAGGAAAGGAAAACAAGGTAGGCAACCCCAAAACACCAGGCAGTTTAAAACAAATAACAGTAGTAAAGAATCACTATGGTGCATGAAAAATAAATCCTTTCTAGGTCATGCTTAAATTTGCATTAATGGCTTTCTTGTCAAATTATCTCAGGGGAACTTCAGATTAGCATGCAAAAGATGATGATACAAACTAGAGCAGTAATACTTGTTTTATTTACCAGACCGTTTTCTCCAAAGGAACTAAATATGAGAATTTTGAGGGATCTGACTTTCATCTTTTATAAAGGAAGTGCAGTTGGGAAGAGCTCACTGTAATTAGAAGTAGTCAAATAACATATAATTCCTCCCTGTATTTACTCAGCAGTGTGTACTTTAATCATGGAAAACATTAAACTGACCCTAACCACCTCCTGCAAACTGGCTCAGGAGCTCATTTCTTCAATTCCTGGATCAGCTCTTAGGAAAACAAATCTTACCAAGCACACTTAGAAGCAAACAGGGTATTCCCAAATCTGCAAATGAAAACATTTAATAAATAAGATAGGGACTGAAGAAAAAAACGTCATAAGCATTTCATCTGCCACTCCGATGCATAAGCAGGATGAGGTCACCGAAGGTTTGCTGCTGCTGTCATGGAGTGGCAGGGCTGGGTTTGGATGAGATGTGGGAGCTGATAGGGATCCTGGCGTGTCTTGTTGGCTGGAGCTCCAGCAGCATTGAGAGAGCGGCTATCCCAGCTGCTTCAGCACAGAGTGTGGGGCACTCATCGCATCGGGGTTTTGATCCACATACTCTATCAGCATGAAACAGGACCTCTGATCCTCCTCTTTTCTTCTTATCATGCGTCTGTACAGAAAGCACGTGTTATCTTTAGGACTCCACGTCTCAAGTGGTGCTAGGAGGTGGAATTTGGAGACTGTGCTTACACTGCTGACTCTCTCCCAGCAGGTCATGGTGCAACCATGGTACAAAACATCAATGACGTTTTTATTTGGCAGATCTGTTAAGCTTCACTCCATAACCAACTAACTTCCTGCTTGCACAAAGGGAATCTGGAGATAAAAGATGGACTTCTGCACCTGATGCTGAAGGGCATGTGAACATGCAGATATAAGGGTTGCCTGACCGGCAGAGGTACATCATTCATGTGGTTCTATATGGGCCACCACAACAGGAAGCTGTTCCAAGAAGCCACTTCTTAAATGCCAAAATCTCACCACCATCCCAGCAACACAGATAGAAGAACACCAGACAGAAGAACACTGCCATTATCATCACTTCAGGCTGAGAAAATTGAAATATATTCTTTGAATTAACAGTCAACTTTAATAGGAGCTGAGTGCTGCCAATTTCTTGGACTTTCTTGAAACTCGTCTGAATTTTGAAGCTAGACAAGACTTTCCAACTAGAGTGGGAGTAGATAATCCAGCCCAGACAGTGCTATGGGAGAGAGCCTTGGCAGAGCAAGAGGACAGACACAGAGCACGGCGGCTGGCAGAAACTGCTCACACCTATTTACAGGGCACAAGGGCACAAGGCAGTGGAAAACTCACGCTCAAAGAAAATCTAAGACAGCCAAGTCAAGACACAAGAAAGTGGCTAACAACTTGTTCGTAAAGAATTAGCACCTACAGTGACTTCACAGCTACCTGCTTTCATCCTGGTATTCAAATGACGATTTTTGGAAATGTAAGTCCTATACATCAGTGTGGTTTGATCAGCAGTTCTACACTGCTCAGTCGCGGCTTCTTTCATTATCTGCCACCCATCTGTACTGTTGGTATGCTTGGCTCTTTTACAGTGTTGATCATGTCTGATTTAACATGCCAGGTTACATTAACAGCTCTGAAACCCAAATGGCCACATGAGTCCTGAAAAAGCGTTTGGGCTGCTTTGCTGTTGTTACGCATTACATTCCTCTCCTCATTGTCACTAATTCCAACCCAAGAAGCATTTCTAGGGGACACCATCAGCCACTGAACACCGCAGGGCATTGCAGCAGCCCACAGAGCTGACACTTTATGCCAGCCAACCAGCCACTCTAGAACGTGCAGAGCCTGTAAGGTTTCTGGGCATCTTCCCCCTCCCCAGTTATTCATACCACTGACTTCTCCATACAAGGAACTAGGAAGAGGAAAAAAATCAGCTTCTCCTGTGGTTTCCAATTTAATAAAAGCCTTTAAAGTTCAGTGAATTCAAAGAATGTAACCTTTGGGGCTCTCATGAAGAATAATGAAAATAATAAGAAACTATAATGTTTCTCATATAAGTATATCCTTAAAACTGCTAGAAATGTTAGCTGTTTTGGTGGAAACTTAAACCAGAGGCAGCTCAGAGTCTTGTCACACTGCTATAAGATTAAATAGTCTATTAATCAGAAAACAGATTAGCAATACTTTGTTAAAACTAATTACGTGAGGAAAACCAGCCTGTTGTTGCATTGCCAAAATACTGGATTTTTTTTTTCTTTATTCATTGCACCATTTTAGACCAAATGTTTTGGCAGCTTAATTAGAAGCAGGTGGTGTCGTTGCCATAATTACATAGAAGTCCTCATATTTTGTCATCATGCTTAATTAGAGCCGTTGATTTAGCATGAAAGGAAAACATTCTGGCCAACTAAATATTGCAGCAGCCTTTATGGGAAACACAATGCACCTTTAGATGGGAGCTGCCTGTTTTAGATGGTACCAGGTGTTTACTTCAGGTTTGGGACTGCACTGCCTTCTCCAGTAGAAAGTAGTTAAATTAAATTGAAAGTCATTATTTGCAAATGAAACCCAGGCCTGCTGCAGTCAATGGCAAGATTCCCACTGACTTAATGGGGACCAAAACCTCGTTGGCTTTCCTGAGCATAGTAAGACTGATTCTGATTTATTCAGGACAAATATGGGACAACTCCACAAATATCACTGAGAACGGAATTTGGCTCCCCAGTCTCACAGGAGTTGGGCTGGCTGCAGCCAGGGAAAGTCGAGCTGGATGTGGCTTGTGTGACACCTCAGGACCACAGCCCTCCACAACCTCTGCTCTGAAAGTGGATAACGACGTTGTCACAAAGTCCTGCTGAGATGTTGTAAAGAAAGTGGTCATCTTCAGTACGGGATCATAAACAGAGGCTACAGCCCCTTGGTTTATGCACCCAAAGGTCTGAACAAATGACAGAGATTCAATTGCTGTAGCCACCTTCATAGACCTCATTTAGAATGGGATGTCAGCTGGGGCACTGCACCAGCTGGCATGAATGGGAAATTCACGTCCAGTGCCAGCTAACTAGCTGATTTTTCAGAGTGAGGGAGCAAGTGTAGATGGCAAAGCTACAGTCTGTACAGCATAAGCAGCCAGATAACCTCTCAGCCTCAGATGGTCCTTCTGGGTGAAGGAAATCATGCCACGGCACACAAAGAACTGGTGCAATCTGCATCACATCCAACAATTTTCAACACCCCAGACTCAACTCCACTCAGAGTCACTTGGGCTAACAGGTCTCTGAACACAGCACACACCACAGCTGATCCTAACTGAAACAGATAGAAAAGATAATGGCATTTTTAACACCTTTGCCCTCTTTTCCACTTCTGCCATTCCATTTTTTTAACACGCACATTATATTCTTATCATTGTGCTCCTTAGACTGAGCTCCAGGGGCCTCGCATAGCTGCAGCATACGGAGCTCCCTTTGATTTGGTTATGGTGCTTCCAATATTAGAGAGCTATTAATCAAAATCGCTACTACAGACCGTATGTAATAAAGTCCTTCAAGCACCATACTTCCCTTAAGCCTTCTCACTTATCCCAGCCATCTTACACTGCCTGTTCAAAGTTAGTGACAGGATTCAATTTCCCATCTGTGCTTGCTAACTTCTCACTGATCCGAGAGGCTTTGGCCCATTCAATCCAGGTGGTTCTTCTGGGGGAACGGGGACACGTTAACATATTTCAAAGAACAAACCTGGAAAATCACTTGAGGAAAACGCCCAGTTCCCCATGACTACTTGGTCATTTGGGAAACAGTCAGAAGAAATTAATGCTAGACTTCTATCTGCTTACTCTAAGGATATTTTGATTTCACTGTCTTGGGCTATTTCCATGAGCCTGATTCTGCTGCTGCACAATGGCGGGGAGCTCAGATTCTTATCAGCAAGAAGATCAGAATTTCCCCACTTCAACTGGGCAGAGTGCCAAAGGAACTGGGAGTAAATACCAGCATAATCAATGATACATTTTATCCCATTTCCAACCCATGCATCAACTTAAATCCTTGTGGCTATTATTATATTTAATGCCAATAATCTAGTAATAATCTTATTACAGCTGTAGCTTCAATAAAGTACTTAAAATGTCACAAAGCCTTGTAAAGTGTAATCAATTTAACCGTAGATTATCAGATTTGGGGTGTTTTCCATATACATGGCTAATAAATACTGAAATGTAGTTTAAAAGCCCGAAACAAATAAAGATGATGAGGCTATAAAAGATCTTATTTATTTAAGATATTTTCATGACTGAAAAAAACAGCAAGTACATACTGGCCTTTGTGTAAACTCTGAAGCCTGCAATGAAGAAAAAGTCCCACAAAAATCTGTCCCTGGACTTCTACCATTTCAAGAATAGAACAGGCTTGTCCTGCAGCATTCACCTGAAATGAGTACGCAGCCAAAAGCAGAAACAAGAGTCAGGCTGGAGACAAAAATCTACTTTTTTTTTTTTTTTTTTTTTGTACAGATCGGAGAGATGAGAAGACAGGATCTAGCAGTTGTTAGAGTAACGGTTTGATCTGAATTTCTGTTTTGGATGAACTCCAAGCACCAAATGAGAATACTCTGTCCTATACTGCAAGGAAGTTTTAATCCACCCCAAGTTCAGCAGCAGCAGCATCCTTTCCCATGGGCAGTGTGCATTTAACAGAACACTGCAGTCATTCCCCCTTTTCTGAATTCACCACTACAGAGAAGCTCCATGCTTCCTTTTTATTATTTTCCAAATGAAATGGCAGGAAAGTTTCCCCAGGGGAAAACTCACCACTCCGTCCTACAAGCTGGCTGGCTCAGCGTGCAGCACAAACACTGCTGAGCTTCCAGAAGGAACAGCAATGCCTCTGAAAGGCTCAGCCTCAGCTGCCAGACACAGCACAACTCCATCCAGCCAGGCACTGTGCTGAGGCCAGGCAGGTGCTCCCAAGCTGTCAGCCAGGAACACAGCAAAGGCAGCTGAACTGCTCTCTATACAAGTGTACAGTTGGATACGTACAGCAGTAAGGATGGTAAATTAGTAAAATCAAGCTTGGGAAATTGGTAAAAACCAGCTTGTAGCAGCTGAGCTGAAACTAGGCTGACTCCTTTAATTTCTGAGAGGAGAAAGGAAAAATCAATACTTTAAGCTATCACAGCTGGGTGTCACATTCCTCACTACTGCATTTTGCTTTGTTTAATTACCCAGACTTTTTCCTATTTAAATTAAAGGTGTTTCCTGGAAAGGGAAGAACTGCAGACAACACAAAAAGTATGTCTGTAGATTTTAAAATAATATCTAGGATGGAAATAGCATTAAAACAGGCCAAAGATAGTCCACATCAAATTCACAGTGTTTGAGCTGTACCTTTGAGATATTGGACATCTGAGTGCAAATGATGGAGAATCCACCTCCATCAGAGACTTTGATAATAATAACCACCCCATCTGTAATAGCATACCTTTACATCCCAAATGAGAAAGTTATTCTTGCTTGACAGACACGTGGAAGTCCCGAAAGCAATAGGCTGTTTTCCTCATGGAAGAGTCAGAGACCAAAGCAAATGCTTTGTTCAGCTCCATGAAGCACCCAAGTGGACCAGTAAGCTCATAATTCCTCTATTCATCGAAGTCCAGAACATAGTGCTTAGTGAAATGCCCAAATTCACATCTCAGCAGAAGTTATTTGGTACCGATTTGAATCCCACAAATTACTTGAACTGAGAAAAATTCTGATGAAGAACACAATTTTGGACCCACACTCTCTTTCTCTGGTTTGTGTTTTCACGGATTAACCTGGATTGGATTATTCAGCCCCTGCCTGAGCTGTGCCAGAGGAATATCTGTCCCCATCTCTCCAAGTTTCAATTTTAGCAACTCCTGCAATGTTCTATAAAATAGATCATTTTTTCCAGCCATAATAACTCAAGCATATAAGCTGGGGTTAAAAAGTGTATGTATCTGAAAATGACCTGAAGTAAAAAGATCCCTGTCAGTTTTACTCAATTAATATTTTGTAGGAAGAGAGAATACAAAGCATGTGTTGCTTAGGCACTTCTTATTTCTGCCTTGCTAGCTCAAAGAAAATTCTTGATGCCACCACACAGGCACAACGTGGGTAGGGTATGGATGTAATACTCCTCCTGGTATGAAAGAGATATTATACAATTTATAATATTACCATTAGTATTCACTCTTTGATCATGCCCTATTGGCTTGTATGCTGGTTGATTCACATCCTGTGTAAATACCAATACAGAGGGAGTAGTTCAGCCCATTCTATTTCCTTTATGAAGGCTTTGTAGCAATGGTTGTTATTTGTTCCTCGTTGCCCAGTACTGACATCACTACAAACTTCCAGGGCAGTGTAGCAGCCATCTCCTTTTCTGGTTCAGCCCATTGCCTGCAAGAAATGTCAGCTTGAAGAGTCATAAGATGCACAGCTGTAATTATGAATGAAGAGCATTTCTGACCACACTGCTATGAGTGGTACATAAAACAGCAATTAAAGTGTAATAGATCTCTTCAGCATGCCTACTTCTGGTATTTCCCTGCACTGCTCAAGCAAAAATTAAGACTTTCCTTGCTCCAAGGACAGTCCACTTGTTTCTTCTAACTATCTCCAGAGCTGCTAGCCTGGCCCAGTGTTCCTTAGCACAGGAAATAAAAATTCCCAATACAAAAGCACCCACGGAACAGGAGGAACTCAGTGCACCATGTGCTGTGGTGGCTGCTTGTTGGATGACAATCACAGAATGGCCGTGCCAGCATGAGCTCCTTTCAGTAACAGGCTGGTGTGGGCACGTGGAACAGCTTCAGGGCTTCCTGAGTTTGCAGAACAAAGCTGTTATGCATTAGTCCCACTAGATTTCTAGGAATGGACTGCAGTCCCACATCCACAAGACTTAACAAGTGCAAAGTCACTTTCAACAGAGACTTCAGTCCCAAACATGAAAAGCTGGATGTCCCATTACCAGTCCCCCAAGCTCTCTTGTCGTTGCCTTATTTTGCTTTCATGCCTTTAGCTGTACTTCAAAAGCTTTGGCCCTGCAAACCTTAATCAAGGAAATCAAAAAGAATTTCACTAGATTAAATCAAAAGCAGATTTACAAGATTAAAGACAGCAGAATTGGGAATTCAGGTTGAAAATGAGAACTCTGAAGTGCTCAATATACAATAAAGAAATATAATTTTCCTTATATGCCTGGGATGGGGATTTCCAAGTAGGTGTGACGGAAAAAGCACCCAGATCCCACTGAAACTCCTGGGAGTCTGGAACCTAATTGCATTAGGGTACGTAAAAAATCTCAGTCGTGCTTATTAATTGTCTGTGATAAAATTTAAGTGATATATTTGCCCTTCTCTTTTACAAAGCAATAACCCAATTAATGTGTGGATAAACTAGGAGGCCAAAGGGAATTGGATTATGTCTTAGGAAAACAGAAGAGCAATTAAAGTATCACTATTATAGGACAGATTGAATTAACATAGTAATGAAAACATTCCTCCCTGTTTGGGAACAGGGGGCTAAATCTCCAGCTATGTCTGAGGATTACGAGCAGCGAAAGCTCCTTGTCTATGCACTGACATCACAGCCATCATTTCATTGCACATGAAGTGGCTACGCAGGAGGACTGTAAAAAACAAAGATAAAAAGAGTAAAGGTTCATTCACCTCTTTCTAATCCAAAGCTCCACTCTCCTGCCAACCTCAGTCTGCACACCCAGGGGATGCTGCTGCCCTGCTTCCAGACAGTACTTTAATTTGGAGTCCAAATGAATTCTTTAATTAACGGAGAGCAACTTCTACCTAAAGCAAGTTCATTAAACACATGAATCCAACATTGGTCATAATTTGCCCTCAAAATTAAAATAATGCCTCCAGGAAAACGTAAGATTGTCTTACAAACCCATAGAAAAGTACAACCATAAACCAAAATGCCTTTTAGCAACAGAGCAACCTTATTTTACCCAGACTACCAAACCTACAGCACGATTATAATTCTAATCTACGGGCTCACTTGGCTTTACTAAGTATAAAAGTCATGAGTGGAAAAGGGTATACAGAATGGTTATTCACTAGCTTATGGCTTCTCTCTCTGTATTGTCCAAGGGCTGGAGCCTAGCTTATAGCTCAGACAGAAGTATCGGTGTGCACAGTGTTGCAGAATGAGTTATTGCCTGGTGTAACAGAATGGCTTCTGAAATCATGGTGATAATGCTTAATCATGTATTTTGCAGCTACGTTCCCCAGAGTCATAAGGATGCAAAACAGTGCTGGAAATACATTAGCAAGAGAAATAAAGTCTTCCATCTCTCTTATGACTTTGTTAAAACTCGGCATTTTGCTTTGTCCTTGCTGGGATGTAAGTTTAGCTTTTGGAATATTAAACTGACAAGCTAATGAGTTTCGCCAGTGAACAGACTTTCAAATTTTAGAATAGGGACAGGTTTATCTTAATGTTAACATATCCCTGCTCTTACAGGTTGTCCTGCAGTAAACACACAGAACATAAGACATTCACAGTAACTAAATCTTCCTTCTTAATCCTACTTCCAGTGGCAGGCAATGACTGCTACGAATGGAGTTACATAGCACAACTGGATGTCAGCACCAAATGCACTCCTCCTCTCTGCCCTCCTGCAGCTCTGACATTCATCACCCCTTGAATTTTGCTACCTTTTTTTTCCTATTTGCCACAGGTGGGTTGGACGCATGGAAAACCTGCCCCGGTCTTATCAAGTGCACAGATACTTCAGTCACTTGCACTCGAATCAGTCATGGTAGACAAACATAAGCTACTCATCTCAGATGACCAATGGTGAAAGCTTGTGGCTGATGTTTGTCCTTGTCCTTACAGTTACAGCAATATGCCTGTGGCAGGCTTCATTCTTCTGCTGTTTTACCCTTGGGCCCTGGGGAGCCCAGCTGCGTGCTCCTAGAGATAGACAAGACATGAACTGACCCTCTGCCCAAGTCAGCAAGCTCCACAACAAAGATACTGCACTCGCTTCAGAGCTGGCTGCTGGCTGACTTTGCCCTTCTCATTTAAAGTTGATTTGATCCCATAGGTTACAGCACTTGAGAAGACTGCAGGGGATACATGGTATTAAAAAGCAGAAGCACTAGGAGACGCCAGCCCTGAAGATTCCTAACCAGAGCTGAGCAATGGGTATTAAGAAAAAATTTAGAATGTTATGAATTATTGAGAAAAGAGAAACCCTTCTTTCATGCAAAATATCTTTAGCAGAATTGGATAAATTACACTAACTGCAGACTGGATATTTAAAGATATTGTCCTGGTTTGGGCCAATCTCAGTCCCTATTAATGCATTCATTATTCCAAAATATCCATCAAATTTTGGCAAAGAAGACTGAGTGTCACGTGTGTATAAGGTCAGGATGTTGTTTCCTCCTCTTTCTGGCTAGAATTTTTCAAGTGAGAGGACATTTTTAAATTATTTTGATGATTGTTTTAAGGAACTTGTTTTGCAAGGGTGCATAGAAATGTGATCAAACATGAGCACATCCTCGTGGCAATGGGTCTTCACAAGGAAGCTTTCACTACAGCAAATAAGGTCCTACGCTCTCCTTGCTGTTATCACTACAACATTTCAGATAGCGGAAATATTAAGAGCACAGAGAGCGAGAGATAACAAAAGAGGTACAAAGATCATCCTGGCAGTAAAGAAGAGAACATCAGTTTCAAGATCCAGTCCAAAAGGAGAAGCTATCAATGCATTTTAAAAGGACATCCTCTTTCTCAGAAGTTACAGCTGGTTGGAAGAGATTGCAGCTAGAAAAAAAATGGACTTTGGAAGTCTGCATTCACAATTTAGCCACACATCTCCCCATCACCACGCAAGAGAGAGCTGACATTGCTGCACACTGCTAAAACCTCAGCTTGCCTGGAAAGTCATCATACAGAAGGTGTAGCCTTAAACTGGCTGACATAAGAACTGCAGTGTATCTTTTTGAGTGCATTTAGCACAGAGCAGCTGTAAATTTACCAAGGGTGGGTTTTCACAACCGGCCTGGGCACGTACATATGCATACCAGGTCCAGTGTCCTAATGCAGTCATAGAAGATCAATGCTCATAAAAGCAGCCAAACAAATTTTCTAGCTCATTTGATTTCCAAGTGTGCAACCAGAAGATCTGAACACAGATATTTTTTTTCCCTCCGTTTGAAATTCTTTTAATCTTCCTTGCAAAATAAGTTTCTCCAGATTCTGTCCTCACTTTCTTCTTTGCCTCCCCTCCAACAGCAGCCTCTCTGCTGTTTTAACAAGCTATCAGTCTCTTAACACTTCAGCGCATTCAAACATTTCCTAACAAGTGCCTGGAGAGGGACCAGGAAGAGGGAAAATGATTGTTTTCAATCCATTCCCTAGTCAAACCTCTTACATTTTAACTGCACTTGAGCTGAAATTCATTAGCAAATTGTAGGTAAAGAATTCAGAGAAAGAGTCAAAGTAGCTTTCATGGAGATTATTCCCTGCAGTCTGGTTACTGAACAGATAAGGGAAAAAACTCACATCAATATAAACATTCATCCTTTGAAAAGCCCTTTTTTTAAAGCTACTCCTCTGAAACACTGAACTTTTTCTTTACATGGTTAATATTAATAATTCACTAGTACTGAAGTGATTCCAGCATTTTATTCCATTTTTGAGCTAGAGCATTGCTTTTATCTTCACAGACTTAAGTCAGGCAGCATTTAACTGAGATCATGTTAACATAATGAGACAAAGATCGTTCTGTGGTTTAGGCCCTACTAATGCTTGGGAGCTCTGAGTTCAGTTCAGCTTCTGCCCTGGAGTACTTGTGGGACCCCAGGGAAGTCATTTAGTCAGATTGCTCTCAAAGGCATATTTCTTCCATGTTTTCTGTTAGACAAAAAAAAAAAAAAAAAAGAGCTTTAATAGGAAATCAGTTCTTTGTTGCATGAAAAAAGCAGAATTTACAGAAATGTTTTTGGGCAAAAACTGCAGCCTTTGTGGAACTGAGACCTCACCTTATTAATTAAACTTGATTTGGCGTTTTGGAAAGACTGGGACTTCTAAGTAAGTGAAAAATAGTGACCATGCAGACACGCATTAGCTCCTCCAGAAGTGTGGGAACTTCAGTCACTTCCACACAGCCATTGAGATTTGACAAGTGGAAAATTCCTGTTCAAGAAATTCCCTACTAGTCTTGCAGACGAGCTCCAACTATAAGCTCTTCAGTGTAGAGATGAGCTCTAATTGCCCAAACGTATCAGTGTTAGGAACAGGGATACCTGCCATTGGTTGATACATCCATGTGCTAGATAATAGCACATGCCTAATGAGGAGCAGCTTCTTTAATATGCAAGATTACATTATGGAATTAGAAAGAACCTTCTGACAACAGCTGCTTTCAAATGTCTCATTTACACTGTAAAAGCTGCTGCTTCCTGTAATAATTGGGAGGGAGAGGAGGGAAACCACACGTAAGCTGATCCATGCCCCCAGGTACCGTGCACACAGCTCCTGTCAGATCAAAGAGCAGCCATGCTTCGAGTCTGAGGGGAGAACTTGGCCTCTGGCACTTTAAAGAGAAATAAGCTGGAGCATGCCTTGTATTTAGTCAGTGCTCAGCCCATATCTTTGATGTGTGATAACAGCGAGGCAGGTAAAGCGTAAGGGGAGGCCTAACAAGTCATAGCGTAAGTGGGAAACGCCGTTACAAGTCCAGGGTAGGCTGAATGAAATAACATTTGTGCTTTTCTGCGAATGCCCAGACGTATATCTCAGTCATGAAAAGGTTCAGACAAAAAAAGAAAAAAAGCTCAGAATCCAGAAGCCTGCAGACAGTTACTAACCTTGGAGGTAAGGCGAATGGCCAAAGAACCAATCCATCTGCACTTGTAGAGGAGGTGGTTGGGCTGCAGGCACACTTCACATTTCATGCACACAGAGGACCAGCCCTGCTCAGGACAAGAAGATTCCACTTACAAGAACTGCAAGATACCATTTGAGTAATGTCTACTAAGCTTTGGGTAAGGGAACTTTTCTATCCTGGTTAGATGTGCTTGAAGTCCACAATACCTCAGTGTGCAACATTTATATGTTTTATACTTGCAGGTCTATGGAACAAAGACTTTCAGAAATTAAGTCATTGAATAAATGCAGTCAAGGCTTCTACTCTCCATTTCAGATTTACTATTTCATAAGGAAAAAATATCCTAGGATATACATGGGGCTTAAATCAATACAGTAAGGTTACGCAAGGAAGTCGTGCTTGTGCATGTTGCACATGTTTAAATGGCAAAAATAAACTACTGTGTAGAAAGCATGATGTCATAAGATACCTAACAGCCAAAAACAATAAATTGGCCTGATTTGACTTGTTTTCCATTTGCAAGATGCCTTCAGCAAGTTTTTGTTCATTCTGACTTTTCAAGGAAACAAATGCAAAGACTGGAAGATGTTCCTTTGTCACTTTTTTGTGTAGAGGGAAGAGAGAATTTAAGTTCTCCTCAAAATGGAAAAAAAAACCAAAAACAACAACAAACTTAGGCTGCTGGTGAAGATTCTTATGTCCTGAATAAATCATTTTCTGCTGCTCCTAAAGATGTGATTGATTTGAGGGTCAGAAAGAACATGACAATTGAATGCACTTGCTAATAGCCATGAGTCATCTGTCTTCAGCGAGTGACCAAATGTTGGTTTAACCTTCTTAATCCAACAAACACCACCAGCTGATCTGATGGCTCTAGCGATCAGCATCACCCCCAGGAGATGAGAGAGGAAAAAGACTTGACAAAGCGAATGGTAAACAGTGGCACCAGATCATCTCTGACTTTGATGCTGAGGACATCCTCGTACAACCAGGATTGTCACCTAGAGCTGATGGATTTATTTATTGTTTGAAACCAATTCATGATATTTATACCAGCTTCAATCTCAGGCTCAGAGGCCTTTTAGAGAACAGCCCTATAAGAGATTCCACACAAGTATAAATCTAATTATATCCTTGGCCTTGTCCAATTAGCTTTTCAAACTTCGCTTATGAACCACAGAAGAAATTTGTTTGAAAGGAAGGGTATTTTTTAAAAAATAAGATGTCTGTCATACAATTTGAACAAACTTCACACAAGTGCACGCCAGCACTTTTCTGAGCCATATGGGGATTTCTGTTGTCAGTTAAAAATTGTGAATACCCCATGCACTGGCTACTGAATAAAGCTGTTTTCATAGTAGAAGCAAACAGAAAATTTGTAGATGATTCTTTGCATCCCATCATTATTAACCAGCTTAAGGCACTTTCACACTCATTCACGTTTGCATTGTTCAAAAAGCATTAAATTTTATGAGTAGAGGCAGACAATGTTTAATCTGATTTTTTCTACAGCAGTTGTAGCTGGCTACACAGATAATGCTTTTCAAGCCAAGAGCCAACTTTTTGTTTTGTGATCATACCATGCCTCATGCTGGAAGTTTATTCTTAAACCAGTAATTCTTCTGGCAGAGGTCTACATTTCAGAATTAATCTGGCATAGGACAGGAGAGCCCCCATCTTCCACTGAAGCAAATTCTCCTGACTTTCGTCCCCTAGGAAAGCTGAGGATTCAAACAGAAAAATCCTGAAAATGAGAAACTCCACAGTGTCAGTTCTCTGTTCTATCTCTATCATCATAAAAATACAGGACTGAGGGCCTTGCTCACACTGAAAGCCACAATCCAGCTGCTTTGGCTGATGCAGCTCTTTAATATCTCTGGAATTCCCCAGGTACTGCTCTTGCTTTGCAGCAGGATGAGCCTGAGCAGCTTGTTTGTGTGAAGCCTAACGCTCAGCACACAGTGTTCTCAGCATGGATACAGCCTTCTTCACTGCCATTGAAATCCGCCAAGGAAAGCAAACTGAAGAAATGCCGTTTCCACATTTCATCTGTGCTTCTCTCTGTTTCCTGAAGGCAGCTAATCTATAGGAGGCCACTGAGGGTGCACCCAGAGGTGCAGATGGCACTCTCAGGTGCAGAGATGGCATGTCATGTCAAAATTCTGACAGCATGAAGAACAGTGGGCCCTGCAGTGACAAACTGCAGACACAAGATGTCTTAGAGCTAGCAGTGGGTTCTTAGCAGAAGCCAATCCTCTAAGTCCATGCTGTTGCAGGTGAAGAGGTTCAGTTCTGCTGGAGCAGATGGGTCAGAGGTTAAGCAGAGGAGATCTTGGCTCATTGTTCTGTAGAATGAGAGCATTGGGATTAGCATCATGGTCAATACCTGGCTCTGCCACCAGCGTTCTTCCTCTGCCCTGTTCTAGCAATGCCCTGGGGTTTATGAGGATATGAATGGGTCTTGCCTGTGCCTTGGAAACTGCTGGGTAATGGTTATTTTACCAGCTCTACTCCAAGCTACATGACAAGCCCTGGTTACCTTCCAGAAGTGGGTCTAACCTTCTGAGATGCTAACAAGAGGTAGATGCTTTCAAAGCTGAGACGCCTGTGAAGCCATTTCTTGGTATCCTACTGGAATTAACTAATGGACAAAGCAACATTTAGTGTGTATGTTGCAGAGAGACTGTGACACTTTTGAGTATGGTAGGGCCCAAGAAAACACAAATGGGCAAAGCCATTGCTCTGGTACGGTATCACAACAGCTGTCCCCAAAGCAAAGTACAGGATAAGACAAACAACACAGAAGCAAATTAGAACACATCAGGTAACGCGAATCCCTCCATCACGGACCTCCTCTTCCTCCAGGGCCATCTCAGTACTGCGTCACAAGATGTCATTGCTTCCCCAGCATGTCTCCTCCCCCATCCTCAGAAACTGGGCTCCTGCACCAGCTCTGTGTGGACTGTATGCATCCTAGGCCCATTTTAAATGCTAGCAAAATACCCAGAGTGTTATAACAGACAACACTTCCTTTCAGTGGAAAGTTGAGTCCCCATTTCAAATTTCCTCTTGAGCTGTTAAGAATCAGTCTGTTGTTCTTTTATTTTTTGTTTTTAGACTTTTCTCTCAGTTAAAACAGAATCTACATTTCTAAATGCAAATTGTTAAATCTTTGCTATTTTGGAGAATGATACTTAGGAGTTGACAAACAGTCTACTCACCATCTGAGAGAGCTTGTCACAACACACATAAATTAACCCTCCCCCACACAGAGTATGGGAATCTATAAAAAAATGGATTTGTCTTTTCTTCTACTTCAGCCCATGGAGAATTATCTTCTTTGCAGAGCTTCTTGTGATGTATTGCTGCTCAATCATGCATGCACCTTTGAAACAGCATCACAAGTTCTTCCTGACAGCAAGGAATGTGTTCCTACTCCAAGGTTACCTTTGTTCAAAATATACAATAGAAACTAGATGCTAATGAGAAAATAAATGCACAGCATGGTCTTTGGAAACGGCAGTGCTGAAGCTATCACCTTGCCTGAAGCATTAAATTCCAGGATAGCACAGGCTGTATTTTTAAAATTTATCACCTAACAAACTAGCAAGCATTGATTATATGTTTTTCCTTGAGTAATTGCCAATATCATTAATACGTTCAAAGTGATACTTAAGAAGAAAAACCAGACTCTGTACACTTCCACGCAGAATATGCGTGAAACGCAAAGACTAAAACTTGCTGCCAGAATCCTGACAAGACCACAACTTCAGTTAAGTGGGACAGGCTCAGGAAGGAGATGAAACTGTCCATGATGTTAAGAGCAGCAACAGATCAGAAGTGACCCTTTGCCTTGCAGCTGGGCCAGTCATTATGCTTGCATGGGTCCCAACTCCCCCTCAGTGGTCCCAGCCAGCACCCCAACCTCCATGAGGTTTATGACCTCATGGAGAAACAGCTTAGAAACTATGCAGGTAGTTACAAAGCAGAACATAGTACGGCTCCTGCTACTCTTTCACCGAGTTGGATTGTGTCTCTCTGTGGTAACCTAATTTATATCTAGTTATGTTATCCAAAATTGGCTTGAAGGGCTTCTTCCCCCTTCATTTGATGGTGAAAAGCCAGACATCCTACAGAATTTTCCCTGCAAGTTAATAGCAATCCTTAGCCATTCACATTTAATATTTATTTCAACACAGCCTTCCATTGAAAGACATCCAAGAACAGAGCATAGCAATGGTTCTCTTCTCAATTGCTACCAAGAACACTGCAGAGAAAAGAGTAAGGAATGGGCAGCATCTTATTTTCTCACTGTGTTTCGGTGATGTTCCCCAATCTTTCCTACACTAAGGCATATCTGTACTTGACAACCACGTACCTCATGTCAAAGAACTGACTCTTAATACAGAAGATAGTTGTTAAGTTGTTAAAATACCAGAGTGCTGCTCACCTCTGTGAGAATTAAATACTATTCCTCAGCAAAAGAGCTTGCCCTACCCTCTTTAGGAAGCTCTTGAAGTACCACTGGGTTACTGAAACAGGCACAAAATAAAGAGGAAACCTCTGTAAAAATCCAGCTCCATAGCTCTAACATCTACTCTGCAAACAGGGGTTTCAGAATCAAAACAAGACCTGGATTAACACTTATGACACTTATCTATGTTGCATTTCTCACATTACCACTTCATGTTTCAGCTGAGGTGCTGAAATCCTATCTCAAAAAGGCAGCAGGAACAAAAACGCCCTGGATAAGGAATGATACATTTTCCCCTACACAACACTATAGATAAGAAATAAGCTTCTCATTTATTGGTTGTCACCATCTTAACAATGCTAAAACACTTCAATTTCTGAATATCATCCTTAAACATGTCCTGAACAATTAATTAGAGTAAGAAGAGCAAAATAACCAGAGCCCAGTGCAGATAAGACAAATATCATTGTGGAAGAGGAGCCTTAAGAAATCCAGTGAACATTAGATATATATCATGCACATTCTAAATTTAAGATCGAAGGTAATTATTTTAATGTGGAACTTTCAATCACTGCTCACCCTACAGAGCTTCCCCGTGGATTTGAGGTTGAGTAATGTAGTAATGACAGTATTACCACTTGTAATAGAAAGAAACATTATAGTATCATTATCAAGGAATTACTCTTGCAATTAGTAATAATTCCCACACTCACAGTCAAATAAGTAACACTTTCCCCATTAATTTAATTTTCCCTGCAAGGCTCAAGCAAGCAGCTATTCTTATCACTATTTCAATACATCTGACTGCTTGTTCATCTAAATAGTCCCTAATTCTCTGATTTTGAAGAGCACTATGTCTAGTCAGATAACTTCTCAAGAATTGAACTACATGATCTGTCAGGTTACTGGGCAGGTATAAAAAGAAAGAAAGAAAAAAAAAAGAATTTCTCATGTTTGACCTGGTTCTACAATGTACTCTAAATGGAAATCACGCCCTTCAGGTGCATTTACAACATGAGAAGAATGATAACTCAGGACAGGGTAAAACACTATCCTGTGTGCATCCTGTTTGCAATGGCTTCCTCACTACTACCAATAACAGTAGCTCACAAGAGTATTGCAGTGTAACTACTGGTGCTTTGGGGATAAAAACTCTATTCACAGGAGTGAACAGGTCTTTTTAACCTATCAGAAAGAGTTCAGGACTATGCAGTGCATGGGAAGGGTTTTGATCACTTGTTGTTCCAAGTATGTATCCTGATCCATGGAGGCACAGCATCCCATCCAGGATCCTGGCTCCTTGATACTGTGCTTAAGTGGGAGCCAAATCTTACCCTAGAAATGGGCACTGAATTTCTGAAACCCTTGTTTTAAGTTCTAAGCACACAAAGTGAGAGAACAAAACAACTGACATCACAATACAGCCTATGTAGTACATTAGATGGATGTGCCAGTTTTATGTATAATTCTATTACATCCCCCTTCATCTCCCAGCTGAACTCTTTGCAGAAGCCCTCCTCAACGAGATCTTACAGCTGCTTCATAAGAAAGCCTATGAATACATTCATTGTTCTTACACAACTCGAAGGCATATAGCTTCTTAGTAAATCAGACATTCAATACACAGAGGAAAACACTGTAAAACAGTACAAGATACAGTAAGCAGTACTTGGATTACTATGAAAAATTAAATAGAAACCAGTGGATAGTGGTACCATTGCTGATGCTCCTCATGCAAATTTTTCCCACTTCACTGATGTTACACATCATCTGTTTATTTCAGCTTACAGTCCTTTAGAACTGCAAAACATCTCTTGAGACATCACAGTTCTGCTATCATGCTCCCAAGTCATGCAATCCTTCAGATGCGAATCAAACGCCAATTTACAGTAATTTCAAGGTGTCTTCCCTACTTTATACCTACTGCAACATTGTTCCAAACTCCTGTAGTTTTCATACTTAGAAAACTCTTCATGCCCAAATTTTTACTCATCTGGACTGTTTTAGTGCTGAGCTTAAAAATGCCATAGCTAGTTTTGTCTAAGACTGTAAGAAGAGCAAATTCTACAGAGAGAGTTAATATCTTTCATTAGGTCAGCTTCTAGAAAGGGAAAGCACTGGGCAAGCTTACTGATGCAGAGGTCAGCACAGGCTAACAACAGAGGTCTCCTTCCTGCCTATTCTCCTTTGTTTTTATAGCCAGCAATCCCATTCCCTCCATAGTTTCCATTTCACAAAGTTGTACAAGCCAAGCTGCTTCTCCTGGAACCAGGAGCATCAACCTCCTATATAGGATCAGATTTCTTGTTCTTCATGGCAAGATCATCAGCCATGGTGCACCTCTCCCTGCCTTGGATAGCAGCCTGCTGCTCCTCCCTTTCAGATGCTCATTACCAGAGTCTGAGAGGCAGCCCAAGGGCTCACCAGAAGAATTATCTCTGGAAAAAAACAAAAAATTTAAGCATCCTTGAAATGGATCTTTTTGTTTGTTGCATTTGCACAGCCTTTTCATAAGGAAAAGGCACGGTGTGTTTACATTAACAGTTTTGAAATCAGGAACAGGAGCGTGTTGGCTGAGGCTGACTGATGTTTTCCATTGTTTAGTACTTAAAAATTCCTATGTGCTTTTCTTCTGCTCCTTAATAGTAGTCATAATTAGAGATCCAATTCTTGCCTGTCATTGTGCAAAACAGTGTTTCCCAGTTCTGGTGTCAAAGGGAAGTAGTGTTGAGGGGCATATCACACAAATGATTAATGCCACAAATAGGAATTTTGTCCCCACATCACTTCTGCAAATGAATATGTAGCTTGCTTCATAGGAAGGCCTCGTTCTTGGATGATCCTAACTCATTGTGCTTTGTAAAGCCCCAAGGTCAGTAAGTTTTTTTGCTATGAGTGAATGAAAAAAATCTTGGCGTTTCCCCAGACACAGTTAAATGAAAAACACAGAAATATCACTGAGCAGTTTGTTCTAGAGCGGTGCTCCAGCTCTGGGATACCGTCATGATCCTGCAAATCCAAACTCTGCAAACAAAGGCCTGCATTTATTGCAAAACATCTCCCAGTGTTGCTGGGATCTCAGCTTGGCAAGTGCCATACCAGGACTCAGCTCAGCTGTAAGATGCTCCTGTTTTTATTCCTGTACAGGGCAATCACATTCATGTTCTCTACTCAGAATCCTTGCTGAAAGGAAGCCTTGGTGAAAGGAAGACAACAAACTATGCTGTGGATCTGTTTTCTCTCCTTAGAGCCCACAGAGGGAAAGTCCACATCAAGGAGTGTGTGAAAGAGTAGCCTCCTCAGCCTATGATTTCAGCTCCAGAACAAGAAGCTGAACTTGCCTGACCCTAAGCTCAAGCTAATAAATCCTATTACAAAGCTGCTGTGTTGTTCACAGGCACAA
This sequence comes from Phasianus colchicus, assembly GCF_987193195.1. Lineage (NCBI taxonomy): Eukaryota > Metazoa > Chordata > Aves > Galliformes > Phasianidae > Phasianus > Phasianus colchicus. Next base: position 14,497,204 of record NC_143450.1, on the reverse strand, counting down.
GAAAGCCTCACTTCTGCTCTGTGATTGCTTTGTACAGCACCTGGCGCTGTGGGGGGCAAGGGGTGACTGGAAGGGTTGGTGACTGTTTGTTGTCTTATTTGTGTATCAAGTGTTTTGTTTACAGAGGCAATCGCTATGCTCAGCAGACCGAGTGCTGCAGAAAGATCATAAAAAGAATTTGCCATGAATTAAAAATGAACAATATTTAAAACCCCCATTTTCCTATTCTCAGCAGCAAGCAGCACAGCAAGGTAACATTTCAAAGCAAGCTTCATCAGATTTGACACTTTATAAAATGCAAAGCCTGACCTGTTCAGCATTTACATAGTTCACTGATCAATTAGGATGTGGCACTAAACAGCAGTGCTCGGGACACAGTTATTTCTCCACCTTGGCCCTTTTGACCTCCTCACACAGTAATGAATTTTCTTACTGCTTGCCCTGCAGAATGGATCAACCTTAATTATCCCACAGAAGACCAGCACTGACCTAGATTTATTAGAAAATTGAGGAGCCATCGTACAAAACTAGAAGTTTGATGTCACATCAAAATCAGCTACAGCACTGATACGTATCTCTGCAGCCAGGACTGCAATGCAAACCTAAGTATCAGTATCAGCAAGCTCAGGCTGAAATGCATGGCAGCCTCTCAGGGAATCACCTCTTAAACAACAGTCCAGCACTGTCAGTAAATCTCCATTCTCTGTCGGCTCTGGGATCTCAGCATCCTGCAAAGTCAAGACAGGTGTGAGGGCTCACTAGAGGTGCTGGGTGTCATAAAGGTGGAGAATAGCAGCCACAAACCACCCTGCGTGGGCAGCAGCACATATCTGCAGGCCTGGGAAGATGAGAGCCTGTGGACCACAGCACTGATTTGGTATAAGTAGACTCAATAGAGACCTTGAACAAGTCATTCGGCTCCTCTGTATCACAAAGGGGAGACTTTCCTCACTAATTGCTGTGTTAGAGGATCAAATCCTTTATTAATTGAAGATTGTGGTTACAAATGTATTTGCATGCCCAATTTCCACCAGTTTGAATAAGTTAGGCCTAGACTGTAAGGACCTATTAAGCTTATAGGTAGGCTTCAGACAAGACAAGTTAATTAAAATCCAATCATAAATCAATGTAATTAGAAATAAAATAAATGTGAGAAGTAGCCATAATGAGAGAGTGCTTCATGAATACAGAAGAGACAAATCATGCAATTGGGTGCCAGTATTCCCTGATCCAAGATTCAGTTGAGGTATTTGCAAGCACAAAAGCCTTTGCAGCATTTCCTTTTGCTTTTCAGTGCCGTGTCTGTCCTTGTACATGCCTAGAGCAGTGGCAGCTTATAAATATAATCAGTATGGATTGATGCACATACAACAGTTCTATTTTAAGTATTACATTTTCGGGGGCACTCACTGGGACTGAGAGCTGAGCTGGAGAGCAGAGGCAGCTGCAGAGCAGATCTTTGGTAAGGCAGAACCTTCTTGCTAGGAAATCCACATTTTTTTAAATATGAAAAGGAGACTATAACTGAAATATCAGAAGTACACAATAAATCCAGAAAACTGATGGTGGTAATTACTGGTACAACTTTGTTCTCCCATGCCTTGTCTGAGCAATGTCTTTTTCTGGGAACTGATGGGAAGCTGTGTTGTTCAATGTGTGAAAGAATCTTTGCATACGAGGTTATTCAAGTAAAAGATACCAGTTTTATCCATATTACAAGCAGTAATTACAAACTCTCTTAGTACTTTATTTTCTTTTAAAGAACCTGCATACTGAACCAAAAGCATTAAAAATGTACTAATGCATCTGACTGCAAAAGAGGTCCTGAGTTACCCCAAACCTGTGCTGCTGAATCCAAGAAGAAGCTCCAAATGACATCTGGAGATCCAAGAAGGCCACATCACACAACAAAGACTGAGATCTGGGGGAACACCAAGCCTGCATCCTGGTTTTGCATCCATGGTCCAGTGTAAGGAATTCAAAGGGAACAACGATTAATTAACCAAATTAGCGTATAGCTCAACAGCTCTGAAACACTGACGACCTTTAAGCAGCTCTGTAATGTGCATCAGAAATCCCTGCAGGTCTGTGAACTATCCGACCTACCCTTTCACACCGAGTCAACTTGTATATGATTCAAAAGCATTTTTTCAAACTCTAGTTCACAGTCTTCATCAGCAATTACTTTACAATGGAAGTAATGGAGCTGGAAAATGATGTACTTAATACACCAAGTAGCTAACTTTAAAGCAGCTATTTAAGTTCATGTACTACTCAACTTCAAGTCCAATGGAAGCTGCTATTTTATTTTTGTCAGATTCTCCACTGGTGTGTAGCAATGTAACATCCGGGGAGCGATAACTACTTCCATCAGATAAGAACATGTCACGATATTATCTGTCTGCCCAGAGGAGCTGGCTAAAATTCTGAAGCCCGTGAGACATTCTAGTCTGGAGAAATAATTACTAGCAGAGTCTGATGCCTTTGACACAATCCTATTTGCTTTTAAATTATGTACAAGGCCTTGTTTCCCTTCACACACCAGGAATGAAACAGCAGGAGAGATCTCCAAGTCTCTTTTTAGCCAGCCAAAAAGCTGCAGTCAGCATCTTCTCAAAACTGTGCTGCCAGTGCTTTCTCTCTGTGCTTTCCGTGGCTGCTATCTTTCTCAGATGATCTGATGCCATTCTGCATTCATGCAAACCTTCACAGAAAAGCAGCTTATAAAGCCTCTACAACTTCTATGATTGGTGGTGACTTCAGATTGTGCTTTCAATGAGAGCAAACAGGGAGACCGACTAGCTCCTTATTTTTTCTGAAACAAAGCAGCAGCCATTTACACCAACATTTACTGCAACTCAGCAGTTACTTGATTTAATGCAACTCATAAAGTTTACAATTTATATTTCCCAGAGTCACGGTCCTGGGGAGCTTTCAGTTGCTGAAGTGCTTTGGGGTGTGGGTAAGTTCCATGCACATTGCTCTAACACCAAGACAACATTTGACTCAAGCTACTTCTGTACCTTCTTCCCTTGCCTGGGTCTGACCCCAGAGCAAGGAGCTTGGACTTTCACTGCAGCCTTTTTAGCTAAAAGGCCAATATTTTGGCACTGTAACTAGCTCACAGAAGCTATACACACACAGAGTCCAGGCATCCAGCTGCCTGGCACTGATATACAAGCAATTCAAAAGCACTGCATGGTATGTGCTACATCACTGTATTCAGCTTCCTTCTTCTCTTTAAGCAGAATGCTTCAAGACTGAAAGCTTGCCGCTAGCTTTTTGAAAAAATTTTCACCATTTATTTATGATATCCTAGTTCAATTTTAACCTACATGCTGAGGCAGCATCCCACTGTTTTGCTGCATGTTCAATGACTATGGGCTGCACCTCTAAACCATGTGCATGCATGCAGCAGCACAAAAGACAGCCCTACAGGAGTCTGCTCCGTACCCTTGCAAGTTTGCTCAGCACCATGTATTCCTCCTCATCACACTACACTGCTGTATTTGCAAATGGGAGACATCTGCATTCAGACAAGTATTTAGAAGCACTCTGCATTTGTTACAGAAGTCATCATTGGAAAGGTGGTATAAATCAATGTGCTAAGGGTGAGAAATATTGATTTTCCTGCAAGGTTTATTTGCAGTATGGCTGAAAGACCTAATATTAAGAGACAACAAATTGAGCTATCTCACAGCTCAGGGGCAGTTTGGACGGAACTACACAGTAACATGGGGAGAACAACCAAGCAGGCACCATGCCACCCTATGGCTAGGGCCCAGCAATGAGAGAAGCACGCCCAGCCTACAGCCAGTACTAAGAATAGCAGAGGGTCAGAACCTGTAAAAAGAGTATCCCAAGCTTACCTGCTACGTCTGAAGCTCTTTCACACACCTAAGAGTGAGCACAGATGATCTTCCACCTCTTTGAGCTCCAGGTGCTCTCCAAGAGCCATTTGATGGCCACTTCTCTCCCAGCATCCTGCATGGGGCTGCTGTAGAGAGCTGGGCTCACCCCTTATGCCTGCTGAGGAGTCAGGGCCTGGGCACAGGAGAATGCATGTAGGTTCAGTGCCTAGAAATAACAATTTTGTGGTTGTAGATATTTAAATATTTTTTTTTCTTTGTTCTTATGTTTGCATCGTAACAGTCTCCCATCCACCTGGTCCCTGCAGGCCTACCACCTGCTCCTCATTCCCAGCCCAGGCCCATGGTGTGCCCTCTTTCAGAAAGCAGCAAGGAGGGCAAACACAGCCTGGCCAACTCTGCTCACTGTCCAAATTGTGATGGTAAGAAAGTGCTGGAAGTATTAAAACCTTGCAAGCACAGGTTTTTGCCTGTTACTTCAGGAAATTAATTTCTACCAAGTTTTGCAGTTTCCCCTCCTGCTCCATGGGCCCAGTGATAGTCATTTGTCACTGCTGCTCAGAAAAAAGGCGGTTTTCAGGAAGGCAACGAGGCATTCGACAAGCTTTCCAGTGAGTGTGGAAACATCACACAGTGTCACATAATAGCACTGTAAGCAGCAATGCCTCTCAGAGGAGCTGTACAGTTACATCTTGAGGTGTGATGAAAGCTCCTTTTGTGAGGATAAAGGAAGCTCAGGGAGGATACGGTCCAGAGCAGGGAAAAATATTAACAAGCAAGAGATCATTAGATGCTCGGTCTCATAGACATCATGCAAATAAATTGGTGTGGAAATCAGAAACCCCTTAATAGAGTGAGTCAGGTTCTGCCATCCTTGCACAGCCCAGCGTCCTGCAGTAGTTCAGCCTTAGGCCACTTTCTGGTAATATTACTTTGCCAGTTTGATAAGCCTCCTCCACACACTCTGATTTACATAAGCATACAGACAAACCTTACAGATGACATTTGTTAGAAACTTTCCTAAAGCTTATATTGAATTAGCTTTTCCCCCCAGGCAAGACAGGCCATGGTGTTGAAATCCTGCATCATTTCCTCGCAGAGCAGCTAAGTCCTGCCTGATGTAACCTGCAGGTGTTGATTTAGTGTCAGAAACAGGCTGCAATGCAACCAGAACCCTTCTGACCTTGTCAAGTAAAGAGACTGCAAAGCTTTGTAACTATACCTTATTTCAGGAGTCATTAGTTTACTAGTGACCAGAATTGCTACCAGAATGGTATTGTTTCTCTCAGCAGCATGGGAACATGCCTTTCTTGTCCAGCCAGCCTCCTAACCTTCTCAAGTTTACCACTTCCCATTTTTCCAGCTAAATTCTTTCATCACAAACAAGATTTAACTCATAGTCTGGATACCAGGCAGAGGTCAATAGAAAGGTATAGAACGGTATATATTACCGTAGGAATGAATAAATTAATTTCTTGGCTCCTATGGAGAATGAAACCTAAGAGGAGCTGCAGTCTATTTCAGTCAACACTTCTATATTGCTGCTTGTCTTTCTAAATATATCCTGCTCTTCTGGCTCTTTATACAGAGAATACCTCAGGTAGAGTGAGCCATATCCGTGGTTGTGAGTAATTGCAATATACGTGGGTGTCAATCAAAGGGCAACAGAACTGGTTTAACTAGCACACCAAGGGATCTGGCAAAAGGTGCAAGTGATACCAGTTTTGGATTGGTTCTGCATTTTCAATCATCATCCCCATCAGTTTAGTAGGAGATAAGTAAATTTTGACTCTAACTAGCCAACTCCTTCCAGTTCACATTCTTAATGGGTAAAATACAGGGCTCGTTTCAGTGTTGCCTTGTGCAGTTCAAAACCCCATTTTGAAAAGATCACAAATTACAGCCACTTTCACATTTACCTGCGCCTTCATACCTGCACTGCACTGGTAAAAGGTTAAGGTCTAAGACAAAGACTGAAGCTTGTCTGTGATAAACAGCGAGGAGTCAACCTCATACACTGAAATTGCTTTCTTCATGAATTAAAGAGCATTGGAAACCTCCCTCTCCCAGCAGCTTATTTCCTTCCAAAGCAAATCCAAAGGCAGAGACACAATGAATGTCTCCAGCAGACACTAAGCAATTTGCTCAATGGTTACAGGAAGAGACTTTGACACTATTATTGGAGGTTTTACAACAGCCTACACGAATGGAGTTACAAAATGGGAGATTCCAAAGTGCTCCTAATAATGCAATCGCTTTTTGCTGATGCCCCTTGTTTAATTTGGCAACAGATTGTTTCCTGCTGTAAGTGTCTGACATTGTGTATGGATTGGGATTTAAAGGCCACCTGAGGGCAGCCAGTGTTCTGCTAACAGTATCCTGTTAGTTCCAACTAACAGTTATATCCAGAAGAAGTCTTGTCCATCTTGATGCCAGTACACTCTGAACAAACATGTTGAAACATGGAAAGAAAAAAACCTATGTAAGTAGTGCCCTAGCTCAAGCTGCAGCTCTGTTTAACCACGTACTTTGCTTCACTGGAGTTGGTACAGCTGAAGTAAACTTCCTGCTGAATACATCTCCAACTGCAACTGCAAGGTGAATATTTTCATAGAAATCAATAAGAAGGAAATCTGTCCCTTATCTCAGACATCTATAGATGTGGAACTTTTTTTGCCCAGGGCAATAGTATGGGTTCTCTTGATTTTCTATCTATCTGTTCACTCTCTGAGTTAGGTTTGTCACATTTCCAGCTGTTTAGAACATCACTTCTCACACTTAAATAGGCACAAAGCAGGAAAGTGTTTGCAATAATATAGAACAGTCACTTACCCCTGAGGAAGTAATTTATCTCAGACCAGAGTGCCAGAGTAATAACTGGGATTAAAGATAGAGCAGTCAAGACAAAAAAAAAGGTAAATCAATCACTACATTAGGATATTTGAAGAATCATTTGCATGTACTCAGAAAGTATGATACTTGCTATTAAGCCTAGCTGTAGCAGAGTACCAAATTAATAAATATTCATCAAATAACCTTTTAGCAAAACTCAGTGACTACGATGGTGGCCAGCTACTGAATTCAATCTAATTGAAAACCTGAGAAGTAATGAAATGATTGCATGTCTGTCTCTTCATTAAATCAGTGTGCAAATTTGCATAGATTAATTTGTGTCAAATTAATAGCTCCACTCTTGGCTTTATGCCAAGAGGACTTATCACAAAAATCAATCTATAGTTTTAATTCCATTCTGCACTCCCAAAGTGTTGGGTGGCTTGTGCTATTTTAGAGACAAAAAAACCAGAGCTGAATACGATTCTCGCCACTTCTGTCATTTTCCCCTATTTCTTATGTTACAATGATTAATTACAATAAAATATGCACATGATTAAAAAGAAAAAAGGAAACGTACAGTCCCAGCCATGGAGAAATGAGATCTGGTTTACTTTTCTGGAAGTAAAGTCACATTGGAATGCATGAATCCTCAACTACATGAAATTCAGCAGAGGGTCAGATGCCAGGGGCTGAACAGACAACTTACCTGCCTGTTTTATCAACCTGAGCAGTTCCCAAAACCAGTGGGGCTCTGGGTATTTTAGTACAATTCTTATTCCTTGGTCCCCAACCTATTCAGTCCTCCCAGAGGCTGCAGAATTTGCTGTACTTATGCAGCTGTTTGATCTCCACGATGTGTAAAATAAATTTAAGCATTTTGATGTTCACTGTTCTGAGATCTGTCAGGAAAACAATTATTCCTTCAGCCCTCAGTTATTTGAAGTTAATGTTAGGGACTGCCAGCGCACTCATTTACATTTTCAGCTTGTTTTGACTTTTCAGCCATTATTTTTTTAATTTTTTTTAATAAATACAATCAGGCTTTAATTCGGGACATTTGATTAATCAAACTCAGACCATCTGCTGCAGTCCTGTCTCCTGCTGATCTGCATTGCCTGAAGTCAGTGACATGCTTCAGGGCTGCAGTCTCACACTGTCTCTTCCTCTGTCAGCTGTCTTATTGCTAATCTGCTCTTTTCACCCAACACACAGTGACTGGGCTTTGTTTACTGTTGCTGACCATTTACGATAGTTGTAGTGCTAGACAATTTGTATCAAAATACAGTATGTGCAAAATCCAGTTATACAACAAACATATCAGAATGAAAATAGCATGAACCAAAGATACCCCATTAATGTAAAAACAAAACAAACAAAAAAAAAACCCTCCTCACTAAGACAATTCAAATATTTTCTGTAATAACAAGCGATTTTAGCTTCAACTTTAATTTTAAACTTCCTACCAGTAACAGGGATTCTGCATTCACGTGTTGATTTCCCTCTCATGTTCAGAAATTGACTCAGAAACTCAGACTGCAGATCTTTACGGGGATAACTTGCACAGCTTAGAGATTTTGATGGGAATAGACCAGTTTTATTCTAGCAGAACACTTCCTGGACATGGCTGGTTGTATTTGAAAGGGAAGGGGAAATATGCCCCTTCAACACCTCTGCCATCCAGAAGGTCCATCATTGCTTTCAGAGACCATCAGGTTCAGAAGTAGCATGGTTAGAAAGCAGTAATGGATAGGAGAATGTCCAGTCCCTACACAAAACCTAGATTTTATTGATGCATAGGCCTTCTGCAGAGGGATGATCATCATCTCTCCTGATGTCAGATGTTGGAGTCAGTCTCAGAAGTCAAGAAGGAACAGCACCTTCAGAGAACCAGCCCCCCCCTTCAGCATCAAAACAAGCACACAGCTTATCAGAAGAAATCATTACATTAGATATTGAGATATTTGACTGCTGGGGTTTCTGAATGCTTGAGGATGGGACTTAACACACCCATAATACGTGAGCATGGGGGAACTCACTAAAGGTTTATTACAAAAGAATCAAAGCTCTCCTCAGCCAAATGTAGCACAGAAGAGGTCCATGTGCAGCTCTAGGAATGTATGTAATTTTAAATGTATTGTTTATGTAAATAAACAAGTAGAGGGAGAGAAATGGGAGCCCAGAAATGTGAAGATTGCAGAGAGTGATAGGATTCACCCTGTTGAGGCAGGGACTGGTTTCCAAATGCATTATATCCTGTCATTTTCTTAGAAGCAGTTTTACTAGCAGCAAAGAAATGGATGGAAGTCTGCATCACACCAACTTTGTGATGAAACTACAAGAAAGGTTTGTCACCCTGCTTAAGTGGTCACGAAAATGCAGTGCTATTTGCCATGATACTCAGCAGCAGAGTATATGGGCTCCTCTGTACTTCCATAGCATTTTGCCAGCCAGGAGGCATAGGAGGCAAGAAAAGCATACAGTTTCCAAACAGGGTTTTGGTCTATTTAGGAGAAGAGAATACTGCAGACTTCAGATCAGAAATCCCAGACAAACACACCCAAAGAAGCTCACTTCTACCACTCATCAGTTACTGCCATGGACAAGGCACAGCATCCTTGGGTTTGAGCCAGCCCTTACTGGTACCTGTGGAGCTCCATAAGGGACTGAACACGCTGTGCTCTCTGCAGGAACAGGACAATAGCTATCTGAATGCTTACGATAACAAGCATCCTCCAGCTACTGAGGCTAATGCAATAAAGAGAATTTCATTTTGGCATAAGAAAAACCAAGGGAATGACATGATGTATTGGCAAGATTTAAATTATATGAGGCCAAAGAGGCAGCTTAAAAGAGTTAGGCCTTTATTAATCGGGTAACAGTGATGCTGCATTTCAAAACAGGCTTAACACCTGCTAATTTCATTTCAGAGCTGCTGAAGCTGAGTCAGCTAACTGAGCCTGCTGTGGATCAGGCACGTTCAGAGCAGCAAAGCTATTCCTTGCCTTCATGAAAATGTTTTTCTCTCTTTAGTAAGGACACTGAGCGAAAAGGGGGGAGAAAGGATGACCTCCTTTCTCCTTTAAACATACCGATGTCCCATGCAGCTGGAGCTGCGGGGAAAGAGGATAAGAAGCATCACAGAATTCAAGGAAATCCCATAGGTAATGATTATGTATTTGCAACACTGGTGGAGGAAAAGGAGTATTACCCTTTCCCTTGCAGACAGAGATTTGAAACAAGCTCAGTGGCTTTCTGAGCCACAGCATAGGTCAGTGAGAAGCCAAGAAAAGACCCAGTCCCAGGTCCTCATCACCACAGGGCACTACAGATTCTCCCCCTCATTGCTACCCCTGCTAGCTAATCATCTCCTCCATGTTTCTCCATTCATTGTGAGCTCCAATTTTACGGGAAACTCAAGCAGCCCAGCACCCAAGAAAGTTCATCTGTGCAACAGTTGTTGTTCCTATCCACATTGCACACGTAGACTTTTTAAAAATATCACGTTGTTCTTCCACACACTTAATGCGATAGATGCTACCATACATACATGCCATGAAACACCATGATCCTGATGTTATGAGATTGTAGAACAGCCACGGCCCAGACACAGAGCCAGCATGGACCTACCTGGGCTCCATGAGCACAGGTAAAACATTGCTGTGACCAGACTGTACTGTTGGCTTCACAACATCATCCTGGCTCTGAAAGCAGCTCAACAACTTCTGCTCTCTACTGAGAAGTCGTTCTATGCTAGTTCTGCTGCTTGCAGAGCATGTTTTTTCAGTTGCCAATGTTTATTAAATGCTAAGGTTTCTGTAACTTCACAGAGAACTTGAAGCAGATTCTACAGTAAAAACATTGGTGTGGGCCAAATGATTTTTTTCCCTCTTTCATTCTGCTTAGAGACAATTTTCACCCCAAGGCTAACGATGAGAACCTTGAGTCAGACTTTTATAATGGAGGCCATTTGCATCCTAAACTGTAACGTTTGCTGTCAGCAGAAATTATAATGCTAAAACTCAATAGTTAATGATATAGCACACCTCATTTTCTATGACAAAAAGGTATAGTAACAGCAAGAAGCACTGCAAACCAACCATAATACACTGAAGCAAGACTTACTTTACCAGGATTGGCACTTACTACAAGCTTAAATGGTTCATATACGGTACAAAAGGCAATTGTGAAATGACTGGAAATGTAATATGGAAGAAGGTAATTGGTCTTGCTGGAGATTGATTGATGGCCATTTATTGAAAGTAGTCATCAGAAACAAAGGTTGTATCTCAGTTTCACCAGAGTAAAGCACTGCAATGACGAGATCAAAGAAAACCCCAAATTTTTACTGTCCAAAAGGCTCAGGCTGATTTGAAGCAAGTGCTTCAACAGAACATTGGATCCTTCCAGTCCTTGCTGGACAGCTGGAGTCTAACATTCTCACTTCTAACTGAAGTTCAAAATGTTCCCAAAGTAACTCTAATTATTTGCATCATTCAGCCAATACTGCTGTTGTTGAAGAACAAAGCAATGTTTAAACTAAGTCTGTTGTCCTGAGCAGAGGAGCTGACTAAACTTCTCATATCAGGACCATCTCTGTAGTTATAGAAGCAAAGATCACTATTATTTTCCCTTTCTGATGCCATTTCATTAAAGTGAATTAAGTGACAGTCTTGCAAGAATACCCAGCTAGCACCTCAGTAAAGCACAGAGCCTGGGGCAGTCTGCATGTCTGCAGTACATCTGGAGAGTGCAGATAAGACAGTGAGGGAAGAGAGACATTTCTGTGCAGTAACAAACAGAATTTTGTTTTGTGTCATGTAGATGCTCTATAATCAACCAGAGGTCTTCAGTTAGCGAAGGATAATTGCAGCAAATACTTGGGTCACCTAAAGAATGCTAGCTGCAATTGGCCAAACAACACTTCAACACCAGCCATCATCACCCCTCACCTACCTTCTCTCCCTCCCCCCCCAAAAAAAACCCTAACAAATTCTTATGCATTTACAACAAATCTAGGTGAAGGTTAACTTCTCCCCAGTTTTTCTTTCCCCCTCCTCTCCAAAGCGCTGGTCCTGTAAGTTATCCTGTTCTGACACTGGTATAAACCACCACAAACTCCTGTGAACTTCACCAAGAGAAAACTGTCCTAAGTAAAAGGACATAGTTTAGAAATGTAGACTATAGAGAAAGAATCCACAAGATTCCCCTTTCTGATTTCAAGCATAAATCTGGTCCTTCGCAAGTGCGTCATGGGGGCTGCTGCAGTGAGACAGCCGTGCCAGGAGGATGCAGCAGACCCAGCAGGTCAAGTGCTTTCCATTCTCCAGGATCAAACATCTTTCATCCTCTGTTCTTTTTCTTTCCAGAGCTCTCAGTACAATAGGTGTTGAACTTCTCTGAAAAGCAGTCGGTACCCGTCTACCAGGAGCTGCTTTATTGATTGCTCTGGAAGTGGGCAGACATACATTTCGTAAACAGCATATCAAAGTTCAAGCATAATGACAGTGGGCAGAACGCCAGCAGAAGTATAAGAAAAAGTTTCTACTAGTAAGCAAATTAACTTGACCATATATCATTGGATTTCCTTGTATGCCCAAGCAACCCACAAACAATAACTGTGGTTACAGAGGATGATAAGCAATCACAACAAAAATAAATTAAAAGAAGCAGGGCTTATATCTGTAGCAACCCACAAAGAATAGAAAAACCTCAATCCACTTTGCTGGGACACAGATGTCCTTCTCCAGCAGACTGTCCTAGTGTGGAAGAGCCTAGGAGCAAACTGAGGAAACAACCTAGGTGACCTCACCTTCTCTTCAAAATCCATAGGAGAGAAACACCACAAGTGAAAGCGTTCAGACCAAATCGGCCCACGGACTGCTGCTTACCTGCAACTCAAGAAACGCTGAGGTTGCAAACTTCATAAAAATGTGTAGTATGGAACTAAGGAATTGGGCTGAGGGTAGGATCTTCCTCAGATGTACCTTAGGGTAGCTACATTCCCTTAATTGCTAGCTCACTAAAGCGTGGCTGTGTAACATCTGCTGGGAAGGTGGGAGTTGTAGGATGGAGTTCAGGGGCAGCGTGCAGCTGGCAGTGATTGAGGGCTTCTCATCAGCTAAAAGGGTGCTCCACCATCAGCTGCTGCTGGGGGAGGTGGAGTGACCCAGGTGAGAGGCTGTTTGGAATGATTTACAAAATTAATAGCTCAAAGAAGGAAAATGTACCCCCCAGTTCTGTTCTAACAACACAAAGAAGTGTATCTCACTCCAAAGGGAAGGCTTCTGGGGTCACTGTGTCTCTTGCTGTGCTATGGGGTAATTAGAACAGCTAAGAATGAGACACAGTAGCTGACCTGGTTTCCAAAACCATTCTGATCTTTAGCATTTTGTTAACAGCAGCATGCTGGCCTGAGCTGCAGGACAGCACAAAGAGGAGTAGGAATAAAACCCAACGCTACAGCAGCCACGTACATTCCTCTGGGATATTTCTCTTCTGTCTCTGTAAGAAGAGATGAGACAGGAACGTGAATGAATCTCCCCTCAGTACTGGAGGTCTGCCTGGGAGCAGAGAGTTCCTGGAAAAAGAAAGCTGATCTCTCTAAGGGAAGATTTGTTTTTTCAAATGACATTTCAAGACAAGGAGGCCCGTTTGTATTTCAGCTACAACAGCTAAGCAATAATATTAATGCTTTGAATTTGCACAGCGCTTGCCACCAGCAGCCCTAGCGTGCTTGACAAATATTTAAAGTGGGATTTTCCAGAGCATCTGTAGGAATTAGAAATGTAAATCACAGGATCTGAAATGCTTTAAAAGAAATCACACTCTTCATTTCCTTCTTGTGGTGCTTCTGTGCTTTTCGTGTTATCAGGGCCAATGTTCTCAGTGCTGCTAAAAACTCATGCCTAAAATTAGGAATGAGACTTCAGCCCCCAAATAAATATAACCTCAATACAACTGACATGTTTGTGGTGGTGGGTGTTTTTTTTTTTTTAAGCTGCTCTTGTGCCCCCAAAGAAAGCATCTTTCTTTAGAAGATTATTTAAATTCTACATCTCTTCACTTAAAGGTGAGCATTATTCATCAGCCATAAAGAGACATCCCTAAATAATTTTGCTTTTTTGTTTTCAGAACTTCTCAAGGACATTTCATATCCATACCTTCTCATTTGCACCAACCATCACAGCTCTAAAATTAAAACTGCTTTATCTTGCACTCGGTTTGCTCCCAAATCTGTTGTGTCCAGGACATTGAAGGATTCCTCTAGAGGAGAGTGCTGGCACAAGGATATATGAGATGTGATGCTCAGTGCCAGCTCCTAGAAAGCGCTGCCCTTCCCTGCTGTTTCCCTGGAGGGTGACCCTCCCTCTCTTTGCACCAACAGCACTAAGGCCACCGTGGGGATTCCTCAGCTGCCACTGCAGCAGCCAGGCACAGGGCAGTGCTAATTTATCACTGACTTCAGAGGCAGTGAGCTGCTGGCTTCCCTGCGGTCCTCATCGCAACGTCTACAGGTAAAAATCTCTGCTAGAAAAGTGATGATTCACTGAGTATCTGGGGCAGTGGCTGCTCCTCTGGATCAGGACTCTGCACTGAGCTCTGCCGAGAGCCAGACCCTCGCCAGGCTAATTTATATATTTTGTCAGCATGCTGGAAAGGAGCCTTTGGGTATATTTTCAGCTCATGTCAAAACACCACACATGTTATTCTGATCCCAGCACTTAAATTCCAAAATACTTTAAATCTGCTCTGATATTTGATATTTTTAAATAAGAAATGTTTACATATACATTGCCATGGTGACAGAAAAATAGAAATAAAGACAAGGAAAAAATTGCCCTAGTGCACTGAACTCTATTTAGAATACAATCACCGTTAATATATCCAAGCTGATCAATAGGGTCTGAACATCTGCTGACTACCACTTTGATCAATAGCAGTATAGGTATGAAGATAAATTCCCATTACAAAATCCTTATAGATTTTAAGCTCTCCACCTAGTTCATCAGCATCCACCATATAATTAACCCCAGAGAATGTGACTCAACCTCTTCCTCCAGCACCAGTCCTTCCCACGGTGAACCCCCATCCTCTGGCCATTGGTGTTACAGCCCAACCATGGCCCACACCAGGTGGCAATGTTTTCTTGGGGTTTGTTTTTGAGACCATTGAGGCACCCCAACCTGCTGGCTGCCCCCACTGACATCTTCCCTGAGGTCTTTCAGATCTTGGGTAGGAGTAAGCTCCAGTCCAGATAAACCATTCCAGCAAGATGGGCCCTCTTTTTTGAAGGACTGTTGATTTTCACAGTAGTTGAGCTCTCAGAACTCTACGAACACAAACACAAGCACGGCCATTTTATAGCACGAATGTTCTCTAACCATAAATAAATATCCTTAAGAGTTTCCCAGGCATTAAAGCAAATCTTACTTTCAAGAGAGTTCTATTTTAAAGGATGAGAAAACCAGAAAAAAAAAAAAAAAAAGTGAAAAAAAAAAGCTGCTCTGCAATGGCAATTTTTATTGAGGTCTGAAAGCAAATTGCTTGCACTTGCAGGCAGTACTTACTAAGGTCTGGTAAGAGGAGCAAGAACATCCCACTTGTCTCCCTTGCACTGCCATTTATGACGGGGTCACAGACTACAGTTCTACTCTTGGATTTTAGCTATTGAAGTTACAGTCCCCGAGGGCTGTAAAAAGTTGCTGCTGTCATATATAAATCAGCCTTTTTCATAAAAAATGACATGGTTTGACATGGAGGGATAACATTATAAGGTAACTACTACGGAGGTTTCACGCTTGGATATGTTCAAAAGGATGTTTCTCTTTATCCCTGACCACAAATACTCACTGATGGTTTCTTGTCAGCTGCTTGAAAGCCTTAAAGAACTGCTATCTCCTCTGGGGTCTGCTCTGTGGCCAAACTTCTCATTCACCTTTGATCATCCTCCAGGGTGTTTTTTGTGTGTTTTTTTTTTTTTCCCTGACTGAAGAATTTCAAGTGCTACAGTTTGTTCCAACGTGTGGGGGAGAAGAAGAGGAGGTGAAGATTTTTACAGACATGCACGTACATCTTGTACAAATACACACCCAAATCCTTATCTCTAACAGGGCTAGAGAGAACACAAGTTCTTCTATTTTTAAGATTTTGTAAAATTAGATGCAGGAGGAAAAGAGGTTTATAGCCCCAGCTCCCTTACCTCTCACACCTCCAGTTCACTCCAGGGAAAGAAAAAGAAGTGATTTAAAGGCATTTCCCATGCAGGCACCCAGGGCATGCTGTGAGTTCACCTCCCTTTGGGGTGTTAACACCCAGCCTAGGACTGTTGGCATAGTCTCACTTCAGAGCAGCCTATCCTGTACACACATAGATCTCTAGGTGGGTAAGCTCATGTCACCCAGCACCCACTTTTTCATTGACTATAATTGCAAGCAGGCAGCTGCACCAAATTTTACAGATTATGGAGCAGCTGTGCCACATTTTACTCCTGTTTGGCCAAGGTTGGGTGATTGCCTCTGGATGTAAACAAGCACCTGGCACAGAAATGTGTTGGTTTTGGAGCAGGCTGGGAGCTGTAGTCCTTTGGGAGATTGGTGTCTGGGAGGAGGACAAGAGGCTGCAGTGCAGCTTTTATGGCTCCTCCTGATTTGTATGTTAGAGGTTTGCGTTTTGCATCCCTATGTGAGTTTTTCTGTACCGACTGTATAAATCTCTCTATGTCTCCATGAGTACTGAAATATAACAAAATGCTACTTCATCATAGAAAGACGTGGAAGTTGAATGATCTGAGTGCCCCTCTCCGAGTGCTGGGTTTGGTGCCTGTGGGTCACAGCTGTAGGGCAGCCCCATGCAGGTGCAGGCAGAGCCAGCAGTCAGCATGGCAGGGATATCTCAGGATGGCTGTGGAGCACTCGAGTCCCTGCACCCAGCGTTTGGTTCTGATGGGGAAAAAGGATCTGTGTTAATGATGTATTTGATATGAAAGGGCACAGTGCTTCAGTGCGTAGCTTGCAATAAGAGGAAAACTGATATGACAGCTGAGGCTTCGCAGTGGTAGAAATGGGCCTTTCAAACTCTCCGACAAGGAAAAAACAAACACTGAAGGACAAATCCAGAGCCAGCATAACAGACTGGTGGGTTTGGGGGGACATGCTTCAAATAAGCCTCCTTTGACAGCTGCTATATTTGTCTCACACTGCCTGTTCTCCACACAGCATCCCCTCCCCCAGGAGCCCCTGGGCTGTAGGTACAATGGGATTTAACCAATTCCTGAGAGTCAAACCCATGGCAGTCAGCACGGCGAGGGTGAGCACTGGGCTGCAGGTGGGAGAGAAGTACCTTGGTGCAGCCTGGGCTGGCTGTGCTGCGAGGAAGGGCTGCGGGATGCCTGGGGTGCTTTGTTTAAGGAGCAGGGCTAAAATGCACAGGAAGGCATTCACAAATGGCAGCAGCAAAGTTGGTTTATTTTTTGGTCACTGACAAAAATAGATGGATTGTATGCAGAGAGGGATCACAAAAAGGGGAAGCTGGGTTTAGAGTCTGAGCGGGGTGTGTCAGCACACTGTTATCTCTAGTTATACATAGCAAGGAGAGGAAGATGTGGGATACATGGGGAAAGACATGGAACACGTGGGTGTACCCATGGTTACTCGGCAGCCTAACAGCACAGCTTGGCATTCTGTGCCATGCACTCTCCTCCACCATTGTTCCCAAAACAGCACTGGGTATGTCATGGTGCTCTGCATTAACATTCAGCCCAGAAATTAACTGCTGCAGTTCTGCCTGGTGTTCTCCATTTTTTTTAATATATATATATTTTTTTATGATGATGCTTCTTTTTCACTTTATCCCATTGAGCCCTTGGGGACATTGTTAGTGCTCAATGTCACTTGACCTTTTCTGTCTCAGAAATGACCTGCTACATCTCAACACTCTCTTTCACACATTGGCCAGTTTTATCCATTTAAATGCTTCCTTAAATACATTCCTTAAAAAGAAGTTTTATAAATATGTTTTTGGTTTTTTTTTTCCCCACCAAGTTTTGTGTTTCTTCTTCATTTATTTTCTCTCCTAGTAATTGTATATCTGCTTTCATTGGCCAAACCTTCAGTCTCAGGTTACTGACACTGCAGACGCATCCTTTTTAAACTGAACTATGAACTAAACTATTTCTTAAATTATCTTTTATGTGCTACAATTAAATGTACTATCATTCCAGCTTTTAAACATACCAACATATTCCACAAATGCTTTGGCCTTTTTAAGTAATAGAAAGTTTAATTTCCATAAAACCACACAAAGAAACTGTGTCATTTTCTACCTTCTCACAAAATTGAAGGGGCAGAAAGACTGCCAGGATGACTGCTGAACAAATGGCTGCACAAATAAAACAGCTCAAGCATACAACGCGCTCAACTTTCATTTTCTCCTGATACGCGTTAGGTTGATCTCCATTTATATTTTTTAGTATCTGAACAGCCCATACAAATTTCAGGAAATTACCCGTGCTCAGTTTGCAGTTTCTACAAAACAGAGGTGGAAGATTTTCTGAGAAAATTACCATATTTCTTCCCTTCAAAGAGTGACACATTTATTTCATTCAAATACAGAGAGACCTCCAACTGGCTCTCAATTGCAAGTTCAGGACCCAAGTATTTGGAGATATTTATCTGACAAATCAGACAACAACTACAAAAAACAAAAAACAAACAAACAAAAACCTCCTCTAAAAATGAAAGAGATGGTTATCACTGAAGGTTTACTTTCCTGTCCTTGACACCCTGGGGATCCGGACCGTTTCCCAAAGCTGGCGAGCGCATCACAGTCCTTCTAGGTTTCACCCCGACCATTGTAACTCTTTTTTAGTAATGCAAAAGCACAATATCTAGCAAAAAGGCTCACTGCAGCAGTGACTATTTAAAGCCTGGCCAAAATATTTGGCAGCTTTCTTCTGCCCTCTCTGGTTCCCTACTACCCCAAGCTGCCTGGCTGCCTTCTGTTGCCTAGCAAAGACTGCTTGTGTGCAGGCAGCCAAAGTGCTTCATGTTCACATTAGCTTCATTCCAGTTTCCAGTGATATATCTTAAAACCAACCAAAAATGTAAGTTTTTGAGGTGAAGCTCAGCTAAAGAACCAATATTTTAAAGGCTTGAGGACGCTGGACTATTTCAGTATGCTTTTATGTCAGGAAGCCCTTAAAATATCTTTCACTTTTTGTTAAAAAAAGTTTCTTACATAACTCCCTCCAAAAATATATCTGAGGCTTTCAGTAATGTAACCAAATGCTAATAGAAAGTGAGTGCCTCAGCTAATCTGCTGTTATGTTAGGTTAAGTTTATATATTAGCTTGCTAAATAATAAAGTAAAATAAATTAGTTCCTATCAAATGTTTCCTGAATGCATTCCAGCAGGACTTTATTGTTATTTATTCATCTCTTGGACTGCATCTCGAAAAGCTGAAGGAGTGTATGTGACTGGAATAGTCTAAGTGGAGGAGCCATAGCTCGAGAATGAAGCCAGCAAGTCATTAATTAAGGAGCTGTACAGTTTGCAGTCAGCCTTGTGTTCCTGCAAACCACCTAAAATCCGCCTCTGTCCTCCTCCAGTTGTGCAGCACTTGGGGCTTGTGGTGCATTGCCTGGGGGGGAGCTGGGGATAACCCCAAACCTAAGTGTTTTCTCCCCCACTTACACATGGGCTGATGTGGTTCAGGCTCACACACTTTTCAGTAATGTTGTGAATTGTCCTCAAAATGCCAGCAGCAGAGATTGCAGCAGCCTTCGGTGTTGGAGGCAAATGCACACAAATAGATGAGGCTGTGCAGGGCTACAGCGCAAGGTGACAGCTTTCTGCTTCTCACTTGACATGACTTTATCTTCCTAGGAGGTATATAATATTCTTTGCATCCTATATGGTGCCAAGTCTGCATTTCTGGCCATATCTATCTGCCTGTGTTTGAATGAACACCATTGCAGAAATAGTTGAGATGGAGATGAGGATGACATAGCAGCCATACTTTAAAATGGAAACCACTCCAGATCCTCCAGGTCTTATTTCACAATGTTGCTTTTCTGCCCTCTCTCAAATGTAATGCAGTCAGGAGAAATGTGCCTGGCTGGCACTACGGGCCTCTTCTGTGTCACTGCACTTGTAACCCTTTTGATTGCACTTTTAGAGGTGGCTCGTAATGTTTCAATAGCAATAGAAATAGGTACTTAAATTACATGCTATCATTAGAAATATGTACAGTTACACGGCCAGTTTGTCTTTGAAAATGATGAAGTGGAAAATTCAGTGGAGATCGGCAGCTGCTCAAACAAATGAAAAGAGTTTTCTTATTTTGTTCGCTCTGGATCAACGTGCACAAATAGAGCATCTGGTCCTCCACGAGGAGCTTCTGCTGCTGCTTCCAGCAGGAAGGACCGAGAGTCGGAGCGATCTGCTGACCTTCCTCAAGGTTCCCAGTGCTGCCACCCAAAGCAGAGCAGAGCACCCCAGCTGGATGCCTTTTAAGCTAATCCCTCAATCAGCACATTTCCAACATTGTTATTGGGATTTCACGTGCTGTCAGAAAGTTGAATTCCAGCGGTTCTCTCACTCTCTGTGTTGTTTATCCTTTGGAGCACTCTAGATTATAAATCATTTTAACCATCATTTTTATATTTTGCTCCTTTTGTGCCATAATCAGGAACGTGGCAAACCATTTCTACATTTCTTCCTGAAGAGAAACTGGGAAGTTGCAAGACAGTGAAAGAAGTCTGAGTTGTAGCTGAAGTCCTTTCTAGTCGTCCAAGTGCAGGCTGTGTGCTGGGAGGATGGCTCCTCAGCCTCACCTCCTGCAGCATTCCTGCGGGGAGCAGCAAGGTCGCTCTGGTTGCTCGACATACAGGCACCCAGCTGACAGCTTCCACAGATGAAATATTCATTTTGGATTGAAAAAAACAGCGAAGTGTTAAGGTTTACAGGAAAGGGAGAAAGCCGCAAATCTTGATCTGTTCCCAGAATGGGTGAATCCTTCATCTTCAGCCCCAAACCTGCACCCTCCAGCCAAAAAAACCACAGAAGGCAAAATCCCATCCAATCCCGGGGCATGGAGGGAAACAAGCTGCTTGTTACTGTGAGCAGAACGTGGTGCAGGAGAGCAGCAGACACCTTTGTCTTCTAATTAGCACCAAGGGCTGAAGCTCTTTAGAGAATGGACTTTCCTGCTGTGTATTTGCACAGAGGGAGCTGATCCGATGAGGGCAGCTGAATGCTGAGGCATAAATAATGAATTGCACAATAAACACTACAAGACTGGTTGAGTTGAGGACAAAAAAACAAACACTACAAACAAAGAAATCCATCACGTTAGTTAGAAATCCCATGTCAAGGTCCAGCAGGGATTCTTATCAACTTCATCCATGTGCCCAGACCACAAACATGATTCCTTACATACAAAATTACTTTTACACACCAAACTTTGCTATGTCTCACATCCACTCAAAGGGCAGAATGAATGCAGATTTCCTTTTCTATTTGCATTCACAGTTTCTAATTTAATCCTGACCTGTTACAGAATCAGCTTTTTGCATCTTCTTTCCCGGCAGCAGTGGGGAGTTACTACTTGATCTCTCCTCTAAAAGAAAAAATTAACAAAATATTTATTCCGACAATGGCTGTATATCAGACAGCCAGGGAACTTTGTGATGCGTAGGGAAAACGTCTGTGTAATAAACCATGAGAAGAGCTGTGAGCACTGCCAGCACTGCAGAGCTCTGGGCTCAGAGCCACTCTCCTGGCTTCATTCGGGTGTTGCTATTGATCTAATCCATAGAGAAACGATCCCAGGAGACACTCCTTACATTATTTATCTTGGATTTGGGGCTGGATGGGGATTCTTTTTAGTTTTCTTCTTTATTTGTTTCTGTTATTACTAATATTAGACGCTGTTAATGAATTCCACAGACAAATGGCTCTCACCTCTCACGACACATTAATCATGAGTGCTGAAGGATTCTGCGTTCTTCATCTCTTGAGCCATGAGGCCAACCCCAAACTGTCCACCTACGTGCAGTGTAACTCAGCGATCAGCCACGGGGAAGCATGGAGGAATAGAGCACTTGGGTGAACAGAGCATGCAGGAATGCTCTGCAGGGCAAGCAGTGGCACACGCTGGGTCTCTTGATTCCTGCACAGCCCCAAACCGAGCAGGAGCATCTGCATCTCTGTTAAGCAGATACACAGGGAAGACAGAGCCAAGAAGGAGATGAGAGATGCCAACTCTCTGAGAGATTGATATCTGACAAGGGAAATAACAAACACCTGGCTAAAAAAGATCCAGCGTTCCAATGCTCAGCTTTGCACGGTGTGCACATGGGTGCTCATCACTCCTGAGCTCCTCACGCTGCACCTGTTATTTGGGTCTGGCATTACTGCCCCCTCCAGTCCAATTAGCTCAGTTGAGACACTTCTAGAAGATTTTTATGGCAGCTGCAATTGTAGATATGGAGAATATACAGAGCCACACTCTGGCTGGTATTTTTTTTACCAGTTTCCAGTGTTGGAAAGGACCCACAAAGGATCACTGAGTGCAACTCCTAGCTCCACACAAGACAATGCAAAAGTCAGACCAGGATTTCTAGCTGGGGCTTCTCCTGTAAGCAAGAAAAGTCACCGGGAGATTTTGAGGAGCAGAGGATGACGCTCTCACATTTCTGGCCAGTTCCCAACCCAGCAGCAGCCCAGCACTGCTCCATGGGATGGCAGGTTTGTGCTCCTGCTGTTCTCAGGTGAAAGGGGGATGGGACAAGAAGGAGATGCACAATGGAGCGACTGCAGTTTTATCACACTCCATGTTGGCTACTGGGTAGAGATCAGTATCATTACATGTATATTACTGAGCTGAATGTGACCCAGGATGTGGTGGCAAATCTGCAATACAAGCTATGCAGGGGGCACACGGGGCTCCCCACCTTTAGTGCTTCCTTTGTTTCATTATTATTTCCTTCCTTTCCCAACACCAAAGTTGCTCAGCATGGAAAGTTGGGGAGTTGGACTAAATGACCTTTAAAGGTTCTTTTCACTCAAACAGTCCTAGAACTCTATGATAAAATACCTGTTTGCTCTTTGGCCGTGGAAGGCCCTGCCACATACCCATGTGCCATATAACCCTTCCTACACATGCATATATCAGAAATGTCAAACTCATCTCCTGAGGTTGTCAGAAATAGTTATCACTGCAGCCTAAGCTCTTCAGATTGTGAATGGTAATGCTGAACCTTCCAAACGGGCGATGTCATCTTGTCACCATGAATGACAGATAATTACGGCTCTTTCTAGATGCCTGTAATTAACATTGCTTTCTAACTTTGACACAAGCATCCAGAAACCCAGTAGATTGAGATATCCTTTGCAAACTTTGGCTTTCTCTCCTTGTCCATTTCTTTACCCTGCAGGTCTTTAAATAAAGAAATCACCAGCTGTTTAGTATAGAACATCCTAGAAGGGAGGTTGCAAGTCAGAGCCCCAAATAAATACATGGATAAATATCACAGTGAAGGCTGAAGCCAAGCGTTGGGTGCACACAGCCCTTCCCCGCCAGCATTCACACATGAATAATGCAGGGCATGGCGCCGGAGAGTCACGGCCTTATCTTGAAAATCAGGATTGACTGCTACCAATCTCCCTCTGCCCTGTGCTTCCTAATATCCTCTGCCATTTCTGTCTTTTATCACCTTCGTGCATCTATTTCTTCACATTTTTTGCTGCTGACCTATGGCAGCACGCTTGATTAGGGCAATACAATTTAATGTGTGGTGGATGCATAATGTCAGCAGTGGGCTCAGGTACCTGAAGAGCCCAGCTAAGAATAATAACTCCCTGCTCCACAGCCTGTATCGCTGCTTAACTACGTGACGCTGAACATCAATCAGAGAAGGATTAGGCTCTCCTGGTAATAGATAAACAGCAAAATGAACAAGATCATCTAAGCTCTTCAAACAAAATGATGTATTTTTAGTCTATGAAAATTCAAACCAGGTCTCAGCCAGAGAACCAGAAAAAGCAAAACAAAGATTATCGAAAGCTTGTGTTTAAACAGTTTCAGCCCAAATATTTACTGATGACACAAAAAAGAAACGAGAGTATGTTTTGCAAGGAAGAGCTGGACCCTTTAATTGCATAGGAAGCCAGGCTTGGGGAATCAAGAGAGAAAATAAACATGCCCCCTGCAGAATGCACTGCAAAGCCTGCACATTTATTTACATTCCCATTTCTCTTTAACCTACATTCCCCCTGACAGAAGTGTTGTTTTGGGTAATAATCCTTTTCATATGGGCCAAGACTACAAGAAACTATTTGCAATTCATTTCAAATATGGATTTTGGAATCTACAGTAAATCCCTTCTGCTAAGATAAAAAAAAAAAAGCACAAAGAAAGAACAACATGCTGCTTAATCTTTGGGCTCATCACATCCTGGAAGATTATTTTGACAGTTAATTTGATACATTTAACTGAGCTCCCAGTCTATATTACTCAAAGAAAGCCATCACTCATGACTCGCTGTTGTGTAGGAGCAGCCCAGACAGCTGCAGCTTCTTTTGAAGAAATATTAACAAGGGGAAAGAGTGTACATTGCTGTTTCCTTGCTGTTGGAACTTGGTCTTCCCAAAGTCCACAGCACATCCTGAGTGCTTCTCCATGGCTCTCAGCAGCTGCTCCTCAGACAATGCATGGGCAGCAGGAAAGCAAAAGGTCTCCGTGGGGATGCTTCCAGCTGTGCCTGCTTGCAAACCATGGTGTAGAAGTGGCTTCATCCCTGCATCCGAAAATACAGGATGCACCCTCAGGGACAGCTATGACCATTGCTGCACAGATACAAGCAGCTGTGCGATCCGTGGAGGAGTGGGAGGTCACCACATGAGCACTGCCATCAGCCTCCCCTGTAACTGCCTGCCTTCCTTGGGGCAGATTTACTAAGGTGCAGCTTATTGCAGCACAAGGCACCGCTGCTCCTGCAAGTCAAGAAACAAGGGAGGCTGCTGTGCTGCAATTACAAAAAGTAGGTCAGATCCCACAAATACAAACAGACAGGGGGAAAGGTGCTCGTGTTTCTCTACACTCATCTTTGGGAGTAGCTCTGTAGCAAGGACCAAAAGTCCTCAAGGGACAGTGCTGAAACATAGTTATCCAGCATTGTTCACTGGTCCCCAAGGATGCTCACAGCTGGACATCCCCTGCAAGCAGCACAGCATCCTCATACAGTGGCTGCTCTGGGGTGGGGAGCAGATGCACCAGTGAGATCGACAGGGAGGAGAAGATAGCAGCTGCCTCTCTGCACAGCCTCTGCCGTGTGTTCTCCTCCCACAGACAATGCCAAGGAGCTGCAGAGATTAGAGGGATTGGAGAGTGGTCAGCAGCAGAAGCAGGATGATTCCTCTGAGGTCAAGCCAGATGCTCTAGGATGCTTTTGGCCAGCAGCCTACATTTTTGGCTATGTGCATGCTTGTTCTTCTCTTTCAGAACACGGGGCTAGAGGCAATAAGCCAACAGTTTTCTGAGGCAAGGTGAGAACTGCAGCACCATTTAATTAAGCTGTTGCTTTAAATGCGCTCCAGTGTTCCTCCAGCCTGCTGGAGACACAGGAGCTGATGAACATGTCTGCAGATTCTTCCTCCTCTGAGAGCACGTTTTAATTCCACTTCCCCCCCCCCCCCCCCCAAACCATTTGCACCAGATGGCACTTGCATGCTCTCTGCTGAACGATGGCACTTTCTGCCCTGCAGGTGAAGCCAGGCACTGAACCAAGGAGGTTTCTGGAGCAAAATCCTTGGGGACACCAGACAACCTGTAGGACAGATCGTCCAGTACAAGGAGCTGGCTTGGTTGTATTGAGCTAAGAGAAGAAAGAGGAGCCGAGGCACCAGGTGGTCATTGTGTCCCCAAGATGGATCTGCAATGTGTGGTTCTCCCATCTCCAAACCTTGGGGATGAGTGGCTTTGTTGCCAGACTTGCACCTCCTATCCCCAAATCCCAGCATACCTCAGAGAACATTCAGCTGCAGTTTGCAGCAGTAGCTGCAGACGTGGTGCTCCCAGCAGCGTGTTTCATGCGTGCAAGGCTTCTACCAGACTGTGCAGTGTCAAACAGTTGGCACAGGAACAGTGGTATGGGAGCAAGCTCACAGCAGCAATTCAGGCTGGCTGCATATTTCCTCGGTATGAATATCCCTGTTCCTCAAGCATGGCAGCAAATCAGGAACTGCAATGAGAAACGCTTAGTTTTCTAGAAGGAAGGACGTGGCTTTCTCTGGGGTCTGACTTCAGATGATGCATTGCTGAGGTTTGGGTTGCCCTGCCCAAGTTGTGCCCACAGACCACAAATGCTTTCCTGCTTTTTAGGATCTCAGAGAGAATAGCCAAGAGATCTGTGCCCATACCGTCAGGCTCACAGCTCCCTGAATTTCTTCCCACCCTTTTGGAAGCAGCCCATCCATGCTGGCAGTCACCTGGAGCCCCACAAGTGAGGTTCTGCAGGTGTGCACAGGGACAAACCCTTCGGCATCATGAGGTGGGAATCAGCCCTTTGAGTCACCCACTGAGAACTACCCCTGTGCCACAGTGCAGACAGGCAACCCAGACCTTCACTCAGTAGCTGACCCTGGGTTTATTTCAGTCATTACCAGACCCTACACAGGGCTGTGATCCCATCCGGCTACAGAGTGCTGTGAGCCTCTCTCCTCCCTCACCACCATCAGCTGAGACACCCAAAGTATTTCCAAGCAGAGATTCAGCATATTCTCACCATAATAGATGTGCATAGCATTAAAAATAATTGCATTTTTTTTCATTATTTTTTATGACTTAACAACTACAATTGCCAAATGCTTTTCTGCAGCTTGGCTATTATAAGACTGCATTAGTGAATGGGAGTTCATTTGCTCCAGCTGACTCACTTTGGGCCTCATCTAAGCCCATTAAAATGTCTTTCTGCTGTCTTGAGAATATTTTGGATGAGGCTCTGCTGGTGCTAAGCACACTTGGAAGAGCACCCCTTCCTAGCAGAGTGCAGATGAGCCACGGCCATGCCTGCACTGCTCTGCTGGTGCCCAAAGGGCAGTGCCAGGACAGGATGGGGCCATTCCAGGTCTGACTCTATTGTGCACATCCTTGGGAAGCACCAAACTTGTTAACCACAGGAGCAGCAGAAAAAGAATTCTCACTATAAATATTCACAAGATCACACGCAGCCCAGCAAATCCTCTCTAAATGAAGGAAAATAAATTAGGAGAGGACACTGGCCTGCTGATTAAATCTTAACCCCCACTCCCTGTGATGAGCTGACATTTGCTGGCTCAGATGCAGCAATAGCACAGACAGCACCTCCGGCTGCTGGTGACATTCAGGGACAACCATGCCTTGGTTTTAGCACAAGAAGGTTTGATGGCTCCAGTGGGAAGATGAGCTCTGGTACCCCCACCACCACTGCACAATGCAGGAGCAGGGTGCTTCATGCTCACCCCCAGCTTTCCTTCCTCATACTGACAGCAAACCTGTATAGCCAGACCCCAATTCGCCTCAAAGAAAGGAAAATAAAACTGGAGGAAAAGGAATGCCCCTTGCAACGCGTACTGAGCCCTGTTTAATTTTTCATTTACAATTATTTCCTGAGCAGCATTCGAGAGTTCAGGTGGTAACATTAAAAATTCCCCGCACCCTCAGCTTTCCCTAATTAAAATTGACAACCCTCATTTTGAACCACAAACATAATTATCCAGTCCTGCTCGCCGACATGATCGCTGAGATTGTTTGTTGATAATTTATGAGCACTGGGGAAGATGAATAACAAAGCAGAGGCTCCGAGAAGCCTCTCAGCTCCTGCCTTTGAAGTCACAGAGGTGCCAACACAGACATCCCCTTCCCGTGCCATCACTGCTAAGGTGACATCCGTGGGACGTGGGGTTCTGCTACTTTGGGAGTGCTTTTCTGGAGGGTTTCTAGGAATACCAGGGCAAGCACTCAACCCCAGCAGCTCTGTAGTAGGGAAAGCATCCCAGGTGGCTCAGGGTGCCCTGAAGGGGTTGTCATTGGGTGAGCTCTACCCCTGCATGACAAGTCCCTGCCGCAAACCAAGCCAACAGCACACACCGAGTGACTGCCCAAGAACAGCTTAAAAAAAATAGCTCCCCCAAAGCAAACTGATTTTTCCCTCTTGGTTATCCCATACTTTCCTTACTATCTACAAAAAATAATTGTATCATAACGCTGTAATAAATCATTTTTTGTGCTTAGCTTTGCTCATCCACAGACCTCTGTGCACAGCAGCAGCTCCTACAGCAGCAATTAGCCCCTCCATATGCTGGAGATGGAGCAGGATGCAGGTGGGCGAGCAGGGGAACATCAGCCACAGAACCCAGACTCCTTCCTCGAAGCCATCACAGCTTCCTTACAGCTGTGCAGCACTGCAGGGGAGGAAGTCGCTACAGAGGAACAGCAAGAGGACAAACATCAGTGCATCCTCTTTGAGGCTCCAAGGGAGTCCATACCTCAAATGGGCTCTCCAAAGCCAGCCCCATGAAACATGATTGTTCCACGCAGGCTGGGTTTTGGGGAGGGTTTCCCATTGGTAGCAATGCAGCTGCAGGTGGAAAATCAGCTTGAAGGATGCAGAGGAACATGAGCAGCACCAGCCACCCCAGTGATGGAGCAGACAGGCACCAGGTGTTGGCCAAGTCACTGTTTATCAGGTGAGGGGAGGGAAAGCAGTGAAATAAAAGAGATGCATTTCAATGATTGTTCAGTGATGGGGTTATTTAGGGAAAATTTTTCCCAGCTTTGCTCTCAGGCATTTCTAGCATGGGAAATAAAGTGCTACTTGGATCAGAGTTTTTCTCGGAGAAAAACTATTGCTTGTGTTTGCAGATGACAAGAGCGTGGGGTTGTCCTGCAGATCAAAGCTGCTGTATATCTGCATCTGGAAGGAAGCTGTAACTAACACTGTATGGCCATATACATTTATCTATAAAAGCTTCTGCTCCTGAGAGCTGGCTCAGATGGCCATGAGGATATTGGGCTTGACTCACAGACCAATTACAGAATTCTCCATCCAAGCTCTGTCCATGCTCAAGGGTTCATCAGGTCCAACATCAATAGATGAACTACTGCCATTGTAGAAATTTGTCCCCAGCAGGAAAAATAATTGTGATTATCATCAGAATCATTTGCAAGACGACACCACACTGAAAGAAACAGATAGAAAAGATTCGGAACTTCCAGGAATCAAACAACTCATATCTTTAGAATAAAAGTCCTTTTCCTGTTCTCATTTTGGAGTTGAATTAGGTCTGTTTGGTTATTTTTCCCCCCCTTCCCAAAACAGAGAGTGAAAGATTAAAAGGAAAATCAAGATGGCTCTTTCTGAAAGTGTTAAATTTTGACTTGAAGAGATTTTTATACCAGCAGCTTGGTGAAGCCAAGAAGAATGCCGGAAACATTCAGATATTGGCACATCCACTCAAAACCCTCCTGCTTAAAGCAGAGCCCGTCTCTGCCTTCAGCTGTTATGGGGGTTTTCCTCTGATTTCAGGTCATTCCCAACCTGTTTCCCTGCTGCTGTTACCATTATTCCATCAATAAGCTACATGAAAGATGACAAACCGCTGAGGAACAATTAATATCCATCTATTTCCTTTGACATTAGCAAAATGCTTCATTTACGAACCAGCTCTGCATGCAGCAACCCAGACACGTGCCTCAATTGCACCCATTTGTCACCAACCCATCCCTCAGAGCACATAGGGTGAGTGCCAGACTGTGAACCAGGATGGGACCCTCAGCCCCTGGAAAGAAATAATAGGGGAGCTCAGCATCACCCTAAAGATGGCCTGGGTAAATCAGGACTGTGTTTTCTTTAAAGACTCATGAAGACTTTGGTTCTGTGTGTGCATCACGTGTAGTTTGTTACCTCACTCGGCCATGCTATCAATCCCAGGCAGGAGGAGCTACCAAGATCTGTATGAAAGCTGCAGAGGACAGGTGTTTTCTTGCAGCTAAAACCTAAGGCAGACAGAGGTCACTGCAGACTTTCTACTTTTCCCTCTGAAGCACAAGGGGCAGAAGTACGAGGTGGGCACAGGATGGGATCACAGAATCTTTAAGGCTGGAAAAGACCGCTAAGTTCATCCAATCCAACCACCAACACATCCCCACCATGCCCACTGACCACATCTCTCGGTGCCACATCTGCCCTTTTCTTGAACACCTCCAGGGATATGGGGCAGTCTCAGAAAGAAGGACTCTTCCATGAGATCACAGGCATGCACTGAATTAAGAAGTACACAGCAAGTTGTGTGTACACAGCTGCTGGCACCAGCTCTTATCACAGGTTTGCTATCAGCACAAAAACAGCTTTAAAGAATCTCTCATTAAAAACAAGGGTCAGGATTTCCCCAGTCAACACAAAGAAATTACACATCTTGGTGTGCCATGTGCAGGAGCAGAGCTCGCGTCTGAGATCACGCTGCTCCTCCAATGCATATTAATGGCCTGAATTTAAAGCAGAGCAAGGGAAGCAGACAGCTGGGTTGCCAAAATCCCCCATGCACACTGTGACCCAGGCAGGATGTCACCATTGCCCCCAGTGCTGGGGTCAGCATCACGCCCTGTGACAAGAGGATCCGTCGCTTGGCACTGCTACCAGCAAGCAGAGCTTGAGATGATTATTCACCTTAATCAGTAGCACAGTTGTCAGAAATTTCTTTTATTTTTAATTTGCCCTGTTCAGCATCTTAGTTATGCAAAATCTGAGTTACTGCTATGCCCAGTGCTCAGTACATTATGTAGTTCTGATGGTTCAAAGAGAGCAAGGCTACTGCTACCAAGGCAGGAGTGGAGTCCCAGCATCTGCTGCTGATGGATGGAAATGAGAGGGTTTGTGTTAATTGAATACATGGATTTCATTTTCTTGTGGAAGCTTAGATTTTAGGCTACATTTCAATCTCTGTACTACAAAATAGAAGAAAATGTGTTTTTTAGTATTGAGCTAGTATTTGCACAGCTCTTGTCACTCAAGCAGAGCATCTTACAGTCTCCAATTACCTCTATCTTCCCAGCATCTGCTGGAAGTAGAAAATCCCTGCCTGCAATGAAGGGTGAAGAAATAAAGCGCTGCAGATTTCAGCTATCTGCAGATCCAGGAGACTCTGAACACTGCCATGGGGAAAACTCAGGGCTACACTGAAAACTGTTCAAACCTGTTCCGAGCACCACAAACCCCATGGCCACATTGGGCAGCCTGCTGACAGTGGCCATCCCTTGGCCAACTGCAACTCTGGTGACATCCAGAAGACTGAGCCACAACCAGCCCTTCTCCTGAGCAGAGAAGGCCAGGACAGGTTCTCCCAGCCACAGACTGTTGTGGTGTCTGCCTGAATCCAACATCAGCACAAGCATCCATGAGCCTATCTTACACCTCTGCTGTCTTCATGAGTTCTGTGCTGACAAAGGAAAGCCCTGCAATGTGGTGATGCTCACTGTCCAACAAGGGAGGAGTGCAGCAAGCCACCACCTGGGATTATGAGAGCAAGTGGTTGGCATGAAGCTTAAGGGAAGAAAAAAAACCCTAAAACTGCCCTCCCACCCCCCTTAAAACTCATCCCTTAATGACCCTCAGCCCATCCATGCCAGTACAAAACCACAGCAGACACAGCACTGCTGTTATCAGTGTCTTCAAAACAACCAAAAATGGGACAATATACACAATACAAAGAAACCTGCCCATAATGTAATCATCGTGGTTATAACTTCCAGTAAGATCTACATGGGTTAGACTTTCTATATAATTAAATCTATAGATTTCCCTCTCATGCTTACCTTGCAGTTCCCTGAGCTCTGATGAAAAGTGTGCTGTTTGCAACAAGATTTATTGCATCCAGCACTCTATATTATAGCTGCTCGGCTAACCACAGTAAACAAGATATGAAAAGCAATCACACAGATAATGCCATGGAGGAACAAGCACCAGCTCTGTCTTTAACCCTTTCCTTCATGCTGGAGACATCAGGCAGAATTTCCACACCACTAGTCTGCTGCATTAGGAGTCTTGTTTCTGTTCTTACAGAGCCAGGGTTTGGGTTTCTCATTCACCTCATTTCCAAATTGCCAGGAGAGGTGGCTTTAACGTCCAGGGCTACCAGAGGGCACAGTCCACAGAGGGAAGAACACTAAATAAGCAGAGCCAGGCCAGCTGCCCTGCTGGGACATCCTGGTGCTGCACCGGGCTCAGCAGGATGTGGGCCCAGGAGATGGTGCTCTCATTTGTAGTGGTTTGCATCACAGAAGCTTGGATTTGACCCTAGAGACTTGGAACCATTATTTAAAGGGCACATTTCCATACAGAGGTCAAGTGGAGATATGTAAGCTTAATCAAGTCATTGCTCGCAAGCGGAATAGGTCCCCTGCTGCCCACGTGGCACAGAGCATTCCCTCAGCCTCCCCCTTTTCCCTCCTTTAAATCTTCATCAGATCCAGAAAAACACCCCAGGGACAGGAACAGCAAACAAAGACAAGAGTAACAATGATAAAAATCTGCTTTTCACCATTTCCATCCTACTTATGCAAACAGTGAGCACATATCCCGTGCACCTAGCCAAATAAATAAAGCCCTGCTAAATATCAGCATGCAGGAGGATGAGGAAGTAAGCAGCCACTTGTTTGCTGTCTTACAGATGGAAATGGTTGTCCATTCCAATTCAGTGGAATGAGAAAAATCACCGCTTTATTACAGTATTTTCCATCCCAAACTCAGTTAACCATTTACAAACAAGACAAAGGCTCCAAAGATGCTTAATTGGTCCTTTATACAGAGGCAGCTGCTTCCTTTCCTTCCTGCCCACTTTCCTCCAGCTGTAAGCCTGCCTGCAGCCAGACAGGAGCTGTCACAGCCCTCATCCAGGCAGAAGTCCTCCAGAATAATGAGCTCCTTCTGAGTGATTCTGAGGTCGGACAGCAGCTGAAGTACAGACTGAACTGGTCTATCAAGGATAGAGAAGTTAAAGCGTACTGGAAATAAATGTAAAAATAGATCGGGGTCTGCAGCCCAAACAGAGGGTATATTTAGAAGCTGTGAGTGGGAAACAGCATAACACTCCTGGAAAACATTCAAAAAGCATCCAAAGAAGATTAAAAGATTTCCAAGCAGGGGTTTTTAAGGCAGGTTGCTAGGGATGCTGGAGAGGGCCATTAAACTCTGCCCCTCAAAACATGTTCCCTAAAAAGCCATTTTTCCAAGGGGAATGTTGGTTCTGGAAACTTCTGAGAAAGAAGTTCTTTGGTATATAACAGGCCTGAGAAACAGCTTTCAGCACTGGTGACAAACAGCTCTGGGAAGGACCCAGAGTGGCCCAACCCTTCCCTCACTTTGGAAATAAAGGTTTGTCAGAAGCATTTTCCCCATCCAGGCTGTTCTTCAACATTTCTCGAGACAGAGACTGTCATAGAATCATTAAGGTTGGAAAAGACCACTAAGATCATCCAGTCCACCTGCCATCCAACCATCCCATCCACCTCCTCAAGGCAACCCCGTCCCCAGCCTCACTTGCAATGCTCCATGTGCCCTGCTCACTGCAGCTTAACTCTGCTCTTCCCTGCCCCATCCACTATATATATAAATTTTTTTTTTCTGTATAACATATTCAGATGTTTATGCCAAATAAACTTTGGCAGGATTGGGTCTTTCAGGCTGATAGAGAGACAGCAAGAGACTCATCTTCTGAGAAAATGACACTAATAAGGCTGAAGCTTTCTTTGCAAGTTTTTCTCCTTGTTATGTCTCTTAAGAAAATAAACCTTTGTGGCATGTGCTGCATATACAGCTCATTAGTGCAATGCATTTGATGGAGACAGGGTGTGTAAGAAAGGGCAAGAGGCAGAGCTGGCCCCAAGAGCCACCAAAAGCTGTCTGTGCCCCAGTTTTTGCCTTTACAAGCATGGTTCCCTGTGACATAAGCTGGACCCATTGATTTTTGGCCCAGCTGAGAAACAATCCAAGACTTGTATACAAAAATGAGGATTCTGTTATTGAAAGATTACTGTCAAGGAGCTGAAATGTGCCTGTTGTTCCAGAGCACAACCACGAGCATCTTTCTAGAACACAAAAGCAATGATTGCTCTTGCCAGGGACAGGGGCTTAGTCTATTTGTAATATAATAGAAGAATTTCAGAGATTTGTGCCTTATTGATTTTGCCTAATGGAACAAGCACATTTCCAAGGGTTACTGTGTACTCCAGTCTGCAACACAAAGGGCAGGAGAAATCCCCTGCTCCCATTCTAGCAGGCTGTCAGCATTTAATTAATCCAGCAGCTGCAGGGTAGATTCTTAGTGCAACCCTCCAAAAAAAAAAAAAAGACAAAACATCAATTTATGTTCTGAATGCCCCAGTGCATTATTGTACTCTTACAGCTCCTGAACTGGAGGCTCCAAGGTGGGACTGCCAGGAGCAGCTGAGCACCTGTCAGATTTCTCCCCTTCAAGGCCCTTTCAGATGCTCTCTATCCTTTAAAGCATCAAATGCTTTCAGCAGGAGGTGCTCTTTGATGCTCATTGATAAATGAATGCTTCCTCTGTATTTGGAAGCGTGGAGGAAGTATCTGGCATTCTGTAACTGCAGCATGCACAGCACAGTGAGCCCGGACACGTTCTTTGGGAGCATCCCATAATGTTCCAGCCAGTCACTCCTGCTTGTCCCCAGCTGCCCTGTCATTCTGAATGCCACCACTCAATAGGTTTCCTCCCCGTCAGTGCTACAAGCTACTAACTGGTTTGTCACTCCAGTCTCTCCTCTTCCCAGCCCTGCAAAGACCTCCCATTCACATGAATGGCAGTGGTAACCATCACCTGGTTTGGTTCATTTAGCAAAAAAAAAAAAAAAGAAAACCAAACAAACAATTTGAGAAGAAAAATTATTTTTATAAGCTGTAACATCTTATGTATCCTGGAGCAAAGCCAACACCTCTGTATGCCTTTAGGGAATCATGCAGAGATCAGGTCCACTGCCCAGTAATTAGAATCATGCAATCTTTAAGGTTGGAAAAGACCACTAAGATCACCAACTCCAACCCCAATGCACCCCTAATGACCATGTCCCGAAGTGCCACATCTCCACAGTTCTCAAACACTTCCAGGAATGGTGATTCCCCCACCTCCCTGGGCAGCTGTGCCACTGCATCACACTTTACCAGAGAAGAAATTTTTCCTAACATCCAACCTGGATCTCCCCTGGTACAATTAAGGCCTTTACCTCTCATCCTAACCAAGGCCCCTGGGAGCTCCTCCCTGGTGCACAGGGTTGCATGTAGTATTGGCCAAAGGAAGTGGATAAACAAAGACCTGGTCAGGGACCCTATGTGACCCAAATCTCCTGTTGCTCTGCTAGCCTGAGCATAGGGAATGCAGAAAAACAGCAGGTACCTTCAGAGAGGTATTAACTAAATGGAGAGAAAAAACACCTTATCGCAATACAACATAGCTTTCCATCTCCTAGACTTGGCAGGGAGTGGATAATTTAGGGCAACGTCTGGGAAACAAGTGATTTTGCAGCTTGGCATGGCACACTCCCCGTTTAGAAGAGAATACTTTCTGGCACCGGGCATGGACCAGAATTTGACACCAGTAGAGACTCACTGTGAAAAGTGGGTGTTGATTGACTTGGCTTCTTCCAAACACAGCGCTACCCGCAGATCAGAAGCCACATGGCACTGATGTAGGAAACTGCTGAATTTTGGGGAGCCTTTTGCAGAAGCCTTTAGATGTTTTCAAACTTTTGTCTATTTTTTTTTTTTTTTTTAGAATCAGGAGGCTTTTACACTTCATACTTCCTTGGCATTGAGTGAAGTGCTGCAGAACGAGGGACCCAGATACAAGAAGAGAGAAAGATGACACAACTACAGTGGGTTTCTTTGGGTCAAGGCTAGGGTTTCTGTTCTTTTCCATTTCAAGAAAAGCTTAATGGGACTCTAAGGGCTT
The DNA here is from genome assembly GCF_987193195.1 of Phasianus colchicus. Taxonomy (NCBI): domain Eukaryota; kingdom Metazoa; phylum Chordata; class Aves; order Galliformes; family Phasianidae; genus Phasianus; species Phasianus colchicus. The sequence continues at coordinate 14,461,499 of NC_143450.1, read as the reverse complement.
CACCTGTGGTAAAACATTAGCCTAAATTGTGGTTTATATACAGTAAGAAAAACAGTGTCTCGGGTACCCATTGCCAAGAGTTCCTCCACAGGGGTTCAGGGTGGTTGAAGAACTCCTTCAGCCATTCATTCAAGTTATACCTCCGCTGCTCATACTCCATCAGCACTGGTGGGATAAATACTGGTTAAAGCATAACTTCAGGCACCTGATCTCTAGTTCTTACATTAAAGGTGGATGCAGCAAGAAGGGAAGGCGTAGGAAGATGCCCTACCCTTGAGCAAATTCTTTGCCACCCATCCACCTTCCCCCGCGTTAACTCCCAGAGACACCAGAGTGCAGATAGCCGTGTGCTGGACTGCTGCCAGCCCTGCACAAGCAAGGGCACATTCAAGCCCAGGATGTTTCTGGCAACAGCATCGAGCTTCATTTCTAACAGCTAAAGATGCTCAAAGGGCATTGTAATGGCTGCCTGAATACCAGAGGCGCTCCTGTGGCCATTTGGTTTCTTCGTGTGCCAAGGCGTGGTCTGATTCACACAAGGTTCGCAAAGGATCAAATCTGCTCTTTTCAGAGACAGCTGGGAATACCCCTGGAAAAATGTGAAAAACACAGCATGTGTTGGGACCAGTGTCTCTCCCTCATTATTCCATGTAAATACACGCAGCCTGACCCTCCAAAAAGACTTTGCGTTTCTCAGAAAGTGACCATCTGTCAGGCAGCAAGGGACGCTCGTTATTTAAATTAAGGAGCTATTCCCTGCTGCCATGTTCACTCACATCTCATTACAACAGCGGCTCTCAGACACCCCATTCCCTTCACGCCGTGAGCTGAGATCACAACCCACCCTGCAGCTATTGCCCATAAGGGCCCTGCTAAAGGATGCCAAAAAGACGTGGGCCAGAAGAGCCCCAGATTTGCCATTCAAAGGTATTACACAAAGCAGAACAAAAGCATAAGGAACCCCATAACCACACAGTGGTGATTTTGGGGCACCTTAACATGCTATTTGAGTGCACTTGAGGGGAGTAGAGGTGCCACGCAGAGGTCTGCCTGCAGGCTGGGGCTGGCAGGAGCTGCTCCTGCATGCTCTCTGGGCTGCTCTGAGACTACTGCTCCTGTGTTTCCAAATCACCTGCACCATGCTGGGTGAAATCAGGTGAGGACACCCAAATATCAGCAGTCATTGCTGTGACTCACTACAATACCTCATGCACAACTGCAGAAGCATGGTAATGGAGGATACCCAGCATGGCCCCAACTAGACATGGTTGGCCTAAATGCTCTGAAGTGGGCTTTTCCAACCCTAATGATTCTATGACTCCCTTGGCATCTCAGCAGCTTTCCCAAGCATTTGCTGCCACACAAACCACCCTGGAATAGATTTTCTGGCTAGCTGTACTAATCAAGAGGAATTCCCACCCTGCTTCAATCAGGCCAGAAGGATCACATCAACAGATCCCCAAAGCTTAATTCTAATGGCTGGGGAAAGGCAAAGAAATTGAAGACCATATCATGACCAGGTTCATCTGGGATGTAAATGAGCACAGTTGGTCTGAGGAATCATCTACAGCCTACTGCAGGGGCTGGAGGGTCTCCAGAGGTCCCCCAACCCCAATAGGTCTATGATTCTGTGCATCCCCAGCTCCTGCTCAGCTGGTCCAGCTTTTTGCAGGCTGCCATCTCAACCACCAGATACCCACAGAACCAGAGAGGCATTGGGATTGGAAATGTGACTTCCCTGTGGCTGCAGAGACAGGCGGGAAGCCTGTGCCAACCACAAATAGAGGGCTGACAATGGCACAGCATCCAGAGGTGTCATGCAGGCTGAGAGCATTTTCTTAGAGGCAAACTGCATGGCCAGGCACCAGAAGGGGTTGTGAAGAGCTGGAAAGAGCCTTGGGAGGGCAAACTGTTTATTAAACTGGAAAAAAAAAAAAAACCAAAAAACCTGCACTTTATGTTTTACATGGAGGGAAATGGATTCATTTTCTCATTTTTAATAAGGCAAGTCCTAACTGCCATCATCAGAATAGATCCCTTTCCTGTTCTAAGAGAGCAAATATTCTCCACAAGCAATCCCAGGCTGTGTTTATTAAGGATATTACCACATTTTTCAAGATGCAGAAATAAGAATCAACAAAGCACAGGCTGTTGTATTGAACGGCTCTAAAAAAAGCCAGAAGGGAGGGGAGCTTTAGGAATGCTGAAATGACATCAGCTCTTCTCTTGATCAAAATCAAGACCGAACAAGTAGAGATATGTGATCTTCTCAAGTGCTGAGTGCCAAGTGACCACACACCAGGAAATCCTGAGCACCACATTGTAGATGAGGCTGATTCGCTCAAGGGGAAGCAAAGAGAAATGGAGTTGATGTATGGGAGTGCTGGAGCTGGCAATAGGTGGCCACAGGCCTTGTCAAATTCTAGGATAACTGGACAGCTCGAGAACAAGAAATCCTGTTAAGTGAGGCTAATCAAAGATTTAGAGGGATGAATGGTCTGACAGTGCCTGCTGCCTGCCTTCTTGGCATGGCTGGGATAGGGATTTTCAGGACTTGAAGCTCTGCATCCTGAGCATTTAAGTATTCAGTATCCAGCCACAAAAACAGCCTCTCCTGAGCTCCTGCTACTGCCAGCCATGCTGAGGGGGGAAAACAAGCAAGCAAACAATATCAGAGCTTATTTCTGGAGCATTCTTCAAAAGAAGAAAGTTGAAAGCAAGTCAAAGGCTATCATCCAGGAACAGCAATGGAAATGCCTCCTAGTGACACCAATTCAAGCAGCCACTACAAAAGATAACCACAAACAGGAGAATGCAGCACTTTGTGCCTGCCCTCTGCAAGTCCTATTTCTATCACCAGGTGCTTTGCCCCTGGGCATGCCTCGAAGGAACAGGCTGTGTGAGGTGCAGAAGCCCCCCAGCTGCACACACCAACAAGGAATTCATTTTTTCTTGATGGCCCACGGGAGAGAGATCCCAGCAGGAAGCCCTGCTGAAAAATGGTGCTGTCATTGCACAAGCAGGAACCCAGCCCTAAAAGAGTGAACCCCCTCTGTTTTGCACTGGAAGAGCCTGAGCTGAATTATTTGGTCTAGATGTGCATCACACCCCAGAAGGTCCATAGGAAAACAAGAAAAGCCCAAGGAACAGTGAGAAAAAAAGGCTGAATGAACAGGAACTGAAACAAAGAGATGAGTGACGACCTTCAGGTACACAGACACTCACACAACGTCTTATAAGAGTCCAACTCTGCAAACAGGGATCTGTGTGCTTTAACATCCCACAGCACAAGAGCCCCTTCCACCCATCTCATGACCAATATCTGCTGGGTCCTATGGGACTGGAGGGGGTTAATCCATCTCCATGTCTCCCATTAAAGCTTTCTCCTGCTGCTTCCTGAGCACGAGAAGCAATTCTTCACAGCCAACAAAGCACCTTTGCTACCAAATTGAGGTTAAATGAGAATTCAAAGAAATGCTTAAAAATTTCATCAGTGCCACTTGGACATATGCCTTCAGGCTGTTTATCTTTAAATGAGATGTCACATGTAATTTAGTGGCTAGATTAAGCACTGTTTTTCACTTTTAGTCGCTTGCTGTGGGCAGCCCTGTATCAGTGCACACCTTCGTTCTTTATTAGGTAAGATAAATGAAAATGGCACCATTTTTCTGCATTAGAGTCCAAATATCTGACACGTCAACACCATCTAATGGAACAAAGCACTACAGATTTCTAGAGCAGGTGTTTAATTTGCATGCTATTACCAACAAGCAAGATTAATGCTTTACTAAGTACTTACGTTGCAGTAACGAGCAAAGCAGGGTGGGGTTCTATTGAGGATGGCAAACAAGCACTAAATCTCCACACTCCTTTTACTCCTCAGGTCGTGCTGTCTTGAGAGCACCAAGTGTGCTTAGCCTTGACTTCTTAGGTGTGATGCTCTCCCTACCTCCACTGCCAAGCAAGCTTGGAGGAATCTCTTTTCTCTCTACTCAATGTTTCTAGCTGTGAAGTGGAGGCTGTGTTATTAATCCTGCTTCATAAAGCCCTTTAGAACACTCTGAAATCAAGAGGTTTTCTTTGCAGGCTGATGGGAAGTCTCACTTTTGGGCTTCGTGGGCACTAGCAACCACTGCTCTCACTTGCAATTGCCCTGCATGTTGTATACAGAAAGAAAAATGCCTGAACTTCCTGAAAATTGCTTTCATTAGCAGGGATACCTCCTGTTTATCACCAGGTTGATAAGCCCCCCAGTGAGCTGCACTTGTGGCATAACACATCCACATGGTGACAGCTCCCACAGCAACATGGGCCACCCCCTGCCTCATGAACCAGAGGGAAGGGAGCAAAACTGAAGAGTATGACAAACTCAGCTGAGAGAGGACACACCAAGCTCTCCTACAGCTTACTACGTTAATGAGTTTGATTTTTAAGCAACACATCTCACCTGGTTTTTCCTTCAGTCAGCTAGAGGATTCTCTGCAGGTCCTTATGCCCATCAGAACAGGAATCTTTGGTAAAATAACTCACTTTCAGTCTACGGCTGCCCCTCATTTATATCACCCATCCCACCATTTGCAGAGGCTCCACCTCTCTCCCAGTTGTAAGGGACTCACCCATCCTTAGGGGTAGCTCATAGCAATTGGGCTATGAGGGATATGGGCCCTGAGCTGATCACACAGCTGAGAGCACCTTACCCCACCTTTAGCACTGCTTTGTTAAAAGCCACCCTCATTTTCCTGAGGAGGAACCATGCTAACAAGTGGCTCCTTCAGCTGCTCCTCCTGCGACAGCTGATGTGATGCAGCCCGCAGGCTGGAGGGAGCTGCTGCATCCAGTTATTAAATAAAGGAAAAACCTCACCCACCGTGTTGCTGTAATCCTGCTGCATTGCCTATCATAGGAGAAATGAGGAAAAAAATTAATTACTATTGATTTAAATAAACGTGCTCGCATTATCGGGCGGTGGCAACAAACAGCCAGCTGCAGGGAGGGCACTTCTCCACAGCTGTGTAAGCACTGAGGCTGTGCTGGAGCTTCAGCAGAAATGCTGCAAATGGGGATATTTCAGTCTTTTAGTCCCAGCAAGAACAGTGCTCAGTGATGTCAGCAGAAACTCCAGTGCACGCGTTGCTTGCTGCTGGGGCACTTCTGGCACCAGAGGGGTCCCCCAGACCTTTTAATAAAAAATAATGCATCCCCAGCTCTCCCGTTCCTTCAGAGGTGGCTCATTCCCCATTTCCAAAAGCCCCATTTCTGCTGAGTGCAATCGTAAATTGAAAAACTCCTTTCAGAACAGGCAGATGAGAAATGTGTTCCCCTTCCCACTTTGTGTCCTTTATGCATTTGCTGTGCATGAAGCTCAGATCTGTGTAAATGCCACAGCAGCAGGTGTCGTGCTGGGGGCGTCACCCTGGGGACAACACTGAACACTGTAAAACGAGTCAGGTGCTATTTACCCACCTCCAAAGAGACACAGTGAAGGTCACTGTTAGGGAAATACCTGGTGGCCTTTGGGGGAAGTGTCCCCACGCCGTGCCTGCTGGTTCCTGGCCAGCAGTGAGTGTGGAGCCTGCACAGCCTGCAGTTATCGTGGATTATGGAGGATGATGAACAATAAGTTTGAAAAGGGTTGTATAGAAAATGTAAATTTCTGGAAAGCTTGCATTATTTACATGGGAACGCACAGCCAGCAGGGCACAGGGTGCACAGCCCCCAGCTCAGTGTGGCAGTGGTGCTGAGCAGCTGTACATGAGCAGCTGAAAGGCATTTAACAGCGCACCACGGCCAGCAAGCAATGAATTATTTACAATATTTTACTAAGAATAATTGCTGTTTTTAAAAGTGAATTTTTCCCCCTTCCTCCCCAGGGTCTGTAAATGGTACAGCGGCAGTCATCACGAGTATAAGGAAAAAACTGAACTAAAATACAAAGTCACCCAATGGTGGCTGCATGGGATCCACTCAATCATGGTGCAGAAAAGAGCATCTTGAATGTGGATCCAGCAAACATTTCTTCATTCAGTACACAATGCAGAGATCCAAGTGAGCGTGCTGCCAGCAGCCAGCCCCAGCAGCCCAGGGACGGAGCACAGCTCTCACACTGAATGTGTTCATTAGAATGTCCCCAAAATGCTGGGGACGGTGAGAGACCTGCAGGTGACAGCATCAGTGCTGTGATGTGCACAGAGCACCTGCAGTGGTTTGAAACTCGGAGGGTTTTCCAGCTGCTGCTCCCTGTGCTTCCCTCAATTAGCAGTGCCCGCTCTTCCTGTGCCTAATGATGATGTGCTCCAGGCACGAGTCCTCAAGCAAGATGCTCTTCATTGATTCCTCTATTGATTTTTTATCTTTTCCCTTCTTGTTGTTGTACATGCAAACGGATGGTAATGACTCTCCATTACCACCACTCTTCAAGTCTGGAAGAAGCAGTGCTGCGCTCGCTCAGTGCCCATGCTGAGCCCTCCCCCTTCTGCCTCAGTACAATTTCACTTTTTTCACCCCAAAACAGTGCCTAAGCGCAGGACATGCATTGATTCCCTCCTTGGACTTTGCTGGTACCAAAGCCCAGTTTGCTCAGATGAAATCACACACCTGGTGATGTGGTACAGGAGGGAAGGTCCCCTCAGGAAGGGGTTTTCTTAAGAAATCAATGAAGAGTCAGCAGTGTGTGGGGACGGACACACAGCACCACATGCAGAGGCAGCTGCAGAAAACCCATCAGTTCCAATTGGCAGCAGATTCTGAGCACAGTATTGGTGGCAAAATGCAAATAGTGCCTCTGTGTTGGGGCAGATGGAGAATAATTGCAGAGGGGTGGGGGGAACAGAAAAGTGACCTCTTTTCTTCCTTCTTCTTCAGCATCTTTCCTGGGGTGGGAGGACTTTGCAGCATTCCCCCAGAGCAGAGCAGTGCTGCACTGAGCAATCCTCCCACTTGTGTCCCATCCCACTCCATGCTGACGGCTCCTTGCACATCAACCTCATGCACTGCCCAATGCAATTGTGTCAGTGGGAATCACAAGGAAAAGAAAAAACACAAAAGCATAAAATAAATTCTGTCTGAATGTGTTTTTGTTGTGTTTTTTGTTGTTGTTGTTGTTGTTTTGTTTTTTTAATCCATGTCAAAGACCACCTCAGAGCTCATGGTGGAGCAGTAAACCCACAAGTGCTGGTTCTTGTCCATCCAGCTCTGGACAGTTCAGATGAAAAACCAACAGCTGATGATGATATTGGGAAATTCCTGACATTTTCCCCTTTTGCAGGGGCCAAAGAACAGCACAGGAGCAGCCTTTCCCATGGGGCTGTGGTGTTCCTTGTCTGAGAGCCATCTCAGGGCAGGAATGCAGAGCAACCCCAAATAACAAGAGATGGAGCAAAATGCGCCTTGGTTCCTGGATGTGCAAATGAAACAAGTACCAGCACTTGCCAAATAGCAAGGGATTGGGCTCATTGCCAACTCCTGTAAAGTCTTACACTGCCATCGCCCTGCAATGCAGCTGGCTGCTCTGCCAGAACGAAGCATCCATACTCCTGCCCCAGGAGAATCCCCCCCTGTGAATGCTCTGTAGGACGCTGAGGGTTTCTGAGCACGGGTTTTCCTTGCCCTCTTCTGGCCAACCCCAAATGTTCCAGGCTAAGAGCTAGGTTCTTGCTTATAGCTGCTGCTAATGAGGTTAATGTCAGTAAATGAGGGTCATCATAGGGTGCTTGAAGTTGTGGTTCACGAAAGAGGTCACCAAGTGTGAATAGCAGAGGAGGACAAGAAACAGGAATGGGATGGAGGAGGGGAGGGATGGAGGGGACAGGGAGCCCCGCAGGGCCGTACCTGCCGGCAGAGCCTGCATCTAGATCTTAAGAAGCACAGAGCTGAGGATGTGGAACGCACATCGCATTAATCTCATGACTCTCACAGATGTCTGGAGCGTTGTTGGAGCCGATCTGGAGCTGGTGTTATCTCAGCTCGTTGAGCTTTTCTTGCTTTTTCTTTTTTTAAACTAGTAATAAGATTCTTTTTCATATTATGCACTGCTGGAAAGTCCCGTTTGCATGCAGACAGCTGCTGTTTTTATAGACACCATCGAAAATGCAGTTAAACACGACAGCTCGCTTGGAGCAGCAGACATTTGTTACACTGATAGCTTCCAGAGGGATTGCGGGAGCACTCTGCTTTTTTGCTATTTTAAAGCCAAAGCCTTGTCCTTACGCAAGGACAAAAGTCCCAGATGGAAACGTGCCTTGGGAAGACCCTGAGAGGATGCCGGGTGCAGCCGCCCAGCCCTACTTACAGCCCTCAGGGGTTTGGGGCGGCTGTGCTCTCCCTGCTCCAGAAGCCCACCCCAGGCACGCTGCCCTTGATGTAGCCCAGCACATGGAGCGCTCTCCTCCCAGCAGCCTCCACTTTTCACCCGGTCCCCCTCACTCAGCTTTTCGCCTTTAAGTCATGAAAATTAATTCCTGGCTTGCTTTCATAAGGCGTCGCTCCCAAAAGCCTGCTGAGCTTGGCGACGCTGCGAGCTCCCACATCAACCCAAACCCAACCGTGACACCTAGTGGGTAAAAGGTGAATGGAGTAAAATATAAAACTTCCTTTTTGCTTTCCCATCCCGCTTCAGACTCCAGCAACAGGAGGCCATACATTGGGCCACCAGCTGCAGGTTGGGGCTTCCCAGCCTCACCCCCCAGGCACATCCCAGCTGCTGGGGATGGATGCATTGCACCATCGAGTTATGAATGTTTGCTTTTCTGTTTGTGTTTCTTTGCCAAAATCTTGCTATCCGACAGGACAGGACTGCTGCCAAGAGACGGGAAATACTGAGAGACACCTGAGTGGGGCAGCCAGGAACAGGAGCCGTGCCAAGTAGGGAACAGCAGCTTTGCTGCAAGTGCGGAGCAGAGCTTTGCTCTCGTTCCCATTTGTTCAACGTTTTCAGTACAGCAGACAGATCATTTACTGTTAAAAAGATCGAGTGGGACATGGAGCAAAAAACACAACACAAGGAACTTGTTTTCCTCTTGCAGTCAATCAATTAAAAATAAAATTATAGATGAGACCACGGGATTCACTGTTCTAAAATCATTGAAACCTGGGCTGAAAACCAACACGAGAGCAAAAGAAGCAGTTCTTTAACAGGAAAACCAGGACAGCACTGAAGTCAATTTTAGATGCAGAACACCCTGACTGCGGGTGGTTTAATTTGCTACAAAAATCAATTTACGCATTTTCATCAAGTTCTGGTTTCCAAACATAGCTCGAGACAAACCCACGTGTAAAAGGCTCAGTCCTCGAGAACTGTTTCTTTCATTACAGCACAGAGGCATGGAAGATCTGTCTGAATAATGCACGCAGATGTCACGCAGCCCCAAAGCAATGGCACTGTGCTATCTCAAGGCTCAGAGCTGAGGCCCCAGAAGCCATCCTGTTGCACCAGGCTCTCCCTGGAGGAACCATTTCCAACACATCAAGGGTTTGATCACACTCTGTGCTCAGGATGAAGCTCCATCCTGAGTCAGACCAAAATAAGAAATAATTGTGCAAGATATCTCAACTCCATGCAGAGTCTGGAATGGGGTTCTGCTGTCTCAAGACAAAACTGCAACGCTTTGCCTTGCTGATCTTTCATTGGTGAGGAAAGTAATATAAGGGAAGGTGAAAGAATATGGTGCACAAATAAAGGTCAGCACAGAGGTGGAGCAGTGCCAGCAGTCTGGGTGAGCAGCACATAGCACGGGGCGGTTGTGCCCCACTGATGCTCTGAGGGCTCCACATTCCCCACCTGGAGCTCAGCAGCCCCTGCTGTGGGGTTGCCTTCAGACCTGGGCAAAGACGGTGTCCAGTCTGAAGAAGCCATTTCTTCCCTTCCCACGTGCCCCACTGCCAGCACTGAGCTTCAGGAGCAGTGGGAAGCCACGTCCCTGCCGCTCCCTGTAGTGCCCATGGCACTGTGGGCAGCAGGCCTCAGTGCACCCATCATTACCTTCTTGTCATACATCAGCTCTGGGGTGGCTTCAGGATGAGCAATCAGCAAAATGCAGAAATAGGGCGTTCTCCTGCAAGCATTAGAGCAAATGGAAGTGTCTGTGGCAGCACTGAGGCCCACAGATGAAGCAGAGGAGCCATCCTGGCACTGAGCACCCACCACCACACACTGACTGAAACCTGCAGCCACCACAGGGTCCCGGTAGCCTCAAGCAGAGGGATGTGCCTCAGCCCACTGCCCAGAGCTCCTCTGCACTGCTGTCTCCATGTCACCCTTCCACATCACCAACGGTGCCATCACAGCAGGGGACAGCAGCTGCTGCCTCCCTCCTCAATGGGAGAAAACATCCATCCACGAAACTGAACCCGATCCATCCAAAAGTGCAGCCATCTGTCACGTTATTAATAGGCACAGAGCTCAGGCAGAGCGCCGGCACTGTCAGTGCAGGAGTGGTTTTGCTGCAGGAGGAGAAGTTCAGGTTAGCAGTGCTGCTCCATCATCTGACTTGTGTCTTCCCTGACCCATGCAAAGGGAGCACGAGGAGCCCTGTACCTGCAGAGTGAAACACCTTCTTGTCACTTTTTGGTCATGTCTCAAATCTCCCAGCCCAGAAATGAAATGGCTGAGGGCAGCTCTGCAATGGGCTGTTGGTCAAATAATGTCAAAAGGAGAGGGGGAAGGAGCAGATCGTGGGGACAAGAGCCAGAGCTGCAGGCAAGTGGATGGAGCACTCCATCCCCAGTATGCAAAAACCAGTGCCTGCAAGGGACCCAGGCTCCAGCAAAGTGGACTGCATCCAAATATTTGAAAAGCTCCAAACAGCTGTGCGGAGGGAGAAAGCTCTCACAAGCTGTGACAAGGTAGAGAGATATGGGCACCAAAACACATTCTGCTGTAACAGAAAGGCAGTGCTCTGGCAGGCACCTGCTCTGAGCAGTGTTCAAGGGAAATCCTCCTCTGAGAAACCTGGCGGGGCTAAGCTGGCCCAGAGATGCCCAAGAAGCACAGACTGCTGCTCTGGGGGCACAAAACACGGGACCTAGGGGACAGCAGTGACAGCTGCTGTCCCACAGGCCCTGGCCTCTGGCAGTGCTGCTGGCCAAGCAGAAGGCAGAGTACAAGGCCAGAATTGCATGACATGGCTCTAACAAACCTAAGGCAGCACTGCAGTGGGCCTTTAGGTGCTGCACACGAGGGACGTCGTTTCCAAATGGTGCTTTTCCATCACATAAGTAGCCCCAATGAACCCATATCATTAGCTGTCACTTGGAGGTATGTCATGCAAGCTGACCATTTGATTAAAACACAATACACCTCAACAAGCATCTTTTCCACAGACAGAAGCCAATGGTTTAATTTAGCATTTACCATCCTTTGCCTTGAACAGTGCAAAGAAAGAAATCCATTACATCTTCTTACGTTTCTTTATTCCCTTCTATTTTTTCACTCATCACTTTCTTCTTAGAAAGCAAACTTTTCTAGGTTTTGGCTTACCATTCTTATTAAACTTGTTACTGTGTTCTGCTTACATTTTTCCTGCCCTGGAAGTCACATAAGTGAATAACTCTTTTATCTGCTGTGGAGCTGTAACATGAACAGTGGCATCTGTATGCTTAAACCTGTACTGAACATAAAATTCTACCTTGTATGATAGAAACACGTGGCTCAGTCTTTGTTCTTCAGAAGGAATCCCAGCAATGACCACGCAGCTGATAGCCACATGTCTCACTGAAAGATCTTATGACACGTACACAGAAACAGCAGGTTTTTCTCGTTCCCTAGAGAGCAGTTGGTTTTAAGATCAAATATGACTGAATCCATCTTATTGCATGAGGTGAGTGGAGTGAGGCAGCACTTCCTTCAGGCGTGTCACGGTGCTGCTTTTTTGCTTTTGTACTCTTCTTCTGAAAGCATTAGGTCTACCTCTGTAGCTTAAGCAACCTGAAAAACATTCTATCATCAGATATGCGGGAGCTGTGGGATCTACTGTGCATCCCTTCATCCAGACAGTCCGTTGCAAAGCCCTGTGGAGAAGAGATAAAACTACGAGTTCTCCATAAAAGAAAGAGCAATATTCCTGTAAGAATTAATTTATGCTATCACAGGTGAAGCTTTTTCAAAGCCAAAGCCTGGCTGAGACCCAGCCCCTTAGTATTAGAAAGAAAAATGAAAAGCAATTAGATCAAAGCAGCAGATAAGTTTCACTTCAGCTCCCTCAGATGGTTTACAGAGCAAACAAAAAACCATATCAGCATCTTTCCAAGCTTAACTCTTCCAGATGCAACAACTGAACATTTTTGTCCTTTCTTTCTATTTAGCTCTACATCTGACTCGTTCGGTGAGAACAAAAGGAAACACAACACTGTTAGAGCACAAGGTGAAAAGAAACTTCTACCAGTGTCCTTTTATATACGTGTAGATAAATCACACATGCCCCTATGGCCACCAGTAGTCCACCTGTAACTGGCAACGAAGTCTGAAAATCCAATTATGGCACAGTCTGGATGTGAATACAGATCTGTCAGTATTACCCAGAAGGGTTCCGCAATTTAGAAAAACAAATTTGAAAACACACTTCTTACTTGGCAGTAAAACCAAGAGCTGTTTGTGTGCCCAAACGTTTCAGTTCATCAGCAGAAAGCAGCTCCCAGCAGCCTCAGAAAGCTGTTATTCATTTATTTTTCTTACTCAGAGTTTTTTGGTGAAATGAAAACTAAAGTGGTAAACGAAACATTCTGTTTTAAGATAACTAAGAACACATTCTCTTGGTTAGATAAAACATTCCACTTCAACACAAAAAAAAACAAGAGAAAGAAAACAGCTTCAGTAAATAAAACAGACGGCTCAAATTGTTTAGGTATACATATTTATTTGTCATTTTACAGTGGCTTTAGTACTGTTTTACGGTAAGATTTTTGGAGAAAAAAAGCTTCAGAACAAGGCTTTAACTAGCACTTCAGAACTAGTTATTGGCAGCTTTCCTCATGGAATTCTAGTTTCCTTAGAAAAAGAATCAAAAAACAAACAAACAAACAAAAAAACAACCAAGGAAGCATGACTGCTGTCCGTCCAACAAAAATACCTTCCATCATCCTGAAAACAAAGTCCAGCATGAGACAGAATAGTCACTGCACCGAAGGGAACATGTTCCTATTGCACGAGCATCAAGAACGAGATACGACAATCAAAGCCTGTCATAGGCAGAAGAGGCCACGTGTTTATAGAATCAGACTCCAAAGTACATCTTTCTTCTGAAATTACACACCGTATCATAACGAATATTAAGGCCATAAAATCAGAACATTGTGACAGGTGACAGGGCTTGATGCTACTCCGTGACATTTGGGAAAGGGGCTGCAAACAGGGCCCAAAGGGGACGGACAGAGCATTTTGAGGGTAGGTACAGCCTGAAGGCATTTCCTACAGAGTTCTCACAGAAAAGAGAGCTGGGGCTGGGGGGGGGTTAAATAATTGGTAATGTCGGATTTCCTAACAAATCACTTGAGGAGCCTACCATTCCCTTTCACAGCATGTGTTCTGGAGCAAACCACAGAATACATTCTCTGGAATTTATACAAAAACAGTTCATTATTTCCATTTGTTCCATTTCTCTTTAAAATAGATGAAAAAAATCATGATCTCTCTAAGTTATCTTAAGGACCCAAGAAGGCTTCGCTGTACTGGGTACCTGCACACAAGCATCTCTGATTTGCCCTGACTGAGGTTTCTGGATGACACAACACTCCTGGAACCACCTGTGGGACACAGTATGCCCCAGAACTTAAATAACAGGATTGTAGTTATGTGTTGCTATCTTTTCTAATCATGTTCATTTAATTAGTGTATAAAACACTTGAAGCAATTGCTCCAAAGAAGCAGTAACTACCATGGAATTTTAAACACTTTAGGAAAATTTGGAAACCCGATGAAGCTGAAAATGCACATCAGTCATTTTATAAAGTTTGGTTTGCCAACGTTTAAGAAAAATATAAGTATCAAAAACAGACAAATACATTGCTAACCATCTGTTACATTTTCTTTTAAAAAATTAGCACCAATTTAAGCATCTGAATTCATAGAAAAGCTAGTGACACACACGGCTCTTCAAAAAAGTTATTCCCAATAGCAGACAAAATCATAGCGTGTGTAACAGGCATTAACCCAGCTTCATTATCACCAACAGACAGGACTACCGTTTCAGGTAGTGGGCATAAAATGTGGCTCTTACCTGATTGCTTTCTCCTCTGCTTTCGTTACCCTAGAAACTACGAAGTAAAGACACGGCCTGGGGAATGCACACGGGGGCACACATGTGAGCAGGCACAGCACAGAGCATCAGGCTGCTGGAGTGCTGCTGTGGGGGCTCTCCTCCTATGGTATCCATAGAGCAGGTATTACAGTGGAGTCCCAGTGGAAGCAGATGTTGCTGCCTCACACTGTATGCACATCTGGATTAGGATTAAGAGCCAAATGGTAATAGAAGATTTTTGCTTTAAGAAAAAATCCTAGTGCCCACAGCTAGCTGAGCTTTCTATAAAGCTAGAAATAAAGACTCTGCCATACTTCATACAACAGATGCCTGGGTAGTCACACTGCTGTTGAAGTCACCCTACACGCATTTATTTATGTAGGGAGATGTTTCTCAAATGATCTCTTACTACGTGTTAAATTTTAGCCCATAAAAAAATCTCTAATATTACATCTCTGAGAACAGCTTCAAATTCAAAGGAAAATGCTAATCAAATCTATCAGAATGGCAACCAAATTTAAATACATCAAATATTTTTACGTCATTCCTTCTTGCACTGTATACTGGTTTTATTTAGAAGAACCCTAAAGTGCTTCAAACCCAACAATTAGCAAAGCTAATTTCTGTTGTGCAAAACTGCAAGCACCTTTTCAAAAAATAAGCAGCAGTATCAAGGAGTATAAACTTAAATAATTACATGTATATTCTCTATTTTCTTTTGAATACTTGGACCAAAATAATTTGCCATATTTTCAGTAACAAACTGCAGAAGACTTTTATTTTCTTAACTGTATACTGGACTTGTTCTACATATATTCTTTGAAATAGCGGACCCAGGTAAATTCCCCTCCACAAAGCAAAGCTGTGGGATTAAAAACCAACAACTGAAATTCGAGCTACAAAAATAGTCATTTATAAAACAAACAGAAACGCTGATCTCTTCACTTTCCTCCAACACAAATATGAGGAAAGACGGCTTACGTAAAACATCGGTTTAGCTCCAGACATTTTCAGCATGCGGTGGGCAAAATTAAAAGTGATTTGGTAAGCTGTGTAATAAGCTTTAAAAACACCACTATTAGTCACGTAATAGACAATCTAAGATACATGTAAGAGAATGAGCCAGAATACATTTTTTTTTCTGTCATACTTTGAACGTGTTAAAAAAAAATTGAAGACACAGTGGCAAAGCAAAGTTACTGGATTCACCTATAGGATCTTCAGTCCAAATTCTGCATCTGGGTGCACATATCCCCAGAGCAAAACCAGTTTTGAGCAGGAATTACACAGCACACATCCCAGGAAAGAATTTGGCTCCCAGCATACAGCATCACTAAGTTTAGCATCAAGCCCTGATAGAATCCATGTGACATACGTAGAACACACAGACAAAGGCTGTTCAGCAGTTACCCCCTGCACTCTGGTACTGCCATTTCAAGAGTCACAGTTCAAATGAAACACTCGAGACAAAACCGAGCCCGTGTTCAGAACCAGCACTGTGCTCAGGAAAGATTTGTCTGCACCTCAGCAGCTCAATTCCAGCACATGCTGCCCGAGGGGACTGCACTGCTGCCCAAAGCAGCACGCCCTGCTTGGGGACTCAGCAGCTCACTTTTATGCTGAATGTCCAAATCTCACTTCGTTTGTCAAATGGTAATTTTAAGCCAAACAGAAACCGATCCAGTACTTCAATTTAGCATTTGAGGTCCTTCCTTTAGGTCAGAAAAATAAAACATGCGGTATTACATTTTTTATTTTCCCCTCCCACTTAATTTTGAATAAACATATATATACTCTGTTAGGACTTAAAGAGACAAAAGCCCTCTGGTCCTGAACAGGTTGGAAACTTACCAACAGATTAGTTAATTATGAGTTTAGGTTGGGTTTCATTTTCATTATTTTGACAACACAAACCCCTGCAGGAAAGAACACAAAGCTCCAAAAGCTGTTTGCAAACACTGGTTCCAGTTGGACTTGCTTGTTGTGTATGCTCTGTGCAGACAAAGCCCTCATTTTAACGTTTGCTTCTTGTGTTTTTGGCGTTTTCAATTAAAATAAACACAATTTCTCATACCATACCATTTCCTCAAAGCGCACTTACAGGTTTCAAAATGCCAGGGTTCTCTTTCTAAGGGTTTTGGGTTTTTTTCTTTTTGAGGAAAAACAATATGAGCACAGATAAACCTTTAAAACATACTCCATTTCTGCAATGCCAGTCAGCTACTCAGTGTTCATACATGTATCAAGGTTTCTGATAAAGAATCTGATTAATAGCCATAGAGCCATAGATTCTCTCTTTTTTTTTTTTTTCTCTTCAGGTGAGCAGTTAAGATTACAGATTGCATCTATGTTGACCACCACTTATTTTTAGTTGTATTTCATAAATTGCTTATGTTCACTGCAGTAGTGTTAACACTAAACAAAGTCTCTCATATAGAAAGGTAACATTTGTGTTTACAAAACTGAGCAGGTTTCTATTATATATATGCATATGCATAGACACATTCTTAATCTTTAAATACACATAAATATTTATAAATGTCAAAGTGCAAAAAAAATGGTCAATTGCATCACTTTACATACATGACTTTAGTATTAGGAATAAAAGTGATTATATTGCACACCAAACTCTCTATACTTTCAAACCCCTGTGAAGTTACATGTGCATTTTGCTTTCCACCAGTGATGGGATCTCCCAGCATCCACAACCATTACACAGATGTGGCACCAAACTTAACCTGCAGCCAGGAATACAACCACATGTAAAGCCTGCATGCAGTGCATGTACAGTCTGTATGTGCACAATGGAACAGCATGGGAACTTCAGCATGCATCTATTCTGCATGTGTTTTGCTGAATATAATCTGCTTATCTGCCTTCTCTGAGAACTGGATGTTTATTCAGGTTCTTAGCAGTTTGTTTTCAATTATTCTGGAAATCCACAATACTCATAGACTTTTCATCTCATGCATACTCCATAGGCAATGATGTTTTGGTAGAATTTAGAAGCTGCACAGTGTGCGACAGCAAGAAGCCATTATGAACATAAGGTATGGAATCACTTTTCTTACAGGAAGATTCACAAAAAAGCTCAGTCTCAGGGCTTATTTTGCTCAAAACAACATGTGAGATAACAGTATATACCAGGAGAAGGTCAGATATCAGTTCACATCATGCAGATAGGGCTGTTCTGTGTTCAAAACCAAACAACAACATTAAAAAACTACTTGAATAATCACAGAGTCATTTGGGTTGGAAGAGACCTGGAGGCCATCTGGTATCTAAATGACACGAAAAATCTTTGTTGCATTGAACCTTCTGAAACAGTAAAGGTTAAAATGAAGACTGCAGTACAGTGCAACTTCAGTTGAAAATGCTAAAAATAAATCTTGAATAATAAACTCCATAAGATTACTGCCATAGTGAATCAAGAACATCAAAATGCACGGTGGTGACTTCTACAGAGGGCTCTGGCGTAAAGTAGGAAGAGACATAGTCAGTTACTAGGCAGGTAAATGGGACAGATTTGCTCTGCAGTTGTTAGAGCAGGAGATTAATAAACTGCTGGAGATCTTTGTCCCTCACGTTCATGCAAACAAAAAAGCTTTTTCATCAAGTGTAACATGAAATGTATAAAATGCTGTATTCTACCACTCCTCAAGACTTCAGACAGCCTTCTAAGAAAGGAAGGCAGAAACTACAGATGACCAATGTGAGATTGTTGATTGTTCACAGGATGCTGTTTTTGAAGAGAATGCTAAACTTGTATTGTCAGGAAAGCCACCCCTTTATAAAGAACTACTGGCTTAACACCATTATGTCACTGGTAACTTCTGAAAACATTATTAGAAACAATCAGTAAAGCATAGTTAACTTCTGAAATTCAACTATTAGCTTCTCTGTTGTTTTTTTGTTTTTTGTTTTTTTTTTTCTTTTGCTTGTTTTTAGTCTCATTCCATAGTGGTTGCAGCTTTTGATGGGCTAAAGAGGAAGGGAACAAAACCACAGCTAGTCTGAAATCACTAACGGCAATTTTCAATAGGTGTCTTTAATAATTTTAACTTACACATATGACAGTGATTAAAAAAATACAAAAGAACAGCAACATGTACTGTATTGCTGTACAGTAGTAGCTATTTTAGATATATTTTTTTTTGTCAGTGACAAAAATGCACTAAAAATATTCCATATATATCATCAGTATCCAAAGAAACTGGTTTTAAACCAAACAGCTAAAAACCCAAGCCCTCAATGTCCTACAACTCAGATTTCTTTAATCATAATTCCAGATAAACATTCTCAAGTTAACATAATAGCATTGCATTGCATTTCTCTTTTCTGGGACAGCAAAATCTCAGTATTTTTGCTACACCAAATTAAGCTATTTAAAACCATGTGGGTACAATTTGTAACATGAAAGCAATGTTTGCATTAGAAAAAACTGCTGCTTTCAAATCCTAAGGTCAGAAACAAGGGTCAGTTCTCTTCCACAAGAGTGTACTACACATCTCCATAACGCAGCAGCTCGCTATGCCAGCACATTCTGTAAGTTCTCTGTATATATTCAGGTCAGCAGTATCTGGATCATCAGCTGAATACAGTGCCTTTAAGAAAGTGGTGTTTTACCTTGTCTTGCACATCTCTGTCACTGTCACAGTCATACAGGTTTATCTCAAGCACTCACACACACACACACACAAAATCCTTTAGCAAAACTCCACACAACTGCGTACTGCTCTGAAGGGATGTGCACACATTCACAGGTGTGCAGTACCTGGTAATTCAAGCCCTACTCTATCACGAACATTTTCTAAGAATGTAACATTGCACAGATGGTGTCTGTGTTAATTCAGTCCTGAAAACTGCATTGAAAAGTGTGTGTTGGAACAGAAATAATCTCCTCTGACACCGTATTTAGAAAATGTACGTATTAAATATATTATGTTTTCCTCTCCCAGTAAAAATAGAGAGGATTTCTTAATTTGGAACTACAGCTAAGTTCTGTTCAGTAAATAATTAATTGACAAATGACTCAAAGCTACTATATTTTTATTTTTTTAATTACTCACTAGATAGAATGGACCCATTTAAAAAAATGGAAAACATTTATGCAGCTCTTTTTCAGGCCACTTAGACTGCAAGTCTCTCCAATTCACCTGTCACTGAATGAAGAGCATCACATATGTAATTTCCTTTTCTGTTTCAGTTAAAGGATCAGTATCACGAGCTAAAAAAATACAAAACAATTTAGCACTCTGCCCTCCTTTAAACAGGCACAGCCTCACAAATGTCACCCATCCTTCCTTAAGATTGAACTAAGCCACTGTATCTTCCATCCATGTTTAAATAACTAGAAAAGAGTCAGATATTCATTGATGAAATATGAAGGTATGGCTATACTCTTTCAACACTGTGTTTTTCTCTTCTACAAGAAGATAGAACCATTGGGAAGCGAAGATAGAAAGGCTCAAAAAAGTGCTATATGGAAAAGTAACTGCCCTTTAAACACAGTACTGAGAGTGTTCAACATGCGAGTTAACACTTACACACAACACTCCAGTTGTTAAATAATGCACACTGCCATAGTCACACATTAAAACAAACTTCATAGACACTGTACATTCAAAAAACCTACAAATGAGCAATACTGTACTAAAATGTAAACAACCATTGATGTCACAAAAGCCTGCCAGTTAGGACTGAAGATGCATGAACTCACTCAAGAGAAGTTATTGGCTAGAAGTCTATTATAACTGCTCACCTGAAATAGGTTGAAACAAAGAAAAGCCTGTAATAGTGTCTGAACTTTTTTTTTTTTTGTTCCTTAGACATTGATTTGCTTTCATTCTACAACATTAAGCAGGCAGTTTCATAACAACTGAGTAAACATAAAAACAGGCATTACTTTAGCAGAACATGCAGAACATGGAGTTTTTCTACTTTGTTCCATTAACTTACAAGCAATTCAGGCCCAATGGAAGCAAGAGTTCTTTTCCAAAGATAAGTCTGCAATCCTGGCTGATCATCGGCATCCTTCGAGGGGTCCTGTCAAGGCATCGAGGCTGCTGTCTGTATCTGAAGCCAATGTTTGCTCTGTTGACATGGATGAAATGTCATTGATAGATGATGACTGGGAAGGACTGGTGTTGCTATTCACTGCTGCATCTGTGCTAAGTAAACCAAACATAATAAAATCTGAGGCAAGACAATATTGCAAGCATAAATAACCACACTTCAAGGCTCTGAGCACATCATTTTCCTCAGAGAAATTCTTAGAGAACAGGCAAATCATTAAACAGTAGAAATGCAAGCACTAAGTTTCCTAACACTTAAACCTAGCACAACATTCCAATTATTGAACCAAGACAACAGCAGCAAACATCAACTGCAGGCAGAAATACTTCATGCTATTAGCTGCCTTAAAATAAAAAGCTCTAAAAATGTTTGAATGTGCATGAAAGGTACACATTCATTCAAAGCCAAGAGAAAGCATTCAGCATAAAATACATCTGCACAACAGCTGATATAAGATGGCATCAATTATTGCAGCTTATGAGGGAGCCTTCTGGGGAGAAGACAGTTCAGTGCGTTGGATATCCAGGACTTAAGACTTGTTTTCATACAACTCATTTCATAACAACGGAAAATTACTGCCCACGGAACAGAATCTTTGTCTGTAACAACAGAACTTTTGCCTACCTGTATTAAGTAGGATTTTTTTCATTCCTTTAGTCCAACAGATCACTCTATGCAGCATAATGTTATAGAAGAACTACTGAAACGATGACTAACCTGAGGGCTGATCTTTTACCACACCATTCTTGCTTCTTTCTTCCCAATCCATTACTTCTTTGTATATTAATTCTTATAAGGTAGGTGGAATAAGAGAAGAGACAGAAAAAACATTGTTAAGATCACAAGGGATTTAAGTACTATTTACAAACGCATAAAGCTACAATTAAATAGTTACAGGTCAGTCTGTAAGTACCACTATATGGGTCAGAACTAGACTTAGGACACAGCACCTGAATAAAATATCACAGACTTCTAAATGTAACAAAGATCCATTATGTTGTTTTGGTTCTATATGGTATGGTACATGCAGGATGGCTCACTCTCAACTCTTTTAGAGGTTAAGACTTAATACTGCAGAGCATACATACACACATACACATTTATTCCAAACAGAATATTTCTCCATTATAAATTTATTTTCATATTACTATAAGCAGTACTGCATATTTTGAACATGTTCCAGTCAGTTACACAATCCAGCACACGCACGACAAGAACACGCAGCTCACAGTACAAGTTATTACAATGAATGTCATTGCTCATGCTCCCTTCTTACCTTTCCATTCTTCAATTGCATGTTCTCTCTCTTCTAGTTGCGCATCGTAAATTTGAGGTGGAGGCTACAAAGAAAAGTCAGTCTGCATGTTACCTATTGCACTGCAGGCAAAACTAAAAATGATTTTCTTAGCCAATGGTTACCTTCCTCTGGCAGTCTATTCCCTACATCTCTAATTTACATTCATTTTACACCTCCAGAATTTAGGTTCTGCCACCCACTGATATGCTGTTTAAAAGCATCAGCTAAAAATGAACTTTTGTGAGGTTTGGCAGGGCCTCAGACGAAACCCACTACCCAAAATACAGCAGATTATCACCCTGCAGGCAACACTTTCCACAAAGGAAGCTATCTTTCTTTCTACAACCACTTTCAAAACTGTATCAATTCCACTTCACCAACAGCTCTTCAGGTGGAAGCACCCTGAATGTTAATCTGAATTGCTTATGTGCATCTCTCAATAACCAAAAAATGAGTTCAAAGCACGCGCTTGGATCCAAACTAAAGTTATCCTTTAAAACTATTGAACTGATATCTTAAAATTTATTTTAAATGCGAACTTACAGCTTCTGCTTCAGCTGGATCATACCAGACAGTAATATAGGGATGACGTAAGGCCTCATCTACGGAAATTCTCTTGTCTGGATCTACTACAAGCATTTTTGATAATAAATCTCTAGCTTGACTGGCTAGAAAGTAAAAATGAAAAAGAACATACGTGTAAGGAGCTGTAGATTTTAAACATCTGACAAAGCATACACAAACAGATCTCCTAAGCTTCTATGCCTCCCAACAAGTTCCATTTGTTAGTGACATGCGAATACTTAACTTCTAATCCTGTGGAGTTAAATAGGTCTCACTGAGCACTGTTTTTAAATCAGCAGTGTAGGACTGGAGCTCCACATCTTGCTCAATACCCTGGCATTAGGCTGCACTGCCAGGAAAGGCACAGAGATGGCAGCTTTCCTACGCTGCTGCAGATTTCCTTCAAAAGGAGGTCACAATCCTCTAATGTCAATGTTATTTTACTGTAATCCAAAACATAAACCCTGCAGCTGACATAAACCAATCTCAATTTTGAACAGTTGTGTTGCTGCATAGGTCACAGTTTGCCATCAACTACTGCTCACAAACCAGATTTTAAAGTGCACAGTAAATGGCTACTCGTCGCAGTGCCATCTGACTGACAGTTTTTTTGTCTCAACTAAAATGCAGTATAATAAAATAACTTGGTGTAGCCTATTTTGTATAAAAGCTTATGTCTGTCCATAGGATAGATTTTTTCAACTTTTTTGGTCATTTATCTAAAGTGCAGGTACAGCTGACATGAATTACATTCCCATATGAACCAGAAAAATACAAATAACTTCAATGAGTACTACTTTCTGAAACATTTCAGCCACAAACATTATTCAACACATTCGAATGGAGTGAATTAAACAGAACAGTGAAATATCTTTGTATTTCTGAACTAATACTGAAAAATCAGAATCTGTCATACATGAAAAAACTGCAGGTATGGAACTTAAGTCAACACCTACTGCAATATAGATATTTTATATTAGTTTTTTTGTTTTTTTTTTTTAATTAAATGTATTGCAAACAGTGTATTTTAAATTAACACCTTCAGAAGAAGAAAAAAATCTGTCTTACTTTTTAACTTGTCACGGTCTGATTCTGATGGAAATATCCAGTCTGGAAAGAGCTCTTCAAATTTAATACCTGGATATTTTGGCCTGTTTTCTACATAATTCCTCACTGTAGGCTGTAGTTTCTTCATGAATTCTGCT
Organism: Phasianus colchicus; assembly: GCF_987193195.1. Classification (NCBI taxonomy): domain Eukaryota; kingdom Metazoa; phylum Chordata; class Aves; order Galliformes; family Phasianidae; genus Phasianus; species Phasianus colchicus. Next base: position 14,438,130 of record NC_143450.1, on the reverse strand, counting down.
GAGGGCGTTCCTAGTTGTTCAATTACTTTATTCCATTGATCAATATCTGCACCATATCTTTAGGAAAATCAGCTGCAGAATTTGAAGTCTGCGCTACACAAAAACATTGCTTACAGAAATCTGAAAAGCTGAAAACCTGAACTAATAACAAAACAAGAACTTCAACAACATTCCAGAACCGCTACGCAAAAAGCTGCACTGGCAAAAATCTAAAATGTCAGTTTTGTAAGATAGGGACAGACAAGAAATGCTGCACAACTTATTAGGCTTCAATATCTTCAGTGAATTTGTACCTATTGGCCAGTTTCGAAAACACGACTTATGAAGAGTTAAAATGAAGCTTCACTCTGTAATTATGCCCATAACATAACAACTATGGGACAGAAAAGAAAGAAAAAGAAAGGCTGCTGGTGTATCATCTGCTGTACACCTAACAGTACCATGTGGAAGATTTTTGATGGTAGGGAAAAATACATAAAAGAATACATAAAACGTGGTATTTCTTCTACGTACTTCTAAGTATCAACAATGCTAATACAGTAAGTTTACTCAGATCAACACTATGCATTTTTGCTGATGAAAGGAATGGGCAGTTCTAGCAATCTAACTACAAACCTTGCAAACGTATCTGAACTCAGAATCTTTTATTGCAAACTACTGATTCTCATAGCAATTTCTTAACAAGACACATCTACTGCACTTTGAATTATAGTTAAAAAACACTACCGTTTAAGAAGCACTTACTTTGGTTAGCATGCCAAAAATACATCCAGAAATATGCTTCCCACTAAAGCTTTAGCCTTCTGATGCAAAGATTAAAAATGGTATCTGCTTATTCAATACATTCCAATGGAAACACAATATTAAAGTAAGATTTAAGAAGTCAGTATTATTAACTCTCATGCTAAAACAGAGCACACACAAAGCAAGTTTTGACACACGCCAGGAAATTTTGTTGGAAAAGTAATTTGTGCAAGAACTCCACCAATCCAGATTCAAGAAAAGGTTGATGATTTGAGTGGCAGCAGCACAGAACACCAGCTAGCCAAATTCAAGGGCATTCTGTGGTGGTTTGGGGGTGGGGGATCTACTCCACTTCAGTAATAAAAATGTGGGAGAAAAAACTGAAACAATATTTTCCCCAACATAGGTTGGATATGAAATAAGCTATGCCTGTTATCAGAAACCCAATCAGGAAAAAATCTTAATGCTGATGCAAAGCATGCAGTGTCCCTCTGAATAACCTTGCAGTCTGCAGACAAAATTACCCTTTCTGTTCAACTAATGACCTGGAGGTCAAAAGTAATCCAGAACCTTGAGTCCATAGCAGAGTGTCTGTCTGCTTTGTGAGACTCTGCAAGAAAATGTTGAAAACAGAGTCCTTATTATAATCAATTAATAATAAAGCATGACTTTTCCCAAGAAATCACGACTATGCTCAGGCAGGCAGGCAGTTTCCTTCACCTCCTACATAGAAGAGCACTGAAAACATTCTCTGGTGCCTCCAGGTTTTCCATTACTTCATCTCCAGTATCTATGCTGGGTGTTTTTTCTACATTTCTCATCTCTAGTGCAACAGCAACTGCCAGCCTCTCAGCTCAGGCTATGGCCAGGAGCAGCTTCAGCCCATCCTCCAGCCTGATGGTGTGGAGCATCTCAGCCCAAGCAGGGCTCTGCTGCAACTCTCCAAGAAATCCCTGCTGACCACACAGCAGTGTACAAACTACTGGATCCGAGAGCAGGTTCTCCTGAAGATGGCCACAGGCACATTGTTAGGCAATACAATGAACTTGGTTCCTTGATCTAAATACCAAAGCACTAGGACGTATCAAAATTTAATTAAAAAAAGGAAAATCCCAAGGCCATGCACAGCAGCTTCCATCCCCCTTAACCCACGTAAACAGAGAACAGACTTGTGGCTGCAGCTAGAAGAAAATGATAATTGCAATTATTCTAGACTGATAACTGCAAAAGACTGATAACAACAACATGACTTATCTGTCAGTACCTCACATTAAAGGGAACTGAAAGACTCAGAAGGAAAAAACCCTAAGCACAGCCATGCATTTTGGTAAGATAGAAGGACAGACTCTTTGAAATATGGACTGGTGGAGCTTCAATGACCTCCAGTGAACTACAAATGGTAACTTGCATATTCAATGAACACAGACAAAATTTCCTTCCTTTTTCATGAACAAACCAAAATAGTCCATGCTGACATGCAGGTGAAAGACACGTAACATATATGAAGAATTGTGTTAGGTTGGTCTGAAGGCTTTAAAAGGTAAAACAATATAGAAAGGAAGAAAGGTAGAAAACAGACTTATTTAACAATCATTTATGCAACTAACTGATAAACGATCAACTGCTGAAGATTAGTGTCATGAAACTTTAAATTTAAAATAGCCTCTACAAAAAATGTATCTATGAAAAGATTTTAGGAACATATACTTGGTATTCTAAGTGGTGGAGCCAGCTTTTCCTTGCTGACAAGCAGAAATATTATACAACGTATTATTTCAATATCTTGGACCACAGGTCCTTTGGTTTCGTGTGCCTTATGGCCATCAGGGGCAATCGTGGTTTAATTGTATCTCTGCATTCTCTTTACTTACTGATCAATTTGGAATATCTTGCCCTAGAACACTGCTACTATGCAAGACTATTTTTTTTTTTATAATGGATGAAATTGGTTTAAATCCAAGTTTTCCTCTCACTGGAACTTGATAATGTGTCCACTGTTTTAATTTCTTTTTCTAGGAAACACTTTTAAACACATACAATTATTTGAAGAATATGCATTTGATTAAATGTTCATTTCTATTCACCTCACAAAGTGTAAATGCTTCTTTCTGATCCAGTAATACGTTATTGAGATTTCCCAAGTCTAAGGGCACGAGGGCATAAAGATTTCTATTTCTAATACAGAAGGGTTCCCACAATTTCTATCATGTAACCAAGTACAATTCCGTGAAGACAAACTTGGGTCAAAAATACTGGAGGGGAAAGTGAAAGAATGATAATCTTAGAGAAAAAGTAAGTCCAAAATAAAGTTTTCATAAAATGATAACAAAAATTTAAAAAAAAAATTGTTTTTCTATTAAATCATAATAGTAAGAAAAAGAGATTTCATGCAGTGTGCTTGCAATTAGCACTCACTGGACAGCAGCATCCTAATGAGTGAGAAAAAAAGTCGGGTTGAAACTCAAAAAACTCGGACATTAAAAAATAAGTCGAACAAAATAGGAAGCAAAACCCATGCACAGTGAATGCTAACTTTGTAGATTCCTGCTTCTAACACTTATCTACTAAGAACAACAGTAAGAAAAAACAGATAATGCTTTCTTTTTTTTTCTTTAACCTACCTGCATTCTATTAAAGATAAAAAAGCTGAAGCTCTTAGTATAAATTCTACAGATTCAATCAGTACAAATTACAATAAATATAGTCTGCTAAGAAGATAAAATAGGAAGCTCAACAATTTGGTCAATGACACTAATTTCATAGCTTACAGTAGATCTACTAAAACATGACTGAAAACAGTGCTTTACGTTTTTATACAGATCAAAATATGTTTCTGTTGGGAGTGGAATGGGGTTCAAGGATGATTAGGGAAGGATACGATCAGTGCCTTGGAATATCACACAACCTTTCACCAATTCTCCCATGATGCAACCAACTGACCAGATATCAACTGAAAGTAAAAATGAAATGATCAAATTATGAAGTATCATGAACAAAAGTGAGGAAAACAAACAAACAAAATGAAGACATCTAGCATCTACAATAAAACACAACGATGTGGAAAACCAAACTGCTAACACGAATTTTCAATCATTTCAATGCCAACTAATTAAACTGTTGCTAAATTTTGTTTTCAGAATTTTGTAAAATATAATCAGCAATTACACTACTGAAACGACCGTGAAGAAGGATACAATCTCTTCCTGGGAACAGGACTTTATGGAGGACCATTTCTGCCATAATGCACCCAACAGACCAGATATCCACTATCATATGTTAGGTGTAACAAGGACAAAAGATTAAAGAGGTTTTTTAAATATCAGAATTATTTATTTGTAAATTCATACTGCTTATTTATAGTCGTGCAGATAAGTATTTTTGTCCCATCCAGAACTGCCTCCAGAGATGTTCTCATCCACGTGAGCACTTGCAGTAGAACAAGTGCCACGTGCACCAATGTAAATGTTTCAGTGGCTCAGCAAGGTCCTGCGAGTCCCTTTTTTCACACAGCTAAAGTTATAAACAGCAAAGTATCCCCAAGCCCCAGTAAAAAACCAAAAAGATGTACTAGGTTAGAAGACCAGAGGAGGCAGAATGTTACTTCACAGCTAGAAAATATCAGCAAGTAAAACAGTAATGTGGGTCAAGGACAGTTTCCTTGCCAGTAGTTTTGTTGGCTGAATGTTCAATATATTAAAGCCAGTATATATATAGTACAACACCCAGCCTCTTTAAGTGCTATTTATATAGATTTAGGAGAATAAACTACATGGTTTATTGGAGAATCTGAAATAGATTTTCAATGAAGTCATCACAGACACTGAGGGGACAGACTTAAAATATGCTTCACAGTAAAAATCACAGTGATAAAAAGGTTTATTATTTATACACTGATCGTTGGTTAGTTGGTTTTCTAAAACATCATGCAGCATAGGTATCTCATAGATCGGTAAGATAAAGAAAATGGCAACAGGACAACAGAGGAAAGGGCAAGACAGCAGGGAAGCAGAAACAGTACATGCTAAATGGAGATATGGATACAGTAGAAAACTCCTATTCTCCACAAAATACTTATTGTACATTTTATGTTTTAATAATCTCAGTAACATGATTAGCATTAAAAATAGACATAGCAGAGGGAAATTAGCTCTGTCCCAGTCTTTTAAAGCTATTACGTTTGGAGACACATGCTTTAGACAAACAATTTAAAGCATTACTCCAGTAACTTACCATTCTCTTTATATCCCATTCCAAGGATAACCTCTGGCGCTCTGTAATATCGTGTTACTACATATGGAGTCATCATAAAATTAGTACACGCTGTTCTTGCCAGTCCAAAATCAAGGATTTTGAGTGTACAATCTGATTTTACTACTATGTTGCTGGGTTTCAAATCCTAACAAGAAATTAGTGCAGTTAAGGAAGGATCTACAGACTGAACAACACCCCCCCCTTGAAGTCAGTAACGCCACCAGTTCACCTCACAGTAGCAGTTTTACATTCATTTACATTCACAAGAATTTGAATTACAGATGTATATTTTGACTCTGTTGAAGTATATGACGTGGTTTCAACCACATGAATTATGCTTTCAGGTGCAGAACTTCCTTTTCTTAAGAGAGGCAGTGACATGCAAATAGGAAAGCAACAACTTTTTGCAGAATGGTATTGAATCAACTCGCTTGCATTTTCTAATCTTCTGTACAGACTTTTCTCTTGAAATAACTGAATAATTATTTACAGTAGTTGGCAGTGAAATTTGTTATCTCATCTTGTTATAATGCTGGGCCATGTGAAGCATATCAGATTTCAATATTCATCTATTAATAACAGAGGTTGGTGTCACATACATTATTTCAAGCTGTGTTTAGTCACAGACTCTTTTAAGTCATCTCTAGACATATTCCTTTGAGCTAGCCAAGTTCTGTCCCTTTCCTAGCCGATTTCTTGTCTAATCCAGAATTTCCACTCAATCTTGACAGGCCTTTTTGCTTTGTTCCCAGAGTAACCCAACACTTTAGCCTCTCTATTTAAATAAACTTCCTGCCTTTGTTTAGCTATTAGTTTGGTTAGCTTGGTTCCACCAATGGCTCATTTCCATGTTCAACCAGCATCAGTTCTGTCCAGCTGCTCTGTTAGCTCCAATGACTTCAAATTTCTCAGCAAACATTTTGTCTCTCCTTTAGTTCTAAATCACAGCCAACAAGTCAGGTGGAGTTCAGCTGGAGTTCCAGCTCCCTCCCTTCAATATTACATATGTTAACTACACACAATGGTAGATTTTTTCAGCAAGGCAAAGAAGATTTGTTGCAATTTACCCAGGTTCTCAATTATGTTTATGGACTGAACGTGAAGGAAAAAAGCATATTAGACTAGAAGCTGACTGAATTTTTCAACTACCAGGGAAAACAGATTTAAAAGATGTGTCCAGGAAATAGGAGAAAAGAAGAACAGGAAAGGAACAAAAAAAAAAGAAGTATGACTGTCAGGTAGACTGACTGGTCATGGAAAATACGAATTGCAGCTGCAGGAAACCAGAATCAGAGTTGCATGAAGTACGCTCAGGACTTTTAAGTTCTGAACAACCATTTGGTAATATAAAAGTCAAATATTAAATTTGAAAGACTCATTCTTTAGTAATTTGGAAGGTATGCAGTTGCTCATGTTTTATGACTTGATCAGCATCCCTTAAATCTACAGAACCGATCTGTTTTAAGATCTGTTAACAATACATTGGTCTTAGTCTTCAAATCTGAAAATCTCCAGGTTTAATAACAGTATGAACAAAAGAACTATAAACATACAAAAGAGCAATTCCCTGCCAACCCCTCAGGTTCATAAGAACAACTGTGTTCATAAAGAATATCAGTAATGATCTAATACTACCTACTCTGTGGATGATACCAGCTGAGTGGAGATGTTTGATACCACATAGCATCTGGTAAAGGAGATAAGACATTCTTTCATGATCCAATTCCATATGAATAACTTGGCACAAGTTGGCATCCATCAGCTCCATAACCAAATATCTGAAGCATGAGAAAACATTCTTATAAACTGTAAGAACATTAAGAAAACTTATGATTTTAAGAAAAGATCATGCATTAACACAATTTCAAAATTAGGGTCATTCACTGGAACTTATGACTACCCCAAAATTAAATCACCATGGATAAGAGGTAAATAACTATTTCCCACTTCCATTTTATGTCTGTAGTGAAACAACTTTATCTCTGAATTTATTTCAGAAGCGTCAAGAAAGACTAACTAAAGCTTAAACTTAGACTTTAGTTACTCTCTACTTAGCATAAAGACTGTAAGACACTGGAGCTATGCTGCTACGGCTTAGATGAACATTTGTCAGGAAAACTGCAATAAAAGTCTAGTACTTACACATCCTGAAATTCTTCTAGTGACTTCTGCGGTGTAAATACGTTTAATAAACTAATTATCTATAAAGAAAAAACAAGATTCAGCTTTAATTCAAATAAAAACCCAATTATTACAGAAATTATTATTCAAAGCCAAACACATACTGGTACTAAACACAATTTAATATTACTTGGTTTCACTTAACTCACTCACACTGTAGAACTGTTGTTTCAAATACAGTTGAAAACTGCAGCACGTGTGCTGAAGGGACTAAAACAGGGCACAGGCTTTTTTTTTCCCTCCAAGTTATATGACACCCGTGTCCTTCCTCAGTACCTGAAATGTGTTCCTTTTGTCCCCACATAAACAATAATCTCTTATTTTAAATTATGTACTGGGCAAGAATTTTTAACTAAGACTGTCCAACAAGAGCAGAGGTGCCCCATGCCACCCCATTCAATTTACACTGTTACACACTATTTCTAAAAGAACTCCTACCATTACTATGCTGCCATCCTTAATTACAACCTTGCCTTTATTCTGCTACTTCTGGACTACACCAAAAGCTTACTGCAGCAGTCCTAGGAGGTTAGACACTGGAGTACAAAACTTTCACAATCAGTATTGTTTCCAGTTCATGTTGGCATCACAATGCAACACACTGTGATCCTTATATTCTTGTACTCATACGTTCAATTACTGACATTATGGCTCAGTATCTTAGAAGGCTCAATGACCTTGTATGCACGTATGGCACGTCTGCATTTCAGTTGTGTTTACTGGCAAGTTTTCAAGCTGCACCATTATACCTTCCAAACCTACCAGTCAAACATTATGTTTAATAAAACTCTTGCATAAACTCAGGAAATATAACTACAGAGCAGCTAGAAGAGCCAAGCCCACAACCAAACCCAGTGCCAAACAGGCCTTGCTGCAGTTGGATGTAAAAAGGCAAATGAACCACAGCAAAACCATCTCTGAAGTCTACTCTGATGGTAAACCCATAGCAACACTGCAACAAGAGCCTCCTGTTCTTGGCACTTCATCCTCCAAACAACTCACCCAAGAGCTGAACCTCACACTGTGAATAACTATAAAACCCATCACAAATTTTTTTGGTTTCTCTCACCATTTTTTTCGCTAGTTTGGTTAAAGATTTGCAAGAAAGCAAATCTTGAGCTTTTTAGATATGAGAGAATGAGAGAGGGAAATACAAAGGCAGACTTACATTTTTGTGATTGACACATTTTAAAAGAACAAGCTCTCTGTAAGCTCTTTTTGCGTGGGTTTGATTCTGAAAAGGACGACTCAACTTCTTTACAGCAACATTTATTCCAAGGACTGTATCGAACGCAGCACTGCAAGTTGTCAAAGACAAACAGCTTAAGTTGAAATCTGCTTGGGGGAGAGGCGACGGAAGAGGGGAGATGGGAACACAGAAAGAAATCAAGATTTGAGGAAATAAATATCAACTAAGCTGCTTACGCTGATTTCATTTTACATTTAGAAAAAAACACATTAAAAGTGAATCTAAACATTCCTTAAAAAACAAAGGTAGGCTGAACAGAAGCCACCAACATTCTTATGAAAAGCCTTCTGTGCCCTCCCCTCCCTCAAATAAGACAGAATCCGCTGACTTGAGACTTTTGCTCAAAATTGAGAGATCTAAAAATACATTAAGCATGTTTTTAAGTAATATTTCAGCTGCCTGTATTTCCAGCTTAGTCTGTACACTTGGGGATTTTTCTGGGCACTGTTGCTGACTGACAGTCATTTAACATTTGCAGTGTTATTTATCTTTCCTAAAGAACAGTCACACCATCTGATCTGTACTGCAGGCATCAGTGCTCTCATCTATGTGGATAGTTTACAACTCAAAGCAATTTTAGTGCTTTGCAGAAAATGAATTATCTGGTTTCAGCAAAAACAAAAATCAATATGGAAGATTTACACACTGTAGGGAGCAATGCAACAGCTTAAAAATGAAAATGAGCATTAATTTGGTAGCTTTTTTTCAGTTTTTCTTTCCCTCTGTAGTTCAAGGTACAGGTGCAAACACTTTAAAAACTGTAAGAATCTAAGGCTAAATTACGTGTATATCCAGAACAAGACTAAGGTTGAAATATTCTTCATTATGAACACACAGGGAATTTGACAAAATACCTGCAAATGCATGGCAAGAACAACACAGGAGTTCCAATCTATTGCCTCTCTTGCTTTAAATAAGAATTCCCAGATGATCTCCATTCAATGCTACTTTCATACGGTAGGAAAGAATTCTCACTCATGTCTTTTCCAAAGCCTTGTGAGCTCCTTCCCTGCCTCATCAGGACCCATACAGATGTGAAGGACCGCCCTATTACAGCACTCTTACAAGAAGTGCAGCTCATCTGCAGCAGCAATACTCAAACCGTATGAAGTTTATCAACATCAAATCACTGCCTTCCCTACTGGAAAAGGTACCACCAGCATTTGGCAGGGTTCACCCACAAGATGCTGTTCCCTGGGAGGCACAGTTCAGTGCCCACATTTCAATCACTGCACTGTTCTCATTAAAGGCTTGCTAGTTTTCATTTTCACTCAGTTCTGTGACACACACAAGTTATTATTCAGGATATGATCACTCTTAGATTTAAAACTTTTTCATTTAACTATGCAAAACAAAACAAAAAATGGGAGGAAGGGAACCAGTGAGAAACTATTTTCTCTCAGATATGAAAGATGAAAGCTCTGGTGTTTCCAATATTTCATCTAAAAGATATTTTATGTACAATTTTATTTAGATTAATGGCTTTAACAGCACTGTGGTTGTTGGTCTGCACCAGCAAACAACCAGTAACCAACAGGGTACACAATAAACAGCTGCTCAAGCCAGTCGTGAGCAGCAAGACCACTGCAACAGTGGGACAGACATTTTAGGGAAGATACCCGTTTGCAATCTGAGCAACCAGGTATGTGTCAAGACTCCATCCCAGCACATACAAACAACTTCACCTCTACCTTTTTTGTTGGTTTTTTTTTTTGTTTTTTTTACTTATCCACATGCGAGTGACTGACACTGCATCTCAATAAAGAATCTGTATTTGGTATCTCTGAAGAACCTCCATGTCTGTCCTCTCCCCAAAAGCAACATCAATTTGATCACAGTGAATTCTATTAAGGTCTTCAGAGCACTTTTAAAAGGTTGCATCTTGAGACAGCTTTTAATATTAGCAATAAAGACGCCACATGCAGAATGAACTTTTAAACAAAACATCTTGACCTAAATTACAGCAAGAAATCATGCTTCAGTTCTGTAGGCAAAAGACTTTTGCCTCGAACTGCAATGTGCTCCTGCTGTGGATTCCTGCTTCAGCAGCTCCACTTCACTCACTCTTTCCCTCCTGCCCAAACACGGCTTTGCAAACAGCAACAAACTCCTGACTGTTTCTTCAAGTGCAACTGTAGGGAAAATTGTGGACAAAGCAAAGTCACACGAGTTTGTAAGATCACAGTTTTGCTATCTTGAAGGACAGAATAAATTTGTTGGGACAGAAAAATCAGATTGACTAATTAAACATCAGAAATCCAGGGCAAGAAAGGAAAATCTGATATCAAGTCTGAAACAAAAATTAGTTCAAGAAAATCCTTTTGTGCAAGCAGTTACTCATTTGTAAATAGATTCTAAGATTTTGAGCATGCTAGAACTTAAGAAGTGTGAAAAGTCACATACAGAAGACACACTTTGTATATAAAATACACAAATAAACTCTACATAAACAACCAAGTTCCTTTTTCATTTTCTAGAGTTCTCATTTTGTATTTCCTTTATGCAACACGCAAACGACACCAAGATTTTCCTAGCCAAAAATGACAGGATAGCACTCATCCTATGGTGAGATTTCTACACTACGTACCCTTACATTTTGCATATTTCCCCGGTGTATTTTAGGGACTTTTACAGAGAAATTTAGATTTTGCACCTTCTTCAATTTGGACAAAGTTTTCAGATGTTTCACATGAAGAAAATTTATGCAATGTTTTACTCTGTTGTTCCAAAAATCAAGTTTTCTCAAAACAAGTCAATAAATCAGATCATCCCTTTCTCCACCCCAGATGCTGACCTTAGCACAACCCCAACTGTTTTGAAGCAATGCCCAGTTTAACTCATGTCATGTAGACACGCACTACTTCCAATGAAAGGAGAAGCAATTTCAACCACCCTAAATTCTTACATACAATCTAGAACCAGCATATCATTAAGAATATTTATACCCAGAACATGTTTGCACTACACTAACACTGACCCAAACACTAATACCAAGATCTAGCATGCCTACTCATTCCTCACTCAACCTACTAAAGAATGAAATACTCATTGCACTCATTTTTTCATCTGTTAGCACTCCTTTCCTAGATATAAAACATTTTTTAAGGTTTTAAAAAAGCCAGAAAGTCATGGGCAGGTGCTGTATAAAGGGCTGCTCACAATATGAGTCATCACACTTATTCTGCAGAATTTATTGGCAGACAGAAACTGCAGACTGGATTTAAAGCATGAACAACCCATCACGCGTTTCTGATTAAGTCTGATATAACAGAGTTCTTAAGTACATCTGTTTGCTTCCTCATGTATGGAACTGTAAAATCGCATCGATAAGATCTGTTGCTGTGACCCAGTAAGTTTTGCCCAACAAAACAAGGGCTGGCAATAAGTGGTGCAGAATAGACTGCTGCAGTCTAAAAAACATTTGAAAGTGTTTACCTTTAGCTGGCCCAGAGGTGTGGTGCCATACAAGAGACTAAGGTTCAGGATCAGACTAACGACTCTCACGTCCTGGGCCAGTGGAGGCTGGACACATAGCTGAGGTGACACAGCAAGGAAGAGACGGCCAGCCCAACCCCTCACAGCATCCCTTCCTGGTTAATCCATGGAGTGACAATGACACTGATTTGCCTCGTCCTGCCAGTTAATGGCAAGGCACTGCATTGATGGCTCCTAGAAATGGACAGGAGTGATTGGGAATAAAAGGGGGGGAAAAAAGGGGGCCATGAAGAAACGAGTAAAACCCAGAATCTCTCACCATCTCATTGTCATACCTTACACTATAATAGCATAACTACATGGGGAAGGTGACAACTAAAAGAAAAATAAAGTGGTTAATGGGAAGGAAATCTGTTGACCCTCTTCATTTATGTTGTTATCCAAATATTACTTTTCCCCTAAAATCAAAACAAAAGCTAGTTTCCCACATGAACTACTGCAGGTAGGTATTTTAGTAACTAGTTCATCATAACCCTGTAGCAAGAGACAAAGCACTCATCGATTTTCATAACATTTGATATCCTGGCACCCCTATCAGGAACACATTCAAATTTTGTTATGCATGTAGAGCTTTTTACGTTTAAATAAAATATTTATTACTCACCAAACAATGCCCTGTGCCCCTGATCCTATGGGCTTCAATTGCTGGTAACGTTTTAGTACAGTGAATGTTGAATCTGCAACTTGAACACTGTAAAACTGACTATCGCATTTACTGTCACTCATGGTGTAGTGTCATGTAGTTTTCTCTCTCAAGAACCTGGTACAGGCTTCAAGACCTGAAAGAAACAAGAAAAATGTTCAATCTGAGTAATTCAAGGCAGACAAGATGGAAAATAGATTATGCATATTTTAACACATATGAATTTTTCAAGAGCATACTATTAAATAAGCATTATTTCAGCTTCACTTACAACTACTGCTAATGAAAAACCCCTGCAGACGAGACAACAAATAATCATACCTTTCCCAGCTGTAAGCAAACATTTCCACTCCAATCCCTAAAACAAAAAGCAGCTAAGTAAACAACTGTGAAAACAAACACCACTACCCTCAGGCAACCCTTGTAGGAGGTCTCCAGGACTCAGAACTTCCCTAACTTTGTGCTCACCACCCACCCTCCTTCCTCCTGTCTTTAATACACATTGACATCCCATGCCACAGTTAGTGTTTTTCAAGTCCTACAAGAATTAAGAGAGTTGGTACTAAAATTTGAAAGAACTGGCCACGTTGTAACAGTAAGCCTTATCCCAAACGCACTACAGTGCTTAAGGACTGTTTTGTTTGTATGTTAACAATCCCCTTTAATGAAGGCAAAAGCAAACTGCAGACAAAAAGCAATTCCATCCAGGAAGTTACACTGCAGTTCACCTCTCTCATTGCCTTGCTCTCACAGCTGCAACTGGACATTCTGAAAGACTGAGTCCAGAGGGCAGCAAGGATCAAGGCCTAGGAGGACAAGTCATCTCATTAACTGGGTTACTTACAGGAAACCGATGAGAGGAGGAAGTGCACAAAAGACCAAAGAAAGAAGGAATGAAATAATGTATGAACGCAATGGATGTGGTGATTAGCAGTGAGTTATGAAGATTCTGATTATGAAGATATGAAGGGAAGGAGGGGAAACAAAGCCCTTTTTGCAAAGGTAGTGCTAGATAAGATTCCCTAAGGAAGTTACAGGCTCTCCCTCACTGGATGTTGGTGCTACACTAAAAACTGTCTGTAATGAATTAGATGTAGGTAATTACACCTGAGATTGAGGTAGTGGACTACACCTCTTCAATTCCAAATCACTACAGTAGCGAGAGCACAGGCCTTGCTTTCCCAGGCATCCGTCTTCCCTCCACGCTTTATGACAATTACCTCAGTGATAACCAAAGATGTCTCTGAAAAACTCTCCGATTTTTAATTTGACATGCATCATGACAGATAGTGCCATTACAGCCCAGACTGAACTGCACAGCCAACAGTTCCCCAAAACAGGAAATGAAAGCAGATCACCTCCCTACAAGCAGCTGGCCCAACCACCCGGCTGTCCTGCATCATTTGTAGCTAAAGAAAGAGCAGTTACTCTCCCTCTTCACCAGTCTACAGAATATTGGCGAGCCCATGCAAAGCAGAAAAGCCTTGACAGCAACCCAGAAGCACATCCTGGAAAGGCACAGAGCTATATGAGTAGCTTCTAGTAGCTTCAGGAATTAGAATATGGGCCTCTCCCTTCCCAGCTGGCAGCAGGATGGATCAGTGTCTTCTCCATGGCCTGGGCACAGGAACACAGGAAACATACAAGGAAAAAAGATGTAAAGCTGCAAATGCTAACGGAGACTAAAGTCAAAATGGTAACAATTAGTCTTAAGGCGTTCTGAAGAAATATCTGGAGTCCTCTTTAATTTCTAGTATCTCAAAATCTAAGCAGCATTTTACAAAGTAAATACTCAATCTGGTCACCTCCAGGAGTTATTTAGACAGTAAGTAGCCCTTCTTCCTTCCTGTCTTTTATCACTCCAGAGCTATAGACACTGATGCACCACAATCTTTGATTAACAACCCCTGAGAAGCCCTGGTATTTTCTGTACATCTCCAAATACTGAAAGACAGACAGAGCTGGAAAGACAAGACTAAGGAAAAGGTCAAGATTCTCTCTCTGAAAAGGGCTTAAAGAGTGCGAAAAAAGTATAGATGTGGATTACACTGGAAATCAAATGAAACACGTTAGTTATGTGGGATCTAAGCTGGTACTTCTTCAGAGGTTAATGAGGATCACTGCTGTTCTGTAAGTGATAAAGAAGCAGAGGAAAAGGAAGTGATCCTGAACTAAAGAAACCTCACTTTAAGAAATCTTGTCTGTACAAAGTCATTACTTGAAAACAGTTTAAAGACCAGGATAAGCTCTTTAGACAAGACCCAAAGAGGGATTTGTGAATCACAACACACAAGCTCTATGTATTCAGACATCCTCTGGAGCCCACTGTGCTGGGCACCCAGCCTACCCTGAGCCCTAGGCAAGACTTAGGTTATTTCAGATATACAAACTGATGTAAAGCTAAATGCCATGAGATTGTAAATACTGACATAATTTAAGGCTCTGAGACTATTTTGAGGCTAAACCCATTGAATAAGAAGGCTGCCCATCACTCAAGAGGGAAAAGTACATCTGACAAGTAAGTTTCTTAAACCTGAGCTTTTACTCTGCTACCCAAGGCAATTTGATTCATCACTCCTCCCAGCAGGTACACGACATGTCCCACACACCTCCCATACAGGAATCTTTTGGAAGTTGGCATTACTTCCATTTCAGAAATACACATTTTCATTCATGGCTTCCTAGCTGCAGCAAACAGGAGCAGAGCCAAACGTGGAAGTCATTCATTCGTGGGACAGCCAGCAAACATACTTCTGCAGATTGATAAGGGCACTCAATCACAGTGTTTCAAGATAGTATTCTATTTTTGAGCGTGCATGAGATGCAGATAAATTGGGTGCAGGTTTCTGTGTTTGTTTTAATAACGCGCTTGTAGAATTGAAAAAATTAAAAATTATAAAGCTGATTTTACTCAATGCAAAGAGATCACAAGTGCTTACAGAAGTATTTTCAGCCTCAGTTCATGCAAAGTAAAATAATTAAAAAAAAAAGGAAAGCAGACACACCAAACCCATCTCCAATAAACATACAGAATTGCAGCAGGGAAGTATTTAGGGGGTGAAAGCAACTGCATTACAGTGTACGTACATACTGCACCAGTCACCTCTGCAAAAGGCACCTATTAAAATGGCAACTTATTATTAACCAGAGCCATTCCCTGGATATTTTCCACGTCAAAAGCTTCTGAAGCAAACAGGTTGGAACAGCTGGGAACGTTCCCCGTGCTGTTTTGGATACAGAAATGTTATCACAGTGAACATCAAGAAATTGAACTTCGGGCTAAACTGCACTGCAGACAGAAAGAACCCAGGTGCACACACACACGAAAAGACAGGGAAACCACACAGAACATTCACCTTTACAGACGCGCTCTGCAAATTAACCAATACTCGCTTTATCCGCTCAGCGCTCTGACAAGCAGCTCGGTCTTTAACCAGCCGAAGCTACCAGCGAGCAGATCTCACCGACAGCCACCAGCCCCGCTGTCATTTTGCTGCTAAACAAACGCTGAAAGCAAACACTGGGCGCACCTCGGCCGGGAGACGGAGGGGAAAAGTTCAAACGCGCATCTGCCGTGCAATGAGTCCGCTGCGAAATGACGGAGCGGCCGTAGAGCCGAGCGAACGCGCTGACGGAATTCCTTCACTCGTGCGGTTTCTGTCGCGGAGCGGCACGGCGCGGCTCCCGCCGGCACCGAGCGCGGCCAGGACGGCGCGGGGCGCCGAGGGCGGGCAGCGGGCGCGGCCGGGCAGGGGCAGCAATGCGGCACGGGAAGGGCGAGGGGCGTAGCGGGGCCGAGAAGAAGGAAGGGGCCCCCGGCTCGGCCCCTCCGCCTCCTCCCCCCACTCCGGAGGGCCGGGCCCGGGGCAGCGACGCGCGGGGAAGCCCGGCCCAGCCCCGGCTGCGCCTCGGCGGGCGGGGCCCGCGGGGAAGAGCCGGGGACTCCTCTCGGCACAGGGCCGGGGGGCTCGGCTCGGCTCGCTCCGGCTCCGGCCTCGCCGCACGCAACGCCCTCCTCGCGGCCTCCCTCACCGTCTCCTCACTCGGTCGGGCTCCAGCGGGACGGGGCGCGGCGCTCGCGAGCCGCGCAGCCACCTCCGCCGCTGCCTCCACCTCCTCCGGCGCGCAGGGCCGCCCCAGCCACAATGGCCTCCCGGTGCTCCGCGCAGGCCGCGCCAGGCCTGAGCGCGCTGACGGGCAGCCGCTCGGACCAATCGCGAGCCCAAGCCGCGAAGCTCAGCCAATAGCGGTCCGGGGGCGGGACAGACCTGGCGCTATATAAGGCAGGGCAGCGGGGAAGGACCGCAGTGGGAGCGGGGAGGTTGAACCAATCCAGGCGCCATCTCCGCCCTCCGGCGTGATGTCATCACCGGACGTCAGATTGTCACCGCACTTCTGACGTCAGCTGTGGCACCAATTGGGAGTGCGGGGTGGGACCGTCTCTCCACCACAGCAAAACAAGAGAATTTATTGAAATACACCAGTAACTCTTTATCAAATACACGTGCCACGCACATGTGTTTTTACATGGTGATGTTCTGTTCTTGACTGCTGGAGCACAACAGCCCTCGTGGTGGTGTCAGAGCATTGCGCTGCAATATACAAGTGACTAAGGGGGGAAAAAAGCACCCAAAACAAGAAGCATCCGTATAGTATTTTCTTTAATTGCATATCAATTACATTGTACACACTTCAACCAGAAGTACCTTTTAGAAGATACCCTATTTTAGAAGTTCCCTTGTTGCTTTGTTCCCCTATACAAGGCAGGCAGTAAGAACTAGGGCAGTACACAAAACGCTGCTGGGCCTTTCACAGCATTAGCTGAAAGCAGGAGGAAGAGCTGAAAACACAGCTGAGAATTTACAGCCACAGGAACTCTTTGCAAAAGGTGGTGAAATACAAACCAGGTGCAAACTGTAGGAGGAGGGGGGCAGGAAACTGGGAGGAAGAGGACAAGTAATTTCCAGTTTGAGGCTGTAGTAGAAAAAAATCTAAAAAAAACTGTACACAAACTCTCCATGAGTACTGAGCATGTCGACTCATTACCAATGCTATAGTTAAGCAACATACTAAAAAAAATAACTTAAGAAAAGCTATACAATTGTATTTATAAATATTTTATCTTTAAAACTAGTTAAGTAGTGTAGGCTAAAAAAGTTCACAGTTACTCTGAAGAGAGCTGTATATATATATTGCACAGTAGAAAAGTTCATTCAGTATACCATGTGTAAACAATGATTTTTATCTTATCCTTTGGCAATTTTGGGACTTAGAAATATTTGCTGTGAGCAAAAGCACTTGGGTAACAAGGCACATTGGGAGCTTTTAAAGCTGCAAGAGAAATCCTTCTGACGCTCGCCAGTTATCACTCTCATTCCCTTTGAAAAACATGTACCTATTGATTCAGAACAACACATTTCAATAAGCATAACACAGAGGTCTGGTGACAAAAATATCCACTGCTCTTGGCTGTTATTCTACAGTAACTGATTTGGCCAAATTCCTTGGAAAATCCACCTAGAATGAAAAGACAGGCTTTCAGTGTGTGACAGAACACAACTGGCATTCCACATTTGATAGTTCATTTCTTGTGCTGTTTTGGTTTGGTGTTTTTTGCTTTTTTAGAAAAGAATTCCTACTGAGTTCTGCTTTATTCTGGACACACTAATGCACACAACAGACTATAGATCTGCAGATAACTCACTTTTGAATTCATCATTACCTGCAAAAACCTCCTAACAAATCTTAATATATTGTTTTGCACAGGATGCCTTTCCAATGGGGTCATCATTACCAAAGTGATACACCTAGACAGAGACAACAAACTAAGCTGTACAAAGCAATAAACTCTTTGTTAAAGTGCAATATCACACTCCAATGCTTAGTCTTCTGAAAAAATATTATCTGCATTCTTCACTAATCAAACTAAGCAAACAATCTTTACACTTTAGAACCATCATCCATACCAATTCAAGAAAAGGCTGAAGAATTGGCAGTGAAATGCCACCTCTACTACCACAGTAAGTACCAGATGTAGCAACTATTATCATAGTTCTTTGTTAGAAATGCCATGTAACCTTACCTCTCCCTTAACATTGGTAGGAGGAAGTTCAAAACTGCTCTAACTGGAATGCTATACATAGAAAGCACTTACATCATATCCTCTGAGAACAGCCAGGTGGAATGAAAGCAACTGGAGAGGAATAACACTCAAGATTCCTTGAAGGCAGTCAACTGTATGAGGCAGCTCAATGGTTTTGTAGGCAAATTTCGAGCTTTCTGTGTCTTCCTTAGAACACAGGATGATTGGCCGACCCTGAAAATAAAGTTCTACAGTTAGGAGCTGGCTTAGAGCTGCTTTGAAATATTAGTTCACAGCATATCTGTACTATGTTTGAAAAAATAACAAAGATAGCTAACCAAGGAAGTGTTATTCCTGCATAATGGGTTCTGTCACTCAGTGAAAACATTCAAATCTCATGCAACAGTCATTAGAGTTTAACATTATTCTCTTTGATTCAAGATCAAGAAACATCTACACACAATCATTTATCACTACTGGTGTTAAACTGCAAGCTGCGATGCTGCTACAGCACCTTATAACTTTTTAAGCAGAAAAAAATACCCTCACCACATCCTGCCTCTGAAACATGTTTGGCAACAATCCAGCGTGCACAATTTCTTTCCTTACAACACTGCATTACTTTACAGCTTACCTGTCGAGCTGTGACCTGTTGCAAAGCATTCTGGCACTTGGTGAAGCAAGGATCCTTCATTATGACCATGATAACAGGCATTTGTTTATCTATTAGGGCTAGTGGACCATGTTTAAGCTCACCAGCCAGGATACCTTCAGAGTGCATATACGTGATTTCTTTTATTTTCTAAAAAAACAAATGCAAATACCAGAAAGTTAGAAGTAAATTAGATTAGAAATAAAAGCTGCAAGAAGCAAAATATCCATCAATTAAATGCAATTGCTATTTTCAAAAATCAGTTAATGACTAGAACAGACATCCCTGTACACTGGGATTTCCAGCAGGCTGCTGGTAGAAATGGAGCTTGCTCTGCCTTTGCAGAGAATGACATGGAGTGATCAACAGGAATTTTTAAGAGCTTAACATCTAGCACCACATTTCTAACTTCTATGAGAGATGGATATAGCTCCATTACATGAGGATATCTGTAATTAATTTAGCAGTTTCCTACATGAACACCTTGCCTAAACACCGGCATACTGAACGGTGTTTTAGGAGGACATTTTTGAAACAGGCCAGCATTTTAAGTGGTATTAAGTTGTAGGGCTTTTTCATTTTCTTTTTCCAAATACACTTAAGCGTATTTAAGAATGACACCAAATTCACCTTATGTATGTGTTCAGTCCCACAGGATTAAACGTTCTAATTATACATGGCAGCAGTTTTACAACGGCAGAATTAAACTGTAAATAAGCATGAGAAAAAGTGCTGCAGAAACAAAAGCTCATTTCAAGTAGTATCCAATGACTTTGAGAGATTCCTACCAGAGCTCCTTCCAGACAGGTGGCATAATTATATCCACGACCCATAACCAGTAGTGACCTTTGTTTGTACAGCTCAAGAGCCAAGTCATGTATCTTCTCATCCAAGGACAAGACTTCTTTAATCATCTCTATTGGATCACATTAAAAGCACATATAAAAATCTCCATCAACTGGAAAAAAAGTATTTCCTAGGTTTTTGTACTATGATACTCTAATGATTTTTTATAACAAATATACTTAACATAATTCAGGTGTTAACTTTCTGTATCTGCAATTTTGATAGTGCTTTGAACATGCTTTGTCCAGTCTTATGTACAGTAACAAATTTAAGCTGACCATTAGTTTAAGCAGAGTTGAAGCATCCCATCTGAAATACTAAAGGAAGTTCTGAACATCTGTTTTAAAGTCAGTTTGGATTAGTTTTGTTTCATCTATACTGGTTTAAAGTGAAAGGCATTACAAATTTTAGATCATCTGTGTTGGAGATTAAGGAATAAGTCTCAAAGCTATCCTACTGTAATTCTGATCTTCCTGCCAAGTTTTTTGGAAGTGTATTTGTAAAACTGACAATTAGCATAGAAGCTAATAGCCTATTTTTCTTATATTATCTACCTTTCAGGGAGAAAGAAAGAGAGAAATTAAATATTTTTAAAAGGTTTTTTTGAGTAGTATTTTACATTTCTATATTATCCGTTAAACAAGATCTCCTCAAACCCAAAATAAATATTAATATACCTGGCAATGATTTTAGTCCACTAATGATTTCCCTTCTCCTCTTCTGCAAAGAAATTCTGTCTTCAGACATCATGAGGCCGAACATTACAAGAGACACAAATTGGCTGGTATAAGCCTGCAGACAGAACAGAACGTTTAGCAGCCAAGCATGAAGTGAGTCAGTATGATCTCAACCTGAAGTGTACAATTAAAACTATAATTGGATTACATAGTAAAGTATAAAAATCGAACACCAAACAGCTCTTACCTTTGTGCTTGCCACACCTATCTCAGGTCCTGCATTGATATGTACACCGCAGTCAGTCTCTCTGGATATTGAGCTTCCAACTGTGTTTGTGATGCCAACTGTTAGAGCACGGCGTTCTTTGCAATACCTCAAAGCCATAAGTGTATCAGCAGTTTCACCTGGAAAGCATTCACAACTTGACTTAAAGTTCACATAGGATAGCAACAATTCCTGAAAAATACTACAAAAGAAATTATTCTGTGTTCTGAATAACTGTATCCATGCCCAAAACAAACATTTCAGCACTCACTCTTTGTCTATGCATTTGAATCAAGACCAAAATAAACTTTCATTCAAGACAAACACATTCCAGCATCCTCCTTTGCAACATTCAGGAAGTAGTAACACTTCTTCACTCCTCTTTAGTTTGCACACAGTAAAACAAACAGCAGAAACAGCTCACCTGACTGACTTATAAAAAAGCAGACGTCATCTCTGAATACAGGCGTGTTCCTGTCCAAGAAGTCACTAGCAAGTTCCACCATCACGGGTAATTCAGTTAATTCTTCCAGTAC
Organism: Phasianus colchicus; assembly: GCF_987193195.1. NCBI lineage: Eukaryota > Metazoa > Chordata > Aves > Galliformes > Phasianidae > Phasianus > Phasianus colchicus. The sequence goes on along the minus strand of NC_143450.1, from coordinate 14,416,509 downwards.
TTGTCGAGTCTGTAATGAAGACACACACAATATCTGTTAATATCACCACCCATAAAGACTTGACACTGAAAGAGTGAGAAAGAATCTGAATTGATTCCTACTACAAAAATTGACAGTTCGAGCTCACCAAGATGAAAAAAGTTACTTTTTAGCATGGTAGGTAACAGCATTGGAGTTTTAATGAAGAACATGGCACAAAGGTAGATTAAACAAATGCTGCAATGTCCCAGTGAAAAGCAAAGTTTGTGGTACAGAAGGAAAAGCAGATGAAGATCTGTTGTATTAAAAGCCCAGCAACTAAGAGGTATAGGTGCAGTACAGCTAAGGTTGAACGTACAGCTACTGCAGCATGATAACTGGTCCCACAGCCAATAATGATCAGCCTTCGGCATCTTCTGATTTCTTTCAAGTGGTCCTTCAGGCCCCCCAGCAGAACTGTAATCAAACAAAAGAAAAAGCATATATCAGCGGTGTATTCTATTTTCCAATTAATATGCTCAAAATCATATGTGCTCAGTGCAGCTTGAATGCCTAGTCTGAGTTACCTGTGCTGTTCTCAAAATTCACCCTGCCTCTCATAGTATTGACAACTGATTCTGGTTGTTCAAAAATTTCCTTTTGCATGAACGCACTGAAGTTACCTGTTAAGAAAAACATTACAAGGTCACACTCATATGTACGTATGGTTTGTTATTTGGAGATTGTTACAAAGAGGATTTGAGCACTCATTTACATGTTTCAACTCACCCTTCATGATTTGCTGCAATTCCATTTGCAAGGTTTGAATGACCCGGGAAGGATCATCACTAGCTGAACGCTCCAGACGGTGAATTGAAAGCTTCCCATCAGTTACTGCTGCAATGTCGTCATCTTCTAAGAAAATTACTCTGTTGGTGTGCTCAATGATAGCGCTACAGAGAAAAACAAAAGCAAGACAAACCTGACATTTCAGTAAGAGGTGGCAGCAGCACTCCTCAAAGCAATTAAATACGCTATATTACTTGTCTAGCCCCACTTCTATCTTCCTTTTGGACCTAACTACAAATAGAGCCATCTCAAAGGAAATGGCTCCATCTGCTGCTCCTCCTGCACTCTCACAGGAAACTGGAGCAGGAGGCTCCAGCATAGCAACTCACTTCAGCAAATTTGTGCCAACGTGATTTTGCCTCTTGTGATCTTGGATAGATCCCCAATGTCAGGATCTTGCTTCTGAGACAAGCGTGTACCCAGTTCCCAGGTTCCTCTTTAGTTTGGAACTTCACCACTATTTTCTCCTCTGATGTCCCATATAGCTGGATTAAAATCCCAGAACTCACACCAAATTACAGTCTGCCCAAAGAATTCCCTGATAGTGGCTATTTGTACTCACCTTGCACTGGATGCATTTTACATAGCAGGCAAGGAGGTAAGTAATCTGCAGACACTGCACCAGTAAACAGTTCAAACGCTGTCGTCAAGCCTCTACATTACTCAATTGTCTTATCTCATGGGCTTAATGAAGTAACTCTGATAAGAAGCTATCCTATCAGAACAGAGCAGTGCAGCAATAAGACAGCATAAGATTCCCAGAACCATCTCACTTCTAAACAAAAGTAGTTCTTACCTCGCATCTGAAGCAAAGAAAAATTCTACTGCTTTATCCCCAACAGCATGAAGGCAAGTAGAGCTGTCCAATCTTTTCATTCGTGAATTGCACATGTTCTTCATATTCTCAATGTTGCCTGTTGAAGAAATGAGGCACTTAAAATGCAAAACAATACCTGTACAAGTTGGAGATTACAGACTACACAGGTTAAAGTTATCGTAGTTGCACAGTTATGCAAATACTTCTTAGGGGAAGGGAACAGTGTAAAAATAGAACACCTTCAGATAAGATATTTGGAGGATCAGCTGGCAATTTTATAGTACAAAGACTAATTAACCTTGTTTTCAATCAAAAAGTAACTAAAATTTTAGCTCTTAAAAACAAGATAATTAGATTTATCAACTCACATGTTCCATATAAAACAGGAATCTGTTCAGTGGAAAGTTTGTACTTGCTTCTAACTCCAATGAGCAAAGGACTCCCTCTCCTAAAAAGGGAAAACATCCAAGTTTATACAAAGAAAGCTGCATGCAGAGAAGTTAAAGGAAAACCATGAAGATGAAAGACAATATCCCATTTAACATTCCAGATGATCTACACCCAGGTAGAGAGAGATGTGCATGAAGGCACCAGTTTGAGTACCATTTTTAAATAAAGCTCAGTTTGCCTCCAAACCGAACTAGCAAATAGTTCTTTGCTACTAAAATACTACTCCACCCTTGAGCATTTTATACTGTCAATCTCTAAAACTGTAGGATATTAAGATAATTTTTGAATTATATAGGTCACGTGCCGTATTAAAGAGCTTATTTTAAAAATCTCACGGGAATAAAAAAGTAATTCATTTTCTCAACACCTCAGATCACAAGTTTAGCTCCTGTTAATCCCCTCACTCCTGAAAACCCAAACTGCATATAGAATAGATCCGTTCAGAAGATGTTTTTCAGTTAGAATGATGGCACAGCTGGCTTTTTCATGACTTTAAAATAGTCCCACTTTAGACCACAGAAGCAATGGGCTTTTTAGTTGTATTACAAAACAGTCTTTATATCCAAAATAAATCGTAATTAAATAAAGAAATTTGTACCTTACCCCTCCCCTTTTTAATGAAGCAGAAATATTAAGACTATGCTAATGTTCTTAACCTAAAATAGCATGAATTACACATAAAATGGGCTTTTACTAACCTGGTAGCAACAGCTTCACCTGGGTAATGGATGCTCTTGAAAACCAATGCAAAAGCACCTTCCTGGAAACCATGGAGACAGAAAAGAAAGAAAAAAAATCCTGAACAACTTATCTCAATTAGTTGTGCCTCATATAACTGGGGCCCCTCTTCCTGAGGAGGGCCCAAAGGAAAGCTCTTACTACTATCAGGAATCTTTCTGAAGGGCAGACTGCACCTTTAAAAGGAATTGGTCACAAAGCAGAACAAGCTAACACACAGGGTGCAACAGTTGAAAGATCAGGAAGCAAGCACTTAGGCAAGATAGATAATTTGCCTCCTTTTATAAATAAAAATAATACCTTCCACTACAAGGATTAAGAAAATCTCAAGAGAGTTACTGATAATCAACATAAAAGTTGAGTTACAAATTCAGTTTTAGTAAGAATGTGCACATATAGGTTTGTCTGTCGTGCATTTTAAACTAAAAGTTCTGCAGTCGCTACTTCTAGTTTAAGCAGCAAAATCTCATTAACTCATTTACCAAAACAAACAAACCAACCACCAGATCCCCCAACCCACAACAAAAACAGGAATACACAATCAACAACTCCACAGTATTAATGCAGCTTGCAAAAGTGAGAAGCATTCTAAAGGGAACAAAAGCTCTCCCACCCCGCAAAGAGATGGTAATGCTCCCTCCTCTTTACAATGCTCTGGTCTGAGACTACTCTGTGCTTGTTCTCGCAGACAGATGAAGTTAGCCTTCCTCTCAACTAGGTTACTGCACCGCTATTCCCTTCTGACCCACACAGACCTTTGCTTCATGTGTATTCCAGCCCTGCTCCAGGGAGAACACTACTACAGAGCCGCTTTAGAGAGGAAGAAGAGGTCATAAAGAGTGTAAGAAACTGCAGGAAGGGGAGAGAAACCATGTGCTTGGAGACTGGGGTAGGAAACAAAGCAAGCTTTCTCCAAGTTTGCAGTGCATCTATCAAAGATCTTAAGCATTCACAGTGAAGTAACAGTAGATTACCACTTCACAGTTTGGGAACCAGCTAAGCCATGAATCATTACAGCTTGTTAGATCTATTTCCAAACTTAGGAGCCAAGGCATCTTATCAGACAAACTTGAATAATCACAGCAGTGTTTTAAGTTTTAAAAGATCAGAATAGCCTAAGAATTCATGCTGTCCTTTGTGAGAGATACCAAGCCTCAGAGGCTCCATCAGTTATTTCTAACTTAATTCTTCACTCAAAAACTGTGATAACCTCTTTCTTAAATAAATAATAAAAAAAAAACCTAAAACTTTTTATAACTAAAAAGTTAAAACAAACCCAAAAAACATCAACAACAAAAAACCCATACACCCCAAAGCTACCCACCACCTTCTAATGCAATTTAAAATTTAGCACTGAAAAGCCTTTGAAGTTCCCAAATTTTTAATCTGATTTCTTGGTCTGTTAAGCATTCTCCAGAGGCCAAAAAGCATTTTTTTTCAGAATCTTCTAAGGAATCCTGCAGAGGATCCTGAGGCATAAATGCAGAATCCTAAGGAACATCATAAATAGCTTACACTTGGTAGAGGAAAAAAAAAAAATTGAACCTCCCACTTACCAACTGTTGAATAACTCTTTCTACCAAGGCTGAAAAACTGATGTCTTCACTCTCTCTGTTGTCATACATATATTTGATCAGTTTAGGGATCGTTTCTGTATCTGTTTCAGACTCAAATTCATAGCCTTTGCTTTCCTGAAACATCACATAGGAAAGTAAAAGATGTTTACATCCTTAGGCAAGAAACACTTCATCTGTCTCCCACCAGATATTGCACAGTAAAACAGACTGCTCAGAGCACTGCGTTGGAGTGGTTCATACATAAATGTGCATACATATATACACACACACACACCCAAACACACACCACTACAAAGTATAAAGACCCATCTTGTCATAGCTTACTCTGTCAGAAACACTGCAGTAAGACATGCTTAGCATCTGTTAAGCAACAAGACAGGAGGGAGCCCACTCCTCACATGCCTTCCATCAATTTGAACACAATGCTACTCTGTAGGTAATTACTTTGCATGAAGAGTTACAAGAACATACTGCAACTCACGAGCTCCTGAGCATCTTTCTTAGACTCCCTCACTACTATTTTAAACTGACATCAAGAACATTGAATTAAAATTCTAACAGTCATGAAAGACCAAACAGCAGATGGTGGGGCATTTACTTTCAGTTTTAGAATCAACAAGCCACAGACTCACCAGAAATTTTCTCAGATCTTTGTAATTTGTGATGATTCCATTATGGATAACAACAAATTCTAAAAGAAAGAAAAAATAAAGAATTAAATACACATACATAAGTAATGGAAACTAAGATATTTAACTCAGAATGCACAACTAGAGAAAGAAGTATACTAGAAACTACCTGCTATCATTTTCAGACCTACAGTTTACTATAACGTGCAGAGCAGCAAGCTGAAGCTTGGGAATTTTGAAGGCATACAAAAGTTGTTCCAAACTATATAAGCGAGAGAATAACACCAAGACATGCCTTAAAACAATCTTCTTCCAGTCATGACAATATTGATGCACTTAGCTTTTAGATTCTTTTAAAATAGAATGTTTTCCTTTGACTAACTTGCATCAGTTTTCAGAGAACAGACCTCTTAAGCTTTTTACAGTGCTAATTTAGCCTCAAAAGAGGCTATTTTATTGTACAAGTGTTTAACCTAAGTAGAACAGCAAAAACTTAGCCCTATGTCGTACAAGACATAGATAGCTTCTTTTCTTACACACTTTAGTGTACTTGTACTATGTGGATACAAGGACTTTAAATTCTTACAGTATCAAAGTGCTGCAGAAGATACGTACCGTTCCCTTTATCTGATCTCTGAGGGTGGCTGTTTACTGCACTTGGTACTCCATGCGTCGCCCAGCGAGTATGAGCAATTCCAAAATGCGTTTCAAAATCTGCTTTGGAATCCAAGTCATCTTGTTCTATAGACAAGAAATTCATCTTATTCAATATTTAAAGTTGAGTCTGTCTCTCACTCACACAAGATTAGTAAATAAAACTCTAAGAGAATTGTTACAGCAAAAATCTAAGAGTTATCTTCTGGCTTCCTTTTAAACCATTTGCTTACTTGACATTACACTTCAGATAGTTCAAGCGTCTGTGATTAAAACTTTGTTTGGCAAGACTGAAGCATTCTCAGCCAATACTAACAGCTAGGCCAACAGAACACATTACTACAAATAATAACATAAACTTATTAAAACACAACTTCACAGATGGAAGCACAGCATAAAGCAGATTGTGATGGCAGCCAGCTGCTTAAATGCTCATAAATTCTGTCAGAGTCCACATTCTGACATTTCAGCTACCAGGCACAGAAATCACCAACATAAAGCACCAAGGAAACCCAAGTGCTGAACAAAGAGGCAACTAAACAACAGCGGAAGTAGACTCACAATTTCACAGCATGGTATCCAGAGGCTGGATTGCTTTTCAAGTGCAGACTATTTAAACGCCATTAGATTACAGTTATTTCTGCTACAAAATCATAACAGTAAATTTCCCTGTCCAACTTTCTGCTGAGATGCAGATATTACCAGGCTGGATGGTCAAAGGAAAGGGGTATTTTTATAGACACCTACTATACAACTCTTCTTCCAGGGCCTTTACTTTTCCTCTTTTCTTGACTAGTTTGATGAACCTTTCTTTGTCTTCATTATTATTTCCATCAATTGCCACTCCTGTAATACATGACACAGACACATGTGTTATTGAAAGCGTGAAATGCACTGGCTGAGAAGATACAATTGAGCACATGCAGATGCAATGGTTATTTGAAAACTATCCTTCCAAGAGATATCTGTCACTAGACCTGTGTATGTTCCAACCAAACTATCTGATTTCAAATCACTTGAAATCAAACCAGGTTGACATCTAACCATTGCACAGAAGAAAAAATTACAAGGGTCATTTCAAATTTTGTTTGAGGATACACTGATGTATTTTGCCTGGTAAAATTAGGAAACTCAAAATAAAATTTCAACTTCCTCATCTTTTCACTAGGACTTACATGTACCAAAAACGAGGCACAAACTAAATGACCCTCAAGTCTTCTTCCTCACACCTTATTTACTTTGCTTAGGTGTACTAAACTTCAACCACCATCAAATTCCAGAGTTGAACACCCAACTGGAAGTCCTGAGTAAAGCTGAAAGAAACAGCTTCAAGAATTGAGACAAATATGCTGATCTTTCAATCTGAAAGATAACAGTGAGAAAATCTGATGATGCTGAAAGCACCCAAGAAGTCACACAGGTAATATACGCAGCTATTGGTTGCTAAAAGTAATGTGTTAATTTAGATACCTGCAGAGTCATATCCCCTGTATTCTAGTCTCTGTAATCCTTTTATCAGGGTTTCAAAAATTTCCTTCCGAGTGCGAGGTACTCTGTAGTTCAGATAAGCAAAAATTCCTGTTTAAAGAGAAAAAGGGAAGGAGGATTAAGAAAAGCAAATGTATTTTTTTTTAGTCATTATACCTTGAAACCCAGCTTAAAACTCTTTAATATTAGCATTACAGAGAGGCCCTAGGAGGATACCACCTCTCATTTACTACAATTCTTGCTAATGGGTTTTTAAATTCAAAGAGCTCAAACACAATAAATGAATCAGGAGTATCAAAGCGATCACAAACACAAGCTTTCCTGGCTGACTTACTCTTCCCATAATACACACCAGGAGTTAAACAGTTGAAAGAGCTTAAAAAAAAAAATAAAATTCTACTCTTCATGAAAACCACAGCTGAAAATGGGAACATTGTGATCTATTTCATATCCAAATCTAAAACTAGACATTCAAAGAAGGAACATATTCAGCAGTCCTAACACAAGGCGATTTTTGTAATCAAAGTCACAGCCCTAAATACCCATGGGTAGGTACTAGGCACAACACTATTTTTGAAAGGCTCCAGCTTAATCTAGTATACAACAGCCACTTCAGCAGGAAGGGAACAGAGAGGCCAATATAAAGAAAGGGCAGAAGTCAAAAGGATAAGACAACAAAGGAAAGAAACAGAAGATGCAGAACAGGCTCACCCAAAAACCAAGCACTCACCCCTGGCGCTGCCTCACACAAAGCTTCCTGCCAAACCCTGCTCAGACATCGGATCCCTTTGCCTGCCCCACATCGCTCAGGTCAGCTCCTACAGAGGCAGCACAGGAAAGGCACGCACTCCCTCCTTGCCTACTTGGCAAACAGAAGGAGCCTGAAAGAGCCTCTGCCTGAAAGAGCGTGTCTGACCTCTCTTCTCTTCAATAGGCCACTCATCAACCAAGACGCAGCTTTTTTAGGTTTTGGGTTTTTCCACTCCCCCCCCCCCCCCACATACACACACACACAACTCTTAAACTGAGTTTGTTGGGGTGACATGGTTTCTTTAGGAAAGGTTTAACAAAAAAAAGCATCACCTGCAAAGGAAAGCACAACCATTATTTATTTCATTTGCCCTTCCTTGGGACTTGTGTAACTATAAGAGTAAACTATGCCTGATATCAACCCTTGTAAATCTGCACCCCAGAACAACAGAGAAGTCTAATCTCACTGTTTCAATAGTTCCTCCAAGCAGCAAGTCAGGACTGGAACCTAAGCTCACAAAAGCCAGACCTGAAGAGCTCAACAGATAAGCAGTTCAGAGACAAGCAAGTGTTTTAAATAGAAAAAGCCTTTGTTTGAAATTCAACACCCTTTCCCCCTTCAATTGCAGCTTTTAAACTGTAGAGTTATAGGAAGAAACAGTTACAATGATGCTCCAATAAATCTTCTGCATACATACTGTTGGGAATGTGGGACTCCTTGGTCTGAAGCCACGAATGCTGCTGATCTGACAGTGAGACCAAGGGACTGTTACATTGGTATCTGCATTTACCTTGGAAGGATTATAGGCTGGAACACAGATTTCTGCTTAAGAGGTGAGATTTATGAGGATCTTCACCTAATTGTTTCTAGAAGCCCAACATTAATGGAGATATAAAGGCAATGGATACATTTAAAGAGGTATTTGGGAATTTGAACAGCAAAATACTGTTCTTCATGGATGCTTTGAAAAACTGTGCCTCCAGTTATATAAAGCCACCTTAGACTGAGAGCTTGTTGATCATTTTTCCAGACAGACATTTACCGTTCTCTGGCAGTAACCACGAACCTCAAGAGCAGCATTCTCCAATACAAATTTCTCAACATCATTCCAAAACATTGCTACACACCTCGTTTCAGACTCAGCTCTACTTTCTAGGCCAGATTTCACAATGTATTTAAGATGCATCGGGTTTGTGTGTTCCATGTGGCATCTCGGACGACGCAGAGCTCCAGGAAAAACCTTCCTTCGGGACCGTCCTCACAATGCTGCCAGTGTGCTGCGATTGTTAAAGGGATCCTTGTTTGCAGGGAGCTGGGGCTGCGCTCACACACGTGAACCAGGGAAGGCTCAGAAGTCACTGGATCCATTACAATGAAAGCAATAGCTGCAGCCTGACTTCTTAAGAAATGAAGACTCTTCAAGGAAGTCTATCTTGCTCTCAGCACTCCTCTGCTTCACGATATGCCCACTCACATATTTTCTTCCCTACTCAGTCACCGTTTTGACTAGATTTAAAGTACATTGCTCAACACGCAGAGAAGCAACATTTGATAAAGAGCTCTTATAGCTTAATTCCTTCTGGAAGAAAATCAGTGTGACTGAACCCTTGATGAATCATAAAGAGAGGTCTGTGATGCTAGAAGTCCCTTTGTAACAGCCTCCCCAAGCTGTTAGAGGCTATTTCCAGGGATTGCTTCTCCCCAATAAAGACCCAAGTGTTCTCCAAGTTAATGCAATACTGATGCGATACGTATCAAGTGCTGGCACAGCATAAGCAATGTAATACTTCCCTAAGTGATACAAACAAACACATAATCCAATGAAATGACCTCAGGAGCATTTTACCAGGGCATTGCTCTCTTGACCTCAACGCTAAGTCTAGTTCACAACTTTCCACTATTACCTAGTTTGCATAAAAACACAAACTACGTCAACTATAACACAGCTTACCTTCAGGATCAGGCACTCAAAACAGAGGGTTGTTACAGACACAGGAAGCAAGGATGTCCCTCTGCATGCACACCGTGACCTTAAAGTTTCCCCTTTCAGAATTGCAAGCTGAGCATCAAGAAGAGGGGAGGAAAAAATGTTCACTGAGTGTTTTTTGTGGGAAAATTCCACGAGAAGCCTTGCAATTGCAAGATTTCACCAAAATGAAGAAGGGGGCAGCCTGTACTTGAAGTTTGAGCAAAAATAATTATTATTTTTTTAAATAATCGGGTGCCTTTAATGAGGTAAACACATGGCTGATGCCAGAAACTTAGCTCTGAAGCAGTCCCAGACAGAACCTCCTATCCTGATAAAATGATTTTTTTTTTAAATAGGTAATCAGTTTTAAGATTTTTTTTCCTTTTTTTTTTTTTTTTTTTTTTTAAATCTGCATAGTTTTGCTGCCCTGTCTTTAGATACACGAGCATGATAACATCTCAACTTCATTTCCTGAAGAGCACGTGCATGTCAGTACGTAAGGACCTATGCATTTTCAAAACAGCGAATACTGGCATCAAACCTTCATGTGCAACCTGGAGCAAGAGGAAACATAACACAGGACATATTTCTATCCCTAAACCTCAAAAACTCCTGCAGTTCCTACATCAGGGCAGGGGCAGCTGGAGCTAGATGATCTTTAGATCAATCCCTTCCAAGTTAAACTACTTTTTGTGATTCTGTATACTCAGGGTAGAAAGGACATACAGCACAGCTTTTGGGTTAACAACCACCGCATTAAATGGGCCAAGGTTTAAAAGTTTGGGGAACAGACCAGTGATTCCCCAGGACTTTTTACTCTCACCTATTCTGCAATATTTGCCTGTTTCGCTACTGCTGAAGGTGGCGGATCTCCAAACACAGACGGAACAAACTAACGCTTTGGCCTCACTGCCTTTGTGAAATACTGCTTGGTGCCATTCCACACTGAGTCAGTCGCTCCACCCCAAGCTCACTGATCTACCAAACTCATTGAACAGCGTTAACACCCTCATTTCCCAACCACAAGTCTCTGACACCATCTCGGTGTGCCTCACTCGCAGCCCATACCTTCGGTGTGTGCTGAGCCAATCTCTCACCTGAGGTTTCAGGGACAGCCACCGATTCACACAGGCGCCAGGTAGCGCCTCCAGCTCCCATACAAGCGAAAGGCTCCGAGGCAACTTGCGTTTTGAGATTACAAAGGGGAGGCAAGGAAACATCTAGCTCAGAAAGAACACTTCTGGGGAGAAAAACAGCTTTTTGTATCTCACAAAGAAGGTTTTGTCTGTGACCGCTAAAAATGACAGGCGCAGGTTTTTCTCCTTTCAACAAAAAACTTCCCTCTGAGGCTCAAGGGAAGTCCCGGGGAGGGGACAGGTGAACTTCTGCTTCCATTTCCCTCACAAGCGGAATATATTGCATTAGCGGTCTTCGTGCCCTTTTAATCTCACCCACAGCACACCTTAAGCAATCCTACACCGGATGCAGATGTTATCTTCGCTGTCTTCTCGAGATAAGGAAGGTGGATAAACTCTAACCAGCTAAGAACGAGGCTCCATCACCGCCTTTGTTTGCAAACCACGGGCTCTCCGCGGGGCTCCGCGCACAGCCTCAGCCCGGCAAGCAGCGCAGCGCTCACCGCACAGTCAGAGCCCGGGGCCGCGGGGCCGCTCGCCCCTCTCCCCATGCCCACAAAATGGACGCCCCTCGCAGGGTCTCTCCGCCCCGCGGAACAAAGCACCTCGTCCGGCTCCCTTCGCGGAGCCGCCGGAGAGAACGCGGGTCTCCGGGCTGGCGCTGCCCGCGGCGCCGCCTTTCTCTCCCTCACTCACCGCACATGGCGAACCTCTCTCGCTGACAGGAAGCGCGGCTCCCACCCGACGGCCCGGCTGAGGGCTTGCCGCCTTCTCGGCAGCCTCTTATACCGCGGCCACGCTGCCTCCGCGCTCATTGGCCGGGCCGGGGCCCCGATCCGGGTGCACGGCGGGGGCAGAGCTCTGGCGGAGGCGGAGGGCCGCGCCGGCTCGCGCCCAGACCCCGCCCGGCTCCCCCAGCTCGGCTCAGCGCGGGGCCGTCGGGCTGAGGGGGAGCGGCGGAGCCCCGTGGTGCCGCTTGGCGGCCGTCCTGTCAGCGCCGTGCCTGCGGGCCGGGCAGCCCCTCTCCCGGCTGGCCAGGGGAAGCTGTCCGTGCTCTGCGCCCTGCCCGCTCGCAAGCGTTTAGAAACACTCCGCAGCTCGCTCCGTCACCGCCACAAGGGCCAAAGGTGACGGCCATCGGCCTCTGCCTGCGGCCGAGGATTCCCAGCAGCAGCTGCCTGAGCTCCCAGCTGGGTTGCGCGGTCCTTCTGCCATTGCTCCCATCGTGAGAGAAGCACCGCGGAGTCCTGCACTGTGTGCTCCTGTGGGCTGGACGCAGGCAGGGCATGGAGATGTCCAGCCGTGCAGATGTGACCCGCACAGCTTTGCCTTTTCTGACCAAATCTGTGGCGTTTTATCTCAGGAAGCCTCTTCTGAGCAAAGGAACAGCAGAGCATGAGGGCCTTGCAGCGCTGCTGGGGGAACTGCCGTGCTGCTGGCAAATGTCTGAACACGCGTGACTCAAGCACACTGTATTTAAACTCGAAAGCAAGGGCTTAGTTTATCTAACATCTCTTCTTGTAGAAAATCCTTAACATAAGGGAGTGATTGTGCCAAAGTTTGTCACTTTTGCTGTTGATGGTAAGGTTGAACGAAGAATAAAGATCAGAACATCAGCACTTTGACTCACTAAAAGCCTTGGCTCTTCCTTAACATAGAACAGGAGTTTCTAGAGGAAGTTACATAAAATGAAAGAACAGTATGCTATCAAAAATTGTGCTTTAAACTAGCTCCTGAGAAGAAATACGAGTACTTTTGCTGTCTGTGCAGTACGGCTGCACGCACCATCTTTGACACCAACCTCTTTTGTTTTCTTCCCTTCATCCCTCAGAATGGGGCCAACCAGACCCTGATTTGCCATCACTGCGGCCCCCGCTGTGCCATCAGGCGGGTCGTTTTGACACCATTCCAGTTTGTCTTGTTTTCAGATCACCTTGCTCCTCCCCTCTGAAGCAACCTCTGGTCTTGTGTTTCCCCAGGCCTAGCCCAGATGGAAGGGGAGGTTACTCATCCCAGCCATGTGTATTAAAGGACATTGTTATTTACATGAAATAGTATAATAGGTCTTTTTTGCTCTCTGTACAACATGGCTTTTAGTAACTTGTTAGCTCTTGATGGTGTTTTATTTTTTACACATCATACCAAACTCATGATCTTTTCTAAGAAAACCACCACAGGGGCTAAGAAATATACACAAATACAGATGTACAGTAGCTCAAAGTTTCACCACTTTCAGCTGTTCTCCCTCCCAGTGCCCAAGGTTACCTCCTTCATAGCCAGCCCATCTGCTCCTCAGGCTCCACTGTATTATTTTAAACTACCATTGATCTCAATTTGTTGCCATTCACGGGTTGGTGTGTCAGCACCTGGGAAGACTCAGACCTCACTGCTGCTGGTTCTGGGGTGGTAGCTAACACGTGGCACAGGCAGTGGGAAAGCAACCCTGTGGGGTTTTTTTAAAGACATCACTGCAGCACTAATTAGCAAAGATCACAAATCAGAGCCCAAAGTTTCACTCATGCAAGAAATTTCATCTTCCCATGTGATATTCCCATGGAGAATGCTAAACAAAAAAGACTCAACTGAAAGTCTGAATTGCACTGATTAGTGGTTAATGTGCCGCTTTGATTACTTACCAGTCAACACTTCCCAGGCTTATCTGTCTAATGCCATTTGGCTTTTCCAAGATTTTTTGCAAGCGTACTAAAGAATACACATACTGTATTTTGGTGAGTCTGTGGCTTGAAGGAACACATTTTGCAGCACTCAAATGAGATTATCAGAATGATCCCATCTCTCATTAAAACCTGTTTAAGTCTACAAGCCAAAACATGTGAAAGTATCCTCAATCATAAAAAACATGAACAGGGTATCTCCATTCTGCTGTACCCTGGTGAAGTGCTCTTCTCAGGAGACTGCTTAAAAAATTAGTACTTTTTACAATCTATAATTCAAAAGTAGTCATTTTTATGCTCTAAGAAGCAGGCAGCTGAGAGGCGAGTAAGGTCAAGTGATGCAATTTCACATGAAAGTCTGAATGCAAATATGAAGCAATGCTCTAAAGATCAGAAATTTTTGCCCAGCTGCTACTTTCTTTTTTCTGTCTTTGCACAAGTGAGCAAAAATAAAAGAGGGAAATAATAGAGTACAGCAAGGAGAATATTATGTCCCTGCTTTAGAATCAAGTAACAAGGGAGCTGCCTGGGGCACGGTTAGGCAAAAATGAGGAGCAATGAAAATCATTCATCACGTGGTTGAAAAGAAGGATTTCTGCTTACGTTTTTTCTGAGCCGAATGCTGGTACTCGTTCTTACAGTGCTCATTATCTGCCTTGAAAAGCTTTCAGCAGCAGTTCAAGGACAAACATTTCAAACTGCATTTGCATAACCAAAAGATTCAGATACACATCCACGCAGCTTGTTCTTTTCTGCACTAGACACCAAAGGACTGAGCTTCCTACTGAGGAGTTTCAGTAAATACAGATTTACCCCAGAGAGTAAAGGACCAAGACATTGTCACTAGTACATAGTGACAGATGAAGTAATAATGAATGTGAACTGCAATATAGAAGAAATGTGATAAACACTAGGAAAAAATGAGGAGCAGATAGGCAGTAGACCAGACTGCTTTATGGCCCTTTCACTGGTGACAGCGCTCAGCTTGAGCACTGTCCTATGAGGCAGCACGAGTGAGTGGATCTGGGTGTGATGCAGAAGGTGGTGGGTGAGCAAATGGAAGTTCTTTCCAGTTTCTATCATCAGAGCTGAGTTATAAAACTCCTTGTTCATCACCTTTTTTAGACTACTGAATGAATGGTGCCTGCAGATTCTGAGAACTAATAACCTGCAGCTAGATTCATACTGAAATAAACAGCAGCAGTCCTTGTGTTAATAATGATAGCTCACTGAAAAAAGAAATTGGAGAAAAGGAACAATAACGAGAATTCCTTCAAATCTTACTTCAAAATGTAAAAATTGAGACCAAGAGCTGCCTTTGTACATCACAGGTCACCACCACCTCCCTCAGATAGACTCCTGCACCTTCTGCAAGCCTTATATACTCTGCCATCTTTATATACTCCCAAGAAAGATATTTGCAGTGTTTAGAAAAGCTGGGCACTGTCTTGCCACCACTTCAGTTTTAATAACATAGGATGGAGTTCCTTCCTACCAAGATCTTCAGGAATATTTGGGCTACCAGCCTGATCTGATTTTTCCTCTCATTTCATCTTAACCTGGTAGCAGATTGACTGCTGTCAACCCACAGTCATTCCTTTTTAATTGACCGAGGTTCAAAATAGAGAAAAAAGTATAAATGTAAGGGGCTGACCTTGCTGGCACCCAAAGAAGGCTGAGTGGTGCATGGCATAGCGCCTGCGTGCTCAGGACAGGACACAGCCGGGTCCTCTGCATCCAGCCCAGCCCCACAGCCAGTCCTGAAGATGATCAGCAAGGGGCTTTGAAGTGAAAGCAACACCTTTCTTCTGCTGAGAAGTTGAAAGGAGAGGAACGGATGTTTGTTGCATTGATGGTTCTCTCAGTGGAGGTGTCAATGAGCAATTCACGTAGGACTTGTCTAGGAAAAGGAAGTCGAAGTCCGTGTCTTCAGTTTAAGAGCACACGATGGTTATTAACGGCTTTCAAGCTGTTTGAGAACGAGTCCAACAGCTGGCTTGGAAACACTGGAAATTCATGTTTGGAGGAGTTACGCACACGTGAATCAATGTCAGACCTACGACAGAGAATTAAGCATTCAGGATTTAATTCAATGACAGCTTTTCAGCAGAAATACCACAATGAGCTATATATGCAACATAAAGCTAAACAGGCTAATTAACTGGATTCACAATACTTGAAAAACGCAAAGGTGCATTTAATAATCACCCATTTAAAGCACTGGGTTTTAAACAGCATTAAGGAGTTTCCTACGTTTTTGATGTAAATTCCTTATAGCAGGAGCTGCAAAGAACTTAATGGGAGATGGCAGGGAGAAGAAGCAGTGCTTGGAAGCATTCTGTAGCTTTTTCAAGCAAGCTTGCTTTTGGTGCAGGATTAGTTTTCTCAGCATGTTGTGTGGTCCTGAGGTCAGGAGTGAGAAATTCTGATAGAGGGACATGGGTACCTGTGTACCTCCCCTACCCCTCTATCTCTGGCTCTCAGGCCTAGCTGCTCAGTATTTTTCCTAAGTACAGGATCTGGCAGACCGTGTGGGGTTGGAGGGAGCAGAGCAGACTGCTCTCAACAGCAGGAATTCAGCAGGGTGAAGTGCAACTCCTGTGCTGTTCTGGTTAATTCCTGCTTCCAATCACATGAATCTGGCTTGCTATTTTGGTAAGAATAATTTCATTCCATTCTCCTCCTGATTTGTTTTCTCAGCTTTAATACTTCAAGGGTTTAAACTGGCCTTTGAAAGGAACACCTTTGAAGCTAGAAAATAGTTTTGCTGCTGGCTGCCCTCTGGTTTGCCCTTTAGACAGCTCTCTGGCAAGAAGCTTCTGATTTTGCAAATCAAAACCTGCTGTTCTCCCGCACACATCCCAGCACAATCCACACAGCAAGAGAGGGGAGGGCTGAATAAAGACCTGACTTCCCCCACCCTCACGCCCCTCTACATGGCTTCTGCCACCTCTGTCCTGTAAAAAACTGCTGCAGGAGCAGCTGGGAGGAGCGGCAGGGGAGCGAGGTGCTGGGAGGACGAAGTGCTTCTGCAGAGCTCCTCGTATCCACAGTTCCAGATGAAGATAAAACAATCCAACTGTCTACAAACAGCCCGTGTAACAAGATGCATCTGGCTTTACCTCACACTTTCAAATCCACCGCCCTTATTATTTCAAGATAAGTATCAGAAGGCAACCTATTGAGAACTTAAGACTTTCCTTCTTCTCTTTTTAATGCTGTTTGTGGTTAAAATAAAGGTGAGGGACTGCTGTATTTAGCACTGCAGTTATGGCGTTACAATTTGTTTAAAAAGAGACTGGAAGTAAAAAAAACCTCATGCACAAACGTTGCTGAATTCCCACAGGTGACCTGAGGTTCCCCAGCTTTAAGACATTAGCATCTAAGATGGTGGGTTTGGGACACTACTGCCCAACAGCTGATGAGATTGGAAGGAAGCTCATCGCACACGTGGGTTATTTCACAGATCTTCTGTTAAGGATTTCTTGCACCATCCTGAAATTTCTAATACTGATTTCAGTCAAAGATGGGACAGAGGCTGAAAATCCTTCTGTCACCCACTGGATTCCAGCATAAGAAAATGCTCTTTAGAAGTGAAGGATTAAATGAAAAAACTTCTGAAAACAAGAGCTTGGGCACACAAAGGTTGATGCCTTCACCCAAGCACCACTCTTACACTCAGAGCAGCTGTAGTTTTCATTGACCTTCCACCTTACCACCTTCCCACCAGGGCCACACTAAGATCCACAGTATTTCCTTACCTGCAAACCAGAGGTGCTCTCTGACAACATCGCACATCTTTGCACCCTCTTCACCCTGAGCACCAACCTCTGCTGAGCTCATACTGTGCAGTTGGTGGGAGAGATCAGAGCAAATGCCTACCAAGGTTTGTCTCAATCATTTGATGTGAACTTTGTGAACTGGACAGAGACCATCAATCCCAGTCCCATAGTATTGCAGTCACAGCAACTTCTGTTTCTATGTTTTTTCATTTTGAATGCAAATAACAGCTACAGCTTCTTTGCTTCCCCCCCCCCAACAGCTTATGATGCCCCCTCTATGTCTCTATTTTTAGAATTGTGGACTTTTCAGATCTGCCATAACCTACCCCTTGTCAAAATCAGATTTGGGCACATTTGCATTTCACACTGGAGAATTCAAGAGAAACCATATACAAGAACTCTTCAGAGAGGCAGATATTTGTGTTTTCTATACGTTAGTTGTATCTTAAAAGGAAATGGTTTTGCTCTTAAATATTCTCCCCCATCATTACATTTTATTTCAGGTCAAATCCAAGCCTTTTTTTTTTTTTTTTTTTTTTTTTGACCTCTACAATTTGTCAGCAAACACAAACAGTTCTCAATTAAATCGTCCAGAAATGGTTGACACACAAAACCAAAGCAGCCACAGCCCATATTTGCACAGCTGCATGCACCAGGCTCTCCTCCACCCCTCACAGATACTCATGCTGCAGGACATGAGCAAGGCTGCAGCAGGGAATGGGAAAGGCCACAAGTCTCTTCTGGCTTCACAGGCTGTGGAAGTCCTGCCCACATTTGCAGGGGAAGTCATGCTAAAATCTTCAAGCCATAACAGTGTTTATATTGCTGGTTGTACAGCTTTACACACAGCATTGCCACAGCCTAAAGGAGCACCTGAATGCAGCACCATCACTTCAGATTCAGAGCTTAGCCTCTGCCATGTCATTATAGTAAGGCTTATTAAAGCAAATTTACCCAGTCAGATAGGTGTTGAATTTAAGGAATGAAGAGGCCATTGTTTAACCAGGATGTGTACACTTACAAATCCCAGTTTTTCATGGCAGGTGGGTTACCTCTAAGCAACTTCAATGAATGCAGTTTTAACTTGGATATACTAGAACACCATACAGTCACGAGGAATTCTCCAGTATGGAATAATTATATCTTACATCAAGTCTTCTGAATTCACTGACAGCATGCAGAGCTAAAAGAAGTCAGTCTGTCACATGCTGCTGGCTTTGGACTGAGAATTTCAGTTCTGGGAAGTGACAGCAATGCGTTCTGGGGAAGGCTGGCTACTCACATGGACGCCAGCACTGACACCCTGGCACTAAGGACCAGACAGCTACTTTGCTTCTCACTGATTTCCATGAATTGAGTATTAAACTGAGTCACATTAAGGAAATCCCAGCTAAGATTCTTTGCCCTCTTCCAAGAAATGGAAGATTGTCATCCTCAATAATTACACGCTCCAGTTTAAAGAGAAAAAAAAATCTGATTTCATTTTCTGAGTCACATTGTTTACTGGCTCTTGAGGCGCAAGGAGCACAGATGTTTAGTGAAGAAGCACAGCACCTTCTCCATGCTATGGACCAGAGATGCAGGCAGCCAAGGTGTTAACCTCAGTCCAACTGGGGAGAGTCATCAGAAGAAGCTCCTTTATGACGTGACTTCTGCTTCAAGGATGCTATGACACATGGGATCTGCTCCCTCTGTGTCTGCATAGGAGGAGAAAACATAACTCAGCCAGGAAATCCAGGCAGACAGAGAAGGAGGAAACAGCAATTTTTCCTTCAATCAACTGAGTCTCCCAGTTCCAAAGAAGTTTACCCAACTCTTTGAAAGTCCCACACAGCATAGCTTTGTTAGCAGCATAGCTTTGTTAGCCTGCGCTGACATAAGCCTCAGAACATTGTCCAGACTGTAGATGCCTCTGAAGCACCTCAGCATTCACAACTCATGCAGCTTTCAGAAGTTCACGTTGGAACTTCACGTGTGCCAAAATACTTTAGTAGATGAGGTTTCACATGCACATTCTCTCTCTCTCTTTCTCTCTACCTTCCCTTTACGTATGGGAAAAGAGGCCCTCCAAGTTGTTATTTGTCAGAAAAGCTGTTGGCCCTGGATGAGAGCCCAGCTCCCCCTGCAATGTAGCACTGGGGGAGTGTAACAGGATAGGAAAGTGCCATAGGGAATAGGAACATTTCTCATCTGTAGGCTGCTGGGAAAGGTGGCTCCTGGAGCATTTTCAGGGCACAGACCTCAAGGGAAATGAGCTGCCAGGAGATGGGGAGATGCTGCTGCCCCCACATAGGGTAACCCCGAGCAATACATCCAGTGAGCCTTGCTCCCATCCCAAGTCAGGGTATTACAGATCAACAATCACCATACAGTTTATTTCTGTACAGGATTTTGTGTTTTCAGTAGGAGAACAGATCCTTGTTGGAGAAACTACACAGTTCAAACTTTTTAGGAAGTAAATTAATATCTCCCATCTCCCTCCCTTTCCTTTAAGACATCAGCACAAACTGAATCTTTACTAGCAAGTATCTTGTTGGTGTTCTCCAAGTAAACCTGAAATCCAGAGAAGTTCTTCAGAGTTTTTCTCCTCTGTAAAGTTCCCCCCTATAGATAAAGCAAACCAGGAAAAAGAAATTCAAGTGTTAGATTTTCTGTCCAGTCACTTTTTTGGTGAGAGTAAAGAAACTCTTTCATGCTGCTTGCTATGAATTTTCAGCTCTGTTTGCTTTGACTTGTAGCAAAGCCAAGGAATTAAAAAAAAGTCTGAAAATTTCCACTAATGAATTCCAGACTTCTGGACGGCAAAACCATCTGCTTGCTCCCAAGCCGTGTTGTCAACAACTGAGCACAGCTGTATGAAGGGCAACAAAATATTATACAGTTGCTTGTGTGTCTACACCCCTACGTTCACAAGTTTATTGAAGTACCATTCGTTTCAATGCTAGGCTTCATAGCAACATTCACTTCTGCAAAAGCTTTGCAACTTCGCCCTGACTGCACTGGGCAGACAGGTAACCCATACATGACCCATCTTCACCGTGGTTTTTGTTTTTCAAAAACATACAACATATGGCAAAGCATGCTACCAGGGCTTTAATTGTCTGGCCTAGGAGGCAGGAGTTGGGATGCTGCTCATCAGTGATGCTGAACAGCTGAGGGTCTCCCCTTGCACCTGGACAGCCCAGTAGCTCTCAGGAAGATGGCACATATAAGCAGAAAGATACTTCATGAGCTCGTGGCATCTCTCAAACCAAATCATTGCATTAACACCACAGACGGCTGGACAAATACTTTTGTCCACCATTGGTTTGCTCACTTGAAAGTGGTGTGGATGCCATGCAGCAGCCCCTACAAAAGCAGAAGCCATCGCTTTCCATTACACACATTCAAGGCAAAGAACACAAAGCACAAACAGTACATTATTTCCCTTTTTGAAAAATATTATAGGATTCACAGGGGCTTTAAAGAGGATCAGGGATCCTCCCTGCCATACCTGCACACACCAGCTCCAGGTTGCTGTTTCAAAGGAAGGGCATCATTGCTGAGACCCAGCAGTTATGGCACCAGCCTGAGCCCTTCTGCATTAACTTGGCTGTTCAAGTGAACCTTTGTCCCTTTGGGCATACACAGCTGAAGGACTTGCTCCTCACATTCAGCTCACCTGACAGCCCATAGTCCTGGAAAACTCCATCCTGAGGCACATGATACATTGCTTAATTCTTGTATCTTGGAGAATTAAGTGCAACTTCCTAGATGTGCTTATAAAATAAATACAAGCTAAAAAAAAAAAAAAAAATAACAGTGAAGTTAACATAGAAGTTTCAGTGCACTATAATGGAGCCACTGCAGAAGACCTCCTATTCCCTCCTCTTAAGTTTCCTCAATTTCTTTCTACTAGCTTTTCTTTTTACAAGGCACAGGGGAAGGGAGGACTTGAGGTAAATGCTTAGAAGTTAGAAACACTCACTTAACACAGAGCTGGTCAGATGGTTCCAGTAAGAAACGCTCAGCAGGTTACACTTCAGTTGTTACAGCCTACCTTAGTACATCATTTCCAGGTAGGCTAGGAAAAAACACAACTCAGAACAGAGAACGCCTTTTCTCCTAATGGCAGAGCTCTGAGGAGTTTCCATAAACAGTCATAAATACCACTTCATTTATTTTACAGACTAACGAGATCCAAGACACAATCCTATTCTCCCTCTCGCTCCTCTGTTAACAGCACAAAGCACTGTTTACTCCTTGCCTTAAGCCTGCTAGGTCCCTATTTGGTTGCTAACAGCAAACCACATTGAGGTTCCACCCAATCCCTTAAAGTTATAGAAATATAGGCACAAAGATAACTCCCCCTCCACAGACAAAACCATCTATGCTTAGAGACCATAAATGCTGCAGCTCTTAAATATAGCTAAGGTTCACCCACTAGTAAGAGCTCAGCCACACAGCAGAGCAATCTGCCTCATCCACACCAACTGAGAGCAGCTGTGTTAATTTACAGATGTAGAATGTAAGCTTCTCAAGGAAAAAAAGCAACAACACCCAGCTGCTTTGTGAACCTCAATTCCATTTTCTGTACAAATGGCTTAAATAGTTAGGAAGAGATCTGAGCTTTCAGAAGCAACATTTCCGAATGTTGCATCCATCAGGCTCTGCTGAAAGCTGTGCTTTCCTGTAAGCAGCCCAAAACTGAGCATCTCTCATGGAAGCTCTCAGCACAAGCAGTGGGATGTGCTGCACACTGCTGCAGGGAGCACCTGGCTTCACAGCTATCCTGCATGTCATCCCTTGAGGAAAAACAGCCAAGAGCAAAGCTGGAGCCTGGTTCTTCCTTTCCTGTTCACAGTGGTGTTTTCTTGGGTTTTACAGCTTCATATCAGCACCTGGAGAGGCAGAATCTTGCTTTACCCAAGCCTGACTGCAGGGAGACCCTTCCCTCTGATGGTTCATGAACACGTGTGTCTGTTCACACATCTGCCCATTTTCCTTCCATTTACCTGCCAGGAAGATTTCTAAGAAAGCAGAAATTGCTGGAGGTTTCAGAGCACACAGTTGTGACGCTGAAGGCAATGTGCACAATTTGCAATTTGTGACTGTGAGCTCAGATCTGTGTATGTGGTGTTTAATGTACGTAGGAGGGATTATTCATAGCACCTACAACTCAACATCTTCATTTAGTTTTAACGAGGAAAAGAATCTGCAGAGGAGATAAACAGTACTCTTATTCCTGCTCATGGGGTGAAGGATTTGCCAAAAGCCTCAACAAAATCAGCAGCTGCTTTGTGATGCTAAGCATGGAAGTACCTCTGTGACATGCTGCAGTATTGCTGTCCCAGGCACAAGCTCCCCTCAGCCTACAGCTGAACGCAGAAGGAGATGAAATACATTGCCTTGCCATGCAAGAGGTCTCCCAGCTGAATCAGAAAGGCAGCCCTTGCCCTTTCAGAATTTAGCACCTGAAGATTCCAACTCTTCACACCTTGCCATACTTAATCCGATGTTGCATTGCTCAGCATTGGAGAAATCGTACCCAAGAGGACACTGAGCACTTTTATTGCAGCCAATAAAATTAAAGGCAAGAAGTCCAATATCCCCCTCTTCATTTTTTTTGGATTGTCCTGTGCTGTGCATTATGGAATGGTTCAAAGTTGTAAAACCTTCCCTTCTCTTGGCAAAAGAAAGAACTAAAAATTTCTTTCCTAAGAAACCCACATCCACTTCTCTTTCCTCTTTTATTAAAATCTAATCACTTCTAATAAATAGTTCTTGTTTCTCCCTATAGTGACAGCTTAGAGGAGGTTTTGGTAATGACTGTCTTTTAACTGAGCTGAGCTCAATTAACTGGGCAGAAAATTAGAAGCCATGTCTGCAAAATTAACAGGAAATACATTGCTTTCTGGCATGCAAAAATACAATTCCTTTCTACCAAATTTGGCTTAGATTTAGCAAAACATGTTCCACAGATGGAGATTCTTTCAAAAACAAATTAGCCATCCTAAGATAACCAAGCACTAATGGTGCTGTTAGGACAGAAAGATAAAAAACAAACAATCCAGAAATATTAATTATATTTTTTCATCTTCTGTCAATGTATTCCTTGCCAGCTGATTGTGTCTTATGTGGGTATAATTGTTAGAGTAATAATTGTTAGCTTAGTAATATCCTAAGGTAAAATTCAGCCTATGAGTTGTTGAAAATGTCCATTTCCATCATTTGCTGTACAATATCTGGGAGAAAAGCATTCTGTGCAGCGCCTTTGGAATAAATACTGACGTGTTAGAGTGCAGAAATGGTGAATGAAGTAGTCTTTTTTCCTATTGTGAATCTTCTGAAGATGCATGGTGTGTACTGCTTTGATGGACACGCAAACATCTCTGTGAATCAGTGCTCAGCCACTCCAGGGCTCAGCCAATGAACGGCCCTGTGCAAGCTAACAGCAAGCGAGGGAGCTCATCTCTTCTGTTTGATAAGGTTGTGCTGCGTTCATCCAGCTCTTGCCTTGCGTGCATGGGAACAGTTAGGCTCCTCTGAGCTTCCCTTGTTTTGATACAGGAAAAGAACGAAGCTGCTCTTTTGATCATGCACTACTCATGATGAATTGAAACCCACAGAGCACTTGCCAGATCTTTTGTGGTAAAGCAGCATCCTCTCTTTTTTGCAACAAGCCTTTCTACTTCCTTCCACAAAATGAGACATCAGAGGGACACCACTGGCAGAGGAAGCTGACAAAAAGAAGGTATCCTGAGTGAAAATTATTGCCCTCCTAAGACTGTATTGAGATATCTCAAAGGTTTCCAGGAAAATGGCTCAGCACACGCATTATATTCCCCAGCACCCCAGCTGTTAGCAGCTGGATGCAGTGTTTCAGCAGCCAATCTTGAAGGAAGTGTAACAGCAATTTTCAATAATAGACAGTAAGTATCCATGGATGTAAGTAGGAGCCCAATTTTGGAACGTGCCCCCCCCAGACTTTCCTTTGAAGCACAATCCCACAGAAGTTACTAGCCAAGATGCTGCAGTGTGCGATCTGTAAGCTGTAAGAACGGGCTCTGAGCAGCTGATCTGCTGACCTTCACAAAGTGCTATGAACACAGAACATCGCTCTTCAGGGACACAAAACACACACTGAGGCATCACTGAGGTGAACCCACAAACTGAGCTTGTAGCATTTTCCTTTCTAAAGCACTACTTAGGCCAGGGGAAGGTGGTTCAGGGATTGAACGTGAACATAAGTTTTAGCAGATCCTACTTCAGTCTTGTGTTCAACTGCTACTTTTTTTTAATGTAAATTTAGGTAAGTCGTTTAAATCCGGATCATTAAAAATACCTGTGTACCATTTTGCTCAGTATTGCAATTCCTTGTGGCCAGACAACCTGAAAATATAAGCCTTGAACCTGTAGCTGCACTTGAGCCCTCAGCAGGCATGCTTTCAGACTACCATGGGAGAATATTGTGCTTAAGGATAGAAGAGTGTCCTTGGGGAACTGGCAAATAAACTCCACTGAATCACCAACCTGCCCAGGAGTGACCGGTGTGAAAGATGTTTGCATGATAAAACAGCAGCCCCACATGCCTGTCTGCCTGGCAGAAGGCAGAGGCAGCTTCTATCCCATCCTATCCCATCCCATCCCATCCTATCCCATCCCATCCCATCCCATCCCATCCCATCCCATCCCATCCCATCCCATCCCATCCCATCCCATCCCATCCCAACTGAAACCACCAGCTGCCCACACCTTCCTGCAGTGCCCCTGCATGCCTCCAGCTCTTCCCTGAGTGGATGCTCTCTGAGATCCCTTCTCCACATAGGAGAACAGATCCCTTTTTCTGGTCTCCACCAGTGACTATTTCCCTGACACATTCTGGACAAGCCGCATGAGTTCAGACAATGAAGATCTGTCTGTATGTAATGTGGTAGGATTTACTCTACCATAAGCTACTACAGCTCTAAAGCAAGGCTGAATTAATCAGTTTCTCACAAAATATTATATTTTGAAGTCTTTTTGAAATCTTTTACAGAAACATAATCTGGAAAACGCTACGCGTGACTATGCCAGTAATGGCTCTAAATGTTCTCTCCAGTGAAAGGACTGATTAAAAAAAAAACACAATTCCTTCCTAACTACTCATTCTGCCTCTCCCCTCGTGCGTAGAAACACAGTCAAGTGATGGGATCATGTGCGTCCCAGTGACAAATACAGCTGAGCTAATGCAGGAAGATGTGTTCAAAATGGAAATGACCCCCTGAAGCTGCAGTGTTAGACATTGCATGATTGAGAATTAATCTCATAGTTTTCTACAACAAATAGAAGCTCCAGAGTTTAGCAAGAGATATCAAAAGAACTACACACATGAAGTCCAAACTAGCCAATCAGTCTACATTGCAGTTGGCATGCTGGCACTGATGGATAGGTTCTTCCAGTTGGAAAGATTAAAGTACAGAACTATCAAAGTCCTATGAAGTAATGACAAAAACAGACAGACTTGAGTGAATATACTTGAAAATTATTTTCAGGGGTGATTGCCTGTAGATCCTCAGGGGAGAATCCAGCTGATGACATGGAGAAGATGAGCTGCCTGGTTGCATGGTCACAATTTGGAGGTCATGACTTGATTTGAATGTTATGTTTTGTTCTCGGTGTTTCCAGTGAAGACAGTCAAAAGCAAACAAAAGTTTGTATCGCCTCAGTAGAGAATGATGAAAAGTTTTTGGTTCTGCAGCAGAAATGGATTCTAGAAACGGATCCTAGAGAGGTGATTTCAAGGGTCACCATTTTCAGCTGCTCAGCTTGAATCACTGTCCAGAGGAAAACACCTCTGTAACATCCAGTCTGTTTTTATAAGTCCAGCAAATCTCTACAATCATCACTCCCTTTGCAGAAAAAGGTCTTCAAGATAACAAAAAGAACAAACTCTTCGAACAAGACAGCATAAAGAGCACTAGGAAAGCTTTTCATACAACCAGCAGGTACAGTGTCACCTTCAGTGCCTGCATACGCAGAGCCAGGCTGTGGGGCAGGGAGAGCTGCTGTTGGGACAGGTCAGCAACCTTCATTTGCAATGCAGAACCAACCAGAATTGTTTCTTCAATCTGATACTGCAGATTACACAGCAGTTTTGACCCTCATACAAAGCACTTTCTTCTTGATCTTTCGGCCGAGCCATCTTCAACAGGAAAGCAGGGCACACTGACAGAAACAGGATGCGATAGTAAGTTCTGCTTTCTGTACAAATCCAGACTCGCACATTAGTTAAACCATATTTGCTGCAGGGGAAGAATTGTTAACTTTTTTTTTTTCTATCCCATCTGTTTTGCCTTTTCTCCAGAGTATCCATTCTAACATCTAATCCTAGCAGTCCCAGCAACAACAACAGTGCATGCATGACACCACCGGTGAGGCAGGGCTCTTAGCAGCAGCAGCAGCAGCAGCCAGAACTTGAGCCTCGGAGCAAAGTTACTCGGTGGCCATCTGAAAGCGTACACTGAATGTTTTCTTTCTCAGCTTCCACCAAAGGGTGTTTGTTTTTATCCGCTCCATTTCTTTCCTCAGTAGCAGCAGAGACGTTTTGAATAAAGCAAGGAGGAATACTTCTGATTGTTTGGATTCCAATCAAGAAGGACAGATTTATGTGTTTACCCTGGAAATGACTTAT
This sequence comes from Phasianus colchicus, assembly GCF_987193195.1. NCBI lineage: Eukaryota > Metazoa > Chordata > Aves > Galliformes > Phasianidae > Phasianus > Phasianus colchicus. The sequence continues at coordinate 14,389,384 of NC_143450.1, read as the reverse complement.
TTGAATCATAGTTGTGAGCAGAGCCAGGGAGCCCCTCGCCTCCACCCCCAAAGCCAGTCCGCAGGGCTCTGCCACAATGTGCTTTTAATTATGAGCAGGAGCTGCTGCAGCATTTTCTGCCTCACTACAGCATTTTTCATTATGCAGACTGCAGAACAATTAGAAAAATCATTCTCTGTTAAGGAAAGAGTTTATTAAATTTATTGAGGGAATAAAGAGTGATTTTAGACTCATATATGTTTAAAGACGTGATGATGGAGGGTGAGCAAGCAACTTAGTTGTGCCTATAGCACAGCAATGTGATGTAGTAAGGATTAACTGACAATGGACCTCAAGAGTCACTTTGGACCTTTGGTGTCTCTGCCCTCGGTCACCACTCACAGTTTCAGTGGATGTTTGGGATTTGGTTTCGTGGTGATGTGACCCCATGAGGAGCACTTCTGCCCTCAGCTCAGCACCATGGGCTGCCCACACAGCACTGCTCAGTGAGAACGAGAAATGCTTCTAGAGAGATGAAGGTGTTGAAGACATTCCTCCTCACATTCAGTTTATTTTTTTCATGCCTTCTGTACCTAAGGGTTAATGAAATCCAAGGTGTTTCTCATTTCTGTCATGTCACTGTAAAGCACTTGGGAGGAATACCAGAACATAAATGTTCATGCTGCTGCCTGGAGGGAGAGCAGACAAAGATCCCGTGGGTGAAGAAATAATTGTCACTTCTTGGTTAGAAAAATTATTCATCCCAGCAACTTGCATGCTTGCACAAGGCATTTTTGCCCACTGCATTCATGTCAGATTCACTCTGCCATGAGGCATGAGAGCCCAGCAGCCACCACAGCAGAGAGAGAACTACCAAACTCAGCAGAGCAGTTTGGTAGTTCTCTCTCTGCTGTGGTAGTTCTCTCTCATGCTGATCTCACACCATCAGCATGGTGTGTGAGGGGTCTGCTCAGCCCCCTTCCCACCTGGACATGACCCAGGCTGGGTGCTGCAGACCCCGCTGTCCACGGGGTGCTGTTGGCATTTCTGCACTGACTTTGATCCCACAGAATCACCCTAATGATTGTCCAGAATTGTGTCACTGCTTGGAGGGATTTGTGCCTCCACAGGCCCTCAGTTTGTATCAACCTGACATGCTGATACTCTGTTTGTATTGCTGTTAGCACACCGATGAAGGACATCTCCTATTACTCCCTTCAAGGGAGAAGAAGAGGACTGCAGAGCAGCCAGCTCTCCAGCATGGCAAGTGACAGCCCCCAAGGTTATCTAAGACAGCCACCGTTCATGTCCTTAGCCCTGGAGGTGGCTGCATTTCACACAGCATCCTTGCTTTACATTTGCAAAAAGCTGGGTGGGGACTTTTCATAAGGGCATGCAGCAACAGGACAAGGAAATGGCTTTAAACTGGAAGAGGGGAGATTTAGACTAGATTTTAGGAAGAAATTCTTTACTGTGAGGGTGGCCAATGACTGGAACAGGCTTCCTTGAGAACTGGTTGATGCTCTGTGACTGTCTGTGCTCAGGACTGGTTGGCAATGCCCCAGTAAGAGGCTGTAACTCTTAGCCCTGCAGTGGTGGGGCGGTTGAACTCAAAGATCTTTGAAAGTCCCTTCCAATAGAACCATTCTAATTCTAGCTCTAAAAATGACGCTGTACTGCATGATATCCTGTTCTATATGATATTTTAACTTTATTGAGATGAGAGATGATGAAGCTGAGCAGAGAACTTCGGAGGTTTCCATGAGAACTCCTGGGCTGGGGTTCATGCACCCCTCCCAGAGTAGTCATGAGACAGTCTCTGATGCCTGAGACGTGACGGTCACCCTTCCACAAGAAGGGACATTCCCAAATCCATTTATTACCTCTTCTGGTATTTTCTTTTCAGCTTTGACTTTGCGTAAGACAACACAAATCTGTTTTTCTTTTTTTTTTTTCTTCTTTTTTTTTAAGACCTCAAAAACTAGGAGATGCAATGAATTGGGATACCGAGCAAGGAACCGCTTACCCAACTGGAGTGGCTTGAATCTCTCTCCAGGTGTCCCTGGAGCATCCCTGTCATGTTCTGTGAAAGTTCCTGGGGCAGATAGGACCAGATGGCATGTTTCTCACAGAAAGGGCATCGCAGGAGCTCTTGTGGAGATATTTTCAGTCTAATAGCAAGGCTTGGAGCAGTTTGACATTTCTTGAGTTGGGTGGGATGAATGATATTTCATTAATCATTGCTTTTGGAGTTACATCACTGTCTATGAAATTGAAAAACAAAGTATGACACGTAGTTTGAAAGGTTTTACCATGAAATTACGTAAGTCTTCTGTGGTAGGGGAGTGGAACAGGCCATCCTCATGGGTTAGTCCAGTGTGGCTTTTTGCGCTACCTAATGTCTTTTTCATCTGACAGTGGCTGTGCCTAAACAGCACTGAAAGTTACACAACTGCAAAACTGTGTCATTGCCTTCAATGGTCCCAAGAAAATACTTTTTATTTTTCACATGTTAAAAATCAGACAGAGAACTACAAGAACAAGGCCTGTTAAAATGTCAGTGACATTTTTAATAACCAACACTGGGGAGTTAAACGAGCGGTATTTGCAAGTGGAAAATACCTAGCAACACTTTGCAAATTTCCATCATCTTCCTGTGTTACAAGGAAAAAAAAATGCCATTCTCAAATGTGACTTTTTTCCCCTCTTGTATATGGCACAAATACAATAAAATAAATACCAAAAGGATGGATGAATTATTTGAAGGATCCAAGCTATGCAGCACTGGGTCCCTGGGTCCAGCTGGCTGCCCTTTGCAGCAGGGGGTCCTCAGACATGTGGGCTGTTGTGGAAGGAGCAGTTCTGTAAGCAGAACAAGACAGGATCCTGCAGCAGATGCTGGAAGCTTCTTGCCAACCCATAGCCTGGAGAGGCCATCTGAGCATTTGGAGTTTGGGCCAGATGCTATTTGTGTTGAAGTTAATAGATTTGGACATCATTCTCAGTGGGCAATGTAATCGATCTTCCAGGGGGGCTTTGCCCACATGTGTGATTAAGTTCATGCACAAGCTCTTGAGTACGTATTCCAACAGTCCTTTCTTTAATTAATTTTGTATTTTTCAGACATGCAAAATAAACACTGACTTCCTCTGTTAAATGAAGAGCAATAAACTGGGGTTACATACTTTTATTATTAGGAAATAGTATAATACTCAAAATTTGAAAGCATGCAGTTTATTATGCTGTACATCTAACCCTGGGATGAAAACATCCCATTATTGATATCACAAAAAGACTTTGCACAATTCTATTCATTTACATATGTATTTACGTGCATACATGAAACAAGACATGGCTAGCCCATAAAAATGTAGGGAATGATAAAGGAAGAGAAGCAATATATAAAATGATAATCCCCATCTACAGTATTCGGCTACATCTGTGCTGGATCAGAGTTTGGCTGCTGAGGATGAACTTTTGAATGTATTATTTCCATTTTTGCATCTTTGGGGAGCTCGGGAGCTTTCCTCCAAATTTTCATGGTCTCTTATTTTTACAGTGCAAAGGGCTGAGCAATTACAGACTTATAATGCAGTGGATACTTCAGCAGGAGAAAATGCTCTACTGCATCTCCTTTTGCACCCACTAGTAAACTTCATGTGCCCACAAAGATTCAGGCAGAAAGCTCCTCAGTGCACAGCCAGGAGATTTTAAGAACCAAGACTCAGAATGCATCATCCATTCTATAACACTTCATAATGAACGTATATGAAGTCCAGTTCTTGTCTCACTTTGAAGATCTATCGTCTAACAGGTACAGTGTCAAAGACCTCATTCTCTGGCACTTGTTTTCCACTGACATGACTTTATGGCCAAAAGCCAACTGTGTCAAATCAAACTTTTCAGAGATACCCCATAATTGAGAGAACTCCAATTTCTGCGTGTTCGAGGCTCTGCTTTCTTTCTAGCCACATATTTGCATGGAAGCTCCTGTGATCTAACAACCCCTGCCTCAGTCTGCAGCAGGCAGTGCTCCCAGTGGCCAAGTTACAATCCATGGGGTTTTTAATTGAGACCTAGCTCCTCCTGCAATGATATGCAATTTAGCAATTGGGATAGGGGAGTTAAAACCATCTCTGGGACACCTCGCTTTGATGGTGTCATCAGCCTGCAGCGGTGATGCTAAACTGGGGACAGTGTGAGCATGGAAGTGGTTTAACCATTGGCACACTGTGGGATTTCAGACCTGGCCATGCAGCACAGGTAGTGCTGCCTGCCCTGACCTTTTGTCCCTCTTCGTTTCCTTGTGGCTGTGGGAGGTCTTGCTGGGATGTTCCTGATTTGGGGACTGACGCTCTGCAACATTTGCCTTCTAAAACAGATTTGCTCTCTCTGTTGTGGTAAGCAGTGAGACATCATAGTAGTTCACATTTGTTTAGATTTGTGGATTTTTTTGCTGGTAACTACTTACACATCTCCTTTTGTAGCAGCTGTTTTTCTATGACTTGCATCTGTGGCATGTTTTTGAGGCCAGGAGATAACAGATTTGTTGCTGAATGTAGACATAACATACGTTGTCAAGATTCATATGCAGTGAAAATCTGTACCCCTTCATAAATCACCAGGGTTTCTTTGTTTCCTCAGTTTAAACATCCCTATCTGATCAGTCACTAGCTGCAGTCTGGCACAAATTCAGTGGCAGAATCGAGGGGAGAGATAGCTGAAAAGTATTTGAATCACAAAATCACTGAGGGGCATTTTATTCCCATGTGCCCTTGGAAAGCAATACAGTAAAAAATATAGCGGGCTGCTATTTAGTTTCATACAACACTCCCAGTGTTGAGATTTAGCTGATCTGTCCCTGCAAACTGCAGCACAATTTTACCCAAAAAAGCCCACGTTCTTGGGTATACTCATATGGCAAAGCCACAGAACAGCCAGCCAAATGCAGAGCTGGTGACAGAGCTGCTTTCTCCTGCATCTTTGTAAAAGACTGAAATTCAGTCCTGTGAGCTGAACAGTCCCTTTGGGTCTTCACTTATTAGGTGAGACAAGCTCTCACATGCTCTTGTATATACAAGACCAGGGTAGAAGAGGACATGTGAGCAAACCCTGGTACCTACAAAGAAAGAGGTGTTTGGTTTTCCTGTGCAGTTCATCCTTCCCCAGGCCAACGCTCTCCCCTCCAGGTGCCTTGCTGCTGCTTAGGAGGGTATCCAGAGTGACAGGCACAGAGAGCAGCATGCATGAGACACAGGAGAGTGTCCCATAACCCACATTATCTAATCCAATATGAGCTTGGATATCCAAAGCAGCAAAACAATGCTGAGAGCTCAAAGTCTTACACTGCATCCAACGTGGGGGAGCTGCATCTGTCCCATCTCCTTGGGGTAATGCAGCTCTAATGAGAGATGGGCAGACCAAGTCCCACCATGGGTTGATTGTACATGGACAGAGCCTCCTGCTTCTTATTTTAGTGCTCTGAAATAAGAGCACACACGTTTTTCATTGCAGAAGCCTCCTTTGCTCTCCACCAGCTGGCAGCACACCCCTCAGCTTGGTGGCTACTGAGAGAAGGTAAGGAAAGGTGAGCAGAAAGCGTGAGACAGGCAGAAAGCAGACTTCAGGGGAGGTTCTCCTTCACTAGCCCTGGTTTCATTTATCCTGCTAAGACCCAAAGCCTTCCTGGTATCAAGGAAAACTACAAGGAAAAATACAGATTATTATGCCTTTTTTTTTTCCTTTTCTTTTCTTTTCTTGCATTTAAAAAGCTGAGGAGGTTTCTATTTGCTCCAAACATAGTTTCCTGATATTTTATGCTTCTTCTGGAAGATGGCCATTACATCTCCCACAAAACTCCCATTAACTTTATTCAGCTCAGCATCACTGCCTTCACACACTGCACATTACACCACCCAAGTGCGTCTGACATCTCACTCTATATTCAGGTGTAGAAAACCAGAATAAAGCCCAACTGTAAGTTATCAAAGGTAACATCAGACAGTAACAAAATCTTTCCTTGATATGCAATTTTCTAAAGGATCTCAGCTCCAGGACCTCATTAAAGCCTTTGGTTTGGTATCACCAGGAGAGTCAAAGAAACTGGAGGGAATTCCAGGAGTTGGATTCAGTGATCCTTATGGACCCCTTCCAACTCAAGATATTCTATGATCACATGAAATAGGGATTAACAAGGAACCATTGATTCAATTATTTTCCCTAGAGAACGAGAAAACACAGAGTTTGTGTTGAAAATGGAAATGGCAAAGCAGCAGCAGGAAAGGGGAGTACTGACTGCCCACATCACCATTCCCATCCTCAAGGATGCGTTTTGAGAACTGACATCTTCTGTCTGCAGCAGTGACAATGGATGCTGGTCACCTTCTGTAAACACGTGGGAAAGACAGTGCCTGTGGCAAAGAGCCATGTAAGAATCATTTTGGTACAGAAATAAGGGGCTTTCTAGCCATGTGAGCAGCGTGGTTCAGCTGCACCACACAACGTGGCATTACCCAGGAGGGGGCTGTGCCAGAGGATGAATGATTTATTCCCAGATTTACAGTGCTTTAAAGCCTTGCAGAGGTGATGCGCATCAGGGAGACACAGGGCTCTAGAGGGGCAGTTTGCAGCTTCCTCCGTGGTCTTACCACCTCCTGTGAGCAATGGAAGGAGGTGAAATGTGGCTGCATGTCCTTGACCAAGCAGAGGAATAGGCAGCACTCTGGCAGCCCTTCTGGGGGGCTGCTGTGATTCTGGAACTGTTGAGCACTTTTGGGTGAGGCAGGAGCAGCAAGCCTTCCCTGCAATGCCTGTTATCCAACACGAATGGAAGGGTCAAAATTTGACCCTTAGAACTGATGAATGAAGTCAACCTGTGAAGATTAGAGCTGTTCATTTCGGGGCGTGGGGAGGGTTGGTTTGTTCTGTGCTTTAAAAATCCCACAGGCATGGAGGAAATAAGTGCACCGATGCAGGCTGAAGCTCTTCTGGCTTCCAGCTCAGCTCAGGATGACTGTGGCACAATCGATTCCAGATGCTGAGTTTCCGGTGGTGGCTGACACAAACACAGACACACAGACACACAGAAATACAAATTCACACAGTAACTTCTTCAGTTCCATGGGCTCAGACATAATCCCAGACTCTGCTACAAGAAAGACAGACATTACAGCTCCAGAGCCTGTTCCCCATGGACCTGACCAGCCCACAGGCTGGCAAATGCTCTGGGTCTTTTTATGCATGTCCAGGTAGGATGATGTCCCCTGATGGTGGTGGTGGTGGAGGAGCCCAACTCACAGAGCTCTCAGCAGTGCTGTGTCAGCCCCACGTGAGCACAGACCTCAGAGGTGCAGCACAGCACTGGAAGTGTCTGGTTAGCCTGCTGCTGGTTGTAGGCAGAAAATTAATGACCTGATTCCAATTATAAATATTCCAGAGAGGGCTAATGATGATTAATCTGCTGTTACAGAATTATTCTTTTATGACTTGTTATGTATTGTTCATATGAGTATAGTCACTCGTGACACCTGTTCCTCTTGATAGCATCTATCACTTATTAAATCTTTGCAAGTAATTTAGTAGGGTAACCGTCATGCATAAATAGTATTCGTGGCAGGTTCAGTGCAGTGACTGACATCAGTGATCGACTGACAGTGCATGAGCAGAACATGGAGGATCCAAAACCTGAGACAAACTCTGCATCTCGGGGGAGACCAAGACCTTCAGCCTCCATTCCTCTGGTGCAGCACAGAAGCACATCCTCTGCTGCAGTCAATAGACTCCAGGAATACCTCCAGGCAAAGGCTCAAGTTGGGACTCAGCATAAGAGGAAAGCCAATTTTGCGGAGAGTTTTTACTATGAAGATATAAAGTTGCAATAGAATGTTAGCAACTGCTTTAGGCTGGAATTTTCCAGATACATAAGAGGCAATAGGTCCCAAATCCCACTGGATGGGTACCCAGCTCTCACAGCCTCCTCTGAGCAGCCCAGCTTCACTCTGACTCATTACCCGTTTCACTGCTATTATTTCTTCATAAGATTTTGTTTAAGTTATTGTGCTCTTAATTTCCTGTTTCACAATCCTTTGGCGATGCCAGCAAAATATACTAATGCCGATTTCTGGATTTGCATTGGAACATGCAGAGGATTAAAATTAACCGCAGCTCCTCATTGGCTCAGGGCAATCAAAGGTTCAGTGCACAGATCTCAGATTAATACCTCAGACCGTCACTGCCAAAGCCCAAGGAACAGAAGAACTGGATCTCTCTCAGCCATGAACGCTGGGCAAACCCAAGTCCAGCACTGAGAGGTGAAGCTCCATGGCTGCAGCTGAAGGTGTACAGGCTGCATCCTTGTTCTGCTTGCTCCTGGGCAAGGAAATGCACTGACAAAGCTAAGGCTGTGTTCACCATGAGTAACAAACACCCGCAGCTCAGCTCTCTGACTAAGGGCTGCTTCACCAGCACGGTCATTATTTCATCATAAATTCATTTTATTTCTTTATTTTACTTTATTTTTTGCAGTAAGAAACCATTTCTCCTGATAGATGCATAACCGCGGATGACGTGGGTGTAAAACTGGGCACAAGTGAAGGATTTGTCAGCGGACACACAGGGCTTGGAGGGAAAGCCTGGAGACACATGGATCGACTTCTAGCTGTGCCCTCAGAACTGCAGTGTTGCAAGAGTTCTCTACAGAGAGCGCAGGAGTGTTAAGGAAAAACCCACGAGCTGTGAAGCATCGGGGCTGCCAGGAAATGGCTGATTGTGGAGCATTTCAGATGTCTCTGGTGAAACACAGAGCCCAGAGGTGGATTGCCCTGATCACCCAGTGGGCTCGTGGCCAAACTGAAGCAAGGATCCAAGCCCCCCAAGCCCCAGGCAGTGGATTGTATCTCAAGCTGAAAGATTTCTAGGGGGAAGATGGATTCATCTCTGGTTCTTCAAACAGATTTTGCTTCTGATTTACACGCTGTCTTTCCTCACCAGTAACAATGGACTCAGGCCCTTCTGCTCTCATTACCATTGCAGATTAGCAAACATGTTAGAAAAGAGTCTGGTGTCAAGATGTTTGTTGAGGTTGGTGGTTTGGTCAGATGGGAATAAGAGAAGTAAATTCTCCAGGGGAGGATGTTTGTAGTCCCAGTTCTTTCTTCTGACCATGTGTCCAGCCAGACAAATCCACAAACATGCAAGACGGTAACAACTGTAGCCAACAGAATTTTTCTAATTAACTTTCTGTGCACAAAATCCAGTGTTTCTGCACCTCAGACTCCATCCGAAGTGTGTTTAAGTGGATGGAAAGGTTCCCACCCCCTGCAGCAGCTATGGGTCGGAGCCCCAGGACAACAGGCAGAGCAGGGGCTCCATTTATTTTGGAAATTCCATCCGTGAGCACAGCGCCTGTTGGAGAAATCCCATTCCTCAACATGAAGCAGTTCTCAGTGCTGTGGTTTGTTCCAGTCCGTGCTCCAGCCAGTGACATTTTGGTACATAAATAATTACCCTTTGGGCTCCGGAGGCATTGCTTTCCCTGCCAGCTTTCTCCTACCCCTTTCTCCATGTCCAGAACTGGTCTACAGACCTTCTGTAGCTTCAGGTGTGAAGAACGGGTCAGTTCCAAGGGCTGAAGTGGAAACTGGAAAACACACCAAGCTAAACAGAATACCCAAGCCAAGCATTTTATGTGTATGTAACAACATGTGCTGTTATACAGGAAGACTGAAGTCTCCCTGCACTCCACATGATGAACATTTTGCTGATGATGGAAGTCATTCAGATCATGCTTTGTTGCAGGGTACAAAGGAACTATTTGTCCCACAAACCTGTCAGCTTTTATAACCTCTATTTCTTAATGATGGTGCATCTTTTTTTCTCTCTCTCCATTTTAACAAGCACCCTGGCTGGTGGTAACTGTTGAGTTCTTGAGGAGGTGAAAGAACTCTTTTCAGTGGATGCAACTTGAACAAACTGGAATCTCTGGAAGCAATGCTAAGTCCAAGAAAGACAGTTAACACCTGTCAGGCTTACACCATGCAGCATCCACTATAGATAGGGTAAGCTGGCTCTTGCACTAGAACCAGCTGCCTGCAAGAGAGAGGAGAAGGAGGGAAGGAGAGAGAGAAGGAAGCAGGGGGAAGTGGGGACCACAGTTCTGTGATGGGACGGGGGAATGAATCCTGCACCGGCTGATGCATGGCATGGCTCTAAGTCCTCCTGCCCACCTCAGTTGCAGTGCTACACATCAGTGGCTGTGCTACTGTCAAGCTTAGACACCAAAATGGTTATGCTGGTCTTTGCACTCAGATGTAGCCTCACACCTGAGCTCCCGTGTAGTTGCAGCCTAGGCAAGAGGCTGGCTGGGAGATACTCAGAGTTGTAATTCAGCAAAGCAAGGGAGAGGAAAGCAAATAGAGTGAGCACAGGTGTGGGACAGCTGCTGAACATATGGATGGAAAGGAAGGGATGGCATGGCCAGGCTGGGTAGGTATCAGTAGGAGGCACACATCGTCCCTGTGTGTGGAGAGAGGGATGGCAGTTGGAAGGCAAAAGCCGATTCCAGCAAAGTTAATGGCAATACTTCCAGTCACTACGTGGCATTTCATTAAAATTTCACTGCATTTCATAAAGATTTCCCCTCCATGGCTTACACCCACGGTTATTAAAAACCAGGTGTCCTGCTCATTTGGAATAAAATGTGGTGGATATTTGAACTGATACAATTTGTTGTATTTATAGTATTAATAAAGCTAAAGCCTATAAAAAGGAATTTTGGGAAAATCCTGCTGAGAGTTGGGTTAAACAGGGCAGATGTTCCCTCTCCTACTGACAGTCAGCGGATTGTAATGATGGAATTTGCTCCCTTTTAATTAAAAAGGCTAAGGTGAATAAGGATAGATGTTTGGCAAAGGATCTTAAGGTATATTTTGAAAGAGGTCTGTTTTATTTCCATACTCACAGCTGCTCGTAAGTCTAAATCTCTGAACTGACTGCTGCTTTCGTAACCAAATGCGATATACTCCCTTATCTTCTCACTGTGGGAATCACTGCGTGCTGAGCGCTTTGTTACGCAATTGCTCAGGGATGGGCGAGTGGAGGCAACAGGGGTTGCTCAGGGCTGGATTCATCTCACTTGATGAAAAGAAACTGGAAACGATTTCCCATCAGAGTGCTACAGTTTGTTGTTTTGTATTGGGCAGAGCCATGCAGTTTTCCCTTTGAAACATACAGCAAATGAAAACAGCACGCCCTGAAGATTAAATATTATGTGTGAGCTTAAGCAGCATCACAGTTCCACGTAGGACACGTTTTTAAGCCTTTATTATAAAGAGAATGTGGCCATCAGTCTGTAGCAAGCTGTGTGTACTGCTGTAGGGCAATACAGGCACAGTGAGCATCAGGGAGGGAGAAGAACACGCGGTGCAGCCGGGCTCCGGGCACTGCTCTGTGCCTGGCACACCTCGCTGCTGATGTTTCCTGGCTGCAGGCAGGTCAGGAAGGCAGAAAGAGTCCATTGATTGCACCCAGCCAATCTGCCTGCAAGGGAAGGAGTCAGGGAGGTGATTTCTCAATGTGTGTGGTCAAATTTCTCATGCACTGGAGCGGAAAGAGCATCTCAGAAGCTGGAAAAAAGCAGCTAAGCCAGGTTCAGCTGGTACAAGGGGAGAGCAGAGAGCAGCACCAGGGGAAATGCAGGAGACCAATCACCCAAGCCATCATGAAGAGGTTTTGCAGCTCGCAATCAGAAGAACAAGCAGGAACCAGCCCTTGACATACAGGACAGCAGCCAAAGAGCTTGCATAAGGGGCAGGAACTTCTGAGAGATGGGTCTGAATTATGGCTTGGATAAGAGGAAGAGATCCAGGGCTGGTGAGCCTCTCACTGGGCTTTCTTGGAGGGGAAAAACCTCTCCAGCAACCCAGCACTGACCTTTCCCTGTGCTCCTGCAGGCCATGGGCCATGTCTCCTCCCCCCGTCAGAAGGGGTTTTCCTTAGCACCCAAGATTGGACCACGTGAGGTCTTGCTTGTTTTTGTAGACTTAGGGTTGGCTAAAGAACGGTATTATGTTTTATGAAAATAATAAAAAAATAAAACGGAGGTCTCAACATTTATTTTCTTTCAGCTCAGAAATGAAATTGAAACCACTCAAGAAAATCAGTTCCCTCCCAGACCTCCCTAAGAAGACCTCCAGCCAACTGAAGCCAAAGGACTTTGTTTGCTTGTATGGCTTTTTTTTTTTTTTAAACAGAAAGCAGACCCAAGAAATGTCCACTTTTATGAGGGCAGTGGGGAGAATAAAACAGAACGAATGGTTTCGGACTCTTTAAACCAGCTCTAAGGAACGCAGAGGTCTGGGAGTTACCATATTTCCTTGGTGAGAGTCAGCTTTCAGCCCAGCCGGAACCAGCTGTGACAGCAGCACAGACAGCAGGCTGTGACCGACGTGCCACAGCCAGATGGCCCTCATACATATCTGCTCTCACACATACCAACCCTTAACCCACCCACCTTTGCAAAATCTTCTGTGGCCCTCGGATGAACGTTCATGTTTTAAGAGCAACATATTATTGCTGTGCCAAGCAAACAGTTTTCCATCTTGAGTGCTTTATTAGCTAATGCAGTAACAAAAATAATTCAACTGCTTGCTAGAAATGTGGAAATTAATTACGTTCACTTTCATCAAATTCCTAGAGAAAGAAATATTTGAGTGTGTGAGCAGCCTTTAAATAAGATGGCCTGCCAACTGCAGACAGCTGGGCTCGGGGATGGGGGCTCAGGGACAAACCTGCCCAATGGTAATTGCTAATGGGGCTCTTATTCATTGCTTTTCCTGGTACGGTTGTCATCCAGGACGATGATAAACCCCAATACCTTATAATTATCTCAGCAAAAACAACTTGGAACAAATCATCTGAAATTAAAGGGTACTGGAAAGACAGAAAGTGTAGGGAATGTGCTTGCAGTACCTCTCGCTATTGTTTCTTCAAGGATAAAATTCTCTCTTCCCTACAATTTGTGAGAGCCATTCTGACAGCTCCCCAAACCCACAGACACCCCAAGTGTCAGCAGTTGCCTGGAGGCACCAGTGAGGCTCTTGCTGCAGCCCCCAGCCAGTCCCTGCATCACCCACAGGGCTTCCTCTGCTCGGGGAGCAGCAAAGCCCAGCCTGTGTGCAGCATGGAGATGGCACAGTGAAACATCAACAGGGACAAACTGGCTTAGTAGCAACACTCCCCTCCTCTCCATCACCACTCACAGCATAACCAGTGCTAACTGAAATCTACGCAGTGCTTTCCCAGCCCCCAAACCCCCCCATACTGCCCTGAGCCCTACTGGAGCTGCAGCAGGAAGAAAGGTGCACCAGGAAAGCCAATGTATTCTGACATCTGTTCAATAAAAGGCCCAAGTTCATTTGACTTCTGTGGTCTCCTATGACTTCCTGACATGGTGGGGTGGGTATGCGTATGAGCGCGTGCACGTCCATAAAAACACGGAGGAAAATAACACGTTTGCATTGGGCAGAGGTGGTATTCAGCATATGTATTCTTCCTCGAGGGGCTACTTTACTATAGAGAGTGAGTGAGGCAGAGGAAGGAGGAATTTCAGACACTTCTATTGCTGAAAGAGAAAAGGAATTAGGCTATGAAATCAGAGCTGAAGATGGGATTAAGGTAGATGGAAAGAAAGGGTTGGAATGCCTTATTCCTAAAGCCTTCTCCAATATTTTTGAAACAAAACTCTATAGAATGTTTCAGCTATAATTCTCTTCAGACCTGTGATGGTTTCTCCCTCGATTTATAGTGTACCCATGGCAGACTTTGTGGGGTTGAGAAATGTGAATGCAACGGGATATACGTGCACCACGGGCACTAAATCTCAAACCAACACAGGACTTTCCTTGTAGAAGAGCAGCAGAACATCTGTTTGTTTTATCACTTCCAATTGCCATGGAGATGTGAACACCCCATGTTATTCACAGGAAGATGACATAGCTATTCTTCTGCAAAACAGAAATTACTTTTTAAGTATTTCCAATCATAAATCAGGAAAACACCCAGAAATCCAGGTTCCACCCACAGCCCTGAATACCACACCCTGGTCAGTCTTTTAGAAATAAATGACTGTGATAACCCTACGCTGCCTGCAGCCCTCCTTGCTGCCACAGCCTCTCTGAGCAATGACAGCATTTGCTGCAGAAGCAACGCCTGCTCTGCAGGATGCAATCACTGCCTGAGTGTCAAATAGCGACTGCTTGTGGCAGACACAGCAGGGTGAGCCACCAGGCTGTGTCACTTCTTGGACAGCCTGAGCAAAAGTTGGTGCATTTTAAGGAACAAGAGAATGATGATGGTTTTCCAAGCAGAAAGCCACTAATGGAACAAAATACATGTGTACACCATTCTCCAGGCTCTACTTTACATTAAATCTTTCAAGCCTGTCACTGATTATTTAGCAATACCATAATGCTGACTACCAGAGGCACTGCAAATCTAGCACTGAAGTACAACCAAAGACCTACGTCAGCCCATGCCTGCCCATGTGCCATAGTCCTGTTGTTTCCCTTTCCTTTTCCACCACCTATCAGCAAACCTGCTCAGCACTGCTGGCAAGGATCTTTGTTCCTGACACTGAGCCCATCCAACATCAATACACCTGAAAGTGTCACTGACAGGTGTGCTCTGGACTTCTGCTTATGAGCAAGACAGGTGAAAAAAGGAAAAATAAGACACCATCAGTAAGCAGCAAATTAGCCTTCAGATCATGAATGATTTGCTCTCTTGGGAATGTAGCTCCTTCAAAATACATGGAGAAATGATGAGTGATTGCAAGCTCCTCTACAGAATTCATTTTTCTGGTTTCCTTTTATACCCTACTCCCCATTATCTCAGCATGAGATACATCCTGCTATTCACACTAACTGAATTAGTTGATGACCCATTTTCATTGATAAACAACAAATCCAAGCATCACTGAGGCACCAGGCTGCAGGGACAGAGTACCACCAGTGCTGGCTGCACACAGAAGCACTGCAGGCATCACTGGCAGATTGCTTTGAAGCAGCTCTGAGGGATCTGTGGGGAACAGAACTAGCTAGGATCACTGCTAGGTCCCTGATCTATTTGGATTATTAGAACTCAGCTGCACTGGGAATTAATTCCACACTTCCAGCTCCTGCAGTGTTACAAGGACAACTGCCAGGCAGAAAGTTTTCCTTTATAAAACATGATTTTAGTCTCACGATCCCAGGCTGTTTTTTCACCTCCAGCTAATCCCCACGTTTTATGATTGAGGTAGGCTTTCAATTAACTGCCATGAGCAGATCCAAGTACAACTGTAAGAAATGGGCAGTTGCTGGAGAAAAACCCTGCACTTCAGTGGTTTAAATGCAGCCTGATGCAGAAGGAAGGCCATCACCGATGGCTCTCAAGGAGATGCTGTTTACTTTTCTGTGCATTCAGCATTTAGTGCCTCTTCCACAAGCAGCAGCATTGCTGAATTCTGCAGCACTATGAGCCACAAAACAGATCATGAGATGATTAGCAGAAGGCAGCTGCAAACTTATGCAAATGTATGATTGTTCACTATAAAACTTATTAAGAAATAACTTCAAGTCTCTGCCCATGTTCCTGGTTATTTTGCCACAGGATTGTGGCAGGCACTGACATCTGTGTGCTGTGCTCCCTCCTTGGATGTGTTGGTGAGAGGTAACTTCTACACCCTCCCATTGGGAAAGCAATCATTAGAAGCTAAAACGACTGATGGACATTATCAGAACTGCCCTTTGCAGGAACTCCTACTGATATGAAACAACGTTGACCTATCTCTGTAATTTCCACTGGGGGAACTGCAATGAGATACAGCAGGCTTTGCACAGCACTACCTCTCCTTCTGGCAGCCCCAGCCAGGGGTATTGCCAATTGCACTCATTGGGGCCCTCAGTTGCGATGGAGAAGAAGAATTGCAAAAGTCTATGAGATAATTTGTCGGTTCTTCTGGGAGGAGAGCAGGAAGGGTTTAGAGGACTGCCAACACGCAGCGTAATGTTTTCTAGCGAAGTTCAACCAGGTCACGAGTTGTTAAGGTTATACAGATTATTGCTAAGTGCTCTAGAAGACACAACTGTAAGTCTCTGAATTTTCTTCTGCAAGCTACTATCAAAAACTTGTAAAAAGGGGCTGTATTTCACTAGAAAAAAAAAAAAGAGGGTTACTAAGGCAAAAAGGATTGAAAGGCATTGGTCTGTGCCTTAGCTGCAGGGTAGCACCCCAGAGAAAGGCATATGTGGATTTTTGGCCCTCCTTGCAGCTCTGCAGCCAAGCCTGCCTGCACGCACAGCAGTCTGCACTCAGGTGGGAGATCTGAGCGCGTGGATAAGGGAGCACTAAGGTCAGCACCCAACTGCATTCTCAGAGCAGAGAAATACCCTGATTACCCCAGAAACTCCTCCACGCATGGGGTTTAAATCTTTCTATAACAAGCTCAGCCTTTCTTGTAACCTTCTGACAGAGACTGCAGGAGAGCACCAGGTGATTTGCACATAACGCAGACGCGTGGGAGATCCCACTGCTTTCACACTGCTCTGCAAGGCTCCCAAGAAGCGGCAGAGCAGCCAGGTGCCGAGGGATGCCCGGGACAGCTCGGCCCGGCCCCGAATGCTCTCGGCGCAGGAGCTCCCAGCCGGGACATTCCCAGTGCCACCGGGCGCCCGTCCCCACTGCTGACCCGGCGCCAGGACCTGCGCCTCACCCACACGACAGAAGCTTCCTGGCAGCCTCTAGTGGCACTGCTGGGGCCCTGCAGGGCCCTGCCTGCCTCAGCCCTGGCTTAAAGCCCAGCGGCACGGGGCTCTCCCCGCTTTCGGGACTTTGTTGCAGACAAGCGGGTGCTCGCATGTTCCCACACGGCTTCCCCCATAACGTGAGCATGGAGGGGGGGGGCTGCCAGCAGCACTGGGTGCTCACTTCAGGCTCATGCTTACTGCTGCTGCACGTATGCTTTTCTTGTAAGCACCATATCCAGGCCCAATACTCACAGCTAGGATCACATTGGGATCCTAGCATGCTGTTCTGGAAAGCTTTACATTTATAAGTGATGAGAGCCTGGAGGATGGATAGCATGCAACATCGTAGTGATTTCAAAGCATCTAGCATTTGTTGGTGTTTTCTTCCCCCAGATTAAACCAAAGTCTCCTTGTCTTTCTGCTGGATGACCATGAGCCAGCCAGTTAAGTGGCAACGCAGCAAAAGTAAAAATCCAAATGGGATCTGAGGGCACAAAGTCCCAGTCCTGTGAGTGCAGTCAGGGCAGACGTGGAGGGAGGAGTTGCCATGCCATGGGAAGGGCCCCAGACCACTTCCAGCACAGGATGGGTGCATGAGATGATGCCACAGGTGCCAGTTGGGCAGGCAAAAACACAGATCCCTGCACTTCCAAATATTCATTAAGATCCCAAGGGAAGACTGTTGATAGAACAGCACGTACTTGCTCCTGTACAATCAATGAATATACAGACGTTATAGTATAGCAGAGAGCTTGGCTACATAGTTACTACACCAAAGCAGAAAACACAGGGATGCTTACCCATATCCTGGGCGCACATAGGAAACTCCAGTGGAGTGGATCTCCAGAAGAGATCCTTCCCCACTGGTAGGCAGCTCTTAAATAGGTCTAAGAAAGGTGCAGCCCGGCTCCACCCCTTCCTGCAGCACAGGTGAATTGCCTTCACCTGTGCTCCCAGGGTGACTCATTGCTCGCCTCAGGTGATCAATCAGAGGCTCAGGCCACGATTCACCAGTTCCCATACAGCTCCCAAATCATCTTACTTTTAAATGAGATAGAAAGCACATAGGGATTTAGGAATTAATACTAAGTCAGAAAATGCTTGCAGTAGGGTAATAAGAGACACTGGTTTCCCTACAAAGGCTGCAGTGATAACAGAGTTGCTTTCCCTTTCCATTTCTTGTGAGTTGGGTGACTGTGAAGAATGCAGTGATGTGTGTAATGCTCCTTGTGGTGGCTGGTTGCATCTGAGCCATGGGAAGCTCTGCAGTGCCCCGCTGTGAGTATGGCCGAACCACAGTGTGTGACAGCTTTCTTCCTTATGATGATGCTTACTGGAAATGAGATTACAGTATCCTCAGGATAGTGCATGAAACATCACATTGGGCACTTATCCTGACACTTTGCAAAAGTCACATTCAGCCTGATTTCTAAAATGCAAGCAGTGTAAATAGCATTACTAAATTGCTCCTTCTCTGCTTCAGCTGCTCAGCTGTCTCCCAGAGCTGAGCACCCAGGGTACTTTCCCATGGACACCTGGAAGTGAGGAGTGGTCCCATGAACTCATTATAGCTATTTCAGGGCATGGTGCCAAAGAAAGAGCACATTGTAGTGCCTTTTCTAATACTGTTAAGTGCACAAGGACCACCAGTAGCAGAGTTATCACAGTTTCAATCAATAGTTTAATCAATTAAAATGATGCTATAAATGCAGCTATGGATAGAAGCAGGTTTAAATGAGCAAAGGCAACATCAATGATGCCTTTGAGCTGGCATTCGGCATGGGTCTTTGTTCAGTGTTCCCTTTGATTTCTGGGAGCACCCAGCTTTCCTCCAATAGGAAAACATTCTGTGTGCATTTACAACCAGTGATGCTCAGGTATCCTTACCTGTAAGTGGTGGCTGGGCTGCAGCATATGGGCTGATGCAGAAAGCTACTGATGAGTTCTGCGGTTTGGTTACAAAGCAGGTAAAAATGGTGTTTAATTTCACACAATGTTTTCAAATCTACCTTGTACATATTACTAGGCTACAGATGAGACAAGCAATCCATTCTGATTAGCATAGGCTGAGATTTGAGTGTTACTTGTGATGTAGCAAGAAAAACATCTGCCTGAATCCAGCCACTTCCATGAGTAACAGCATAAGTTAGATGCTATGGAGTGGGAAGAGCCTGACTTTAAAATCCAAACGTTAGGTCATATCTTACAGAACTTTTTATCTTTATGTTTATTTACAAATATGAAGCAGTCCTTTTAAACATTAATCTTTTGGGGGGAAAAAAGCCACAGAAAGCAATTCTTTTATAACTGGCAATCAGATAAAACTAAAGCTAGACATATTTTTTTATTAACTGCTTGATTATGCAGAGCAACACTTTTCCTGTGCATAGCGCTACAGCAGTTGGAAAACAAAGGTCTTTTATAGGCAGCTACAGTCCTTAGAAAGACTGTCAAACATTTCCTGCCAAATAAGAACAAATTCACACCACATAATATAGTGTAATATACCTAACACACCCTGTGACGCACCAACACTGCGTCATTAACAAAGTTGTGGGAACTGATGCACAAAGAAGTCGTGTCTTTTTAAAACAGGTTCTTTTATCCTGCATTATCTGCCTCTTTTTCTCTGGCCTGGAGAGATGAGCTGATAAGTCTCATTTGGATTCAGTCATTCCAGCACTAAGGAGGAGTTTCTTTTTTAAAAGCACTCAAATAATTCCATTAAATTCCATTTTTTTCCTTTCCTGGAGGCCTTTATAACCGCACAAAGCACTCCAGCATCTAATTTTAAAAACACAGGCATTTTCAATTAGATAAATGAAATTACTCTCATTCATTGCATAAGCACTGAAATAGTTCATAGGGCCAAGGTGAGCAACAAAGTACGAACCAGATCCTCTTATCTGGACATACACTCCTCACACTTAGAGAGCAGGACTGGGGCTGCAGTCTGGTTTACAGTGATAACTGGCATTTTTCCTGAAATATCCCATCAGAAAGGGTAGCTTTCCACCTTAGCTTTCTTACTGCTGAGGTCTGGAACAGATCTCCCCTTCGCATCCCTGCACGCTGATCACCTCCACTCCTCCCTGACGTCTGCAGCCCACAATGTTCCTCCTTCACTTCCAACTCGTTCATGGTGTTGTGCCAGAATGTTACTTCATCTGCTGCGTTATATTATGACTTTATTCATTCACTTTCACAGCGGTAAGATATAGATTGCAGCAAGCTAGCTGTATTAGCGGCTGTGCAAGCCTCTGTGGACATATACTTTAAAAGTGCACAGCATAAAATCACCTGAACCGTTCTGACCTCCACAAACATCACTGAAACACCATGAACACTTAAATGAAAGCTAGTTAACATGAGAAAAACACAGGCAAGGCCTGAATCTCTTCAGGTATGTCTCCATCTGAGACGCTTTTTCCTAACAAAACAAAAGATGTGCAGACTCCAACCTCTGTAGTGAAACTGGTGGCAGAATCCTCTAATGGAGAGGAAAACCCCTTCCTTCTGGTTGGAACAGACTAATTTGGGAAATCTATAGTAAAAGCTCCAAATATATTTTCAGCTTGCCCTCATTCAGACCCATTTGGGAACACGGCAGGTCTACTGTTTCCTTAGGTTAAAAGTTTTGCAGCTGAAACCGACAGACATCAAAGGCCGGCTGGTGAATTCTTATCAGGCTTACTGGGGTTTTCCACAGGGATCTCACAGGCGGGTACCATATCTCTACCACGTAGGGTGGAGTTGGCCTAATTACTAATGTTCTCCTTAGCCTCCATCCATATCTAATAGCAGGACACTGTAGGCGAAATATCTGCTGCCTTAGCTGATAGCCTGTAACTGAACCTGCAGCAAAGAGCCGGAGCCATGGCAGCCACAGCTGAGATCTAGCTCTGCTAAGCCAAGGAGGGAGCCCCAGAAATGCATGCTTTGCCCCTCTTACTAGAAAATATTGGATGACAGTCAGGGGACATGGTGAAACGTGGCATCATGTGAACCAGCACTCTGGAGTTCTGATGGCTGAGCTTCCCAAATCAGAGAAAGACACACGTGAGCTCAGCTGGACATTCAGACAGAAGTGCCTCTGTTCCTGAATGAATTTCTCTCAGCAATTCAGCTTTGTTTAAAGGATACAGCTTATGTCCCAGTCTCAGCTTTACATTGCTGTTTATTCACAACTCAGTGCTTTTGTGGCAAGCTATAAGAGACTCTCTACAAGGGAAGGAATTTCTTTAGTAGACCCTGGTGCAGCCCCCCAGGGCCATCAGCCTCAAGTATGAGAAGACGGAGAAGGGAAAATTAGATTTTTGCTCCTGTTTCTGTTTACAGAGCTGGACACTGTCCTGCACATCCAGATTCCACCTACAATTAATAGTTCCCTGCTGTACTGAAGTTAAACAAAAAAGAGTGGATTGGTCCGTCAGGGAAAGCTCCCCCATAGCACGGGCCATCTGCACTCCCACCACGGGTGGTTCCCCCACGTCATTGCAGCGAAGGTTACTGGCAGGACACTCAGTCTACACTCCAGCTTGCACCAGAGCTTTCCTATCATCCTGTCCTGAAGGGAATATCACTTGCTAGAACTGACTTTTCGGCAAGAACCACCCTTCAGAAGCAGCTTGTTGTAATTATATGTCAGAGTCTGGCTAAGCTTGACCAGTAGTATCCCCACATCTGTTGCTACATTCACTTACACAGTAGTCATACTAGCACCCACCCTTTCCTCCACTCGAAATCTCTTTCGTTGTCTGGTTTACTAGCTAGCAAACTTTTCTTTTTAAAAACAACTTAGCAACACGCAACCTCAGTGAGGAACTATCCCTGCTATTAAAATTTGACTAAGTAAGATTTGTCATGTGACTGGGATACAAAATTAATATCCACTTTTGGAAAAGCTGGGGTTTGGCTCCACTACTGCTCCACTACATTGCCGAATACTGTATGAAGCACCTGTTTGTGGCAGGCTTGCATGGAAAAAGAGATGACACAGTCACCTCAGTGCATTAAGAACTAATTTAAACTACACAAAACAAACCTTTGAGACGATTTGGGAGTAGGGTCAGTTCTCCTCAGAATCATTACTTGTTCTACATTTAAGGTGGGAACAAGATCCCAGCCTGCTGCTGAAGAAGAAAAGTTCTGGCTTGTTCACATGAAGACATAAAACCTCAAAAACAATTTAATTAGAGCAGACTTATGGTTTAATTCTGAAGAAACCTAGACAGTTCAGATTATGCAGAGCCAAGCTGGATCATATATTCTTGTGACAGCATCTGTTTTCTATAGCATAAAATTTTGGCATTTCTGCTCTTGTAACAGCAAATAAATGTATAATAGATTTTTAGTATGCGTGACACAACCGGCTACCTCTGAAAATACATCCCATGTAGGTGGGCTAAGCCTCGTGGCACAGCTCAGCTGTGCTCTGGTCCATGTCTGACCAGGGAAGATTTCTGCTGTTATCTGAGCAATCAAACTGCAGATGCTGCTCCCAGATGTGGGCACTTTAAGGACAATCTGAAAGCAATTATAAATCCAGTCAGAGGAGAAATCTGAGGCTAAGTCACTCAAATTCATTTAAGAACATTTCATTGAAGCAGTATTTCTCAGGCCATAGCAGGTTGTCGTAATACTTCAACTATGTAAGTCTAGTTATTAAAAAAACAAAGTTTACACCTTTATTGGAACTGAAATATTTCCAAAGTGAGCAGTAAACGGTGTCTGTACTAAATAAATCATGGGATGAATGTGCTATTGACATATCAATTCACGGGGCTGAATGCTTTTAAGCCTCTCATGCGTCTTAGTCCATGTTCATGCAGATGTTCTCACCAGCCCCATACAAAGCACCCTATTATAATAAAGCTTACAGCAGTACTTTCTCAAAATAGTTTACTTTGTGTCTGTTGATTTACAGCTTGTAGGGAAGACAGCCCTGTGTGTTTTACATGCCAACATGAGAGTAGAGTGAACCAAGTGACCAGAGCCCTTCTGTGTGAAACTCTACCCTGGCTATTGTCCCATCTCTCAGCAGCCTTCTGCTTGTGGTCCATTTGGGCTGGGAGAGCTGCTTTCATTTCAGCAGAACTGTTAGCTGATTCAACCAAGTTAATTCAGCTTTCCCATGCAGGAAGGCACAGTCTGTTTGAGCTCAACTCTTTTCCCAGCCTCTGTCTTCTGCTTACTCAGCACTACTTGCATGCTTCCACAGCAAAATTATCCTGCATGATGTTATAGATTCAAGCCAAGACTCGCTCTTTCTGTAACTCAACAGAAAAGCTCACTGAGGAAAAGTGACTCTAGAAATGTCAGAGGTGAAGGGAGTGGCTTTAGCTTTCTTGGGAAAAAGAAAAACTTGGAAGCAGGCTAAATGCACATCCTCTCTGGCATTTGATTTTCTCCTCCAGACCCCTTTTCATAAAATATGATAAAACTTTGGAAGGAGTAATTCTTTAAAAAAATAAAAAAATATTGAAATGAATATGTGCTACCACCTGCTGTCCATTATCTGAAAGAGCAGCACGGGTCCTGGTGAGTCACTAGGACTCGCAGGCCCTGGCACCAGGCAACCTCGGGCTGCATCTCAGCGAAATTCACCAGCGATTCCCTACCCCTGCTTCAACACATCAGAGCAGCCTGAGTCTGTGCAGGGACACTGCCAATGGGCTGGCAATTGCCATACTAGAGAGAAAGCGTTTGAGATTTTTGTAAAATCTGTGAATATGTTCACGACAGAGCATCACTGAGAACTGAGTAAGAAGATGAGGTTAAAAGGAAGCTCAGAAGGTGTCCAGGCTGGAGGAATTTCATCATATATCAGAGCAATGGAGGTACTGAGATGGAGAAAAGTGCCAGCAGCTGCACACAGCCATATCAGGTACTCCTCTATGGCCTGTCATGGCTTGATGGAGTATTTCAGATGGGCAGCTGCTGTTACAAATAAACAGCCATTATGGCAAACAACTGCAAAAGGCTCTGAATAAATACAAGTTAAAATAAATAAATCGCCATAGAGATCACTTAGCTTCCCCACATCTCCACCAGGTCATCGATGTCAAACCAGCAACGCAAATCTGAAGAAATAAATCACCTAGAGCTGACAAGGGTAACTTGGCTCAGAGCTCACAAATACAAAGAATGCACTTAACCTTTTTCTGTTGCTGTGGTGAGCAAACAGAGAGTGCCTGGCACATCAGGAAGCAAAGGTCTGGACCGTTCTTGTGCTAACATAATACCCATAATTATTTGCAAAATAAAGTGAAGGCCAGTGAATTCATTCTAGGCACTCACTAGGAACCATTATCCTCCAAAAAGTCCTGGAAAAAAAATAAAGGAGAAAACAGATCTGGTTCCAACTGTTGTAACCAGAATCATGCGCATAGAGAATCCACTGCTACATGTAAGATAACACAGGAGAAAAAGAAACAACCACAAAACACTTCTAGAAATACTCATTCACACTTTTTTTAAAAAAAGCTGTTATATAACAGCATTATACAGCTCACTAAGCACCGTGTGCAGAACACGTTACAGGTTTGTCTTGAGCAAGCCAGGTGCTCAGATACACCACATTTAACATTAATTAACAAGAAATTGGGAGAGATATTATCTTTTCCCAGAAGACATCTGAAAATCAAGTGTGGCTAAATTTAATTCATAAATTACTGAGATTTAATATTTTGACCAAACATGGGGTTTGGTTGAAGCACAGATTTCGTTGGTAACTTCCCTGCTCTTCCCAAGCCTGTTAGATTTTGCTCTGAAAGTAATCATTTCTAAAACTGCATTTGCTCCACATTTATTTGAAACTGTTTCTGCCCAGGCAGTGTACTGGAGCAGTTTGGAATAATAAAGGCCAGCCCAGCATCAACATGAAGAAAGGGAAAAGCTACTGAGAGAAGAAGTAAAAAAGGGAAAAAGCTATTAGAAATTCAGGATCTACAAATATGCTCTTGCTTTCTATTTGCCACTACGAAAAGAAAGAGACAGCCTGTGCTGAAATAAAAATAGGCAATGTAAGAAAATCGTGTTCTGAAATCATTTTCTTCCGAAACTTTGATGATACTTTGCTTCCACAGTACCCCACACATATTTGTAGTTTAAGCTAGCAAGTGGATGCGTAGATGCTGGTTTACTTCATTCTCATAGCATGAACTTGTACTCCTTGCTATTCTCAATCTGTCACATTCAACAATCACATGCAAAATGACTCACGCTGCCAGTTGTCTTCGTGTTGTGCTCGCTGAGTGTGTGCCAGTTACTCAGGAGCAGGCTTTATACTGAAAGACACTCTTCTGGAAATGGAGCGGTTGTTTCAGGTTGTTGCATTGCGCTCAAACGTTTGGATTTTTGTCACACAACTATTTGTCCTTTTTCAGTTCTTGCAATCCAACAATTCTGGACACAAAGAAAACAAGAAGAGGTTAGACTGGTAGCTCATTCAACCTGGCGCTCTGCCCTCACTGAAGGCATTTATTCAAAGTGCCTAATATTTTGGAAGGAGTGGAAAAGCTGTATGAACCAAGCCAATCACAAGCTATAAACATTGGACAAATTTTCTTGCTGCCACCTGCAGCGATCACCTGAAAAGGAGGTAATTATTTTGATCTTTTTTTTGATCACTTGTAAAACCCCTTAGAAAGCATGACTCTGGAAACTAAGTCAACCATCTCCCGTTTGCAAGAGGGAGCACTGAGTTTTTGTTCAGCTTGCTGAGGTCTCCCAGCTCTTTGACACAAACCCCATGCATTTTCATACTTTCCACTCCACTATGTGATTTTAAGTCTTTTGAAAAGCAATGCCAGCACCAACAATTCGTACTGTAGACTCCACTGACCATAAAGGCAGCCGGTGGTGACCATCTTGCATATGTGTACGATACATGTCCACATTCACTTAGGTGAACTGGACCCTTGGGTGTCCCAATGGACCCAGCTCTGCAGCAGGGAAGCAATCCAGTGGGTAGCTCCATGAGAAGGGGCTTTTAGTTTTAATATTTAATTACACTGGCTGTGATTTTAAACATTTCACCCAATACAACATTTTTCCCCCCACTCTCTGCAAATTTGGTATCCTTAGGAAAGTATCATGTCAATTCAGATGAAGGAAAAAGATACAAATATCCACACTTCACTGCTAGCTACATTTATTTAGTCATCTTTCTTGTAGTTGTTGTAGCTACCAATGAAAAAATTATTACTGTTTTTCATAACCTCATTACTAAAGTGTTTTTTGCCAATTCAGTGTTTTCCCCCCCATAAGAGGCTGCACTCAACCAAAACTCTTCAGACAAATAATGATCTACACAAAACGTGGCAGTGAGGAAAACTGAACATACAGGAGATGTCTAACAGGTTGCAAAAAGAAGGTTATGCCAAACTGCACTATTGTATGAAGTCACTTTCTGCTACATACTTTGTGCCTGATGTTTGATGCAAGAAAACTATAGAAATAAATTATCAAAGCTTTATGCAATCATTTTATTGTTATTCAAAGTAATTAAAACTAGTTACTAATTTACAAAAAGTAAACAATACATCACTCATTCTGTCTGTCAAATATCAAAAGTAAGGTCATGGTGAAGATAAATGAAGTTTGTAAAGTCTTCTAATAAAAGAGCAAATGGACTTTGTATTCAAGAATCCTCTGTAACATCCCCTAATTGCACAGATAGCAGTCCAAAAGCATACGGTTTGTGTAAGGGCTGCATATACCATATGCACATATCAGTTCACTTGCCACTGAAACAGTTGTGTCATGGGTGGAATGTGGCAACTCTACCCACACATAGTAATGTGATACAACAGATGAAGATAGTGGAAAGCTGTGAAACTGCATGGAGAAATTTAAGTAGATTGAGTCCATCCCTACTTCAATGGGAAATAGACCAGGCTCCAAATGAGAATTTATGCATGACAGCTGGATTAACATATATATTTCCTCAAAGATAGCACCTTCATAAGCTGAAGAGCTTCACAGTGCCACTCTGGAGCATTAGTTCAATTTTTATTAAGAGAAAACCCATCACTTTTTAATTCACAGTAATTTCCTCCAGGACAAAGGTTTCTTTAGTTATGTCCTTTGAGTCCTGATCCTAAATTTGCAAGGTATGAGATTACAGTAGGGACAGCTTAGTGCATATTTGAGTTACAATCGCCCATATATTCTGGTTCATGAGCAGGAAACGATGCAAGCATGAGAGGTCAAGCTGAGTTAAAAGTTCAGAAATCTCCCACTTCAGTGAACTATCAAAAGTCAAAATATTGTAGCGTTTTGGCAGTTTTTTACACAAGAAAAACTGCATACCCTCTTTATTATTTTTTTTCTAAAACCATACCTAAATGCAAATACTCTCTGTTTGATAAGCAGTTTGAAATCTTGGCACTTCTGTACATTGGAACTTCCTGTCATATGAAACTAAACCAGACATGCAGTGCCACTGCAGGGGGAAGCTTTACAACACAGCCACACAGATGGGATCAGCTTGCAAGTAAATATGTTTCTGCTGCTAGAGAAAAGCACAGAAAGTGACAATGAATAAATGAGAAAAAAAAAATGCTGACAGAAAGAAAAGAAACACCAAAATGGGCACAAAGAGAAGAGGATATGGTAGAAAGGACCAAAAAGATGAACTGGTAGTTTGAGCAGCTGGCTTTCCAGTAGTGAGAATCCCTCCTTTTTAGATCAGTAATGCCATTATTTGGCACTGAATCTCTCAGTTGTGACTCTATAACTGGGTGCTGAAATACTGCAAAGCAGTTTTCACTATTCAGTCACTGAACTCACATACATAAAGGGTCACACCATGCAAAGTAGAGCAGAGCTGTGCTTCTGTTGTCATGCTTTTAATGCAGGTAGGCACTCCACCTGTGTAATGATGTGTGCAAGTCATAATTTTTTTTTGCATCATTATCTTAGTTTTAATATGAGATGGTCATCTTCTTGGAGAAGGGTAACCAAGAGCTGGGGAGGTGATTCTAAGTGACAGAAACTCGTAGAAATCAATCTGTATCTAAAACATTACAATCAGCAAAACAATATCATGGTTTGTCATTCCAATTCAGACTCTTGATGGTTCCCAGATTTTAATATTTGATTCCGACAATTAAGAATCATTGTATTCTTAGATTTGTTATGTTAGCAGGGGAGTATACCTAGAAAAAGAATTGTGACTAAATGTTCCATAGACCTGAAAGCTGAAGAAGTTAGAGAAATCTTCATATTAAACAGAGGTATTTCTAGAAAGAAGAGGTATTTCTAGAAACTTTCATCACATTCAATTTCTTTTAATATACTTAGAGCATTTTTGTTTAATTTTGCGTATTAATGTCATACTTAAGGCTGCAAAGTCAAGTACCTACAAATTGTGCCATCCCAGCATTAAAATTCCTCAATTCACTTCTGCTGTGGTTATGCGTAAGTTTTTTTGATTATCTTCTTGCATACAAGACTGATGGAAGCTACGTAACCCCAGTTCACACAGAGGAAAGCAGGAATATTAATTGCCTCAGTGCTTTTTGTGTGGGGCTTTCACTGTGGTTTCAATGCTCAATGAACATCAAAGATTTATGTTTAATTATCCAATTGTTACAGGCAATGCTCTTACATTCATTTGATAGATGGTGAACAGGCCATAAAACCGAAGGCTGAAATCATTAAACATGCAGTGATTTCAGATGTCCAATCTGAGACCCCTAAGATGTCAATTTTTCAGAGTACTTGTCATTTTAGGAATGCTCCATGTTCAAAGCAGTGATCCCACTGACCTCACTAGCAATGGAAGCTATTGTTCAATTCAGATCTCTGTCTCTCTACCTGCATACTCTGAAAATACAGGTTGTAACTAAGTTCTGCCCTCCTGTTTGGGGTCCCTCTCTGCTTCTACTTTCTTTCTTGTTATCTCTCCTGCTTTGCCATAATTCTCTTCTCTGCTTCATTTCTCGTATTCTTATATTCCAGTTATATTGTTCCTTCACATTTCCAGGGCGAAAGTAGAAAGTAGGGAGAGAGCACTGAAAATTTCCTTGTTCACCTCTTCTGTAACCACAGACACCAGAGCTTTTGCAAGCCATGACAGCTCTGTATTTGTTCTCTGTCATGATATGGTGATGTGTTGCCAGTTCACTCATCTTGCATGACCCACAAAGGATGAAGGCTATGTATTTTAGCCTGAAGTATTTAGAAGTCAAACAAGTCTTAACCAAATCTGGCCATTTTAGCAAAGCAAAAAGTACCCTAATGCTGCCACAAAGACAACTCTCTGCCACAGGCTTCACATCTTTCCATCAGGGTACAAAGGCAACAGGTCCTCAAAACAGCTGCAGGTGTCTTCAACATGACAGAGCAGCATTCCCAGAGCCCTCCCAGCCAGTCCCTATTCCCTGGACACGGAGAAGGAAGGTGACAGGGAGGTGGCAGTGCTGGGAGTCACTAAGCTACTCACAGCAAATCCTCTTAGCCCCAGTTTGGAAGGGTTATAGGATGCTCACTTTCGGGTACATATCAAAAACTGTATTTGGCCCAAAGGTGGCCACCTGAAGTTTGTTCTGCAGTGCAAAAAAGTGTTTTGTTTATAGGTAATGAATGAAAATTTAAACATACCATACTCTGAGCTTAACAGAGCAGATTAATTTCTGCTCTGATTGTCTTTAATATCATCCTGAACTCAGGACAACCATACACCATGCAGCACAGCAGCTCACCAGATGTATGGAAACTCATGGGCAGGTAAAAGATTAATGGGAAGGGCTCTCATCTGATTGATGAATCTGTGACCTTGAGCAACAAGAGCACTTGCAAAAAGTCTATCCACTATGAGAAACAAAATGAAGAGAGGCTCATATTTCACTCTCAGATCTCATTAGGCACCCAGACCTGAAACACCGACACCAGCACAGACCATCTGCTCCAGTGTTTGCGTGGTTACAGGTCTGATAACACTTGCACGGAGCAAAAGTTAATCATACGTACCAATGAGCACCAGCACTTCTGCACAGGAAATTCCGTGCAGCATAACAGCTTCTAAAAAAAACCACATACATGTTTTTACTTCATTCTGTTGTTTCCAACCACACAAGCAAAGAGATGGCTCAAACAAAAGTTGATACAATAGGCTGTTACTTTGGACTCTTGCTGGGTTTCTGTTGTTGTTGTGTCGAGGTTCTTTTGTACATAACCTGTAAAGTTATCAGAGAGTTAAATAACTTGAAATTTGCCAAATAGCTGTGATCTGTAATGGTCTGATTTTTGGGGGGTGCTGTGTGGAGCCAGAAGTTGGATTTGATGATCTACGTGGGTCTGATTTTTGGGTGGTGCTGTGCAGAGCCAGAAGTTGGAGCTGATGATCTACATGGGTCCTTTCCAACTCAGGATGTGCTATGATTCTCCTGGTAGCTTATATAATGGGCAATAATACTGAATTATTTTGTGATTGATTTAATTCTTCTAATCCTCTTTTTTTTTTTTTTTTTTGCTTATGTCAATTATTTGAGAATCATTTGTATTTTTGCCATTTGCTTTCTGTTTGCAACAGTGAAGGCCCTCCCCAGTACCTCTTTCCAAATGTACTGCAATTTTACCCCACCATCTGCCCCAGGGCATAAAGTTTCCCTCCCTGCAAGCATTTTTGAGAGACAAAATCACCTGATCTTCCTTTGCTGAAAAGCAATTCCTGGAAAATCCTGCAACGCACTCAAAGACTTTATTACTGCTTTTGGAGAACTAGCTCTGGGCAAAACGATACAGTCTATTGAGGCCATATCTGACCTAGAAAGTATTAACTGAAGAATGTGTGGGACAGCTGGTTATTGGGAAGAACACACATACAGATCAGAGAATGACATGTAGAGCTGCTTCGCTCTGTTCTGAATGGCTGTTGGCTCTGCAGCCAGTCTGGCACTGAGTGCAGAGCCCACTTCACATCCAGTGACCAAGCCAGCTCAGGTATCTGACACAGCCACAGGGAGGTAGTTTGCCATCCGAGAGCATTTCAGATATATGATAGGATAAGGCTGAGCAGAAATCTGAAGTACAGCATGATTGTTTCCCAAACGAAGTGCCAAAGGACTAACTAAGCCCTTCTGAGGAGGATGTTTTATGAGCAGGCTGGGTACGTGGCATGCTGGGGTCACTTTTCAGAGCCCTGCTCATGTTGGTTATTGCTCAGATGTTGGTGTTCCTCAGAAGCACAGCCTGGTTCAGTGCCTTTCACATTATTAGTAGAAAGGCCTCATTGCACAACAAAGGAGAGTGCCATTCATTTCCAGACATGTATCCATATATACCAAGGCAGGTGAGGCTTCAACTCTTATTTAGCTTTTCCATTCCAGAAACAGAGTTGTGATCTGTGCATAATAGAATCACAGAATATCCCAAGTTGGAAGGGATCCGCAAGGACCACTGAATCCAAACGCTGGCTCTACAAAGCACCACCCAAACCCGAACCCAATGACTCAAAGCGGTGCCCCAGTGCTCCCTGAGCTCCGGCAGCTCAGGGCTGTGCTGGGCAGCCTGCTCCATACCCACTGCCCCCTGGTGAAGGACCTTTCACCTATCCTGAACTTCCCTTGAGGTTTTCTCTTCACTGTTCCTTTTGCTGAGGGGATGCAGACCCAGCTGCTGCACCAATGCTCGAACATTCCAACAGCATGTTAATGAGAGGGAATTCTCTTCATTTTGAAGTTATTTACAATTTTATCTGACAGCACCTTCCTGCCACCCCCTAACACGGCACCCGTCCCTCATCGCACCGTGAGGCAGCAGCACTAACAGCACTTAAAAACAACATCTTCACTTTCCCAAGTATCTCAGTACATGTCCATTCACTGGTTCAAATAACAACCAAAAAAAAAAGAGAAAGGTGAAGTTCCAGTGGATGGAAGCCGGTGGCCATGTCACAGTGAAGGATGTGGGGCAAGGACCTGCTGTATTACAGATACACGTGTGGAAAAGACTTTTGCGAAACGTGGCATCCACGCTTCGCCTGAGGTCATGTACTGCAACTCTGAATCGCATTTACGTGGAAAAAGAAGACTTTAATGAGGCTCCCTGCCCTCGCACTGCTTTACCGCTATACACCGCTCAGTGTTTCAAAAAAACACCGCTGACGCGGCACTTTTATCCACATTTCCGTCACCCCGACCCAGCCCTCCCACCGCAGCTCCCCACCACACGCCTCCGTCTGGGGACACAACGAACCCATCCCGCCACACGGCCGCCACACCGCTCCCCTCAGCGCCCCCCTGCGGTCCGGCCCTGCGCAGCCGCGGAGAGGGGGCGGCTCGGCGGGCGGGGCGGAGGGAGGAGGCGGAGGAGGAGGAGGAGGCGGAGGAGGAGGGCCGGCCCGCCCGCAGCCGCCGCCACCACCACCGCCGCCGCCATGATGCTTGTTTGCTTTCAATGAGTGTGAGGAGGAGGCGGGGGGGAGCCGCTCTCCCGTCCGGCCCGCGGCAGGAAACAAAGAGCCAGGCAGGCGGCGGAGCGAGGGCGGCGGGGGGACGGGGATGCTGCAGCCACAGGTACCGGGGCTCGGGGGGTTGCGCCCGCCGCGCCTCGCCTCGAGGGGGGGCTCGTGCTCAGGGGGACGGGGAGCGGGGCTGCGGGGGTTAACGGGGGCGGGGGGTGCCGGGGGGAGGGGAGCGGCGTTATTATGGCGAGCGGCGTAGGGTGGGGGGGATCCTCCGCTTTGGCGGGGGGGGCTTAGAGTTCGGCGAGAGGAGGGGGGGCTGTTTTGTTGGGTGTCAGGGGCGGGCGGCGGGGCTGGGGGCGCTCCGGAGGCGGCCGGGCTCGGGGCTGCGGGCGGGGGCCGGGGCTCGTCCTGCCGCCCATCCGCCGCCGGAGCGAGCTGGCGGCGTCTCGCCGGGAATCGGGCTGCGTTCGCATCGGAGGGCAACGAAGAGGAATTAGCGTAACGGCATCTGGAAGCGCCAAGTTCTTTATCTATACGTATATATGTATTTATGTGTTTTTTTTTCCCCCAACTGTTTAAAAATAATTAAACAAAGGCAGAGAGGGAAATGACATCAATCTGATAATGGTCCAAAGCGCAATTTTCCAGCCATCTCGCTTCCCTTCCTTCCTGAGCCCTCCGCTCGCCGAAGGACGGCGCTGCCGGGGCGGCGGGGCGAGGCCTGTGGCTGGCAGCGGGCGGCCCGCGGCCCTACGAGCGGCCGGGCGAGGGGAGAACCGCCCCGAGCGCTCGGCGCGTGATTGGCAGCGCCGGCGGCCAATGGGAGCGGGAGGGGGGCGGGGCTTGCCCTGACATGTGGGGCGGGGGGACGCGCACCTGCGGGGGTAAACAGAGGGGAATTGGGACGGCGCTTCCTCGGGTGCGAGGTGGGGAAGTCGAGGGGTTGTGGAGCTTGTGAGCAGGCACGTGTGTGAGCACACGCTTGTGCGCTCCCCTGGAGCGCAGAGAAGTGGGTCAGCGGGGCCTGCGTGCCTGCAGGGAGCTGTGTGGCTCAGGGCTTTGTGGGGAGCTGTAAGCCGGGATCACAGGGGGCTTTAGGAAAGTCTGCGCCCGCACATCTGTCTCTGTCGTGGTGTGAGCACCGTGTGTGCACACAGTGTGCACCGTGTGTCTCGACAACTCTTCCATGAAAATTAAAAATTCGTATCAGCCTTACTCTGCATTTTGTAGTATGAAAGTGTAACCATAACAAATACAGTCAAACAGGTTTGTTGTTCTCCTTTCACCCCCGCCTCCTTTTCCTTTTAATGTCTATCTCCACAAGCACATAGAGACAGAGCACTGGAACAGGCAGCACAGAGAGGAGGTGCAGTGTTCTTTTCTGGGGATATTCAAGACCTGTCTGGACGCTTTCCTATGCAACCAGCTGTATGGAACATATCAGGAGGGGATCTCCAGAGGTCCCTTCTGTCAGCGGTTTATGGGCTGGTTCGGCCTGGCTCTGTGACTTGGGGAGGGATTTTGCAAAATCCGCGCCTCTGGAAAAAGGGAACAGGGGACCCCAAAATAATTAAAAACAATGGCAACGATCTGAGTAGAAACAAATTAATTTACTAAATATATTTTCGAAATGCAAGATAACACACCATAATACAATATAATTAGAATTGATGCTAATAAATCAAATATAATGAGACAGAATGTCCAAAAGGTGGATAGGCCTCACCCAACGCTGAGGTGAGATGCTCCAGTTGAGCAGCAGGGAGACGGGAGGAGAGTCGATGAAGAAGAGCAGACGAAGAAGAGCACATCAGGTGACCTTCCCAGGAGTTGTATCTCCACTCTGTGTCCACAAAGTGCCCTGGGGAATGTAGTTGTTCTTCTCTTCCAGGCAGGTACCCAGAACTTGAGCATTAACAGTTAAACTCCCAGTGCCTCACATGATGTTATGATGTGGAATACTGAAAACCAGAAATCACAAAACAATGACACCTTCCAACTCCAACAGTTCTCTGATAGTAACCTGTGTAATTCTACAGGCAGGTATTTGCTTTGTAAGCAGAGTTGCAGATCTCCAGGATTTTTTGTTTGATTTTTTTGTTTATTTGTTTAATTGGGTGTTTTTTGCAGTTTATTTTCTTAATCTAGCTCTCACCACAACGGGTAACAAATTCAAAATCCAAAGGATTAAGGAATACCTGAAGTATGTGTCTGGCTTAAATACAAAGATGTGCAAGTGTTGACTGGTAATTGTGTTGTATCTTGCATTTTTTTTCATTTTAGAGCAGGTCTCGTAATTGGGAATTTATCAGCATTTCCACTGGGGTAATTTTACAGGATTATCCGCCCTCTGTTCTTCCTGCTGGTTCATCTGGACTCTGTGGAGTGTGCTGCTAGCCATGAAGCCTTCTGTGGGGGTTTATTCATGCCATTACTGACATGGAGCCCTTGCATTAGGATTAACTCTTTACTCACTTTTCATCTGAATCGTGTGGATCAGTCTGTTTGTAAAAAGGACACTACCATGCATCCCTTTCCTGTTTGCATTATGGAGTTGAACTCTCAATACAGACATAATGAGTTCAAGCTGTTTACTTTGCTTGAATTTTAGAGGAAGAACTGAAATATAAAGATAGATGAGACTATAATACTGCATGGGCAGGTAAATGCTTTTGAAATTTTATATAAGTCTTGAAAGCATGTCACAAAAGGCTACAAATTGAGTGAGCGTTGTACTCATCAAGTAAAAATTACTAAGATCAGGCAGTACTGCATATTAGGAAGACTTATTCTTCTAAGCAAATGCAACCTTCATGAAGGAAAACACTCTTTAAAATGGGTAGAATACTCCTAAGATAGAGCAAACTGAAAATGCTTTCCCAACTCACCAACAAAGCATCCATTTTTTAAAGTGTGGCAATGTAAATAAAAGCAGTCTTGTTAAACTACCACTAAAAAGCTCAGTATTCTTGTTTGTAGTGCAGTGTGTTGTTATTTGGATTGCCACCATGCCTAGAAGGCTGGGTGGTGAACCAGAATTCCTCGTGCCAGTTGTGCAGCACCTGCTGCAACAGGCAGTCTTGCTGCAGAGGCTGCAGCCTCCTTCTGTTTGCTAGCAGGCTGCAGAGGTCTAAAATTAGTCCCTTGTTTTGTCATGTAATTGTGTGTATGTTTGTATATGTAGAGCTTGTAACGTGCCATCCCTGGCCCAAATGGGGCCACATGAAGTGAAGGTTATATGCAGACTGTATATTCATGAATGAAGGTTACGTGCAGGCTATAACTTTATGAATGAAGATGCCATTCAGTCTTCAAACTGAAATACACAAGGCATGTCACTTATAGGGTTTGGGTTGTTTTTTTTTTTTGCTAGGAGAAATGTGTAGCATTCAAAAGTAATAGTGATGTATGATAGACTTGAAAAAGTGCCCTCTACCTTAAAACCCCGTGAGAAAGATCTCAACAGATCCTACCTCTGGATTTTAGTCCTAGTTGCATGATGCATATGTTGACCTTTGCTCCATTGCATACAAAAGCTTCATACATAAAGTAGCCCAACTGCGTCACTGCAGGGCTTTATCCATTTTGTATTCCCCCTTCAGTGCTGCTGTTTCACACTTGGAGGTGTGATTATTCTACAGTTATCATGCAAGATTACTAATGTTGTATTAAGCCATATAATTTATGTTCCCATATTGAAATTAGGTTGTAGGAGTCCACTCAACAAAGAAACTTGGCATAAGCTTGGGGACCTGCGCTCACATTTTCTGCATTGAGTGATTTCTGCAGGTGGAGCCTTAAAGAATACAAATGCCTAGACAGGTCCCATAGAAAAAGCAGTTAAAATGCTTAACATGTCCTTTTGAGCTACTAATTACACTTCCAAGATGGTGCTTATTTAAAAAAAGAAAAAAAAGTTGGCAACAACTCAATTTTCTCTATTGTAAGAGTGCAACAGGAATCCTGTTTTTCATGCCTCAGAGAGCTCTTTTTAGCAAAGAAATTGAGGAGGGCCTAGGAGCAGAAATCATATACATACTTGTTTACCTGAGAAATAAAATGCTTGCTAGAATTCTGGTTTGTGCTGTACTGGAGCTCTGAAGTAAGAGAGTTTTGTTTTTCTTGAAGGTGGGAAACATATTAGGTATTTTACTGAGGCTGCTTCGCAGACATTGTGATTGTAGCCATGGTTCTCTTGTGTGTCTTAGTTATGTTCCTGATCTGCAAGCTTTACTCAGCAAGTTAAGCAGCTTCCTACCTTAAGCCATCTGAAGGTAGTGGCCATGTCTAGGATGTGCCACAGCAGTGGGAACATTAGTTTGTGTTATTAGGAGACAGCCACTCACCCTGGTTAGGGGACTGAAGGAATAGTTTCTATACTGCATATTACAAATTACCTGTGTAGCTTTACTGCTTGAGATACTTTGTGGTGTATTAAGAGTGCAGCACGGATCACACAGATTAAATGGAGCTCCACAGAAGCATTGCTCTCAGTTTGCAGGTCAGGGATCAGAAAATGGCCTGTGTTTCACAGACAGGTCCTTCCATGTGGAACTCCCTGAAATGACATCTGCAAAGATAGGAAGGCTGGAAACTAAACTAAAGCAAAACTAGATTTGCACCCGTACAACCTGATCTGTATCACTTGTCAGGACATGAGCCTGTACCATAAGCAACTAAATAATGAAACATACTGAAATGTTTTGTGCTGAACTTCCATCATTAATACTTTTTAATCTGTTTTTAAAGAGTTTTAACAGTTGTCCACCCAACAGAAGAGCTTTGCCCAACAAAACAAAAGTACTCCGGACTCGAGGAGAGGAATTCCAGCGCTGCCTTAATCACAGCCTGTCTGTACGTAGATGAGTATTCTCAGGGACAAGAGCATTGGAATAAGTGATCTGTGAAGAATAATTAAAACTAAAAAGGAATCTTTACTGATGGACATCTTAAGAGATGCAAGTCTGGAGATGAGAGAACTGGCCTTACGATAACTACCTGTCATAGGACAGGCCTTTCCCACATGGAGCAGCCCTGGTGCCTTCTGCTACTACTGCTGTTAAGTAGGAAGTAAGAAAGTAGCTGAAGACAATTCTCCAGTGACAGAATTGAGAAAACTGCTGCTCCAGTTGGTCATTGCAAGCTGCATCAGTACAGGCATCTCTGAAACAGCACTGGAAACCAACCAGTGGTGTGACCAATGCAGTGGGATTTTTTTAAACCACTGCCATCCTCATAGCTGGGTATTGCTGCTGTTCCAGCACAGCTGAGTGGGGGCACAAAAGGGGGCAGGAAAGAAATCTCCAGTGGGTTTTGCTGCATGACAGAGGGGTTGTGAAACAACATCTGCAGGCTTGTTGGTCTGAACTGAAGTAAAGACAGTTTGTGAATAGTTCGGCTTTTTTATCAGGATGTGGCTAGAGGGGAGAGGAAGAGCTGTAGAAGTGAGTGTCATAATGTGCTGAACTAGAGTTCAGCAGCTCTAATATTTACAAGCATTTAAATATCTTCCTAAAAATACTTTCTAGAAAAAACATTTTGGAACTTGATACTGAGATCTGTTGTCCTTCAGATATAAAGCAGGAAGGCTGGAAATGAGCTCATGTCCAAATCTCATTTAAAATAATTAGGTTGTCTTTGACTCCAAGTTCTACTGCAAGGCTGAGAGAATAATGTGGGTGAAAACAGGAAGTCAGCATGCGCAAAGCAGCAGAGACACAGAAATTATTCTGCAGATGTATGAAAGAAAACATGGTAAGGAACCTTACGATATACAGGGCAGTATTTGAAATAGCTTACAAACATGGACAAAGAGAATTTATGCCATACTTCAAACAAAAATAGTTTTTCATACGATGGAAAATTGTCAAATAGGATTGTCTGGACACAGTGGGTGGAATAAGGATTTGTATTTGTTGGCATCTTGGTGAGTAAGACAATTCTCCAACCACCTTCAGAATGGCTGACCTCACCTGCTTTGGAGCCTTGGTCTTAGCACTGATTTACATTTTTTTAAACTTAAAACATGAGGCTTTGAGATGGAACTCTTCCATTTAAAGTTGATGTCTTATGTTCCATCTTACTTGTACAGTATATAATACGCAATTAAAATAAATTCTTAAAGTAATTAGTAAACCCGACTGGTCTTTTAATGTACTGGCATTTCAGAATACACTAAAATAGAAGATAAAACATTCGGAATGTTGCCTAGCATTCATTAGCTAGTCATAGTGTTTCTGGGGATATCAGTTCAAGGTCAGGCTTTGCTTTGCAATTTAGTTTTGCACTAATGTTTGTTTTGTATACAGCAGCCTTCTACTATAGGCATAATTATTTATAATTGCTGATAATTAAGAACTGTGCTAACCATTTGGACTCTGCTACACCAAGAACACTTGGAAGCAGTATTTCTAATCGTTAGATATTTTGCAGGCTAAGGAGTGGGAATTTAGTTATCAAAATGCAGCTGAAGTGTTATCAAATAGATTTGACTAAAAGATAGAGCAATCAAGGACCTCTGGGCTGAAACATGTCTTTCATACTCTGACCACGTTACCATTCTCTTTTGAGCCTAAACTGATTTTTATAGCGACTGAACATGGAGGTGCATCGCATTACTGAACCTATAGTAAATTTTGTCACTCCTGTAGGCTCTGAGCGTTACGTGCACTCCATTAGAACATTGTGCTTTGGGTTACCTGTCTGCTGGGAAATCATGATTGCCAGTGGAGCTCAGGGGCAGCAGGGCTGGGGAGGGAAATCGTGGGTCTGGAGAATGGCAGCCTTGCTGCCCCTGCCGTGCACCTCAGCACCAAGCAGCTCATGTTCCTATAAACGCAGAGTGAAGGAGGACAAAGAAACCTTTATTACATTTTAAGTACCTGAAGGTTAAAATTTAATGATGTGCTCATTTTAAAAAATATGAATTGACTTATTTTTAGACTTAATGAAATGGAGCCTGAACTGGTTAGGTACTATAGCTCCGTGGTCTGATCAGGCCTTCAGGATTGGAAAATAGTAAACACACCCTGCAACTTTGTGACTCAGCTGATAGGAACCAAGATGCTTTGGGTTCCCCCCCCTTCAAAAACAGAATTCTAGAAGTTTGACTCCCATTCAACTCCAGTTAGAGTAAGAGCTTTGCAGAATTTATTTCCATATAGGTTTTGTGAAAGAACACTAAGGCATATGTCAGCCTCCAAGTTTTCTGTAGTACAGCTTATTTATGCAAAACCAAATAACTTCATCTGATTACCTGCATTACAGATACTCACTCAAGCAGCATATATTGACTTAATCAGTACCTTATATGTAGTTGTGATGCATGCTCACATACCCTCATGGAATGTAAGCCTGAAGAAGAGGAAGGGTTCCTTATTGTTTTGTATTGGCAGCCAGGTAAAACTCTGGTTTTGGAGCTCTTCAAAATGTGATGAGGCAGCATTACTTCTCTGATGGAGCCATTAAATGTTAATACACTAACAGCCCCTAAAGCATCATCCTACTGAGTGAAAAAGCACTTGAAATGAATCAATTGGCTTTGTGTTGGGCACTCAACATCTTTTTTTCATCCCCTTTCTTAATTTAGATTATTCCAGCATTAAGCCATCAGTGGGTTAAGAGAGTCTGACATTTTCCCCACACATTAGAGATGAATCTCTTGGAGATGGGGCAGTCTCTAGGACTCACATGTGCTGCTCCCCTGTGCCAGCAGTGCTAACGTGCCATCCCTCCCCATTCCAGGGAGAGGAAAATGTAAATCCCAGGGTGTATTCTGAAGAATTCTCATTACTGTTTAGCAAGTTCCCTGATCTGTGTTTTTTCCCAGTTTTATGTTCTCAGTGCAATATACCTAAAAACCCTACTCAAATAATCTTCTTCTATAAAATGCCAAGAATGCTTACTCTGTTCAACAAATGCACGTTTACACAGACTTTTCTCCTCCCAATATTCAAGTCTTACATTAATATTAAGTGTTCTCATAGAACTTTTATGTATATTTCAATAGAGTAATCATTCACTCAGTATTAAATGTAAGGTTGCATTGCAATAGGTAGGTAAGTCCTCAAACTTCTGAGCATTCAACACAAAAATATTTGTGGTGTTCTGATGGGCTTTAGTCTGTTTTCTTCCTCATTGGAGAAAGCATTTCTGCACTTTGGTTTATCTGGTTGCATAGTTAGGCTTTGTAGCAAGATAGAACCAGAAGCAGTATTACATAGCAGGGTGCAAATTGGCTTTGTGTGAAGCTGTGAGTGGTTGGAAATCCAGAGATGTACCACATTGAAGCTTTTTTTTTTTTTTAACATAATGCATCTGAACAAGAAAAATAAGACTGGTGTAAGTTTAAAATAATTTGTAGGTATATCAAGAATTAAAGAACTGAATGCCTTTCTCTGTACAAGTTCCATGGGGAGTGCATGCAGGTATTTTTGTGTCCCAAATCTTAAATAAGAATTCAGCTAAAGTACATTGAATTTACCTCACGTGGGACTTGAGGTCCAGCTGGGACACACCAGGCATGTTTGCTTTTTCCCCACCCTCACTACTACATCTTGCCTACAACTACTTTTTCCATTATTTTTCAGGATTAATATCATTAACTAGTTCGTTGTCCATACATGGTATGGACTGAGGGTAAATCCAGGTATTGCCTCAACTCATCCATTGAAGTGTGTGTGTGAAGCTCTGCCATAAACCTGCTCAAGCTTCTGTTGTTTTCTGCAGGGAAACAGGTGTTGCACCTCATCATCCCAGCCAGGGCAGCAGCCACGTGCACAGGGCTATTGCTTCATTTGCCTGTACTTCAGGCAGAAATGTAGTTCAACTCCCATAGAAATCATCACTTACTAAGTAAAATGCCAATGCTGAAGGGAACATGAAAGCAATAAACTTAATTCTCTTTGAGCAAACACTTCCTTAAAGAACAGTTAGTGCTTTGTGGGAAATGCAGAAGATGAGTGTACTTGAAAGAACAAGTTTAGTAAACTTTAGATTTTATAGTGAGCATAGAAATACAATATTATAAAATTAGCTTAACTTCCCCCCTCCCAAAGTGGAGTAGGTATCTTTTAGCTGCATTTCTGTTGTTCTCTTCAAAAAAAAGATTATTAATCAGAGCATAGAAACTGCTTTATTCTTCCTAATAAACCTCAGCAGAAGAGGTTTCATTCACAGGCTAACATTTTTGATTTGACTATATATAAGGACTACTATAGTTTCGTTATCTAAAAAGCATTGTACTTTGACTTCATGTAGGATTTTAGACTTTGTTCAGTGTTACTATTTAACTAATGCCTCGATGACAGTTGGAAGCAAGATTTTGTTTCCTGCTGGGCAAGAGAAAATTTTAGGTGGGTATGGCCAGAGAAACAATCACACTGTTTCTGGATTTCAGTCTGTGAGAGAGCTGTGCTGCAAATACACACTTAGATTACTACTATAATGCAGGAAATTGAACTCCCCAAATGCATTCCTTTTTCCTCCCACCCTCACTTTTGGCCAGTTTACATTTCTTACCCAGCTCATCTCCTTACCAGACAAGGATCAGCGTTGATGCAAGAGTGAAGAGGAAACAGAGTCCTGGGGAGGGAGGAACTGCAGGAGGACCAGCTTAGTTCTGCTTTGCATGAAGTGAAACCACGAGGCAAGCAGCTGGGGGTGAGGAGAATCCCAAATTAACTTCGAGTTCAAGGCTTATCAGGCAGTGCCAGAATCACTTATTTGCAAGGAAAACCTTTGGATCTGATTTTTGAGTAAAGTTTTGGATTACATGAAGAAGCTTCAAGGTTAGAGGCACAAAGTTACAAAGGAATGATCTGCTATGAACATCCAGTATTAGAGTTTGGAGAGGGGGAAAAAGAAGGCCTCACGGGTTATAATCATCTTATTAGATTTTTAATTGACTGACTAGGTTATACTATATAGTATACATGGTTTTAGTACTGCAGGTTGCAGCCTCTCCTACTGCTTTCAACAGAGTAGAAGTAACCCAGCAGCCAGTGTGTGCCTACTGCACAGGCAAAAGGAAAAAACTTCAGTTATCTGGTTACTTCCAACCTTACTAGACTTCAATTTCCATAGTTTATTCATACAGTTTTGACATAAAAAGAAAGAAGTTTCATTACACACTTGATCAGATGTGGTTTTACTTTGTTTACTTCTCCTTTCCAGCAGCTTTCTGATCTATATCAGTTTTAGTATTCTCAAGGAATGGGGGAAAAAGCAAGAAGTCCTCAGCACACGTCAAAGAGTTTCAGAAGCAGATTCCTGCTGCTTTAGCCTAGTGCATTGGTATTTCTAAGGGTACTCACATATTTGTAAGTAGACTTTGCAGAGGCTCCTTCATACATACTGCAGTAGTTCTTCCAGAATAATGGATTCAGTCAGAGAAAGTTAAAATGGTATCTAAATATTAACTTACACTGCTTTCATTGGTTCAGTGTTTTATATAAGACTTCAGAATAAAAGTTTCCTTTGCTTGGTTTAATATATGGTATGGAAGAAGTTAAGGCTTCTAGAAGATATTTTATGAGGAACTTAATACTCATAGCAGACTTAATACTTGGAGGTGGATAGTAGATTTGGCTTACAGGAGCTGCCTAAAGCATTTAGCTTTGAAATAGAGTTTATTTGTCAGTGGTGTTTCAGAAGTAAACCTATCGCTTTTTGTTCTCTCTCTTAAGAAGAAGTTTTACTTCAGTTAAGTCCTTCTCCGTGCCATTTTCTAGTTTAATAGAACTAGCAAAAGAGAAGGACAGGAGGAAGAAAAAGTCATCCTCTTTCCTACTTTGTCACTCAGAGTTCTTCCACACTATCACCCCTCTAGGTCAGAGGCATTATTCAGTAATACCTTCTAGGGTTGTTTGGATCATTAGCTGCCTCATAGCCCAACTTCCACCTTTTATTTTGCTCTAACTTAGGAGACTTACCATTCCATAGGGCATCTTCTTAGGTCGTGGTCTTTTCTCATCCTTCCATGGAGAACAGTGTGGCAGAAATGGCTTAGCCCTTAGACAGCTCTTCCTTTTTAGGCCACTAACCTTCCCTGAGCCTACACTCCCAGTGGGGCTGGTGCTTTGGCTATAAATGCTCTTCGGCAGCAGAGCAGCACCTGCTTAATGAAGCAGCACACCCACTCACACAGCTGCTGGTAATCACAACTCTTTTCCAGGACAGTTCTCTAGAACAGCTAGCCTGGCTCTTAATCACCTGACTGCACTCATTGCTTTAACCTGGAGAGCTGGGCAGCAATTGGCACAGGTGCAACTCAACCCTGTGGGAATTTGGTTTGTCTCCAGGGGTCCTGAGAGAAGCCCGTATCAGCACTCCATCATCCATTTGTTGCATTAGTCACCACTGTCAGCTCTCCTAACAATTCAGCCTCCCTTGACTTGGCAATCTTCAGTATTTTTCTTCCCTTTGTTTCTCTTTTTGCTCTCTTTTTCTCAGAGCCATCCATGCAAACAAAGGCATAAAAGTGTGTCTGCTGTGAAGGTTCCCGATCTGAATTCCTGTGTCAGGTCCTTTTTGCTCTTGACATCACCAGCCTGGTTTAGCTGTGGGGTTAGGAGTGTTAATTCTGCGTTGGGATTGGGTGACTGGGGTAGCAGTGGGCAGCTGTCCTCCTCGTCAGCTCTCCAGCAATTTTGTGTTTCAGCTTTTACATTTAGTTCTAACAACCTGGTACAAGATAGTAAACAATTCAGTTTGCATTTAAACATAATCACATGCCCTCTCATTGAATTTTGGTTGCGTGGAGTGCATTCTGTTATCTGTGTCCTATCTTTGTTGATAAACCGTTTCTCCCTTGCCAACTAAGTGGTGTAGCAGCTGAGTATTCAGTGGTGCTTCCCCCAGTCTGTGCTGGTACAACTGAAAATTACAGGTGGTGTAAGC
This sequence comes from Phasianus colchicus, assembly GCF_987193195.1. Taxonomy (NCBI): domain Eukaryota; kingdom Metazoa; phylum Chordata; class Aves; order Galliformes; family Phasianidae; genus Phasianus; species Phasianus colchicus. The sequence continues at coordinate 14,345,311 of NC_143450.1, read as the reverse complement.
TCTTTTGAAAATGAGATGTAAATGATCGCTGTGTTAAGTTACATTATTAGAGCTGCACTTATCAAAGGCTTTAAGGTTGTCCAGCACTGTTTTATGCCTCTTAAAATTGCTTTAGTCTGACAAAACCATATCCCTTCATCTGACGTTTACCTCAGCAGGTTCTAAATTTGGAATGGGAGGGAGAAAGGAGAGGAGACGGTGATTTGCAGAAAGCAGTGATTTATCCAACTACTCCCTGCTGTGCAGTTTTGAAATTTAGTTCAGGGTATCACATTTGTGTTCTGTGGTAGCCAGCATGACCCACATTTAGTCTGGCTGTCAGGGCCTGGGAGATCTTCAGCTCCACCCGCTGAATGAAGGTGCACAAAGATTTGTGGGGTGCCTTCCCACATCAGTGCTGCACCTCACAGCCAGGACTGCTCCTTGAGCAGGGCTGCCCAGTCTGCACTTGCTGCTTTTTCTGCTGTGGGGTGATCATACGCTTAGGCTTTGCACTTTGAAATGCAGCAGTGGGAAAGGGAAATCTGTCAAGCAGGAATGCTGAGAACGGGTCAGATGGTGACACTGGCAGGACGGGCTCACCGATATCCTGTGCTAAAACCTTCAGTTGTTAAATCTCACCAGTCGTGTTACCGTGCATTAACAAAACCCACTAGAAAAGTATGTCATCCTCTTTTGGTAGCAGGGAGGCCATGTAGCGCTGGTACCAGCAAGTCTGTTAATTAGTGCATGTGATTGACTGTGCTCTGGGGAGTATTCGCATTTCCGTACTGAATGAGATTTCTGTCTCTAGTACTACCTGCTTTCGTTGTTAGAAAGTGGAGCACGTTTATTAAGTGCAGGAGATGCAGGAGGAGAATGCATCGGCTGAGCGAAGGAGGGGAACGCTGCCTGGAAAAGCAGCTCTCTGCATGGTGACAGCCTTTGTGAAAGGCGTGCTCATTTGTGGCAGTTTCAGAGGAGATGCTGTATATATTGTTTTGCCATCTATGATTGCACTCATTAGATAGCTACTACAAGGTAAAGTTACGTTTTTACCTTTCTGGTGGTTTTCAATTGAGTTTTACGTATTTTAATTAGCTTAGTTTAAAAGCGTAACACTTAATGATTTTAGCATCCTCTCCATTCCATAAGGAACCCATCCCAGCTGCTATTTATAAGCTCAGAGCTTTACCCAGAATTCACTTCTTAAAGAGGAATTTCTTTTCTCTGGGTGGAGTTGATACTGACCAGCAGTGGGAGTGGGAAAGGGAAGAGGTGGGAATCAGTAGAAGAGCTGTTGCGTTACAGTAAGCAGTTGGTGCTAGATAACTTTTGTTTTAATGAAGTCACATAATTAGCTGCATTTTGTTTTTTAATGCATTTAATAAATAATTTCCATTAAATAAATGGCAAGTAGGTCCAGTCGATGGCCTTGTGAGGATTATTGTTAATGCTCTAGTGAGGTGCAGTGCTTTTCTGATGCACTCAGTTTGCCCAGGGCTGAAGAAAAGACTTGATAGAAAGCCTTGCTAGGTGTGATAACTGGGTGTTATCAGGGTGTCAGCAGTACAGCTTCTTCTCTGCATTGCTCTTATGTGTTTTGCTCTAGTAATTGTATCGCTTTGCTTCTAACGTGTTTGTAAACATGTTTTGAGCTACTGATTTTTAACTTACTGCACATAATCACTTCTGTGCTTCATGGCTTGTGCTTCTTGGTGCGGATGCTTCAATTTAAGATGGGGAACTTTGCCGTAAAAGCTCTTATGTACGCATGGAACTGTGCAGTAGTGTATTTGGATTTGTGGTAAAAAGGATGTTTATTGGGACTCCTTTGTAACCTTAAAACATGCAACTAATAGGTAAGCTAATACAGTATTTATATAAATCAGGGTATGCTTAAGCTGTTTTTCCTTTTCAACTGACTGAATCCCAAATATTTTATTTGTGAGGTGAAAAGAAGGCAGCAATGCCTTTTTCTCATTCCTTCTCTGTGCACGGAGGTGGTATTGGTCTGCTGCCATACAGAAATGCTGGAGGGAGGGCTCTGCCTAGAGGAGTTTTTGGCAGTTCTCTTCCACTGTCCAGCTGGGCTGTGGTAATGAAGAAGCATTGACCAGAAACGTTTCTGAATTTCTTATCAGGAACGATGAGGAAGAGAGTGAGAGGGGTTGAGATCAGTTAGATGCTTAACAGTAAAACTTAAGAAACTGATCAGAATCTCTATGTTAGAAATAATGTTTTTAGACTCAGAAGAGTAGGCTAAGGCTTGGATTAGAGTGCTGTTTTCTGCAGACTTGAAGAATTGAGGATCCTTTTAGGGATATTCTTTTCTTGGTTGCTGAATTTGTGTCATGAGTTGAGAATTGCAGTAAGCCTGGAAGTGATGGGTAGACAAGAATAGTAGCAAATGTTTTCTGTAGATCGTACAAGGGGAAACGTGGTGGTGGTGTTGATCAATTTTTGAAGTCTGGTTGTTAAAGAATTCGGATATGCTTATAATTCTAAGCAGCTGTCTGACCAGCTAGGAGAATGGAAAGTCTAAAAGTTTCTTTGTCCAGCTGTGGTTGCTGGAGGTTTTGCTTCTGTAGGCCAGGAGACTGCGGTATGATGGGGTATTTGCAGAGCAATACAGGGCTGTACTCATGAGAGGTGTGAGGACAGAATGTTTGTGTTGCATTACAGACACAGTTAAATTATTGGGGGCTGGGGTTGGATTTTTATCTGTCATTCTAGTACCATCGGATCTCAGCTCCTCTGTTCTCAGAGCAGGCTTTCTCACTTATAGATAGATGCAGATTATCTTTACATATTTGGATTGAATATCCAGTACAATACCTAGCTGTGAAATGGAAATTACCTTTTAAAGAATTCTCACTCTAACATGTCATAATCCTTTGTCGTTTTGTATCAACAGGAATGCCCAAGGAAAAGTACGATCCACCTGATCCACGGAGGATGTACACAATTATGTCCTCAGAGGAAGCAGCCAACGGAAAGAAATCACACTGGGCAGAGTTGGAAATAAGTGGTGAGAAACTGGGGAATGATCCTCAGTCAAGATTTCAGTGCATTTTAAGAGCAGCCTGCACATTATGAGCTTGAATCAGAAACACAGGGAGTCTGAAACAGCTGTAGGAAAGACGTTCTAAGTTCGATGTGGTACATCCAGTGGTAAACTGGAAGAAGCAATAACAAACTGAAGCTTTAAGCTGAAATTTTGATTAAATAAGGAATTTCTTTAAAAGATTGGCATTTCTAAATGGCTGTTCAATAGAGAAATGTATAGAAAGCAAATAGACTTCTAATTGCGAAGACTTTTCCTTCCAGATCACTGAATCTGTGTCTTGCTTCAAGTGCTACATGTCTTTACATGTGAATATCAGTACTTACTCAAAGGTTACAGATGCAGAAACCTAGTTAAATGCTGCTTCAAGAAGCATTAATTTAGACTTGGATATCCACTTGGACATCTGCTACCTATGCAGAGGAAATGCATTAAGTAATAGCTCTTTCCTTTCATGCTTTGTGATCTCGCTATAGTCTGATTCCAGCCAAGAGAAACCTAGGTGGTGAAGAGAATATATAAATCCTTTCAGCACAAAAGGTTTCTTTGATCACAGTCACCTGTTTGCATTTAGAGGATAGGAGAGAGGGAGGAGTTGTTAATGCAATTTTTAAAAATGCAGAGAAATACTGATTTGTACTTGAGAATCTTTCAAAAAAATTCTTAATGAGCATTACAGGAGAATGAATCCTTGAAGGAATTGCATGCATTTGCCTTGCAAAGTAAAATGTGACAGTGTCTTTGTTGCATTAATGATCACACTGTCTTTTCCTTGCAAAATACTTGGTCATCTGCTACAGAAAGCCACAATTGCTTTAATTGCTTTTATTGAAATCTCAAAGCTCTTCGTAGCAGGCTTTTGTGTACTAGTCACTCTCTTGTAGCTCTCTGGCAGTTACACCTGCATTAAACATTTTGGTACCACGGTCTGCCTTCCAGATACACACGTATCAGTGTAGCTTTCCCCAGGCACCGAATGTGAGTAGTTTCATTAAATAGTGTTCTTCATAATAAAAGGAATTATTATGTGTATGTGTTGGTGTATTTATTAACGATGCTGTTTTTAACGCTGGGGTTTTTAAAGGCTTTCACACTTTTTTAACCTTAGAGAAACTGATGGTGGTGCTCTTCCTTCAAGTTGGCACAGTTAGGTGATTCTTAAAGATGAAAAAAGAGCTCCTCCTGAGGAAAAAAAAATCTTGGAGAGAAGAAATGTTTTGAGACCTTCCTCTGATTATATCTCACATTGTTTGCGTGCTGCGATGTAAGAGCCTTGATTCTGTAACACAAATCCATGTTTCCACCTTTCAGTTTATACCAAAATTATACCTTTTTAAAAAATCTCTGGCAGTGATGTATTCAGCTTTCACTTGAATGCCAGATGGAAATCCGTGTTCTCAACCAAGCATTTTGGTCATTCCAAATATAGTACTTCTATCTGTTCCTGGCTGGATGGATGCCACAGAACAAGATTTTTGGTTTGAAAGATGTTATACAAAAATAAGGGGAAAATTGAAAAACTGTCTTATATCCCAAATATAAACAGTAATTGAAGAAATGTTTCTTAGACGTCTATTAACTGTGGAGGAGATGGTCAGTAAATAGGTCTGTTGTTTTGTATGGAACTTGAGAAAAGACAAAAGCTCAGAACTTAAGTCTAGGTTGTTTTTTCACAATCTTATGTACAGTAGTGCTTAATTCTTTGAATCTATAAGATCAGTGATTCATTGATATTTTATTTTTTTTTTAATTTTTCTTTCTTTACCTTCCTTCCACAGGGAAAGTGAGAAGCTTAAGTTCATCGTTGTGGACACTGACCCATTTGACAGCTTTGCATCTCAGTGACAATTCCTTATCCCGTATTCCTTCAGACATTGCCAAGCTTCATAATCTGGTGTATCTGGACCTGTCCTCTAATAAAATCCGCAGTTTACCAGCAGAGCTCGGAAACATGGTGTCACTCAGGTATGTGAGTTTTAACAGGAGTTTAAGTTGTTCAACTATTATCTCTGTAGAAATAGCTTGGGTTTGGGCATAATAGTGATGTTCTAGTAAACAAAAAGCATAAACGAATTCCCTCTTCCAGATTTTTTCACTTGTTCTTCTGTTCTGTGATGCTCTGTTCTGATGTATGGCATCATATATATGTAATGAGCTGTAGAAGTGCTCAATTTGACAGCAGTCACCTGTTTTATCTCTTTTCAAGTCAGGTTTTCACTCCTGTGCATCTCTTTCCAAACTCTTTTACAAATCTTTCTGGAGTTATCTAAGAAATACTGATACACAGAAAATTGCCTTTAACTCATTGCAATGCAGGAAAAAGGTCCGATTAAACATTCACGGTTGTATTAACTCCTGTTTTTCCTATTTATTCATTATTCCTAATAATATTAGTTCTTATTCTCTGGGTTTAATAATGAATGCAATTTTTCTAAAATCATCTCTTTCCCACCTTTGCTATACTACATTCCTATGGAAACTAAGGAGGAAAAAAATATCTATCATATGCAGCTTTTTAACCGAATTTTACAGTGTTTAGCTCCTCAAGGTTTTCATGGAATGTTATCTCCTTCTGGAAATGAAACATGAGTAGCAATGAGATTTGTGTTACAGTTAAGACTGCAACATTTCATTTTGTTTGCAGAACACTGTTATGTAAACACATAAATGACATACAAAGGTAAATATCTACAAACAATAGTCTTCTGCCCTTGACCAGAAAAAAAAAAAAAAGCCTTATTGTTAGGTTAATAACCAGCAACTGACTTCATTATTTATAATTTTGAAGATGTTTATGGTCAGCTCTGTTGACCAGAGAACTCTGAGTCTAAGAGTTACTAGAATTTTATTGGAAGTAAGGAGTAATGGACCACCAGCACAGCTTTAATGAAACTGGAGGCCAAGCAAGTTTGCACATAGAAATATTAGTCATTGCATTTTATTCTACTATAGCAAAGACCACTGTGGTGGGGAGAATTAAACTAGCTGATGAAATTGGTACCAAAAGCTCAAATTCCAAAGTGGTTCACATCTCAATACGTATCTCTATCTCTACGATAACTTTCTTCTCTCCTTTATCTACTCCTCAGATACTGTAATATAGCAATCCTAAATTTACTGGTACATTCTCAAATTCATCTTTGTACTTCATCAGCATCCTTTTATTTTCATCAATCTTTTTCTTTCCTTCTACAGTGTTGCTATAAAATTAATACTGATTACCTGAAGTTAGCTTACCCTTGCATAGTCATCAGTAGTGTCAAAAGATACAGTGCCATCTTCACAACGCTTTCCCAACTTATTTTGACTCTCTGGAGTTTCAGCTCTGCCAAGTCCTAGACCTCTTTTCAGTAGAGAATGATAAAGCTCGTGAATGTGAAATGTGTAGCTAAGGCCTAGGATCAAACTAGAGTTCTATTTGTGACAAAAACGTAGCACTGAAATCCAGATCTCTAGACGTGAAGAACTAGTGCATTAATCCACTGCGCTCTCTCTGTCCTCAGTAATTGCAGCTGATCCATGATTTCTTTTCACTGTGGTGAAAGTGAAGAAAAATCCGTAAGTGCATCCTGTGTGATAGCGCTCTGCAGGTCTCAGCTGTGCTGTAGTTTTATGTTTCAGGCTGGCTCTCACTGCAGATGCTTCCCATAGATTCTGGGGAGTCGTTTAACCTAACGGTAATTCAGCACGGGGCATTGCTAATATCCTGAGCCACAGAAATAATTTGCGCTCTCACACTTTAGGGTTGGTAACAGGTCTTACAACTCCCACATCTGGAGAACTGTGTTTGGGCTGTATGGCAGAGCTCAGCCAAGGCTCGTGGCATCTCCCTTTTTACTGCAGGTACTTGAAGGAAGAGGTGTCAGGAGGAGCAGTTAGATCTCTGAGCTTTGAGGAAAGAGGAAAAATAACTGTAACATGCTATCTTGGAAAGCTCAGATCTAAAACAGATTCTCTTGATACACTTGAAAGAACTAGTGGAATTTGCTGTGATCATCTCTTCTGTACAGCAGGGGTTCCATGCATGCATAGATCATTAGAGAAACAAATTCTTTCATCCAAGAGAGAAATGGTGATTATACTTACTACTCTGCCATTCTTCCTTCTCTCTCATTTTCCACTAGAAGATTTAGAACTATGTTTTTTTGTAATTCGTATATAATCTTTTTATTTTTTTAGAGTTTAGTAGTGTTTCGAAAAGCTGTTGTAGGAAAAAAATGCTTTCTTTAATAAATAAATGCTTATTCTTTAATAAATTAGGAGCCTTTTAATGTCATATGGAATATTAAAAAAAAATAATAATTTTAAAATAATTTAAAAAATATATAACTATTTAAATGTTAAGTGTTTATGGAATTGCTGAGAACTGTTGGGAATGTTGATGTTTTCAGATATTTTTTCTGTAAATAACATCATAATATCTTCTCTCTTTTTTTTTTTTTAACCTGCTGTGTGTCTTGTTCATACTTAGAAACCCCAGAGTGACACAGTGGGCTTCTGAATTAGGCTGAAATACGTGTTTTCAAATGTAGGATTTTCATATTAAAAAGAAAACACACAAAACCAACTACAGACCAGGTGGTTAGGTGTGTTATAGCCTGTCAGTCAGCTGAGTACTGGCTTGCTGTTTCTAGATAACCAGCTGACTAAAAACAATCTCCTCTTTATCTTCCACTGCTTCACACCACTTCAGTATTGGTGAAACAAACCCCTCTATTCTTAGCACTCTTTCTAAATCTGCACTGAAACCGGGTGAGTTCTTTGGAAGTCACCGCTGGGGAAGGTAGAGCTGACTTTTGCAAGGCTAGAAGAAGAGATGTTTCTTTCTTTTTCAAATGCAATCTCATAGATTTGCTTCCTTCAGATTTCTGTATTGGAAATTGTGAGCGAAGTCTTCAACTTAGATTGGGATCACTTTAAGAAATTGGAAAGCTTGCTGAGAAGTCCATTTTTCTCTGCCCAATTGATTGGAATGTCAGAATTCCAGGCACAAATTCTGCTCTCATGTTTGTTCTGCAATTTTGGAAGTTAAAAAGGTGTGTTTTGTGTTAGGAAAACAAACAGTGGTGGTGAGAGACACAGCTCATTTTTTTGTGTGCCTGGAAATGCGTACACAGCAGATCAGTGTGCACTTTGCTTGTGTGACAAAAGCAAGCAGCTTAATGGAGAGAATGAATTACCTGGGAGCCATGCACACTGCTTTTTTTTATGAGGTGTAAACCAGTGTTCTCAAGAGACCTTAACCAAAAAGAATTGTAACTCCCTGCACTAACACAGTAATGTCCAAGCTCTAGTAGTACTACCATGGTCCTGAATTTTTTGCTTACTTGTTTTCTGGGATATGATTTTCTTTCATTTGGCCTTTAATCACAGCTGAGCTGTTTCACGGCCTGGTTTGTCAGAGCTTTTACTGCTTGATCACTGGTAGTTACTAAATGCTTTAGTAATTGTTAACGTTTATCATATTTCTGTCTTGTTAAGATGAGCTTCCCAGTCACCTGCTTTCCTCCCTACTTCAGTGTGATACCCATTCTGTCTGTGCGTGTGTGAGTACAGCAGAATTCCCCTAATGCTGTTCAGTGTTCAAGTTTGTTTATTTTTATTTTTTTCTTCCTATGCTGCGGTTTGTTAGTATATTGTTTCTCTTTTAGTAACTTGTGCTATAGGCTGCTGAAGACAAACCGAGGTCTGTTTTCAGCCCTATATGATTGTTACTCTGTCTACAGGGAACTACATTTAAATAACAACCTGTTACGAGTTTTACCTTTTGAGCTGGGAAAACTGTTCCAGTTACAGACTTTGGGTCTGAAAGGTATTACTACTTTTTCTTGGTATCTGTGCTTTGTTTAATGATGTCTCTCCTGCGATGTAAGGGCTGTAGACTGCTAATTCATGAATGTTACTGAGCAGCAATCCCAGATGTAGCTGCTTACTCTGCTTCTATAAACATTGTGTAGTAATTGCTAAAGAGAGGAACAGGAGTCACTTGGGTGAAATCCTCCAAGTGTAAAGAAGCTTCTCCTCTATCTGCTGAGCGAGAAGCTTTCTGTTGCTTGTGCAGGAGTCAGATAAGGTGCTTGTTTCAGTAACAGGCTACATTAGCAGTGTTTTGTGGGGTTGAATACCTGAGATTTGAAGCTTGTTAGATAATAGATTTAGTATCTTTTATCAGTGATGCTCGCTTTTAACATTGATAAGTAAATTCATACTAGTTCTGCATACTTCGTTCATCACTTCTGTAAATGTGTTTGCAGGAAATCCACTCACACAGGACATTCTGAACCTTTATCAGGAACCAGATGGGACACGAAGGCTACTGAACTATTTGCTTGATAATTTGGCAGGTACTGCAAAAAGAAGTAAGTGATCATTCTTAAAAGATCTATTCCTGCTGTGTAAAATAAATGTGATTATCACTTTTGTCTCTACTTCAAAATATTTCCATAGTGTCAACAGAACAACCACCTCCAAGGTCTTGGATTATGTTACAAGAACCAGACCGTACCAGACCAACAGGTACTGTAGTGCTTCAAGAAATTTTTATTCATTTTATATCAAATGTTGATCTCTATTATCTGCTACTACGATCTTTGATGCTTAAATTAACCAGTTGTCTGCCCAGTGCTGACAGCCAGTTAGTTGTAGTCCCATCCCACCTAGAACCTCTGCTTCAGATTCTGTTATAATTTCCTTATAATTAGCATACTCTTCACAGAAACTGAAATTACTGTCCAAAGTGAGTGAGTTAGTTGAATTGTAACGTGCTTAACTGAGCATTTGTTGAAGAATAAAAAATTGAAGACCATGATCATAATTCCTCAGAAAGGTAAAGATTTTTCTTTGAAGTTCCCTATGTGTGATCTGACTCCACGCTTTCTTGCTATTTGGTCTCAGGTTATGTTTAATTGTTTACTAATTTCTTCTGCATGAATTGTTTAAAATAAAGCCTTTTCTATTTATTAAAATGCAACTTTTCTCTGAAACAAAACCAAATGTTATGCTGCTGGCTTACTGTAATCTTGCCCCAGAATGTCTCATTATATCCCTCCCATTCCAAATCAGTGCTGAGAAGTAGATTTTTTTTTTTTTTTTTTTGGTAAATTGTAAGGTTTTTGAAATGGAAATAAAATTGTTTTTATTTTACCTATACTTGTGTTCTGTGGGAAGGCTTCCTTGCCCTAACTGTGAATCTGTGAAATTATGTGATCTGTTACAGCTGGTGGTACAAATTAGGATAAATTCACTAGCTATCCTAAGGTATGTAAAGTCCTCAAGTAGATTATCTAAAATCCATTTTGAAACTCCTCATTCAAGGCTTTTCCCAGTAATGCACCACTTAATGTAAAGTGTAAAGTACATTTTTCTGCTGTGTATTGTATTAACCTTATGAAGAGTTGTTTTGATTTTTGGTTTCTATGTACATGTTAGTAAATGGCTGCCAGAAATCCCAACCTGGAGGTAATTTATCCTCATGGAAGGACTGAAAGATGCTTTCATAGTGCAGGTGCTCCATTTTGGTTGAAGCAAATGAAGCATCAGTTCATAAGTGCGCAGAAGAGAAAAGAGAAGACGACAATTATATGTTTTTTTGTTGTTAGTCTATCAGTATGTAAGTAACATTATTGTTCTGCAGCCTTGTTCTCTGTCATGTGTTACAACGTGCTTTGTGATAAATACGCTACCCGGCAGTTGTATGGCTACTGTCCATCCTGGGCGTTGAACTGGGAGTACAGAAAAAAAGCCATTATGCAGGAAATCCTGAGCTGCAATGCTGACATCATAAGCCTTCAGGTAAAAGATATACTATAATTTCTTATTTCTTTTCAAGTCTCACTTGCTTGTTTCTCTGTATTAAATATGCTCGCTGTAAATGGTATGTTTTCAAAACCCTCTGAAAATAATAATAAAAAAAAAGTGGTGTTCAGAGCAGTATTTGCTGTTTGACATCAAAAGAATGCTTTTCAGCCCACACAGTTGGAATGTGAACCAGCAGCTGCTGATCAAAGAAATGTATGTGGGGGTGTCTTTGCGTGTGCATGTGAGGGGTGTAATTGACACGTTTTCAAATAAAAGGCTTAGAATAATCATAACTCTGGGGATTACAGAAATTCATTTATATTTTCTTCTTAAAATACGAATATTGCTCTCAAATTTGTATTCTCCAGTGTACTTAATTCTTATGTGGTTTTTTTTTTTTCCTTAAATCTAATTTGGAACTGATTTACACTTCTGAAGAGTCTAAATGATATCAGTCTTGTGTGTTTTGGTAATAGTAGATTCATGGTGTGCTGTGTTCTGACTTCATAGGAGGTTGAAACTGAGCAGTACTACAGCTTTTTCCTGGTAGAATTGAAAGAACGTGGTTATAATGGATTCTTCAGTCCAAAATCTAGAGCTAGGACAATGTCAGAACAGGAAAGAAAACATGTTGATGGTTGTGCAATATTTTTCAAAACAGAAAAGTAAGTGATTTGATTTATAAAGCCTTCCATTGTCTCTTGCTCTTTTTCACACAATTTCCTGGGTCATTCTAAAGTCAAAATAATTTGGCATTGCTCACCCCTTTTGTAGCTGTTTGGTATTAACAAGTCAGGAGTTCACTTCAAATACTGCCATTAGGCATTAAAGACATTCGCGTTTTAATTCTTATTTAAAAAAGAAAAAAAATCTCAAAAACTGAATTAAGACTGCAAGCAGTGGTCATAGCTTTCCTTCCGTGCTTCTCCTGCTTCCATTCCTCTGTGTCCGCAAAGATGCCACAAGCAATTATTTAGTTGCTATTAAACTTGCACGTCTGAACTAGAATCTTATGCAGGATCAAAATGAAGCAGTCTTTCAGTAGTTCCTCTTCCTTTTTACAAAATAAATGTTTTCATTAAAATCAGCTTCATATCATAGCTAGGAGAACAGTATCCTTTTGATTTCAGTTACTGATTTTTATGAAATCATAGGATGGGCTGAGGCTTTCTTATTGTAAGTGTGATCTTTAATTAAGAAGGGAATTTATCTGTAACATTTCCTTTGATAACGGTCTACTGAAGAAAGTGTATACAATGTTCCTCTTTCAGATTTACTTTGGTTCAGAAACATACCGTTGAGTTCAATCAACTGGCTATGGCAAACTCCGAAGGCTCAGAAGCTATGCTGAACAGAGTTATGACAAAAGATAACATTGGAGTTGCTGTGTTGTTAGAACTGCGAAAAGAATTGATAGAAATGTCATGTAAGTGCTGTTTAGTTTTTGAATGCACTGTATTTTATCAATGAAAACAAACAAAAAGCCAACTGTATCATCACATGAACCGTGTATCTTTTCCTCAAATCCTCTTTGGAAATAAATTTCTCTGGCCATACAGTGTTTAAACTTACATCAACCTGTTAAATCCAATTTCCTTTTTACTGTAACTTTGTGCTGAAAAAAAAAAAATGAATATTCTGCAGTTTGAGGGATTCTGCTTGGAGATGCATGAAGGTATCAGAGAGTGAGTTGATATTAGATTATTCCTAATGCTTAGAATCAACTAGAACACTTAGCACTTAGTAGTTACAACAGGAGTTGTGTAACTCTCTTAAACTAAATGTTAGTAATTCTGTTCAAACAGATGGTATTTTTTTCTCCCCTCAAACATCTTGTTTAAAATGGAACAGAGTTAAAGATGATAGTATTTTCTGTTGCTGACTATGCAAGGTAAATATTAATTTTAAATTTTAGCTGGAAAGCCGCATCTGGGGATGGAAAAGCAGCTCGTTCTTGTTGCTAATGCACATATGCATTGGGACCCAGATTATTCTGATGTGAAGCTGGTTCAGACTATGATGTTCCTATCTGAGGTAAAGAACATTATTGATAAAGCTTCTCGTAGTCTCAAGCCTGGTGTTGCAGGGGAACTTGGAACCATTCCACTTGTACTGTGCGCCGATCTCAATTCTCTGCCCGACTCTGGTAAGAGTACTATTCCTGTGGTTATTCTTTTTTCAGACTGTTTCAAGTGCGTAACAATCCAAATGCTAAGGTCTCAATTTTTGAAGGGATTTTTAACCCAGGGAATATATTGTTTGATATGGAAAGCTCTAAAAGTGCTAAGAAAACAAAAAGATGTGGAACTGCTTCTTTTGTGAGTGACTTTTATTGCCTGTGTAGTACTATAGCTCTATTTTTGTTTTTCAGAATCATTTTGATTGTTGTCTTAAAATACAGGAATGGAAAAGAAGAAAATATCTTCCAAAATAACTGTCAATGTTACTGTGTTGCTGATGATTGTGGGTTGTTTTTTACGATTGGTTTTAAGTACAAAAATGCATGTTCTTCTCTTTAAAGTTGCAACCATCAATCGTTTTCTGCTCTCAAATGTTTTAGGACTTCCAAACTCAATACATCTCCTATGAGAAAAGAATTCTTTAGAGCTCCTTAATAATGTGCAGATTTCTTTGACTGTAGCCAACTGCAGAATTCAAGAAAAGAGCAGATTCGGTTTATCCCTTCTTAACTCTTTCTCAGGTATCCAATCTGAGTGGTGGATTTGAGAGCCATCCCTCTTTCTTACTGTTGATTACTACATATAGTTATCTCCATCCCTAGTCCACCTTCCTTTTGGCCTCTACTTGGCAACATCTTAGCCATTCCTATCAACCCTGACCTGATGCTATTGCTTAGCAGTGCTGCAAGAGGGATTCTCTGTGATGCAAAGAGGGCAAGTATTGTCTGATTGTGCCTTCAGAACACTTAATCACTTCTTTTAAATCCTGAACCCTAACACATTTGTTCTGAAATTAAGAGGTGCAATCATAGATTTTTTTTTTTTTTACTTTTATTTTTTTCCAGACAGAATCTGTTCTGCTTTGTAGCCTCTTGGATTTCTAGAGTCATTTTAGCCAAGCAGTGTTGAAAGCCAAGATTTGTGTGTGAAGATGAGAAGAAGTGGCCTACCAAGCACCATGGAATTTTACTTCCATCTCTTCTATCTTCCCCAGCCCTCTCAAGGCAGTCTGTTCTATTTAATTTACTATTATTTCTCTAATCAATGAATCAGTCTTTGTTCTAGGGGGCATTTGCTCTTGAAACACATAGACGCTGTCTCACAGTATCTCTTTAAGATCAACTGCTGACTGTATTGTGTGTGCTTATATAAAGCAGAAAATTGCACATACAGCTCAAAGTAATCCATGCACACTTGCTGAATACTTGTTAATACCTTATTGTGTATCTGCCTCTCCTAATAGGTGTTGTTGAATACTTGAGCACTGGTGGAGTGGAAACAAACCACAAAGATTTTAAGGAACTGAGATACAATGAAAGTCTCACTAACTTCAGTTGTAATGGAAAAAATGGAACAACAAATGGAAGAATTACACATGGTTTCAAGTTGAAGAGTGCCTATGAGAATGGTCTAATGCCTTATACAAATTATACATTTGACTTCAAGGTAAGAACTTTGCTGTTGCTTTGAAAAAATTTTCCATCTTTAAGTTTTATTAGTGGAAACCCAGCTAGTTAATTGTTTAACAAAGAAGTTAATGTTTAGGTAGCTAACAGTAAGTTTACCAAGTTCATTTAAAAAAATTAAAGCATTTAGCAAACAGAATGCCTAAAACTTCCATCTCCTAGAAATCAAGTTTTCCTTTCTCATGTTAGTATTATAGTAGTTCTGCAAGAAAAAGGGCACTGTTATCCTTCCCTGTAAATAAGATGATGTATTTTAATAATCTAAGCTAAATGAAATAGTGGAATTTGGACAGTTAAGCTGCCAGTTTCGAGGAAATAATCCATGCTACTGCTGGAAAAGAAAGATGGCTCTGTTCTTCAAATTACATTTCTCTGATTTTGAAGCTGTGTAGGAGAATGGAAATCACAACCTCCAAAAGGAGAGCAGGAGTGATGTGGGGTGGAATTTTCACTTGTTTCTCTAATCTGTACTGGGCTACCCACAGGACAGGAAATAGAAGTCTCCTAAATTGAAGATAAACTACAGCGAAGGAATGATACCATTGCAGTTATTCCTAATACTGAATTCACCTTTTGTTTAGCAAAATAACTTGGGTAAAGATAATGTACTAACAATGCTATTTCCCTTCTTGTTTTAGGGTATTATTGACTACATCTTCTATTCTAAACCTCAGCTAAACATACTTGGCATTCTCGGACCTTTGGATCATCATTGGTTAATAGAGAACAATATAAGTGGTTGTCCGCATCCACTCATCCCTTCTGACCACTTCTCACTTTTTGCACAACTGGAGCTTTTGCTGCCTTTCCTGCCTCCTGTAAATGGAATCCATCTCCCTGGCAGGAGGTAGTTAAGTACATTTTAGAGGGTAACCTCAATCAAACCTGTACAATTGTAAAATCTGAATATAGAGGAGTGAGGTATGGCCAACAGGGATTTTTTTCTTAATGATCTTAATCTTAAATCTAATTATTTGCTAAAGACATAGTAAAAGCCAGGTGCTATCAACAGACATAATTCTGAGCCCACTATACTTTGTATACTGTCGACAGCGATCGGTGCATTTGCACCTTTCTTTAATACGTTGCAGTTAACCTTCCTGTTTCTTTTATCCAACGTGACATTTTCATGCCTTGAAATAGGGAATTGTTATACAGTATATTCTCTTTGCACAGTTATCTGTAGCACTACTTTTTTGAGGCCAGTAGGAACATCCACAGAACATTCTTCCGTACTTCACTCCTTCCTTTTTCAGACTTGTTTGTAAAATATAGAATTTGAATTTAGCCTTTATTGATTGTATATGAACAACAGAAAACCTGATTTATGAAATTTTGTACTTTAAAAAAAAAAATCAGATTTGGAAAATGATTGTATTGTAAACTAAGGCTAAATTTTTATCTGTTTTCATGTGTTATAAAGGCCAGCTCGTAAAAGAGGTTGTCACAGGTTTTCTCTGCTAACGATTTGCACTGTTAGGGTTTTGTTAGCCCTTTTGTACTACTTCTTATGTTCAATTGAGAACGTTGCTTTTAAAATCCAAATCTATAAAATCTCAGTATCTTACAGAGGACTAAATACATTCTATCTGATTTTAAAAAAGAGAAAAGCATGGAGTTCTCACAGAACATATAAGCTAAGCAGTGAATATAAGTAGACCTGTATGCATTGAAAGTTATTGCAGATGTGTATACTCTCAGATATTTTTCTCATCTCTAACTTTTGAAGTAAAATGTAGGGATACTTGTGTATAGCTTCCTCATTTCTGTTTTAATACCTGTCCTATCTCCACTGTGCCTGCTTAAATTTGTTCTCAACTAGCACTGCCTGTGCATGCAGAGAGAGCCTGTGCATCCTCTTTTATTTTTTTAAATAATGTTAACACTTGTGAAAATTTTATGAAGATACTTTTGTATAAGCTGTGGCATCTTCTTTTTTTCCTTTGTGAAGCATTGGGTATCACACTCTGAACATGTTCGGGTTATGGGTACACAGTTTCTAGCTTCTACTACCCATGCACTGCTTCTTTCAGTGTCATTGCACAGTGCTCTGTTTCCCACTAAGAATTATCATGTGAATTCTCCTTAGTTTGAGTGTGTTCCTCAGTTTCAGAGTATAATTCCTTGATGAAGAAAATAAAACCCTTACGTTTTCTATTGATGAAGCAGTGTAAAAAGAAATGCGTTTTCAAAACAGGTCCCAAAGACAATTCTTCAGATCATTTTTAAAGTGACCAAGTCTTATTTTTAAAGTGTCAAGACTGAAGTTGTTGTGTACCCTCAGTGCCATTTGTGTCACGAAGCCAAGTATATAAAAGCTTACAAATTTAACTTGTGTATTTGTATTCTAAAAGAGAGACGTTATCACCTCCTTCAACTAATACAACATAAATAATCAATGTAAAAAAGAAAATAAATGGAGATAGAAAGCTTGATCTTAAACAGCTTTTGTTTCAGCTGCGGGCAGGGAAGCAAAAGGACACTGAGCATTAAGAGAACTTTCTAAATATTAAGAATTTTTATATATATGGGAGAGTGGATTGGTAATAATGATTCAAAATTTTATTAAAAATTAGTAAGCACATAGGTGTGCTCGGACCGTTCTGTTTTAAGCTGAAAGTGAACGTGACAAACAGTTCGGATATGTGAAATGTACATTTTTAAATTGCAGTAGAAGAAATTCTGATCTTGAATCCTTGTCTGGGACCTGATCTCTTGGGGTTATTTTGTTTTCGTTTTAGTTGTGAAAACACCAAACACGTCCAGTTTATAATCAGTACATTGAAATGCTGGTAGTATTGCTGTAGTAGACTTAATGCGTAGTGTTATTTTTTTCTGTTTTTTTTTTTGTTTGTTTTTTTGTTTTTTTTTTTGTTGGTTATTATTATTTCTTTTGTAAAGTGTGAATAAAAAGTGTTTTACTCATGTTTCCTTAATGATGTCTTGGTAATGTACATCATGACAATTTCCAGTGAGGACGAGCCGATTTAGCTCGTCCAGCTGAGCAAACTGTTTTTCTTTTCTGAGGATCTGGATTGTGTAACTGAGTCCAGAAAGCTTTACAGAAGGGGAAGGGAAGCACTTACTCATTTTGTATTTCTTAGAGGGGGGATAATTTACTTTAATAGATGCTGGAGCTTGAGTGCACTTGTTAGATTGAAAAGGTTTGAGCTTTATCCAGTATGTGTTCTCTTATATTTCTTAGTCTTAAACATGTTTGAAATTATTACATCATTAAAATGTGGCCCGTTGTGCTTTTGGAGAGACAGCTGTCCCTGTTCAGTCACCTGGCAGCCTTAAGGGTCCATTTAAGTAACCATTTCCTTTAGCTTTTATACTAGTCTATCAGATCCCAACTAAAGACCCACTGAATACATTTAAGACACTCCTTTGACTTCACTGGGTTGTAACTGGACTACATTGGTTACTTGAGAGAGGAGGGAATGAGAAATACTCTGAATGCAGGGAAAGAACAGAAGGCACCAAAGCGGAGCTGAGATAAACTTCTAAAGAAAATACATCTGTACGTCAAACAGATGTAACTCAAAAGTCTCAATTTCCAGCTATAGCATAGAATAAGGCAATAAACCATGTCTTCACACAATCAAAACATTTGCTTCGTAGTTTTTGACTTAAAATGATTACTTGCAGTATTTTATTGGAGGTGGATTTGGGTGTTGCCATAATGTACCTTCAGTGTTCTTGTTGTAAAAGCACGTACTGCGAAAGCCACAAAACATCAGTGGGATTCGTTGAGGTTTGAGCAGGCTTTTTTCCACTTAAAATAGAGTTGACCATATCTTGTCTACTTGTATTTACATTTGCAAAGAATTCTGGGAATCAAAACGTTAAATTGAGCATACCTTTAGCTAAGAGAATTGATTACAGGATTGATTACAAGGTGAATCCACAAGTTTTAGAATGACATCAATTGGGAGGGATGGAGGGGGAAGGTGTCTAAGTCAGTGTCAGTGCATTTTGTAATTATTTTGTCCTTTTAGGTTTAAATTTGGCCAACACTTGGACAAAACTGAGTTTGTTTAGAACACTGTATGTAGGCATCTTTGGTGTAACTTTAGCAAGTCTCTCAAGTTCGGATGTTTTGTGTTTTTGGTTGGTTGGTTTTTGGTTTTCTTGAGCAGACTTAGGTTATTGTTTGCTTTCTCAGCCACAAGCTAAAACCTGTAGTAAAGACAAAATAATTACGATGTCATTGGAAACGGCGACTAATTACACTGTAAAACTTTAAAAATAGTAATAATCAGTTAACTGCATAAGTAGCAAGCCTTTCTCATCCAGCAGGTCACAGTATTTTTTTAGTATGTTAACTGCTATTCTTTTCTTTTGGTTGCATAAATTTGTAACACTTAAGTGTCTTGGTATGTTTAAGTAGTGTCTAAATAGAATATCTTAGTCTTTATTCACAGTACTTCTGTATAACGTGTAATGCACTGGACTAACTCTTGTTTACCATTCATGTAACAAAAACCAGCACATTATCTGCACTAAGCTCAAAGAATGTTGCATTTGTCTATAGGCAGCTCTTCAATAAGATAAATGGGAAACTGAATATGGTCTGATGGTAAACAAGGGCTTTTACTGTTCTCTTCAGTGGAACTTTCTTCTTGGTCAAATTTTAACTAGTTAGTATTATATTTATATACAGGGTCTTCTTTTTCCTTACCAATGTATTTTCCTACTCATAGCTGACCAATAAATCCAATATCTGTTTCAAACCTTCTTGAAGTCTAATTCATATTTTAACTTAGTTCTGAAAGCCTTTTCTCGAGATACGCGGTAGCCAAAGTAAATAAAGGATGCCAAAGGTAAAATGGAAGCAAGTAAGCAACCCGATAATCCTGGGCAGCCTTTCCTGTACTCCATAGAACTGAGGACCAAAACACTTTGAATGAGTTGGGCTTGGATTACAGATTCAAGAAGTGGTTAATAATGCCTCTAGACTTTGTGGAAAACACGTCCAAACAAAATATGAGGCCTGTTATCTTCTGATCAAATTAGACTGCAGCTCTGTGTCTTCATATCCGGCCATCCTCTGGCCTTCACAGTAAGGTGGGTTGTGTGGCAGTGCAGCAGCCATGGGTTTGCTCTGTGACCCATCTCCTTCCTACCCCAGGAAGCACAAGTCAGACTTGGAATCCAGCAACAGGAAGGAGTTCAGAGGTTCCTCTTTTCATTAATGTTCTGCAGAAGAGGAACAAAGTGAAGATTTTTTTATCTTTCTTTTCAGAGTGAGATTCAAGGTAACTTGTGTCCTTAATTTACGTATTTTCTCCTGCATCAGAGCATATGCAGGTTTTAATGGCCACAAAGGCTTCAGTGGCCAGAAGTGTGGTGTTTTGTTTTCTGTGCCGTTCCCATCCCTAACTGCA
Organism: Phasianus colchicus; assembly: GCF_987193195.1. Classification (NCBI taxonomy): domain Eukaryota; kingdom Metazoa; phylum Chordata; class Aves; order Galliformes; family Phasianidae; genus Phasianus; species Phasianus colchicus. Next base: position 14,325,432 of record NC_143450.1, on the reverse strand, counting down.
GAAAACAAAATATCTTTGCTGTGTAAAGCACTGAAGCACAGACATCTCATGGACACTCCTGTGTCATTTCAGAGGTCGTACTCTGTATGCTGGCCCTGCTTTTGACACAAATGGCCTTGTTCAGTATTTCTATGAGTGCCACACACCTCAGAGTGCTGACCTCTTTGTATTTTTAAAATTCAGAGTTGAGAAGCAGCTGTAAGTCCTTAACAGACCGTGAGTCCATTAGAGATTTCTGCAATGATTTCTCTTTGTATTTAAAATTCCCACCAACACGTTTGCTGTCTTGCCACTAGATGGTGCATGCAACACAGGCTTTATGTGCACAGGCGTGTTCTGAGAGCAGCACCCAGAAAGTAGGGCTTGTGGAATTATTCTTTAGAGTTCTTGCAGAAATTCAAGGCCAGGAACTAACGTTTTTCAGTTGGCTTGTTAGCATCCATGTCAATTTAATAGCGGTTTTATAAATACAGCTGCTATGATGGGAATTAAAAAGACCTACTTTAACTACAGTTATTTTAACACAGAATCTGACCAGACTCTGAGTTACTGTCTCATGTGCACCAGGTCCTTAGAGAGGGTACAGAATTATTTTATGGTGTGAGCTTTTCAAAATGGTGCAGGTGAATTCTGCAGGGCATTGCTTACCTACTGCTGTGGGTGGTGGAGATGTCTTGAAACATCTGGAGTTGATCTGGGTGTGAAAAGGCAAAAAATCTGAGAACAAGGTAAGTGCGAAGGACAAGAATATGGAAAAACCTTACATCCTGAAAGGGTGAGTTTTATACTTGCTTTCTTGCTTTTCATCTTGCCCTCCTAATCAGAGGCACTAATTGTTCATTCTCTAAGCATTCACTTATTCTGCATGGAAAGCAGTAAAGTTAACTAAACAGCAGGGACCTTTCGTGTGTTTGAATATTTTCTTTTTCCAAAATAAGCCCAGTATTCTCATGTATTTCCAGTTTTGAAAAGATAGGAAACTCTGTTCTAGTTAAATCTTCTGAGTGTGGCTGTAGACAGCGTTCATTTATTATAGGAATGTTTTGTGTTTATTCTAATAAACATACATTACTTAAAATAAAAACCATTGGGTTTTAATGGCCACAAGGGTTCAGATCTAGCTGATTTTTGATGGGATGCTTTTTTCTTCCTTTTTTCTCTCTAGTTACGAAGAGCTATCAGAGTACAGGCTGCTCCTTCTGGGTCAGAGTAGTGAGTTAACGGCAGTTTCTTTGCAGTAGCTGCTGGTATTGGTGGCTCTTCAGAAGCTGCTCTTACTGGTTTTTTCTTTTCTTTCTTCTTTAAAAAAGCAGCAGACCAGTTAATAGTTTGTGTTTTGGCCAGGGACACTGAGACTTGTACCTCAACTCCTGAACCAACCTGGTCAATGGGTTTGCCCATCCCAGCATCAGGACAGCATAGAAATGAAGGTCAGCTGGGGAGAAGTCTGTGCTGCTGTTTCTGACCTTTGACCACTGACTGTAAGCCAGTGGAACAGGAGAAACAGCTTAACTTACAGAAAATATTTTTAGATTTCTCGTGGGCAGAGGGAACGCGTGGTCGGGAAAGCATCCTGCTTCACGTCATGTCTGGCAATGTGATATCCTATGGTCGGGCTGTTGTTGCAAACATGTTGAACACCAGGCAACTCAGACCTTTCTTTCTCAGTTAGCTGTTGTCTGCAGTGTTCTGGGTTCTGTGGTGATGTGCTCTGGTTCCAGCTGGCGTGTGGGAGAGCATCACCCATCAGTTGTGATGTTTGGCTGCGAAGAACCGCGTTCTTGTTGCCAAGATTGTGCTCTCAGAGGTCAGTGGGATCACATGCTGCCAGTAACTAATAGCAGCTATATTCAGCAAAAAGTGCCATGCAGTGCTCAATGAGAAGAGCAAGTCAGATGTGCTTGGCTTGCAAACTACATTTAGACCCACAAAAACCCAATGGATAGGGCGAGTGTGTGTGCAGAGGTTGTGGCACTAAAAACAGGAATTCAGCGTCTGCTGAGTTGCTGCTGTGGTGTTTATGTTCCTTCTTGTACCCAATCCTGAGCCTTTGGCACGTCAGTACTATTTAATTAAGCTTTCACATTTGAGGGTGTCAAACTGTGGTCCCATCCAGTTACATAACTGCCAGCAGCCAGCCAGCTGTGTTGTTACATCGGTCTTTGTATTACTCATGTATCGCAGGAACTATGCAATGAATAAAGAGGAGGAACGTGCCCGGGGCAGCAGCAGCACATGCTCTCCTGTCTGCAGCACAGTTCCTTGCTGTCTGGAAGATTAGAGCCACCGCCACTGATCTTGTTCTATCTAAATGTTTCTTCTTGTAGGTCTGGCTGATCTTACAAATCCTCCTCTTCCCCTAAGAGTTGTTCCCACTCTACAGAGCACAAAAATAACCCCCCCCCACAAAAAAAAGCTGTAACTCGTGGAAGGTCGCGGGTGTCAGTGCTGCAAAGCAAACTGCTGCACACCCCAGCTCAGCCTGCTCTGTTGCCTGATCCATAGAGAATACAGGTCTGTGTTTTCTGTGGAAGTGAGAGGGAGCTGAAATAAGTTGCTAGCAGCTGCTATGCAGCCAGAGTGCCAGGGGTTGCAGCAGATAGGAAGGCAAAAGGAGAACGCAATGCAATTTTGCAACACGCATCCTTCATTTTGGAGCAGACCTTGGTGGGGAAGATTTGCTTCCTTGATTTTTGGCATCAGTTAATCTCATTCCTTTCAAAGGCAATGGGCATCCTCCGAATGGGAATGCATTTAAATGTTGCCATGTCTTCCTTTCTACCTGATACCATTTGCAGTGGGCTGTAGGGAGATGGTTTTGTTGGTCAGATATTACCCCACCTGGTGTTCTAGTTTGTGGTGTCATTGTTGACCAATCAGTTTAGTTAATGATACCTGTAAAAGGGGTGTACTTTGGGTCATGTTTCATTTGAGGCAGAAGCCAAGAGTTGATTTAACAGTTTCTGTCCTGGCAAGAGGCAGCATCCCTATGTTTCCCAAATCCTGCAACAGGAGGTTTTCTGTTACAACCCAGGTCAGTGCACAAACAGCAACCATGTTCAGCTCATGAAATGCATGGAAGAAAACAAGACGGTATTTATGAAACACCACATTGTTATCTTGGCACTCAGAAGTGATGTTAAGAGATGTGGTATTGTATAATTAATGAATATACAGACATTATAATTATGAAATATACCAAAGAGTTTAGCTAAGCAGGTTATTATACAAAAAGAGAATAGATAGAGTGCTTACCTGTGTCCTGGGCTCACTGTAAAACTCCAAAGGAGGGATTTCCAGAAAGAGATCCTTCCCCACTGGTAGGCAGCTCTTAAATGGGTCTAGGAGAGGTGGAGCCAGGATCCACCCCTTCCAGCAGCACAGGTGAATTGCCTTCACCTGTGCTTCCAGGGCTGACTCATTGCTCGCCTCAGGTGATCAATCAGAGGCTCAGGCTGTGATTCAGCAGTTCCCATACAGGTAGGCATTGGGGTCTCCTGCCCTGGGGCTTGGTGCTGTCTGCATAGGTCATTTTTGATTTATACCAAAGGAGAACAGAAGGGTTTGCCAGCAGGGTGTAAGGAGCCAGCGGTGAAAGTTTCACCTGGAGTAACAGCATAGGCTTTAACCAGGAAAAGAAACTAAATTCTGCATCACCAGCTTGTTTCTCCAGTTACATAGCAATCATTGGTTTCAAAATAAGAACATAGTGTCTTTGTGGCCTCATGGAAAATGTTTTCCATACAGAATTTTAGCTAGCATGAGAAAGTTTTGAGAACAGCAAATGTCTCTGAGCTGAAGCCTGGATCTAAGAGTACAGCTCACCCCGAGCACAGCAGCACCACTGCACGTGGTGGGCCTTCTTGGCACCTTGCTGGTTGTCTCTGGGTGGGACCTCGGGCCTTTGGGTTCCTCTTCTGGATTAAAATCCCTGCAGGATCTGAGCAGTTGCAGCTACTGATCAGCTACAGCTATGCTCACAGCTTAGGAGAGGAGATGGAAGATTCTCTGCTGCATTTACACCCACAGGGGCGAAGGAACCTATTGGACTTCGGCTGCAAGTGCTGCTATTGTAGTGTCTTTTCCCACAGGCTATGATTTTTGATGTAGGAATAGTCTCTTTTGTAAATTGATAAGTTTGATTCTTCAATGAAGATGTTAAGCAGCAGCCCTTTCTCTTACATCTCCCTTCTTGGAGCAGGGAGCTGAGATCTTGGTCTAGCATTAGGTGGGATGGTTGGTGGCCCTGCGTGTGGCAGGGGGGTTGGAGATTCATGATCCTTGAGGTCCCTTCCAACCCTGGCAATTCTGTGATTCTGTGATCTGACAAGGCAATTCTGCCAGACAGAGGAAAAGCATGTAAGAATGTAATGTTTTTCTTTGGCTTAAAAACAGACCCCTGGTGCAGAGGTGGCAATGCTGTGTGCTCTCTGCAAACCCCATGCACAGGGCTGTGAGGTCTCCTACTGCACTGCAGAGTGGTGCTGGGTTTTTGTAAGGGAAGGGATGAGGCCTTGTGATGGAGCCTGCTGTTGGGGGTGGTAGCTAGGGAGGAGTCTCCTCTAAATCCAGACAGTACCAGCTCAGCCCTTCAGGCAAGCACAGTGCTGAACATCTCCAGTATTTCTTTGACCCAGTTAACAAAGCACAAATGTTCCTGATCACAGGGCTGTCTAATCCTGTAGAATCCTGCTGAGTTTTGTCTCGCTGACGTTCCCTCAGCGACCGCCTCCAGGAGCAGCCCCTGCACAGCAGCAGGCAGGGCACGGCCTGTCCCTGGGAATCAAACGCCTCTGGCTCTTCCTGCGGTGCTGTGTGCAGACAAAGCAGCTCTGAGGAGCAGCAGCCGCCATGTTGAGCTGCCCCACAGCTCAGGAGCAGGCTGTGCCCGTGGCCTGGTGGCTGTGTGTCCCGGGTTGGGCCTCCTCCACCCTCATCTGGTCCTCAGAGGTATCTGAGGAGGTTAAAGTTTGGATAACAGTTAAAATTTCTTCTCCAAAAGAGTGGTCAGGCTGCCCAACACGTGGTGGGGTCACCTCCTCTGGAGGTGTTCCATGAACGTGGAGCTGAGGCACTGAGGGATGTGGTCAGAGGGCAATGGCGGTAGGTGGGCAGTTGGACGAGATGATCTGAGGGGTCTTTTCCGTCCTCAATGGTTCTATGATCTGATGATTCTAAAGGCCTTTCCCAAAGCTGAGCCGTGAGGCAGTGCTCTGTTGGGTGAGGTGGCAGGGAATGGACATTGTAGCTCAGTACCTCCAGTATAAACCAGTCTGCTCTCCCATGTTCCTGTCACCAAGGAAAAAAAAAAAAACATTCAACTAAACTCGAATGACTCGAGCAGTCACAGTCCAGCACCAAACTTGCTGTGGCAGTCTCCCTGCTGGCTCTAACTTCGCTTGACTGCCAGGCTGCACGGCCCTTGCTGAGCTCACAGCAGGCCGAGGGCCTTTCGGCGTGAGTAGCTTAAAAACAAAGACAAGAAATAATTGACAAAATGCTAACGCATGCAAGTAAATAAGCTGATAACTTCATTTCCCTCATCAGCTGCTAATAGAAATCTGTGCTTTAATCACAGCAGAAAATTGTCCCCATCGCAAGCCCATTCCAAAGCACTTACAGGCTCCCTTTGGTTTTAGATGGCATTTGGTCAGATGTTATGTAGCAACCAGATGATATTCCAAAAATGCCTGGGTTTTCTACAGCTCTTTGCAACAGTCCCTGGAAGTGCTGCCTCCAGGAGCTTTATTTCCAGGAAGGCTGCGATTGCCAGGGACATTGGATGTGAATTTACACAACGTGTATTTTGCATCACACTCTCTCTTGTGTGGGGCAAATTCAGTTACTCTTGAGAAGCCCAAAGCATGGGAAAAGGCCACGAGACCAAAATGTGGTGTTTCAGGGTTCATTGTTGCTATCAACTGTGATTTTGATGCCAGCCACAAAAATAAATGGGGGCTGTGGTGAGCAAGGCAAATGGCTGAGCCTAAAAAATCATCTAACACAAGACTGCAGGCTTGTGCTTTTTGAGCTGGTACATCTGAGATAGGAGCAGGAGGCCTCTGCCTGGGTACTGCAGGATGTGTCACTGATAGTGCAGCTCCCTGTGCAGTGACAGATGTAGCACTGCCTCCTGCTGCCAGCAGGACAGAGAGGCTTCCCTGCTCCTTTCATCTGTGTGTGCATTTGGCTGTTGTTCTGGATCTCTTTTATGCTTGTGGTTATTGCTGCAGATGCAAAACCATTAATCACGTTGCTGATGGGACATACAAGGCTTTTTTTTTTTTTTTTTTTCCAAAGCTAAGAGATTCCTCTTTAGTCACTAAATGCAGTTTAACTTCATTGTACACCATTTATCATTACTCTCCATTTGTAGAGGCTCGAAGTTAGCTAAAAACACTTTCAATGAGCATTAGGCCCAACTGTGGCATTTCAGGGCAAGGGGAAAGCTTGATGCACAATCCACACAGCTGCTAACCTATGTAGAGGGACCCCATATCTCACCTCGGGCTTGGATCTGATTCCCCTAAACTAGGCTGTGTTTTCTCTCAAAGCTTTAAAATTTTGATCTTTTCTTTTTCTTTAAAAAAGCTGCTTTTACACTGCTACCATGTTACACTACTACTACAGTAGTACAAAGAAACCGGCTTTGCTGACTTCACACAAGGGCCTCCTGCATGGACCTTCTCCATTTCCCATCTTGCCATTGTGTCCCCCCTTTAGGACAAATGTGTTCCTGACCTTTTCTGTTTCTAAACACATTGCATTGGTTCATGTCTTAGTTTCTGATCAGTGCAGCCTTTCTATCTGCAGAGAAACCCTATGTGCAGTGCATTAGCTCCTTGGAGTGCTGTGGCTGCTCTGCACTGATAACCAGATCCCATTAGCCAGGCTCTCAGAGCTGTTGCTTCCTCATCCTTGCTCTGAGCTGATAGTAACTGTTGTCCTTTAAGGCCCTCCCTTTCCTCTGCTGACGCTTCTCTGTGCTAATTCTGTTGAATTCACTTAGAGCTGGTTGTGACATTGATGAGAAAAGAAGGGGACAACTTTGTTTCTGCCTCTCTGTCTCTGGTTTTCTAATTTTGGTCATGGTTTTCTGTGTCCAAGTGAATTCACTGCTTGCAGCAGTAAAAGTCTGCATGACCACTTGAATGAATTTCTGTGTTAGCTACAGATTGCCTACAAGTTGTGAAACCTGAGACTGAAAGCTACAGGTGGGATTTGGATGCCAACATCACCTGAGCTTGTCTGTGCCTCTCTTTGCTGCACTCCAAAGCTTCTCCCCCCCGAGGGTTTTAGGTTTCTATGGAGCTTTTCTGGGAAAGTTTGAGGATTGCACCTGAAAGGTCACTCGTGGGCCAGTAAGAACAGAGAGAGCTGATTGGTGTAAGGGTTTTATTTGCTTTCTTGGTCAAATACGGTGATACATGCAGTTGGCACAAGACTTGCTAGGCACTGGTGTCTTAAACATGGACAGAAACCGAAACGTCCGCATAGCAATAAGGGCAAACATCACCTCCATCCCTATACAAACCCAAAAGGGAAGGGCAGAGGAGGGGGAGGCAGAGCCCATGCGGTCCTTGTTCAGCTCAGGCTCTCTATAGGCCCTAAAAAAGCTGCAGCCGCCTTCGCCTTTGTTCTTGCTGTGTGGTTAGTCTGAAAATGGAGATGAGAAGCAGTTCGGCTCCAGAGCGTTAATGAGTTTCAACAGGAATAAAAATATTTGAGGTAAGAGATGTGAGAATGAACAGTTCAGATTCGCTCTCCTTTTGATCCTTGAGTATATTTACACTTGTGTTGTACTGAGCAGAAGTTGCCGTCTGATTTAATCTACTCAAGGGTGTTTCAGAACTCACTTGCGAGCACTGCTATACCGGCGGCTTTGCGGTGGCATTTCCCATCCTGGCTGCAGTTGAGCAAACAGCCTGGTCCTTGTATCCTCTCCCTGCCAAAGGATTGATTTGTGGCAGTGGCAGCAATAATTGCACTAGCGTTACTTAGCTGTTCTCTCACCCGCTCCTCTTTGCAGTGCTGTGTGCTGTGGGACAGTGACAATGAGTGAAGGCTTCAGGAGATGAAATTGTCTCAGTGTGGTGGTTACAGGATGACCTGACCGTGTGCTCAGCATGCGGGATCCCACAGCAGCACTGCTCCTCCTGCAGACATCCCGTGCAGCATCAGCAACAAAGGGGTTGTCCTGGGGACTTGTTATGATGGTTATTTTTCTTCATGTATCGGTCTCACAGCAGCAGGCATAGAAAAGTCAGTGTGGTTAGTGTGGCCAATTTGGGGGAAGCACACAGAAGAGAAACAGACCTATGTGCACAGAGCTTGCTCAGCTCCCAGCTCTGCTCCCACCCAGCACAGACAGCAGTGCAGGCACTGATGGGAGCAGAGCACTGAGACCTTGATTTCTTGCAGGGCCAGGGCAGCAGCACCAGACCAGTGTTCGCAATGCTCACCCAGAGCTGCCAGTCATCTCCAACCAGGTTAGGTTGTGAAGTGAAAGTGATAAATTTTTGCAGTGCTAAGAAAGGGGAAAAGTCCCACCTGGAACAGTTTCAGTATTTTCCATGTTGTCCTCTAACAAATCCTCATCACAGGCTTCTTTATTAAAAATATTCCTTCACATGAAAGCACTAACAGATGACTGACCCAGTGGTATTCTGGTGTTGATGCAGTGATCTATGCAGTGTTTCTCAGTGAATGCATGTCAGTGAGGGCATATTTAGTACTGTCCAAGCACTGTTCAGAATGTTTCTTTCAGAATAACTGTACCCAAGCTTGTGTAACATCTGGCTGCTTGGCATCTGCTGTGAAATGGCAGTAGGTGTGTGGGTTGTTGTTTTTTTTTCCTTCAGATTACTTCTTCAAAACAGATGGCTCTTCAATTTTCTCCATGCTCAGGGCAGTTCAAGGCAATAGGTGTGGGGCAATGCTTTATGAACCACTGCCTTTCCAAAATGAGAATTAATTGCTGCTTCCTCAGAGGACTGGACTCCAAGTTGTCCGTTTGCCCACTGATGAGAGGTAAGATGGATCACAAAAGGTTTCCTGACTTGCATGCACATTCAAGCCATGTTTTCCACATAAGGACTCCAGGGAGAGCTTCTAGAGCACAGGGTGTTTATTTCTTGCAAACAACATTATTCGGAACAGATACTTTTTCACACTTCAGCAATGGCTGGGAGCAAACAAGCTTTTATCTTTGCTTCTTTCCACATGCATCTGTGCTCTGAAATCCAATTATGAATCACGGCTTTTTTAGCTGCTTGGAAGCACTTGGAGTATCTCTGTTTACTGGGAACATCACCCACTGTGTTTTTGTCACAGTGAGAAGTTTCTCTCCCTTCTTTTTCATCAGCACCTGCTGCCTCAAACAAACCCTGCCTCCTTACAGAGCAGTGCAAAACCTGATTTCCTAGTAGCTTCCCTCTGGCTGAGCACAGCAATAGCTCTTCAGCGTTAATAAACCTGGGAGCATCTTCTTTCTGACTGTGATTGCTCCCTACAACCACTCCCTCATCTTTTCTGAGACACCTCAGCTCTGAGCAGAGCGTTTCTTTCTGCATTGGCCTTGGAGAGGGAAACCTCGGAAAACTAAACATCCGTGGGAAATGTAGTTTCCCTGGGGCTTCTTCTTTCATGGCTGGGAGACGAAGGGAGCCCAGGTGGCTGGAGGAGGTGCACTGTGAGGAGTCAGTGCTGGAGCTTTTGGTCCACAAACCCTTGGAGGAGCAGAGATTTCCTGTGCGCCTGTAGATCTGTGCCAGGGGATCCTCTCTGGACCAGAAGTTGGCTTCTGCATCATCAGGAGCAGACATAGCTTTTCCTGGTGGCATCACATTTGAGATGAAATTGGTCAATTTACACACTGACGTTTCTTGCTGGGATGGGGACCATGACATGGCTTCCAGAGTCTGCAGGATTCTTCTGTCCTGAACCCTATGGCTGCTTTCAGGAATGCCTGGGAAGGTGGGTCTGGCAAGGTGGCAGATAGATTGAATGTAATCATCGCTAGAGTACAAATCTGGGTTGGTTGAAGTGTTTGCAGCGTGCTTTGGATTGTTGTTTAGGTCTTCCATTGCCTCCTCATGGGTTTCGCAGATGGTTGGGAGAGGCTTTGAAACACTCAGTCTTATCCGGGGAGCCATGGCTGCAAAGACGGACAAGGTAAGGTCAGCATGGGAAACACGGTTGTGGTAAGGAAATCCTGGGGTTGTTTCTCTGAAATCTGTGCTACTAGATCCACTCAATATTTCATTGTGGCCTAGAGTGGTGTTTACAGAAGCATCACTCTATAATGCTGGCAAGATTTTTACATCTATGATTTCCAGAAGAGCCCATAGGTACAAAAGAAGCCATGTTGTTAAATGCAGGAGAAAATAAAAGGTTCATTAAAAATATTTGTGGGGATAAGCAACTGCGCTCCCTTCTGAACTACTGCACAGTTACCAGCTACAGCAGTGCCCTGCTGGAGCACCAGCTTGTCTCGTGTCCAGCCTGTAACCCCACAGGACATCTCCTCTCCCTGTTCGATCCTCAGCTGGCCCACTCACTGTCACAGGGCCCTGGTTTACACTTGGTCTGGTCCTGCAAGAGCTGATCTCAAAGGTGGGGAGCACCGTGTGGGTGGCACAGCATTGCAGCCGGTCTGCTCTACAAGCCTCAGCAAGGCAGAGGTGGCAATGTACGAAGTTTTGGTTTTGTCTCTACCAGTGGTTCATAAATTTAATTATGGGTTGCTAGAGCCTTACCTAAAGCTGATGTAGCTTCATGTCCTTTTTATGCATATAGCAGTCCTCTACTCTTTTTTAGGCCAGCCTTCCCACTGGGTAGGTAAAGCCCTTTTTTTGTAAATATTTCATCTTGCATTGGATGCTTGCTATGGGGATTATTTCATTTATATCAAAACAGTCTTTCCTGTGTTTTGTTTAGCTCACGTTCTGGCAGAAATGACCACGTTGCCTGGATTCTATTTTTTTTTTTATTATTATTATTATTATTTTTTTTACTCTCCTATCTCCAGTGGAATTCGTATGTGAATAATCTGTCAGCACCATCCAGCCTGGCTGTGTGATTGAATACAAAAGTGCTCTGCTTGCTGTTGGAATGCTCACTTGTCACTGCTGGAAGGAAACCCGGCTTTGCTGAAGCTCTGCAGGGCCGCAGCTCCCACATGCACACAGGGAGCACCCAGGTGCCCAGCCCTACCTGCATTGCTGCTCCCAGCTTCCCCTTCGGGTGCTCCTGGCAATGCCAACCAAGGTGAGATTTGCTGACCTCAGAGCGGGAGATGCTTCTTTTAAATCTCAGGGCCTGTTTGTTATCCTTTCTTTATTCCATACAATGCTCCTTTCCTCTCACCTCTCTAAGAACCAACGGGAAGGCTTGTCCCCCCTCCCAACCCAGCACCAGGCCTGCAGCACAGGGTGCCCCATGGGCGCATCATTAGCTCAGCCCTGCACAACTCATTAACAGAGCCCTGCCACCACCTCCTTCCTCCTGGAGCAAACAGTGACTTATGGATGGACAGCACAATGCTTCCACTGGGATGGAATGGTTCCAGCCCAAATGCCATCCTTGCTGCTGCCGCACCGTGCAGAGGTCACATCCCTATGGTCACCTGCAATCACCCACTGTCACCTGTCAGCACCTGCTGTCACCTGCCATTGCTCATCACCCCCTGCCCCCACCCATGGCCTCCCGGCCCCCAGTACCACCTCCCAGCTGCCGCCCACTCCCTTCCCACCTGTGCCCATCCCAGCCGTGCTGGGCACAACGCTCCATGACCTGATGCCCTGCCCTTACCTGAGCCGCAGCCCCTGCGGGTGGTGGGGTACCTCCCAGCTCCGTGCCCTGCTCTCTCTCGCCCTGCCTTCCGTGCAGGATACGTGCTGCCTACAACTAACCCGTGCTCGCTGCGCCCAGTCAGCTGATCCGGCTGCCTGTTTTGTTGTTGCTGCTAAATATAGCCTGCCGGAGCCCTTCCCTGCTGAGCCTGCTGTGATGCACGCAGCCGAGCAGCAAAGCAGCCGGGCGACAGGAGCGCACGCGGCTCAGCTCCGCGCTGCATCGCTGCACGCTGCTGCTGCACGGCAGACACGCAAACGCACTGCAGAAAATTGCTTTGCGGGGAGTGCTGGCAACGCCTGACCTGCAGGGCCAGCGGGGTTCCGCAGCGAGGGCTTGTCTTTGTGTTCTGCCTCTACGCGCCTCTTGTGTAACTCCAGCATATCCTCTCGTGTGCTGGGTGACGAGCTGAATCGTGATTTTGCAGCAGAATCCTCCCTCTGCTTTTATTTCTAAATGCTGTCCTCAGTAACTGCCGTGAGCGAGCTGCACTGCAGCATCCCTGTACTCCCTGACCCGGCTGCTCCCTCACCTGGCCTGAGCTGCTGGGAGGGGTGAGCAGAAGAGCAGAATCCCGCATTGGAAATTGCTGCTTCAGTTTTAGTACAAATGTTCTTGGTGTGGTTGGCATTCAGGCCAGAAGCTGCTCTGGCAGCCAGTTTGGTCACCCAAGTCTGTGCCCATCACTCAGATTCTTCCATTCTCCCTTGTGCAGAGAAATAAGCTCCTCCAAAGCCTCTTGCATCTCTCCAGGCTGTGCTTCCAAGCAGAGATTAGTTGTTCTCTGCAGCTGGCCATTACTTAGCATTTAATTATCAAAGGTGTGTGAGCTTCAGCTGCCTGTTTCTGATCCCGCACAGCTGAAGGAAATGACCTTCAGCCTTCCCGCACCAGTTGCCAACAGCAGTGCCCAGCTGGTTGTTCTCCAGTAACAATTCACACTTTAACTTTCTCCTTCTCTTTAGGCTTCTCCAACAAACTGCCAAGAAGAAGAAATTGGGGCCCTCACTGTGTGGGGTTAGGTGAGGGGTGTTTCTCTGTGATACCAGGCTAATAATACAGCCTTACAGTAATAATCCCTTCCATTTCTTGAAGTAAGTTTCTACAGCTGTCTGGGGTTATGGTAAGAAAATTGCATTTGTTTGAATGCTTGTTTGTTTCTTCTCAGAACTGCCCAGGGTTTTCTCCAGTGCTGCCAGGTGCTGCTCTGATGAACCCATCCCTCTCCTGCTCTTCCCCAGGTGAGCACAAGGCATCGGTTCCCCTGGGTGTGTGAGAACCGAATGGGATGAACAGCAAGACAGTGAGGGAAGCAGTGCCCAAGCTGCTGAGGGAAACAAAAGGTATTGGCTTGGTTGTGTCTGAGATCTGGATGATGTGCTTCTCTGTTTTTCTGTTGTTAGCTTTTTTCAGATGTTCTCAGTCTGGGGGAAAGTTGTCTTAAACTGGTTCAGCAGTAGGAGGTGCATCAGGGTAAATAAGCAGCATTCCTTCAGGCATCTTTGAACTTTGCTGTGTGGCTAAGCTGCACTGTGCAGGCTGTGCATTTCCAATGCTCTTTGATAATAACTTTTCCTTGGACTGTGGCAAGGAACTTTTGTTTGAGCGGAAAGAAAACATCACTCTGTTTTCCAAAGCAATGAAGGAGGTAAGAAAAAGTAAGAGAGGAGAGGCCCCTGCGGATTGGCGCGGCAAAGTGATGCCCACATGGGTGCCAGCCACACTGCTTGTGGGAATGGACTGCAGGTAAACATGGGGTGAGAGGCTTGGGCATGGCTGGTAGTGCTGCCACTCTGCTCCTCTGCTAAAATCGTGTCAGAGTGTCGGGAAAGGAGCACTCCTCAGCACTCAGAAGCCATGGCATAGAGAGCTGCTGCTTTCTTCTGTCTCTGTCATTAAAATTTCAAGAAAGAAAAGGAGTTCAACCTGATTTGTGCTAGCTTCCTGATGATTTGTGCTCTCTAATTATATCCCCCAGCCCCTTCACCTCCCGTGTGTTGCAGTTGCTATGGTAAGCAGCAAAGATTGTCCCATGAAACATTAATGGGCTGTTTTCCTATTAACTTGATGGAGCTGGGTTAGAGATGTCACACCCGCAGTTGTTGCCTTGGCTGCAGCTCACACAGGAACCAGCAGCAGCTGCTTGTGCAAACACCATCACTGATGACAGAGATTGTCTGGAAATTACCAGGTATTTCTTTTGCAATCAAGGACCTGGCTGCTGCACAGATGGAGTGTTGTAGCCCCTCACCATTTGGTGCAAGGCTTAGCAATCTGTCTGCTTGGAAACATGGGCGCACTCATTTCAGAAGGCCTTGCAGTGGCTCTGAGCAGTGCAGTGCTCACCTTTCCTGGGACTTGGCTCAGCCTGGGAAGTGCCCCCAGGAGAGCCCTCTCAGCATTTTCACTTCATGCCAGGCTGTGCTTTACCTGCCCAGCACAGAGCTCAGTGCCACTGTGCACACCTGGGTGCAGTGCCTGACCTCTTTAATGTGTTTTGGTGGCTTGGAGAGTGCTAACTCCCACTTCCCCTGGAAATCCAGCACAGGATATTTATTTGAGAAGATATAAATATCAACTTATAGCATTTCAGTTTGGCATAATGTGGCCTTGTACCTTTGTACGTGTGTTTTCCATACCTCATTTAAATTTCAGATGTGTATCTCCATAAGGAGTCAGTTCTTTCTCCCAAAGCTAACAGACCAGGGCAGTGGTTCCTGCACAGATTGCGAGGTGTTCCTTCTGCACATGGTCAGACACAGAAGGCAGAGTTTGCACAGAAGCTGAGACCCCATTTTGCAGTGTGGTGCATAATCTGGACATAGAGCTTATAGCTTGCTTTTGGTGAATCCATCACACATGCTGGGTTTGCCTTTGTGCAGCCAGATGTGGCTTTGTGCTCAGAAACAGGCAGTGCACACCAGTATTTGTGGGAGCTGTGGGAATAGGATCCTGAAAGGACGTTGTCCATACAAACAAGGCAGAGGATACTCCCATGGGTATCTTTAAGGATAACATTTAGGGAAATGATGCTCTGTGGCTCTGAAACCTGCAGGGGCTAGAGCAGCTCCAAGGCTGCTGTTGGGAAGTGCTGCAGGCCCTGTGCTGGTGTCACTGGGCTCCTCTTTGGGCTCCTCTTTGGGCTCCTCTTTGGGCTCCTCTTTGGGCTCCTCTTTGGGCCCCAGGTGCTTCTCATGTCTCAGAACTGGCACAGAGGGGCTCAGAAGCTGGCACAGGGTGGGAGAGGAAGAGGAATCTTCTTGTAATTGTCAGGTTTGGGCACTGGTGACACAGAAAGACTGCAGAAGGGCAGCGTGCAGGATGTGCTGGGAACCCAGTGGGTGCCTCTTGTGTTTGGGCTGTGGGTCTCCAAACTTTGGGGTTGCTATCAAAATAATTGAAGTCTACCTTCTTCTAGTGGAAGCTCATTTTTACACTTTTTCCAGACAGTTACTTGTGAGCAATATTCCTGCATCCAAACTGAAACCCAATTAAATATAACCTTGCCACAGCTGTACATCAGATACTGTATGAATTGTCACGTGAAATGAAATCCGTGTTTTGTCCAGTCTGCTCTTTTACCAAGACATTTAAATAACTAAATGCCTTTTCCACATGGAGGTGGTTTGTCACCTGGTTATAGACGTTGGGCTTCAGTGCACTGCATGGTGCTAACAGGATAATCAAGGCAAGCAGGGATCTTTCAAATCCTCAAGCAACAAAGTTCAATTAGATGGAAGAGATTCAATTATGCTTAAAAAGAAACCTGGCTATGAGCATGCAGGATAGGGCAGGAAGATGTATGCAAAAGCATTTCATGGAAAGGTAATTATTTTATCAACAGGAATTGCAAAGCAAAATTGGCTCATCAGTCCCAAGTGGAATCTGAGTAGCTGCGGTTAAGGAGATGATACATGGACCAGACTGGATTCCAGCAGATGCAAAGGATGAGAGCCTCAAGCAGCTGTAAGTAAAATTTGATCGATTTCCATGCAGTTTTGGGCTTCATAATATTCATCAAGATAAAGTGTTACAAATTGAATTGCTTTTGGGTCTAAAGATGCTGTTTCCTCCTCCCCAGCATCTCTGCACAACGTGACTTCAGTAACAAAAAGCACAGGGAAAAGTCAAACACTTTGCAAAAGAACACAGACATTTGAATTTAATAAATTATAAAATTAGAGATTCTAATTTGTATATACACTTTTAATATACAAAAAAAGGCTATTTATTGCAGTTTTCTGTTAAGGTATATGTAAGTGAATGGAAGTTGCATATAGATACTCAGATGAACATAGCTAATACTGCATTGTAGGTGAGTAAATACGACATTAAATGTGTTACGTACTAAAATAAAACATAAAACCCTTTGAGTACTGGAAAAGCACCATTCATAAAGTTCTCAAAATATCTGAAAGCATTCTATGGAGATGTTGTGAGATTCTAAATACTGAATGGATATACAAATACAAAAAGTGATGCGTTCATAATAGATTACAGAAATCTGTAAAGGAATGTTGGTGGAAAAATGGCAGTAGATTGGAACCAAAGAAAACAATTGGTTTATTATTTTTTTTCTGTATGTGAGGAGGTAACACTTGGATTTTAAGCTTAAACAAGGAGAAAAATGGTAACGTAGAGAGTTGTGAATTGTATGGCTTGGATATCAGAAATTGCATTGCTTAATGGGAGTACGTTTGCTTTAGTTCTCAGAGCTCTGAGGCAGTCTCTGCAGGACTATAAATCAGTTTACTTTACATTTCATCTCTTTAGTTTCTGGGGAACGAGTTAAATTAAAATATTAATCTGCTTGTTATGTGTCAAAATGCCATACTCAGGCAACAGCAAATGGTGAAAGGTGACATGCTGATGATGCTCTTTCCCAATCACAGCATTGTAGGAAAGAGGATGCAGTTGTCTAAGTTCAACCAACCAATAAATGACCAAAATTTCCACTGCGTGACAAGGAACAAGTACCAGCTTACCCAACCTATTGGCAAGTGCTGCTTTTTCTTTCTCAAAAGAGCTCTGAACTCTGCTTTCCAGTACAAGAATGGTACAGGTTCTTAGGAAACTACCATTCTAAGGAATTGCTGAAAAACATCTTCTGAGATATGCATGTCAGCTTGAAATGAGGGCATCTTTCCTTGTACAGAGAGACTGTAAAGAGGAGGCAGCTGGTGCTCCTGCTCCAGGAGGAGATGGGCCAGCCTGTGTCTGGGCAATCTAGACTGAAGCTGCTCCTACAAATGTCACTTCAATATTCCCCAAATAGCAGCTAGAAAATTATTCAAGAGAATTAAAAATAGCAAGAAATAAAAAGGTGAGATTGAAAGAGGAGCGAGACTTCCCTGAATGCAAGTGGCATCAAGCATTGTGTGGAGTCCCCTGCGATCACCAGGTGAGCACAGCACTGCACCAGCTTTCTGGGAGGCTGCTCCCCATCCAAAACACAGCCAAACTTTCCACTTTATCTGCAAAATTGTCCTTGGTCTGTTTGCCTGAGAACAGAAAAGGCAAAGCAGTTAAGTTCCCAAATCTTGATCAGCTTTCTGAGTCCTCAGAGCCTTTGCAGAAAGGTCACTTGAATTGCACCAAGTAAATTCCTGCCCTGCTTGCTACTGAGATGCAACTGGAAAGTCCTTTGGAAGGAGGAGGCTACTTGTAAGGCAGCATCTGAGCTGTGGGTGCTTCCCCACATGCCATTTCTTCACCCTGCCTGGCTGACTATGCCTATTCCTGATGCCAAGGAAGACCAGAAGCTAGGACGTGTGTTACCTCAGGCTTCTGTAGGCTGGCAACATGGATCTCCAGAAAGTCACAGAGAGGAAAACAGGCACCAAGCAGAGAGCAAACTCCTCCCTCCCTCTTGCTCAAGTCCAAGCCCCAACCCTTCTCCATCCTTGGGTTTGGTGGGGCTCTTTCCAAAGTTTATCATATGCTTGGATGTGCTTCTAGGCTATGACAAAGCCTGGGTTTGTTGTTATTTTGTTTTTAATTTTCCATGGGCCTAAAAGCAGGATAACAACAGGAAAGGTAAGAGATGAGTTTAACAGCATCTGTGTAAAGGAAATATGAAATGTGAGAAATACTCACTATGGCCACCAGCTGTCAGCCCAACCCCAAGTGTGCTCCTCCTGGGGCACACAGCAGGAAGGATCGCATCAGCCCTGCTGTGCTTCCTGGCTGTTGTGTCCTTCTGTGTAACTCCCACCTCTGTACCATCTGTGCTACTTCTAAACACTCACCAATGCACCAACACAGTTCTCATATGAGGGGACTCAATGTCACACCTGCTGAACACTTCTCTGCTTCAGATCCCTTCGCCAGGCTCTTTTCCTAATCCAGCCTCCTGGCCTTCCAAGGCTTCTTACGACAACCAGTGCTGCAAAAACTGTTTTTTCTTGACCCTTGAGGGCACGTTTGGCCATGGCGGTTGGATGAAGGAGGGCTGCCCCAGGCAGGGTCACAAAGTGTACAATGCTTCTGAAGTTCTTCGGCAGCAGTAAGGCTTACAGGCTGTCAGAAATCTGACGGGTCTGATGTCCACGTGGCTGCGTAGAGGCTTAGAGCTGCCTTTGCTTCAAACTTTGAGCAGCTGCAGCCACTGTGATAGCTGGAGGATGAGGTCTTATTCTCACGTTGGAAAATCTGAACCAGGGCAGCGTGGTAAAAAGAGGATTTGGGGGAAGCTGGGGCTCTGCTGGAGGCTGACTAGCAAAGAGGAACCGAAGGGCAGAGTCCAAGTCTGGGGACATAAGAAAAGCTGAGCTGCCCCCTGCAGAAGGAAGGGCAGCAGTGCACGCTGCTGTGACCGGGAGAGTCCCGGGCTGGGGAGAAAGGACCATTTCCTCACCTACTTCCACAGACCTGCTAAAACTCGCACGCACTTCTGCTCTCCACAGACTCTGCACGGAGCCTTCAGTGCCTGATTTCCTTCCTTGCTACACTGTTGGGATGGCAGAAAAAATTCTGACGTTAGATGCTAAAGGCTGGTTCACACCGACCTCCCCATCACCCAGAGTGATCCCCAAACCAAACAACTGGTCTGAATTTGTCTTCTGATCTCCAACCAGGAATCTGGAATGACTGGTGAAAACTATGATGACCCTGAGGGGAAAAGAAGTACTCAAAGGGTTCTCAGGTTCCATATCTCAACGTTTCCAGCAGACCTGGCACTGCATGCATGTGCATGAACATCTAGATGTAGGGCACAGGGAACAACTGTTCACTTCTGTGCTAATAAAGCCATCTGAAGGAAAGGAAGAGAATTTTTTAAAAAAATTATTTCCTCAAAAATAACTTTGTCCTATGGGAGAGAAAAAAAACACGTTTTCCTAGTAAAGCACCAAAGAAAAGGCAACAAGAATCCTCCAGTCATCTTTAACTTAAACAGCGTGTGGGTAGAAAAAAGTCAGGTAACAAAAAAAGCACCAACCAACAAAGATCACTGAGGCTGTTGCATGATATGAATGGATACCTGTAAACACAAAGACTGGGCTGTCAGCAGTCCAGTGGCAGGACCTGCACTGATACATGTATATTCAAACTTTTAGGAGAATCCTTTGAAATGTTTATGGAAACACATAAGCTACTGGTTGCCAGTTTTTAATTTAAACATAAATATATGGCTACAGAATTTTCTATATATTTTCTTGCATAGTCCTGGTTAGGAAAGCTACATAAGTACGTGCCCAGCTGCAGCTTTGCCTAAGGCAGCTAAGCATGGTCTGGCTCGTCCTTAAGCACCTTCCTGAACCTGGGAGCTGGGTTAGCGCCTGGCTCTACGCAATGCATGGAAGCATCACAGGATTGCTGACCACCTGCTTGTCAGGATTTAAAGGGGTTCTTAATGTCTTGGGACCATTTTCCTCCATCCTAAATGTAACTCGCATTACTGCTCCCAAGAAGTTTTATGCAGCCATAAAAGACATAAAGGAGCCCATAAACAAAAAACCTGCTAACCTGGCCTAGGTATTAAGGTCTGTTTGGATTCAGTGAAATGCTGTAATGGTATTGCACTAACACTCTACTGTACCCTGGAAACCTAGCCGTCAAAGTGTTCAGATTAGCACTTACAAAACAATCTGTCCTTTCCATTTATAGTAGGCTTTAGACTTTGGCATCTCTGCCATAGCACCACTTTGATTTTTCCCCATTTTCAGTCTCTATGACATGGGCAATACTACGATGTTGGTAACATCTCTATAAGAGAAAAATGTTGTTTGTGCCGTATTTCCATTTAATTTATTTTTCTGAGAGTCTCTTTTTTCCTTTTCTCAGCAATCAGCTCCTGGATCCTTTGATTCCTCGTCCTTTCATAAGGTATCCTCCTCTGTGTGATGATGTTGTGCTGTGACACTTCGTTATCCAGCCCATCAATTTTATAGGGCACGTCCACCGCGTTAATTTCGGGGTGCTCGTCAGTGGCATTGGAAGGAGGCACATGGGGTTTGGAAACAGGAGGAGGATTGGTGGTGGCAGGTTGTGTGGTGGAAACTCCCGAGGGAGGGCTGAGGGTTGTCAAGAGCTCCTCCTCAATGACATTATTCTTATTTGCATTAGAATCTGTTGCATTGCCCTCCTCTGTTACGTTGTTGTACATATTACAGGACTTGCAACAGAGCTTATTGTAACCAGGAATTGAACAGTACCGAGAGAGAACTTCCATGCGGCAAAACATTGACTTGTCTCCTTGACAATGATCTTCTGAAAGAGAAAAAGGGAACAGACAAATAAAGAGCTTTTTCACATTAATTGGTAAAAGAAACACAGCTGAAGCTTTGGCAGTGGGCTGAGGGTTTGGTATTTAACGTGGGCTGGGAAACTGGCAAATGAGCCTTCTATCAGTAAAAGCAGACTTTATGCTAAACCTAACGCTCAACTCACTTGCAGGGAAGCAAAACCTGATTTGAACTCTGTGCACAGGCCCCATCCACAACATAGACCTGAGTGCTAATTTTTGGCTTTGTGTTCTGCAAGTGCTACCCTGAAGACTGATGGCAGCACTGCCTGAGTACGTCCCATACTTGAAAAAGAACTGGGGTATTTATTTAGCATAAGGTTTTCCTCCTCTTCCTAGATAGGAGCTGCCAACAAACTCCAGTGGGATGGAACCAAGCCAGCCCATTGGCAACTGGGAGACTTGATAAAAAGCTCTGATTTTTGTGTCTGAGTGAAAAATAAAACATAATAAAAGGGAAAGAATGATGATTGACAGGTCCTAAACTGTCAACAGCTACTATGACCAACATTACATTACAACATTACAATACAGGTTTCATGCCAGATCCTGCTCCTGCTGAACTACAGGTGGCATGTGGTAGGTTAAGGACCTAAAGGGAAAGTGATTATACTATTTTACTGTCTATAAGACCCTCAGTGAAAGTCTACTCAGAGATGGCTCAAGCTCATGTGATTTCTGCTCAGAGGATATAAGGACTGGGCAGATTGGAAGAGGACAGATGGGGAAGGGTGAGCAGGCTCCACGTCAAGAAAGCTGCCTGTGCTCCATTCTACAGACAAGCTCTGTATCTCCTGTGCCTCGAGGGTGAGGTGGTGGAGCCAGGACCTTCTGGAACTGCAGTGAAGGAAAATCCCAACACACAGCCCAGGCAGAAAGAAAGAGGAACCAGAGGGCTCATAGGAGAGGACAGCGCTAAGGAGAAAGCCAGCCAGACCAATGCGTGGCACCATCAATAACCAAGTATGTTCTCTGTGACCACAGTGCTGAGACAGACGAAATCACTTCTGCTTCTCCCCCTGCTCTTACCGAATCTCTACCAACTCTTACGGTAAAAGATGAGTAACTGCAATTACTTGCCTTTATTCAGAGCGCATGTGGTTGCTCTGCACGTTTCTGGAACTGCCATTTTACCATCCTGCTAGGAGTACTGACTTACCCTGCCAGCAACCTTACAGCAAAGTAGAGAACCAGAGCAGATGCAGAGATACCAAGTGAACCCCGAAAGTCTAGGCGTCGCCTCTTCACTCATTCTCACTTAACAAAATAGGGCATTATAGGTGTTTAATTGGCAAACATATCAGTCTAAAATAAGCTAATAATGATCGCTGCTGCGTTAAAATTCTACTACTGACAGAGAAGGCTGAAAATACCTTTCTTGCATTGTATTTATACCCCAATTATTATGTTCGTTGCAGGAAAAACAACACACTTATGCTTGAATTCAGTTTTCAAATGCTAAACTGAATAGGAAAAAATTACACCTCCCTTAGGAACCTAAGGATAGTACTTTGTTTTTGGACATGTTTTCAAACCTGTTGACATCTTTTCAAACATGTTCCCAGCCTTTAAGAACTAGAACAGCTGCTATCTGCAGGCATAACTCTGCACAAAGGACTGCACGTGCCTGCAAAGCTTTATGTATTTTTTAGGTACCATCTAGAGTCCCCTCTGAACGTTCTGCCTTGTGTCACATCAATTTGATACAAGCATGCATGAAAAAAATGCATGAAAGTTCATTAAGTAATAAGCTCAGTGACATCTGATAAGTTACGTAAATAAACTTGGTATCTTATGACTGTTAGAATGAAATTGTCATCCACTATCCAAACCAAAATATCTAGATTTGCTGAACTTTTATTTATTTTTACTTGCAGTATGCATGACAGACTGGAAGTATATCTCCAAAACATCAGTAAGAAAAAAATAAATCAGTTTCACAGTCACTTTGGTACACATTAGTCTCATAAAAAATATTGAAAAGCAAACTGAATTGGCACATCTTTAATATTATGTTAAATACATACAAAACACTAATAAAATATCCCTGATAAACCAAAGTGCATATAGACATAGTGCACAATGCCCAGATACCTTATTGCACCACTCTCTATAGCCATCCATCTCTTGAAACATCACTAAACATTGTCTATTTAAAGGTAACAGTCATGAATATATTTATACAGTTAAACACCAAATTATTTTACATAACAGTATTCAGTGCCAGATACGTGTCTTTGCTTTTTCACCTTGTCATGTAAATTTTTAACATGTTTCAAGAAATTATCATATTAACAGCAAAATTTAATATGTGATCACATGATAATGACAAGTTGGAAGTGCTACACTGTTGAAGATCCAAAGATTCAGAAATGCCACTTTTCTAACGAGCATGATCAATGCAATAAGGTAGCAATTTGCTCCACGACTGCAGATTGAAAGTTGATACGCTTCCACTATTATTACTGACTGTCACAAACAGTATTAGGACTTTTGAATTCCAAATCTTCAACACAAACACGTACAGTGAAGCAACAATGCCACTTAAATCTCAGTAAGTCAGGTAACAGTCCTGTCTTCATGAAGGTATGGATATGCACTGTGCAAATTAACCTCGGATTAAATTTACTGCCTTCTAGTAGTTATCGTTCAAGTAAAAACCCTCCATATGAAGATCAACTCAGGATCATCTGTTTATATTTAAAGCTGGATCTGGTAAATTAATGCCATTTACATTTCAACATTAAGGCATTTTTCTAAAATTCGTCTAAGCAAAAAAAGCAATAAAAATTGAGGTAATTCTGTAGTAGTTCACACTGTTATGTTTGCCAGTTGACACGTCTATAGAGCACACACACACACACACACACACACACACACACACACAACCGTACCACTCACGTCAGACATGCACATGGTGAAAAAAGACCAAAGAAGTAATGAGTATAAATAGCTCCTTGCTGAGCAGCTGGACATGTCAGAGTCAATGAAAATGTCCTATTGCCTCCCCCAGGTAAACAAAACCAACACCACACAACCTTCAACACGGACTGTGCCTGTTTTGCTTTGTTTTTGTCTCTAAAGTGACAGTAAACAAAACTGGCAAAAATTGTGTGATGGGAAAACATATGCAGCTTTCCACGAGGAAAAATATGTCAAACCACCAACACGAGGTCAGCGAGAGCATCATAGCAGCACTCAGGTACCTGCAGAAACCAAGCGCCTGGTACCTGGACCAGCACCCACAGCTCACAAACACAAATGCTGGGGACAGGAATAAAAAAAAGAGCAGCAAAGGTGAGTAAAGCAATGGCACCACAAAGGAAAATGGAATGGATAAATTCTTTCATTCAACAGGCCACCCTGTCAGAAAACTGAAACTACAGAGTTATGAGATTTAGGGTCTTCAGACAAAGGAGAACTTTAGCACTACAAGGTGTCATTATTGTGATGTGATCACATTCACAATAAGTTCTCAGTTTTGCTATCAAACTGAACATCATGAACCAGTAAGAGCCTTTTTTCACCATCGCCAAGCAACAAGCAAACTGATCCCAGCTCCCCTTCAGAGGACTGCAACATACCTTGGAGATCCAACTTCACACATCCAACACTTCAAGACCTCCACCACCAGTGCTACACAAGCTCCAGAGAAGAAAGACACCGAGCACCAAGTGCCTGGTGTGAAAAAAAGATTCAGCCCAAGATTTAAACTTGGCCAAGTCAAGGGAATTTTCCGCATAGAGAGAAGAAGAGAGCAAAAGGCAAAGTCCACATTCGATGTGGCATGCATTTAAGGGCAAAGGCAGAGTTATAAATGGGTCTTTTACTTGAAGATATTTTCTGGATAGGGTAGTCTGGATCAGGTCTTGACAGCCATTGTATCATGTAGGTTTTCTTTGAAGGATCAGAAATGTTTCCTAGAACAGAGGTAAAAAAGATACAACACAGTATATATTAGCACTACGAAGCTGACCTGTCACAGGTGGATAAACTAGGAGAGTGAGCAGGCTCAGGTGGCAAAGGAGCTAAAGGATGATGGCCAGGCTGTGTGGTTTGGGGCAGGGGGTTGTTCTTTCAGTTTGCTACAACTTTTCCCCTATACCTGACAACAAACACTGAGAGGAGCCTGAAGGACAGCTTTCCAGCAGTACTTCTCACAGCACCATTAACTATCTCCTAAGATACATCCAGTTTAGTCTAGTTACACTGTCTATTTAAAATCTGTGTAGTGGAGATTGTAATTGGATGCTTGGTCTTTAATTAGGAATCAAAAGCTACCCCAAGGAACGCATAAGGGATAAGGGAAATCAGGAATTATTTAATAGCAGGAGCATGCAAAGCAATCTCACAGCTGCCATTTACAAACAGCAGAAAAAGCTGAGAAGGCAGAAAGGCTAGAAAAGTCAAGTGCTTACTTGGACATGGAGGTAGTCTGCAAATCCTTACGTTCTCTGGTTTGGCTTCTTTGCAAAGGCCGATGGCGTTGTCCCTGGTTCGGCACAGGACTGGGCGATCCTGTGTGCCATTGCCACAGCTGACAGAGCACTGAAAGGATATGCATCAGTTAGACCCCAGTTCATCCTTTAAAAACAATGGAGTAGAAGATATTTTTTTTAGTTTTAAGCCATTGCACTTGATTTGAGTCAATGTAGTATATTATTTGAAGCAGTGCAGTACAAGAGGGAATGTCACCGATTTTTGTGGCATGACCACCATCTAATTCACTTTCTGTGGCATTAGCAGCAATGGAAGCCATAGACCTTCTGTATAGGTATCAATTTATCATCTTAAAGCACTTGAATAGAAAGCACAGAAGAAACTCACCCCAATTTCCTCCCTTGCTTCAGAAGAAATAAGCTGCTTGAGACCCCCAGGAAGAGACTGACCTGTGACCAGGGTCCTATCCTCCACTGTGCTGGACAAAGCTCGCGGTTGCAAGGCCTCCTGCCCTCTGGACGGTCGTTGTTGCAGTACTTGGTGTGAACAGACCGATTTGTGTTGTCATGCAGGGGTTGGATGCATCGCACGGATCTCACTTGGTATCCTGTTTTCCCACAGCTTTTGCTGCAAGGCTCCCATTCTCCTGTAACCCATCTGGGGGAGGGAAAAGAGAGGAGGAGAAATAAAATTCTCTGTCTCCTATAGCTTTTTCATACTGCAGTCAAAGCTGTTTACCACGAAACTGGAAAAGATGCATTTATCAATTGAATTCCGTTACCTCTGATTTAATGTTACAGCAGATTAGCCATAAAATACCTTGAAAAAACTCATATAAGATGAAATTTGCATTTTTTTTTTTAATTATTATTCAGACTGAATATAAATGGCCTTCCTTACTAAGTCTGAAAATACCTTAATCCCATTGGTCTGAACTGAAAGAAATGTGTCTTGCTGAACACTTAACCTTTACACTGAAACCTTTAACCTCACAATATTTTGCCTTTCTTTCAATCATTCAAAATACTTTTTCCCAAATACAAATTTAATACTGTTTAATTTCCAACAGAGAATGGCACTGCCTGTTTTTTTGAAAGGAAAAGTAAGGAAGCATTAAAAAAACCCTGAAGAGCCAGGGCTTTGAATTTACCCACTATGAAATTTCAGCTTTGTAGGACTGAGTCACCATTTAAAATATCACATTTACGCTGAAATTACATCCAACTCGACAAGAGCTTTTTTGCCTTAAGGGCATCTAGTAGAATATTTCTCCAGTTTTGATGTTACACAGGTAAGACTGGGGTCTGGGCATGGCTCTCTAGCCATAAGTCCTTAGCATTTTCCCCTTCTTTCCTTTTCTTGCATACAGTTTTATGCATTATCACTGTAAGATGTGTTACAATTGTGACAGTCTGGCAGTCAGTCACTGCTATAATTATGTCAGATGGTCCCTGTGAACATCTGTAACATCAAAGCTCTGCTGAAGTACCACGCTGCAGACAAAGCCCCTGTTCATTTACCTCTGAGATAAGCATCACTCTTGCTTTGCTTCATTTACTTTCATTTTAATCTGGCCCCTCCAAGACTGCATGTAACAAATCAGACTAGATTTTTATGTCAGAAGCAGGCAGCCCAAGGGTGCTGCTGAGCCCCTGGCTCCTGACAAAGTCACGAGCTGTGCACCAACCATCCCCAGTGCTGGCTTCCCATAGGGACCCACAGGAGGGAATCCCAGCATCAAAACTGTCTGGTTTTGGGGAAGGAGTTCAATAACCATTAATCAATTTGGACACTGGAAAATGTCACCTATAGTTCATAATGTAGTACAGATGAACACTTTACTAATCATCCAAATTCGCTTAAGAATTACAGCTGCATATTGTAAAGAATTTAGAGAGGAAAAACAAGGACAGACAGGGACTAGAGAAAATTCAGGAAGCAGACCGAAGGCTTGGTTATAATCAAGTACAGGAAGATGTACAGCACTCTGTAAATATTTACAGAATGCAAATACCCACAAGATGGAAATATTGCTCAACGTAAACAGGATCCATGGGATAAACCTCATGAAAAATACATGTAGAATGGAGAGACATCCTGAGTTTGAAGTGATTGTCCTAAAGAATTCATAAAACTTAGGTTTATAAATAGTCAAAACACCATAGGCACAACGAAATGCATGAAATTCCCAAGTTAAGCAGAAAAGTGAAGTGGCAATTTCATCCAACTTTCTCTTTGTAACCAACTGAAGTTTCACAGGCTGTGGAAGAAGGAGACAGCTGTGAGCCCAAAGCATGAATTCTAAGATGATTTCTGAGTCAAAGATGTTTTTTTTTTTCCCATTAGCAGTGAAAAAGCAGCATATTAGTGTGGTTCTGGGTGTTGCAGAGCTTCATAAAGTCTCTTAAATTATTGCCTCTTCTGTGTGCGAAATGCTTCAATGCCATTCTGTGGAAACAGGTGACAGAAACACTCAGGAATCCAAGTACAATTTAGGATCCCATTGAGTCTTTGTGGTTCCTGGGTCCAATTATATTTGTAGCTGAAAGAAGAGTATAGTCCTTTCCAGAGTGTCTGAGATACGGTTGTTAGGTCATTACTTCAAGTTCCAAAGAATAAATGTTAAACCCTGACCCATGCTGAGTTTATGGGGTATAGTTTCTTGACTTTTCTCCTCTTTAAATCAGTTTTGAAAGGAAGTTAGGAAATACTGAGTGATACATTCTACTTATTTGCTGTGCTTCCTGGCATCCAGACTGAGTCCCCAGAGATAAAAGCTGAGATCAACACACTCTTTCCTAGTTGCAGTAGCAACAAGAGGAATATGAATCCCATATATAGCAGGACAACCTGCTGTCAGTCAAAAAGCACATGAAATTTGTGAATAAAGATATTCATAACAATTGCAGGTACACCAGGTGTACCAGTGCACCATCCTGCACAAGGATAGACAGAGAAATCAACCAGGCCAAATATTTTTCCCTATTTATGTATCCAAAAATATGCTGTTGGCTTAAGGAAGGTTTGGTAGGATGTATGACATTGGTTTTCTTATGTAGCACTCTATAAATTTGTTCTGACATGATTAATTCACACTGCATAAAGTCAGCTGGTATAAACTGAATTTATGTCCATTTTTTATTACCTCAAGATGGTGTGAACAGAAACGCCTGGATGAAAACTGCACTTTTTTTCTAATCCAACTTATCTCAGAAGTAATAGGAACCAGCAGTCTCAGAAATGGTATTTCTACTGGCAGAATACAGCATCACACCCTCACAGCCTTGGGTCTCTAATGGTGCAGAGGTTTGGAAGAGCCCTTATGTTAAAGTGGCTCTTATGTAAAGTGCATCAAGCTGAAGCCACCTTCTTTCAGCTGACAAGAGCCAGCTGGGAACAACACCTCCAGCAGTTGTCACTGGGCACCGAGCAATGCTTACATGGGCTGTGAGCACTCCTGGAGGTTGCACACCCTGCGAATGGGCTTCGGCTTCTGGATCAGCTCGCAGTAACTCCGATGAACCATCTTGTGGTCTGTCTTCCTCCGGCAGCCGTACTTTGTGAACTGGAAGCCTGAAAAAAGACACTCCTCTCACTGTTAGGACTGGCAGCTCTCACACAGGACCTGCCAATTACACTGAATAAACACCTGAATTCATGAAGACATAGCACCAAAAATGGTTCAATTCCTTTGTTTTTCACTAAGGCTATAATGCAACAAAACACCACCTGGTGTTTCAAGCCATGTTAAGGGGCTGAAGCCCGCCCATCGTGCTGGTGGACATCATCAGGGTCTACATCTGACACCCAAGGCAGGGATCTTCACACTGCGAGGTGCACATCCCAGGAGACAGACTCACTGAAGGTCTGGCCCCAACTCACCCTGATGTTTAGCACCCCTTTGCCTCCGAGATCCTCACCCAAGCCCTGCACACTTGGACAAGTCTTTCAGTTTAATTAAGTTAGAAATGAATGATCCCAGATCTTCCCCAAGAGCCATTTCAGTTTTCTCTTAAACAATTTTGAATGCTTTGGGTTGATTTTTTAATTATTATTATTATTATTTTTACCTCCTCCACAAGGTCTCGAACACTGGGACCACTTCTTCAGAGCCCATTCATACGTTACTGAGTCCTCTTCCAAAACATTATTGTTATCTACATTCAAGGAATCTTCATGGATCATGTACTTGTAAGTCAGAGAGATCTTGGTACCACCATGAGGAATCACCTAGGAAGCAAAACAGATGTAGGGGAAAAAAGATTTAAAGACCGATACCAGAAGCTACGTGAGGTGACGTGAAATAGCAATCATCATGGTTCAGATCTTAAAACATCCCCAGAGGGATTTAAACCTTCTAGCTGCACTCAACATGTTTTTTTTTCCCCTAATGAAAAAGTATCTATTTCCTTGTGACACAGAGTTTATAAACTGCATATTAAAGACTGTTGTTGATTTAGACTGATTTTTCTTGCCAGCACTGGACTGACTTCACAATACTAAATTTTTTCCATATCCCATCATAAAGGGAAGGAAATGTTCTACTAAAACGATGATGGATAGCTCCACTAAAAGAAAAGGCAAATTCAAATGCACCGATAAATGGAAGAGGTGAAGAAAATTGCCCGCACTTCTGATAAAATGCAAATATTCTTATGATAATTCTGGGAATCCTGTAAGAATCGTTACTTAATCTTGATAGAAGTATAAATCATTTAGAGTTTTTTGCTATCACACTGCATCCAGACAAATGCAATAGAACATAACTCAATGTGAATAAAGTGTAAAATAATGGTCCTATGAAAACAATTTTCATTCCTCCTGTAGTGTTCAGCTGGTATAGACTAACACATTACAGCTGCTTTAAGAGACATTCTGAACCAGCCTCCTATTTATGGCAGCCATTTGCTATTTTGCAGTGAAAAAAGAATACAGTCACAAGGGTTTTGGAAGTGCAGAACAGGCTGTGCCTTAACAAACTGAGCCTGGAAGCACGTGAATCCTGCACTGGACTTTGCAGAATATATTTTCAAAACATGGACGGGAGGACATGAACTGATATGAACCATTTTAGTTTTAACTAGTGCTCCCATGACAGATACATTAAGTAGGCTGGAGAGTCTTTACACAGTGTCCATTTTCTTGGCTAGCTTCAGGAAGTAATCAGGAGAAGTGGCTGCTCAATACGTTACCCTGCGTTACAATTCATGTACACAGCAGTGAATTAGAAGTAAGGAATTAAAATACATCTTCCATTGTCTTGTAAGCGAAGCAGATGTCTTCTTTTAACTCACAAGAGGAATCTAAAATATATTATAGCACATTACGACTCTGTAATCCTGACACTGTGCTCTGTGGAAGATGGTTTTCATTTGACTTACCAGAATAACTATTCCATTACGCAGAGGCCCCATGGTCTGCACGGTTTCTCTATTATCGTCATTCCGATATTCCCACTCCACACCCATGTCAATAAATACTTTAGAGTCTGGCACGTAGTTGTCTTCACTTAGAATGAATCTTCCCGTTTCACGATTTTTAATTGCTAGAAACAACATAAGATATGTGAATAGCAGAGGTTTGCTTCTCATCTCTGGGTTTGTTCTGCTCTTGTCCCAGTGGGAGGAGCAGAAAAGGCCACACACAGCAGTGCATTTCCCTCTCTTCTCTCACAGGTTTGGAAAACCTTTTTCAGGTATTTCACTGAACTGCCAGTGCTTTCTTGCTCAGCTCCAGGAACACCAATTGTTCTTTTTTCTTCTTTTTCACAGCCTGCCCAGACAGAAACAAGGCCAGAACCACCACACTGTGTCTGCCTGTTCTCAGCTGCTTCTCATCATCACACTGGACAAACCCAAGCCAATGTGATGGCCAGCTCAGGGTCCCATGTTTCTCAGCTTTCACATGTGGTATTACTGCCCCATGAGGGAAAGCCTATTGGGCTAATTCACAGTGGTCCTCACTGCAAGAAAGAGGGAGGCTGGAATTTGTATTCCTTCTGCTCAGGTACAGCCTGATGGCTGTCCAGAGAGGCTGTGGGTTCCTGGAGGTGCTCAAGGCCTGAACCAGTCCTGAGCTGATCACAACGACCCTGCTTGTGGCAGGGATGGAACTGGAAGGACTTTAAGAACCTTTCCAACCCAACTATTCTGTGATCCTATGAAGAACCTTGTCTGGCCCTGCAAGCAATGGCTCACATCCCACAGGACAGGATGGGAAGCATTCACTGGTGAGAAATTCGACCAACTCGCAATGCAATTAGTAGGCCATTTGCTGCAAATCTACTTCCAATTAATAACAGCCCAGTAGGCACTGCTTCTCATCAATTACACACCACTGCAAGGAGAGGATTTCAATTAACTCCTAAGCTGTGTGATTGGTTGGGCAGCCTTGTGTCAATACTGCTAGCTGTGGGGCAGGATCTGAAAAAGAGCGAATGCAGTCTTTGCTCTTCGATGGAGCTGAGTAACAACAGGATGAGAAGCACATTGGAAGATAATGCACTGCAGCCAATGAAGCAATTCTGCTCCTCTATCAGCAACTTTCACACGTGCAGGGATGTTCTTGCTAGGACTCCAGGGAACACAGCACAAGGAAATCAAATTGCCAAACAAGTTTCCTAATTTAACATACTTGAAGGAGGTATGTGGTGTGGGAGGATAGTGGTAAACAAATGCATAAACATATTGTGAGGCTCCAAAGATAAAAATAAACAGATGAAAAAATGTTCTGACTGAAAATTTGTCCCACTTGTTGCACACTTACCGAGATGATGACTGGTGGCGTCTGATTCCTGTATAAGTAAATGTCTTGCCCCAACAGGAATTTCAAACATCTTAATGTGTCCTTTATTGTAGTATTTAAAAAGATAATAACTAGTTAGTATACATCAAACAGGAAGAGTCTGGCTTAGGTTTTAAATAAACATCATTTTCTAAAGCCAGGGTGCATCACAGAAGCTGAACCTAATCCAGCATCACTCCCACTCCTATTTCTGTGCTGGGTGATGGAATACAGCAGGGACAAAGAGCTTGAGGTCAAAAGAAAAATGAGTTACATGCCATTTGCTTCAGACTAAAGTGCACTTCGAGTACCATCACACCCACAGACACTGTGTAGGCTTGCATGTGACAGTGAGCAATGATGACATATTTCTGCAGCGTTCAGGTGGAGCAGCCAATGACATCAGCAGAGCCCATAGCCATGAAATGAGTGAAGACCTCTATCCATGTGCAGGCCCTAATATCATCAGACTTGCATAACCACTGGACAACAGTCTTATTTTGAAACTCTAGATATGTCTCAAAGTAAAATGCAGAGAGTTCATTGCAATTAGTGGTGCTGTGAATTATTTGCAATTGCTTTGTATTTTTCAGGAAACTTTAGGTATCAGGAGAAATCAAATGAAAACACCCTGAATCCCTCAAGACAACACAACGAATGAACTGACCTTGTTTTTTTGGGACTCTTGAAAACGTTCCTTTCACCACTTTGCAGTGGGAATTATCTCCTCCGCAAACACCGCATTTGTCTTCCTGCTTTGTGGATCCTATGACCCTGTCACACCCAACTTTCTGCGCACAAAGGAGAAAAACAGTCCCTTTACTTATTCAAGCTTCAATTCAAATGGGCCTTCACCTCAGATACCAAAACCCAGACTTCAGCAAAGAACAAACTGTAGTATTTTCCTGGAAATTCAGTATCCAAACAGATTCTAATACTTGCACTTCCAGTTCTTACATAGCTGTCAGTCAGGTGATTAGATACTGTGCTTCAAAGTGGTCCTCATGCCAAAGGAACGCAGCACTGTGAAGGAAAAGCTCTTCAGCCTCAGCTTATCCTAAAGCAGAAGGTTAAATTCTGGGAGAATCAAAGCGTTGGTGGGTGGGCAGAACCCTCCAGCAGTACTTTGCTGAGTCTGAGCCTCAAGCTCTGCTGAAAGATGACTTGAGGCAGATCCCAGCTTGGAGGAATTTCTATTGATATTTTAAAAACAGCCTGATCAATTATGGGGAGAATGCACATCAGCAGTACCTTAGCACCACTTTCCATGGGAGCTCCAGCAGGTTCATATACTGTGCGTTCTGCCTCCACTAAACCTGAGCAGGAAAAGCTTTCGCTGAAAAGCTTTTGTTGAAAGCTAATTGTAATAGCTCTTCTTAAAAACTGTGTGAAATACTCCCTGTGTAGGTAGGCGCTGTTGGAATTGAGTCACATGCAGTGTGATGGCAACTGTGAATATCACACACAATATTGTGACAATAAGCCTAATGAAATCTCCTTAATACCCAAAGCGTTATTATATCTACTTAAACATGCATTCTTGGAGAGAAAAACTCAAGCCACCATTTTAATTGCTCACACAATGCCAAGCTCTGAACCAAGGCACCAAAGCTTACCAAGCATTCTCCCCGCACGCAGATGCTGTAAGCGTCTTTGTAGGAGCAGCGGGTCCCATCGTGGACCATCCTCTTCATGTACACAACATCCCCTGTTTCCTTGGATTCACAATACAGGTGGCACCTTTCCTTGGCTGCAAAAGAAAATAGTGCTTGGCCAGCTCTAATGGTTTATCTGCTGAACTTGATAGTATGTGACACTATGCTTTTTGAGGTGGAGAAGAGGATTCTATTAGATGGAACAAATATTCTGCTGGTTTAACATGATACACCTTAGGCACTTTTCCCACCATTTAGAACAGTAATGTCCTTGCAATTATAACAGTTCAATTAAAATAAATGTTCACGGGGCCGTTGCATTCCTCCCTTGTGCAGTTCCATGGCCTCTGCCCTCTTTAAATAAAATTCTTGATATTGCTTTTGGTGTCTTTGTGCCCACTGGGTATTGGTACATCAGAGACCTTTGCTACTGCTGAACAACAAAAAATGCAGTGCCTGGCCTATTAAAACAGGTAATTTACTTTTCTTATGCAGATCTTTAATAGAGAAGTCCTAAGTTTAAGACAACAATGTCAGACCTAATGGATCTGCATATATTAGGAACATTACACTATGCACAAGGCATAGATGTGTACACACACACTGTGCCTCACCCCATGCATACCATACATTCATTGCAGCAGATAAAAAGAAAACACCCAAAGGTCTGAGCAGATGTTACTGGCTCTGTACAAGGCTTTATTCCCAGAGCTCCATGAGAATGGTAAATTTGCAGCTGCCATTAATTGGGATTAAACGCTCCCGCCAGTCCCCACCACAGATAAATGCACCACATGCGCCTGACAGAGCTGCTTGTCAAGTGCATGGATTTATGTCACTTCTGAGTCAGGGCTGTGTTATCTGCACAAAGTATGTCACTGCTATGCCTTGCCTGTACAAAAGGCAGTTTTAAACAGTTTTAAACACAAAAGGCCCTATAACACAGATACATAGAACCCCAGCAGTGGCCAGTGATCAGTGCGCAGATCAGTGAGCCAGTTTCTGACCCAGAAGCCATTGAATTTAATAGAAAATAGCTGATTAGTCTCAGCAGTCTCTGTGGCAGACAGCTCCAGAGACGAAGTGAAGGTCTGAGCAGAAGCAAAGGTCTCTGGACCATGGCGTTACTCCATATCTCCCTGTGCCAGCAAAACTATTTCATGAAATTGAGCTGTGAGGCTGCATCTGCTGCTCTGAAAATCCCAGATTGCACAAGATGGCATGAGAAGAATGAGGGGACCCTGAGAACTGTTTAGGAAATAAGTCAGACAAATTAATGACAAGCTATTTGCTATTAACTTCTGACAGTAGCTCCTCTCTGGAATGTGAAAAGATTCACCTAAGGTGACCCTTTTCCTCCCTGAGACCTGTGCTGGACTGGGCACAGCTTGGGGACATTGGACTTGTTCCCTGCCACACCAGCCCTGTTCTCCATGCAAACTGACCTGGTTTAAAAACAGTGAGAAGTCTACACTGCTTCTCAAACAAGTGGGGACTCATTGCCATCTACCTTCTCGTTTGTTAAAAACAAGGCTTCAGCACAACATGGCAATAGCGTGGCAACAGTCTTCATGCCCCAAAAGCAATTAGCTGCACTTTTGTAGGCATTTAAAGCAGAAAAGTTAGCAGTAAAACTAACATTTTTGTTTGCAGAGGCGATCTCTGCCAAGATGCTGAGATGCCATGATGATCGTGCTGGTTCTCACCAGCTCCCATCCAAACCAGCGCCCAGCCCCAACAGTGTCCAACAGCATTTGCAGGAAGATGGAAGAACAAAACAAAACTAACACTTTCCTGTGTATATTCTTCAAGGAAAACTGCAGCTCAGAGATCCTCCATGTTATGGTTGATCTCGTTGTTTAACAGCTTTTGGTGGATTATAGATTTCAAATATTTCCCTAAATCACTCTTAAAACTTCTGGCATCTGAAACAGCCTGTGGCAATGTATTCCCATTTAATATGTGCTGTGTGGGAAAGTACTTCCTCTTGTTTGTTTTAAATTTGTTTTAAATCTGCCACCTGATAATTCTATTCGATGTTCTCAGGTTTATGTTATGAGAAACAGTGAACAATCATTCTGCGTGCAGTGTTTGGTGCCAGAAGTCCCAACTGGGCGATGTCAATGGCCACACCACGTCCCTGTAAGTCCCCAGCTCCAGCACTCCCACACTGAGACAAGAAGTGGGACCACCACTCACCATCAACATGCTCATAGGGCAGCCAATGGTGCTTCGTGTTCTGGTACTCAAAGTACGGATCCCACTGCCTGCACTGCTCCTCTCTGAAATCCTCCAAGTCCTTGGGGCAATCCTGAGTGTTGCAGAGCTGGAACTCATAGCTCGGCCCTACACACGTGCGGCCTCCGTTGGCTGGACTGCAGAGGACAGAAAGCAATGGTTAGTTTGGTCATTAACACATGAACCGAGCATCTACCAAACCCTCTGAGACACAATCTAACTCCCAACCATGTAATTAGGAATTTGATGAAGCCAGTGATGTATTTCCAGTACTTCCTTCTCGCATTTTATCAGGACTTCATCTAGTTTAATGATTGCTCTGGTGTTTGCTTTCTGTTGGGAGGTGCCTCTGGAAAGGTTTCTCTCAATATACGTCATTACAGCTGGGATAAAAGAAGCAATCATTTAAAAACCCTGTCGTTACTTCTCTCCCACAGAGCAAATTCTGCAAGTTGAGCCTCCAAGCACTTGAAATAGAAAACAAAAGTCAGTTTCTTGGTGTGGTTCAGGAAAGGAAAGCACAAGCAGGTGAAGAAACTCGTTCACACTGCCTCCTAAGCCAGCAGCAAACCCAGCCTTTCCTAAGTGCAAATAGATCTTACAACTAAAACAGAGCCCACAGTCATAAAGATCACTTTCATGTTGCCAATGGAAGAAAGGCTGAAATTAGAACTGACACATTTTTTTCTTAATGGAACAATTTCCATCAGAAAACATGGCTTCATCATCAATAAGATTATTTTCAATACTAAAGTCAGGTTCAATCACTTCATCCTGTCAAAACATGTTCAAAAATTCTGTTTGGTGAAATCATTTAATTCCACCCACTGCTTCACTTCCTGCTGCCATGATGCTGATATTTCATGATATAAGGATAATGACATATTTAATATCATTTGTACATCTTGTCTATATTAAATATATCATAGTGTCAGTGTTACTGAAATTAAGCCATTTTACATTATTTTGATGAACCATACACATGTCATCAGAGCACAACAGTTCAAAATTCTTAGGATTAACTTTGGGGAGGGTTCTGCTCTCTGGAGCTTTGCTCCAACTTGGAATGAAAACAGTCTGAAGATGTCAATATATTCCATGTTGTGAGACTGTTTTTGAAGTATTAAAAAAGTTGGATTAATTTAAACAAAATATTTTTTAATACGATCCAGCAAATTACTGACATCATTTCATACTCAAGCT
The DNA here is from genome assembly GCF_987193195.1 of Phasianus colchicus. Classification (NCBI taxonomy): domain Eukaryota; kingdom Metazoa; phylum Chordata; class Aves; order Galliformes; family Phasianidae; genus Phasianus; species Phasianus colchicus. The sequence continues at coordinate 14,288,517 of NC_143450.1, read as the reverse complement.
AGAATAAGGCATAGATGGGCTCCAAAGCATACCTTTGCAATAATGTAACGACACTTTCAAGATCCTTTTAATGGCACAACCAGCTCAGTGGATGGATAAACTAGCAGATAAAGATGGCACATGTCTTTAGGCTAAAGGGCCCAAAGCAGAAATTCTAGCAATGCATACTGTAGGTGAGATCTAAGAAGCACCGCTCAGCAACCTTTACTGTGTTATCATAGCAGAAATTCCACAAGGGTTCTCACCATTCACGTTAGAAAAGCACACAGGAGTCACAAACTTACTGTGGGTTGTCACACTGCCGTGTCCTGTACTTCACCCCCGTGCCACAGGTGCGAGAGCAGGAGCCAAACTTACTCCATGCCCCCCAGTGCCCGTCCTGTTTCAGGATGTCTGGTGTCAGCCAGATGCAGTGACCTTTAAAGCAGTGCTAGGAGAGAGAATGGAATACGTACAGAATGAGTAGATGGGAGCTGGACTAGATGGTCTTCAGAGGGCCCTTCCAACTCTAAGGATTCTATGATTCCATACTGTACCACTGGTGCAATAGATTTCATTTTGGGCACAAAAACTGGATTTTTTTCACCTCTCCAGAAGAAGGCAATGAGAATCACTGCTGTACTGTGCCCATGATCCCCAGCTCCTTCCGATTTGACAAACTTACACATTTTCAGTATGTCCATTTATGCTCATAGGATTAGAGACTGCCCAGTTTGTTAACCCACTCTCAGCAAAAACAAAACCAGAAGATATATAACCGGAGAGCATTTGTAAGCATGGAGCAATTAGTGAGCTGGAAGATAAATTTAAAAGGGATGGATAATCATTAACAATGTCTCCATCAGTGCAGCAGGGATTTCACCTTAACTGGTAGAAATCCATCTAACAGAAGTGGCAGAATCCCAGACCCTGCAGGGTAAAGAAGGTAAAACCCTGCTGCTGCCATTGCTTGCAGTGATGACAACAGCTAATTCAGCAGCAGTAGCCCCAGTAACACTGCAGTGAATGTGGTCAGCAAAGCAGCATGAAATTAATGTCACCTCACATGGTAGACACTGTTGATATGACATAGAGAACTCTTAGAGTCTCACTGAAATCTCACTAAAGCTCATCAGAATACCAGGAACCCTTCACCAAACACTGCCCTGCACAGACCCATTCTGGAGCAGTTACTCCCTGTCTATGGCTTTCTCATTTCTAATGGCTTTCTCATTTCTATTACCCAATTTTTAATACAGTCAGTTTTACATGGAGGTAAACAGAATTTCCTAAATTCTCCAAACTCACAAGGTTCTTACACATTTCTTTAAAAGTCTTTGTAGCCTCTATGCTTATATCCATCAACTTTAATAAGACCTTGTAGGATACAAAGCAAAAAATGCAAGCGAAGACATAATAGTTTGCCTTTTCTCAGACATATGATCTGATTTTTGGGTGGTCTTGTATGGAGCCCAAAGTTGGACTCGATGATCCTTCTGGGTCCCTTCCAGCTGGGGTTATTCTACAACTCTATGACCCTCTCTATTGTCTCCTCTCATTAAAGACATCTGCTACTGCCCTTCCACCAGTCCCTAATGAAGGAAGTCTTCCTTAGCTGAAGTCAGGATGAATTCTTCTCAAGGATCACAGATTTGGACTGTTTCTGCTGTTGCTGCTGCTTACATAAAAGTCAAGTAATGGAAAACATTGCCAGCACTACCAACGACTTTGCGTGAGGCCATCACACTGCCCGCGCTGCGGCTGCTGGGGCAGGGCTCCGGCTCACGTGCACAGATGGCCACAACAACAAGTGCAAGCGGTCACTTGCTCTCCTTAACATTCAAGTCAACAACAACATTTTACACAGCTTAACGAGCCCTGGAATTCGGGAATTTGGCAGGCAGCACCAGCTGAGCATATGGCTGAATGCATGCTGCCAGCAAAAACAAAACCAGAAGATATATAACCGGAGAGCATTTGTAAGTGTGGAGCGATTAGCGAGCTGGAAGATGAATTTAAAAGGGATGGATAATCATTAATAATGCTGAATTTAAAGAGAGAATCATTAGTAAAACGGTGACAAGACACAGGTTTCCGATTTGCTAATCTGCTCAATGATTGGCTTTTTATTCATGTAATTTATTTTGCTACTGATTCGGTTGGACAAGGGGTAGAAACCAGAGCAGAAATTAGTTTTCAGCTACTCGTTATTTCTCATGACTTCAAATGTTCAAAGTCAAAACCCATGAAGAAGATGAGTTACCACAAAGCCAATTATAACAATCCTGCTCTGGAGCTGCAATGGGCAGATTTTTCTCATCTGTTTGACAGAATAAGAGATAATTCAGCAAAGCATAAAAGAAACACGAAATGCTAATATGCTAATTCTAAGTTTCAGTGCCATATCCTTCAGGGATGATGCACTCCTGGCTTTGCAGAGGTTTGAGCAAACAATGTGAGCAGTCAGCCCTGAGTGGGAATGGCACTGTTGCAGCAATGCAGAGGAATATGTCTGCCTGGCAGGCCAGACTGCAGCTGGGCTTGGAAGAAGATGAGCTGCAATGGCTCCTGATCCCTGCTTGTTTCAGCATCCTTTTGTCAGGGTTCTGCATCCCTTAGGTGTAAGATCCACACAACTCTGCTTCAAGAGCCACGTAGCAATGCTCCAGGATCCAGCACTCAGTGGAGAGGAGAGGGAGAGACGTGATGCTGTGTTTGCTGTCCCTTTCCCCTGTTTTAGCCAGAAGCAAAGGATGTGGTTTGCAATAACCATGAACAAACCACCTGTTTGACACTGTGACTCGTTCCTGAACTGGAAAGCAAATGTGGAAAGTGTTATTGACTTTGCTGTGTAAAGAAAGGAGCAAGATGGGTTTCTGCTGGAGAAATCAGCCCTGCACTGCCTGCTGGGAAGCAGAGAGCTACGAGTTTGTGTGCAGTGAGTCACCCCCAGGCTGCGTCTGGGCTGTGGGCTCAAAGAAAGAAGTCTACATAAAATGAAGTGATTCAATGGCATCTTATGTGCTGCAGATTGGTGCAAGAGGAGCACACGAAGCAGAAAGCAGAGATGGATCTGCCTACAGTGCGATAAAGGATGTGAGAGCTGCCCTTCCCACTGCAGTAACTGCGTAACGAAGCAGGAACAGCCAATTCCAGGTGCTATTCCCTTCACAAGCAGGGCTTTCATGTAAAGCGTGAAGCATATTAAAGCAATCTTTCTTTTTTAATGAGGAAAAAAAATGGGAAAGCGCGAATTGTTTTCTTACTGGAAGAGAAGATGATTTCTTGTGGTCTCGCCAGTTTTTCTGGCAAACAAGGCAGTCCAAAACAAGCGCAATTTCCAGGAGAGGAAGCTTAAAACTTGCGCAGTAAAACATTCCACTGCTGTTTTCAGTGGTTCTTTGAGACAACTGCTGTGAGGGCCAAAAAAAAAAAAAGCTTCTGTGTTCCTGTGGGCTTCCCACAGCTGCATGGTCATTTTTCAAGACTTGCAGATTTCTTTCAGTCTCTCTACCTGTCGTGCCTGCCTCCCAGCCCAGCTTTGTCAGTAAGCCCTGCTCAGCCCCACTGTGTCAGGACGGGGCTGTTGCTTTATTTCCACTGCCCAACACATGCGGGCTGGTCCGCTCTGCTCCATCTGTTTGAGATCAATCAATTGTAGGGAATAACCCCAGAGCTGTAGCACAGAGCTGTCCTGGGAGCAGTGGTGGTTCCTGGTGCAGAATGTGCCCGTCTTGTGTTTCTGTGGCAGCCAACACAGCGCTCGTCCATCTGCCTCCTGTGGGGTCTGCATCCTTGGTAGGAAACCATCCAGATTGCTTTGAGCACACATTGGTGTTTTCAGAAACCCTTTTTTCTTCTAAGACCTTTTTATTTCAATAATCATTCTCTTCCTGATAGAGCAAAAACTGCAGATCTCATCCATGTGGTGTGAGGGCAGGAGTACCAGCTGGGCTCAGCCTCTTGCACAGCTGCCAAGTTAACCAGGAACATCAGCTCGGTTGGCACAGGAGGGTACCAGGAGCTCACCTGTCTCCAAGGAAAGAAATCAGGAGCGTGGGTGCTGCAACCCTCTGTGCTCCTCTCAGCAGTGAGCAGATGGACTCAGGCATGCCATCCCCTGCATAAGTGACTTTTTTATTTCTGCCTTCTGGAGGGCAGTCACCTGCTTCAGCTGATACACACCTCTCCCTAGAAGAGTAATAGCTTTAAAAAAATTGAACAAGGAAAACTGATGACATATTTCTTAAGGAAGCCCAGGTTCCAAAGCCTGGGGCTACCAGTGGAGCTGACAGAATTGTATACAAGTAAATAAATCATCAGCTGAAAGCATATGTGCTTTATTTTCCCAAACTGCAGAATGCTGTGCTTTTAAGCTTTGCATAATTACCTTTTGTCTGTATGTTTAACCATGGCAATTCACAGAGCATCTCTGGTTCCACTTTCAGACTCCACTCCCCACATGCTGTGCTTCACACACAGCAGTCATTTCCTTGGAGCTAATGTAGCAGCTTGGAAGTGCAAGGTGCTGCATCACTGAAGCTTCAAGAAATCCACTGTCTTTCCCCTCTCAATTCACTTAAAAACACTGGGTTGAGAACTACATGAAGCTTTCTATTTCCTTTAAAATTCCATAAAAATAGCAGTTTTCTCCTTTGGCTGGAAAGCCTTAAGAGAATATTATACATTTCTAGCCCTAAGCCCACCAAACTATTATATTGCAGTCAATTAACATAGTGTCTCCATTTGTACAAGGGAACTCACTTAAAAATTCTTTTTTAATAGCAGAATGTCATTTTTTGGCAACTTCTTTCAAATGAACACATGCAGAGAAAAGCTTACAAATATTTTCATACATTAAATGCACATCTCTATGTGTGCATGCATGCATACACATCTAAATACTCCAGCACTATGAAGTCTAATTTCCCTTCCACTTCTAAGCTGTAGTCCCTCTCTCCAAGACAGGCAGGGCACACAGACGTGGCCCTTGTCAGTGTGGCTGCTGAAATGTACTACAGATCTCCCATCTGCACGAGGTGTTCTTGGCCCTGGACCTTCGGAGAGGAAGGAGGCAGCTGGACTTTGTCCTCTTCAACAGCATCTGCTGAGTTTGGCAAAGCCATCAGCTATCGGCCATATGAACAGCAGGCTCAGGGCAAACACCTGAGCTCCGTACACCCTTTCAGTCTCCCAAGCATTGCTTCTATTTCTGGCACTGGGACATCTCAGCTGCTGCAAAGCCGGGATATTTCTTCAACACATCAGCACTGATTTGATTGGCCTCAGCTTAAAACAGGCACTGGGAATTAGTGGTATGAAATCATGAAAACTGCACGTCCCTAAGGCAGGAGTCAAATGGATCTCATTGAATCATCTTCTCTGATTGCTTGTTTGTGTTTCTTTTTTCTGGCATTAGCCTTAAATAGTGGTCTGAGTTTCAAGTTATTTTTGTCTTCCTCATACACCATGGGAGATGCTTCTTGGAGAAGACTGCCACATTGCAACCAAGTCCCAACTGCAGGCAATGTCCATGTTGTAGACACATTGCTTTTTCTGCTAACAGCCTCTGGTTCTATCCAAATTGATGAAGACAGTGAACAGAGAAAGGCCAAATCAAAGGCATGGATGAAAAGGAACGGAAAACATGGAAAAGGACTGATATGATGTGCTTCTGTTAAAACACCCTCAGCTCCTAATAAATACACTGGTCAAATGCTGAGCTGGGAAGCAAGACCTTCACTGTAACACTCTCATAATGTATCACTCAGGCTACAGGGCTTTATCTAACTTAATGGTTTTCATTTCATATCATTTTCTCAGGTTCTGCTGGAAGGCTGCAATAAGCTCATTTGTCAAAAATCTGGAACATCTCCTCTGGGAGTAAAACAGTTACACTCCTATCACCTACGGAATGCACACGTCCCCTCCTGCATCCCCACTGAACTACAACCTGGCTGTCTGGGCAGCTTGCTGAAGCCTTGGAGCCTAAGTCCCACTCCAGAGAAAAAAGTTACAGCTGAGTTGCATAATATCCTGACAAACTGTTTATAATGGAAGCACTGGACTAATCATTAACTGTGAGATTACAAGTTCCTTTTTTTATTCTCATTTCTGCCCAAACACTGATGAATGGATGGCTTGGGGAAGTAAGAGAAGTGACAAGCTGGAATACAGTTGTGTTTTTCTGGGATTGTCATGTGTTTATTTAATATAAAATCAAGATGTAGAAAAATGTCTCAGGTGAATCCAAAGAAACTGCCAGAGATTGTGTACTGTAATTTAAAAATCTATGTATTTTCAAACATGAAACAGGGGTGTTATGAGATAAATAACCTAAAGACGACCAAAAAGAAGTGGCTTATTCAGAGCATGGCTTGCTAGGGAAAGAATTTAGCATTACATTATGCTTTCATAAAAAAGACATTTCAAACCACAACAGCAGTTGCTAATATGGTTCATTTATCACATAAATGATGTCATCCACTGGGTTTTACAAACATCCTTCCAAGTATCAACAACATCTTCCCCTCAGACCCTGCGCCCACAGCCCACAGTGAAGGCAGGCATTTTTAGCAGACTTCAAAGGAGTTCAGATCCGCTGTGAGCACAGCATGACCTCCACAGAGGGGTAACTGAAAGCTGGAGCAGGCAGAGCTTTTCAGGGCAGGAGCTATCTGAGCCTTTGGCACCTTGCTCAGTCCCTTCACAGCTCCTCACGCCTCCCTTGACTCTCACCAAGCAAATCCACCTACACAGATCTGCCCTTCTCTTCTCCTCGTCCCTCTCCATGGTCATGCTGGCTCTCTCCAGCTCTCACTCAACTCCCACATCTGCCCCTTCCCTTGGGGCCAGCACTGCAGCCTCAGTGGGCTTGCAGTCTCCAGGACCTCACAGCTCTCAGCCGTGGAGGCCAACTGGCATCGCTACATCACTGACACAAACACAACACCTCGACCATGCACAAGTCATGGGCAAGAGAAAACTTCCCCATTTTTGGCTCTACAATGACTTGCCGAGAAGCCAAGGGCAATTCACAAATGTGCAGATGCTGCCATTCCTTGCCTGAAGACTGGGTTTGATAGACAGAGATGTCACGCAGCCCTGGTCCCTTCCTCCTTATTTGCATTCAGGAGTTTGCCCCACATCTCAGCTGACTTCAAGTTCCCACAGGATTTTTCCTTTGTTAAACTGACCCCATCTTTGGACAAACTGGGACTTGGGAACTGGTGAATTACAATGCATTTCACACCCAGACCTTCCCCGAAGCTATATGGAGGGAACAAATAAAAGTCACAAGCTTTTCTCTTCACACCCCCCCCTCTATTATATTCTCCAGTCCTCCATTCCCTACATTTCTAAAAACAAACTGGAAAGACAAAAACCTTCCATTTCTGTGCTTAATTTGAAGGATAAAATCCCCAGCTGCACACACACAGACTCCAACATGCACAGTGCCAGCTCCCACCTTTCCTGGTGCACACATGGTCCCGTCCAGCGGAGGCCCTTTCTTTGTTTTGCAGAAGTAGGGGTTCTCAGGATGGCTACACCACAGCTGCTTACAGGGATCAAACGTACGAAACTGAAACACAAAAAAAATCAGAGTGGGTGATGCTTTGATGGAGCTCTGACTTCAAACTCTGAGCAAAACTGCAGCGTAGAGCTGGATTTTCCTTACCCAACTCTCAAGTGTCAGCTGTGCTCACTAATTCCTGAGGAACATTGTGGAATAAGTATGTCTGAACATGCAAAAATCATCAGCGATTCTGAGGTGAGACCCTGCCTGCAGTCAATGGAATAACACTGGGCAAAAACAGCTTGATACAGTGACCAAAGGCAGACTGAGCAAGGGGGAAAGCAGTTCCCCCCCCGATAAGCTCCACGCTGCCTTTTCTTACAGCTTCTCCAAATGGCATTGCTTCATTCAACAAACAGAACAAACAATACTTGAGTACCCATGGGAGAGGGATGCGAGCTGCTCCTCTCAGGAGGCCGAAGACTGACCTCAGGCCCAATGAGTAACTCATCATTTCACCTACAAGTGCTTGTAATGCAGAGAATGAGAGCCACCCACCACAAAATATAATAGACTATAATGTCTGGACGTGCTCTTGACTGTTCTGAACAAAGAATAGAAAGCCTCCCAGGCTCCAGAGAACAGATATAAGGAAAGACCCTCTTTGGCAGAGACATTCCTCCAAGGCAGCATCAGTGGGAACGTGTCAAAACACAAAACTACAGCTGATGCTTAAAAGGTTTTCATTCATTATCTGGAGACACTGCTCGGCACACATAATCCTACAGATGGGAATGAAAGCAGCAATGTTCTGCATTACATTAGCAGCTGCCACAGCAGCTGAAAACATGTCGTTCCATATAATATTTGTGTCCCACTTGAGGAGACGGAGGTGGGAAGCCCAGCCCTGCTGCAGAGGCCGAGTCACTGCAAATTGCACCAGTCTTGTCTAGCTTATATAAATTTGGGCTTTGTCTCTTGTTTTCCCAGTGCAACAAAGCCAACCATAGCATCAGGAGTCCTTGCAAGTTGTTCTCTTTGCTGTCACGCTTCTTTTCACATGCTAGACATCAAAACACATCATGCTTTCCACAAAACTGGAACATAAAAGCTTTCTGCCCTGTGTTAGCACTACAAGATGTGACACCAAATCCATCTCCTTCTCATCGGGGTGCGAATTTATAACAAACTAACTAGCTGGCAGCAATAGGAGGCTCCACAACACAGCAATCTTGCTTGCTTCTAGTCTAGAACTGCTCATGAAACTATAGCATGGCCATTTCTCAGTTTTTTGAAGAAAGCACAGAGGTTCTTAAATAACATATTTGTCAACATTAAGTTGTTACTTCTCACTCACAACTAAGTGGGCACATCATCCTTCCTCGTGGGCTTCACTGTGCTGTCCCTATACAGGACATTTCAGAGACACTTACAACACTCCTGGATGAGAAAGAGCAGAGGCTGAACTTAAGTACTCACAGCTGTGCACATCATGTAGCCCAAACCAAAATCAAAACGGCACTGCTCATTCATGGAGTAGTGAATTCCTGGCAGCTGTGGAAGGGAAGGCCAGTCATGTTCGAAGGGATCATCGCGCAGACAATCATAGGAACTGCAACAGGCAAAAATTACAGTAACAGATGGGGTTGTGAGACTCACAGAGTGTTTGTGATTTCGGTGCCTTCTTGATCCAAACAAAACAGAGCCTACTATTTCTCAGACTCTGATCATGAAGAGCAGAGGATCTCGCTAATTGAAATAATCACACATCTCTCACAATACTTCCTACCCTTATTGTCATACCTAAGGTATCTAAGATAATAAAAACATTGACAAAAACACTGATTTTTGTTTATTTTGTTGATTTTGCTGCCTTCTTTCCAACTTATTTTCAGTTCTTGCTGTGTATCCTAGAGTTTCACTGCATTTTTCCTATACAGCTTGTACATAACAATAAGGGGGAGATCCTTACTATAAGGGCTAAAACAGGATCATAAATGTCAGAGTTTGTCAGGGAACCTGGGTGCAGCTCTAATTCAGGAAGGACCCATTCCAAAGAGAAGGCAAGGGAAATAAATGAGCTGTTAAAAGAACTGGAGCATAAAATAGCTTTCGTATTTAGGATATTTAAACAAAAAGACATCACTGAAAAATTAATTCCAGAATCATGTTCTTTCTTTAGAGATCTATTAAGGTCCAGAAGACCTCTAAGAACTTACAAAGGGCAGAATTTCATTTTTAAAGAGCACCATCTCATCACTGACAGTCTCATAAGCAACCAACAGCTCTTGAAGCCAAATCTGGTATCTGTAAGATAGCACAGGCATTCCTGCAGCAAGAGCCTATGTGAGGGAGGCAGGAAAGTCAGCAAGGAGGTGAGTACCAGTGTCTCCCACACACTATCAACATTCTGGAAATGAATATAGATGTAAACTAAGTGAACTGAAATCAAACTCATTGACAATTTATTATTTGCAATCCATGGGAGCCATCTGGTTCCCAGTAGGCTGGGGGTGGGTTTCTTTGTTTTATTCAACCCCATTTGAGTAACTAATAAAAGAATAAAGCACAAATGCTGCACAAATGCTAAAAGCAAAATTGCTCTTAGATGTTTCCTGATCAAAGATGAGAGGCAGCTGAACAGCTACTCACTGGAGGTATCGATTCAGCTCCTGCTGGCTGCAGCGGGACCAGTGGAAGCGGTGGAAGGCAGCTTGCACAAGGGGGGCCATGATGCTCCCCAGGCGGACCTCATCCCCACATCTGTTTCCTTGGCCATCATGCTCCATGCCTAAACTGCCCCAGCACAGGAGAGAGCAAGCACAGTCACACTGAAGACAAACTCCAAGTGGCCAAAAATTTTTGTATCCCAAATGTTGCCAGTGCGCGATCACAGTCTTGTTGTTATACCCCACAACCCAGGTACTGGCTCTTAAGAGTACTTTCATGGGATTAACTCAATATCCACTTTTGAAATAGGCTGAAAATCCCACCTTTGGGCTTCTGTGTATGCATACGTTTCTGAATTAATTCTGGATTAAGGATCTGGTCTCCTCTCCAGGAGTTTTAAATGAAATTTACTCATACTCCTATCTGGAGCCATTTGGAAGTTGCTTGATTTGAATTAATCTGCAATTGTAGCCAAGTGCGGGATAAAAACCCACACTGCAAGCTAGTTACACCAGCTGCTGCTACTGCCCACTGTAGCAGTTCCACATTGTGGATCTTGGATTGTGTTTTTCTGTGCATGCTGTTTGAGTAACATGGGCACTATCTGTGTATGTAACTGAAGTCAAATTAGCAGTTTAGGGCTGAATGCGATTTCAGGGATCATAATCTCCAGTGATCTCTCTTCTAAAGCTCAGTGTACACTCTTTACAATCCTAATTCAAAAATCCTAGAACCCAATACCAGATAGGCATCAGTTCTATGCCGCTGTCTGATTTAGATACATTTACAGTGAGATTCAATGAATTTTGGTGATTTTTTCATTTAAAGCCCTCCATAATTTCTGATACAACAGACAGAACAGGACCCGAAGGCTTTCTTAGGGAAAATAATAGATTAAGACTGTTCAGAAAAAGCCTTCTGGGAAGTACTGTTCTTCTTGAGAGAAAATGGGCAGCCAGCGGGTGTCCTCTGCAAACAGTGAAACTGAAATGCTCTGGGAGAGACCAAATCACTTCAATAAAATGATTACATTCTTATATTTTTATACAGTTGCAATTTCAGTGGTTAGCACCTTTTTTTTTTTTCCTATGCAGTATTTTTTCCTTTACCAGCAGTACCATATCAGATGTGCTGATTTAATATGGACTGTGCTTGAGAATCATGTATTCCATTAACTTAAAAAATACATATTTTATCCCAATGAGTACTTTACATTTTCACCAGGAGACTATAAAGCATCATTCAATCTAGTTTTACAGCAGTTCTGGGAGGTATTTTGGTATTAGTTCCTTTTTCCATTTGAAAAACACCTAAATATAAAACTTAAGATAATAAATAAAATTTTGACAGAGCTGAGATCTGAAGCCAGAGCTAATGACACATGGACATGGACATCATTTCTTAACATGAACTTCATTGTCCCAATGTCACAGCTATCTCTCAGCATCAAAGACATTATAAGACGAGACATGGGATGTCCAGGGCTCTACTCACACATGTCCAGTTTCATGAGCCACCACGAATGCAGATGAAAAACCATCTTCATGATTGAGAGTGCAGCTTCGAACAGGATGACACATTCCTGTGACTGGAGCATAGCCTGTGAGAAACATCACATTTCAGAAAAGGAACAAGTATGGAAAGGTGATGTGAAGTTCCAGGAAAACATTTTTCCCCTTTGGGACATAAATGCAGTTGAGTGGTCCTCTCACAGATAAAAAGAGACCTGTGTCCCCAGACATTTAATAACATGCTCTCTCATCCACGAAACAGATGGGGTCACCCTGTTAACCAACAGAAACTATATTCCTAGCTCAGTCAGAAGGCTGTTATTACATCTAGGACCATTCTGCAATTGCCTTCACTGAGTACACGAGGCAACAGAGGAAAGGGATACCATGCACTGCTGTGCTGCAGCTCATGAGCTTGGTGCACTTCCAGCCCTCAGGAACAGACAAGCAAAGCCCCTGCCCTGTGCTGACAGCAGATCTGACCAACTCAAAATGAACAGAAGATTTATCCCCTCCAGTGAACAAACCTGATCTCGCAAAGAGGCAGAACCTGAAGGAAAGGAAAAAGTACACAATGCTTGGTCCTGCTGTTCCAGACCTCTTGGTAACAGCATTTCTTGGCAATCGTTACTGCAACAACTTTTTAAACACAAAATCTATTCCTTATCTTTGGGCATTTTCAGGATCGTTTACTTAGGGATCTCATTTACTTAGCTTCAGCTAGAGCAAAGAAATGATCCAGTAAGTAATCCCATCAGTTAGGATGCAATACATGAAACAGTTACGACTGAAAAAGGCCATATACACAGCATTTGGGGAAAGAAATTGTTGACCAAAACTAAGCAAAATGTACAAAATTTTAAACTGCATGGTTAGCTTTGCACAGTGATAAGCACAAATGCTCAGAAGTCTTGCCAATTACCAAACAAAACCCGACGCACATCTTACCCTGCATGCCAGATGGACCAAAATCCTGCCTTGTGAGGAAGATGGCGTGGTCATGATATTCTGCATGCCCGGTGTCTGGCTTCTGTTGCAAGTAGGCCCAACGACACACGTTCTCCAGGCTTTGAGAAGGGTTCCCAATCTCTATCAGACTCATGGACTGAGCGTTCCAGAAAATAAATTAGAAAATTAAAAATAGTTATTTACTGAGCTAAGGTGATTCTTTCCCAGCCTATTCAAGCACTTGAACAAATTTTCCACTTCCATTAAAACTCTTAATAAAGAGATAATTATGCTTTACAAACAAATTTTACTGCGTCAAGAAAGTAAGAAAATAGTTAACATTCACAGTTAGATTGAATATGATTTCTGTGACATATCCATAGGGTGTAAGATACAATGAGAGGAAAAAAAAACAACAGGTATTTTCAATATTGTATTGTGCAATGCACGTTAAAATCTCCATGCCATCATAGCACCCCATCACTTCAAGCCTGGATATACTGTTTCCAACCAAGCACTATGGGATCTGCAGTGGTGTCAGGCCAGCAGAGCCTCGCCCAGTACAGGGAGGGCAGACTGCAGGCACCCAGCCCTGGCACATCAGCCTCCTTTGCCACACACTCAAGCCTTCTGAACACCACTGGATGCTCTACTGAGAGTAAACACTAAGTGTACTTTGTCCAGCTGTATTTGAGTCATAACTTTGAGAAACAGATGTTCCCAAAGACTGTATTTTAAACCACTTTTTCTTTAACCCATTCTGTATTTCACAATCATTCAGAAAGTAGACTCTGTCTTCCCAACCTGGTACACCTTTATTCTGCCTATAAGCCACACATTACATCACTGCTGTGCTGTCATGACTTGGCTGACTTGAACAAGCTGATGTGTGTTAGGTGGGTGCAAAGGACAGTTCCCTCTAATGAGAAAGAAAAAGATGTTTTAAAATCCAGCTACTGCATTTACCTTCCTTTTTTTTTTCCCAATAGTACTTAAAAATTTCCAGCTAACTCTTGTTAATATTGTGCATTAAGACTTCAAAAAGCACACTGTACGTGGGATGTTATAAAATATATGACTAATTGACCCACTCCAGGCCTTCCAGGACTTGTAAGAACTACATATGCAAACCCTGGCTTTTCATTTACAAAAATTATATTACCATGACAACATTGTAATCATAACACAAACCACTACAATTTAGATGCTATACTGTATTGTAAGCATTTCTAACTCCCAGATATATAGTTTACAGCAGAAATAGCCTGGGCCAAAAATAAGAGAGAAGTAACATAGTTCCTGTATAAATACAGATGTGTTTGACATGTCCTCTCATTGAGTGCACGATGGAGTATGCAGAATATTGACTGCATGAAAAAGAAAATCCTCAAAGGGTTGTGGGAGAACAACTGGAGTTGATAAAAGAAAAGCCTGCCAAACTAAGGCCTGATTTTGGCAAAAATGAGATATTACAACTCTGCAATGTTCAGAAAAACAAATTAATAAACCAAATAGAAGTACAGTTTGGAATCTGACACCACTTTGGAATGAAAAGGTTGTAACATAATCCCAGGCTGGATCATGCTGCTTCCAGCCATAATTCCTTTGGAAGTAGAATAATAACCATGCTGAAATGGTGAGAGAGTAACGACACCTTTACTGCATCTTCATATGTTTATTAGAACAGACATGAACACAACATCAGTTGAGTGACTAACACTAGGCAAAGTTCTGTCTCTCCAAGCAGAAATCCTATTCAGCTAACCTAAGCATGACCGTCAGTGAGGTCCTGGGTAGCATGCATCAGTGGTTTAAGAAGTAACTATCTACAACATCTCCACCTTGATCTCGTTTCTGCAAAGCTTCAGAAGAAAAAGCTGTCCCATAAAGAAGTCCAGTGAGAAATCTAACTACAAGTTTCAAAAAGCAAAGAACATTGTAATGTGAAGCTGAAAAAGTGTAAGCCGTGTGTATGATTGAAAAATCATTTACAAAGTGAACTGTAATTCTTTGTCTCACAATGATCTCTTTCTATACCTTCTAATGAAAGTAATTTTATTTTATGACTGATCAGAAAATAATCAAAAAGTATGAATTATCAACATGTGCTTTGGTTGAGGTTATCTCAATATTTACAAAGAAATCTCCGTGTGATCAGCAAACAAGGAAGGAGCATGAAAAAGGCAGTAATCTCCTCAACTGCAGCCTTTGCCAATGAATCCCAGTACAAAAGCAAAATTGTGGTGTGAACTAACAGCAGGACTTCTTGAGCCCTCTTCTGATGAAGACAGTCTGCCAGAGATCAGATCAGCCTGCTGCAGCAGCTCCCATGGTTTGGGCATTGTGTTGGCTTTTGGCATGAGTTGACAACAGTTTTCTTTGCATACAGAAGCCCATTCTGGAGAGCAAAATCACTGCCTTAGGCCAAGAGAATCTCAATGCCTATTTACAACAACAGAGATTTTAGAGCATCTCTTCAAGCAAATGAAAGGAGAAGTGACTGGCTAACGTTGAGAATTGTGCCTTTTTTGTTGGTGCTGCAACTGACACACCAGGCAAACTGAAGGAAAACCCTTTGGCATAAAAAGGAAAACAGAACATGCCGTTCTGTAAGCGTATTTCAACTGACAGCCCAACTTCTTCTCCAATGACATGATTTTTACATCAGAAATGTGGCATGTATAAAATTGACTTTCTTACTTTAAGTTAGGAAATGAGGCATCCATTAGGAAATCCATTCTTTTAGATGTCTATGTGCTACAGGTATGAACAGCAAGCCTCAGTCCTACATCAGTATGATGGCTGCCAAAGACTAAGAGGAGAAACTCAGTTACACCTGCTGTACAAAACGTACTCAAGTCCACTGAGTATTAATATCATTTCTTCACTAATCTTCCATCTTTCTTCACAGTAAAATAGATACCTAAAAAGAGAAATCCACTCGGTTGCTAGCAAATTTTCACCTGAATTTCCACTTTCTGCAATTTGTGAATGACTTCCAAATGAGAATGTCTCCAGCAGTACTAATAGTAACCTTGGCACAGTGCTGGGATCTTCCCGTGCTCATGAATTCTCAAATAAACAACAGTTCACTATTCTTTTATCCGACACCAGCAACTGTTGGCAGTGGCTAAGCAGAATGTCATTGTTTTTAGTTGAATCTCCCAGCTCCATCTTGAGTCATGTTTCACTTGGAATTGGTGTGACCCCAGAGTAGGAAATACTGTATGGGTGAGGAAACACTGATTTAGGATCTGATTAATCCCTGCTGTGTTTTGCAATTACACTGGTTCAGATCTAAGGCCCATGGAAGCCATGCCCTCTCCTGATGGCAGACGACAGGATGCCTACGGAAGATACTTACAGGACTCAAACATAGTTTGGTACTTCCCCCACATAACCTCCAATTGTCCAGTGGTTTTTGATTCAGAGATTTCCTGAGACAGAGGTGGCTTCGCAATAAATTTTTATTCTCTTGCTCAGTCTCCCTGACTCCAAAGATAAGTGCTGCTGTCCTGCAAGAAAGGTGCGTAGGAAACCATGGGATGAGGCACAGCTAACAAGGGCAGATGCAGTATGTTTTGGAAGGGTGCCATCTGAGAATTTACTCTTGCAGAGACAGGAAATAACACTTGATAATACATTCTCTTGGAAGTCAGTGGGCAGCTTTCATCAAACTTAGAAAATCCCAACCCCTTATTAAATGGACAAAGTGAGGGAAAAAGAACAAAAGAGATGAACAGTGTGAAGCAATAAGGATTGCAATTAAAACAAAATTCACTCTCTGTCATGCAGCAAACAGTCTGGGGGCAGCAGGCTGGCTGTGCAGAGGAGGTGGAGGTGTTACTGTTGGCCTGCAATGGGCCAGCACTGCCAGGAACACGCGAGCCCACAGCTGGCTGGGGAGCAGCCTGGCCGGGAAGGACCTCTTTCCAAAGAGGACAGCAGGCCTGTGGAGAGCATTACTCAGCTGATCAGCAGGAAGGCTGCCAGTGGAAAGAGAAACTTTCCTTCTCACTGCAAGGAAAGCAAAAGATCTGTGGGCATTTCAGAGAGCTGCTGGTGGAAACAGATGGATGTGTTTGCTCCCTTGGCTGGGAGCGCCATGTGGGGAGGCACCATGGAGGGCTGTGAGGACGGCCTGCCCAGAGAGACAGCTGGGATCCTTGCTCTCAAAAACCCAGCATCTGCTGATGCCTTCCAGTTACCTTTTTTCTGATTCTGGATTCACATCTTTTCTACTCCCCTTCCTTTTTTAGAGAAATTTGGCAGAAAATAATTACAAATAGAAGAGGAATGAGTTGCAACAACTATTAGTACAAGGAGTCAAAGGAGGGCAATAAGAAACGATTCTAAGGTCATTGCTACACAGATACAGATTTCTTTGAGCCTGCTAAGCTACGCACTGTGTCTTTCAGGGAGTTCTCAGTGTGATGTTCAATTCTCTGTTATTAAGACACCGAAGAACAAGTCAATCTGTACTGCAAAGCCCTTCAAATACTTTTGGAAGGAATTTGGAAACAGAAAAACATCAAATAATTCCTTGAGAATTTCAAATTTAAGGTTTTCATAGAAGAAAACTGCAAACTTAGTCTATATTCTACTCAAACTTTTCCAGAGCCTTCAGCTTGCCAGTATATGTAAAAACACAGACTGGTATCACCCATACAGTGGCAGCTTTCATTAACCAAGTGCTTTATTTACCTGCCATTTGCAATAGCTGAGTACAGCTTTGCAGTGGTGGTGAATGAGTGGATGCTCGCTAACAGAGACACAGGTCAGAAGCTTGCTGGAACAGCACCTTCCCCTGCTTATCCATTAGGTGGTGCTCCAAGAGAACCAACGGAGAGGGCTCTGCAGCTCCTCAGCAGCTCCAGAAGGAGCAGAAATGCGCTTAAACTTGTCAGACTCCAAGCTATGGCAGAAAAGTTGGAGCGTTCCTGGGAGACAAAGTATGACTTTCCCTTCTTGAACGTGTAACATCTCTGCAAAACACACCACTTACATTCCTTCTACTTGGCACTTCTATTGTTCATTGTACATTGGATTAGATCTTTTATATTCTTCTCTTACCCTGAACAAGACAAGCAAAAAATAAATAAAAAGAATTATCTCGTGTCCATGGTAACCAAAGTAACAAAAATAGCTCATTCAGCAAACTGTCATTTTGCATTCAAAGGATTTGTAAAGCTTTCTTATGGCAGCAGTTTGTAAACATTTTTCAGTCTCTAATTCTGAATAAGTATAAGCAGAATAGGAATACAAAGTACTATTTATGCTATCAGCCAACTTTACACTCTTCAAGGTTCCAACAAATCACTCTAGGAAATTATAAGCTATGTGTCTAGTACCTAAATAAGGCAATCCATCAGTTCCCACAGATAAAATTAAGAGGGGCAGTATTTTCTCTCATCTTCATCCCCACTCTAATAAAAACAATAAAAAAAAATAAAAACAGCAGCCATTTTTTTTTAAGAAAAATAAGAACAGCAGCCAAAACTCATAAATAACATGGAAGTTCTTGCCTTGCCACTAAGCCTGTGCAGTATCAGTCACTGGAGATGCAAGAGACTGGGACAAGAACTTCATCTTCCTCCTTGTTTGCAGAGCACACTGCAAGACCAAGGCTTGATTCCTGCTGACACTGCCAGGTGTTCCACAATTTACATAATAAATACCATTCATAAACAAGAAAACACACATAAATAGGTTATCATTCTCAACTAGCAAACATCCATCAGTTCTTAAGACTCTTTCTAAGAATTTTCTGCACCCCTTCAGGCTCAGCTGTTCTGTGACTACAGTTAACAAAACTGGTGCCTTGCTGGGCACAACTCTCAGCTCTCAGGCTGAGCCTTCACCCCTTCCAAGGACAAGCAGGGAGGAGGGGAGCTCTGAGCCTTTCCAGCCCAGGTCAGCTGAAGAATGGCAAGGTCAAACACCTGAGTTAAGTTAGAGAGGTGGCTTGTCCTTCCATCCCAGCTGCACCACCTATGCCACCCTGTGGGAAAGAGAGAGAACAGCCTGGCTCATGCTGGATTGAGGCTTTCCAGCCCAGCTGAACCAAGAGCATCTTGCCTGCTCACACTGAGCATAGCCACATAAAAAGGTCAGATGGTAGAGAGAGAGAACACCTTTTTGTGAAAAGATTGTCCCAGATGAAAGCAGCAGGAGCTCTGAATTATCCAAACACACAATTGAAAAACCCTTCTCAGTTAACAGTCCTGCCCTGTGAGATTGCAGGAAGCCATCTCATGTGATGCTCCTACTGACTCACATCTTAAAACCATTTGGTTCTTTTCCCTCCCCTCATCTTTCTGAAAGATTCTGCCCTGGTGGTCAGGTTCCTCTTCGATTTGATGACATTCACACGGCCAACAACCATTGTTCTGGTGCCACACTGATCTGAAGCTATCACGGATCCTTCTCCCAGGTTTCCAGTTCAGCTGAGCACAGAGCAGCACTCCCCAGCCTGTCTCATGCTGTGCCAGTATGCATCCCAGAGACCAGAGCTGTGCATGCTGCTCCAGAGGAGAGCTCAGAGGTGTCCTGCACAGCCATGTTCAGATTTCCCAAGAAATAACTCTCATAAATCCTCAGGTAGCTGCATTTATTGAAATTCATGCAGTTCCTGTGAAAGTCTTAATGACTTTTTTTTCCAGTAATAACTGGCTTAATCACTCCCTTTGCAGCGAATGTGTGCTATTTTCTGCTGCTGTCTAAGGGTGGTTCATCTACACACAAAGTCACCATTGTGGATGGACAGAGTGTGGGGCTGGAGCCAGGAATTTATGAGCTCTTATCCCCAGACTGCCAGTGACCTTCCGTGTGGCCTCCAGAATAACGCTGAGCGTCTTTGTTATTTTAGCTGTAAAGTGGGAAAAATAATCTTTATTCATCCACCTCAAAGAGGTGATGAGAGGATTTTATGCAGTGCTCGGGGTTTAAAAGTTTCAAAACAAATTTTATAATAGCAAGTCAGGGCTTCCAAGTCCATTCTCAACTCATCTCTTGCCACCTCCTCCGCACTCAGTGATTGTGGTTCTTTGGCTATTTCCCTGCAGTGCTGTAGAGCTCACTGGACTACAGAACTGTTACATTCAAAATAGATCTTAATGGAAGAATTTGCTAAAACATTGAATAATATTCTTCTCACACGATTCTGCATTTTTCAAAATTTGGAACTGATCTACCTAAGTCAAAAAGGAATAAACAAGCCAGCTCTTCTTTTTCCCTTTTGAAGAAAAATGCATGGCATGTGCCCTTGTTTACTGATTTACAGCATCCCATCCCATCGTCTCAGGAGATCAATATAAAAATGCAGAGAAGTGCACAGTAGCTCCCAGATTTACCACACGTCCAGAGCACGATGCAAAACCTGTCCCAATGCCTCTGCATGTCATCCTGTGCCAATGGTCTCGACCTGCCATAGCTTCAGCCTTTGTCCAGAACTGATAACATACACAAAAGTATACTTCAGTAAAATGGTGTCAGATCTTTTGAACTTGCCTATGGAGTAATCTGAACGTGCTGTCACCAGGGAACACCTATTTTTTTTCATCTTACCAAGGCACTTAATGCACTTAATAAAATTACTGAAACTTTTGAATGTGCAGCTCTGTTAGGTTGAAAATATTACGAAGTATGCTTCAAGAAATGGAGTACCTCCTAGCAAGAACCACAGAAAAGCTGGTTGCTATGCAACTCAAGTATTGTCCACATTATTCTTATCAAAAGATGACATTGTATAAAATAATATAATCATCATCTTCTTAAAAAAAAAGAAACAACACAAAACCATACACAAAAAACCCAACCACAACACAGTAAAAGGCTGCTTAGGGGTTGAGAATTGGCAATAGCTCAGAGTGCTGTCAGAAATCTGACACTGATGGTACATACTTCATCAGTTACAGAACCATAATGTAATTATTATGATTATTTAAATGGCACCCTTGATAATATATATAAATTGCCTTCAATAAAGCAAGCGAATCTGAAGATATCTGCTACATGCTTGGAAAATAAATGCTTATTCAAGCAAGACTGGGATAATATTTCCATCTCGCAAAGCCAAGCAGGCTGCTTTATGCCTGCTCTGGCTTAACTTGTCCACACACCATTCCTTTCACTATGTACGTTGAATATATACTTCAGAAAAATGTTTTAGCATGTTTTAGCAGGCTACTAAAATATTGAGGACTTTGTTCTAATTACTCAAGAACAGGTTCAGAAAATAAGAACTATTCCAACTTTTCCGTCTGAGCAAGAGAAATTTTCTTCATGGTTATTTGGTTAACTTATTTGGAATTGTGCTCTGCTGAATCCTGCAGGACAACTAAAACACGGTCTGCTATGGATTATGGGTTTGGAACCCTTTAATGGACAATCCATAAGCAGATCATATAGTGCCACCTGCAGCTATTCAGTGATGTACAAAGGCCCACCAGGAAGGGAAGGTGTCCATGCTCCACCCACTCCTCTCTGTGAAGCAGATTAATGTGAGATAATAACTTTCAAATTATCAATTGACAATGTTTTATTTCTGATCTTGCATCAGAAAATGCAGCAGGAGCTGAGTTCACACTAGTACCAATGCAGATTGATTGAACTCAAGATGGGCAGGCATAGCAACCATGAAATACTTATGAAATAAGGACAGCAAAGAAGTGACCAGTACACGTCACTTCAACCACTGCTGCAATATAAGATATTTTTGAGAATTATTAGTTGATCTGCAATCCCTCAAATTGCTGTCATTACAGCAATCATGAGGATGTTTCATTTATTTCATAATTTAATCAGACACCACAAACTTTCGATCACAAAACAGAAAAGGTGACCTCTTTTACCTTTGATTTTAGGACACACATCTGAGTGAGCTAACCCAAAACACTTACTGACATTGCTGTCTATCTCTGCAAGAAGAGCAGAGATGGGTTGGTTTAGTTGAGCAGGGTAAGTGGTGACTGTCAGAGGAGACTCACCACCAACGCTCAGCTGGATTTGACTTTCAGCTTCTTGCATGAATATACATGGAATCTTCCAGCCCCCAGGTTTATTACATGAGCATGCAAATACCAGCAACGCCCATCACAGAAAAAGCCATTAGATTTTAATGCTCTCCTTCAAGCAGCTGGATGTGCAGTCCTTAAACAAAAAGTTTATCAACGTACTTCAAACACCCTCTTCCAGCTACCGTGGAATCTGATGTTGATTTAGCCCACATAGCAGCACATCAGTACTGAACAGATTAAAACTTTTCATTTCTCTTTAAGTGAGTTTTGCTCATGGAGCAATCCCTCCCTTAGAAAAGGCAAGAAAACACTTCGAATTCTTGACTACAGACTCAATCTGCAGAACTCTTGCCTTGTGGCCCCTATCTCTTAACTTTAAGCACATGTAGTCCAACCCATTTTAAGCACAAGGTGAAGTGAGTTCTTGGAATCTGCATCCTGCAGAACTGATCCAGCATGTGTTCAGTGATACTTATATACTACTCTACCACAAAAACTTTACATTTTTCTGAGGAACCAAGATGTTCATAATGTCCCATGGATCATTTCAAACAAGTCTAAAAAGACAGACTGCCAGAGCTAAGCAGCAAGATAAAATGACACAGGGAAAACACAGAACAAATCGTGGTTATTTTCCTAGTGTGAAGTTCAAATTGTAGGGAAATGCCTATAAAGATAAATGTTCTTTGCATTCATACACGATGAATCAAGTTCAGAGATCTCAACCTCCTCCATTTAACATAACCCCTCCTTACCTTGCCATAGCTCAGCAGGATTATCCTCACCAGGACAACGTTGATGTGAGCACCCAGGGATTCATCGTGGTAAATTTCATTAACCTGCAAAAGAGGTCAGAGCTTCAGCCACAGTGCTGGCAACAAGTAACTCTGACAGCAAATGCTAAAGCAGCACCTTTGCTATGCTGTCATTAAGACAAAGATCATTTGTGATCATACATAAGAAGGGAAAATTCCACCGATGCTAGAAGGAAATTTATTTTCTAGCCTCTGAATAGGCCATAATTCATTTTAAATCATTTAAAATCAACATAACATCATCAGATACTTCATGCTAGTAGGAATTTAAAGGCCAACCTAAACAGACTTATACATACGAGCAGTGCATCATGGTGGATTCCATGACAAAGCTCCTGCCTCTGATGGAGAGCCCCCAGTCCCTGCCCTGTCCCACGCCGTGTGCCTCCCTGACCTGAGCCCACACACTGAAGCACAAACCAGAGGAGCCCCATTCTGAGTGAGACCATTCATGGGAATAGGGCTCAGGAGCAGAGGGACAGACCCTGGGGCTGCCTCTATCCCAAAAGGGATGTGCTAGATCTGCTCAGCTGCACCCTGTAACTTCTCCAACTGGGACTCATCAAATGGCATTCTGACAAGAGGATATACCTCCCCCAAAAAGCCTGGTCAGCCACATGGACTGACTGGATTGCATGTCACAACCAATCAGCGTTAAACTTTGCAAGCAGAATGAAAGCTAAAAAACACTGGCAAAGAAAAAACTCTTTTTTCTTTTCTTTTTTTCCAGTAGGGCTTTGTAACCAAATGCACACACTGGTACAAATCACCCTATAAACACTGAAAAGTGAATGGTAAATATTTACAGTGCAAAATGAAATGTGGATGAATAAAGATGACTTAGGAAACACTGCCACAAGTGAGCTAGGCAAATATCAGCTGTTAAAGGGGCTGATCTGAATACTCCACGATGAATGGATGCATGAGAGCAGGCCATTCATTGGCACCAATGTGCTCTGCCAAACAGCAGGGGTTTGGCTTCAGAAACCAGAAGAGGCAGATGAGATACTCCCTGCATGGCGAGTGTCTTGTTGGTAAGGATTGCACCAAACTGCTCTGCTCTGTGGATAGAAACAAATCTCATTTCCTCCTAAAACACAGATTCCTTACTGCAGTCTAATAAGTAACATTCAGAGTAACTTTCATTAGAAACACAATAATAAATAATGTACTGTTTCTTCAAGCAGCTCTACTTCTAACGGCTTATCCTTTATCTCTGTAAAAACAATTAAACTGAATACACCAGTGTTAATTTTACTAAGCAATCTCGATTGACATTTTGAAGTCAATTTAAATTCATTTTATCAGTATTTTTAATATAAGAGCCTGATGTTATGCCTGGTAAGAGCCCAGGTTTCACGTCTGAGCATCCCACAGCAGTGGCTGTGAGCAGCAGCCCACCCTGACCTGCTGATCTGCTTTGTAAACAGTGGCTCTGGAAATTACATCACGTATTTGTGCATATAAATACTACTTCAAAAGACTAACTTTATATTCCTGTATCTGAAAGATTCTTACTTTGAGAACCATTACTGAACACAGATTGTAAAGATGTGAGATACAAACATGCATTCCGCATTACAAACATTCTTTCACCCAGGAAAAAGACCCTCACACGTTGCAAGGGAGGCAGGGATATTAATTTGCCCCATTCTTTGTGTACAGGGAAGACAGCACACACATCCGTGATGTGAGGCTGCAATATGCTGTAAATTACCTATACGTGAAATGAGTACTGAACAAGAACTCCTCTGTAGAAGACAGTAAGCATGGCATGTAAATAAGAATTTAATTAGTTCATAATGCATAATCCAAATTGCTGCAGACCACTCTCTCATTAACTTCCAGAATTTAACCTAAGCCTCTTCTAACAATGGCTGAGTAACAGAACAACCGTATCACTGTTGCGTGCCAAAATGAAACTTGGCATGAAAATGTTGATGGAACAGAATTGAAACACTGTTTGACTGTTCATGCAAATGACATCTAACAAACAAACTGTGAATGAACAGAAAAGCACAAGCACTGTAAAAAAGCTGCTCGGTTCTCTCGGGATAGTGGATTTTCTGTAGGACAGTGGGTCGATTCAAAACTCTGGCTCTTGGTTTCATTAAAGAGGACGAATCCAACCCCTCCTCACACAGAGCTGAATGGAACCTCTGCTCTTTTCTCAAAGCTGCTCCGTGGCTTTCCCAGCAGCGTCTCGCTGTGCACAGATAATACACTGAAACAGATGCTTTACCTTTTTTTTCAGTGTGACCTAAATTGCACCTATTTGTTTCAGGAAGTTATTAAAGAAATGAGATCCAAGTGACAGTGCTGTGCTCTCACGCACTGACAGGGGCCTCCACAAACCTGTGCTCAGTTTCTCCAGGATTCCACCTGCCAACCCCACAGGAGAGCAGCATGAAGCAAACACAGCCCATTATGTGGGGCACAAAGCAACCCAGCACCCTGCGGGCACTGAGCTCCTGTCCAACACGGCTGCAGCACTGGGCACTGAAGTGCTTGTTCAGATAACAGACATGGAATAGGTTTGGATGTCTATATAATAAACACAGACAGGTGTGAAAATGGTTACACAATACTTCTGCTCTATTCCTATATATTTCTGCAGGGCATCCTGATTTATACCTACCAAAAATCAGAACAGATCTCTCGCCCTTAGATCAATAAGAGTCACAGCCTAAAACTGTGCTGCTGCATAGGAAAAGGAGAATGCACAAAGCTCATCACAAAATGACAGCCCCTAGACAGAAGGCAGGGAAGATTTTTGCACTAAATCCCATTAGATGTCCACAGTGATTCAGCATTTACAGAGGGCGATGCAGAATGTTGGGTAAAGCTGAAAGAATTCAAAGCACACTGAAACACTGTGAAGAGACTTTCACAAAACTATTGTAGCTCACAAGCTATTTTGAGATAACTTTGTATCATGGTTTATTTTTGTGGGATATCTCAATCAAAGCAAAATATGCATTTCTATTTCTGCTTCTGTTTAGAAACCAGGTTGGCACAGATTGGTGCTGCTTAAGAAAACAAGCACTTGATTTATTATTTTTCCTTCTGTCCCTCTCTGCTCATTTTATGTCTTCTGCCCTAAGCAAGTTTGAAGCCAACAGAGTAAGTAAGTAAAAAACTTACTTCTGTAAAAAACTTTTTCTGTTTCAAAAACATTGAAACAGAAAAACCATGAAAAAACACAAAAGCAACAACTCAAGTAAAGCTAAGCTTTTGTGAGATGCACTAGGCTTCATTAAAGAAGCTCTGCAAGTTTTTGTTATTCAACAAAACGGGACCCAATACTGTAAGGAAATTTTAAAACTGTTGTAATGCAAATAGTACCAAACAGCTGCAGCTCTGCTGGTTTTGATGCAGCACGGGTTACCTGCAGCTGGCAGGATTTGTAGGGGAAATCCAGAGGCTCCCCAAGTCTCTAATTAAATCGACGTGCAGTAAGAGAACCACGATCTGCACATTTTGGCAAGTCATCAGCAAACTCATTCATGCGGTTTGAAGGAGTTCTCCTCTCTGCAGAGTTTATCAGGGATCTCGGTCCCACTGAACCATGAACCATCTCAGATGAGCTGGTCCCCAGGCACGTCCCTGTGGCCCCATGCAACATCACTCGCTCGGGTGAGCACTGCGGCCTCTGGCTCACAAGCACACAGCACCAACAGACATCAAACAGCTTCAGCCTCCCGCTGCCATCAGCCTCTGAGGGATATGATCCAACCACGGCAGCCAACAGAGCCATTTGCAGAGGGCACCATACGAGATGCAGCTCACTCATCTAGCTTTCCAGTCACCATATACTGCTCATTCATCCAGCCCAATCAGATGGCCACTGGATGGCCCTTACATCCTTGCATGAGCACTGTTGCAGAAATACCCCATGGCTACGTGGGCAGAGCAGGACCACGCGTGTGGGACAGCACAGCTCCTGGCAAGCCATCGCTCGAGCCCAGCCCGAGTTGCAGCTCATTCATCAGATCTTAATTATCTGCAGCAAAGCCTCAGTGCCTGGTGGGCATCCAGCAATTGTCTGTCTCTGTAAGAAATGGCTGGTTTGAATTACAGGCGAGGAACCAGAAATGTCATGGTGGATACTGAGCACAAATGTTTGTAATCTGACCCCTCCCAAAAGCACTCTCCTCCCGCTTTATTTTTATGTGTTCTCACTTCAAACACCACTATCCTCTTTGGTTTTCATCACCTCCTTTATGTTTTTGAAGTTCCCAAAGTAACATTTTTAACATTCCCAAAGCTTCATCTTAATCCCACAGGAATAACATTACACCAACTCCTCTGGTGGATGAACTATGGTCACACAGAAAGCCAACAGGCAAAATAAAGGGCTCTCAGTTTCCCTTTTTAGGCATTTCCTCACTTCCTCAGAGAAGAACTTTTTTTTTCCTACAAATCGTTGAGTATCACAAGGAAAAAGGAATAACGAAAGCGCACAACACATACGCAACCTGAAGGTCAAACTGTGACCTCAAATTTGGAAAAATGCAATTCTGCTCAAAAACATAGGCAACAGGGAGAGTGCCTGGCAACGTGCACTATGAAACAGAGATATGCATCTGTTGTTTTGTATCTGAATCTGTGTCCGAGTCCTGATTTACCTTCACTGGTGTGAGAGTGAGGAGATGGTACCAAGTCCAAGTTTGCTGCTTCTGATCAAAATGAAAAACATTCCCCAGAGCAGATGTGTTGGCAAGACTCAAGGTAGCTTTGTGTTGTGGGTCTCTATCTCGTCTCTGACTGTAAGATTGGTTTTAGAAAGGTCATAGACTCTGTTTTCTGCCTGTACAACTAATTTATTTTTCTCAGTTCCTCCCTCAGGCTCTTGGAACTCCTCATTTCTCCAAATGCTGTAAACTACATTTATGCCAAAAGACTCAGTATTTGAGTTGCTATCTCAAGATCATTCTAATAAAATCAAATCTGGTATCATAAAATAATTAAGCAGATTAATGTATTAGTTTACTACAAGGCATGAGGGTGTGGCGTCAACGCAGTAAGTGCAGTGAACTATTTAAATAGTTTGGTTAAGGAAAGCACCCAACATTTGCAAGCTGATCCTAATTATCCATGCTCCATCACACAAACCACACTGTCACATCTCCAAAGCCCTTGGCTGCAACCTTTATGGCTAAAGCTCATGTTGGTACTTGGACTAAAGGAAAATCTATCTTTGAACAGTAATTAACCCTGCAATAATATCACCAAAATCTGAGCGCTGGACACAGCACAGAACATCAGAACAGCAAGGTATAGTCCAGTTAATTATGATAAGAAATGCTCACCTAATTGGTGATAGAAATAATCCCCCCTATGGAACTGAATAGATTCTGTAGGGGTTCAGAAGGACTGCTTTCTGCATGGCCTCCCAGTGCCCACTCCCATGCACAACTCCCACCGTACAGCAGCAATCAAGATAATGAATAAAAATCATCTTCTGAGGTTTCATCAGAAACTTTCTTCCTTGCAAGTCGCAGCTACTGGTTTGTAATGAACAGTCTAAAAGCAGTTAACTCTCACACATCTAAATTTTCAACTGAGCTGCCATTCACCTATTGACAACTGATCTGGACCTGCATTTGTCATTTGGGGAATTTCTTAGAAACAGTTCAGATTTGAAGTTTATACATTGAAGTAAACTGATCTGAAATAATGAGTATTGGTGCTTTTAAGTTGCTTAGTTTTTACAAATCCAGCAAAGTCAATTTTAATAAGATATCCTTCCCGTCTAAGAAATGCTTTCTAGTTTAAAAAGCATGATCCTGAATACAGATTGCACCATTATTTCAAAGCATTCAATCATCACTTTCTTTTTAGCAGCTTGAATTAGACACGCTTTCAGATTTCATCCAACTGCCAGTTAGAAACCAGCAGCACTTCTGCCCTTTCCTCTCATTAGGGACTTGCTGTTCTGTACCTGGAAATCTTCATCCCTCATCAGCCAAAGACACGAGAGCAGAAATCTCACATATCATAGTAGTATCATGGACACCCTATTAAAGAGGATGGATAACATATTCAGCAGTGCCTCAGGGCCACAATTTCAAAGAGATGTGTAGTGCTGAAAGACACAGGTGAAAGACTCCTGGGCTTTCCAACACCCCCAGCTGCAGAACACCCATTGATTTCAGTTACTCAAATGAAAATTTGTTAAATCTATATGTTCTGGAGCAAAATGTTCACTTGAAGTTTGGGACAGACATAATCCTATGGGCTAAGTTTTAAAACTGACTCTCACTGATTTCAAAGGCATATAAATAATTAAATATTCAGATAAATCTTGCCATAAGTGAGGCATTAATCCTATTTAGAGCCTCTCTTTCATTGAAATGATGGCAGAAACTTCAGCTTTAAGGAGCTGCCTTTCAGTATCACATTTTGATCACGTATCCATTGCATGGATGCTACACAGGCTAGCCTCTAAATGCTGCACTGTCACATCTTTCACAGTAAAGAAATAGAAAGCAAATTTAAAGATTATTTTCTCATCCCCCAAAACACTCCAGAATTCAAAGAATGAGCAGCTTTTAGGCAATTTTTTCCAAAATATACATAAGGATGACAATTGCCAGCATTAAAAAATAAGGTACTTGAAATAAGGCTCAAAAATACTGCTATGGGAATAGAGGAAGAAGGACAAAGTAAGAAAGAAGAGGTTAAGGCAGGGGCTTTACTGGGGAAAAAAACACAATGCAAAGAGGGGCATGAAAGTTGAAGACTTGAAGACAGATGGAGCCAATAAGTTCCATACTATCTGGAAGCAAGCATATTTCATGAGACTTTGCTGTTTCAAAAAGCAGAAATATTGTAAGTGAATATACTCCAACTCTGCCTCTTAGGAAGACTTGTTATCCACATTTTCATCCTGGATGCGACTCCTAACACAGGGTTCTGGTGGGCTGACCACTAGCCCAACCCAGCCATGTGAATTACCAGCTTCAGCTCTGCTCCTTTTCTGCAGCAGGCAGCAGAAGGCCTGCTTAATACTGAGAACTACTTTAAGAGGGTTATAAAACAATCTGAGAACTTTAGCCCGGGGCTGCACCAATACCCACTGAAGCTCAGCGCCCTGCTCCTCCTCCCACAGCATCCTGCAGTGAAATCCTTTTGTTTGCTGATGAACAAGATAGTTCTCCAATGCCACTCCTGGTCAAGTGGTTTTTAATATTTCCCATACACTTGTAGGAGCAGATAAAAATCTGATTCCTTTGCTGCTTTCTTGCAGAAATTAAATTACCTTCCCCGTTCTTGAGTAAACGACAGGGCTGCAAGATAGCTCCCAAATCTCTCTCCTCTCTTGCAATGGTCCTGCATGCTAAAAATACGAAGATAATTTGTGCAGTGGGTGGGCTTATACTTGGAAATACAGAGGCCTGTGCAAGCTGCTATCCTTCCCAGGAAGAAACACACCATGATGCACAAAAGAAAGTGGTGCAAGTGAGAGGCAGCTGAAGGTCTCCGAAGTGAAAACAATGGCTTTTCTTTCTAAAGGTGGAATGAATATCCCCATGGTGCAGAGCAGAGAGGAAGGGATATCAAGAGAAACCCAAGTTTCTGTATGAGGAATGGTGGGAGAGTAAAGATGGGTGACAGGAGGCCTGGCTCACAGCAGTGACACTGCTAGCAGACAGACAGGGATGTGTGGCTGCAGCCCAAAGTATTAAAAACCCTCTGGTGCATCTCTCACTATTGGTTGGGGGCTGTGTCTTCATTTCCAAACATTAGGATAAATATTAGCACTGCTATTCAAGATAGCCAGGACACAGTCTCTGTTTTTTCTCACTTTATGGCTTTTAGGTGTGGACTGTAACACATCCCTTATTCAGTCAATCTGTTTTGTGCTGCTTAAGTCATCGCGCTGGGCTTGAAAAAAATACACTGTTTTGATTGGGTTGGTGGTAGGGCTCCACCCAAGATCCCTGGGAAAAGTTAATTAAGGACAACTGCTCACAGCATCATGCACAGCAAAACCAGGCAAAGCAGGGAGAGCAGCCATGCTGCGAGCTGGGCGCTGCTTCTGGGAAAGCGATTACGCCTCTGGGACTCTGGGCAAGAGGGAGACCTCACCTGGAATTTATTTTATTTTTTGGAACCAGAGAAACTCAACCCTCTCAATCAGCCCTTTATCTCCAGTAAAGACTTCCATTATTCTAGTTTATTTACTTTCTATGCACACTTGATTCTATCCTTAATGCCTTCTTACTGTATGAAGCTAATTGATTTTATGCTTAATGCCTTGTTGAAGTACAAAGCTAATTGATTGTGCCTGTAAAACCAGCAGGGTACACACAATGTGATGGTTCCAGTGGGATCTTCCAGCAGACTTCTTTTTGCAGCCATCTCTCTTCTCTTTCAGCTCCCATTGGCCTATGTATCTCACCAGGCCCAGACTGTAAACATACATTCCATATCAGCCGGTATCTGCCTCTCCATAGCAGAGCAAGTCTTGGAGAGAAAGAAACAGAGGACTGGTCCCCATCACCCATCCCTTGTCTAAAACGCAGACTATAGAAACTGGCTGAGTATTAGCAAAGGAAAGACTAGGACAACATTGAGGCTGCCAAAGACTTCCCAGCACCTCCTTGAGCAGCTCCTCACAGCCTGGACACAAAGGGAAAGGACACATCCTCCATCCCCAGAGGACATGTTTCTGCCTCAGACCTACCAATAGAACAGCTGCTGCCCGTGCCAGGAGCTGTTACAGCCCCGGGATATGGTTACACAGGCTGCACTTTCTAAACCACTTGCAGAGACAGCATGTTTAAGAGTTGTTATTTCTTACAATGTGTGTGTTGGATGGTTTGCTAAAATTAGGAACAAGTGTATTCCAGAGCTGGAACATTTATGGCTCCTTTACCATTACTGTATATTTTAATTCTTAAAAATAGTTTTAAGTGACATGATAAGTAGAGTCCTGCTTAATCTATTTCAGCCCATTTGCCACATTCCTGGTTTGGCCTCTTTGGCTTGTTAATTTAGAGATATATAAAACCATCTGTTTCATTGTAGACTTTGTTTTAAGCCTCAGAGGAAACAAACCACACAAACAGATGAAATTCACTATGTCATTTCTGTTAAAACGTACGTACTTACAGCCACGAGAGCATACACCAGGTACCCAGTAACTCTAATGTCACTACAGATTTTTAACTATTTACAATTTCGCTATAAAAAAGCAGTGCAATTGAATTCACATCGCACAAGGGATTTCCTTACACTGTATTCTACCTCTCATTTAAAATGAAAAACACTGACATTCCACACATTGTTAAAAGAATGCAATAAAGTAATGAGAAAACAAGCTTCATAATTAAAAAATATTTCTTAGGAAAAAAGCACCCCAGACAAAAGTAGCTAACAGGACACACTGTGTCCATATATCTGCCGGTGTCTGGAATGCCCAGAAGTCACCTACAGACACTCCATTCTCTTGATTCTATGTGAGCTTCAGCAATCACAGTCCGTCTGTCAAAACCAGAGCAGACCTACAATTTTAATGCAACAACATTTCACAGAGAAGACATATTTGCTGATAGTTTCTACTGAAAACAGACTTCTGTTCCAGGTGAGCACGAGAAGGGACTCTTCCCAGAATGAATGGTCTATGAAGGGGACCACCACTCAATGCCAATTTTGTGCCAAAAGAACACTGCTTATTTTGACTATAATGGAGACTGATTTTCAAAACTTGATTCTGACCCCACAACACAGAGGCCTTGCTTATTGGCTGGTGTACTAGACATGCTCGTGGAAATGTCTATTACTCTGATATTTAGAAAGAAAAGGCAGCTCCTCCAAACATCCTCCAGCTTCTATGTTCCTCACTACCACATTATATAGTCTGCTGCACAACGGTTCCAAAGATTAAATATTTAACGAAGGAAACCTAAAGGTGTCAGCTACGGACTAAATACTAAATCAATTTAAGAAAGTTCAGTGATTTGACTGCATAGCATCTTACTGCAGCGTGAGCAAGGAGCAGGCGGGTGGCCTGGGACTGTAAGTGATTCTGGAGGAATCAAAGAGTTTAACTGAGCAGTTTTAAAAATGTATAAGCCAATCGAAGTTTCTAATACAGCCCTATTTGAAGATAGTTCTCCAAACCATGTTATTCAGCAGGGAGCTGAAGTTAAGGGAATATACATCTAAAACATAATGACTTCCAAGGACCCGAGGCCCTGACCCTACACCCCCATCCATCAAAGCATATAAGCAGGACTCTGAGTGTTTTAATGGCCCCGCTGTCAGTTTCTTCCTTGGCCCCTTTTTCTTTTGTTCCTTCTTCCCTTTTGCCTTTTCTACAAGCGGCCTGGATTTTGCTCCTAGAATTATTTCACCTCCTGCTATGAGAAAAATCTATGATGTATTAAACGGCAAAACCAACATCCATCCACCCTCCCCTCACTGCCATCTCACCGTGCAGGGCTAGCAGGGCTGTACTCACAATGTTCATCAGGGTCAGCAGGTACTTCTGAACGTGTTCCTTCCCATGGAACTGAACAACTGAGTCATCGACCCCCAGAAGGACTTCGATGTTGTAATCATCATCCGTCGCGTGCCTCCGGCGGCGCTGCCTCAATCTGTGCACCCGATCTTCAATAAGGCTCAGTGCACTGTCGAGACCATCCAGATTAGTCAGGTTAGGCGCTGCAATCAGACAAACAAACAAGTTAAAAACTGACAGCGGTTCAGGCTCAGGTCTCAGGTGAGCTGGGATAAATTTGAAGCAGCAGCTTTTGTTATGTTATGTAACGGAATAACTTTCTTTCAATGTCAGTTAAAGGTGACCTAAATGAGAGAGAAATCTGACCTGAAAGATTACTTTGCAGCGTAAAAACAATACTTTCTACAAAGCAATACTGTGTTATAATTACAAGGCCAAAGGGATAGATACACCAAGGCCTTGCCAAGAAGAACGGAGCTGTCTGCAGAAAAATAATTGTTGCTTTAAAGCACTTAGATTCATGGAATAATTAAGGTTAGAAAAGACCACTAAGATCGTGCAGTCCAACCCATCCCCACAGTGGCTACGTGTTGCTCAGTGCCACATGTAAGAAATGCACCATGGTGGGATCCTGTGCTACCAAGGGCATCCTTGATTTCAGAACCACAGGTAAAGGCCAACACCATGCTTTGAATCTGATCTTACTGCCCACAGTCATATTTCCAGGCAAATGCTGTTACCAACAAAACCTGTTTATATGGAACATTTGGTAACAATCCAACATCCCCCCTCAATGCATTAGCTCCTTTCCTCAATACACTCACATCATTTAGCAGTAGTGGCACGGATCCTCTTTATCATTACAAATCAGGAACGCACTTTAGATACGAGACAAATTCATTTTTTAGCTACGTTCAAGATTATTTAGCAGCTTTTCATTTTTTGTTCCTAATTTGTCATGTCATTTTGCATTACTGCATGTCAAAGACCACTCCATCAGGCACAATAGCAGCCAACATTATTACGAGCTGTTTGAAACAGTGCCTGTGATACAAAAATCTTGTATTTTGGCAGGATGGGATACACTTCATGTGGCATACAGACCCTAAAAATTAACATGAAAATATGGAATATTGACATTTCACCCTACAGAATAACAATGATTAGTGTTAATATCATTATTATCATTTGTATTTCAAGAGCCCTAGGAATCCCCCCTAAGAATCTCCTGATTTCAGAAAATGTCAGAAGACTGACTCGGACAGGCAGAGGGAGCACTGAGGGTTGATTAAAGGCTTCCAGCACTCAGTTCACAGCAGCATAATAGGAAGCAGAGGGAGGAGGCTGAAGTCATCACCTTCAAAGGTGAAATACGAAACAACTCTTGGAAATGTTACTAAAAAATGTGGAATCTCCATCTTCACTTACTGACATTTTTACATAAAAATTGGCTGCTTGGGATGAGTGGATTACCGGGCTCATTACAGGAATATCTGGACAGCCTTTTACCATTTCCCCATGGAACTTTGAGGACGAGGCCACAGCCTCAGATAAACAGAGAAGGCCCCATGCGGTGCTCCTCCATCCCCACAGAGCTGTGATCTCCTCCTGTGCTTAGTCAGGGCTCAAAACCCACCAGCAGCCAGCACCAGCCCTATCTCCTGTTTTGCTCCACTGGGAATGCCTCAGTGTTAATTCTCACTGGTGCCCAGAAGTAATTACTGAGCTATCACAGCGGGCTCGGGACATTCTCTATAGGATCATGAGGCAATCACATATTCTAAGTCTGATTTGCCTTACAAATTATATGTACAATATGACAGTAACTGTTACAAGCTTTCTAGAAAAGTAAGACTGAGCTGGCAGGGGCTGCCGGTTGTGTCCTCTCTCATTGCTCACAAAAAAAAAAAAAAAAAGGACAGCAATAAGCAGCAAGGCTAGAGCTATCAGAGGTGATACTGCAAACCAGCAGTGCGGTGCCTTCATCCCCACTGCGCCAGAGGCACAGCGTGATCCTGGCATCCTGCACTTACCATCCTGCAGGCAGGCTGCCTGCTCCCTCCCTGCCCCTCATCTCATCCCGCTGCAGCCCTGGCCGTCCTTCTGGCTCACGAGAAGAGCAATTGTATTTTCCACATTACCTTCCCCCTGTGCTTTGTGCAGTAACACTCCGAGAGTCATCTCAACTGCATTGTATTTTACTAAGTCATCCCAAGACCTCTCCATCATTTGTTCGTTTTCAGCAACTTTTGCCAAATCAGAGCTTCAGCTGCTAATTATTGGTGCCAACTTTGTTCTCCATCTCCCAAGAGCAGACACTTGGCATTTGCAGGGCTAACAATGGCCTCTGTTGAAACCCTCTGTGTTCCCACCAGGAAAAATTCACATTTCTGAAAATTAAAAGCTGAGAGACAGGGTTGTATTTTCCTCTTGTGCTAATCATCCAGACTAAACCGAAGGACAGCACCACTCTAACAGTTCACCCACAAATCCCTCAAAAAAAAGAAAAAAACCATTCTTTTCTTTTTTAAGCCAACAAAAAATCGTTGATCATTCAGCGACTTTTTCTCCTAATACTGCAGACCTTCCAGTTCAGTATAAAAGCTGTCGATAGAGGGAAAACTGTTTCTGGACTAAGCATAGAATGGGAGCCCTGCAGCCTGGCTGTGCTCCTGCATGTGACAGAGCCTTCCCTGCAGTGCTGCAAGGGGCAGAAGGCAGCTGGGAGATGGGCAGCAGTGCCCTCCAGTGAGGGGAAGGCAT
Source organism: Phasianus colchicus (assembly GCF_987193195.1). Lineage (NCBI taxonomy): Eukaryota > Metazoa > Chordata > Aves > Galliformes > Phasianidae > Phasianus > Phasianus colchicus. The sequence continues at coordinate 14,252,827 of NC_143450.1, read as the reverse complement.
GAGCACAACCCAACGTGGTTCTGTACATGGTTGCTTTTTGGGCATCCTCCACTTTTGCTTGGAGTTAATACAGGCAAGCAATCCTAGCTTATCCCATGCAGCAAAGCCCTAGCTGTTTGCTGAGTCAAGAACCAGACAACATCTCCAGCTGCGACAGTTCATTAATACATAGAGAGCACATCAAAACCTAAAGGGAAAAGGTCTGTGTTACGCTGTGTTCATGCAAACTGCTTATAGCACTACATATCATACAAGATCCTTCTATATGGTGTTCCCTTTTCCTAAGCAATGTGCAGTACCCCAAGCTTTTCTCTAAATTATTCCAGTTTTCAATCTGCTATTTATTCCTTGATATTTGGGCTCTGAATGGACTTGCTGCGTCTGAGCATCCAGCTGCATGCAGCTTCATGCTCTGAGACAGGCAAAATCCCCACTGACACCAACATCACTTTGGCCCTTGCAGGACCACCTCTACCAGCCACAGCATCACAGCCTTAATGTTGGAAGCCCCCAAGCTACCATGTTTGTCCCATACAAGAATTTTCCATCGGCAAATTTCCAAAAACAACTTATTTTGGGGAAACATTTGCTTGCTCATTCATCTTTGATATTTTGTGCTTTACAGAAAATTAGATGACATCTTCAGATTCTGCCTTACCCATCGCAGCAGTCAAACTGTAACAGATGCTGTGAGTTACTGAAGCATGAACATGCTGCTGCCATGAAACCGCCTCTCCCTGCGTTTCTGTCACTCCCTTTAGGACATCTACCAAAAGTACAGTTGCTGGCTTGCAATCTTGCTTTGTTTTTTCATGACGACTTTCAAAAAGGCTCAGGGAAATACAGCTGGACCTACAGTTCTTACGAGTCATTTATGAAGCTGTTGCACTTCAAAAACAGCATCAGCTTTAGGGTTCCCCAGTTTCACAGCAGCAATATTGTCCTAATGAAGCATTTCTCATTTTCTACCTTCTCTTTCTGGCAGGGGGAAAGGGACTTTCTGGAAAGCCCAGTACAGGGACCAGGGCAGGCAGTCGGGTGACTGAACTGCATGACTTGTTCACAGCCATCATCTGCGGTTTGTCAGCAGGGCAGCCCACTGGAATTTCTCTTTAAATACAAACGTACAGCGTGCAGGCAGGTCAGCCACCGTATTCAGTGCAGCTTGTTTGCTCTGTGGACACTTCATCTGTCACTGCAGAGCAGGCAAACACCTGAGCTGAATGCTGAGTGCCACATCCTCTGCTTGATGTTGACATGCTGATGTGCTGCTGAGCTCCAGTCCCAAGACACACTACTGAATGGACTCCCAGCTTCCCATTCCTTCATGCGTGTTGCTGCAAATCATCTCTTTTTTTTTTTTTTTCCTTTCTCTTTAACCACAATGATTCAGCCTGAAGCCCAGCTGGAGACCACTCTGCTGTGGGGTAGGCAGAGCCACAAGGGCCACCCTGGGCTTCACACCACTCACAGCTGATAACACGACGCCAAGCCTGGGACTTGCCCTCACCTTGTGGGCAGGAGGCCATCCATCACCTACTATCGCAGAATCATTAAGGCAGGAAAAGACCTCTAGGATCATCTCATCCAACTATCCAGCTACCACCAATACTGCCCACTGACCACATCCCTCAGTGCCACATCTCCACGCTTCTTGAACACCTCCAGGGACAACAACTCCACCACCTCCCTGGGCAGCCTGTGCCAATGCATCATCACTTGGTATTGTGAGTGCAAGCAAAGCAGGTTCCATGGCAGGGAATCACAAGCAGACAGGATGGGCTTGCTCTGGCTCTCAGCTTCCTACTGCTCAAATACATCTGCACCTCTGGAAAAGTACCAAACCCCTTGACAGCTCAACAAAGAATTGCTCTCTGGGGAATAGCACATTAAATCACAAGTCATCTCCCTGCAATGCTCCCTGCCACCCTCATGCTGTAGGCTTCTGTCACGCCTGTCCCCCACGATCAGCTCACTCCCCAGCTAGCCCCCCTTGGCCCCTTCAAGTATTCCACCAAAATCCTCATTTGTCTTCCATGCTAAATTGAGACCCGAACCACGAAGGTCAGAGGCAACAAAGAACAGCCAACGAATCTTACTTTTTATTTCTTGCAATTTTTCTCCCATTTTTAAGTTTCTCAGCATGCATTTTTGCTATTCCTTGCCATTGTATGCATTTGTGATGCGTCTTGTTCATCTGTTAATCAATAGTTTCTCTGACTTTTTTATTTCCTCTATTTATACAGCTCTGCTCATCTTCTCTTTTGCTTTATGTTCCAAACGTCCTCTATTTGTCTTTCTTCTCTCCCTTGCCATCCTGCTCAGCTACATTTGCCTTCCATAATTTATAAATCCCTTTTTCATACCACCGTCTGCATTTGGACCTTTCTGCTATATGTCATTCATACAAGTCCAGGGTAAACCCAACAAGGTGAATTAAAATGGATGAGAGCTCCTGTGAGGTGAAAGCAAATTGAAAGCGGTCTAAACAAGAAGTGAATCAAGCACAGCATGCTGGGCACAAGGCACAAAGCCAGTCCTGTTTAGAAGAGAAGTCCCAAGAGAACATTGCCTCAACACAACTTTAGTTTGGAACTCACTTTTTAGAGGATTTATGGGATTCCTTGAATCACAGGCTAACACCATGGCTGTCACCTGGTACATCCTTACCCAAGCAGTTATCACAGCAGAGCAATTTGGGTGCATATTCAGATTCCTTCTCTTCCACTTTTTTACATAAACGTAAAGCAGGACCACACGAGTAGTACGAAGACCAGGCATGCTCCGGGCATCCTCACAGAGGTTATGAGTCCCAGTACTGCCTTTATCCACAAAGAACAGTAATTCAGATGGAAAGTTTTAGGCTGCATGCCCTGCTAACCATATGATCTCATTAGGAGCTCCTTGTCTCCTCATTTACAGCAATGCCATTTCTGGTTGAACCACATTTTAGCACAGTTTGCTCCACCCTCCATCAGTGGGAACTTCCCTGCTGGGCTCAAAGCAGCTCCCAGCTGCCAGGAGGGCAGTGGGTACGGCAGCCAAAGTCCTCCTGCAGTAACCTGCTCCCAGCATGGGAAATCAGTCCAAGTTCCAAGTATTTGAAATATGGCATATGTGAGCCTTCACCAAATACTTCGGAGTACCTCCTGGGTTAGGACAACCAGCTCACATTTGCAAAATGAATGCATGTTAGCAGTGTTGTGCAGCACATTGCACAAAGGTGGGCACCGTTCTCTTTCCTCCTGCTCACCCATACAGCAGCACAGAAACTTAAATCTGGGACACGCTCAAGAGTCTGCCTGAATCAGAGTTACAAAGAATAACGAAGTTGAAACCTACCAAAGTGGCAAAATGTAGGAGAACTTTTAAAACTGGGTAAGAAAAAGTCTTTTGCGAAGGATAAACCAATTAGCACAGTGACAATGGCCAGGTGGACATGGTGGCAAGCGGCCAGACGAGAGACGCTAAGAATAACCACCACGAGTTGTTGCCAGGGAGACTTTTTTGGCATGTCACAACAAAGAGAAAAGGTATTACAATGCTAAAAAGAAAAGTTGAAAATAAATTGATCTCATCAGGGCCACAGTCACACTATGAACAACACAAAGAGGAGAGATAATTGTTCTGCTAAAAGATTAAGTGAAAGCAGGGTAATTTAATATGGTGGCCTAAAATATTTTTTTTTGCAAAATGGTGCAACATTTTGTGTTATAATTTCAACTTTCATATTACAACATAATAGTCAAGAAGGTGAAATGAAAAGAACTGCAAATCAAGCAGGCAAACAAAACAGCGTGACCTTGTTGAAGTGGAGCATTTTGAGAACTGAACATAAAGTTTTTCCAGCAGTAAAACTCATCTTTCAGAACATTTTCAGCTGTCAGCCCAACTACAGCAAGTACAGGTTTCACAATGCAGCACCGAGCAATGAATAAGCAAAACGTTTATAACTTGGTGGTTAAAATTAAGCTCAAAAAGGGTAAAAAAAAAAAAAAAAAAAAAAAAAAAAGCTACTCGGTAGAAAATTAATTGATGGGCCAACCTCTAAGTTTCACTGACTTGGTTGCAAGTGGTTGCACTGACTGGAAAATGCTTATCTTGTAGGAATTTTGGCAGGTCATTGCAAACGGGCCAGCGCTGCAGAGCCTGACTTCCAGAGCACGTGGTGAGACCGACTTCCCACCTCCCACTGCTTTGCACAGCCCACACCCACCCCAGGAACACGGCCCCAGCCCTACAGAGCATCCCAGTGCATGCAGACACGTTTGCTCTAAACAAACCCCACTGAGTTACACAAGGGGGGCTGTGAGTTCTCAATCTCATTTGCAGCTAATGCATAATTAGTCAGAACACAAAATTCAGATAGATAAGAAGGGTTTCCACGGTGCACTGCTAAGGGCTCCTTACATCCTCCCAAACACTAATGAAGCATTTATGGGCTACTGGAAGTCCAACCTGCCACCAAGATACTCCATGTATGATCCTTATTCCAAGCATGACTAAATTACAGCAAATCAGCACATTAAATGAGCTGCCTTGCTGACCTCTGGCTTTGCAGGTGACACATCTAACAATCCCACTTGCATTTTTAACAGAAGGAAATGCCAAAGCACAGTGAAGGACTTGAATAACGACGGGTTACAGGAGATGGCAGCTGTCTTTCCGTAAACCCACTGTTCTACAAGAAGGGGAAATTCAGTTTTAATTACAGTTTAACGAACAAACACTAAAAAAAAAAAACAGGTTAAAATTCAAATTCCTACCTGGGATGGGTGAAGGAGGTGGGGTGAGGGGGGAAAAAAAATGATGAAATACATATAATAAACAAACATTATTGGAAATACTATTGAAATATATCACCTGAAGCCAATCTTTCACACATCGTTCTAGAACTTTTGGCTTTAACCACTGACCAACATTTGGTAATGTCTCCGAGTAGGACTCTACCATCCCTTCAAAAGGGAGCTCTTGAGTGAGGCATGAAGTCTCACAAAGCTGTAAGTGATCCAACCAAATGTTTTCAATGTCAGGTATAACAAACACAGTACAAATCTCATCAGTGCAAATAATGAATCACACAAACGACAATGCAAACAGACCCCTGTTCTTCTACATAATCATAATGATCTTTTAATTAAACAAAGCAAACGGTCTGCTGTGTTCCACCTTGTGCAGAAAGCAAAAGAACAAAGTTTTCCAAATTCAAGAGTGAAAAACATGTGCAATTTGAACTGCCTCTAAGTTCTACCAGCTTCTTCTATTTCTGAGAATATTACACCAGGAACCATGAGCGAGTCAAGAAGGAAAAATGCTGATTGAATGAGAAGAAAACATCACTCGGGCAGTCTGAGCAATGGCACTGGGATGTATGGTGCCTTGGCCACTGACACTGGCAGGACTTGAATCAGAGCGAGGAGGAGTTATAATTTTATGTATGTTTTGAAAATACTCTTATTGCTAAATCTGCTGGGGCATTCTGTAATAACAAAACCAGCTGCAATTGATTAAAGACTGTAAGAAAGACAAAACTTTCTTGAAGGAAGCAGGCATTTCTTAAGCTTAAAAATGACAGTAAAAAAACCCTGAGAGACAGAATCGCTCTCTGTTCTAGTGAAAGCACAAAAGCTTCATTCCCAAGGCATTTCAAAATCAAGGGCAAAGGCTTCTTTTGTCATCCGTACAGAGAGCTCTGGATCTGTCAGGTCCTACCAAAGGCAAACTGCTAAACACTGCCTCTTCCTATTGCAGCCTGTGGGTGTGAGATGGGGCTCAAAGAGAACAGCTGAGAAGAGACACTTTCAAATGCAGCCCTTCCCTGCAAGATGTGTTGGGAATGGAGGCAGGTGTGGGGAAGGAAGGGAGGAAAGGAAAAGGTGAGGGAGGAAAGAAGACAGACGTATGCATGGGGAGAAGGCAAATCAAGAGGGATAAGCTGGAATAACACCACTGCAAAAGAGGAAAGTGACAAGACAGTCGTCCTGCTGCTGCTTCCCACCAGCTCCAGGGTTGGACCAGAGCTCACTGCTCTCCTGCTCCCCAGGCTGAGCTCCAGCAGGAAGGGAGGCAAAAGGCAGCACCCTGGGGGGCATGAGCAGGGCTCAAACATTGCTTTTTGAGATAAATTTAGCATTAATATCTATGGGCTTAGGAGGGATTAGAGCCATATCAACATTCTGTTTAGTTTTCTGGCAGTTCTGAGTTATTTTTAATACATTTGCAGGTAAATGGACTCGAATACTGAACATTTTAAGAAGAAAAGGAAACAAATCATTTCAGTTGATCTGAAATCACATTTTTACTCATTTGATATAAAACCAAGCGCTTCATTTCAAGCCTCACTTCAGGAAATCATTAAAAAATATAAGATATTTCAAGGGAGAGGAGGAGAATGGCTTGTTTTAAACTCACTGCCATGAAATCTGTTGACAGCTTTAGGGGTATTCATTCCCAATCTGTATGAAGTTCAATGAAAATGCAACACCCTTTATCGATAAAAAATCACCCAACTCAATTGTAAGCACCAGACCTAAAGGGGGTTCCCATTTGTCCCCTTCCGCCATCTATTTTACCCCTCTCCTAAAGGAATGATCCTCATTTCAGGACCTCCATATATTCACCGGGATACTTAACTTTTCTTGATAAGCAGTCACACTCAGTGCAGTCTGATTTGTCCTTCAGATTGGCTTGCAGCCCATCAAAATGAGGACATTTGCTTGTCGAAGGAAATGCAGCTGGTAGAATGTAATGCTCCTTGGCAGGCTTGCAGAACTTCTCCAATAGGGACAAATCAGATCCACTGCACCTCAAAATAAAAGGCTATCAAGAATTATGTAGCAAGGAATTTATCTCCCACCTTAAAGACAGTATCATCTTTGCCAGCATAAGCAAGGCTTAGAATAACCAGAAATTGCATTTGTATCCACTTAGGAAAGTGCTACAAAATTGCTTTAGCATTAATGATGATTCTACTCATGCTGCAGAAAATGAAATCAGACTTTGGAAAGCAAATGGACAACGTCCAAGAAGAAGGGGTGGGAAAGCCTTTTTACACACACAATAATAGCTAAAAGGAAAGAACTCTGTATTTTCACAAGGCATAAATGTGGTGGCAGGGCTGGCAGGCATTTCTTTCCAGCTAACATTTCTGTTCAAACTGTTTTAGTAGGGGTCAAATGTATTGGAAAACTATCAGAAACAATGGCAAATTGAGATTTCGATTCACAGAAATTCATTAAACTATCTTTAAATGTATCTTTGTTAATTCACGTTGATGTTTAGAAGTTAAACAACTCAACAGCACTTGGAGAGCTGGCAGAAGCTTTAAGGATGATCACACACAAAGTTTCAGATCGGCTCTGCCTACTGCACTACAACAGCAAATAACTGCTTAGCTCCTAACCTGTTACTTTTGCACAGCAAAGTGGAATTGTCAAAGCCAACAGTAACAACAACAAAAAGCACGTTTCAGAGCACCTTAGAAAACTGTTACCTTCTTGATTACCAACTGAGGGCTCTGCTGACACAAGCAGTAAAAGCCCCAGTAATTAACACCTTCTGCCTGAGACTGGTAAAAACTGAGTTGTTCAAAATCCCGTGTTTCTGAGCAATCTGTGGGGTTTACCCACACACTCCAAATACTAATACTTAGCAGAACTCTATCATCTGTTTCTGCCTACTTACAGGAGTTGCCAACCAAGCTGCTCTTAGTTTACTTGATGCTAAAACAGTCTGTTATCAATTAAACAATGAACATCAAATCAAAGGGAGCAAACAAAAACTTTCCACAAATCAGCAGCCCTAATGCCATCGCTTATGTTGAATTTCAGGCACCAACAGGTAAGAAAAGCTATTTACAAATATAACCATTTTCTTTATTCTTTCAGAAGGCCAAAAGCTTAAATAAAACACTGATCATACAAACACTGGAAATATAAATTATTAATGCATGCGGTGCTAACAGAAATAGTAATGTGCTTCCCCCTAAGTCAGAGCAGAATGCATTCTCAGTTCTCTCTCAGCAAAAAATATAACTTCAGTTGTTCAAGAAAGAAATTTACGTTTTCCCATTATTTCAAAGGCAAGAGAAGCCTATGCAGCTAAACTACACAGCTAAACAAACTGAAGCAGTAAAAGAATATACTTTCAAGAGATAAAGAGATATCTTAAAGGAAGCATGGAGGAAAACTAACATCTTTGGGTAGCTGAAAAAGGCACATTTTGGGCACCAAGGTCTCTTCAATAGATTACTGTACCCTGAGCATACTTTCCTCTATATCTCTTCTGCAAAACGAGTGCCACAAATAGTCTCCTTCAGTCCACCTACAGTATTTGCTCACACAGATCTGAAACCACAAACAGTGCTGAAAAGTAATGTTTTTTAAAGTTGGACAAAACAGCATTATTTGGCCAACAATAGTTCCATTGAATTATGCAACAACAAAAAGACACTGAAGTACCACAGCCAATAAACACTGCTTGGCTTTGGTGCTCCTGAAGCCCCTGCAAGTCCCAAACAATTACTGCGAACTTCAGAACTCTGCATGATTGCAGAGCGGGAGCTGGACACGCATGCATTGAAGCTGATGCTGATCAATACCCATCACTTCCTCACTAGATTCACTTTTATTAGAAAAAAATGATATCAACAGCTGCCACTGTCCCACAAGGCTTCAAAAGAAAGCAAAGTGCTGCTGGCATCTTGCTGCCTTCTCCTCCCACGTCTCCATCTCAACTCTGGGCCACCTTCAGTGCAAAGTTTTACTTCTGACCTTTCCATATTTCTCTTAATGCAGGAGAAGTTTAATTTATCACTTTTTCACTCTTCCCAATCTATTTCAGGCTAATTTTCTCTAAAATTTCTGGAGCTTTCAGAGAGTTTTCTTGCATTCTGGTTTCGGTCCAAGCTGCCTTACTCTGAAATGCCGCAGCGCAGCTGAGCAACTCCAATGTCTTCCTGAATAACTGGCTCTCCAAAAACAAGCTTTGATTGCTTTGGAATGATTTTTAAACCAGACTTTTTGAGAGGTAATAAGTATATGAATAAATACAGTAGAGCAAAGACTCAGGCTTCATTTCAACACACGTATATTTCAGCAATGGGAGGGCCCCACCAGCTCAGACTACAGCAGGAGGAGGACATGCAAGCATGCAAGACCCTAGATGCTAATCTTCAAATGGCAGAAGCCAGCTCTAGCTTGTAAGGCTGCAAATGTGGCAAAGTTAGTCTGCATTTTCATTCTCTGCATTATAATGTGAATTAAAGGGGTTGATTCACAGGAAGAGCTAAAGGGCAGAGTGCAAAGGGCTGGACCTTAAGAGGGAGATGTGGGTAATGTCAATCCTACAGGGAAGATCTGAATTTCAGACAGAGGGTTCCAAGACAATGCTTGAGACTCAGATAAATACTGCCTCTTTTTTTCCCAAAAACACAGACCTGAGATGAATTCAGAGTATCCTCATTTTGTACCTCCCCTCCTGCAATGACAAATTCATGCCAACATGGAAACAAGTGAAGAAAAAGATCTGTGATAAAAATTAGATTTTTTATGTTCATGGGGTGAATCATTTCAGATAATCACCCCAAAATTATGTTGAAAAACTTATCTGGAAACGCAAGTGATGCTCTGGGAGACAAAAGAGAACAACAGTATTTGGATCAACTAAAGCAAGAGGAAAGTCAGTGAGGAACAAAATGTCTGAGTCATGAACCTGCCACAGTTTTTTCAAACCACCACAAATTCCAGGTCCATTTGAAGTTCCACAGCAGAGAACCTAAGGCAACTGATTGAAGTTCCTTATGAAAAGGCTGGAAAAAAAACATCCTATAGAGTACAGCATGGGGCCTTGCAGAAATGTCCTGAATTCAGCCAGTGAGACTGAGGCTCATTGTAGAAATGAGAATGAGAATGTAGAAACCCTCTGTTTTAGTCAAGGCTGAGAGAGGGTAAAATGCACATTCTCATCTTGCTGTACACACAGCTCCACACCCTTTATCTTCCAGGCCTATAGGACTGGACTCAGCTCAGCCCAGATGTCACCTGGAGCTCTCCCAACCAAACCAAAGATGCACCCAGGAGCAGTGGTCAGCATTCTGCCCTGCTGACACCAGTGGCTTAACTCAGCAGAGCCATGTTTGCACCTTCCCTTTGTGACTCAGAATAAGCTCCAGGAAACCAACACTAATCCCCAAAGACAAGCTGTGCTCAAATTCCAGCTGGATCTTTGGGACAGGGAAATAGTTCAAGGCAAAGTCTGCATGGGATGTGGAAGAAGGGTGACATGGGCTTAGGGAGAAATGCTGCTCTGTTTGGCAGATATGCTGAGAATAAGATGATAGATCCAGAGGGCTGCAGGAAGAGACATTGTGTGCTTCCAGGTGCTGTGCCAGGGAGAGAAATGCCAGCAAAGATCACAGAATGGCTTGGGTTGGAGGGGACCTTAAAGATCATCCACTTCCAATTGCCAAGATCTGCAAGGGAAGAGGAAAAAAAGGGGTGCTGATGGCACAGAAGCATAGAGGTCTGAAAAATGTATTTGGGAGGCAAAGTGGACTGATGAGAGGAGAGGAAACAAGTGGCAAAGAAGAAAAACCCAGCTCAGGGAGGTTGGGCCAACCACTGCCAGAGGTTTCATGGGTAACACTGCGGGGAGGTGGCAGAACAGCTGTCTCTGTTAGGCATGCAACTTTCATCTAGGAAATCTCCGCAGTCTGGGAAATGGCAGTTAATTGTAAAGGGAGGAGCTGTGTTAAACCTAACAGGGCCAAAGACAACAATTTCATGTGGCAGTATCTCTAGACAATGGCTATTTTGTAGAAAGGGCACCAGCACGGTGTAGCACTTTTGTCTGCCTCTTCCTTCCTGGAGAACATTGCTTGGAATAACACGCACACAGTGACACCAGCCCATGGCTTACTGAGGCTCCCATTCTCAGCACTCCCAGGGAGTGATGGACACTACAGGGGCTCAGACCCCAGCTGGGATCCTCCACTTTCCTGCTCCCAGGCCTGGCTGCCCTTCTGCAATGAAAGCAGCTGGAAGCAACAAGCCGTTTCCTCCTGGAGACAGCTGCATTCTCTAACTTCGTACATGCCTGCTTCCTAACATGAAGCTAGAGAGATGTATAATTATGGATGTAGCATAAGGAGCAGACAAGCTGAATTAAGCTTCCGATCGCATGTCTAATTTATGTACAACTGCAGCAATTACAGATGCAAATTAAATAACTGTGCAGAAAATGGGTTTTATTAGCCAGAACTAAAGCCCGGTAAAACTCACTACCTCATGCACATCTCCGCACTGAATGTGCCTCTTTAGAATGTCAATTAGAAATGTGAGAAACAACCAGGATTTTCTATTTCCTGATCTGAAAAAAGGAAGGCTGTCAGAGCACGTCTTTCTTCCACCACAAAAGGAACAGGAGTTCTAATTGGCAATCTCAGAGCAACACATTATTTTACAGACAGTAGTTTGATGCAACTTCTAAACACGTTATTTATACTCAATCTTTCCTGCCTGACACGGCTGAGAAAAGTTTCATCTAGTAACACCATATGCTTGAGGTACTCAGATTCAGAAGATACCTTTGGAATTTAAAAGTTTAAACTCAAAGCTGAGGAGCACCATGCTTAACTTTGCAGTCCTTCTGAGATTTGGGATGTTGGAGGTCTCTCATCATTGTGCCAACTGGGTCCAGGGCACTCCTCTCTCAATGTTTTAATGCTGAAAGACCTCAAACCTTCTGTCACTCAGACTTAGCATGGAGTGCTGCCATAACTAAGGAGCCAGTGCTAGTCTGACAATTTGTTTAAAAGCAATAAAATACATTGTTCCTATTAAATCACACTTAATCCTGCTTCATAGTTCTTACACAATTCCCCGCTACATGTGATTAGATCTTTTATATACCTGTATATGTATGTATACACACACACACACACACACACACGTAACACGAGCACCTGGACAACAAATTTATATATGCCACCGTACCTACAATCTCTGCCTGGTTCATCCATTCTTTGGCAGTAGGAAAGGATTTTCCTGGCTGCCCCCATTGAGTCTATCTGTGTTAACCACCAGCTCTGACCTGGAGCGACTGCTGCTCTGTGCAGGGGAATCCTTGCATGTCCCTGCACAGCCACCAACACACAGCACAGCCACAAGCCAGGGTGCCCAGCCACAGTACAGGCAATTCCCAGCACACATCTCCATCCAGCTGCAGGCAGAGCCTTAGGAAGGCCACCTGCATGTGCTCCAGATGGGGTGGCATTGCCCAGTGCCCCTCCGCAGGGGGCTCTGCTCTGCTTTAAAATACCCAGGTTCACTTCCATTCACTCGCTGTCTCCCAGCAGACCTGCTCCTACACGCTGCCCCTACCCCGACCCTGCACTTCGCCTGCCAGACCGCAGCATGGATGCTCCTTCTGGAGTCAGAAACCTTCAGAATTTAAATATACCACGTTCACTGACTTCCCCTTATCTCTTGTGGCAGTTATATCCTCAAACAACTCCAGCAAATTACTTCAGCATGACCTCCCCTGTCTGAATGTCTGCCAGGTAGTCTTAATTAAACTGTGCATTCCCATCCACACGCCCCACAACACCCCGAGGAGAAGTTTCCAAGATTTCCTCATTGTGTATATTCCCTTGGATCATCTTTCATTAAACAGTAATAATGATAAGCAAAATGGAAAAGACAAGAATACTTTTGTATCTGCACAAAAATAGCACACAAAATAAATGACCAGAAATAGGTTATCAGGAGCAGCCACCCACACTGATGTCTTGAGTTCTGAGCACTGCCTACAGCTGCTGAGTGGAAGTGGAAGGTCTTCATGCATTTTGCTGATGAACACCTGAATAGAATCCAAGCTGTGTTCAGAACACGGTTATGATGGGATTATCTAAATTGCTAGAAGAGAATGCCCACAAGCACTGATTTGGCTCATGATTTAACTAACAGGAGCGTGTACATGGAATCATTTCCAGCTTTCATAACTAAGAAACTCATACCAAAGGCATTATTATTTGATAATTCAATTTTTATGTTGCAGTTTTAGATTCAGAAGTTCCAGATTCCGTAAAAAGCTTTAAGCAGCATAACTCCCTGTGAGTTCTCTCCAATTCTCACACTGGTCCCCTCCCCTTAGAAATCAATGCTGCATCTCCTGATAGTCTGAGTTGGGCAGGAGCATCCCAGCACATCCAGTGGCCCCAGCCCAGCACAGCTCCTGTCACAGCACCAACGTTGGAGCAGAACAGCAGCAGGAGCCTGCTCCATAGCACACAACATCCAGGCAAGGTGAGTCAGGCAACGGAAGGCACAGGTTTATTAATCCTGTCAAAAAATAATTTAAGGAGATTTAGGATTTACATTTATCCTTTCATTTAAAAAGATATTTTAAGTCCTGCCTTTGTTTCTCATTGTATTTTGTAGCTGACCTATTTCTGTCCATAACTAACACTGGGGTTTAGTTTTACTCCAGGATCAGGATAGCTACTGAAAAATGATCTGAGTTGTATTTGGACTGTTGCAACAAGATAGTTATTTAAGCACTGAGTAAAAGACTGTTATATATCATAGAATCAGAATGGCTGGGTGGGACCTGAAAGCCCCTCTGGTACCAAGCCCTGCTGCAGGCAGGGACACCTCCCTCCACATCAGGTTGCCCTGACTGTGGGGCATCCACTGCTTCTCTGGGCACCCTGGGTCAGTGCCTCACCACCTCAGTGTGAGCAAGAGAAAGATCAACTTGATTCTTACTTGATTTTGTGATCCAAGCTCAACTTTGTACAGCTCAGCACACAAAGAAGTGCTATATTTGTAACATCCTAGTGAAATCTGGCAGCAATTCCACAGCAGTGCATATGGATAGCCACAATGTCATCTCTGCAAAGTCATTTTCACAAGAGAAGTTTCTCACACCTACAAGTGAACCACGCCATCAAAAAATCCCTTCCCTACAACCTAATCCAGGGAATGCCAGACAAGTAACAGCCCAGCAGGTCACACCATAGTTATTCTATTCCTGGAGTGGCTGTGGAAGAAAAAAATACCCTTTTATTAAAACTGATGTTTAATAATTCCGGAGGTCGCTCACGTAACACTATCTGCTATTATCCCTACAGCTGGTGGTTGGTTGGTGAGCACAGCGATGTGGGGCAGAGGGTTGGGGGTGTTTTGGGGGAACGAGGAGACACATTATGGGAAAATGGGAAGAAGGGCCTTAAACACGGGGCCAAAGTTTGCCTCCTTAAAATAGACAAAAAAAGTCAGGAGATGCTTTTTTATGGAACAATACATCTACTAAAAGGGCAGTTACGGTCATTCTCAGTGGTCTAGAAAACAGGAAGCTTTATGTGAGATAAATGAATTACACCACCAAATGCATGGGAACATCCATTTTGGATTTGGACCTTGTATGTGCAACTGGTGTGAAACCACCAACAGGACTCAGCACTGACATCCGTGGTTTGTGGGCAGCTCTTCCATTACACGGGCAGGATACAGACTCACTGTAGCCAGAGAACTACTGAGAGCATCTAGCTGGAAGAATCATCTTCCTGCATCGCACACAGTGCATCTACATTAAAAATTAATGAAAGTACAGCCATCAATAAAGATGGGCTAAAATGAATGCTACATGCAAGAGGTTTCTATGCACCTGAGGAAGACAGTCACTTTCAGAATTCAAAGCAGAGTATCATACATAATCACTTTGTTAGTGTAAAATCCCAAGTCAGTGCACCATCAGATGCCTCCAATTCATGCAAATTATGCAAGCTTTGCAGCGCACTGCCTGCAGAAATTCACCAAAACAGAAACCCCCTAAGCGTTTAACTTGAATTTTGTTAAAGTTCATTTAATCCGCCTTCTTAAAGCACATTTACAAAAGCAGAAATGATCAATAATTCCACCATTAAATTGCATTACTTTGTAAAAGTAATACGTTAAGTAAATGAATGATAATCCTTGAAATCTCCGCACAGCAGGACAACAGCTTTAATAGCAAGTCTGTGCTGAAAGGAAAGCCAGCAATTCAGACTACTCAGCCCATCTACAAGGCAACCTTAAAAAATAAAACAATTTCATACTGGAAGCAAGAGGAGTAATGTTAAAAGACACTAGCGTAACAATTTATAGCTATCACAATTCTTTTTGACAACATAAATTCCCAGTTTCAACAGTCGGAGTAGGTGAAGCTCTGAGCACAAAGAGCTCATTGATTCAAGACAGTTTAATTCTGAAAAATCGATCATCGTGCATTTCCTCCAACACTTTATTTGTAGCATCCTCCTATGGAATTTATTATTATTGCTTTCTGCTGAAATAAAAAGGGTGATTCCATCATTATCAACCCTCCTAAATCATGATTTAACATTTCGTGCCTGACTTCCTTACAGAGAGGGATATCTTGGCTTCTTATGAAGAACGTTATTAAGTATTTCTCAGCTATGTTAATAGTTGGTGGCTATTATTTTAAGAATTGCTTTCTTTGAACAGATTTCCCTTGCCCCACCTATGTCACATCGAGCTCTTGGAATTACCTCTAAGGGGAAGGTCACTTTCAGCTTATAAAGTATCTGTGGGCAAAAGCCAGAAGCTATGAACATGAATTTTTCATTATATTAATTGTCCTAGTTTGACTATGGAACACGACTCTTCAACAGATAGAGAATTTTAATTGTGTGTGAAATATTCAGTCTTCACAAGCCCCCTTCCTAACCTTTGTTATACTGGAGGGAGCTTCTGCCAGCAAACACTGCCTCTTAGCTAATGTTCAACTTTCTTTGTAATTCATTTTCTTGACCTTTTATTTTGACATTTTCACCCCATATATTAATTTCTGCCTGCACTGACTACTGCAGCATTATAATCATTTAGATATAAACCTTTCATCACTACTTTTGACTTTGTTAGAAAATGCTGTATATCAAATAACAGCAAATTTCCCATTAATCAGCTGGCCTTTCAGAGCAACAGGCTGCAGCAAGGAGGGGACTGCCCCAGAGCCCCATACCTCAGGCCTGGAGAGCACAGCAGGGAGCCAAGGAGCAGGATGGCCTTTCCCAGGCCAATACTGGCACGGGAGGATGTGCCCCCAGCCTTGCTCTCGCCCAGCTCTGGGGCAGCCTCAGGTAAGGCCAAAGCACGAGGAGGCTGGAAACAAAGCATGGAGCCAAATTCCTCTGTGATGTGTGGTACTGGGGAGGGAGGCTCCCTTGTTCTGTTTATGTGATGCCTGGGATGAGCTTGAAACGTGTGCACCATGCAGGTTTCATTGTATTTTTTATCTACAGCATACCTGCACACAATTTATTACAAATAAGTAAGAGATGGTGACGTACTGAAGAAGTCCCATTCAAAACATGGTTTTCTCACCTGATTTCCATGTTCAATACAAGGAACAGAAGCCACACAAGGTGTTGTTCAGGTGACCACCTCCAACAAGTCGGTGCCCACTGGCTGTGACACCTCCCACCCAAAGCCATCCCAGCTGCCCACCTGAGGCCTGCCACAGCAAGGTGCCACAAAGCCGAGAGGGTTTTGCATCCCCACGTGGGTCACACTGCCCCAGAATGGGGGGCATGCCTCCCTGCAAGGAGAGTCTTTCTGCGTATGACAAGCACTGGGTTCAGTAGCTGCCCTCTACATCTCTCCTCTTTGGAAGAGACAAAAGCCAACAAACTGACCAGGTGACCACAATGTCCCACATGCACCAACGTGGATTGCAACCCTTGGCAGCTCTGCTGGCTGCTCTTCCCACAGCACAGCAGCTTCTAAAGTAGCATCTTAAAAGGGACAGGCAGGTGTTGGGATGACAAACCATTGCAATCAAGGGAGATTTAATTTTTCAAAATGCCAGTCTATGGGGATTTAGCTAATTTCCTTCCAGTTCTGTTCCACAAAATACCATAAAAAGTATTTAAACGTTTCCACAGCAGCCGCCTTCAGAAGTTCTCTTGGATGTGATTGCTCTAAATGCAATTCCAGCCTATTGGGGTTTTCATCTTTTAGCTGTGCTGGAATAATTGAAGGAACTTCACAGCTGTCACAAATTTTTGATACCTGGACAGAAGAAATTTTCAAATAATGTGAGCAAGAAGCACAGATGTTCTTGCATTGTTCTTCCAGCCTCCCTTCTTCCAGGGCTCCTAGTTCTGTTATTTACCATGGAGACTGGTGAAAAACTAATCAAAATATGTGGGTGAATTGAAGTAACCTTGTCAATAATTCTGAGAAGCGGGTGTGTGTGCAGTGGAGCAGGAGACACAGAAAAACACAGCAAAGCCATTTCAAACATCATAAAATGTGAGTTGCAGTCGCACTGTGAAACTATATGTCAGAGGAAAACACCCACAATTCTATTACCCATCCTTTTCTTTTACAAGCTAATAAAGATGTAACCTGATTGTTTGCAGGCAGGCGCCGCCGAGTATTCCTCACGTGGAGATCCAAGCTATCATCTAGCATCATAAGCATTAAACAGGCTGCAATTCAGGAGCGATGTTTGCTGTGCAGGATAAAGTGGCACAAGAGAGAAAAAGAAAGGCCCAATACCTCATTATGTACAAGTGCCATATTTCTGACATCTGCTGCAGTAAGAAGTATGGTGGGACATTACAGAGATGTTTGTGTGCTCTCCAGGTCCCATAAGGCACTTTATGTTTCTCCTCCTTCCTCTCACCCAGGTCCTGCCTTGAGACCTGGCTGACGCTCATCCTTAAACAAAACTTCCTCAGCTCCAAACTTCACAAGCACGTGTGCAATTCCAGATACTAATAGAGCTTTTCCCATTAATTTAGCCACAGTTTCATCCTAATGTTTGCAAAATAAACATAACAGAACTAGGAACACAAACACTACTAAGTAGGCATCGTCTGTGCCAAAGATAATCCTCTCACTGATAGGACTGTGAGGCCTTTATCCCACATATTCGGTTTTGAAGACCACCAAGATAATGTTTGGGTATATCATGAGCTCAGCTGACACTTTATTGGACTCAAGAATTCCAACTGTGATCTTTACTCCTACCTTGCTAGAAGCTCACAACCAATGCCCCACTACCTCCTAAATACCATTTCAAATCTGTGTGCAGCTTATTTCAAAGCTGGATTCCAGCTCACTGCAGAGTAATGTTATTGTGAAACTTCTGGTAATGGGAAAAGAGTGAGCAACAGAATGGTTATTTATTAGAGCACATTGTAGGAAAGAACTTTGTGCCCATAAAAGCACAGCCGGGCCCCACAGCTCTGTCCAGACACCAGCACTGCTATTTAATTGCTGGAGGATATTCAGAACCCTGGAACTTGAGTCAGTAAATGAAACAAGGGGAGCTTCTCTCCTCTTTAACTGTTAGAAAGAATTTTCAGGAAAAAAAAAAACCTGAAAGCCAGCTATATGAATATTTTCAGTACAGCCACCGCAGGTCGTTCCACAGCAATCTTACATCCTTTGGAAACATCGTGCTCCTCTATGGCATGGAAATTCTTGACACATCCCTGGATGCAAAGTGGCCCAACATGCCTCCTGCCTGCCCCCACTCTACTCTGAGTCCCTTTGGAGCCTTGCCCACCAAAACATGTCCACACAACAAGACACTGATGGCTGTAAGAGGAAGAGGACACCATGGCATTTCCCACGAGTGCCCTCCTCCTCACCTGGGAAAAAGAACCAGCATGGAGACCTTATCTGAGGAAAGACTCTGCTTGTCTGACCTGAATCAAGAGGAGAGGGACTCTGACACCCAGTATACTATAGTAGGAGAAGCACAGTATTTCCTCAAGTACTGTTGCAGGGAAAAAGAATGGTTTAGGTTTCCTTTACATTCCTGTATTTTCAATTGCTTGGATTTCTTTGAGTGTAACCTCAACATCAGACTTCCCATTTTTGTTACAGTTATTCCTAAATTAGAAGTATTTCCCCCACTATTGTTTTAGGTTACTCCTGATAGTAATTTCAATACATATAGTTATTTTTGTCAACATGCTATTACCATTCAAAAAGTACTCTGATTCATTTGCACCAGAGTTGGGAGTAACAGAAGTCAGTTAAATTAGTGTTAGGGAAGAACAAGCTTAAACTTATCTAACTGTAACTCAGAAAGATGCTGTCTGCATGGCTAACGAGACATAATTCTGCTTTTAAATAGTATCCTGTGCTGTGCCAACCTCAAACGTTAACTAAAAGCTGGCTCAGTAATAGCATGAGCATTTTGTTTTGTTTAGTGAGTGGCCTACAGTTCAGTGAGTAACAGAGATTGTATTTTGCACAGAGGGTAATGAGCCCTGAGAGAGGTATGCACACAGTCATCTCCATAAAGCAAAACTGTCTGCACTAAAGTTTGTTAATCTCTTCTATGAGACCTTTCCATTAAAACACGTTTCATAAAGCCACAGGTTCGTTCTGCCAAACCCATGCAGCGAGGCCGACTCGTCAGCAGGCAGAGCTCTGGAAGACCTCAGTCTGTTTAACGACCGCATTAACAGAACCTGCATTTACCCAAAGGCCAACAGCAAATTGTTCTTTGTGTGGTTTCCCAAGAAAGCTACCTGAATGGGAAACCATACATACAGATATCTGTGCCCATGCACAAACCTTTCTTTATTTTGCCTGGGGATAAATTCAGTCTGTGTGAATCCCATTCTTCTGTGATCCAGACTCATATATTAGTTCGAAAGAGGACTCCAAAGCAACCGACCTCTATATTTGTCATAACATCCAATAAGATCCTGAAACTGCCTTTACAGTAGGAGGTAACTTAATTCAGTCTCTGAAATTTATAAGGAATAAACAAGACAGAAGAGAAGGCTAAAGTCATTTATTACAAATACACAAAAGAAATATCACTACAACTCCTAGATACGATAGATTGTTTTTCTACAGGACTGAGGGTCAGTGGATTTCAATGACTGTGGAAAAAGGGAGCATGTTAAGTCTGAAGCTGAAAATCCACTGCAGAGAATGTCTAGACAGCAAGCCTTAAATCTCACTCCTAAATCAGCCAAGCTGCAGCTCCGCTGTCCCTGCCATGCCGTCATACCGTGTGCGAGACCAGGCTCAGACGAGAAGTCCCCAAACACCACCATGAAGATTAAACTTGAGCACCTGGGGCAGTGCCCTGGGGACAGGCTGTCTGGCAGGTGATCCCACTTCGGGCAGGGATGCTGCACACACCAGCAGTGTCTCTTTCATTTTTTAAAGGTGTCAGTAACATTCTGACAGAGCTTTCAGGTGGATTTAACAAGCACATCTGCAGCAGCAGCAGCGAAAGAAAAAGCAGCAGCCAACCTTTATGCTTTCAAACAACAGATCTCCAAACACAAGAACAGCTTGTTCCATTACAAAACAGTACAGCAAAGGAGAGCGAGGCACAGGGCTGGGAGCGGTCTGAACCGAGAGCACACTGCCCAGCTCTGTGCCACATCCCCACCTCTGCATGTATGTAGAATCACAGAATCATTAAGGCTGGAAAAGACCTAAGATCCCCAGTTCCAACTCCAGCCCACCCCCTCATGTCCCTCAGTGCCACATCTCCATGCTTCTCAAACATCTCCAGGGACGGTGACCCCACCACCTCCCTGGGCAGCAGTGCCTCTGCATCACTGCTCTTTTGGAGAAGAAACTGTTCCAAATATCCAACCTGAACCTTCCTTGGCCCTCCAATGTTTGTTCTCCAAATATTCCCACTAGCTATTCTCCATTTTTAATAACAGCAGCTCCTCCAGCTCTTATTAATTTCAAGTATGCTCTGAAACCATTAACTCAACATCATCAAAAGTTTAGGGTCTGTTTTTCTCCACAGAAAAGAAAGTAGAACTCCCTTTACCAATTTTTAATTGCACTGGCTCCACAGATTCAAAGACTTGGATAGAAAGCTGTGCTGTATTTCTATACACCAGAGGGTAAAATCTGTTCACTGTGCCACTTTGGGTGATGCTTTCCTCAAACAATCCATCAGGCCTCGTTCACTGTGAAGAATGCAGTGCAGGGAAGGAGTGATAAACGCCGTTAATGCCCAGCCTGAGAACACGCAGGGAGGAGATGACAGTACCAGTAATTTTGCAGGAATGCTACCTCCTAGTCATGGCTCTCGATCATTAAACACAGATAGTGTGTTATGCTGCATTACGCTTCGATGCGCTTTTGTTTAATCCATGAAAAAATAAATTTAGCAGATAAAAAGACACACAGCAAGTTGTTTTACCTCCCTTTCCTCCCCCAAAGCATATCCTTTTTTTTTTTTCCTGGATAAAGACAGAAAGAAATCATCCCATTATGACTGCGCTGTACCCTTTGCCAGCCCTTAGTTTGACTACCTCTGATTTCAGAAAATATCTCAGAGCTAATAAACAATTAAACCACAGAGGAAAGCCACCTGGAAGATGTACAGCAGAAGGAATTAAAGAGAGGCAGGGTTGGGGTTTGTTTTTTTTTTTCTGGCCAAGCAAGAAAATGCAAAAACATTTTGAGCAGTCCAGCGGCTGTAGGAGTCATGATACACACATCTTAGGAATGTGGTAGCAGTTGTATATGTGAACATCAGTAATTTCATACAGTTGTTCCAATGAGGAAAATAATATATAAAAGCTAATTTAAAGAAGAATAAATGGAAAGAGAGAAACTCAGGGTGCAGAAATCGAAATGTCAGAGAGCATCACGAGCAGAGGGTAGTATGGGAATAACAGAACCAGAGCAAATCTGCTGGAGATGTTGAGAGCTGAGAGAAGATCAAAGTGATAAGAAGCAGGAACAGAAATAACCTTTAATTCTGTGCCTATGAGAGGATGTGAAAAGAATGCTGCACCAAAGGCCAGCCAAGGTAACGTGGACAGGGGTCTCGTCATGCACTGGGAGCCATGTTTATGTCAACGCAAACCTGTCCTACTTTATGGAGTGCTCTGCTAAAAGCACAGCACAGAAAATCTGTGAAACAAAGCTGGAAGATCTGCTTGTAGCTTTAGCACTTTTCTAACTCTTCAGACATATTCACCACTGTGAATGTATGTTCTCACTCTCCTTGCAGACGTGGAGGCAGGCCAGGGCCACGATCCACAAGTCTATTTATGGCATTACTTTTAATTGGCTGACACAACAGAGGAACAAAAGACCAAGTCCTGCTTTGCACACAGCACCCTGCTTTTCCTCCTTCTCCAGGTGAGACACTCGGAAGCAGTTCCTCACCAGACTCCAAATACCAGGACTGTCAGAGCCCTGGCTGGCCACTGCTCCCATCCTTAGAAAATAAGCAATTAGTAGATTGCCTTATAACTGGAAATCTTCTAATTGTTGCTTTACTACTGAGCAGGTACAAACCTTCCCAGATCTCCACCAGCATCTTTGAAAACACCTGTTTCTACCCTGCTTCACATTGAATATTAGGAAACATTTCTTCTCAGAAAGTGGTGATGCAGTGGCACAGAATGCCCAAGGAGGTGGGGAGTCACCATCCCTGGAGGTGTTTGAGAACTGTGGAGATGTGGCACTGAGGGACGTGGTTACGGGCATGGTGAGGTGGGCTGGGGTTGGACATGGGGATCTTAGGTCTTTTCCAATCTTAATGATTTCATGATTCTATACCTCATCCCCATCCCACAGTGCTAGAGAATGCGGTTGAGGAATTTGTAGCTTGGCCCTGACCTAGAAATCCCAGAAAAGCTCATCTCTATTAGAGTTACAAACCCTGTTTTGCAAAACTTGAGATCCTTCAGAAAACTTGGCTAAAACCTAGAGAATAGCTGAGCTTTGAGCAGTATCCGAAATGAACCACAGGAAAAAAATAAGGCTCATTCATCACTAATTAAGGGCTTAACTGACATTACCAATGCTTAGCATATGTTCTTCCCTATTAGCTTCCAAGAAAAACAACAGGCCCACAAGATTATTTTGAGCATGAGTTGAAATAAGGTGAACCATACCTTACGCCAATAAAGTTTTCCAGAAGGAACAAACATTTTGTTTACTCTGAAGTCAGCTCTAAGACACAAGACGTTTACCCAGCTTCAGCACACAGAGCCACTGAGCAGCCATGTTGCCAGCAAGCTGAACTCAACTTTATTCCTACTTCTGTACTTTAGAAATCTCAATCTGCTCAAATAAAGCTGATCTGCAAGAAAAGATATTCTAGTAGCATCAAACCATTAAAAAAGCACACTTTCCTGAAGTTGCAGGCTTTTTCCACAAGATAATTTTAGAGTACTCCACTGGCAATGAACGGGGCTGAAATCCCACATACCTGCACAATATTTTCTCTAATGCACAGAGATGCACTATATACTTATATTTCTGATGGGAACTACACCAACCCCTGTCACAGACCTCAACAAGCCTAAAATGGTGCTTTGCGGAACACAGAATTTGCTGCACCAAGGAAAAAACTAATCCTAAAGTGGATTTCTTGCCATATTACGGTCTATAACCACACAGGGCTCACTAACTTCCTTATCTGCAGGCACATATGGAGTCCCACAGAACTTGCTGTGATGCTTTTATATATAAAGGTTTATACGGCCAGAGGTTTGGATGCGATTATTCACAAATAAGTAAAATTTCTAAACACTTAGGCATTATGGAAAATGTCAGATGCAGTTCATCTCATTTACACATAAGTTTTTATCATCATCATTCCATCAATAATAACAAACAATGCTATTGTTCGTTGAACAGGAAAAAAATCACTTCTATTTTAAAATGGAACAAATGAAACACACAGTTAATAAAATGGGGTGTTTATTAATTAAGTTTTAAAAATCAGTGTGGTTCGTAGTGACACCAGCAGAAAACTCCATTGATTCCACTGGGAAAGAGGTCAGGCTTCAAGTACGTGCCAAAAAAAAGTAAGGTTTTCTACAAATGTAGAATATTTATACCATTGAAAGGCCGAAAGGTGTCAGGTGCCAACTGTCACCAGACACCATGTAGGAGGGGTGGTCTCCTGGCTGGTTGGGATCACCCAATGTCAGTGCAAGGGAAGGGCTCAGCCCAGATTTGGTACCTGTGCATGGACTGAAAGCAAGCAAAAATCTTGCCACTGTCTTCAGGGATCAAAAATGTTATCGTTCAAAGTGTCACCATTTATTTTGCAATGTCCTGCTACATAATGGTTTAACAGCCTTACTGCCTGAATGCTGTTAGGACTCCCCACCAGCACCATGTTATCTTTTGCTAGAAGCCCAGCATCTTTGGGATAAGCAAATAATTTGTACCAGGCAGATTTTCATGCACCATGAAAAGGTCAGACACATCCGAGACTATTTTTAGCGTGTATTTACTGCTCATTCCAGCCTGATTTATGCCTCCTTTTAAATTAGGGAGTTATGAATAGCATAAAGTTACAGTACTATAAAATTCATTTAGGAAACATCTAAATGGAAAACCTAATGATCTGTCAGTGACCCAAGAAAGATTTAAGTGTGATTAGTAACTGAAACAAAAACTCACCCTCTCATGATGAAGGACAGTTGGTTTAATCATTATGATGCTATAATTTACTCTTAAACCAATTATATTTATAGCCTTGCTAGTGTCTTATGCCATGTCTGGGAAAATAGTTTTATCTCTTAGAATGCAAGCAGAGCCTCAGCAGATGGGATCTTTGCAGACAATCGCTGCATCCTGGTGCCCAACTGAAATGCTGCAGGAAGCCTGGCTTCTGCCAAAAGCATTGCTCAGCAGTTTTCAAAATTGAGGCCTTTACGAAAGGATGAAATATTGTAGTTTAGCAGTTACCTTCAAACATCCAGGCCACCTGTTTGTGGTCAGTGGGAAAATAAACAGGATGCTTGTTCTCAGATCTTCAAGCCAGCCAAACTGGCTGTGCAGTACCATTTACCCTCTACAGTGTGCCAAAGTGGACTGTTTGGTGTAAGAGATGCTCCGTGTTGAAGCTGTTCCTGTGGAGAAAGGTTGTGTGCTAAGAACCGCCGAAAGGGACTCAGTCACAAGAACATCCCAAGACATCTCACCTTTGGGAGAGCACCAGGCGCATTGTGAAGTTGCTTTGCTTGAATTCTGATCTAAAGAGGCATTCAGCATTATTTCAGGGGTTGAAGGTGGAAGTACAGGGTAAGAAGTTTGTTAAATGAAGCACCTGGATATTCTGTAGCAGCAGATGAAATAGAAAACACAGAATCAGTATATACACTGATAAAGCCTTGAAATACTGAAATGAAATCTTGTTCACGTAACTCATAAATCATGGTTGTCTAGCCCAGTGTGGGCAGCCCAAGCAAGATACGGGAGCACCGTCCTCTCAGCTCTCCCACAGAGCACAAAAGGAACACTGGCTGTCATTCTGGAAGCCATGCATGCAGCTTGGCTCGTGTCCCATATACAGGAGATATGAGATGGTAAGGTGAAAGTGGTGTATGCTGCCAAAAAATCCTGCAGCTCCTCAATGCCTGAAAGTTTCCATTCCCATCGAACACATTCTAAAGAGATTCTAATGCAGAACAGGGGAAAAAAAGTAATCTCATTTGTACTCATAGTGAGCAGGGTGGGAAAAGACTAGAAGAGTTCAAATTTTGTCCTTGAACGGCAGCTACCACAGTAAGAACTTCGCAGCCACAAATGGCTGTAATGAGGGGAGCTAAAGTAGTCATTTATCTCTTCTGGTAGTCCATTTGTGCATTCACCTCTCTCTGAAAAGGCTCACTTTATTCTGTGCATGTGTCCGGGGAAGGCCTTTCATCCATCCAATGCCAATAACCTAAAATTCTGCCACTGGAGACTTTACCTGTCTCTCAGACACTATAATTGCTTTCTTGGTATCACTAATGAGCTGAAACTCTAACCTACATTCAAGCTGTCAAAACTTGAAGCATACTAATGCTTATGAAAACCAACACCTCTCTTTTCTCTGCATATAACATACACTATTTTCACTAATTAAACTGTAGATAAATAAGAGGCATTTCAACTGCCTTTTCACTTCTTAGACTCATGTTACTTTCCTTGATGAAAATATGTTTTACTTGAAAAAACTAGACAACTTCAGGAAGAAGACCATGAAAACAGATGGACTAGTTTATACAACGGAATACAGATTAGACCCTTATTAAAAATAGCATTTCTAGCAATGAACCAAAAAATGTTTAATACCAAAATTTGTTTTCACACATCCATAGAAAGTGTAACTATATTGCCTTCCCCAACTTCCACACATAACCATCAGTCAAACAGCTTCTCTGAAATTAAAGTAAAATAATTAAGCTGAACGCTACCTGCTCATTTGGAGCCCTACATGGATATACATTATTGTCTCACTGAGTTCATGCACACAGGGAAAGAGATGGGGACACAGCAATCATGCCCTCCATTTTCCAAACTGATGGTCCAATGGCCTCAGAAATAACTTCTGCTTAGGAGGCTGCAGTGCAGGTAGTGAGAAAAATAAAGGCAATGAAATGAGTTTCTTGCAAAATGAAAGAGAAGGTAAGGGCTTAGCTGGCTCCTGCCATTTGTCAACTGGCTGTTTCACCAGGAGGCATGCAGGAGAACAGAGCTGTAAAATTAATTGGACAGCATGGCAGGTGAGCTATGCTTTGAGCAGGTCTTTAAAAGCAACCTGGTGCAGGTTAAGGAGCCTCTTCACTTTCATTCATCTTCAACTAATGGTTGCACATTGCATTACTAGATACACAGAAAGACTCTCAGCAGTCAGCATTTTAATAGCTCTTTACAGGTAAATATGACAGGCATTTAGAAAGCCACCTTCTTGGCTATGTAAGTTTTAATAATTCAGCAATATTAGCTGCGTGGAATAAGAGCAGCTTTTATTTTTTTTAACTCAGAAAATGAGGTGGGGTGGTTTGTTACTATTCCTTTCTGAAGGAAAGTAATTTCTGCTCAAATTCTCTTTTCAGTAATGAACAGTCCTTCTCAGCAGCTCCAGCCCTCAGCCCTGCACAAACCTCAAGCATCCACACCAATGGAAAACCCTTTGAATATATCTGTACCCACAGATTTGCTGCACAATCCACATTTAGGGAGCATTCGCTCAGCATCCCCAGTAGGAATATCAAATCAGTCGCATACAGTTTGTGAAACGTTAGGTTTTATAAACTGCTTTCCATCCCGGAATCCATCACACAAGGTCTGTCCTAGAAAAATACTATGTAAATATAGTAGAATTTCCTGAGGCGCTGCTGCTGTTACTCTTACAACGCGCCGTGCAGCTCGCTCACCTTCCCCTGCAGACAGCTCAAACTAGGTCACTATCCATGGCAGTGAGTCACCATCTAACTATAGCATCTGATGCAGCGAGCTGTTTAGGAATCTGCTCACCTTACAACCCTATAAATAGAGAAGAAAGCATCTCCAGACAGTGATTCAGAAAAAGACACCAACGTAAATGCTCTGCGTCCTTCCCCAGCAGAAATTCCCTGTGCCTGATGACTGCACGGGAGACACGGTGTGGGTGGCTGTGTCATCACTGGGTGCTTTCATCTTACAGTAATACCAGAACCTGGTGTTCACCTCCACTTAAAGCTCTGGCAGCAACAGGAAGGGAAGGGCTATTTTGCTGTGAAACCGAACTCATAGAGCTGTGCTTCACTCAGGCCAGGCCCACTGCTGGCCGCCAGCACACAGCTCTGTGCAGAACGGGCTCCTGCAGCTGCCCCTGCACAGGACAAGTTCCTCACAGACCCCCTCACTCACTCAATGCCCTCGTTTTCTCTAGGAACAAAGGACAAGCTCTATTTGTCGTCTCAGAGCTCCAATACCTAAAGATTGCCCAGTTTTTATAAGCAACAAAACAGGATGCAAAAGGGAATAAATGGGAACAGATGATCTCTGTCCAGCCCATGTTTGCTTTCACTGGATAGATGTTAGTACTTTGCAATTGTTTTTATTCACAAGTGTGACCAAGGGCCAATTTTGACAGTCCTCGATCAACTAAGCCTTCCAGCAATGTCAACAGAGGTTTTATCCAATAAAACACTGCAGAATTTGGCTAGAGAGAACAAGAAAGAAAAATCTGCACGATGCGAGGCCACGTTCTGATGCAACGCCTTAACTCGCATCTTTGGTTGCAGTGCGTTGTATGCTGAAAGCACAACCTGCCCCTTTCAGCAAGCCAAGACATTTCAAAATGTTTTCAAAAGCAGGATATCAAGTGAGATTCAGATATCCCTGCTTTTCGACTGGATCTGGATTCCTGCTTCTAGTAGTTCTGTAATCTGAACTACACCAAATTTCCACAGCCACTGCTGCAAAAGCACTGCTTAGGCCATGGCACGCAGTCACTGCCTGAACGGCACATCACCAGGCCTCGCTCTGCCCAGCACAGCACACACTACTTATTTTTTCACTCCATTCCCACCACACTACTCAAAATAGAGGCCACAGAGAGAAAGTGCTGACTCACAGCACATACTAGATTCTGTTAAAATCATGACAACGTTATAGAAACTGGTATACTTCAAAGTCTCAGAAGACAAATATATAAATACCTGCCATAGTCTAGCACTGCATCAGTGGTCGCCAATGAAACATCTAGAAACTTCTCAGAGCAAAGAAAAACCTCAATAACTAAATATTTTTCTGCTTAGTCTCTTGATAAAACCCTAAAAAAATTACATTTCTTGAAATAAGAGAAAAATCAAAGAACCTTAGGCTAGCATTTATTACATACATACCACTTATCTATAACACAGAGATAGACGAACTAAGCCTTTGCCAGCAGTCTGATGCTAAAGAATTCCAATGATTTCCCTAAGCTTTGGATGAACTCCCATTGGAAGCACTTCAGGAATCAATCACCGCTCAGTTATCCATCGGAAAATGCTTTGGATTGTATCAAGTCCAGCAGGTAACAGCAATAAGCACAAGCAGTAAGCACAGGCTGTCCTTCAGCTCTCTCAGACAGAACCCCACCTTTAAATAGCATTTCTGAAGCAGACAAGTGTCAAAGGTTGTCTCAGCTGTGAAGGCTGCTTACTGGGAAATGCCATAATTAATGTCTGCACAACCTTAACCCCACTCCCCCATGCACACGCATTATCATATAGACTTTAATGAGAGGCTCAATGCCACTTTTTTCATGATGAAATCCCTGACCATGCAAACTGCAAGCATGTGCAGAGATGAATCAGAAGAACATAGTGAATAATTTTCTATGGAAGTTCCTTTAGTACATGTTGCAGAAGATTAAAAGTGTGTTCAGAAGTGTCGGGGGAAGAAATGTTTGGGGATATGGAGAACTCCCTTCTATCACAGACACCACAAAAAAAGACATGGCTTTGCAGGTACTGCTAAATACGTGCTCTTCATTTAGTAGCCATCTGGCTTGAAACATCAGCCTTTGATTTTCAAAAGCCTCAAACACTTCTATCTGCAAATTGGCATTACAGGAGATGTGCTCTGAATGTTTAAATCACTGGAAAAAAAAAAAAAAAAGAGGTGCCTCCAGAGGTCCAGACAGAATAGAAGGAAGTTTTAAGCTCTAATCACTGGTTACTCAGTTCCCTCCTCTGTTAAAGGTAGAAAAAACATTCTCTTCTTGCAGAGGGCTATGAAAATAAATGCATTAATGGCTGGAGATTTTAGTGTCAGGGAAACACTCCAGTGGAAACGCAGCCACAGGAGCAGGGATCAGGAACAAAGGCACGTAGGGACACCCCAGACAGCAAAAAGCAAACAAAACACCAAGCAGATGCTCCGTTGGAGGGGTTGTTTACTGAATTCATTGAGTAAGAATTGAATATTATTGACATGGTTTCCTGTTGAGCAGCCCAATTGAAATTTCCTCTGTAACTTGGGCCTGGCAGACACCTGACACAAAGAACCACAGCCCAAAGCAGTAAAGCTTGGGGAAATTTTAGCAAAATAAAAACAGTTTAATCAGAGGAAACATCATGTAAACTCAAGGGTAGGTGATACTACCCACTCCGCTTCCAATTCAGCCATCTCCAGAGATGAACTGCCAGCTCCAAGCTGCCCACACGGAGATTCATTGAGAAGGCAGAAGGAAAGCGCTGTGTTGTTTTGTTCAGTGCAAAGTGTGAAATTTATCATATGCCTTTTTTTTTTTTTTTTTTTTGATTTTCCTTTCTCCCTTACTTCAGACTGACAAGAGCAATTTAAAATTTCACACTCAGCCTCAAACATGGAGCATGAAATCCTGATTACTGATCTCTCCAGGATTACATGGAGGGCAGATGTCCAAGTCAGCACCTCTGAGACTGTTCCGGCCAGAATGGCTGCCTTGGGGCAGGAACTTCTTGGTGCACATGGTTAACAGGGACAAAATGCAGACGTAGAACTGTTTAACAACATTCTTATTTCTATTTTTCTTATTGATAATTATTATTTATAAAGTCAACTCAGATGAATCAACTTGAGGCCAGAGACACTAAACAAATGGACAGCTGGTTCTCAACGTCAGTGCAATAGAGCCAACTTATTGAGTAGTCCAAGAAGAACAGAAGGTACTTACATCAAAACATATCAAACTCAATAGATGATTAGTACTGAGCACCAAGATTTTTACTGGGCCATTTTTGGAAACAAGAAGGGATTTATTACTCAACATCATTTTTCAATATTCCCTGTCATCAGAAGCATATTGCTGTTTTCTCTTTCTGGAGACCCCGCTAATCTATTCTGGGAGTGGCTGAGGATAGCAGAATTATTGTTGAGATGCAGACCTGGATCTTTTGGACACAATGACCCCACGCCAACCTCAAGAACATTTGGCATTATTAATGACAAACCACAGAAAGAAACAAATAGACAGAATTTTGGCAACGTGATGTACTCAGCATCCACAATTCCTTCATTACTGCCTGCCCTTACTCCCTTAGGCCCAAGAGTGAGCATCATCTCCTTGCCTTCTGTTTGCTTCCAGGCTTTGTTGGGCAGTTCCCCAGTTCTTGGGCAGCCCTGTGCCTTGTCAAGAGCCACCACCACTTCAGTACCAAAGAGCAGCACATAAGGGAAAAGCTTAGCAAAATTCATGAGACATGGCTTTCCCATTCTAAAAACAATGTATACCAGTCTACCAAATGGGAGCCTCTGGGAAAACTGAAGTTTGCAGGAGCCAAAATTTTACTCAGTTTTGATCATCTGAAATTCTGTAATATGTTGGGTAGAAGCACAGCAACATTTTCAATCACCAATTTTGGACTTTCAAGTTATTTAAGCAAAACACAGATTTCCAAAGCATTTGGGTGAACCACACTCATGCTTTGAACCTCATGTACACTCAATCTCATCCCCATTGCCAAACTGCTGCAACACTACAGTGCTGGATGAGGGAGAACACGTGTGGATGTTAGCAAGTGTCACTCACTTCTGGATTTTTCATTACCTTAAGCAGCAGCGTTACATTTTTATTGAGTTCAATTCCCACCAGTTCTTGCTGACATTCATGATTTAACTGGCAAGGACTGTGGGGAACTGCTGAGCAATCCGTTTAAAGAAATAGGTTGGATATATTAGCTAGGAATTTTCTGGCACCCATTTCTATGTTTTGGTTAGTACGTACCGCAGCACAGACATTCAATGATCTATTTTCCTCTTTGCAGAGAACAACATTCTCCCTGTTTTTGGAGCGCAGCTAGCACATGTTAAATAAAGAGGTGGGACAAGAGTCAGCTCTCATTGTGCTGGTAGACATTTAGCATGATCTCAAGGAAACCAACAGCTTTGGAGAGTTTTGGACCATCACCAACGCAGTGGAGAGAAGTTAGTGACCCGGGAACTCTTAAATATCCTCAGTATGACACAGAACTTGGAATTCAACACTCGCATTATTGAAGTTTTATTTGCGATGACTTTTGACTGTATTTGAAACGTTTTTTAATTCAAAATCAGGATGTGATGTCACTCCAAAGACAAACAGACAACACTTCTGCAAAAGTGTCCTTTAACTAAAAGGAAGAACTACACCAAACCTAAGGACGGCACCTTGGGATTACCTGTGTAATCTATATTTGAATATTACTTTGTTCCAACAGTCTAATAAAACATAAAAACCCTTGCTCAGACAGGATTTTTTAATCACAGAGTTATTTGGGAATATGAATGTATGAATAAGAGTCATTCCTCCTTGCAAACACCACCAAACCACAGAACATGAACTCTGCTCAAGGACACACATTTACTCAGCTGATCACTATGTTGCTAAGCTGCCTACCCATTTGTTTTGTTTTTCTTTTTTTGAGGGTGGGGAAATATTGTTTGTTCACTTCAAGCCATGCTTCTGGTGCCTTGCCCCAGATCACTTACCTTCTGGATGATGGTTATTGGTACAGGCAATAGCGTGGGTATGGGGATAAAGAAGCCTTCTCCTAAACAGATTTTGTCTTCCCATAGAACTAAGTTACACAACCACACAAGTGAGGTTGCATCATTTTAACTGCAGGAGGTTACATTAGTACGATTTTTGTATTTACATAAAGATGAAGACGAAGGAAAAAATAATCATCCATGGGAACAAAAAAGTACATCTTGATTGAAGGATGGCTAAGACAATCTGATAACAGCGTATGTGTCTAGAAAACATTGGCACATGGAAGAGAAGGAATTTTTTTAAAAGAAGAAAGTGGAGGAGGGCTACAAAGGATAGATTGTGAAAAATTATTAAACCTAGACCCAAGAAAACATTTTTAAACAGTGAGATCATTTAGGCTACAATGTAGGCTCCGAGTGCAAACTGCTGAATTTCTTTCTCTGGAATTTTTATGTAAGTCTGACCAACGTAAAATGGGAACTGGTGGTATGTGGGGTACACTCAAGGACATGAGAGATTATTTCCATAGTAGATAAATGATACTAAGCACTAACCAATGACCTCAGAGATCTGAGGATTTGGCTTCTGAACTGTAAGAGACAATAAACATTTCACATTCTAACCACGTTTTTAAGGTTTTGCTTACAGAAATCATAGTTCAGACAGTACGCAGAGCAATACAGGGCACAGAGTAAAGAGGAATCATTTGTAACCATCACAAAGCATGCCTCCACAGGGAATCTGGGTTTCTCTTGGTTACACAGGAATTATTAAGTACACTTCCTGCCTATTCAGTCAAAAGGATTGAATTTGCAGAATGGAAAGAAATAGGCTCTCAAGATGAGTAAAATTTAAGAATACCAGCCATCATGAAACAGGTTGGAAACACAAAGTCGAAACTGGACTTGTTTTGATTCAGTGAACCAACATCTTAAAGCTAGGAACAAGTACAGCCAAAACCAACTCATGGCAAGGAAAATGCCTTCACCCAAACCGTCTGAAGGCTCCTCCACGCTCACAGAGAGCAAGGTCAGTATGTCTGTCTGCCTGATCAGGAACTCAGCACCTTCACAACAAAGCATTTGCACCCAGCTTTCAACATCATATTTTCAATAGTTTGTTGCTGTTTTTTTTTTTTTTTTTTTTCCCCTTCAGTTAACTATAGATCATTTTGTTTGGAAAATTCAAACTACCTTTCACTCCTGTTTTGATAAGAATAGTTAGAAAGCCAGAATAGGCTATGATTTCAGCCAAAATGTATTGTACTTTTCCAGATGAAAAGATAAATAAAAATAAAAGCAGAAGCAGCCAAGAAAATATACTTTTGTGGGTGGTCTCCTGCAAAACTAGCAAAAAATAAAAACACTCTCCTTTCCAGTTACATGTCTATATTCAGTCATGTTTGCATAACTTTTGAATTTGGAAAGGATCTTTCATATTTCAGTAGAAGACAGTTCTACTAAGGAAAAACTCCTTACCCAGTAGAAACTTCCATTTGTATTCTTCATTTTTAGTTTAGAACAAAGATTTATTTTGTTCAAAACACAATCCAAAAAACACTGAAACTTGACTCTTATCAAACACAATCCTAACAAAGCTCTTGAGAACAGTACATCCTTGAGTCCACGGTTTTGGCAGTTCTTGTTCATTCAGGCTTCCTCCTGCTTCTGTTCTTTATCTTCCAGTTTCATCCAGGTGCAATTTGATAATACTGGCTGTTTGTTTTGCATTTCTAGATGGCCAGAGGTCTCAACATCCCACTGGTGTTTTGGACCGCTCCTTATTGGAAGAGCACTGGTCATAAGGTAGCCAGTTCGATAAGCAGAATAAATACACAGCAGCTGCCATGTACTGGAACAACTGAGTCTGCAGATGCCATGCACATACCCAATAAATTTGAGATATCCTTCAGTGCTGTCTCACACGTGCAGAGCATGCCATAGGCTTTCCTGAGCACATTCAGTAAGAAGATGTTGGGTTTGCAGTAAGGGCAGGTGAGTGCTGCAATACAAAGAGCTCACACACCTTGCACATAATGGCCCACACAGCTTGGACACTGCAGAATCCCTCCAGTCTAATCACAAAGAGAGCCTTGTTTGGAAAATTCCAGATAGAATGACTCCCACAGCTAGATTTGTCCAAGTTCCATTAAAATGCATAAAAAACCCAGATGATACTGAAAATCTTCATGAAACTTGATCATTTTGCCATAAAGATATGGACCTCTTACAAGATACAGCTAAATCAGCAAAGAACAACACTTCAGATTGGAAGGCAGATTGGAAGAATCGAGTTTTTTGACACTGCTTAATTAAGCTATGCTGCTTTTCACACCAGGACTGCCAGCAGAAGGCAAAACATATTGCGCGCATGCAGTTCTCTCTACAAGCAGACACTAAATGGCACTCCTTCCTTGCTGCCTCTCTCTGCTTCCTGCATCCCAACTCTGCCCATCGACCTCCCCAACAGGAAATCAGTGTGCTGAGCCCTGAAGCTACTTTTCCTCAGCTCAGAGGCAGGTTGGGCTCCATCGCCACCCAGCCCATAGGAGCCAATGGAGCACAACAGCCCCAAGGACAGGGCACCACGCATCCCTGTACTAAGCAGAAAAGTTCTCTCTTGGCAAAGGCTTTGTGGAGCATCTCGCAATGAAAGTACCTGCAGCAGTCATGTGTCTTGCTTCTGCTCTGCCAAGGAAAAGCAGATCCCAGCGTGTGTTTGCATGGTGTTTCCAGCCCAGCTCAGGACTTCCAAAGGGAGTAAATTCACCCTGGGCCCTTGGCCAGATTTCAGAAACATCCTGTTAATCCCTTTGTGGTTTTAAAAAATAAAAAGTGAAATGAAATTAAGGCTCCTCGTGACTTTGTTATTAAGCAACACTGAGGGGGAGAAGCAAGAGAGGATAGTGGCTATGGGCATATAGGGATCGACCTGGGAGCTCCCAAGTATGCAAGTGCCTTTTTGGTTCTACTCTCAGGATCCATGAAACCTCCTGAGATTCTATCCATAGAGACTGAAAACACTGCTGTCCCCTGGGCATTTCCAGAACTTGAAGCTTGCTTTGAAGAATTTGAACATTTTACCTTCATTGTAAAGGAAGCGAGAAAGGTATTTACACGTGGCAATGATTCCTGAAAGAACAGGGAGAAAGATCAATGCTTTGGGCACTGCCATGCAAGTAAGCATGTTTCTTTTCAGCAATAAGAGAACTCTCAGGTTCTTTTGCTTGGGTTTACTGTACATTCTAGAGTTGGTGGAACAAGGATTGCCTTTTGTTTTTTTGTTTCAAGGCAAATTGGCCCATGGATGTGAACTATTCAGACCTGTTAACAAAATATTAACATTCTCATAGCAATTTTGCTGTAAAATGATTATACACTGGAAGAAAAATGAGAGCAGCAAAGCACAGCCACTTGGTACACAGTGATCACAAGATTGAGGAGTTATGACTGGTTGAATGAGAACTGTGGATGAGAGACCTCAAAGATTCTGGCAGAGATCAAGTCCCCAAGATATCCCTTGGAGATGTAAATCCAAGTCTTGGTTGTTAAAAAGAGATCAGCTGGATGAAGCACAGAAGATGAACTGGAAGAATGGTAACAAAAGAGCTGAAAAGTAAGAACTTTGGACAACTTTAAGTTACACTACAGAAGTCAAAGTAGTTTTTGGCAATTAAGGAAACATACAGCATACAACTATTGAAATCAGTTGAGTGGTTTTTCAGAGAAGTGAAGCAGAGGGATGAGATGAAAGTATTGCTACTTGAACACACAGCAGTGATTTTTGGAAAGCACTGTGGGAAAAGAAGGCACTGTGTATGTCCTGCAAATTGGATTAAAACAAAATATGAACATAATAATGAGATCAAGGACAGTGAAGTTCATCTCTCAAAATAGGGCTAGAGAAGGAAAACTTAGAAAATAATTCAATTAGAAAGCATCAGGAAGGAATGGAGGCATGATTAAAAGAAAAGAAACAACTCATGGTGTCAACACTGCAAGGCAGAACAAGGCTGCATGCTAAGCATGTGACATGAAGGCATATGACAGCCACAAGCCATGAGCTATGTGATGAAAGCACGTGTTGTGACTGTAAGGTCTGCAGAACAGCATATGAAAGCACACGTGTATAGAATAGAGTGGTAAAACTAAGGAAAGCAACTGTGTTTACCAATGGGCTCCAATAATTTTTTTTGTAAGCTATGAATGCGTCTGCCTCCCAGCAGACATAAAAGGGTCTCCAGAAGAACTGCATGCAGTGGTTTCACTGGGAATGCACACAGCCAGGCCCTCTGATGCTCAATTATCAGAGCAACTTCAGGTTATATAGCAGTTCTCTTGTGTGCAAATGAATTTCAAAGTCAAACTTCACGGGTACAGACTGAAGCAGACAAAGGCATTTTGCAATTCCTCGATGTTTAGTCACCGTGTTTCCCGTTGCACTGGGTCAGCTCTCACTGAACTCACTGCGAAACTCACCATTAAATATATTAGTACGAATGGGCTCAAGTGCATGGTTCAGCTGAATGCTACACACTGAGCAACTAATAATTTTTTAGTACAAAGGCAGCTCCCAGAAAATACATTGATAAAAGGTCTGGGAGAGTTAGCTATAAAATAACAAGCATTGTTTACAGTGTGTTTGATAGAGACACTAATTTATTTGGTGGGAATACAGTTCCACCTCACACTGCAAAGTGTCGAGTTCCCCTTTAAAAACTTATTAAAAAATAAGGAAGAAATGTGGCCTTTTAGCTCAGGATTCTTCCTCCCAGAGAATCTTGGAAGTGTCCAACCATCTCCTTCAGAGACAATCAGGCTTTCCAGTCATCTGACTTGAGACCTGTGAGGATGGTAAATCCTACCAACACAATCAATCTTATCCACTGCAAATCTTCAAGGTTCAGACGCACTGGTTTTCTCTCGAGGAACTCTGCCCTTTGCCAGTCCTTTCCAGCAGGATTTCAGCAGCACCAAATACCATCTATTCCTCTTCAGGCAGTCTGATAAGAGGGTCCCAGAACAGCATTAATTAGTTACTATGGACCAAATGAAAGGCTCTGTGGGTTCAGTCAATACACCCTTCCACGCATACCATCACTACTACCACCTCTTGAAATCCACTTAAGGAAAGAGAAATAGGAGTTGCTACGTTTTTACAACCATCCTATCTGTATCACACAGCCACAAACAAAAAAAGCCAAAGTTAATCCTTACAGGCTTATAAAATCCCCTTGAATTTCAGCACAGACTTTATCCTGTGTTTTCTCATCTGTATTTTGTTGCTGTGCTGTCATCCTTAAGTTTTGCAGTAGACTGATAGATTTCAGCAGCGTTCCAAAAATATTCTGCTTCAGCAATTTGTGACCTGCAGGTCAACATCTGAAATGCTACAATGGGTTGCCATGGAAATGTCAATACGATCAGTCTCTCTGCACACGTGTAATTGTGATATCCAAGAAAGATACCTGGAAATCTAGAAATTATTCACCTTCCAGTGTCTGAAGAAAAAAAAAAAACAAATAGATTTACCCCTTCTGTTGTACTTTACACTGGAGTGACCCAGGGCTGCCTGGGTCATTCACTACCCGAGAGCCTTCGGGCTGCCCTTTTCTAACCATCTCTGAGCGTAACAAGTCTCCAGATATTATGCTTAAAGAAAAACAAAACACTTCAGCTTACAAGAAGAATATGAAGTTTAAATAAATGATTTTCAGCCTGCTCTTTATCGCACCTCCTCAGCAAGAATTGGGAAATGGCTAGGTGAACTGGCAGGAAGAATGGCCAGCCAGTCTGTGAGCACAGATTCAAACCCAGATTTAACCTATGGCCTTCAGCAATGAGGCATTTTAAACTCACATCCCTGAAAGAACAATTCAATTTTTAATGTGTTTTAAACAAAGCTAAGACTTTTTATTAGAAAAATCTACCTAACAAATATATTCAAGATAGGAGAGGTTTGGCACAGCCATCCTGAGGCAGAGTGCCATCAAGAGAGCCCAGCAGAAGGCAGATAGCAGAGAATGCATGGCTACAAGAGGATTGAGACTGCAATGAGATGGGACCAAACTGCTGCTCCACTGCACAGGCAGACAAACAACTGCAACACGTTCATTGCTGTAACAGCAGCATTCCTCTGTAAAATGAGAGCCCTAGAAAGAAACCCAAGAGGATGAATGGATTCTGAGACATCATAATGTAGTAACGTTTGATCAGACAACCAGGATTGCTGCCCACTCAGCAACACAAAGCATTGCAGTTCTCAGCACCTATTAACTTCATCCATATTAATAGCAAGTCAAGGGCAATTTCTCAGGTCATTATTCAGCTACTGCTGCTACCAGTTACATCAGACGCTGCCATGTGAAGCGACCTGGATGTGCTGACCTACCAGAGAAGGATGTTTTCAAAATGTCACTGCTTGCCACATGCAAAGACCTATTCAAAACCCCCATGGCACTTTAGAGCACACCGTCATTGAGATTCTTCAGGAGATGAAAGGAGGGGGAAAAGAAACCAGGCAGAGGAAACAAGACCATGAGATAATGGAAGATAATTCATATTTATTTTGAAATTAATAAAATCTACATCACCACGTGAGCCTTCTCCCTCTCCTGATTTCCCTGTGAAGGGGATATTGGAGAGGTACTGGGATGTGTATCCCAGAGGAGCTGCTCCAGGGCATACCACATTTCTGAGTCTCATACTGACACAGCAGACACCTTAAGCACCACCAACAATGGCATGCCCCTTCATACACAACAGGAAAAAACCTCTTGACAGAAAAACAGACATGGACACGAAGTGCACGGATATCTGGTATTGTAAATTCAAATTGAAGCAGTAAAGAGAAGCTACTATGAGGCTTTTTTTTTTTCAGGTTACTTTTAGGACTGAGCAAGCCTCACGTGTGACTCATACTTGAGATAATATTTTAGGAAGGATTCTTTTCTTTAAATAATCACCTCAACTTTCACAAAGCTATGATTATTGAAGAAATGTTGAAGTATTACAATTTCCAAAAAAAAAATTGTTTTGTTTTTTTTTTTTTGTTTTAAATTTGACAACCTGTACTGGGCAGACTCTGCCCTGTGGAGCAAAGCCCATGGAAATGCATCATGTTCCAAGGACAACTGCCTTAAGCCCAGCAGTGCTGGGGCAAGTGGCCCACATCCCACCAGGCTCTGCAAGCAGGAAGCACTGCAGGGGATGAGGATGAGCTCCAAGGGCTCTGCTCACACCTCCTCCCACTGCTGGGTCCTCCAGCACCACTGCCCTCCCTTCCTTGCACAGCCAGCCCACAGCACCACAGAGGTTTGCGAGAAATCTTCTACCTGCAGAACTACCAGCTCTGGGGCTGAGATGAAACCCATTCCTAACCCCCTCACCATCCAGACTGTGATTAATAATTCTTCCCCTTGAAAGCACGGCACATTGCTGGGCAGGCAAGCCAAGCCAGATGGTCTGTGCACACACAGAGCTGGAACAAGTGACTGCACAAAAACTCACAGATTAAAGGAAAAGCAAAGATGCAAACCAGGCTTTTAATCAAAGAACCTGTAGAAAAAAATATAGAGCATAGTTTTTAACCCACTAACAAGCACTGCAGTTCCAAGAGCAGAGACTTTATACCCTCCACATGGGATGGGGGTCTCTGGAGACATGCAGCCAGTGGAGGGCAGGATCCCCACAGCCACTGAAGCAAGCAATGAAACAGTTCAGTTGCCTGCCCACCACATAGCCTCCAGATGCATTCTTTTTAGCAAGAGCTCCCTGAAATGCAAGGGACACAACCCCCAAGACAACGAAATTCATATTACTACCTGCAAATTTTCACATGGGACTTCATACCACGCTCCCTGTTGGGGAACAAATACTTTGAAAAATAATTATAGGTCCTTTGTAATGCAATCATTTAGAGGGATCAGTCTGAGTTCACAATTTGCATTAAGTTTCTTCCACTTTCAACTTGTTCCATTGTTTCAAAATAGTGTTTCTGTGCTTGATAGAAAAGCACACGTTTTCAAGAAATAAGTTTACTACTGTGCCAGAGCACACAGTTCAAAACTTTTGAATCTGAAGCTTCACCAGCTTCTTCCTGGGCTGAGATCCTCTTGTAATTGCAGGAAAGCACTGGGGAAAGGAGACTTGCACAAGCCAAAATGAAAGTTAGCACTCCTGGTGTTTATTTAGTCAAAGTTATTTTTACTTAAAAAGCCCAAGCAGCCCCAGGCATTGCTTATGGAATTCAAAACAAAAGACACAAATAAATAAACAAAAAGTTAGAAAATGACTGGAGAAAGTTGTTACCCAACACCAGCTCCAGCTATCAGCACTCTGGGCAGTGGGCACCCACCCCACACTGACTATTGGATCATCACAGGTGCATCTCTGGCCTCTGCAGCTTTGACACACTGAAATACTCTGCCTTTAACCAGAAGTGAGCTTAGGAGCAAGAAAGCATTTGCTTATAGGAACACATTTAGAGTACAGTGGCTATCATATAATTGAATCACTGCAGAGAAGGCCAAAATGATCATGCTCTTTCTCCCACTGGGTCTAGCAGTGCTATGAACACAGCAACCCTTCCACCTCTGCAAGCAGTGAGACACCAGCAGCACCCAGCACCCCTTCAGCTGCCAGCCACCAAGCAGCAGAGTTCACATGGCTGAGAACAGTCAGAACCAGCTGGAACACTTTTTTAATCCTTGGACTACTTCATAAGGCCTCACATGTGGCTCTTCTGTTGCAAGAGATGACAAATTTTGATGTTTGAAGGATATCCATCTCCCTCACAACTCTGGGCTTGCCCATTGCTTTCATTTGATGATGCCTGGAGCTTTTTGCCTGATCAAACCACTTTATCATCATTATCATGGACAGCAGACAAGATTTATGCTGCTTTCAGTCTACAGCAAATGTTTATCAGCTTTTTCTACTCGAACTGACTTCAGTGACGCACACCAGATGCTATTTTGCATATTGTTATTAAACACAGAGTTTGAATAATCCCATCATACAAAACACCAAGCAGTACACACTACCCATGTTTTTGAATTCTCAGCTTCAGAATCCATTTCCTAAGCAGAGATACAGCCTGCAGAATGCATTCAGTTGTCAGGACAGAATATTAAGGTCTTTCTGTGAACAAGTTTCCCCCTTTGTGCCTGGCAGAGACATCAGAACCCGCTGGATTATTGCCACGCTCTGTCTTCCTCAGCAGGTTGGACAACACGAACGAAGCTGGTAAATAAACAATCCCCAGCAGGATGACACTTTGTGGAAAAACTCACAATCCATGCGAAACTGCAGAAGTGTGTGGGTGTGCACATACATTTCCATAAGCAAAAGCTCCACACACGCCTGCAGGCGGCTGCACACACTCACACACATCAGTACTCACATGGGAAGGCGAGGTTTGACTTATGAACTGCTGCTGCTATGAACTCCGGTCTGACAGTGGGCTATTACCAGCAAAGGAACAATATAGGCTTTCAGTACAAACAAGGTTGATGTTACCCTCGTCCAAAAGGACGATGTTTTCTTCTCTCGTTCCTCCCATGAGGTTGTGAGGATAAAGTCATTAAGTACTGGGAGATCAATGGGTGTAAAAAGGCAGAATAAAGCAAGCAGTCATGAAATCTGTTGTTAAGTGTTTTGTCTCTATAAACGTATCTATAAACAAGTGAGTTTTGACTAAGAATAAATATAAACAAGTGACTTGTTGAGCTTAGTTTCACACACCCCTTGTGCTGAATTAATAGCAAAATTTAAAAAAAAGCATTTTCCCCGTGTTTTCAACAGCTTATCTGTTAGAACCATTTGTATAAAAGCTCTTGTTTTATGGATCAGCTTTATTATCATTTCCTTATATTTAGCAAGGCTCAGTACATTTGGTAATATTCAGCTCCAGCTGTAAAATGTTTACAGCAGTCACCCAGAGCCTTCTCATGTTGTTTCAATATATAGCAGAGAAGCTAAAATGAACTCGTCAGTTGAGAATGAACTATTTGTTTAATTGAAAAACAATACAAGTGAGTCACTGATATTTCAATAAGTACAAACATTCAAATCAATCACATTTAATTCATGCATCATTGATCAGAAGTAGGAATCATCAGCAACAAGTTTTATCAGTAAAGGATGAACCCACCTGCAATCAGAAAACATTTGGCCTAAGGGATGTATGTATACAAATGCTACTGAGTCAGTTTGACTTCAGTACCTGCTTGTAGCTAAGCATGCATGTAAATGCTTCCTCGAAGTCTGCATGCATCTCCAGCTGTCTAATGAGGAGGGGAAGGATGAATTTAGAAATTGGAAGTCCTTAATATAGTATCATTAGGTTCCTGTACTCCATGTTTAGAAGCCATTTATTAAAGGAATGACTGTGGTTTTGTTGAGTGCATTGAAGAGGGGCCAGGAAACCACAGTGGAGCCAGCACACATGGCAACGCTCTGCTCCAGCCCCTCTGCATCCTCCATCACATGCAGCATCCCTGAGCAGCTCCACGCTCTGCACGTGGCCGTGCTGCCCCACCACCATCACCTGTGCACAACAGGATTCTGTACCTGCTGAAAGTAAACAGTGCTGCAGCAACCACAGCATTTATGACAAAGCACATCCAACGTTTGGAAAGCGATTTTTAGCATCTGGAAAAATAAGTGTTGGGGGGTTGTTTTAATTGACAGCAAAGACCATTTGAAGCCACAACACGATTTCCAAAAGCACTCAAAAATTTTAGAAAGCCCACTGTAGAAGTAGCCAACAGTTTTATGGCAGCCCTGATACGCATACAGTACCACCATGCATCTCCCAT